>NC_133126.1:96232639-97432639 GCF_048418815.1 Hemitrygon akajei
ACAACCCACCCTCCATTGATTGTATTCACAGGTACACCCCCCATTGATAGTATTCACAGGTACACCCCCCCCCTCCATTGATTGTATTCACAGGTACTACCCCCCTCCATTGATAGTATTCACAGGTACAACCCCCCTCCATTGATAGTATTCACAGGTAGATCCCCCATTGATAGTATTCACAGTACACCCCCCTCCACTGATAGAATCCACAGGTACCAACCCCCCTCCATTGATTGTATTCACAGGTACACCCCCCCCTCCATTGATTGTATTCACAGGTACAACCCCCCTCCATTGATAGTATTCACAGGTACACCCCCCTCCATTGATAGTATTCACAGGTAGATCCCCCATTGATAGTATTCACAGGTACACCCCCCCGTCCATTGATAGTATTCACATGTACACCCCCCATTGATAGTATTCACAGGTACACCCCTCCATTGATAGTATTCACAGGTACACCCCCCATTGATAGTATTCACAGGTACACCCCCTCCATTGATAGTATTCACAGGTACACCCCCCATTGATAGTATTCACAGGTACACCCCCCTCCATTGATAGTATTCACAGGTACACCCCCCATTGATAGCATTCACAGGTACACCCCCCCTCCATTGATAGTATTCACAGGTACAACACCCCCCATTGATAGTATTCACAGGTACACCCCCCCCTCCATTGATTGTATTCACAGGTACACCCCCCTCTATTGATAGTATTCACAGGTACACCCCCCACCCATTGATAGTATTCACAGGTACACCCCCCCATTGATAGTATTCACAGGTACACCCCCCCCATTGATAGTATTCACAGGTACACACCCCCTCCATTGATAGTATCAACAGGTACACCCCCCTCCACTGATTGTATTCACAGGTACACCCCCCACCCATTGATAGTATTCACAGGTACACACCCCCCCATTGATAGTATTCACAGGTACACACCCCCCTCCATTGATATTATCAACAGGTACACACCCCTCCACTGATAGAATCCACAGGTACAACCCCCCCCCTCCATTGATAGTATTCACAAGTACACCCCCATTGATAGTATTCACAGGTTCTCCCCCCCCCCATTGATAGTATCCACAGGTACACCCCCCATTGATAGTATTCACAGGTACACCCCCCTCCATTGATAGTATTCACAGGTACACCCCCCCCTCCATTGATAGTGTTCACAGGTACACCCCCCCTCCATTGATAGAATCCACAGGTACACCCCCCCATCCATTGATAGTATTCACAGGTTCACCCCCCCCTCCATTGATAGTATTCACAGGTACACCCTCCATTGATAGTATTCACAGGTACACCCCCCCCCATTAATAGTATCAACAGGTACACCCCCCATTGATAGTATTCACAGGTACACCCACCACCGTTGATAGAATCCACAGAAAGGCCCCCCATTGATATAATCCACATGCCCCCATTGATAGAATCCAGAGATACCCCCCCATTGATAGTGTCCACAGGTAAACCCCCCCCCCACCATTGATAGAATCCACAAGTATACCCCCCATTGATAGTATTCACAGGTTCTCCCCCCCCCCCTCCATTGATAGCATCACAGGTACATCCCCCATTGATAGTATTCACAGGTACACCCCCCTCCATTGATAGTATCAACAGGTACACCCACCCTCCATTGATAGTATTCACAGGTACACACCCCCTCCATTGATAGTATCAACAGGTACACCCCCCATTGATAGTATTCACAGGTACAACCCCCCCCCTCCATTGATAGTATCAACAGGTACACCCCCCATTGATAGTATTCACAGGTACACACCCCCCTCCATTGATAGTATCAACAGGTACACCCCCTTCATTGATAGTATTCACAGGTACACACCCCCTCCATTGATAGTATCAACAGGTACATCCCCCATTGATAGTATTCACAGGTACAAACCCCCTCCATTGATAGTATCAACAGGTACACCCCCCATTGATTGTATTCACAGGTACAAACCCCCTCCATTGATAGAATCCACAGTTACACCCCCCATTGATAGTATTCACAAGTTCTCCCCCCCTCCATTGATAGTATCCACAGGTACACCCCCCCCTCCACTGATAGAATCCACAGGTACAACCCCCCCTCCATTGATAGTATTCACAGGTACACCCCCATTGATAGTATTCACAGGTACACCCCCCCCCTCCATTGATAGTATTCACAGGTACACCCCCCATTGATAGTATTCACAGGTACACCCCCCTCCATTGATAGTATTCACAGGTACAACCCCCCCTCCATTGATAGTGTTCACAGGTACACCCCCCCCTCCATTGATAGAATCCACAGGTACACCCCCCCATCCATTGATAGTATTCACAGGTTCACCCCCCCCTCCATTGATAGTATTCACAGGTACACCCTCCATTGATAGTATTCACAGGTACACCCCCCCATTAATAGTATCAACAGGTACACCCCCCATTGATAGTATTCACAGGTACACCCACCACCCGTTGATAGAATCCACAGAAAGGCCCCCCATTGATATAATCCACATGCCCCCATTGATAGAATCCAGAGATACCCCCCCATTGATAGTGTCCACAGGTAAACCCCCCCCCACCATTGATAGAATCCACAAGTATACCCCCCATTGATAGTATTCACAGGTTCTCCCCCCCCCCTCCATTGATAGCATTCACAGGTACATCCCCCATTGATAGTATTCACAGGTACACCCCCCTCCATTGATAGTATTCACAGGTACACCCCCCCTCCATTGATAGTATCAACAGGTACACCCCCCTCCATTGATAGTATTCACAGGTACACACCCCCTCCATTGATAGTATCAACAGGTACACCCCCCATTGATAGTATTCACAGGTACAACCCCCCCTCCATTGATAGTATCAACAGGTACACCCCCCCATTGATAGTATTCACAGGTACAAACCCCCTCCATTGATAGAATCCACAGTTACACCCCCCATTGATAGTATTCACAAGTTCTCCCCCCCTCCATTGATAGTATTCCACAGGTACACCCCCCCCTCCACTGATAGAATCCACAGGTACACCCCCCCTCCATTGATAGTATTCACAGGTACACCCCCCATTGATAGTATTCACAGGTACACCCCCCCCCTCCATTGATAGTATTCACAGGTACACCCCCCCATTGATAGTATTCACAGGTACACCCCCCTCCATTGATAGTATTCACAGGTACACCCCCCATTGATAGTATTCACAAGTACACCCCCCTCCACTGATAGAATCCACAGGTACAACCCCCTCCATTGATAGTATTCACAGGTACACCCCCTCCATTGATAGTATTCACAGGTACACCCCCCTCCATTGATAGTATTCACAAGTACACCCCCCTCCACTGATAGAATCCACAGGTACAACCCCCCTCCATTGATAGTATTCACAGGTACACCCCCCATTGATAGTATTCACAAGTACACCCCCCTCCACTGATAGAATCCACAGGTACAACCCCCTCTATTGATAGTATTCACAGGTACACCCCCCATTGATAGTATTCACAAGTACAACCCCCCTCCACTGATAGAATCCACAGGTACAACCCCCCTCCATTGATAGTATTCACAGGTACACCCCCCTCCATTGATAGTATTCACAGGTACACCCCCCATTGATAGTATTCACAGGTACACCCCCCTCCATTGATAGTATTCACAGGTACAACCCCCCATTGATAGTATTCACAAGTACACACCCCCCTCCACTGATAGAATCCACAGGTACAAACCCCCTCCATTGATAGTATTCACAGGTACAACCCCCCCTCCATTGATAGTATTCACAGGTACACCCCCCTCCATTGATAGTATTCACAAGTACACCCCCCTCCACTGATAGAATCCACAGGTACAACCCCCCTCCATTGATAGTATTCACAGGTACACCCCCCATTGATAGTATTCACAAGTACACCCCCCTCCACTGATAGAATCCACAGGTACAACCCCCCTCCATTGATTGTATTCACAGGTACACCCCCCATTGATAGTATTCACAGGTACACCCCCCCCCCTCCATTGATTGTATTCACAGGTACACCCCCCTCCATTGATAGTATTCACAGGTACACCCCCCTCCATTGATAGTATTCACAGGTAGATCCCCCATTGATAGTATTCACACTACACACCCCCCTCCACTGATAGAATCCACAGGTACAACCCCCCTCCATTGATTGTATTCAACAGGTACATCCCCCCATTGATAGTATTCACAGGTACACCCCCCCCTCCATTGATTGTATTCACAGGTACACCCCCCTCCATTGATAGTATTCACAGGTACACCCCCCCCTCCATTGATAGTATTCACAGGTAGATCCCCCATTGATAGTATTCACAGGTACACCCCCCCCTCCATTGATAGTATTCACAGGTACACCCCCCCATTGATAGTATTCACAGGTACACCCCCCTCCACTGATAGTATTCACAGGTACAACCCCCCCTCCATTGATAGTATTCACAGGTACACCCCCCATTGATAGTATTCACAGGTACACCCCCCCCCCCCTCCATTGATTGTATTCACAGGTACACCCCCCTCTATTGATAGTATTCACAGGTACACCCCCACCCATTGATAGTATTCACAGGTACACCCCCCCATTGATAGTATTCACAGGTACACACCCCCTCCATTGATAGTATCAACAGGTACAACCCCCCTCCACTGATTGTATTCACAGGTACACCCCCCCCATTGATAGTATTCACAGGTACACACCCCCCTCCATTGATAGTATCAACAGGTACACCCCCCTCCACTGATAGAATCCACAGGTACACCCCCCCCCCTCCATTGATAGTATTCACAAGTACACCCCCCATTGATAGTATTCACAGGTTCTCCCCCCCCCCCTCCATTGATAGTATCCACAGGTACACCCCCCATTGATAGTATTCACAGGTACACCACCCCTCCATTGATAGTATTCACAGGTACACCCCCCTCTATTGATAGTATTCACAGGTACACCCCCCCTCCACTGATAGAATCCACAGGTACACCCCCCCCTCCATTGATTGTATTCACAGGTACACCCCCCTCTATTGATAGTATCAACAGGTACACCCCCCTCCACTGATAGAATCCACAGGTACACACCCCCCCCCCCTCCATTGATAGTATTCACAGGTACACCCCCATTGATAGTATTCACAGGTACACCCCCCCCTCCATTGATAGTATCCACAGGTACACCCCCCATTGATAGTATTCACAGCTTCTCCCCCCCCTCCATTGATAGTATCCACAGGTACACCCCCCCTCCATTAATAGTATTCACAGGTACACCCCCCCTCCATTGATTGTATTCACAGGTACAACCCCCCCTCCACTGATAGAATCCACAGGTACACACCCCCCTCCACTGATAGAATCAACAGGTACACCCCCCATTGATAGTATTCACAGGTTATCCCCCCCTCCATTGATAGTATTCACAGGTTATACCCCCCTCCATTGATAGTATTCACAGGTACACCCCCCCTCCACTGATAGAATCCACAGGTACACCCCCCCTCCATTAATAGTATTCACAGGTACACCCCCCATTGATAGTATTCACAGGTACACCCCCCTCCACTGATAGAATCAACAGGTACACCCCCCATTCATAGTATTCACAGGTTATCCCCCCCCTCCATTGATAGTATTCACAGGTTATCCCCCCCTCCATTGATAGTATTCACAGGTTATCCCCCCCTCCATTGATAGTATCAACAGGTACACCCCCCATTGATAGTATCCACAGGTACACCCCCCCCCCCTCCATTGATAGTATTCACAGGTGCACCCCCCCCCTCCATTGATAGTATTCACAAGTACACCCCCCATTGATAGTATTCACAGGTTCTCCCCCCCCCATTGATAGTATCCACAGGTACACCCCCCATTGATAGTATTCACAGGTACACCCCCCTCCATTGATAGTATTCACAGGTACACCCCCCCCTCCATTGATAGTGTTCACAGGTACACCCCCCCTCCATTGATAGAATCCACAGGTACACCCCCCCATCCATTGATAGTATTCACAGGTTCACCCCCCCTCCATTGATAGTATTCACAGGTACACCCTCCATTGATAGTATTCACAGGTACACCCCCCCCATTAATAGTATCAACAGGTACACCCCCCATTGATAGTATTCACAGGTACACCCACCACCGTTGATAGAATCCACAGAAAGGCCCCCCATTGATATAATCCACATGCCCCCATTGATAGAATCCAGAGATACCCCCCCATTGATAGTGTCCACAGGTAAACCCCCCCCCCCCACCATTGATAGAATCCACAAGTATACCCCCCATTGATAGTATTCACAGGTTCTCCCCCCCCCCTCCATTGATAGCATTCACAGGTACATCCCCCATTGATAGTATTCACAGGTACACCCCCCTCCATTGATAGTATTCACAGGTACACCCCCCCTCCATTGATAGTATCAACAGGTACACCCCCCTCCATTGATAGTATTCACAGGTACACACCCCCTCCATTGATAGTATCAACAGGTACACCCCCCATTGATAGTATTCACAGGTACAACCCCCCCTCCATTGATAGTATCAACAGGTACACCCCCCATTGATAGTATTCACAGGTACAAACCCCCTCCATTGATAGAATCCACAGTTACACCCCCCATTGATAGTATTCACAAGTTCTCCCCCCCTCCATTGATAGTATCCACAGGTACACCCCCCCCCTCCACTGATAGAATCCACAGGTACACCCCCCCCTCCATTGATAGTATTCACAGGTACACCCCCATTGATAGTATTCACAGGTACACCCCCCCCCCTCCATTGATAGTATTCACAGGTACACCCCCCATTGATAGTATTCACAGGTACACCCCCCTCCATTGATAGTATTCACAGGTACACCCCCCATTGATAGTATTCACAAGTACACCCCCCTCCACTGATAGAATCCACAGGTACAACCCCCTCCATTGATAGTATTCACAGGTACAACCCCCCTCCATTGATAGTATTCACAGGTACACCCCCCTCCATTGATAGTATTCACAAGTACACCCCCCTCCACTGATAGAATCCACAGGTACAACCCCCTCCATTGATAGTATTCACAGGTACACCCCCCATTGATAGTATTCACAAGTACACCCCCTCCACTGATAGAATCCACAGGTACAACCCCCCTCTATTGATAGTATTCACAGGTACACCCCCCATTGATAGTATTCACAAGTACACCCCCCTCCACTGATAGAATCCACAGGTACAACCCCCCTCCATTGATAGTATTCACAGGTACACCCCCCTCCATTGATAGTATTCACAGGTACACCCCCCATTGATAGTATTCACAAGTACACCCCCCTCCACTGATAGAATCCACAGGTACAACCCCCTCCATTGATTGTATTCACAGGTACACCCCCCATTGATAGTATTCACAGGTACACCCCCCCCCTCCATTGATTGTATTCACAGGTACACCCCCCTCCATTGATAGTATTCACAGGTACACCCCCCTCCATTGATAGTATTCACAGGTAGATCCCCCATTGATAGTATTCACAGTACACCCCCCTCCACTGATAGAATCCACAGGTACAACCCCCCTCCATTGATTGTATTCACAGGTACACCCCCCATTGATAGTATTCACAGGTACACCCCCCCCCTCCATTGATTGTATTCACAGGTACACCCCCCTCCATTGATAGTATTCACAGGTACACCCCCCCCCTCCATTGATAGTATTCACAGGTAGATCCCCCATTGATAGTATTCACAGGTACACCCCCCCCTCCATTGATAGTATTCACAGGTACACCCCCCCATTGATAGTATTCACAGGTACACCCCCCCCTCCATTGATAGTATTCACAGGTACACCCCCCATTGATAGTATTCACAGGTACACCCCCCCTCCACTGATAGTATTCACAGGTACACCCTCCCCTCCATTGATAGTATTCACAGGTACACCCCCCATTGATAGTATTCACAGGTACACCCCCCCCCCCTCCATTGATTGTATTCACAGGTACACCCCCCTCTATTGATAGTATTCACAGGTACACCCCCACCCATTGATAGTATTCACAGGTACACCCCCCCATTGATAGTATTCACAGGTACACACCCCCTCCATTGATAGTATCAACAGGTACACCCCCCTCCACTGATTGTATTCACAGGTACACCCACCCATTGATAGTATTCACAGGTACACCCCCCCATTGATAGTATTCACAGGTACACCCCCCCCTCCATTGATAGTATTCACAGGTAGATCCCCCATGATAGTATTCACAGGTACACCCCCCCCTCCATTGATAGTATTCACAGGTACACCCCCCCATTGATAGTATTCACAGGTACACCCCCCTCCACTGATAGTATTCACAGGTACACCCCCCCTCCATTGATAGTATTCACAGGTACACCCCCCATTGATAGTATTCACAGGTACACCCCCCCCCCCTCCATTGATTGTATTCACAGGTACACCCCCCTCTATTGATAGTATTCACAGGTACACCCCCACCCATTGATAGTATTCACAGGTACACCCCCCCATTGATAGTATTCACAGGTACACACCCCCTCCATTGATAGTATCAACAGGTACAACCCCCCTCCACTGATTGTATTCACAGGTACACCCCCCCATTGATAGTATTCACAGGTACACACCCCCCTCCATTGATAGTATCAACAGGTACACCCCCCCTCCACTGATAGAATCCACAGGTACACCCCCCCCCTCCATTGATAGTATTCACAAGTACACCCCCCATTGATAGTATTCACAGGTTCTCCCCCCCCCCCTCCATTGATAGTATCCACAGGTACACCCCCCATTGATAGTATTCACAGGTACACCACCCCTCCATTGATAGTATTCACAGGTACACCCCCCTCTATTGATAGTATTCACAGGTACACCCCCCCTCCACTGATAGAATCCACAGGTACACCCCCCCCCTCCATTGATTGTATTCACAGGTACACCCCCCTCTATTGATAGTATCAACAGGTACACCCCCCTCCACTGATAGAATCCACAGGTACACCCCCCCCCCTCCATTGATAGTATTCACAGGTACACCCCCATTGATAGTATTCACAGGTACACCCCCCCCCTCCATTGATAGTATCCACAGGTACACCCCCCCATTGATAGTATTCACAGCTTCTCCCCCCCCTCCATTGATAGTATCCACAGGTACACCCCCCCTCCATTAATAGTATTCACAGGTACACCCCCCCTCCATTGATTGTATTCACAGGTACACCCCCCCTCCACTGATAGAATCCACAGGTACACCCCCCTCCACTGATAGAATCAACAGGTACACCCCCCATTGATAGTATTCACAGGTTATCCCCCCCTCCATTGATAGTATTCACAGGTTATACCCCCCTCCATTGATAGTATTCACAGGTACACCCCCCCTCCACTGATAGAATCCACAGGTACAACACCCCCCTCCATTAATAGTATTCACAGGTACACCCCCCATTGATAGTATTCACAGGTACACCCCCCTCCACTGATAGAATCAACAGGTACACCCCCCATTCATAGTATTCACAGGTTATCCCCCCCCTCCATTGATAGTATTCACAGGTTATCCCCCCCTCCATTGATAGTATTCACAGGTTATCCCCCCCTCCATTGATAGTATCAACAGGTACACCCCCCATTGATAGTATCCACAGGTACACCCCCCCCCCTCCATTGATAGTATTCACAGGTACACCCCCCCCCTCCATTGATAGTATTCACAAGTACACCCCCCATTGATAGTATTCACAGGTTCTCCCCCCCCCATTGATAGTATCCACAGGTACACCCCCCATTGATAGTATTCACAGGTACACCCCCCTCCATTGATAGTATTCACAGGTACACCCCCCCCTCCATTGATAGTGTTCACAGGTACACCCCCCCCTCCATTGATAGAATCCACAGGTACACCCCCCCCATCCATTGATAGTATTCACAGGTTCACCCCCCCTCCATTGATAGTATTCACAGGTACACCCTCCATTGATAGTATTCACAGGTACACCCCCCCCATTAATAGTATCAACAGGTACACCCCCCCATTGATAGTATTCACAGGTACACCCACCACCGTTGATAGAATCCACAGAAAGGCCCCCCATTGATATAATCCACATGCCCCCATTGATAGAATCCAGAGATACCCCCCCATTGATAGTGTCCACAGGTAAACCCCCCCCCCACCATTGATAGAATCCACAAGTATACCCCCCATTGATAGTATTCACAGGTTCTCCCCCCCCCCTCCATTGATAGCATTCACAGGTACATCCCCCATTGATAGTATTCACAGGTACACCCCCCTCCATTGATAGTATTCACAGGTACACCCCCCCTCCATTGATAGTATCAACAGGTACACCCCCCTCCATTGATAGTATTCACAGGTACACACCCCCTCCATTGATAGTATCAACAGGTACACCCCCCATTGATAGTATTCACAGGTACAACCCCCCCTCCATTGATAGTATCAACAGGTACACCCCCCATTGATAGTATTCACAGGTACAAACCCCCTCCATTGATAGAATCCACAGTTACACCCCCCATTGATAGTATTCACAAGTTCTCCCCCCCTCCATTGATAGTATCCACAGGTACACCCCCCCCCCCTCCACTGATAGAATCCACAGGTACACCCCCCCCTCCATTGATAGTATTCACAGGTACACCCCCATTGATAGTATTCACAGGTACACCCCCCCCCCCCTCCATTGATAGTATTCACAGGTACACCCCCCATTGATAGTATTCACAGGTACACCCCCCTCCATTGATAGTATTCACAGGTACACCCCCCATTGATAGTATTCACAAGTACACCCCCCTCCACTGATAGAATCCACAGGTACAACCCCCTCCATTGATAGTATTCACAGGTACACCCCCCTCCATTGATAGTATTCACAGGTACACCCCCCTCCATTGATAGTATTCACAAGTACACCCCCCTCCACTGATAGAATCCACAGGTACAACCCCCCTCCATTGATAGTATTCACAGGTACACCCCCCATTGATAGTATTCACAAGTACACCCCCCTCCACTGATAGAATCCACAGGTACAACCCCCCTCTATTGATAGTATTCACAGGTACACCCCCCATTGATAGTATTCACAAGTACACCCCCCCTCCACTGATAGAATCCACAGGTACACCCCCCTCCATTGATAGTATTCACAGGTACACCCCCCCTCCATTGATAGTATTCACAGGTACACCCCCCATTGATAGTATTCACAAGTACACCCCCCTCCACTGATAGAATCCACAGGTACAACCCCCCTCCATTGATTGTATTCACAGGTACACCCCCCATTGATAGTATTCACAGGTACACCCCCCCCCCTCCATTGATTGTATTCACAGGTACACCCCCCTCCATTGATAGTATTCACAGGTACACCCCCCTCCATTGATAGTATTCACAGGTAGATCCCCCATTGATAGTATTCACAGTACACCCCCCTCCACTGATAGAATCCACAGGTACAACCCCCCTCCATTGATTGTATTCACAGGTACACCCCCCATTGATAGTATTCACAGGTACACCCCCCCCTCCATTGATTGTATTCACAGGTACACCCCCCTCCATTGATAGTATTCACAGGTACACCCCCCCCCTCCATTGATAGTATTCACAGGTAGATCCCCCATTGATAGTATTCACAGGTACACCCCCCCCTCCATTGATAGTATTCACAGGTACACCCCCCCATTGATAGTATTCACAGGTACACCCCCCCCTCCATTGATAGTATTCACAGGTACACCCCCCATTGATAGTATTCACAGGTACACCCCCCTCCACTGATAGTATTCACAGGTACACCCCCCCTCCATTGATAGTATTCACAGGTACAACCCCCCATTGATAGTATTCACAGGTACACCCCCCCCCCCCCCTCCATTGATTGTATTCACAGGTACACCCCCCTCTATTGATAGTATTCACAGGTACACCCCCACCCATTGATAGTATTCACAGGTACACCCCCCCATTGATAGTATTCACAGGTACACACCCCCTCCATTGATAGTATCAACAGGTACACCCCCCTCCACTGATTGTATTCACAGGTACACCCACCCATTGATAGTATTCACAGGTACACCCCCCCATTGATAGTATTCACAGGTACACACCCCCCTCCATTGATAGTATCAACAGGTACACCCCCCCTCCACTGATAGAATCCACAGGTACACCCCCCCCCCTCCATTGATAGTATTCACAAGTACACCCCCCATTGATAGTATTCACAGGTTCTCCCCCCCCCCTCCATTGATAGTATCCACAGGTACACCCCCCATTGATAGTATTCACAGGTACACCACCCCTCCATTGATAGTATTCACAGGTACACCCCCCCTCTATTGATAGTATTCACAGGTACACCCCCCCTCCACTGATAGAATCCACAGGTACACCCCCCCCTCCATTGATTGTATTCACAGGTACAACCCCCCTCTATTGATAGTATCAACAGGTACACACCCCCCTCCACTGATAGAATCCACAGGTACACCCCCCCCCCTCCATTGATAGTATTCACAGGTACACCCCCATTGATAGTATTCACAGGTACACCCCCCCCCTCCATTGATAGTATCCACAGGTACACCCCCCATTGATAGTATTCACAGCTTCTCCCCCCCCTCCATTGATAGTATCCACAGGTACACCCCCCCTCCATTAATAGTATTCACAGGTACAGCCCCCCCTCCATTGATTGTATTCACAGGTACACCCCCCTCCACTGATAGAATCAACAGGTACACCCCCCATTGATAGTATTCACAGGTTATCCCCCCCTCCATTGATAGTATTCACAGGTTATACCCCCCTCCATTGATAGTATTCACAGGTACACCCCCCCTCCACTGATAGAATCCACAGGTACACCCCCCCTCCATTAATAGTATTCACAGGTACACCCCCCATTGATAGTATTCACAGGTACACCCCCCTCCACTGATAGAATCAACAGGTACACCCCCCCATTCATAGTATTCACAGGTTATCCCCCCCTCCATTGATAGTATTCACAGGTTATCCCCCCCTCCATTGATAGTATCAACAGGTACACCCCCCATTGATAGTATCCACAGGTACACCCCCCCCCCCTCCATTGATAGTATTCACAGGTACACCCCCCTCCATTGATAGTATTCACAGGTACACACCCCATTGATAGTATTCACAGGTACACCCCCCCTCCATTGATAGTATTCACAGGTACACCCCCCATTGATAGTATTCACAGGTTATCCCCCCCTCCATTGATAGTATTCACAGGTACACCCCCCATTGATAGTATTCACAGGTTATCCCCCCCTCCATTGATAGTATCAACAGGTACACCCCCCATTGATAGTATTCACAGGTACAAACCCCCTCCATTGATAGTATTCACAGGTACATCCCCCATTGATAGTATTCACAGGTACACCCCCCCCCCCTCCATTGATAGTATTCACAGGTACATCCCCCATTGATAGTATTCACAGGTACACCCCCCATTGATAGAATCCACAGGGACACCCCCATCCACTGATAGAATCCACAGGTACACCCCCCATTGATAGTATTCACAGGTACACCCCCCCCTCCATTGATAGAATCCACAGGGACACCCCATCCACTGATAGAATCCACAGATACACCCCCCATTGATAGTATTCACAGGTACTCCCCCCATCCATTGATTGTATTCACAGGTACACCCCCCACCGTTGATAGAATCCACAGAAAGGCCCCCCATTGATATAATGCACATGCCCCCATTGATAGAATCCAGAGATACCCCCCCATTGATAGTGTCCACAGGTAAACCCCCCCCACCATTGATAGAATCCACAAGTATACCCCCCATTGATAGTATTCACAGGTACTCCCCCCATCCATTGATTGTATTCACAGGTACACCCCCCACCGTTGATAGAATCCACAGAAAGGCCCCCCATTTATATAATGCACATGCCCCCATTGATAGAATCCAGAGATACCCCCCATTGATAGTATTCACAGGTGCAACTCCCCATTGACAGAATCCACAGGTAAACCCCCCCCCCACCATTGATAGAATCCACAAGTATACCCCCCATTGATAGTATTCACAGGTACACCCCCCCCTCCATTGATTGTATTCACAGATACACCCCTCAACCATTGATAGAATCCAAAGGTACACCCCCCTCAATTGATATTATTCACAAGTACACACTCCCCCATTGATAGAATCCACAGGAGGTGCTGCCTCACAAAAGAAAAAGGCCTAGCCCTTTGGCCCATCCCTTCAATGCCAACTATTATTCCGTCCAGTCCCATTAGCGTGCACCCAGACCATAGCCTTCCATACCCCTCTCATCCACGAACCTACCCAAATTTTTCTTAAATGTGGAAGCAGAATCTGCAACCACCACTTCCACTGGCAGCTCCTTCCACACACATCACCCTCTGACACACACATCACCCTCCGACACACACATCACCCTCCAACACACATCACCCTCCGACACACACCACCCTCCGACACACACATCACCCTCCGACACACACATCACCCTCCAACACACATCACCCTCCGACACACACCACCCTCCGACACACACATCACCCTCCGACACACACATCACCCTCCAACACACACCACCCTCCGACACACACATCACCCTCCGACACACACCACCCACTGACACACACATCACCCTCCGACACACACATCACCCTCCGACACACACCACCCTCCGACACACATCACCCTCTGACACACACACCACCCTCCGACACACACATCACCCTCCGACACACATCACCCTCCGACACACATCACCCTCTGACACACACACCACCCTCCGACACACACATCACCCTCCGACACACACATCACCCTCCGACACACATCACCCTCTGACACACACATCACCCTCTGACACACATCACCCTCCGACACACACATCACCCTCCGACACACACCACCCACTGACACACACATCACCCTCCGACACACACATCACCCTCCGACACACATCACCCTCTGACACACACATCACCCTCTGACACACATCACCCTCCGACACACACATCACCCTCCGACACACACCACCCACTGACACACACATCACCCTCCGACACACACATCACCCTCCGACACACATCACCCTCCGACACACACATCACCCTCCGACACACACCACCCACTGACACACACATCACCCTCCGACACACACATCACCCTCCGACACACATCACCCTCTGACACACACATCACCCTCCGACACACATCACCCTCTGACACACACATCACCCTCCGACACACACCACCCACTGACACACACATCACCCTCCGACACACACCACCCACTGACACACACATCACCCTCCGACACACACCACCCACTGACACACACATCACCCTCCGACACACACATCACCCTCCGACACACACATCACCCTCCGACACACACCACCCTCCGACACACATCACCCTCCGACACACATCACCCTCTGACACACACATCACCCTCCGACACACACCACCCACTGACACACACATCACCCTCCGACACACATCACCCTCCGACACACATCACCCTCTGACACACACATCACCCTCCGACACACACACCACCTTTGACACACATCACCCTCCGACACACACATCACCCTCCGACACACATCACCCTCCGACACACACACCACCTTTGACACACATCACCCTTAAATATTTCACCTTTCACCCTTAACCTATGACTTCTAGTTGCAGTCTCACCCAACCATATATGGAAAATATCTGTTTGCATTTACCCTCTAATCACTCTTCATAATTGTGTACACCTCTATCAAATCTTCCCTCATTCTCCTTCACTCTAGGGAATAAAGTCCTAACCTATTCAACCTTTCCCTCTACCTCAGGTCAAGTCCCAGCGAGCTTCTTGCAGGTTCAAGATCAGCTACTTCCCTGCAACTATTTGGTTCTTGACTCAAGGGGCAAAACCCTAATGACTAGAATATAGCAACAACATAACCACTTTGCACTAAAATCCTGCTCTAAACTAGTGCCTTTTTGTTTTTGTTTTATTTTCATGATTGCACTTTATCCCATTGTGGAGCACTTTGAACCACATCGTGTATAAACTGTATAAATGAGTTACTATTATTAAAATTGACTTAGTTCTGCTTGTCTGTTTATAAAAATTGTGTATAATTATATTTTTCTTGTGAATGCTTCTGATACGGCGCGAGGGGCCTGTTATGTTAGGGATTTTTGTTGACTTGCACATTTACCTTGGACTCCCCGCACTGACCGGGGTGAGCCCGGTCACCTCCATACACCACACTGGCCACTGGCTTGTATCAGGGAGAGCGGCAGCGGCTTCTCCTGGAACTCAAGGAGGTGAAAAGGAGGCCAGCTCAAATTAATCTTTAAAAATGAACCCGTCCCTTCCCCAGCCAGAAAAGGAAGCGCCGGCGGCAACACGACGAGGATGGGATTCGAACCCACGCGTGCAGAGCACAATGGATTAGCAGTCCATCGCCTTAACCACTCGGCCACCTCGTCACCGGATGCAAGGCTGCCGAGCGCGCGCCCCATAAGGATTCGCGCCTCATTGGTCGCGCGGCTGACGATGGCGTCGCCCGCCGCTCGAGCCGCTGAGAGAGCAGGATCGTGTGTCATGACATCTGTTGTTTCGCCGCAGTAGAGTGATAATAAAACGCTGTGAACTACGGAAAGGAAACCCGTCACCCTCAGTGTGAAAATTTCCCCTCACACTTTAAACTGTTGAATTCTAGTTTTAGGCTCCCCAACCTTGTAAAAGACGATGACCATCATCTATCTTATCTATGACTCTTAGATTATATATAACTCTGTAATACCACCCCTCATCCAACCATAGGCCACGAAAGCATCTACAGTCATTTTCACTTTCTGCTACAGACAATAATAAATACTTCATTGATCCCGATGGGGAATTCTTTCGTTACAGCAGTAACATTTAAAAAGACACTTAGCAGTGTGCAGACTTAACCAATAATAAAATATAAAATAATAATAATAATCGTAGTGGCCACTTTTTATGGGGTTGTAACTCATGAAAGAAAAACACAGGACCCGGAACACTTGTCTACTTCATTCTTTTCCTTGTTTTTAGCCAGGCTCTCACATATAAACTGGTGATATACGTACTTCTTATACAATTCATTATAGAATGCATCTCAACTCAAATATGTAACGTATTGCTATCTAGTTATCATGTGTGTGTGTGTGTGTATACAGTATACTATATAATACAAGTCCTATATAGACATCCACAGCATAGCAAATTTTGAATTATTCCATCTCATTCAGGCCTAAAGATTTATTTTCTGTGGAGGATTTCTTACTCTGGTTGAATAATGTCTTTCCTGACTAGCGGGTATCACTCTGCTTGGCAGGTGAGATTTATGGCTGTGAAACAATCTCAGGTTCTGGGGTCTCATCCATGGTGGTTATAGCATTGACTCTGGGACTGTAGGAAGTGGTTCTGACAGCTCTGGACATCTTTCTTCTCTAACAATTGACTCTGCTGTCCTCAACTGATCAATGTGTCACCTCCCGATATCAGACACATTCTCCACTGTATAGGAGAGTGGTCCAGTTCCGTCCTTAATCTTTCCAAGTACCTACTTTTGATCACCTCTGTAATCCCTTGCCAGGACTGCTTGTCCAGGAGTGAAACATCGAACCTCCTTGTTTGAGGGCCCATCGATTTGTCTCAGTTGTTTGTCCTGTATCCTCCTCCTGAGACTGGGTTTGAGGAGATCCAAGCATGAGTGCAAGGGACAACCCAGGAACAACACAGCAGGTGAGTTGGTGGTTGTGGAGTGTGCTGCATTGTGATATCCATAGAGGAAATTGGTGAGCTTCTGATTCAGTGTAATGTAACTCTGCTGACATTGGTCACAGTGCGTTCATTAGACTCTTGACAAACCTTTCCAACAAGACATTTGTACCTGGGTGGTACAGTGCAGATGTAAAATGTCTTATTCCATTCATTTTCAGGAATGACTGAAACTGCTCCACAACAAACTGTGGTCCATTGTCACTGACCAGGTGTTCTGGAACACCAGTCTATTGAGATGAGGCTTCTCAATACATCGACAGTTTGGAGGCCAATGGGAACCACTTTGTAGCTGCTTCCACTACTATCAGGAAATTTATGCCTTCAATGGTCCAAAAACATCCTCTGTCAGGGCAATGCAGGCCAATCCCCGGTCACCAGACAAAGCTTCAAATCAACACTTTCACTGTGACCACACCTAGATGACCGGCATGTACTTTCTCCAACATTTCAGCTCTCAGCTTGAACAGTACAACAATTCTCAGTCCCCACATAAGGCAACCCCTACCAAGGGCAGGTTCATCCCAGTGCTGGTAAAAATGGGGGTCAGGAATTTCTGCTGCACATTCCAGATATCTTTGTTTGCTATGTAAAGCTGAGACATTGTGGGGGTCCTGCCTGGTTTCCCTTTCCCTGACATAGTAGGGAGACTTCTGATTGCTTTAGAGAATATATGTCCAGAGGAGCATCCTCTTTTGTATATTTTTCAGGTATTTCCTTTTCCAAGTGCAAACATGATAATCCATCAGCATTTCTATGCTTAGTTGTCCTTTTGAATTTGATCTTGTAATTACTGTATGTCCGCCAAGAAACAGAGCCCATCTCTTCACTTGTGCTGCTGCTGTTAGTGGAACACACTGCTGTGGATTGAAAATGGACACTAGTGGTTGATGATCAGTAATGAGGGTAAACTCTCTCCCAAACAACTACTGGATGAAACATTTTACACCTTAAACCAGACATGGTCTCTCTGTCAATTGTGCATAATTTCCCTCCGTAGCGATAAGGGAACATGATGCAAAGGCAACAGGGCATTCACTTCCACCAGTCATAACATGACATCGCCACACCTATACCATAAGGCATCACAGGCAAGCTTCACTGGGTGGCATGGACCATGAGTACCATGTCTGGTGTCACTATTTCCTTTGCTTCTTAGAAAGCCACCTCACACTGTTTTGTCCATTGCCATTTCTTCCTGATATGTAGTAAGAGTTCAAGGAGTGGAGCACAGTAGCCAAGTTTGGCAGGAACCTGCTATAGTAATTGACAAATCCTAAAAAGGACTGCAACTGTGACATACCTTTTGGCTTTGGGGCATCCACCACTGCTTGACTTTTCTCAGCACACTTGTGTAAAGCTTGTGTGTCAATGAGTGATGCAGTAACTGATGCTTCATTTAAACAATTCACACTTGCTGCAACGTGCTCTGAGCCCATAATCTTCTAATCTTTTTAACGCTGTCTTGAGATTTTGGAGATGTTCCTTGTCAACCTCACTGGTAACAATGATGTCATCCAGGTACCACTGAGTGCATGGGCACCGGGTCCATAACTTTCTGACAGACTGCAGGTGCAGATGCTACTCCAGAAATAAGCCTATTACAGCGATAAAGCTCTTTGTGAGTGTTTATGGTGTGAAACCCTTTGGGCTCTTCTTCCATCACCATCTGTAGATTGGCTTCAACTAAATCCACTTTGCTAAAGTGTTTCCCTCCAGACAGGTTTTCAAAGTTATCCTCGTTCCTGGGCAGATGATATTAATCTACTTTCAGTACTGAGTTGATGGTGACCTTAAAATTACCCCAGATCCTCACAGACCCTCCCTCTTGGCTACTGGGACTGTTGGTATTGCTCATGGGCTCCACTCAACCTTGGAAAGATTTCCTTCAGCCTCCATATGATCTGGCTCACTTTCTACTTTATCAGACGGTCTAAGGAATTGTAAAACTAGGGTGTGACATTTTCATTTAACACTATTTTACCCTTGATATGTTTGAGTTTACCAATTGTTGAGCACTGCTGTGGCATTATCCAGTATCTTACTTAATTCACTTTCAGTTTACTCTGTTGTAGGGGATGTGGCATGCAAATGGTGGATGGATCTCCAATCAAGTTATAGTTGTCTCAGCCAATCACAGCCCCAATTATGGCACTCCTGTGTTTACCACATACAAACCCAAACTGGCTTGTTAGCAGTTCTATTTCACTCTTTTTGAAACTGCAATTTGACTTTTTATCTTTTTCACTTCCCTATGTAGATGATGTATTTTTGTCTGTCTGACATGCTCTTTATATGTGTCCTATTTTGTTGCATTTTCTGCAAGTTTTGCCTTTAAACCTGCATTGACCTGGTTCATGTAAGCCCCTGTGTCAATAGCAATATAATTTGTTCAGCCAGGCGGGTTTCTGTTTAGATGTTGCAATTTTGTTCACACTCATTTTCATTCCTGACTATAACTCAAATGCATTTCTGTCTGCTGATTACATTGATACAGTGATTTCAACTGCTTCTTTAAATGTGTGTTGTGCTTCTGTTAAGAGCCACTTTTGAATGCACTTTAAGATTTCACAAACTAACTCATCTCTCAGTGCTTCATTAAAACCATCACTAAACTGACAACGCTCGGACAATTGCTTCAATTCAGCCACATAAAGTGAAATAGACTCCCCTTCCTTTTGATTCCACCTATAAAACCTGAAGTGTTCTGCAATCAACAATTGTTTTTGTTCTGAATGTTCCTGCATTACCTTCACGAGATTAGCAAAACTCATTTTGACTAGCTTTGTTGGAGTGGTTAAACTCCTAAACATACTGTATGCTTTTCCATCTATTGCACTCAGGAACACTGGCACTCATTTTTCATTGGTTATTTCATTTGCTTCAAAATACTGCTCAATTTGTTCTGTATATATCATCCAGTTATCTATTGTGCAATCCACAGCATCCATCTTTCCCAAAGAGCAAGCTATTTCTGCTTTATTATCACTATTATGTTTGTTAATTTTGTCTGTTTTCTGCCCTTTTTAAAAAAACTTTAATGTCTCTCAACTCTTCTCCACCACACCAACCCTGCCATCCCCCCACCTTCCAAAGTTAAACATGCTGCACTTCAACAGGTTGGTCATCTTGGGTTCATTTTAAAACTTCCTTGTCACCACCATTATGTTTTGTAACTCCAGAAACTAAAAGAAAGAAAAACACAGGACTCTAGTCTATTTAGTTTTGTTTTCCTTTTTTTTTAAAGTGAGGTGTAAGTACTTCTTACATATAACCCATAATGAATTATATAAACAAAAACTGCATAATCAAACAATATGCACAATATTACTCAAAGATTACTGAAATATTAAATGCACTTTTGGGTAGATGGAGCTCGTCAGCCTGGGAAGGCAGTCCATCTAAGAGAGGGACAACTCTGATTTCAAACCTCCGCTGCCTTGCGGCCACAACCACTCATGGGAAAGGCTTCAGGAGTAAACCCTGAGGACAAATCCGGAGCTGGAGTCCCTAAGGCAGTCCGACGTTGCCTTCAACCTCGTTCTGGCAACTCCTGCGACGTCACTGGCACCAAGCTGTATCAGCCCTTGCCCTTCCACTGGTGGCGTGGAGAGTGGAGACTTGCTGCATGGGCAACAGCCAGTCTTCCATACAACCTTGCCTGGGCCCGTGCCCTGGAGAGGACTTTCCAGGCGCAGATCCATGGTCTCGCGAGACTAACGGATGCCATACATTAAATGCACTATAGGGTGTAAGGGGTTAAAATCTGAGCACCATAAGCTGATCCAACAATTATTGCCCATGAGGTAATGATAAGCTGCTTTCTCGAAGTGCAGTCTTTCTGCTGAAGGTGACCACACAACATAATTCCAAGATTTACACCTGGTAATGATGAAGCAAGGGTGATATATTTAAAGAGAGAAAGAACAAAACAATTAGGCTGGCATCAGCAGTAGACAAAATGCTGGAATCTAAAAGATTAACAGAATTAGACAGAGTTAAAGTGGACTTATGGAAGTAAAATAGCACTTATTTAATCAAGTGGAAAAAAGAAGGAACCAGTCACTGTGGTGCATTTGAATTTACAGAAGGCTTTTGATGAGGACCCTTGGTTTGCAAATGAGGTTAGAGCACATGGAACTGTAATAATACAGACAGTGAGTGAAAGTTATATTTTGGACAAAAAGCAAACATCCAGGAATAAACATCACGGTCTTTCTCTGTTGAATCTGGCTTTGGGGAACCAATTGCCACATTACCAGGTTCCTGGATGTCACAAATCTAGGTGGGATTGTGAATAGGGAGAATGGCATAAAAAAAAGGCCACCAGACTATAAATTATGGGAGCAAAATTAAGCCATGTGGCCCATTGAGTCTCCACCATCATTCGATCATGGCTGATTTATTAAACCTCTCAACCCCATACTCCTGCCTTCTCCCCTAACCTTTGATGCCCTTACTAATCATGAACCTGTCAACCTCGGCTTTAAATATACCCAATAACTTGGCATCCACAGCCATCTGTGGCAATGAATTCCAAAGATTCACCACTCTCTGGCTAGAGAAATTCTTACTCATCTCTGTTCTAAAGGGAAGCCCATCTATTCTAGTCCAAGATTTCCCCACTTTTGGAAACATCCACTCTACATCCCCCCCTCAACTCCAGCAAGTATGAGTGCAGAGCCATCAAACACTCATGTGTTAACCCTTTCATTCCCAGGATCATTCTGAAATTGGGAAGGGTCCTCCTCTGGACCCTTTCCAGTTTCAGCACAACCTTTCTTAGATAAGGGGCCCAAGATTTCTCATCATACTCCAAGTGTGACCCCACTAATACCTTATAAAGCCTCAGCATTATATCTTTGCTTTTATATTCTAGTCCTCTTGAAATGATTGTTATAATTGATTTGCTTTCCTTGTCGCTGACTCAACATGTAAGTTGACCTTTAGGGAATCCTGCATGAGGATTCCCAAGTCCCTGTGCAGCTCCGATTTCAGAATGTTCTCCCTATTTAGAAAATAGTCTACACCATTATTTCTTCTACTAAAGTACATAACCATACATTGCCCTACACCACATTCTATTTACCACTTCTTTGCCCATTCTCCTAATCTGTCTAAGTCCTTCTGCAGACTCCCTGCTTCCTTAACACCACCTGCGCCTCATCTATATTTGTATAGTCCACAAACTTGGCCACAAAGCCATCAATTTTGTCATCCAAATCATTGACATATGACGTGAAAAGAAGCAGTCCCAACACCAAACTCTGTGGGACATCAATAGTCATGGGCAGCCAACCAGCTTCACAGGATTGTACTCAAACCAAATTCAGATGAATTATAATATGAAAGTTGAAAGTCAAGTTTCAAGTCAGATGCAATGAAAACTGTACTTGCAGTAGTATCAAAACCATAGCATCATACTAGTAACATTCACATGAAAACCAAATTAATCATGTTATATGCGTTTTACAAAAAACACAATTAAATATTTCATTTTAATGCCAGGTGGATAATGTGGTCACAGTGTTACTAAACTCCACACACAAAATGCTGGTGGAACACAGCAGGTCAGGCAGCATCTATAAGGAGAAGCACTGTCGACGTTTCAGGCCGAGACCCTTCATCAGGACGAAAGGTCTCGGCCCGAAACGTCGACAGTGCTTCTCCTTATAGATGCTGCCTGGCCTGCTGTGTTCCACCAGCATTTTGTGTGTGTTGTTGTTTGAATTTCCAGCATCTGCAGATTTCCTCGTGGTTACTAAACTGCAGTCATTTTGTTCGAGAACAAAATAGTTGAAGGGAAGTTGTTGTTCTTGAACCTGGTGCTGTGGATTTCACGTTCCTGTACCTCCTGCCCAATGGTAGCCACCAAAAGAAATAATCCACTGTGGTGTACAAGCAAAAAAGCAGAGTAATTTTTAAATTGTTAGAGTTTAGGTAAAGTTCAAATGGTTTGTAGGTGTCACTGAAAACCAAAATGCAAGTGCAGCAAATATTGATTTTTAGAACAAGAGGATTTGAGTAGTATTAATGTCTGATTGTGATTATATAGGGCTTTGTTAAGAACATGCCTGAAAAATTTGCACAATTTTGGTCTCCTTACCTTAAAAAGTTATAGGTGCCACTGAAGGAGTATAAGAACTCACTCGGCATGTCTATATTCTCTAGAGTTTAGAAGAATGAGAGTCCTACAAACGACAATATTCTTGTAGGGCTCAACAGGCTAGATACAGAGAGGCTGTCTCATTCAGCTGAGGAGTCCAGGATCAGAATCAAATCTCCGAGGAAGAGAGGGAGGAACTTAGGACTAAGATGAGAAGAAATTTCTCCATACAGAAGCTGATGAATCTTTGAAATTCTCCATCTCAACAGCTCAGTTACAGGACCAAAGGGTGTAGAAGTAAAGCAGGAATGCAGTTTTAAGGGGGCAGTTCAGCATTCTCTTGATAAATGAAGCAGCAGGCTTGAAAAAAATCAAACTTGACTCTCGTTCTTAACGCAGGTCAGCAACTTGAGATGAACCTGAAGTTGGCAGTGTTCCCTTTCGCCTGCTGTTCGTGTCCATCTGCTCGTGCAAGTACAGTAAGTGCAGTGTATTTGCAGATAGTGCACGTTGATGCCAATGATGGAAAAGTGGTCGATGAAGCTCTGACCTATCTGTTAAGCCCCTTATGCATCGTACTTCTGAGATATCCTCTTTTTTTCACAACTCCAGCTTTCCCTCCACAAGAGATGACGTTGCTCTTAATTGTATGTTCTTTTACCTACACTTCTGTCACTGAAAGTAAAGGTTGGGGGTGTTATTGAGAAAAGTGTGGTAAAGTAATCCACTTGACACTTCATTTTTTTCCCCCAGATTACCAACAGAAAGCATCTTTTCTGGATGTGACAAAGCTTGATGGCAACTGCACCGCACAAGACCACTTGAAGTTTCAGAGTTGTGAATGCAGCCCCAGTCCATCACAAAACCCAGCCTCCCCTCCATTCACTATCACTCAATAGTTCCCACTACCTCAAGATAACAACCAGCATAGTCAAGGACCCCTCTCATCCAGCTCAATCTCTCTTCTCCATCTATCAAGCAGAAGGTACATTAGTTTGAAATCATGTACCACCAGATTCAAGAGCTTCTAACCACTGCTTTAAAACGCTCAAATGGATTTCTTATATAATAAAGATAGAACATAAAACAATACAACAGATTACAGGCCCTTCGGCCCACAATGTTGTACTGACCCTTAAACCCTCCACCTTAAATTCCTCCATATACCTGTCTAGTAGTCTCTTAAATATCATTAGTGTATCTGCCTCCACCATTGACTCAGGCAGTGCATTCCACACACCAACCACTCTCTGAGTAAAAAATCTTCCTCTAATATCTCCCTTGAACTTTCCTCCCCTTACCTTAAAGCCATGTCCTCTTGTACTGAGCAGTGGTGCCCTGGGGAAGAAGCGCTGGCTGTCCACTCTGTCTATTCCTCTTAATACCTTGTATACCTCTATCATGTCTCCTCTCATCCTCCTTCTCTCCAAAGAGTAAAATCCTAGCTCCCTTAATCTCTGATCATAATCCATACTCTCTAAACCAGGCAGCATCCTGGTAATTCTCCTCTGTACTCTTTCCAATGCTTCCACATCCTTCTGCGACCAGAACTGGACACAGTACTCCAAGTGTGGCCTAACCAGAGTTTTATAGAGCTGCATCATTACCCTGCAACTCTTAACTCTATTCCTCGACTTATGAAAGCTAACACTCCATAAGCTTTCTTAACTACCCTATCTACCTGTGAGGCAACTTTCAGGGATCTGTGGACATGTACCCCCAGATCCCTCTGCTCCTCCGAACTACCAAGTATCCTGCCACTTACTTTGTACACTGCCTTGGAGTTTGTCCTTCCAAAGTGTACCACCTCACACTTCTCTGGGTTGAACTCCATCTGCCACTTCTCAGCCCACTTCTGCATCCTATCAATGTCTCTCTGCAATCTTTGACAATCCTCAACACTATCCACAACACCACCAACCTTTGTGTCATCTGCAAACTTGCCAACCCACCCTTCTACCCCCACATCCAGGTCGTTAATAAAAATCATGAAAAGTAGAGGTCCCAGAACCGATCCTTGTGGGACACCATTAGTCACAACCCTCCAATCCAAATGTACTCCCTCCACCACGACCCTCTGCTTTCTGCAGGCAAGCCAATTCTGAATCCACCTGGCCAAACTTCCCTGGATCCCATGCCTTCTGACTTTCTGAATAAGCCTACCATGTGGTACCTTGTTAAATGCCTTACTAAAATCCATGTAGATCACATCCACTGCACTATCCTCATCTATATGCCTGGTCACTTCCTCAAAGAACTCTATCATGCTTGTTAGACATGATCTGCCCTTCACAAAGCCATGCTGACTGTCCCTGATCAGACCATGATTCTCTAAATGCCCATCGATTCTATCTCTAAGAATCTTTTCCAACAGCTTTCCCACCACAGACGCAAGGCTCACTGGTCTATAATTACCCAGACTATCCCTACTACCTTTTTTGAACAAGGGGACAACATTCGCCTCCCTCCAATTCTCCGGTACCATTCCCATGGACAATGAGGACATAAAGATCCTAGCCAGAGGCTCAGCAATCTCTTCCCTTGTCTCATGGAGCAGCCTGGAGAATATTCCGTCAGGCCCCGGGGACTTATCTGTCCTAGTGTATTTTAACAACTCCAACACCTCTTCTCCCTTAATATCAACATGCTCCAGAACATCAACCTCACTCATATTTTCCTCACCGTCAAGTTCCCTCTCAGTGGTGAATACCGAAGAGAAGTATTCATTGAGGACCTTGCTCACTTCCACAGCCTCCAGGCACATCTTCCCACCTTTATCTCTAATCAGTCCTATCTTCACTCCTGTCAACCTTTTGTTCTTCACATAATTTAAGGAATACCTTGGGGTTTTCCTTTACCCTACTCGCCAAGGCCTTCTCATGCCCCTTTCTTGCTCTTGCTCTCCTTAGTCCCTTCTTAAGCTCCTTTCTTGCTACCCTACATTCCTCAATAGACCCATCTGATCCTTGCTTCCTAAACCTCATGTATGCTGCCTTCTTCCATCTGACTAGATTCTCCACCTCACTTGTCACCCATGGTTCCTTCACCCTACCATTCTTTATCTTCCTCACCGGGACAAATTTATCCTTAACATCCTGCAAGAGATCCCTAAACATCGACGACATGTCCATAGTACATTTACCTGCAAAAACATCATCCCAATTCACACCCGCAAGTTCTAGCCTTATATCCTCATAACTTGCCCTTCCCCAATTAAAAATTTTCCTGTCCTCTCTGATTCTATCCTTTTCCATGATCATGCTAAAGGCCAGGGACCGATGGTCACTGTCCCCAAGATGCTCACTCACTGAGAGATCTGTGACCTGACCTGGTTCATTACCTAATACTAGATCTAGTATGGCATTTCCCCTGTCAGCCTGTCAACATACTGTGACAGGAATCTGTCCTGGATGCACTTAACAAACTCTGCCCCGTCTAAACCATTGGAACTAATCAGGTGCCAATCAATATCAGGGAAGTTAAAGTCACCCATGATAACAACCCTGTTACTTTTGCACCTTTCCAAAATATGCCTCCCAATCTGCTCCTCAGTATCTCTGCTGCTACCAGGGAACCTATAGAATACTCCCAATAGAGTAACTGCTCCCTTCCTGTTCCTGACTTCTATCCATACTGACTCAAAAGAGGATCCTGCTACATTACCCACCCTTTCTGTAGCTGTAATAGTATCCCTGAACAGTAATGCCACCTCTCCTCCCCTTCACACCACCCCCCCCCCCCATCCCTTTTAAAGCACTGAAATCCAGCAATATTGAGAATCCATTCCTACCCTGGTGCCAGCCAAATCTCTGTAATGGCCACTACACCATAATTCCATGTATGTATCCAAGCTGTCAGTTCATCACCTTTGTTCCTGATGCTTCTTGCATTGAAGTACACACACTTTAGCCCTTCTACCTTACTACCTTTACACCCTTTATTCTGTTTCTCTTTCCTCAATGCCTCTTTATATGTCAGATCTGGCTTTACTCCATGCACTATACATACAGTTAACGCATGACCTTTATCCTCCTCCACCTCACTATCTGCTTTAACACTCTGGTTCCCCTCCCCCTGCAAATCTAGTTCAACCCCCCCCTCCCCACCAGAGCAGCACTAGCAAACCTTCCCACAAGGATGTTAGTCCCCCTCCAGTTCAGGTGCAACCCGTCCCATCGGAACAGGTCCCACCTTCCCTGGAACAAGGCCCAATTGTCCAGAAACATGAAGCCCTCCCTCCTGCACCAACTCCTTAGCCTCGTATTTAGCTGCATTATCTTCCTATTTCTGGCCTCACTAGCACGTGGCACAGGTAGCAATCCTGAGATTGCAACCCTGGAGGTCCTGTCCTTCAACTTTGCACTTGACTCCCTAAATTCTCTTCACAGGACCTCCTCCTTCTTCCTATCCACGTCATTGGTCTCTACATAGACCAGGACATCTGGCTGCTCACCTTCCGTCCTGAGAATACTGAGAACTTGATCCGAGATATCGCAGACCCTGGCACCAGGGAGGCAACAGACCATCCGGGATTCTCAATCTCTTCTACAGAACCTCCTATCTGTCCCCCTAATTATTGAATCCCCTATCACTACTGCTCTCTTTTCCCTCCTTCCCTTCTGAGCTGAGGGTCCAATCTCGGTGTCAGAGATGCAACCACTGCAACTTATCCCTGGTAGGTCGTCCCCACCAACAGTATCCAAAACGGTATACTTATTATTGATGGAATGGCCACAGGGGTGTTCTGCTCAGTCTGTCTATTCCTCTTCCCTCTCCTGACAGTCATCCAGCTACCTGCCTCCTGACTTTTAGGGGTGAACATCTTCCTGTAACTCCTGTCTATTTCTGCCTCTACCACACGAATGATCC
The DNA here is from genome assembly GCF_048418815.1 of Hemitrygon akajei. NCBI lineage: Eukaryota > Metazoa > Chordata > Chondrichthyes > Myliobatiformes > Dasyatidae > Hemitrygon > Hemitrygon akajei. The sequence continues at coordinate 96,261,613 of NC_133126.1, forward strand.
GAAGTTCATCCAAGTCCAGCTCCAGTTCCCTAACTCGGTTTGTCAGGAGCTGCAGCTGGATGCACCTTTTACAGGTGCAGTCATCAGGAACAATTGTGCTCGCCCTGACTTCCCACATACTGCAAATGAAGCACTTGACTGTCCTAACTGCTGCCTCCATTACTTACTCCTAAGTTAATTTGTTATTAAAGGAGCTTATCCGGCCTTACCTCACTGGGAGCAAGCCCGTCCTCAGCCTCTGCTCGCCGAAGCCTCTCGAGCCAAAGCCTTCCTACTCTGTCTCCCACTACTCCGTCGCCCGCTCCGTTAGTCTGCTCGCTTTTTAAACTCTCCCGCTGCCTCACTTTCATGCGCTTGTCCTGTTCAAACTGCCGAAGAAAACTCCTGATCTCTCAACCTACTCACCATCACTTTCTCTGTAACACTATTTTCTGCACTTTTAATCCTTTTGCATTACCTTGCTGTTCTTATGTAGGGAAAGATGTGTCTGGATTTCATGCAGACAAAAGCTATCCACTGTATATGGTACATGTAAATCAATAAACCAATTTCCACTGGATTTTTGCTATCTTCAGTGAGGTCACCACCAGAATCATCTTCCTTTCCCCTGCCTTTGAGGTATTCGGAAAGGAAAATTCCCTCTGCAATTCTGCAAGTGAGAGGGACCTTGAACTTTATCAGGACAGTGTAAAATAGGCAGAAATACTGGAATATGCTTCCGTAAAGAGGATGTGCTACAAGCTTCTGGAAAGCAATAGGATAAGTCCCTGGAGCTGGATGTGGTACACCTCGGATTACCATGGTAAGTGGAGGGGGGGGGTAGATAAGTCCCTGGAGCTGGATGTGATACACCTCGGGTTACCATAGTAAATGGGGGGGGGGGGGGGGTAGATAAGTCCCTGGAGCTGGATGTGATACACCTCGGGTTACCATAGTAAATGGGGGGGGGGGGGGGTAGAGAGATTGCTATGTTTTTTGTGATGTTCTATGCTTCCTCACTGGCCACAGTAGTACCAGGATATTGAAGGGCGGCAAATGTTATTCCTTACTCAATAAAGAGAGTAAGAATAACCTTGGGAATTATAGACCAGTAAGTGTTGCTTTAGTGTGGGCAAATTATTGGAGAAGATTCTTAGAGACAGGTTTATGAGTATTTGGAGCATTTTTCTCATTTAGCAATACAGCACAGAGCAGGCCTTTAAGCTATGCTGCCCCAGCAACCCTGATTAATCCTAATCACAATTTACAATGACCAATTAACCTACCCAGTATATCTTTGGACTGTGCAAGGAACCCAGAGGACCTGGGGAAAATCCACACATTTCAGTCTCCTTGCAGAACACTGTCGAAATTGAACTCTAAACTCCTGAATGCCCCGAGCTGTAATCGTTACGCTACCATGGCAACAATTATCCTACCATGTTAATCTAATGGAGTAGTCAGCATGGCATTGTGAGGGGCAGGTCATGCCTCACAAGCCTGATTGAATTCTTTGAGGATGTGACAAAGCACATTGATGAAGGTAGAGCAGTGGATGTAGTGTGTATGGATTTTAGTAAGGCATTTGCCAAAGTTCCCCATAATAGACTCATTCAGAAATTCTGCTGGCATGGAGTCTCGTGAAACACGGCTATGTGGATTCAGAATTGGCTTACTCATTGAAAACAGATGAAGAATATTCTGCCTGGAAGTCAGTGACCAGTGGTGTTCCTCAGGGAAGTGTTCTGGGACCTCTGCTCTTTGTGATTTTTATATATTGGATGAGAAAGTGAAAGGGTGGGTTAGTAAATTAGCAGATGATACAAAGCTTAGTGGCATATAGAATGTTGTAGGTAGTGTAAATAATGTAAATAATTCTCCATTATGCATCATTCTGAATGTTAAAACGTTTTGTAATAGCAAGCAAATTTCTTACCTTATCGAGACAGAATTAAAATGTGGCAAACTTCCGGCTATTACTCCACGCAGATGCCCCCATTCAAAACATCGTTAATAAATGGATTATCAATAGACTTTGATGTTAGTAATCTAATTACTCAGTTCCAATACTTTAGCAGTTTATTTCAAATTTCCAAATGTAAATGAAAATATTTCAATTTGGGTTGGACTGTATTCTTCAGTTTGACTGTGTCAGTTATTTTGTAACTAAATTATCCTGCCAAAAATATAGATTTCTTCTCAAAATAAATACAGAACACAGTTATTTAATAACAGAAATTGCTGTAAATAGTGGAAATAATAAATGCTGAAAATAGTCAGGCCAGGTAACATCTATACAGAGCAAGGAACAATTAACCTTGCTCACAAGTCATTGATCTGAAACATCTGCAGAGTAAGGAATAGATACACTGAGACTTCTGTGTTCTCCATTTATTTTCTGATCTTACGTGGTGATTGATAAGACATTTACCATTAGGAAATGACAGAAACTCGATAGCAGCAGTCAGGTAATAGAGTATAAACAATTGTACGGACTACTTGGGACCAACTGCTCTTCTGCTTTGACCTTCGTCTGTGCATAAATTACTTTTCAGTGAACCTTTCCCCTTAGTAACCAGTTCCATTGTAATTTTGATGTTCCACAGACATGAAACTACATCTAACATCTAGTGTCCATGGGTATCCTTGCTCCTGTAGGTCTGCTGGGCAAACTTCCCCTCCACTACCATGATCAATGAACATTACTAATTATTTTACTTGTACATGATTTACGTCTTTGCACAGTACTGCTCTAGCAAAACAACAAAATTCACATCATTTAAGATAGTGATAGTAAACCTGATTCTGAAAAATTCTGCACAACTTAGTCAAAGGCTGGGGCACCCCTTGGCACAATGGACATGAAGGAAAATTCAAATATTGGACCTGTCAAGTTTTAACCTTCATGAAACTCCTCACACTGAAGAAAAATTGGAGGCGACACTTGAAGAACATACAGATCAGTTGCTGTTACCCAAGGACAAACCAACAATTCTGTTTCCCAGTTAAACTAAGCCTTCAGATTTTTGTCATGGAATAAATATTCATCAAGAAGTGGCTGAGCTCTGTTAAATTCATGTTTAATATCAGATAATCAATATAATTAATATCAGAAAAAGACTCGTGACCTGGGCTCATGAGTAAAGTAGTAAAAGAATAAGAGACATTTAGTTTATTACAAATTCTGTTATGGAACCAAACAGGGCATACAGTTATTCCAAAAAACATTAAATATACCAAGGACAAAACAGAAAAAATACAAGAGCATAGAATTGTTCAAATCATTCATTGCACAGCTTGTTTACTGTAATATATTGTAATTCAAGCTAGTACATTTTTAAAGCAGTTTGCTTGCTAAATTGAACAGTGTTAAACAAAGCAAAAACCTTCGCAATTGGAACATAATCTGAGTTATTAGAATTTTGTTTAGGCACCAGTTCAGGCACAATCTAATCCAAATGCAACAAGATTTGGATTATATCATAACGTGGGGGGTGGGGGAAGGTGCTCACACGATTAAAAGGTAGTATTGCTTTCTTCACTAGTTGGGTTTTGATTCACAAGGCCAGAATTCCTTCGAGAAGGTGAAATTTCCTTTCTAATACCATCAAGAGCTCCAGTCAAGTGTGATTTAATTTACAGTGGTACTACCTCTCACAGTCCAAACTGGAACAGAACCCTAAACCCAATAGTTCATCTCTGGTTTATACTCATGTTTGAACGCAAAAGTGTTAGACCTAAGCCCACACTCCTCTTCAACCAACTCATCCAGCGTCGTCATTGCAGCCATCAGACGATAGTATGTCTCAACGATCTGCGTTTTCAACTAAAAGTTAGAGAGAAATAAGTCAGAATGGAGTGCAATTCACAGAAAGAAACCAGCACAGTCTTTTTGTCACAGGCTGGTGTAGGCAAGGGCTAAATAGTAATCCAATTCATAGGCAATCCTAGCTCCACCCGCCAGTTTTTCTTCCTTCAGATTTAGGATAGAGGTCATTGAAATGAACATTACCTCTCCTATGTACGGGGTTAAGCTCTGTGGTTCAAGTTTCAGGGCTGAGGCTTCAATGAAAGAATCGCTCTGTAACATGTAGCTGGAAGTTAACACAGTTACAGTGAATTTGCAGACTTGTTTCTAAGAATAAACATACTTCAATTGACTTCCAAGATATGAAAAATCACTCCAACCATCATTCTTTTTGCAACATGAGGGTTGTTAGATGGGTAGTCAAAACAAGCAAAGAAAATTCTTACAAAGAGCAAATGATTCAGTTTGTATGCTCTGTCATGATGATGGTTGGAAAAGGAACATTATAACTCTTTTCATTTAATTGCTATAAGATTTCTACAAATGGCCAAGAATGCAGTTAGGCTTTTACTTCTGCACTGAATTTAATGTTAACCCAAAGAATGACGCTCCAGGTAGTGTAGTTCCCTCAATATTGTACTGAAAGATTAGATAGTGTTCAAGCCTCATTTTATTGTTGGAACACACTAACTACGATAAAAGCAATGTTAATATCAATTCTCAATCCTTAAAGTTGGTCACAAACATTTTTAAAAAAAGCTTGAGGCACAAGTCTGATTTACACCAGCTGTAACAGTACCACATCAACAGAAAAAAAAGTGGTACCACATCTTCATCCCCACCACCAACAAAGAATTAAAAATTCAACTAAAAATGAAGAATCAATCACATGGGAAGAGAAAATTCAAAGACAAATACTTAGAAGCACTGTATACAAATGAAAGCTCCTTGACATGGTAAATAGTTCCCCCACCACACCTCTTGCATGCATCAATAAGTATTTCAACTGATAGGTAATTACGAACAATAAGTGGTAGAAAAAAGACTGCATAGGCATAAGGAAAGACAAAATATGAGGTATCAAGATCTGAAGGAAATTACTAGATGCAATTTAGACTCTCCAACCCTTGATAAGAAACTAACTACCCTATTTAATCCCCTCAACTTTATAAATGTCTATAAGGTCACCCTTCAGCCTCCAGCACTCCAATAAGAATAATTCCAACCTAAACAATCTTTCCTTGTAAGCCCCCAATTCCTGATGATTTTCTTCTGCACTCTCTCCACACCCTTTCTGATCATTTGGTGATCACAACTGCAGTCAATATTCAAGTGTGGCCTAACCATTGCCTTTTATACAGTAGCAACAGAATGTTCCATTTATACTCATGTTACGTACCCCTGGGTATCTTGTGACTGTCACATGACCATGATGTAATTGAGGCTCTGCTGGTCTTGTGATGGTGGAGTGATGTAATTTTCCCACCAGTGAGAGGTCATGTGGTAGCCTCTTTCAACAGGGTATAAAAGGAGAACCCCTCCCTGTGACATAGGTCAGTTCGTGGCTTAAGTCGACAGTGACTCCGTTCTGCTGCATATTTGATTTTATGACGCAGTTTCATTTAAAAGTGTTGTTTTAATTTCTACTGTAAGAATCGTTGTGCCAGCAGTTCTGAACATTGCTGCCAGTAAAGTCCAGTTGGAGTGAAGAATTTATTGAAGTACGGAAACCCGACGGATCGAGAAAAGTTGGTGTTGCTGGCGGTAAAACAGGTTCGACCTTATTTGATCCTCATTCGGAAGGAATTAGTAACCTGAATCCAAGATAGTCCAGAAAGAGCAGAAAGGACTGGAGCAAGGTGTCACCAAGGAAAGGTCAGTGTCTTTGAGCTGTTTTATTTCCTTCATCGTAAATCCTTCGAGCAAGGCATACTTTGGCTGGGATCAGCAGTAACTTCACGTAACAGAATTTATTACTTCAAGGAAAGTCTCTCCTAACTGACTGTGTAAATCATTTGGACTTTTGCATCTACTACTTTAAAGAACTGAGTTTGCATTTCTCGTTTTAAGATCCGTTTAAGCTGCCGTATAGCAGCCGACTTCCGGTTAAGTTAGTCGTTTGTTTACTTTTGGGGTTTTTTTTAAAAACGGTGTTTAATAAATGTTTTATTTGTTATAAAAAAACCAGTCTCGATTCTATATTCATTGTTGCTGAATCGTAACACTCAATACTGCTACCTATGAAGTCAAGCAAGCTAAACACCTTCATTACCCTATGCACCAAGTATCAACCTCGATACTTGTCTTTTTGCAGACAGTCACTTAGAAACACAATGGGAACTATTTGAATAAAAAACACACACAAGACCACCAAACACCCAATATGTGAAAAAAGAACAAATGCAAACAATAAAAAGCAAACAAATAACAAACAAATGAAGTGAGGCCACAGCTGTGGAACCAGTCCAGCGCAGTGTCAACAGTTGTAGGTCACAGCTGCAGAGTCAGTTCAGCGCTGAAGCACCTCATTCAAGTCACACAAATAGCAAAAAATAAGCAGTAAAAACAAAAGTACATGGGACATGAACTGCAATGTCCCCAAAAGTGAGTCCATAAGCTGTGGACCATAGACATTTGCATTTGACAGGATGAAGAGGTCAATACTCCCCAATGCCATTAGGCTTTACAATTCTACCGCCAGGATTTAAGAACTTTTTAAAAGCTATTATTAATGCTTTTTGAGATAGTGATTTAGATGCATATCATATTTTTTTTACTGAGTTAAGTATTGTATGTAATTAGTTTTGCTACAACAAGTGTATGGGACATTGGAAAAAAAGTTGAATTTCCCCATGGGGATGAATAAAGTATCTATCTATCTATCTATCTATCAAATAAAATAACAATGAAAGGTTCAGCACCAATCCCTGTGGTACACCACTGGGTACAGACAACCCTCCAGCACCACTCTATTTCCTATATCAAAGCCAATTTTGGATCTGTTGAATGCAGAAATAGAGAAGGAATGTTTGTGATTGAATGTAGACAAAGGTTATCCTCACAGATGGTATGGACAAGAAAGTACATCAGCATCTCTACTTCCTTGCAAGGCCAACGAAACATGGCATGTCCCCATTCAGCCTCACCAATTTTTGTAGATGCATCAAAGAAAGCATCATATCCAGAGGCATCATACTTTGGAATGGCAACTGCTCTGCCCAAGTTCACAAGAAACTGCAGGGAATTATAGACGTTGTGAAAACCCGCCTTGTCTCTATGAGCTTCACTTTTCGCTGCCTTGGTAAAGCAGACAACTTAATCAACGATCCTGTCCAGCCCAGACATTCTCTCTTCTCCCTCCTTCCATCAGACAAATCATACAAAAGCTTGAAAACTCATATCACCAGGCTCAAGGCAGCTGTTCTGAGACAGAACAGTACAATAGGATGAGTCTACCTGTTCATGGCCCCTACACCTTATTGTCTACCTACACTGCACTTTCTTTGGAACTGTAACAGCTTTATTCTACATTCTGTTATACTACCTTACTGCTGTGTCGCAATGACCTACAAGGATGGCGTACAAAACAAAATTTTTCACTGCATCTTGGCACATGTGACAATAACAAACCAATTAAATATTAGGTAACATAATTGTTTTCCATGCCAGCAGTTACAGATAGAAAAAGGACAAAATAACATGTGGGGATTGTGTGATGCAGAACTTAGTATTTGCTAGAAATCAGAGACAAAAGCGGAATGTGTACTGTTCAAACGTATGCATGGACATCAGGCAATCCTGCTGTTTTCTACTCACCAGTGCAACATTTTCTTGTCCAAACAGTACAGTCCACGCAGGTGAACGTACAGATCTGTTGTAGAGACAGGTACAAAACCCACATTGACTCTACAGAAGCTGCAGTACAGGGACCTGTAAAGACTACAAGCAAAAAAAAACACATAGGAATGTAAAGAAACCCCTTTAGCAATACATTGCTGATTAATAGACATGCAGTAGTTAAGTCCCATTTTCTATGTTTCTATGATTGAAGGCATTCTGAAAGTTAATGTGTAATAGCCTTACCATTCTGTCAGAGGCCCTTCATACCCTACAAAAGTAGTAGGATCCAGATGCACATTCTCTGTCACCGCTGAAAGCAAGACAGCAGAAATTATCTTTGGTTATTTTAATACCTCTTAATTAAAAAGTACCACAGTATTTAAGAAATAATCCCCTGTAAAGAAGCAGAATGTTATTATTTGGGATAAACAAAGACCAACTGTCCAGCCAAAGCTTAAGCTAATAGAGACAATGGATTAGAGACCAACGTATGGAGGAGTTACTAGAAAGGGTGGTTATGTTTAAAGTAAAATTTTATCTAGAAAGGTTGAGGTAAACCTGGTTGTGAGGGAAGTGATACTGGACATTACAGGTGGCATTTTGTGATACTCCAATTCTCTCTAGACACAGAAAGATGTCTAAGATTGGGAAATAGAAAATCTTCAACAAAAGGAAGTCATGGCAGCAAATACAGGCCAGTCAATTTACTCAGTTGTGGTAATCCTTTAGAATCGGCAAGGAAACTTAAATAATTTGGGAAGTTTGAATTAATCAAAAGAGGGTCAACATGGGTTAGTTAAAAGAAACTCCCATTTGATTTGCCTGACTGAACCTTTTGATTCTGTAACAAAAATGGATGAAGAATGAAATGCTGCTAATTTAGATTTTTATAAGGCATTAAAAAGGGCTAATAGCAAGAAATAAAACAGGAAACTGGCTTAAAGGTAGTGTTACATGGTGTTTATGTGTTTAAGTATTTAAGATAATTATGTTTTCCTGGGAAATAAGCAGACACCACTGTATTTTCTTAAAGAAATATAGTAATGACATAAACGTGTGTGAAGGGAAGCATTTCCAAATTTGAAGGTTGATATCGAGCTTATAAGCATTATAAAATGATCTTGCAGATGAAAATGCAGAAAAAAGCAGAGAGATAATTTAATGCAAAAGAAATTGGAGAACCAATGCATAGCTCTAAACTACATGGCAAAACAGAGGAATCTGGATAGCCAGAAAACCTTGAAAGCGGCAGCACATAAGAGACATAGGATTCAAAATGAAGACAGACTACAAAGGTATGGAATATAATGTAGGTTCTGTATAAATGCTGCTCATCTCCAAACATTCAATGATGATTGCTATATACCAAAGTAGGTACACTGGGTTTATTCTTTGAGAACAAAGAAAGTTGAGGAGCTATCAAAGACATACCAGATCACTTCAGGTTTATATAGGTATTTGCATTAGCAGATTACTCAAGGACCAGTTGTTCCATTTGGCTAACTTCCAGTTGGCTTCATAGCAGTACAACTCATAAAATACAAGAAATTAAAAATTGGCTCATTCTGCTCCCTGTACTTGCACAGCCATTTATCAAGTTGTATATATATATATATGAATAAAATCAGGCTTGAATAGCCAGCCTTTTATTTTGAGACACTGACCTTTAGTTCCAGACTCCTAACTAGGGGACGCATCATCCTTCGCCTAACATATCTACCCCTGTAAAAACTTCACATGTTTCAATGAAATCACCTCATTTATCTAAAACTAAAGAGTATTGTCCATATCTACTTAATCTCTCCTCATGCAACAAACCAAAACTTTACAGACCCACAAACATTCAATGACGATAAAGAGCACCTACACACAGAGAATATACATAGGGAAGGACCATGAAGAAGCAAATAGACATCAAAGTGGAACAAATATACTTCTCAAAGGATTTCTGCATCAGTGCTCGTGCACCACCCCAGATCCTTAATTCTCCCAGAAAGAAGTTGGTTACTACCCAATTTAAGTATCATGAAATCGCGGAAATACGTGGAAATTGAAGTGAAGCATCAATATTTGATAGCCAGAATCACTCAGGCCCAACAGCCATTCAACATCCAAGGCAAGATTACAAAAAAGCTTGAAATCACCCACATCTTACTTAAACACATCAGCACGTTGAGAGTTGCGTTCGAACCACAGCACTGCAGAGAATCTCCTAACACAGTGTGGCATTTCTTGCATTGGAATATCACACAGTCTTTCAACTCCAGGAAACCCATCTCTTCATCCATCTAGAAAAGATTTACAAGAAGATACGAAAAATGGTCAACAGGCATTTTAACTGAGATGTACAAATTAAACAATTTTATTAAGTATATTGAACATAAACAGTTGCTTATTGCTTAGCAAAGATGCAAGAAAGTAACTGCCACTTTGTATATTACACATTGCAACATGATATACAGGAAGTTTCAAGGACATACTATATGCAGTAAGCTTCTATAAAAATTGTTACAAATTTATCAACACCTCTTTCTATTCTTAATAAGATGACCATGAGACATAGGAGCAGAATTAGGCCATTTAGCTCATTGAGTCTGCTCTGCCATTTAATCATGGCTGATCCCTTTTTCCCCTCCTCAGCCCCACTCCCCATAAACTTTGAAGCCATGTCCAATCAAGAACCTAACAAGCTCTGTCTTAAATATACCCAGTGACCTGGCCTCCACAACAGCTTGTGGTAATAAATTCCACAACTTCACCACTCTCTGGCTAAAGAAATTTCTCTGCATTTCTGTTTTAAATGGACACTCCTCTATCTTGAGGCTGTGCCCTCTTGTCCTGAACTCCCTTACCATGGAAAACATCTTTTTCACATTGACTTTGTCTAGGCTTTCAACATTAGAAGCACATCTTTTCTTACCTGAGGAACCCAAAACTGTTCAAATGGTAACATTGAATATGCCTTCCTCACCAACCACTGACTCCATCTGCAAATTAACCCCTAGGGTGTTCTGTACAAGGACTTAGATTTTTGGATTTTCTCCCCATTTAGAAAATAGTCTGCACATTTATTTCTTCTACCAAAGTGCATGACCATGCATTTTCCAACATTGTATTTGATTTGCCTCTCTTGCCCTATAATGGAATTTGGGATCATCAGTAGTTCCCAAAGTGGGCAATATCGCCCCCTGGGGGCAGTGGGAGTTTCTACAAGGGCAATAATGATAAAGAGGGCAATGTTCCCTCTAAGGTACATGAGCACACACATCTTTTGCTACTCATAGACAAAGGAATTTAAATTGCACATTAAAGGTTGTCACCCTCTACCTCATTGGCATGTCAAGTATATTTCATGATCGTACATGATCAGATTTGCTTTTCTGGTTTCTGATGCAGACAGTGTTGACAATGTGAAGTTTTGTGATTATTCATCTACAGATTTTAGAACTGGCTCATTTATACTATTTTTATAATTATGCAGTGTGCACATGTCGTCACTAGTTAAAAAACTGCACAGCGCAAGATTTTTGGGCACTCTGGTCTTTACAAATTAGAGGGAACTTTGCCAGTGGGTAGACACTCAGTAGCAAGGGGAGCTACTAAAGGATTACAGGCTTAATTCAAGAAATGAATTCCTTATTACAAGCATTTGATTCTCAATGCCTCTTAACTGATTGCAATAACCACGTAATCTCCACGTAATTTCTTTTGAAAACCCACTATTCTCTTAGACTTAGCTCAAAGCACATTATAGTTGTTGCAAAGCAATGTGGCATTTCTGCTTCTGGACTGAAGAAATCATGTTAGTTCTGGATCCAGCTTCTGCATTTTTGCCACTTGCTATGGTAGTACAGTGTTAGCTAGTATGATTCCTATACTCAAATCACACGCAATTCATGTGAATTACGGGATGGAGCTCAATGGGGCAAAGTTCAGAATTTGCTCTTTCAAATGGTTTTGACCACATTTCTCTAGCCCACGGCCCAATCAAGATATCACTGTCCCACTTTATTGTACCTTCATCAGAGAATCTGGTTTTGCCTGAGATCTGATGGCATCATAACTTTCTCCTTTATTGATCACAGCACTTGAGGTTGGATTTAAATAATAGTCTATTGACTGTGTCATTAATCATAGCAAAAATGGCTGAAGCAGACCAAAAAAAAGTATAGATATTATAGTGTGGAATATCTGAAATATGAATTTACACCAGCACCAAGCAAGCAACAGCAGCCAATGTGTCTGTTGTGTGAAAAGTTTTTCTCAAATGAGGAAATGAGACCATCCAGACTCCTTGAACATTTGAAGGGAATACTCTCTGATAAAGCAAGCAAGACTCTGGCTCATTTTCAGTCACATTGTGAAAACTTACAGAACCAAAAACACTTCAAAACACATTTACCAGCACCTCACAACCAAACAGTGATGATTTGCGTGATTCATACAATATTTAATTGCAAAATCTGCCAGCAGTAAGAGAGGTTCTGAGTATGGTTTTGCACAAATCAAATAATGAAAAGGATTCCACTCAGCAACAATTTTTTGAAACCGTCCAAAACGTCTGAGCATGTGGAAGAAGCATTGTGCAACATACTTAGGACAATAGAATTTGCTCTGCAGTTGCAAGAGTCAACTTTGCCAGGCAATGAATCTTTGCTTCTTGGTTATGTTCACTTCATAAAAGATGAAAGCATGGTTCAAGAGTTGTTATTTGCAAGATGATTAGACACAGATACAAAGGGGAAGTCAATATTTCAGGTTGCTCAGCAACTTTTCCAAAGAGGAGGACATTCCACTCACCAACATTCTTGCTTGGGCACCTGACAGGTCGCCACCATGGGGTTATTACTTCCTTGAAAAAAGCTGTACCTGACATATTTACCATTCACTGTGTTGTTCACAGACAACCTCTTGTTACAAAAACCCTAAGTGATCAGTTGCACAAATTGGTAAATACAGTGGTAAATAAAATTAAGTCCAATGCTCTGAATTATCAACTATTTTGACAGCTTTGTATTGAGAATAATGAACAGGTTGAATGCTTCCTGTTGCACAAAGTCGGATGGCTCTCAAAAAGAAACTGCTTGAGATGCTTTGATGTGCTTTTTCAAACTGTGATAAAATTCTTTGAAGACTTAAAAGATTCTTTCAAAAATCAACTCAAGAATATTAGGCAGAATTGTTCACCTAGTTTAATGAAATCAATCTTCAATTGCAAGGAAATGATGTGAATCTTATCAAAGTCAAATCAGCTGCCTCCACACTTCTGTCCAAATTAACCCCCTTTAAATGCAACAATAGCCGTCAGGACCCTTTCCAATTTCCGAGCCTCTCTGCATTGGTAGAGGAAGAAAGAAAATACCAGATGATGATCTTCAAATTCCAGATTGGGTAGTAAATCCATTCCTGAAAACTTGTAATGAGGAATTAACAGGGAAGATGGAGGAAAAACTGATCTCACTACAAAAAGACTGAGCTGAAGCCAAGGTTCAAAAAAAAAATCAAGACTTTTGGTTGAAAAAAATAAATCTCTAAACACTAACCTGCACTGTGGAAAAAGGTCAAGATGTTCTTTATTGCCTTTCCAATATCATATTTAGTAGAGCACAGTTTCAGTACAATTGCCCAACTTCTTTCAAAGCTTCGAAAAAGACTGCAAATTGCTGAATGTGGGGATCTGAAATTCGTTCCGAGTGACATTCAGCCTGATGCTGATAACCTGATATCACTGTATCAAGCCCATTCATGTCACTGAAAGGTGAAAAAGCACTGAAGTAGTGAATAGTTGGACTACTAAACTGTTGATGAAAATAGATTTTACTGTAATTAAAGAAATAACCATTTATAACTTTAAACAGATGTGAATAATTTTTGCTTTGAGTCTACAGTTCCTGTTTTCTTTCACTAAGCATCATAAATGTAAATTGTTTATAGTATTTTAGTAATGACCAGGAAGAAGGTGGGGGGGGAAGGAGAGATGTGGTCCAAAAGCCAAGGGGGCAGTAACCCAAAAAGGTTAGGGGACCACCGATCTCGATAGAGGCAAACCTGTACTACACGAGGGCAGGGAGAGTTGCATTTCATGAAAACTGGTCAAATCACAATTTTCTGTAACATGAAGCAACACATGAAAAGCTGAAAGAACTCAACAGGTCAGGCCACATCATTGCAAGGAAATGAAGAGTCAACGTTTCTAGCTGGAACCCTTCACCAGAACTGGAAAGAGGACAAAGGGTGTGGAAGGGGGAGAAGCATGAGTTTCTGGGTGAGAAGTAAATCCAGGTGAGTGGTGGAGATAGGTAGATGGGAAGTGAATTGGGAAATAATGAGAATGTAAAAGGTGATAGGTGGAAGAGGCAGATGCTGAACAAGATCGAATCATAGGGGAGGAGACCTACCTACCTGTCTCCAATCACCTGTCTATCATGTTCCCCACCAACCTCTCCCTCTTATTCTGACCTCTGCCCTCTTTCTTTCCAGTCCTGATGGAGGGTCTCAGCTCAAAACATCTACTGTTCATTTCCCTGCATAGATGCAACCTGACTTGCCAAGTTCCTCCAGCATATTGTGTTACTCTAGATTTCCAGCATTTGCAATTCTCCCTGTCTTTCTATAACATGAAATAGCATTATTTATGCATATATCAAGGAATCAAAATTGATTAACCAAATAGTTTTTCCAGTGGAACAACCATGCAGGACAAGTGCTAGTGCAATTGATGCTCCCTGTTTAGTGAATACGAGGAATAGAACATTCAACCTTTGAATACTCTTACTCTTATTCACGAGACTATTAGTGTTATGCATCTTAACTCCACCTATTGCTGTGGTTCTAAAATGCTTTAGTAATTTATGAATTGAACTGACTTTATTTCTTACATCCTTCATATACATGAGTAAAAATCTTTATGTTATGTCTCCGTCTAAATGTACAATTTATAGTAATTTGTAATCAATAGTACATACAACAGGACAGTCAACATAACATAGAAATACAATTGTATCAGCATAAATTAATCAGTCTAATTGCTGGTTGGTCTTGGCTTTTATGCTGCGGTACTGTTTCCCAGATGGTAGCAGCTGGAAGAGTTTGTGGTTGGGGTGACTCGGGACCCCAATGATCCTTTTTACACACCTGTCTTTGTAAATGTCCTGAATAGTGGGAAGTTCACATCTACAGATGTGCCGGGCTTTCTGCACCATTGAGGCAAGTACAGTTCCCATAGCAGGCAGTGATGCAGCCAGTATGGATGCTCTCAGTTGTGCCCCTGTAGAACACCTGTTCTACCTATTCTACAGTTGTTGAACCACCTTCAACAGCTTTTCAGAGGAATGCCAAGTTTTTATTAAAATATGCATGAAGATGCACTTGCCAACAGGAGAATATTTCCAATAAACAAAAAAAAACTGAATAGTTATCTAAATGCCTAGAGATGAGGCTCCACGCAAACCAGCTTTTAACAGGCATCCAGAGTTCAAGGACATGACAGAATTTAAAAGAGAACAAACAACAGCTTTTTGTTGAACCTGTAAGCGTGTCATAAGTTGACTTTTTCTGATTATCTTGAAGTAACTGCAGTATTGAGTGGAAATGGTCTCAGCTATTTCAATCCATGAATGCAAGTCAGTGTGTTCAGCCTGTCAATTCCATGATGGTCCTCTGAAGAGCAACCCAGACGGCCCCATCTCACTGTATGGTTATTTCTCTCAATTCCCTTTAGACATCATTGACCATTTCCATCTACGCAGCCTCATAGACAGCAATATCATTATTACTCATGGAGAAACATTTTCCTTCATCTCACCCAGCCGCCTTGAACAAATGTCTCCTAGTTTTTGTACCATCGATTTGGCACAGCTGATACAACCAATACAACCACTGCCTTTAAGCCCCAGTGACCCAAGTTCGATCTTGACATCGGATGTGGAGTTTGTTTTTTCTCCCTGTGACAATGTAGGTTTCCACCCACACCTCATAGAGGTGAATTGAATTGAATTGACTTTATTACTTACATCCTTCATATACATGAAGTAAAAATCTTTACATCTCCATCTAAATGTGCATTATAGTAATTTATAATAAATATTATGTATAACAGGATAGTCAATATAACATAGAAATACAGTTGTGGCAGCACGAATTAATCACTCTGATGGCCTGGTGGAAGAAGCTGTCCCAGAGACTGTTGGTCCTGGCTTTTATGCTGCAGTATCGTATCCCGGATGGTAGCAGCTGGAACAGTTTGTGGTTGGGGTAACTTGGGACCCCAATGATCCTTCGCACCCTTTTTATACACCTGTCTTTGGAAATGTCCCGAATAGTGGGAAGGTCACATCTACAGATGCACTGGGCTGTTCACACCACTCTCTGCAGAGTCCTGCGATTAAGGGAGGTACAGTTCCCATTCCTGGCAGTGATGCAGCCAGTCAGGATACTCTCAATTGTGCCCCTATAGAAAGGTTGGTAGTTTAATTGGCCACTGTAAATTACTCCTAATATGCTGGCAAGGAATAGAATCTGGGGAAGAATTAAAAGGGCAATGCTGGTAGAATTTTTTTTTATTTTTTTTTTTAAATGGGATGCACGACGCTCCCATCCCTGCCGGAGATTGATAGAGCCCACCACTCACTAGCAGCTAAACCAGCCCCAGGACAGAGAACGCGCCCAGTTATTCTTCGACTTCACCACTACCAGGTTAAAGATCTCCTGGTTAGGGAGGCCCGGCGGTGAGGGAAGTTAGAATACCACAGCCAGCAGATTCGGGTTGTGGAGGACAATTCTCCCGAAGTTTTGAGCCTGCGAGCCAAATATAGAGAAGTAATGATGGAGCTATAAAACCGAGGATTCAGGCCTTCCCTTCTATACCCTGCACGACTCCGCATTACACTTCCCAGCGGTGACAAGAAGTGGCTACGCTCGGTAGATGAAGCATGGAAATACATCGATAGCCTCCCCACTATACTGGATTCTTCATATTTTTTCCCATACCCTCTGCCAGGTAATGTTTGCAGTGCTTGGACGGTGAGGTCTGGTCTGACTTGGTTGTGTTAGGTACTGACTGCCATGATAGGTGGAGTAATACTCATTCAGTCTGCTCTCTCTCGTGAGAGTATTTCCTTTTACCTCTTGTCTTGTGGGTTGGGGGTATGGGGGGAAGATACTCCAATGCTGGTTTTGTTTTAAGAACCCTTAGAAGTCCATGTTATACAGGATTTACTTCTGCCCTGTTTCTCTTTGTATTACACTTTTGCCTTAGAGCTGATACCCAAAAAGGTGACACCACTTATGCCTATCAACCTGTATCCTTTTTAAAGGAGAATGGTTAGTCCATTAAATTTTGTGAGCTGGAATGTCAAGGGGCTGAATCATACTGTTAAAAGAAGGAAGGTGTTCTTGCATCTCAAACAGTTTAACACAGCAATTACATTTCTACAAGAAACACACATTCGCAGTTCTGACAATTCCCGTCTTATGTCACAATGGGCGGGGCAGTACTTTCACTCCACGTCTCAGGCTAAAGCCAGGGAGTTCTCAATTCTCATAAATCAAAACATTCCCTTTGAGTTCCACAACAAAATATAAGATACAAATGGCCGTTTTGTCATTGTCTTGTAGAAATTATATAACACACTGGTAGCTTTGGCTAACATATATGCTCCTAACTTGGGTGATATGGACTTCTTTGAACATTTTGTTTTCTGCGCTGCCTGATTTGAGTTCATACTCTCTCATACTAAGCAGAGACTTCAACTGTTGGTTAGATCCAGTGCTGGATCGATCGTCTCCTATTCCCACAGTACTAAGCAAATCTGCCTCATCAATTCAGTCCTCCCTCTCCAACTATGGCATATTTGATGTATGGCACTTTCTCCACCCAAATAAGAGAGAATATTCTTTCTTCTCACATGTTCATCACACCTTTTCTAGAATTGATTATTTTCTAATTGATAATCAGCTGATTCCATAGGTCCATTCCTGTGTTTATCAGAGCATAGTGATATCAGACCATGCTCCGGTTGTCCTGTCTATAATTCTTCCTGGCCTTCCTCAAATAAATAAACATTGGCATCTTAATTCGACCTTACTGTCAGATAATGACTTCATAAAATTTATGGAGAACCAGATAATCTTTTTCCTTAATATCAATATGTCACCTGAAACTTCAAGCCTGGTTGTTTGGGATGCTTTGAAAGCATACCTCAGGGGTCAAATAATTTCCTACACTGCAAATATGAAAAGAAAGAACCATAAAGAACGACTTGACCTGGCCAATCAAATTAAAGAAATAGACCAACAACATGCTCAAATTAAAAATCCGGAGCTGTACAAAAAAATGAGTGGAACTCCAAACTAAATTTGACCTTATTTCCACTCACCCAATTGAACGCCAAATCTTGAAGAGCAAGAGCCGGTTCAATATTCATGGTGACAAATCTGGTAAATTTTTAGCCAACCAATAAAGGTGCTTCAAAGCCAAACAACACATCACAAAAATTTGAAAGGAAAACAGAAGCATCACCTCAAATCACTCTGAAATCAACACGACACATTCAGGAACTTTTATTCCCAACTTTACACCTCTGAATCCCCAAATGATAACATCTTGGTAGAGAATTTTTAAAATAGCTTAAATATCCCTATGCTCTCTCCTGATCTCAAAATGAGACTGAATGAGCCAATATCATTAGAGGAAATATCCTTGAGTCATCTCGTCACTGCAGACTGGTAAATCTCCAGGACCCGATAAGTTCCCTGTAGAATTCTTTAAATCATTTTCGTCACTGCTCTCACCTCAACTAACCTTGGTTTTATCTGATTCGTTTAAACAAAGTAAACTGCCAGCATCATTTAATGAGGCATGCATTATTCTTCTGGTGAAGAGAGGCAAAGATCCAACAGAGTGCTCGTCATACAGGCCAATCTCTCTGTTAAATGTCGATGTCAAAATCTTAGCTAAAGTTCTGGCCCATCGATTGGAGAACATCCTACCCTCTATTATTTCTGAAGACCAAACCGGTTTTGTCAAAAACCGCCTCCCCTTTTTTTTTAAAAAAACATATGCCGTCTTTTAAATATCTTATACTCACCTTCAGTTGGGATTCCTGAATGTGTTATCTCCTTAGACGCAGAGAAAGCGTTCCACCATGTGGAATGGAATTACCTCTTTGCTGTGTTAGAAAAATTTGATTTTGGACAAAGTTTCATCACGTCGATTAAACTGTTATACTTGTGTCCCACTGCCTCTGTTTTGACCAACTCTCAGCAATCCCAACCTTTCAATCTCAAATGTAGAACCCGCCAAAGGTGCCCCTTAAGCCCGTTACTTTTGATCTGGCCATAGAGCCACTGGCTATTCCATTCCATAGTTGTGACGGGGATTTGGAGGGAAGGAATTGAGCACAAAGTCTCCCTTTATGCTGATGATCTTTTATTTTTTATATCAAACCTGATCACCTCCTTACCCCCCCCCCATGTTCTCACTCCTTAACAAATTTAGCCTGTTTTCAGGATATAAACTTAATTTACACAAGAGCGAGCTTTTTCCAATAAATAGAAAAGCACAAGCGTCAGAATTCCATAACCTCCCTTTTAGGGTAGTAAATAACCAATTTACTTACCTTGGCGTCACAGTAACAAGGAATTATAAGCGTCTTTTTGGAGAAAATTTCACTAATTTGTTAAATTATACGAAACAGAGCCGAATACAATGGTCACCACTGTCTATGTCCCTGATGGGCTGAATTAATGTTGTCAAAATGAACATCCTTCCTAAATTCTTATACCTTTTTGAATCCATACCAATTTTCATTCCTAAAGTCTTCTTTGACTCACTAGACTCAGTCATATCGTCCTACCTATGGAAGGGCAAGCATCCCCGACTGAATAAAGTCCATCTTCAAAAATCTAAAAGTGTTGAGGGTATGGCTCTGTCCAATTTCCACTTTTATTACCAGGCAGCTAACATACACTTTCTCATCTTTTGGTCTCATTTCCACAACCAATCTGACTGCCCAATATGGTTGGCAATGGAGCTGAATTCTATTAAGAATTTCTGTATTTCCGCACTTCTTGGATCCGCACTCCCTTTTCTTTCGCCTAAACCAATTGCTAATCCTGTTACCAGGCACACCCTGAGAGTATGGGTTCAGTTCAGAAAGTATAGTGGTCTCTATGGCTTCTCCCTTTCAAGTCCTATTCTACATAATCACCTCTTCCAGCCTTCTATACATGATCTAACATTTCAAGACTGCTATAAAAAGGACATCAGGCGCTTTAAAGATCTTTTTATAGACAACTGCTTTGCATCATCTAAACAACTGTCTGCAAAGTTTAATTTACCCAACACTCATTTCTTCAGATATTTGCAAATTAGACATTTTATCATCCCTTTGTTATCAAACTTCCCTGAGGTACCTAGCACAAACATCGTTGATGTTTCTCTGCATGAATCCATTGTGCAAAGGTCTAATATCTACTATTTGTGACAAGCTAGCGGTTCTGAGGCGAGCCCCCCTTGATAAAAGTAAAACTGCCTGGGAGCAAGATTTAAATTTTCACTGCCAAACAATGTATGGGATTCAGTTCTCAAGTTAGTTAGCTCAACCCCTTTATGTGCCCGCCACTGCCTGTTACAGTTCAAGGACGTATGTCTAAAACTAAATTATCTCACATCTACCCAGATGTCAATCCCTGCTGCGACAAATGCAAAAGAGGTGGGGCTTCCCTTATTCACATGTACTGAACATGCCCTAGCTTGGAAAAATACTGGGGAGATGTTTTCCAAACTCTATCCCAAATACTTAATTACAATCTGGAACCTAACCCTTTGATTGCTCTTTTCGGCACCTTCGGAGAGGGGGACACGCACCTAAGTCCAACTAAACGTTGCACACTGTCTTTTGCTTCTCTGTTGGCCAGGCGCACAGTCTTGCTCAGGTGGAGGGATGATGTCCCGCCCACCCACGCTCAGTAGCTTAGGGACATCATGTCCAGATAAACACCTTGAGAAGGTCCACTATCCAACCCTCAATTCGAACATAAAGTTCCAAAAGGTATGGGGAACCTTTCTTGAATATTTTCAGAATTCCCAGCCAAACTACAGGTTCATCCCTTCTTCCTTTCCTCTGCACATAACTCCCTGACTTTCAGCATTCACCAGTAAAATTCTACGAACTCAGACGTGTAAACATACAACAGTTTGTGTGTTAGGAAAAGACACTTTCTCTATACAAATGCAGCTCTGTGGGGATAAAGATTCTGTTTAACCCTTTTTGCTAATGCAATGATGGCTTGGAGATGAGAATTGAGAGGGGTAGGGAGGCAACCAAAGCATGATCGTACTATGGGTGCATCTCTTTCATAGATGTGAATTGTACATTTGTTAGGTACTGCACAAACCTCCTTTGTACTATGCTTTCTTGATTTAAAAAACTAATAAAAATATTGCTGAGAAAAAACAATGGGATGCACGGTTATATAAATGGGAAATTGGTGACTAGTATAGGCTTGGTGGGCTAAAGGGTCTGTTCTTGTGGTATAAGTCGCTACAACTCCATGAACAACATGAATTGAAACTTCTCCCCCACCTACTTTTCAAAACATATCATTACCTTGTCAACTGCTATAAAATGTCATTTCAACCTCCAGAAGAGGGTGGAGTAGATGGAGCATATTCTGCCAGAAAATTTGTAACTACTGGTGTTCCACAGGGATCTGTTCTGGTACCCCTGCTCTTCGTGATTTTTATAAGCAACTTAGATGAGGAAGTGGAAGAGTGAGCTCGCAGTTTGCAATTGACATGAACATTGGTGGTGGCGTGGACAGCGTAGAAGGTTGGTGTAGGTTACAACGGGACAGAGACAGAATGCAGAGCTGGGCTGAGAAGTGGCAAATGGAGTTCAATCCAGGAAAGTGTGAAGTGATACATTTTAGAAGGTCAAGCTTAAATGCAGAGGACAAGGTTAATGACAAGAATCTTAGCAGTGTGGAGGAATAGAGGGATCTTGGAGTCCACATCCGTGGATCCCTCAAGTGGTCACTCAAGTTGATAGGGTGGTTAAGAAGGTGTGTCAGCCTTCATTACTCATGAGATTGAGTTCAAGAGCCATGAGTTAACGTTGCAGCTCTATAAAACTTCAGTTAGACCATGCTTACAGTATTGTATGCAGTTCTAGTCCCCTCATTTAAGGAAGGATGTGGAAGTTTTAGATAGGGTGCAGGGAAGTTCACCAGGTAGTGCCTAAATTAGAAAACATGTCTTCAGAGGAAACATTGAGTGAGCTTGGACCTTTCTCTTCAGACCAAAAGAAGATGAGAGGTGTACAAGATGCATTGATGGAGTGGACAGCCAGTGCCCTTTTTCCAAGGTACTAATGGTTAATATGAAAGAATACAGTATAAGTTTAAGATGATTGGAGAATAGTATGGAGGTGAGGGTGGGGGATGGGAGAAGAAGAGTCAGAGGTAGCTTTTTTTTATATATACGTACAGTGTTAAGATCAAGGAACACACTGCCTGAGCTGGTGGTAGAGGTAGATACATTATGGACGTTTAAAAGACTCTTACATGAATGGAAAGTGGATGAATATGTAGGAAGCAAGTATTAAAGTGATCTTGGAGTAGGTTAATAGGTCAGCACAACATTGGAAACTGTACAGTGCTATACCATTCTATGTTCTTCAAACAGGCAGCACAATAGTGAAGCTGTTAGCACATCACTTTACAGCGCCAGCGATCACTGAAGGGATTCGATTCCTGTCGCTATTTGTAAGTAGCTTGTTATTTTCCCTGTGACTATGTGAGCTTCCTCCCGGTGCTCCGGTTTCAAGTCAAGTTTATTGTCATTACGACCATAAACAGCTGGTACAGTACACAGTAAAAATGAAACAACGTTCCTCCAGGACCCTGGTGCTACATGAAACAACACAACACTAGACTACGTGAAACAGCTCAAGGCTACACTAGACTACGTAAAACAACATAAAAGCCGCACTAGACTACAGACCTGCAGAGGACTACATAAAGTGTACAAAACAGTGCAGGGCAGTACAATAATTAATAAACAAGACAATAGGCACAGTAGAGGACAAATTACAATATAATAATAAATGATGTAGATATCAGTCTAGACTCTGAGCATTGAGGAGTCTGATGGCTTGGGGGAAGAAACTGTTACACAGTCTGGTCATGAGAGCCCGAATGCTTCGGAGCCTTTTGCCAGATGGCAGGAGGGAGAAGAGTTTGTGTGAGGGGTGCGTGGGGTCCTTCACAATGTTGTTAGCTTTGCGGGTGCAGTGTGTGGTGTAAATGTCTGTAATGGCAGGAAGAGAGACCCCAATGATCTTCTCAGCTGACCTCACTATCCGCTGCAGGGTTTTGCGATCCAAGATGGTGCAATTCCCGAACCAGGCAGTGATGCAGCTGCTCAGGATGCTCTCGATACATCCTCTGTAGAATGTGGTGAGGATGGGGGGGGTGGGAGATGGACTTTTCTCAGCCTTCGCAGAAAGTAGAGACGCTGCTGGGCTTTCTTGGCTATGGAGCTGGTGTTGAAGGACCAGGTGAGATTCTCCGCCAGGTGAACACCAAGAAATTTGACGCTATTAACGATCTCAAAGGAGGAGCCGTCAATGTTCAGCGGAGAGTGGTCGCTCTGTGCCCTCCTGAAGTCAACAACCATCTCTTTTGTTTTGATCACATTCAGAGACAGGTTGTTGGCTCTGCACCAGTCTGTTAGCTGCTGCACCTCCTCTCTGTAAGCTGACTTGTCATTCTTGCAGATGAGACCCACCATGGTCATGTCATCGGCGAACTTGATGATATGGTTCGAGCTGTGTGTTGCAGCACAGTCGGGGTCAGCAGAGTGAACAGCAGTGGACTGAGCACGCAGCCCTGGGGAGCCCCCATGCTCAGTGTGATGGTGTTGATGCTGCCTCCGATCCAGACTAACAGGTCTCCCAGTCAGGAAGTCTAGGATCCAGTTGCAGAGGGAGGTGTTCAGGCCCAGCAGTTTCAGCTTTCCAGTCAGGTGCTGAGGAATGATTGTGTCAAATGCTGAACTGAATTCTATGAACAGCATTCAAACGTATGTGTCACATACATTCCTCCCACATTCCAAAGATGTATAGGGTTAGTGAGTTGCAGGTGCCAGAAGCTTGGAGCACTTGCGGACTACCCAGCACAATCCTCACTGATTTGACATGACTTGACACATGCAACACATTTCAATGTATCTTTTAATGTACATATGGCATATAAAACTAATCTTCTTTCACTCCAAAGAGAACAACCCAAATATAACTCCAGGCTAGGTTCCCTCATTCCATTCTGGCAAATCAGAACAATTCTTCCCTTATCACCAGCCCTCGACTGCAAAGCACAGATCTTCCAATGAACTTCGAGGTGAAAAAACACAGCTTGGCGTATCTGAGAGCTGCCGACCTAAGGGAATGCTGTCAGACCGGCACGTTCCTCAGGGTACAGGACTATGTTGATGATATCCTCTGTAGTCACTACAAAGGCTCTGCAGGGAAGGAGCACACTGGGTACTGAGGGGCTGGATCCTGAGTGACATCCTCTCAAAGACCTGATGCTGTCTAGAGAGGGATTGATGATGTATATATTTAAAATATATAATAATATAAGCGTATGTATTGGAGACAAGGCTACACATGCTGTAATCTGACCCATTAAACAAACTACTGGAGGAACTCAGCAAGTCAAACAACACATGAAGAGGCAAAGGGGTGTTTTAAGCAGAAACCCTGCATCGGGAGTATGATGTGGTTTGACGGTATAATAAAAATAATAATGAGACATAAATGTATTTTCCTGTGTAGTTTATGAACATTCAAAAAATGCATTTTAAAAGATTCAGCCTCCCCTCATTCCTCAAGCCCTCCAGTCACGGTGACGTGAATCTTTTCTGTACCTTTTCCAATTTAATAACATCCTTCTTATAGTTGGGCGACCAGAGCTGAGTGCCGGCTCAACAGCGACTTGTACAACTGCAACACGAGCATCAGTGACACACAGATCCAACCCTCAGCATCGGGTCACAGACGGTACCTATCCGAGCAGAGCCGCCTCCGGGCTCGCCTTGACCCCACGAGTAGGCCGAGTGCCTACCCCAAACCTCCCGCCCCGACGATGCAAACAGAAAGGCAGAGCACCAGGTTGCTATTCCCTCAGGATATAACTCCTTACCCCGCTCGCCTCGCCGACAACAGCCATTAGCGCGCTCCCGCCGCCACTCATTCAAAACGAACGGTACGGTCCACGTGACCCGTCTCCTCCCGGCGACCCCCTCCGCGCATGCGCGCCCGCCCCGGCCCGCGAATGGCGCCCGGAGCGGAGCGGAGCGGTGAGTCGGTGTCCAAGTGGCGGTCAAGCGGGCGTCGCTTTGTCAGACTCATTCGCTAAATTTGGTGCACGGTGTCAGTGCTCACTTTATAATGTGACAGGTGATTCTACAACCGTCCAAACCTCTCTTGTCATTGCTTTCAAATCAGCGATCTCTCCTATCAGCCTGGCTTCCGCCCGCCTCCTTCCCATCCCTCAGAGTGCGCACTCGAAACGGCGATGCTACCAGTCCATCTACAGTCTCCTTGCAAAAACAAAATTTTCATTTCCAGGCGTCATCAGACAGAATCTCTTCTATTTAAAACGTCACTTAATTTTGAGTATTATTTACTTACATTTATTTTGAGTATTTTCAGTCTTTGTTGCAGATTACCAGCATTTGCGGCTTTTTCTTTGATTTTCAGGTAGAGAATAATGACCTTGTGAATTTCATTTATCAGTATCTAAATAGCAGTGTGTTTCATTAAGCAGCTTGTTTAAAATCCAAGATCTATTTGCCACAGTCTACTCCAATGAAGCTAACAAAATCAACAGAAAGGGTGCTTACTCCTAACACGTACTTTGATTCTTTAGATTCAATTTTAACCTCTTATATTTGGAATACTAAACAAGCTCGTTTAAGTAAAGTTTACTTACAAAGAAATAAAGAGATGGGTGGACTAGCCCTACCCAATTTTAGGTTTTACTATTGGGCTGCCAATATAAGGAATTTTACTTTCTGGTCCTATTATATTTATCGTAAAGATTGCCCATCATTAGAAGTTAATTCTGTAAAAAAAATCCTCTATTGTCTCTCTTCTTGGATCATACTCTTCTTTTTCAGCAAATAAAACAACAGATAACATAATTGTTAAGCAAACTTTAAGGATCTGGTCTCAATTTAGAAAATTTTTTGGTTTAGCGAATTTTTCATTATCATCTCCCATTCTCCTTAATTATTTTTTTATCCCTTTCATGACTGATAAAGTCTTTAAAGATTGGGATGAATTAGGTATTAAATGTTTTTGGGACCTGTTTATCTCAGGATCTCTTGCTTCATTTGACCAATTGTCAAATAAATTTGCACTCCCAAAATCACACTTTTACAGATACCTTCAAATTAGAGATTTTCTACATTTCCAATTAGCTACTTTTCCTGTAGGTCCTGATAAAAATTTACTGGATGATCTTTTAAATTTAAAACCTTTTGTTAATGGTTCTATTACCGGTGTCTATAACTTGTTGATTGATTCTAGACAAGACTTTTTAGATAAAATAAAAAAAGCTTGGGAGGATGACCTAAATTGTCAGATTTCTGATGATAGATGGAATAAAACTCTTATACGGGTTAATAAATCATCTTTCTGTGCTCGTCATTCTCTTCTACAATTTAAAGTGGTTCATAGAGCTTACATTTCTAAACAGAAGCTCTCCAGTTTTTACCCGAATGTTTCTCCACTTTGTAATAAATGCAACTCTGCTGATGCCTCTTTAATTTATATGTTTTGGTTTTGCCCTACAATTGAAAAGTTTTGGCGGGAAGTATTTCATACCTTCTCTCAACTTTTTAGGGTCCAATTTGACCCAAATCCCCTTACTGCCTTGTTTGGTATTATTGTAAATGAAGATATAACTTTAAATACTCCTAACCTACAGGTTTTAGTTTTTACCTCTCTTTTAGCAAGAAGAGCAATCTTGCTTAAATGGAAGGAGTCTACCCCTGCTACACATCTTCAATGGTTACGTGATATTATGTCGTATTTAAATTTAGAAAAGATCCGCTGCTCAGTCTTAAATTCGAAACAATCTTTTTATGATATTTGGGGACCTTTCCTAAATTACTTTTCCAATTTATAACGTTTAACAGTGCACAGACTTTTATGTATATTTTTATCTTCTCTTCTTAAGTGAATATGGGGTTTTTTTCTAATTATCCATTATCATCCATCAGCTTTTTTCTTTGGTAGTTGGTAGGGGGTTGACTTTTTTTATATATAAAAAAATTTCTTTTATGATGTATGACCTATCTTTAAATTTTTGATTACAGAGTGGTATACCTTTATGTGTTATGCTATAACATTTTAATCAATTTTATTACAATATATGAATGTACACAAGTTATGTTGAGATGTATCTATGTGTTGCACTCTGTAAATCTTTTTTTTTCTTCTGAATAAAAATATTGTAAAAAGAAAGAAAGAAAGGGTGCTATCTAATGTTTTAATGGCAATGATATAGGTAAAAAACGGGATGAGGTCCTACAAGGTGAATTTAGGGAGTTAGGAGATAAACTAAAAAGTAGGACCACAAAGATAATAATCTCTGGATTACTACGTGCTAGTCAGAGTAGAAATCGGAGGATATTTCAGATGAATACGTGGCTTGAAAAATGGTGCAAGGGGGAGGGATTCAAATTTCTGGGGCATTGGAACCAGTTCTGGGGGAGGTGGGACTGGTATAAACAGGACGGTCTGCACCTGGGCTGGACTGGAACCAATGTCCTAGGGGGTGCATTTGCTACTGCTGTTCAGGAGGATTTAAACTAATGTGGCAGGGGGATGGGAACAAGTGCAGAGAGACAGAGGGGTGTAAAATGAGGGTAGAAGCAAAAAGTAGGTGAAAAGTAAAAGTGGCAGGCAGGCAAATCCAGGGCAAAAAGCAAAAAGGGCCACTTTTCAACATAATTGTATAAGGGCTAAGAGTGTTGTAAAAACAAGCCTGAAGGCTTTGTGTGTCAGTGCGAGGAGCATTCGTAACAAGGTGGATGAATTGAATGTGCAGATATTAATGAATATGATATAGTTGGGATCACAGAGACATGGCTCCAGGGTGAACAAGGATGGGAGCTCAACATCCAGGGATATTCAATATTCAGGAGGGATAGACAGGAAAGAAAAGGAGGTGGGGTAGCATTGCTGGTTAGAGAGATTAACGCAATAGAAAGGAAGGACATTAGCCTGGAGGATGTGAATTGATATGGGTAGAGCTGCATAACACTAAGGGGCAGAGAACGCTGGTGGGAGTTGTGTACAGGCCACCTAACAGTAGTAATGAGGTTGAGGATGGCATTAAACAGGAAATTAGAAATGCATGCAATAAAGGAACAGTAGTTATAATGGGTGACTTCAATCTACATATAGATTGGGTGAACCAAATTGGTAAGGGTGCTGAGGAAGAGGATTTCTTGGAATGTATGCGGGATGGTTTTCTGAACCAACTAGAGAGCAGGCCATTCTAGATTGGGTATTGAGCAATGAGGAAAGGTTAGTTAGCAATCTTGTCGTGCAAGGCCCCTTGGGTAAGAGTGACCATAATATGGTGGAATTCTTCATTAAGATGGAGAGTGGAATATTTAATTCAGAAACAAAGGTTCTGAACTTAAAGAAGGGTAACTTTGAAGGTATGAGATGTGAATTAGCTAAGATAGACTGGCAAATGATACTTAAAGGGTTGACGGTGGATATGCAATGGCAAGCTTTTAAAGATCGCATGGATGAACTACAACAATTGTTCATCCCAGTTTGGCAAAAGAATAAACCAGGGAAGGTAGTGCACCCGTGGCTGACAAGGGAAATTAGGGATAGTATCAGGTCCAAAGAAGAAACATATAAATTAGCCAGAAAAAGGGGCACACCTGAGGACTGGGAGAAATTCAGAGTCTAGCAGAGGAGGACAAAGGGCTTAAGTAGGAAAGGGAAAAAAGATTATGAGAGAAAGCTGGCAGGGAACATAAAAACTGACTGTAAAAGCTTTTATAGATATGTGAAAAGAAAAAGATTGGTCAAGACAAATGTAGGTCCCTTACAGTCAGAAACAGGTGAATTGATCATAGGGAACAAGGACATGGCAGACCAATTGAATAACTACTTTGGTTCTGTCTTCACTAAGGAGGACATAAATAATCTTCCGGAAATAGTAGGGGACTGAGGGTCTAGTGAGATGGAGGAACTGAGGGAAATAAATGTTAGTAGGGAAGTGGTGTTAGGTAAATTGAAGGGATTAAAGGCAGATAAATCCCCAGGGTCAGATGGTCTGCATCCCAGAGTGCTTAAGGAAGTAGCCCAAGAAATAGTGGATGCATTAGTAATAATTTTTCAAAACTCCTTAGATTCTGGATTAGTTCCTGAGGATTGGAGGGTGGCTAATGTAACCCCACTTTTTAAAAAAGGAGGGAGAGAGAAACCGGGGAATTATAGACCGGTTAGTCTGACATCGGCGGTGGGGAGAATGCTAGAGTTGGTTATCAAAGATGTGATAACAGCACATTTGGAAAGAGGTGAAATCATCGGACAAAGTCAGCATGGATTTGTGAAAGGAAAATCATGTCTGACGAATCTTATAGAATTTTTTGAAGATGTAACTAGTAGAGTGGATAGGGGAGAGCCAATGGATGTAGTATATTTAGATTTTCAAAAGGCTTTTGACAAGGTCCCACACAGGAGATTAGTGTGCAAACTTAAAGCGCACGGTATTGGGGGTATGGTATTGATGTGGATAGAGAATTGGTTGGCAGACAGGAAGCAAAGAGTGGGAATAAACGGGACCTTTTCAGATTGGCAGGCGGTGACTAGTGGGGTACTGCAAGGCTCAGTGCTGGGACCCCAGTTGTTTACAATATATATTAATGATTTAGACGAGGGAATTAAATGCAGCATCTCCAAGTTTGCGAATGACATGAAGCTGGGCGGTGGTGTTAGCTGTGAGGAGGATGCTAAGAGGATGCAGGGTGACTTGGATAGGTTAGGTGAGTGGGCAAATTCATGGCAGATGCAATTTAATGTGGATAAATGTGAGGTTATCCACTTTGGTTGCAAGAACAGGAAAACATTATTATCTGAATGGTGACTGATTAGGAAAAGGGGAGGTGCAACGAGACCTGGGTGTCATTGTATACCAGTCATTGAAGGTGGGCATGCAGGTACAGCAGGCGGTGAAAAAGGCAAATGGTATGTTGGCATTCATAGCAAAAGGATTTGAGTACAGAAGCAGGGAGGTTCTACTGCAGTTGTACAAGGCCTTGATGAGACCGCACCTAGAGTATTGTGTGCAGTTTTGGTCCCCTAATCTGAGGAAAGACATTCTTGCCATAGAGGGAGTACAGAGAAGGTTCACCAGATTGATTCCTGGGATGGCAGGACTTTCATATGAAGAAAGACTGGATCGACTAGGCTTATACTCACTGGAATTTAGAAGATTGAGGGGGATCTTATTGAAACGTATAAAATTCTAAAGGGATTGGACAGACTAGATGCAGGAAGATTGTTTCCGATGTTGGGGAAGTCCGGAACGAGGGGTCACAGTTTAAGGATAAAGGGGAAGCCTTTTAGGACCGAGATGAGGAAAATCTTCTTCACACAGAGAGTGGTGAATCTGTGGAATTCTCTGCCACGGGAAACAGTTGAGGCCGGTTCATTGGCTATATTTAAGAGGGAGTTAGATATGGCCCTTGTGGCTAAATGAATCAGGGGGTTTGGAGAGAAAGCAGGTACAGGGTTCTGAGTTGGATGATCAGCCATGATCATACTGAATGGCAGTGCAGGCTCGAAGGGCTGAATGGACTACTCCTGCACCTATTTTCTATGTTTCTATGTTTTATGTAACTCTGTGTAGTCACCTTGTCCTTTAGCAGAATGCACAAATCAGCAATAGGATTGTTCTTTTCTCAAGTTGTCCAAATTGCCAGTAAGGTTTTACATGGCTTTTTAAATAATAGACCCAGGCAATGACACATCATTTGCCAAATAGACTACTTTTCTTTTAATATAGGTGAGACAAAATCGATCTTATCAGACATCGTTTCAGCACTTATCAATTCCAATAAGGTTTTCAATGTTAAAGCTGTCAGCTAAGAGCTTGTGATGCATCCCCGTGGTAACTCTATCATACCAAGACATATGGAGCTAAAGGACAGCATAAATACTGTACAAAGATTCAACTGATCTACACTGATTCTACAGAAAAATACAGGTTTTTCCCAAGATACAAACCCAAACAGCTTGCTTGTCAGAAATTCAGCCACCCAGCAATATATTTACATGAAAACAGAGGCCCACCCAGGGTTTTCAACTCAACCTTTCAGATGTTGTGGTAAACCAAGTTCACACATGGGAGAAGATGCCTATAATCCAACAACAACTGGCAAATCCACACCACCGATCTCCCAGAAGCTCATTTGTACGTTCATAACCTTAGGAGCACCCGTATGGAGATATATGAGCACAGATGCTTGAAACTGAGTTCTTACTTGCTACTCATTTTTCTTCAAAACATTTAAAAGCTCCTAAGTTCATCTTTCAGATTATTTTCTTAATTTATCCTTAGCTTTATCAGGTTGTTTAGTAATTGGGAATTCATAATTCTCATTGCTGCTGGTCATTTGACCAGGTACCAAATCAAGCAGCGATGACTTTAGTTATTCCTGATCCAAAAGCAGATATTAACATGCATAATGCTCTGAAATTCTGGAATTGTTTTCTAATCTGTATGGATTTCATTACATTTACATACATTAACAGAAGCAAGAGTATCCCATTCATTATATCATGCTCACTCTACAATTTACTAAGATCATGACTAATCTTTTACCTGAGCACTGATTTCCAAGTAGACCACCTCAAATACTCTGGCAAGTGTGGATTGGGACAGGCTGTTTTCTGGCAAAGATGTATCTGGTAAGTGGGAGGCCTTCAAAGGTGAAGTTTTGAGAGTATAAAGCCTGTTTGTGCATGTAAGAATAAGAGGTAAAGATAACAGGTTTCGGGAATACTGGTCTTTAAGAGATATTGAGCTCTTGGTTAAGAAATAAAAGGAAATGCATAGTAAGCATAGGCAGGTAGGAACAAACAAGGTGCTTATGAAGTACAAGAGATGTGAGGTAACTGTTAGGAAAGAAATCAGGAGGGCTAAAAGAAGGCTGTTCTATCAGACAAGCTGGCAAAAGAATTGCAAGAGACTAAATTGGTCCTCTAGAAGATCAGAATAGTGATCTCTGTGTAGAGCCAAAAGAGATGGGGGAGATCTTAAATTTTTTTTTGCATCAGTATTCACTCAGGAGATGGACAGAATATATAGAAGTGCATCGACTTCGTGGACACTCTACAGATTACTGAGGAGGAGATGTTTGCTGTCTTGAGACAAATTGGGTGGATAAATCCCCAGGGCCTGACAAGGTGTTTCCTCAGACCCTGTGGGAAGCAAGTGCAGAAACTGCCAGGGCCCTAGCAAAAATATTTAAATCATCCTTAGTGACAGTTGAGGAACCGGAGGACTGGAGGATAGCTAGTGTTGTTCCGCTGTTTAAGAAAGGCTCTAAAAATAAACCAGGAAATGATAGGTCAGTGAGCCTGACATCAGCAGTTGGAAGGAAGGTTATTGGACATTATTCTAAGGGATCAGATCTATGAGCATTTGAATAAACATGGACTGATTAGAGATAGTCAGCATAGCGTTGTGTGTGGTAGGTCGTGTCTAATCAATCTTAGAGTTTTTTGAGGAAGTCACCAGGAAGGTTGATGAAGATAAGGCAGTGGATGTTGTCTGCCAAGGGACTGCCTGGAGTTTGATCAAGAAGGTTCAATCACTGGGCATTCAAAATGAGGTAGTAAATTGGATTAGGCATTGGCTTTGCAGGAGAATTTAGATTGTGGTAGTAGATGGTTGCTTCTATGACTGGAGGCCTGTGACTAGTGGAGTGCTGCAGGGATTGGTTCTGGGTCCATTGTTATTTGTCATCTTTATCAATGATCTGGATGATAATGCGGTTAACTGGATCAGCAAATTTGCGGATGACACCAAGGGTGGGGGTGTAGAGGACTATCGTGGCTTGTGTGGGATCTGGACCAGTTGGAAAAATGGGCTGAAAAATGGCAGGTGGAATTTAATGCAGACAAGTGCGAAGTGTCCCACTTCGGTAGGACCAACCAGGATAGGTATTACACAGTGAACAATAGTGCTTATATAAAAGCTACAATAAGGTTAGGTCATTATTTCCTGGAACGTAGAAAATTAAGGGGACATTTGATAGAGAGATATAGATAGGGTAAATGCAAGCAGGCTTTTTCCACTGAGGTTAGGTGGGACTACAACCAGAGATCATGGGTTAAAAGTGAAAGGTAAAAACTTTAAGAGGAACATGAGGGAAAACTTCTTCATTCAGAGGGTCGTGGGAGTGAGAGTGTGAGCTGCGTGCAAATGGTACATGCGAGCTTGATTTCAACGTTTAAGAGACGTTTGGACCGGTACATGGATGGGAGGGGGTGGAGGGCTATGGTCTTGGTGCAGGTCAATGGGAGTGGGCAGTTTAAATGGTTTGACACAGACTAGATGGGCAAAGTGCCTGTTTCTGTGACCCTATTATCAACCTTCTTCAATCCCTGCTCAAAAATTCAAGCAATTGGCTCTTCTGGGAGCTGACATGGGCCCATAGAAACAAATGGCCTCATTTGATGTTGTTATTATTAGTGGTATTAGAAATAACCTTGAACTTTCTTTATAAATTCATGCTGACTGTATTTGATTATTCTGAGCTGCTCTAAACAAAGATGGCTCTGGCTCTATACTTGCTGGAATTTAAAAGGATGAGGGGTCATCTCATTGAAACCTTTTGAATGTTGAAAGGACTAGTGACAGTAGATGTGGAAAGGATGTTTCCCATGGTGGGGGGAGTCTAGAACAAGAGGGCACAGCCTCAGGATAGACAGGCATCCGTTTAAAATCGAGATGCAGAGAAATTTCTTTAGCCAGAAGGTGGTGAATTTGTGGAATTTGTTGTTGGGTGTATTGAAGGCAGAGTTTGTTAGGTTCTTGTTTGAACACAGCATCAAAGGTTACAGAGATGGGGCTAAGCAGGGTAAAAAGGATCAGCCATGATTGAATGGTGGAGCAGACTCAATGGGCCAAATGGCCTAATTCGGCTCAAAAAAAGCTCATTGTTCCTCAAAAGTTAAAGCTACTAGCCCATAAATGACTGCGTGTTAGCATCCTCTGTACTGTACCAGTCCCATGACCAGAGACCAGTAATAGTTGAAGTATTACAATTTCATCTCTTGTTTTTTCTACAGATTTGGATAGTTTTTTTCTTTTATTGATCCACTTCAAAACAACAAATCCATTAATATTTCCTCTCCACAAATATTTACCCTGTCCAATATCTTAAATGCATTCTTTGCAACTGTATTTACTGGGGAGATGGATAGAAAGTCTATAGAAGTGAGGTATCAACTTCGTGGACCCAATACAGATTACAGAAGAGGAGGTGTTTGCTATCCTGTGGCAAATCAGAGTGTATAACTCCCCAGGGCCTGACAAGGTATTCCCTCGGACTGTACGGGAGGCAAGTGCAGAAACTGCTGGAGCACGAGCAGAGATATTTAAATCATTCTTAGCGACAGGAGAGATACCACAGGATTAGAGGATAGCGAGTGCTGTTCCGTTTTTTAAATAAGGCTCTAAACAGAAACTAGGAGATTATAGGTCAGTGAGTCTGACATCAGTTGTGGGGAAGTTATTGGAAGGTACTCTAAGGGACCAGATATATGAGTATTTGGGTAGACAGGGATTGATTAAGGATAGTCAGCATGGTTTTGTGTGTTGTAGGTCATGGCTAACCAATCTTATAGTTTTTCGAGGAGGTTACCAGGAAAATGAATGAAGGCAAGGCAGTGGATGTTGTCTACATGGACTTTAGTAAGGCATTTGACATCTATATCAATGATAAGGATGATAATGTGGTTAACTCGATCAACAAATCTGCAGATGATTGGAGGTATAGTGGACAGTGAGGAAGCCTATCATGGCTTGCAGAGGGATCTGTGTCAGCTGGAAAAATGGACTGAAAAATGGCAGATGAAATTTAATGCAGACAAGTGCAAAGTTTTGCACTTTGGTAGGGCCAACTAGGGTAGGTCTTACACAGGAGATGGGATATTATGTTGAGGTTGTGTAGGACGTTGTTGAGGCCTAATTTAGAGTATTGTGTGCAGTTTTGGTCACCCACCTACAGGAAAGATGTAAACAGGGTTGAAAGAGAGCAGAGAAAATTTGCAAGGGTGTTGCCGGGTCTGTAGAACCTGAGATATAAAGAAACATTGAATAGGTTAGGGCTGTACTGAGATTGAAAGGAGATTTGATAAGAGATATACAAAATGATGAGGGATATAGATAGCATAAATGCAAACAGGCTTTTTCCACAGAGATTGGGTGGGACTACAACCAGAGGTCGTGGCTTAAGGCTGAAAGGTGAGAAGTTTAAGGGGAACATAAGAGGAAACTTCTTCACTCAAAAGGTCGTGTAAGTGTGGAATGAGTTGCCAGTTTATATTTTTTATTAGTTTCTTTAGTTTGCTGTGATTCTGGTGTTTGTCCTCGCTTTTCTGACGCTACATTTCATTCTGGCAAGTTGTTTTTACAATTCTGTAAATTTTCTTTACATTCCTCCACCAGGTGGAGCTCTAACATTACATCTTTAGGTTTAATTAGTCATTTTACATCTGTGGTACTCTTCTCATTACCTTATCTGTTATCATTTGACTGTATTATTAGAAAACTTTTAATTTTATATCAAAGATATTTTTTTCTCATTAAAGTTAAATTTCTCTTTTATAGCATATTGGATTATAAGCCTGGGTTTCATCAGATTTACTGTTGGAAGCTCTTCAAACTTTAGTTCATATTCAAAGTATTCGTTTATAGGTCTCTTCTTATGGGTCCCTGCACATAAAGGTGCTGAAGGGAATGAGCGGGTTAATTATTTTGCTAAAAAAAAGCTGTTAAAAATTCAACAATGGACATAGAGTATAGGCCTTCCATTTAGCAAATCAGAATCTAAGGGGTTGGTAGGATTGAGAATTAAGAGGCTATTGGTGATAATTGTGGGACAATGAGCACAGGGAAGACACCTTTAAAAATACATAAAACTAGTAGGTTGGCGAGAAAAAGCAGTAAAACAAGAAGGGAAGGAATTTTATTGACTCAGTTTAGAATTGGGCATACTGTGCTAATTATTCCTTGTATCTTGTGGAAAGCATCAGTCTGGGGTGTGTAGGTGTTGTCATCATTATGAAGCTGTTGAACACATTCTATTACAGTGTGAAGCATATAACAATGAAAGAAATCAAACGCAGGCTTCATTACTGTCTTTTTAATGAGTCAACCTATAGTCAGGGAAGCGATGACCCCCTCCTGTTACCAACTGTTTGTGGTAACTTATTTTTCATTCTTTCTACTTCTCTCCTAATATTTATACCTGTGCACTTGTAATGCTACTGTGATGATGTAATTTCCTTTCGGATCAATAAAGTATCTATCTTTTAAAATTTTTGTTAGGTTATGGGGCGACTTTAATTCACAGTATTGTCTTTCATTATTTTCAATCTATAGGGCTTTTGGAGTAACTTAGCTTTCATTTGAAAGAGTAGTGAGAGTTCCCCCATTTGCTCCACTCCAGTTGGTGGTGGTAATGCACCTTTAAGTTGGACTGCCAGCCGCCATTAAAAGTCAACTGTATCTCTTCCATTTCACGCACATCTGCCCTCACTCCACTCTCCCACCACCCCACCAGGCTCTGTGCCCAGCACATAATTCTCCGTATCTTCCGCCATCTCCAATGGGATCCCACCACTAAGTACATCTTTCCCTTCCTCCCCACTTTCTGCTTTCCACAGGGATGGCTTCCTACGCAACTCCCTTGTCCAATTCATCCCTCCCTCCTGGCATTTATCCTTGCAAGTGGAAAAGTGCTACACCTGTCCCTACACCTCCTCCCTCACTACTATTCAAGGCCCCAAGCAGTCCTTCCAGGAGAGATGACACTTCATCTGTGGGTCTTTTGGGGTCATCTATTGTATCCGGTGCTCCCAGTGTGGCCTCTTGTATATCAGTGAGACCAACGTGGATTGGGAGACCGCTTCGCCAAGTACCTATGCTCCATCCGCCAGGAAAAGTGGGATCTCCCAGTGGCCACCCATTTCAATTCCACTTTCCATTCCAATATGTCTATCCATGGCCTTCTCTATTGTCGTGATGAGGCGCCACACCTTATATTCCATTTGGGTAGCCTCCAACCTGATGGCATGAACATTGATTTCTCAAACTTCCAGTAATGAACCCCCTACCTATTCCCATTTCCCTCTCACCTTATCTCCTTGCTGCCCATCGCCTCCCTCTGGTTCTCCTCCCATTTTTTACTTCTTCCATGGCCTTCTGTCCTCTCCAGTTAGATTCCCCTTTCTCCAGCCTTGTGTTTATTTCACCAATCTACTTCCCAACTCTTTACTTCACCCCTCCCTCCCCTGATTTCACCTACTACCTTGTGTTTCTCCCTGCCTTTTCTCCACCCTTTTACTCTGACTCCTCATCTTTTTTTCTTCAGTCCTGCTGAAGAGTCTTGGCCCAAAACATCGACCTTACTCTTTTCCATAGATGCTTCTTGACCTGCTGAGTTCCTCCAGCATTTTGTATGTGTTGCTTGGATTTCCAGTGTTTGCAGACTTTCTCGTTTGGAATTGGTGCCTTAGTGGAGTCATTGTGTTGGTGACTTGCAGTGTCATTCAGTCGTTCTTCCAATGCTTTGTTGGTATTCCTATCTCTACCTTCTTGTTTCAGTCTCCACATGGGGAATCTGCTGCCCTCCACTCCTGGGTCAAGTCGTGAGCTTGATGTCCGCTTGCTGTTCCTCCACATTGGGGTCCAATCTTTGTTGGTAGGGCGTGCCTGTAAAAGGAGCTCATTACCCTCAGCATGGGAGAGAGATCAGGTCTGCCTGGAGTTCACTCAGGACAATAATAAGTACAGAGCTATTATTGTGTTTTCTTACAGATATCTTTTTGTAAATATTGGCTTTTTTCACTATTTTCACAATTTTTGTAAGTTTGTTTTTTGATGCACCTCATAAACACCTTTGCACTCTAGTGCTAAGTGTCTCCAGCCATTTTCTCTTTGGAAAAAATGTAATTTACTGTTGCCACAAAACAACAAATAGTTAATAATGAACAGTGATAATAAATCCGATTCTGATGGGGGTGCACTGCTGTCGTTGATGGTGCGACATTATAGCATGTTAAGTCTATAGTTATTGTAATGGTAAATGTGTGTAATAAGCATTTTAAAATAAT
The DNA here is from genome assembly GCF_048418815.1 of Hemitrygon akajei. NCBI lineage: Eukaryota > Metazoa > Chordata > Chondrichthyes > Myliobatiformes > Dasyatidae > Hemitrygon > Hemitrygon akajei. The sequence continues at coordinate 96,299,689 of NC_133126.1, forward strand.
GCTTCCTGCAAATGGATTATAGAAACATAGAAAACCTACAGCACAATACGGGCCCTTTGGCCCACAAAGTTGTGCCGAACATGTCCCTTCCTTAGAAATTGCTAGGCTTACCCATAGCCCTCTATTTTTCTAAACTCCATGTACCTATCCAAAAGTCTCTTAAAAGACCATATCGTATCCGTCCCCACCACCATTGCCGGCAGCCCATTCCCATACTCATCACTCGCTGTGTAAAAAACTTACCCCTGACATCTCCTCTGTACCTGCTCCCCAGCACCTTAAACCTGCGTCCTCTTGTGGCAACCATTTCAGCCCTGGGAAAAAGCCTCTGACTATCCGCACCATCAACGCCTCTTGTCATCTTGTACACCTCTGTCAGGTCACCTCTCATCCTCCGTTGCTCCAAGGAGAAAAGGCCGAGTTCACTCAACCTGTTTATACATTTCATTTAGGATACTGATACGCATTTGACCTACTTAACCCAGTCAGAAACAGACTGCTTGCTTTATTCAGGCAGAACTGCAAAGAGAATAGTGCAGCACATTACAGCTTCATGTTGTGTCGACCTTTTAACCCACTCTAAGATCAATCTAATCCTTCCCTCTCTCATAGCCTTATTCTTGTTTCATCCACGTTTCTATCTGTCCCTCAAACATCCCTAATGCATCAGCCTTTACCACCACCCCCAGCAGTCTGTCCCACTCATGTATTTTTAAAAAACGTGCAATTTGTAACTAAAATTTAATTCACCATTGAATTAAATGCCCCATCTCTTCCAGGAACACTAGAAGTTCTGCAGTCTCCAGTGGGATTGCCATCTATCTCTTTCACTTTGTAGAAACCTATCAATACTTTGTTTCCTGTCTTTGATGAGGTGAAACCTCGAATTCACTTCCAAATAGCTCCAGCCTCAGTCTACCTCCATGTAGAAGTGGCCTCGCCCTACCAGACATACAGTAAAGCTCTGCTAATCCATTATCTAACCATTCAGAAATTGTAATACTTCAGCTTTTGGTTCATCAGATGTTTGCCATGCTTCCCAGTGAATCTTCTGGAGTCCCAGTTCCAAACATCCCACCTCTCCCGGAAGTTCTGGGAGTCTCCCACATATCGATAGCGGCTCCCTGACACCCGCAAATTATATACAATATCCTGGAATTCAGTTTTTTTGAGAAAGAGATAGAGAGAAAGAGACAATCCTGATTGGTCTCTCTTTGTGCTAAGTAGACCTATCAGTTTTCTCTGTGGGCGGGCTTTACAGTCAACCTCTCTCTCTGTCTCTCTTTCATTGTCCATCAGCTCAGTTTAGTGTCCTGCTGCGCCATGGCAGAGTGTTCCAAAAAAAGAAAATATAAAATGTACTTCACCCCAGACTACACTAAAGTGTACCCTGCCTACTGGGGGTCAAAAATAATGAGTGTTGCTTGCTGCACTGTTTGCAACAGTGACTTTTCTATTGCTCATGGTGGGGTAAATGACTGTAAAAGACATGTTGAGGTGAGTTTAACAGGTGTCATTCATTCATTGGCATAGCTAACATTATTTAAACTAGCTGGCTAGCTGCTAAGGAGCTACTCTATTGATGTCCTACGTGATGAGGCCAAACTCCCTGTAGACTTGCTGAAAGTTGTAATAGAATAAAAACACGACTCCATGATAAGTCCATATTTTAATGTCACATTTTCTGCATAAGACAATATAATAAGGATACACCTTATGCTTTTATTTCTTTTAGGGATCACAACATATTAGGGAGGCTAAGCGCAGGGTAGGCTGCTCAAGTATTTCACAGTTCTTTTCAGCAGAAAACCGAAGAGAAGGTCACTAGAGCTGAGGTGTACTTTACATCTTTCATCGTTGAGCACAACCTGTCATTCCAGGCGTGTAAGCACTCAGGCAAGCTATTCAGGAAAATGTTTGCTGATTCAGAAATAGCAAAAAACTATGTCTGCTCATCAACCAAGACTACAGCTATTGTGAACATGGCACTGGAACCTGAATGTGCAGAGGATCTGTACAAGTTCATCTGGACAGAAAAAAGGCCATGCAATATTTTGATTGCAACGATATCATGTGTGAGAAGAAATGTGCCATTTTAGCCAGGTACTGTAATGAAACACAGGATAAGGTAACAGTTGGATTTGTAGACATGTCAATGATGCCAAAGCTGAAAACATATTCAACTGCATTGCATCATCCATGCATGACAAAGGCCTTGAATGGTCTAATTGGGTAGGATTTAGCAGTGACAACTGCAATGTGATGATTGGCAAAAACAACTCTGTCTTATCAAGAGTGGAAGCACAGGCCCCTCATATTTACAGCGTTGGCTGTCCAAGTCACCTGGTGAACATTTGTGCCAAAACTGCTGCTAGGAGTTCTCAGTGTCACTTGAAGAACTGCTCATTGACATCTACTACTACTCTGAGAAACGTTCCAAATGAAGAGAAGACCTAAAACAGTTTCAAGAGTTCTGCAATGTTGCCCAACAGAGAGTACAAAAGCATTGTCCTACATGCTGACTTTCTTTTGGAAAAGGTTTGGGCCATCTGCTCCACCAATGGCCAGCCTTTATTTCATATTTTGAGTCAAAGAGTGAGAATCAGAAGTCATCTCATGTTCAGAAGAGTCTGAAAAACCCCCCAAATGAAAATATACACGTTTTCTCCATAATGTCGCACAGTGTTCTGACAAATTCAATTTGATTTTTCAAATCAAGGCATCTATACTCTTCAAGTTGGATCAGAGTGTAGAAGAGCTCTTGCATGACAAAGCAAGCAGATTTATTGAGCCAAAGGTATTGAGAGAACATTCAGGAGATAGATGTGAGCAACCCTGAAACTCACCGCCCAGATGAAGAGCTTTTTACTGGGTACCTGGTGAGGAGGCAGTTGCTGAGTGAGGAAGCACAAGAGATCCCCCTTACAAGACAAAGCAGTTCTTCAAAGATGCCAGAACATTCTATGTCAGGTGCTTTCAAACAATCTTGGAAAAGTTCCCAATGAGAGAGCAAATCTTGAAAAATCTGTCAGTGGTCAATACAGAGAGCCAAGGTGAGGTGCATCCTGACCAGGTTTTGACTTTGGCAGAGAGATTTCCAAATGTGATCAAGGCAGATGCAAGAGAACACCTCCACTTGGAAGTCCCGGATTATGTCTCAACTAACCTTGAAGGACTGGTGCCAAACTACAAAAGTTTGCCAGTTGATGAGTTCTGGGGGAAGCTGTCCAAAGTAAAATCTGTGAGCACAGGGCAGTTGAGATTCAAAGAGCTCTGCCAGTTGATGAAGCTGCTTTTGGTGCTGCCAAATTCTAATTGTGATGTAGAAAGGGCGTTCAGCATGGTGCGGCACATTGAGACAGAATTCAGAAGTCAGCTGTCTCACAAAACACTTGTGAATCTGATGCTTTGCAAAATTAACAAATTCATTGACACAGACTGCTATGAGGTTGAGACTTCTGGCAAAATGCTCAAATCTGCCAAGCAAGCCACATCACAGTACAAGGAAAGTTTACAAAAGAAATAGAAAAGTTATTTGTATTAGCATTTACAGTAGCTATTAGCAACCCTTGGAGATTGACCAGCGGTTGGGGTGGGGGGGGGGGGGGGTTGGCGGGAGTGGTGGTGCCTACTCCATGAAGTGAGTTTTTGCGGGGTGGGATGTCTGCAGTGCCCTTGCTATCTACAAAATGACGAAAATATTGTTTCCAATACTCTCCTCACCCACCCCCTTTGACCCAGGATGATCTATTTTCCAATACAGTTCTTCCTCGCCCACTCTGCAACTTAAAACCAACTTCTTTTCTGTCTTTTTTGATGGAAGATATTAAGATCCACCCACTAACTAGTTCGCCCACCTACTGAGAGCTACCGGCACGGTTTGTTGTCATACCGATGGAGAAGCGGAGGTTCCGAACCAACCCGCCCCTCATGTGACGTCATTGGCGTCGGGTCCGTTGGGTCGCTACAGCCAATGAGTGATGAGCGAGGGAGAATTCAAACGTGTGCGAGCCGTTAGTGAGCGGGGCGCGGGTCAGTCGGTCGGTCGGTAGCCGAGCGGCCATGGAGCTGGACGGATTGAAATACGCGGAGCTACGGCAGCTCGCCAAGAAGTGCGGGCTCAAGGCGAATCTGAAGGTGAGCGGCAGCTCGGGACCTGGCCTGGCGTTTATTTATAGTTTACGTATCGTGAGGTGAATTGATTCTTTCAAATCTACTAAGCATCTTCATTTGTTCTAAATTCAGGCTGATAAGTTGTGTAAACTCTTGGAAGAGTATTTCCAAAACCAGGCGACAGTCAACGCTGATGTGCAGGTATGAACGTGAAACCTTTTAACGTGTTTTATTAGATTCGGGGAAAACTCGGCCTGTGAAATTGCAAAGTGACGGGGGGTGTTGTTGTTAAAGACAGTGCAAGGTGGTGCAAAACGGTGATCTTGCAAGGTTTGGATGTGGTAAACAGAGAGGAATTGTCCTCATTCGCTGGTCGAAGGAATTTCAAAGGCCACAGTTTTGAATTTATTCGGCAAAAGACAGGATGTGCAGGCCAGCGTTTTGATATTGTTTAGTGTATACATACATATACTTGAAAGGAGGACTGGTGCATCGGGTCACAATCAGATTTGAAAATGGTGCATCGGGTGGGTCACAATCAGATTTGAAAATGCTTAGTAGCCCCACAGAGAAAGAGCAGGGAATGGGTGTAGCGCCACAAAGAACAAATGTGTTTTAGTGATTCTCCAAAATGTCAAAGATCGTTGGATATATTTTACTATGCCGCTTCTAACGGGGCGAGAGGGCAGGCACCATCAGTGGGCGGTGTTTAAATCTGACATGCAAGGGGTCACAATACAGCAAACTGGTTTTAAGTCAAGGTCTCTATCTTTATATTTTGGTCTTTTTTTTCTGGTCCTTTCTTGAAGATGAGGATTACAGGGTGTTGTAAATAAATGAATGAGCCGCCATCAATCTGGATGGGAGCAGATACAGAGAGGGTGTAAAGTAGTTTTGAGATTTGCACTTCATACTGATTGGAATAATAACTATAATGCCTGGATTTGGAGGGGAAATGTCAATGCTTTGCCAAATTAGTGCATGTATTTTCCCCATTTGCTCAGCATCTTTATGTTCTAATTAAAATGAGATTTAATATGGGGAATTTTTTATGTGTGTTCCATCAGTTGTAACAATTGTTTAATGTTTCTGCTCATATTTACTAGGAGTTTGTACATTAGCAACTTGTGTGATCTTTGCAGATTTCTTGCAGTTAAAACTTGCTGCTGCTTAATGTGTAAAATGTGCCACAGAACGACTGAAAGAGCTTTAGTTGTCAGACAGAGTTGGGGGCAATATAAAACTAGTTAAAACTACAGTGTTTTCAGCAACTTCCCCAACAATTTGGAAGACTACGGTAATTGATTGAATCAAAGGAATTGCCTGGCTTAAACAGACAGACACAGAACCTCCCCAGTTTATGAATGCCTGGTTTATGGACACCAAACGTGTGAATGAACCACGACCGCTGGACAACTGAGAGCAGTGAGCAATATCGCTCCCTCCTTCACTGAGTCCGAGAGGCCAGCTGGTGGCCACAGCACAGCTGTTTCTGTCACCCTCTCGCAATACACTACTTTTCTTCATTTCCAACAGTTTGGGTTCCAAACAGTACCTTGCCATAGCCTGGGGGTGGCCTGTATCCAAGTTTGCATCAGGTAAGCAGCATTGTAACACATGGGCATTTGATTGTGATACAGGAAAATAATGTACAGTCCCCCCCCCGCAATCCGAAGGTAGATCGGTCCTATGGAACCGTTTGTAAGCCGAAATGTCGTAAAGCAAAGAAGCAATTACCATTAATTTATATGAGGGAAATTTTTGAATGTTCACAGAGCCAAAAAATAACCTACCAAATCAAACCAAATAACACATAAAACCTAAAATAACACTAACATATAGTAAAAGCAGGAATGATATGATAAATATACAGCCTATATAAAGTAGAAATGTTGTATGTACGGTGTAGTTTCACTTACCAAAATTGGGAAGACAGCGAGCCAAAACAGAAAAAAAATTTGGCACATACATGCATATGCACGTACACACATGCACACACAACTGCCCGCACAAGGTTTCACCGTCATGGTAGTCTTTCTCGGGGTAAACAGGTATAAAGCGGCGCTTTTTTTTGGTAAAAATGAAAATCCTCTTTGGTTAGCGAAAACAGGTACTAATGTAGGTCTTTCTTAACAGCGAGCTGTCGTAAAGCGAACGTTCGAAAAACGGGTTCCACCGGTATTTCACTGGATCACAAAGAAAAAAAATACTCCCTAAATCAGTGCCACACAACTGTGAGGGGATTAGAAAGACCACCTGTAACCTGGGGGAGTTCACATGAAAAGATTTTTATTTCAGATGTGCATAACCAGGTGCAGATTTTTTTGTCATTTATGTAATTTCTCAAATCCAAAGTTTATTAACAGCTTAATTTCTGATTGGATTCTTCCAGACATGGGTTATTGGCAAGGTAATAATATGTTTTTATTTAAATGTTGTTAATTATGACTGGTACTTGACAGCATGGCTTTTCTAGCAGTTTTTTTTTAAAGAATCAGCTATCTGAATTTTTGACATTTCAATCTCAACTATTCCTTTGCAAATTAAATGAAGTTTAATTAAGTTTAGTGGAGGAGTGGTTACATTCCTCCTCACTCTGTCAACACCAGCAAACCTCAAGTGTGTGTGCTTAGCCCATTGCTTACTTTCTCTGCACATATGACCAAGTGGCTAGGCACCACTCAAACACCATCTGTAAATTCACCAATGACCCACTGTTGGCAGAATTTCAGTTGGCATGAAGAAGGCGTACAGGTGGAAAATTGGCTGGTTGTATGGTGTCCCAACAACAACCTTGCATTCAATGTCAGTAAGACCAAGGAATTGATTGTGGACTTCAGGAAGGGGCAGTTGGGAGAAGGTACACAGTAATGAATTAGTAACCTCAGCACCTCAACCAGAGCCAACACACTGACGCAGTCATGAAGAAGGCATGCCAGTAAGAGTTTGAGGTGATTTGAGACTTGCAAATTTCTACAGATGTACCATAGAGAGCATTCTAACTATGCTATGGAGATGCTAATGCATAGGATTGTAAGATGCTGTATTAATAGTCAGTTATATAGATTTGTCATAAATCCAGAAAAATGCTCCCAAATAGAATGCATCACCAAAATGTCATGAAAATGGATGGTTTCTGAATCATTTCATCTATAGGAATAGAGCAGGTTCTGTTATTTGGTGTTCAGTTCAGGATGCTGTTAAATAACCTTTTCACTACCTCTAGTCTTGTGGATAACTTCAGTGTTTTGTGTCTCTGCTAAACTTGGAAAATCATTGCTTAAGTAAATTCTGAAACTTCCCTGTAGCTGCCTGGGGGGAACTTTACAGATAGGATAATAAGAGTTCATTTTGCTGCAGGTGGCCATAGAAAATGTTCATTTTAAATACAGCAGAGAGAAAAGAAAGGGAATTTGATTTAGATCATTTGATGTTGCTTCTGAATTTATGTTACATATTTAGATTATTAAGATAAGCAGTCAGGAAAGCAAGATAACAGTGCCAGTTGTCATTTTCCAGGTAGGTCAAAGGCTTTTATTTTGCTATCAAAATATTTTGATTTTTTGTGAACCTTTTCTAATTCTGGTATTGTAGGTAATAGCAACAGTACCAGAGGCCAAGATTTTATTGATCTAGAGCCAGGAGTCCAAATTCTATCACCTGTAGAAATATCAAATGTCATTAAATATATTTATGCTTATTGATCTTAAGCATTGGAATAAACTGCCTTTGTTCATTTTGGGGAAGGAAATTTATCCCTTCATCCTTTTTCGACCAAGTAGAACTGACTCTTTACTAACCTTTGAAATAGGTGAACAAGTCAATCAGTCTAGGGCAGGGGTCCCCAACCTTTTTTTGCACCGCGGACTGGTTTAATATAGACAAAATTCTTGCAGCCTGGCTGATGGGGGGGGGGGGGGGTGTTAATCACGACTGGAATATAGGTGATAAATCAACTATAAGTCACTTACAATTCGCTAATGCACTCAATTTTGTTTCTAAAAGGGTTTATTTAACAAATTTAATCTTAAACACACTGCATATTTTCCTCGCATGAGTACAGTGATAAGTCAATTATACGTCACTTATAAGTCAACAGCATCATAACATTTTAAGTAACGTTTGGATATTAAACACACAGCGCATATTTTCCTCGTATGAACATATAAAATCATTGCAACACACCAATATCGCTGAATCAGTGGGAGCCCTAGACAAGACGGTCCCATCGAGGGGTGATTGGAGTCAGCGATACTCGAAGGGGGTTCCTTATGTCCAGTCTATTCAGCAATTTAGTTTTCGTTGCATTCATTAAAGAAAACCCTGCTTCGCAGAGATATGATGTTGGAAATGGAAGCAATGTTTTCAGTGCTTTTGTGGCTATCTCAGGATATTCAGCCTTGACTTTGATCCAGAATGTCGGCAGAGAAGTTATGTCAAACATACTTTTCAGCCCACCGTCATTTGCAAGCTCGAGGAGTTGATCTTCTTCCCACACTGACATGGATGATTCACCGGGGACATTCACAAATGGGTCACGGATCCATTCCTTTGCACGTCTTGGGTCATTTGTGGTTGGGAAGTAACGCTCGAATTCTGTCAACAGCAAAAATAGGTGATCGCGCACCAGCTCTGAGAAGGACAGTGCAACCTCAGTCTCTCCCAAAATCCCAGCTAATGTTGGGAACATGTCAAATATGCCCCTGTCTACTCGCCATCCCCACAGTTCCAGTTTGGCTTTGAAAGCAGACACTTTACCTGCCAACTTGAAGACAGTTGTCATTCTCCCCCGAAGTGACAAAGTGAGTTCATTGAGCAGGTTGAAGATGTCACACAGGTAAGCACATTTTGCTGTCCACTCCTCGTCACATGGTGACTCGTTAAGCTGTTCCAACAGCTGTGCTTCAATGCCCTCCGCTATATGTCATCGATTCTCCTTGAAACTGTGGTAGCTGAAAGAGAAACCTGTGCCATCTTGTTAGCTGCAGCTTCTCCCAACAGTTCACGGCACATGTCCTTGGCAGCAGGCAGAATCAATTCTTCACCAACAGTGAAAGGCTTAGCAATACGGCTAGCCACTAGGTACGACGCTCTCAGAGCAGCAGCATTTGTGGAGGTGGTGGCTCTCAGCTCTTGCTTCTGTCTTGCTTGCTCATGTTTATTCCACTCAAAAACTCAACGGGTTTGTCTTTAAATGCAGGGTGCTTGGACTCAAGGTGCCGAAGCAGTTTTGAGGGCTTCATTGCCTCATTAGACAGCTTGTCTCCACATATCACACACAGGGGACTTGGAGCGTGCGAGTCATCGGTCGCAATAAAGCCATATTTTATGTACGACTCGTCGTATTTTCTGTTGAAGGAAGCTTTCCTTTTTTTGCGGTCTTGGCCTCAGCTGTCTCATTGTTAGGCCTTTTATGTCCCCTACCACCTCTTCCAAAGAAACTCTCAAGCAACGTTTGTTTTTTACTCATTGAGTAGTTGTAGGTTAATGACAGACTGATGACCTCGCATGCGTTCAAGTTCAACAGTGGGTGTGACAGGGAATGAGGAAAGGTGCAGCTGACTCATATCATTTCATATAACCAAATCATATTGTTCCCTCGCGGCCCAGTAGCACATGCTTTGCGGCCTGGTGGTTGGGGACCACTGGTCTAGGGCAATTCTAGCTGGAAGATTAAAGGGTGGCAACCATACAGATTATTATCCCTCGAACAAATATTTTGAAAGTAGTAAAAAGCCATGTGCAGCCTGTCTGCATTACAACAGCATAAAATTCCTGAGAACTGTTTATGGGAGAGGATCACAGAAAAAGCTGTGGCGGCAGAAGGGCGACCACCGCCTGACCTCACTGACTTGGTAAGTGACTGCAGTAGTAGGCAAATTCATCCTATCAGTCTCCCAAACAATCATTGAGTATTCACTGATGAATGACTATTAATGACCCTTAGCATTAGAGACAAGAATGTGAAACATGTATTTGATATTTTTTAATACGTGAAATTTATTGGCTTTTGTACAGACTTTGTTCCCACTTGTTTCCAGGCTTCAGAAGATGATAAATGTAGTACAACCATTTTAAAAGAAGGGGATGACACTTATGTGACTAAACGACGGGGCAAGGGAAGGCTGTCAAATAAAAGCAAGGGAAAGCAGAAAGAAAATCGGAATGAATCTGAAAATCAACAGGCAACTTCTGAAATTGAACAGCCTTCAATGGTAATGATTCAGTTTAATCTATTGTCTAATATACAAGATTACATTGTAATTGTATTCCACATAATTTAAAATATTTTATTAAATATTTGGTAGGTGTTGTCACCACTTTCCGAAAATTGTCAACGCTTAGAGGGTTCAGACTCCAAGAGAAAACAAAGAAAACGACATGCACAATTTCAACTTTCTGTAGACAATGAAACTGAAAGAATTCCTGATGAGAATGTTGCTGCAACCCAATGTAGACATTTACCAACTGAGGAAGCACCTGTCACATCTGAGGAAGCACCTGTCACATCTGAAGGTAAAAATGTGCAATTTTTTTCAACTTTATTACAAGCACTAGAAATAATAGGGACAGAAAGGTTTAAAATGCATTTTTTTGTTAAGTGTGATTAAGACCATAAGACAGGAGCAGAATTAGGCCATCTTGCCCATTTGAGCTATTTATTATCCCTCTGAACTCTATTTGCTTGGCTTCACCCAGTAAGCCTTACACCCCTTACTACTCTACTCGCTTTACACTTATGACTGTGTAGCTAAGTGCATGTTTGCTGATGACACCGCTGTCATAGGCTGATGAACCTGCATGCAGGAGGGAGATTGAAAATCTGGCTGAGTGGTGTAATAATAACAACAACCTCACACAATGTCAGTAGGATCAAGGAACAGATCATAGACTTCAGGAGAGGGAAACCAGAGGTCCATGAGACAGCCTTCGTTCATCGGAGGATTGGGGTGGAGAGGGTTAGCAACATTGAATTCCTGAGGACCTGTCCTGGATCCAGCACATAAGTGCAATTGCAGCGCCTCTACTTCCTCAGGAGTCTGCGGACAGCATGACAGCTTAAAACTTTGACAAACTTCTATAGGTGTGTGGTGGAAAGTATATTGACAGGCTGCAACCACAGCCTGGTATGGAAACACCAATCCCCCATGAACAGAAAATCCTACAAAAAGGTAGTGGATTGAGCCCAGTACGTCAGGGGTAAGGACCTCCCCACCATTGAGCCTCATCTACATGAAGCGCTGTGGTAGAAAAGCAGAATCCATCATTAGAGATCCCCTGCCACCCAGGTCACGCTCTCCTCCCTCGCTGCTGCCATCAGGTGGAAGGTTCAAGAACAGTTGTTACCCTTCAACCATCAACCCATCAGAATAAAAGGGGATAACTACACTCAACTTCACTTGGCAATCATTGAAATGTTCCCACAAGCAATAATTTCACTTTCAAGGACTTTTAACTCGTCATTATTTATTGTTTTTTAAAAATAAAATTTATTTGCACAGTTGTTGTCTTTTGCACTCTGGTTGATCTTTCACTGATCCTGTTATCCGCTACTATTCTATAGATTACTCAGTACGTCTGCAGGAAAATGAATCTCAAATTTGTATATGGTGCAATATATGTACTTTGAAAATAAAATGTTCTTTGAATTTTGAACTTGCTATCAAACTCTAATTGTATCCAGCAATTTGGCCTCCACAGCTATCTAAGGCAATGAATTCCAGATTCACTACTGTCTAACTAAAGAAATTCATTCTTACCTCTGTTCAAAATGGGACGTCCTTGTATTCTGAGGCCACATCCTCTGGTTCTAGACTCACCCACTATTGGAAATATCATGTCCACTCTACCTTTCAATACTCAATATGTTTCAATGAGATCTCCCCTTACTCTTCTAAACCCAGAACTATCAAATGCTACTCATATATTAACCCTTTTCATTCCTGCGATCTTTCTTGTGAAGCTCCCCTGGACCCGCTCCAAAGTTACTCACAATACTCTTAAGTGAAGTCTGACCAATGCCTTACAAAACCTCAGCACTGCACCCTTGATTTTATATTCTAGTCCTCTCAAAATGAATGCTATCATTGCTTTGCCTTCATTACTGTCAATACAGCCTACATGTTAACTTTTAGGGAACACTGAACTAGAACTCCCAAGTTCCTTTGCAGCTCCAATTTCTAAATTTACTTGTTTAGAAAAAGTCTTCATCTTTGTTCCTTCTACCAAAACTGCAAGATCGTACACTTTCCTACACTGTATTCCATTCTCCTAATCTAAGTCCTTCCACCGAGATTTCCTGTTTCCACAAAACTACCCTGCTCCTCCACAATCTTTGTTTCATCTCCAAACTTGGCCACAAGACCATCAGTTCCGTCATCCAAATCATTGACGTACAACGTTTTTTTTTTAAAAAGTGGAACATCACAAAGGCTTCTTTGTCTCCTGCCGGTCTTCTGTCCATGCTAGAACGTCTGCCCATGGGTTCTTTCCTTGTTTAGCAGCCTCATCTTGTCAAAGGCCTTCCAGTAAATCCAAGTAAACAACATTTATTGACAGGTAGTTTACCAATCCTCTTCAGTCTTATTTTAGAAAGAAACATTTGCACATGACTTTATCAAGCAGAAACAAAAGTATTTTATTTAACTATTTTTGGATTCTAACTCACAACTGACCAAAGTTACCCAAATTCCATCTTTATTTTGTATTCCATCTTTATTTTGTACCACTAGTTGGTCATTATTAGATCAGAGGCCCAGGCTTTGACATTTTCAGGATTTGAATGCAAAAACATGAGAAAGCAATGAGCAGATGTGTGCCCCACACCTGATCACATCCGCTTCAACTCTTGTTTTCCACATAGTTCTCAATTCTCTGATGTTTCAGAAGTATATCTACTTCTATTTAAGTACCTCTAACGTAGCCTCCAAATTCTCTGGTGTATGAATTTCAGAGATTGCTCCAAGAAATTCCTATGGACTTCAGTTATAAGTAATCATCTACTACATCCCATTGCTGGAGATTCTTCCACTAGTGGAAACATCTCAACATATAGCCCTCTCTTTTTCTGAGCTCCATGAACCTGTCCAGGAGTCTCTTACAAGAGACTCTATTGTATCCGCCTCCACCACCGTCACCGGCAGCCCATTCCACGCACTCACCACTCTCCGCATGTGTTTTATTTTTTTAAAAAAACAACTTACCCCGGCATCTCCTCTGGATGATAATGTAACCTGGCTCAGAAATTTTGCAGATGACGCAAGATTGGAGACATAGTGGTAAGTGAGGAAGGCTATCAAAGGTTGTGGGATTTGGACCAGCTGGAGAAGTAGGCTGAAAAGTGGCAACAGTATTGTACTTTGTGAGGACAAGCCACAGTAAATGATAGGACACTGGGAAGGTTGAACAGCAGAATCTGGGAGTACAGATTAATTACTCTTTCAAAGTGGTATCAGAGATAGATGGGGGCATAAAGAGAATCCTCTGGCAGATTGACCTTCATAAATCAATGTATTAATTACAGGAGTTGGATTGTTATGTTGAGGGTGGAGCAAGTGTGAAACATCCTGCCAGAGGATGTTTCAATTTCAACAGTTAAAAGATGTTTGGATAACTACATTGACAGGGAGTATGAAGGGCTATGGTCGGGTGGGTTGATGGGACTAGGCAAAATAACCGTTTAGCATGGACTAGATGGGCCAAAGCCAATGTCTAATCCAATTTACTACCTCATCCTGACTGCCAAGCAACTAAACCACCTTGACCAACCTCCCATGTGGGTCTTTGTCAGAGGCCTTTGTAAAGTCCATGTAGGCAACATCCACTGACTTTCCTTCATCAAGTTTCTTGGTAATCTGCACAAAAAAAACACAACACTCTAGGATTGGTTAGGCATGACCTAACACACACACAGCCATGTTGACCTTCCTTAATCAGGCCCTTAGAATACTTACCAATAATTTACCTACTACTGATGTCAGTCAGACTCATTGGCCTATAATTTCCCTGTTTACTCTTAGAACCTTTCTTGAACAACAAAACAAAAAGTAGAGTCGACATTTCGGGCTGAGAACTTTCAGCAGGATAGGAGGAAAAAATGATGAACAGAGTCCAAAGGTGGGGGGGGGGGGGGGGAGTAGAAGAGGGGAAGGACTATAGTCCTACAGCAGATTTCCAATGCATCATTCTCTAAATTCTACAGGAGTCTACTACCAAGCAGATCTTTATCTCCCCTCTCCCAACTTTCTGCAGGGATCGCTTCCTCCATTCCTCTGATTCCCTTGTCCATTCATCGTTCCCCACTCATCTCCTTCCTGCCATTTATCCCTGCAAGTGACAGAAATGCACCTGCCCATTTAGCTCCACCCTTACTTCCTTTCAGTTCCCCAAACTTTCAGGTAAGTCAGTGCTGTACTGGTGAGCCTGTTGGAGTCGTCTGTTATATCTGGTGCTCCTGATTCAGTCTCCTCTAAGTTGATGAGACCCAATGTAAATTGGGGGATCACTTTGTCAAACACCTCGTCTCCATCTGCCAAAAGCAGAATTTCCCAGCAGCCAAACATTTTAATTTCTAACCCTATTCCTATTCCTAAATCCTCTTTCCACAACGAGGCTACTCTCAGGAGCAGGAGTAACACCTCATTCTGTATAGCTAGCATCCAACCTGATGACATAAACATTGATCTCTCCTTCTGGTATTTTGTTCTTATCTTGCCCCTTCCCTCTTCTTTTGTTCCTCATTCTGGCCTCTTGCCTCTTTTCACCTGGTGCCCCTTCTTCCCTTTCTCACATGGTCCACTCTTCTCTCCTATCAGATTCCTTCCTCTCCAGCCCTTTATCTTTCCCACCCACCTGACCACCTATCACATTCCAACTGGTCCTTGTCTTCTTATTCTGGCGTCTTCCCCCTTCCTTCCTTTCTGCTCCCGAAGAAGTGTCTCAGACCAAAACATTGACTGTTTATTCATTTCCATTGATGCTGTGTGGCCTGCTGGTTTCCTCTAGCATTTTGTGTGTATCACAGCACACTTAGTGTTTGAACAAACTATTATCAGTTGATTTTGTTTCTACTTTAGGGACTGCTGTTCAATCAAAGACTCTTGTTCCAGCTAGCAAAATTCCATCATACATAGGAGCGGCTAAGAAAAGTGGATTAAAGACTCCCATCATTGGTAGAAGAACTGGAATAAAACATGCTACTCCAGGTAAGGAATTATTTGTGGTTGCTTATAAAACAGTTTGGTGTACAGCAATTGTAGATTGAATTGGCAGTGTTTTCGGTGCTTTGCAGTACTAATATACTAGAAGATTCCATTAGTAGAGTCAAGAATTCGTAGCTTGCAAGAATTAACACTAATTATAGGACACCATATGATGGAAATGCTGCTCAGAAAACAGTTTCCAGTACTGGCACTAACTTCATCGCATTGTCAAATGCCTTTTTTGAGGTCCATACATGCAATGGTCAGTTAGTAATGTATTAGTTGAAATGGTAGACATTTTTCTCATCACTTTTAGTGAAGTGGTTTGAGTTAGTGGTGGAGAGGAGGTCACTAAACAAACTTTTATCATTTGTGGACAATCAGGCACATCTTCACCATGGCCTACTGAATAGGCAGCGGAGCACTCTTTTGAACAGGCTCATTCAACTCCACTGTCACAAGGATCGTTACACAAAAGCTTTCCTACCAAATGTATTAAGCATATACAACAATTCATCTCTGTGCGGCAGGGGAACAGACAATAGTTTCCATTTTATTATTTTGTACGGTATTGTACATTAGTAAATTGTGTGTATTATTATTCTGTACTTTAATATTATATTCATTATTATTGCTTAATGTGTTTTTAAACGCTGTCATAACGAAATAATTTCCCACTTGGGATCAATAGAGTACTTATTATTAGTATTATTATCATTGACGTTATTAATAATGGAAAACTTGCCGAGTAGAGTTAAGGAATTTCTTTCATAGAGAAAGAAAGGAGATACTTAGCCAAAGAATGCCATCTAACAGATGTTAGAGACTTTCTTTAAATGTATAAAAAATTCTACAAAGGAAATGGGCCAGAAATTGGCAAACACGAACTGTAATTCATATCTGTCAAAAACAGATTATTAATTGATTGAAGTATATTGCGGAATAGACCCTTCGAGCCGCATCGCTCAGCAGCCCCCCTGCCCTGACTTAACCATAGCCTAATTACTAGACAATTTACAATGACCAATTAACCTATTAACTGGTATGAGTTTGCTTAAGGTGACTGATAGAAAAGGTAAAATATCTGCCAAAAAGTGGGAGATGAATCTTGAGATAAGAAATGTATTGTTTAAAAACAGTCATTTGCCAAAAGGACCATTATGTTTACCAAGCAGTATTCTTTTAAAAGCTATCAGTAGATAAGGGCAGTTTTTGTAATTTTTGCATCTTTGTTTTGATATTGGATTACTATAATTTTGGACTGGTATTCACTGGAATTAATATCCACATATTAACATTGTTGTTTGGAATTCTGAGATTCTAATGTGGTGTGGTATTTGGAATTCCTAGACTGGAGGAAGATTCATGAAGCAAATTTCAACAAAATGGAGTCAATTGACTCGTATATTGAACGGAAACGGAAACATCTCGAAGTTTTTAGTAATTCTATCAAACAAGTGAAGGTAAGTTTAATGAACCATACACAGCGGTGTGTAATACATGTAGATAAGGTTCATTATATTGGCTTCAATCTGTAACACAATCAAGATAAACTTCCAGTCAGGAAGGTTCTTTTTATCTTTCTACAAGCTCTCATGGGGGGTAATTTGTACTCCCTTTTATGTAGTCTATTTTCTTATCAGTGCAATCAGTTCAACCTTTAGCAAACATTCATGCTCTGCCAAATTGTGGATACAGTTCCATATAGTCATCAATGCCAATCATGGCATGTAGGATTACTCTCTTGGAATATTAGGACTAATATTAGTATCAGGCCCCATCACCTCCCCTCTGGTGCTCCTCTCCTATCCCTTTATTCCATGGCCTTCTATCCTCTCCTATCAGATTACCCCTTCTGCCCTTTATCTCTTCCACCAATTGACTTCCCAGCTCTTTATCCCTCCCTCACCCCTGGTTTCATCATCACAATCTTACTAACTTCTCATCCCTTCCCCCCCCCCCCCCCCCCCCCCTGTCCAGATGGTCTCAGCCCAAATCATCAACTATTCACTTTTGTTTTCATAGAAGCTTCCTGGCCTGCTGAGTTCCTCCAGCATTTTGAGTGTATTACTTGAAAAGTGGTAGTTAATTGGATTTGATTAGGATACTTCGGTCAGATACTCTACAGGTACAGCCTACGTAGGACTATAAAATGTAATCTAGCAAAAACAGCAAGCTCTGATAAATAATACCAGTGATCAGAACTTCAAATGTGATCCAATCACTAAAGGACTCTTTTAATGAAGCTGATCTTTAAGGACAAAAAATTTAATTCAGAATTTTCACACACATAAGTTGGCAATGTACTATCTCAGCCAGATTTTAAAAATAGTGCCTTTTAGAACTTTTAAGTTCTCCAATACAAACCACTCCTTAGAATTTCTTTCTTGAACTTCTCACAAGCTCTCAATATTAAAAAACTATTGAAGTATTATGTTATTTAGCATTACATAGGGCCTATGATGCCACATTTCAAGCTTGTTGATTAATTTCTGTTTCGTCACTCTTTAACCAAAGTTTCTCAGCATGTTTTATTCTAATTCACTTAATTGTTATGATTGATTCTGTTTAGATCAATTCTGCAGACAATTTTGTTTGGAATGTTGATTTATTGTGTGGGTGGCAGTATGATGGTGTGAGGACACTGATTCTACGTTTACTGTATGCCTGTATTTAAATGACAATCCAGTAAGTCTTTTAATGTTAACTGTAGTTTTTTTAATATTTGAACCACATCCCCTCACCACACAAGACACGGCAGAGCAATTGGATAACATTGAGATCACATTCAATTTCATATTGGAAGTTTCTTTCATGATCTAATAAATTCAAAAAATGATTTGACTAACATGAAAATAGTGTAAATTCTATAGTAATATCTCTAATATAATTTCTTTAGTAACCCAGTTTAATACTAGCCTTGTAACTTAAGAATTTGACTAAGCTAATTTAATGATTGTAGATGTTGGCTGAAAGTTCCATTCATCTCAAAACATCTAAAACACAGCGTCCAGGGAACAATGTGAAGGTAAGAAACTGAATCTGTACGGCATTATCTATCTCATTGATGAACAACATTGCAAAGTTAGTAACTGAGATGGATTTTATTGGTGATAGTGGAAGAGCTGAAATGCCTTGGCTTTTTTTTATTTGAGGATTCAAACCTATGATACGGCTTGATGACTAAACTCCCTAAGATGGCATCTAAGTTATAAGACATATGAAACTGATTTAGACTTTATTTATGGGATGTGCCTCCCTTGCAGGATGTCCATTTAATTTTCATCTGTAATTCACCTTTTTTATATAAAAAAAAGTGACCATCTGCAATCGTTGGTTTGAAGATATTCTAGCAGTGTGGTTTGGGCAGAATGCTTCAAAATTTGGACTTTAATATATTCCCAAGACAGGACCAAGTGTGCGAGTTAAAAGGGAAATTTGCAGATGGTGGCATTCATGTGAGCATGCTACTTGGCCGCCTTGTAGGGGTTGTGGATTTGGGAAGCATAGTTGAACAAGCTTTAGTGAGTAATTGAAATAAGGCAATAAGACATGAGAGCAGAAATAGGCCATTTTGCCCATCGAGCTTGCTCTCCCCCATTCAATCATGGCTGGACCTTTTTTATTCGCCCCTCCTCAGCCCCCCTTCCCAGCATTCTCCCCGTAACCTTCGATGCCATGTCCAATCAAGCACCTGTCAATCTCTTCCTTAAATTCACCCAGTGACCTGGCCTTCCACAGCTCCTGTGGTAACAAATTCTACAAATTCGCCACTCTCTGGCTAAAGAAATTTCTCTGCATCTCTGTTTTTAAATGGACACCCCTCTATCCTGAGGCTGTGCCCTCTTGTCCTAGACTCTCCCACCATGGGATACATTCTTTCCACATCTACTCTGTCTAGACTTTTCAACTTTTGAAATTTTACGTGGGAAGCCCCCTCATCCTTCCAACTTCAGTGAGTATAGACCTAGCGCCATTAAATTTTCCTCACGTGATTTCCCTTTCATTTCTGGAATCATCCTGTGTGAACCTCCTGTGAACCCTCTCCAATGCCTAGCACCATCCTTTCTTAGATAAGGGGGCTGACCATATGCCTTATTAACCTTCAGCATCACACCTCCTAGGTCTGTTTCACAACATTCCTTAATTATATTAGTCCTACTTGCCAAACACTCCTCATATCAACCCTTTTATTCCTGAGATCATTCTTGTGAACCTCCTGTGAACCCTCTCCAATGCCAGCACATCCTTTTCTTAGATGAGCCCCAAACTGTTCACAGTTCTCAGGTGAGGCCTTCACCAGTGCCTTTTAAAGCCTCAGTGTCACATCCCTGATCTTGTATTCAAGACTTTTTGAAATGAATGTCAACATTGCACGCCTTCCTCACCACTGACTTAACTTGCAAGTTAACTTTTAGGGTGTTCTGCACAAGGACTCCCAAATCACTTTGCATCTCAAATTTTTTGGAATTTTCTCCCTGTTTAGAAAATAGTCTGGCACATTTATTTCAATACCAAAATGCATGACTGTATTTTCTAACGTTATGTTTCACTTGCCACTTTCTTGTCTGGTTATTTTAATCTGTCTAAGTCCTTCTACATCCTACTTGCCCCTCCACCAATCTTTGTCTCATCTACAAACTTGGCAACAAAGCCATCTATTCCATCACATACATCATTTGTATACAGCATAAAAAGAAGCAGTCCCAACACCGTCCCCTGAAGAACACCACTAGTCACTGGCCAGCCAACCAGAAAAGAATCCTTTTGTTCCCACTTGTTGCCTCTTACCAATTAGCCAATGCTCTAACCATGCCAGTAACTTTCTTGTAATATGGGCTCTGAACTTGGTAAGCAGCCTCATGTGTGGCACCTTGTCAAAGGCCTTCTGAAAGTCCAAATATACAACTTCTACTGATCCCCTTATCTATACTATTTGTAATCTCCGCAAAGAATTCCAATAGGATTGTCAGGCAATATTTTTCCTTAAGGAAAACCACGTTGACTTTGTCCTATCTTGTCCTCTATCACCAAATACTCCATAACCTTATCCTTAACAATTGACTCCAACATCTTCTCAACTACAGATGTCAGGCTAATTGGTCTATAATTTCCTTTTCTGCTGCCTTCGTCCTTTCTTAAAGAGTGGGGGAACATTTACAATTTTCCAGTCCTCTGGCACCATGCCAGAGCCCAATGATTTTTGAAAGATTATTACTAATGCCTCTACAATCTCTACCATCACCTCTTTCAGAACCCTAGGGTGCAATTCATCTGGTCCAGAGTGACTATGTATCCTTAGGTCTTTCAGCTTTTTGTGCACCTTCTCCCTTGTACTGATGCAAAATACTCATTTGGTTCATCTGCCATTTCCTCGTCCCCCGTTATCATTTCTCAAGCTTCATTTTATTGTGGTTCTATATCCACTCACATCTCTTTATTTTTACATACTCGATAAAGCTTTTACTATCCACTTTGATATTTGCAAGCTTGCTTTCATATTTCTTTTCCCTCATAATGATTCTTTTAGTTGCTCTCTGCAGCTTTTTAAAAGCTTTCCAATCTTCTAACTTCCCACTAATTTTTGCTTTGTTGTATACCCTCCCTTTTGCTTTTACATCAGCTTTGGCTTTCCTTATCAACAAGGGTTGTGCTATTTTGCCATTTGAGTACTTTGTTTTTGAAATACATCTATTCTGTACTTCCCCATTTTCCCCAAAAGCCCACGTCATTGCTGCTCTGCTGTCATCCCTGCCAGCCTCTCCTCCCAATTTAATTTGGCCAACTCCTTTCTCATTCAATTGGAATTTCCTTTACTCCACTGAAATACTGCTACATCAGACTTTACTTTCTCCCGATCAAATTTCAAGTTGAACACAATCATGTTGTGATCACGGTGTCCTAGTGGCTCTTTTACCTTAAGCTCCCTAATCGCCTCCAGTTCATTACATAACACCCAATTCAGTATAGCCAATCCCGTAGTAGGCTCAATGACAAACTGCTCCAAAAAGCCATCTCATAGGCGTTCAATAAACTCACTCTTTTGAGATCCATTACCAACCTGATTTTCCTAATCAACCTGCATGTTGAAATTTCCCATGACTATCATGACATTGCCCTTTTGACACGGCTTTTCTATTTCCCATTTTAATCCGTGGTCCACATCCCAGCTACTGTTTAGAGGCCTGTAAAAGGATCCTGTATGCCTTCAGGGTCCTTTTACCCTTGTAGTTTTTTCAACTCAACCCACAAGGATTCAACATCTTCCGATCCTATGTCACATCTTTCTACTGATTTGATGCCATTCTTTACCAGCAGAGCCACATCACCCCCTCTGCCTACCTTCCTATCCCTCTGATACAACATGTAACCTTGGACATTCAGCTCCTAACAAAAACCATCTTTCAGCCACTATTCAGTGATGGCCCCAACATCACACCTGACGATCTATATTAGTGAAACAAGCACATCCACCTTATTTCTTATACTCTGTACATTGAGATAAAACACTTGCATTTGCTACCCTTCTTGGTTCTGCATCCCTAATGCACTGATACTCACCCGGCTGGCTGCAATTTTATCCTATCATCTGCCTGCCTTTCCTAACAGTCTGACTGCACACTATCTTTGCGTTTTTTATCATCCATCCTCTCCTGAGTCCCTTCACTCCATTTCCCACCGCCCTGTCAAATTAGTTCAAACCCTCCCCAGCAGCTCTAACAAACTTGCCCACGAGAATATTGGTTCCTTTGAGTTCACGTGCAACCCGTAACTTCGAACAGGTCGTACCTCCCTCAGAAGAGCTACCAATGATCCAAGAACCTGAAGCCCTACCCCCTGCACCAACTTCACTGGCATGTGACACAGGCAGCAATCCATAAATTACTACCCTGGAGGTCCTGTTTCTCAGCTTTCTGCCTAGCTCTCTCAATTCTCTCTTCAGGACCTTTCTGCTTTTCCTTCCTCTGTTATTGGTACCAAGACATCTGGCTGCTCCCCCTCCCCCTCCAAAATGCTGTGGACACGATCCAAGACGTCCCTGACCCTGGCAACTGGGAGGCAACATACCATCTGGGTGTCCTGCTCATATCTACAGAATTTGCTGTCTGTTCCCCTGCCTATTGAGTCCTCTTTCACTACTGCACCCCTCTTCTTCCTCTTTCCCTTCTGCACCACAGATCCATGCTTAGTGCCAGTAACCTGGTTTCCATGGCATTTCCCCTGGGTGGTCATCCCCCAAAACTGTATACTTGTTGTTAAGAGGAATGGCACAGGGTGCTCTGTGCTAACCACCTATTCACATTTCCATCTCTCCTGACAGTCACCTAGCTACTCGCCTCCTGCAACTTCAGGGTGACGACTTCCCTGTAACATTCTCCCGTACAAACCAGCTGCTGCTCCAGTTACCTAACGCAGTCTTCCAGGAGCTGCAGCTGCATGCATTTCACGCCGATGTAGTTCTGGGTCTCTCACTCCAATATCCGGCATGAAGAACACACAATGGACATTTACTACAAAAACATACAGTAAGAGGGAAAAGAAAGGGCATCTTAACAGAAACTTACCCTGAGCCAATGACTCTTCCAAGCCGAAATTTCCTTTGAGCCGATGTGTTTTATATATTGTTATCACTACAGGCACGGTGTTCCAACGGTGGAGGGAGGGAATGTATGAGGTGCCAGTCACGTAGGCTGCTTGAACTTCACTCATCCCATTTCTGATGTAGATTTAAATCTAGTTCACCTATGTCTCGTTATTCTCTGGACAGCCATTGGGATATTGTTGTGGGAAATTTAATGTTCTTGAATGTTGAACATGGGTGGTTAAATTGTCTGGAGAAGGTCATTGCTTGGTAGTTTTGTGGAGTAAATTGTTTTTTGTCACTTATCAACTTGAATGTCCTTTCGGTCTTGCATTATTTTGAGTACGAATAGATTTGAGCATTAGTGAAAGTCCCTGACCCTCCTGATCTTGTGATGAAAGGAAGTTATTAATGGAGCAGATTAATCACAGAATAGTAATGTGATGAATATATCTTGTTCTATCCTGCAGTCTCCAGAAACTAATAGATAGGACTAAAGCTACACTTGATCAAAAATAGCGTCGAAAGCTATGTTTCTGGCTTTTTGATTTTTAATTGCATGAATTTATGACATTTTCTATCCTCTCTCATCTTGCTTTAGAAATCACTGAATGGACCTCAGAAGAGCTTGTCTTCTTTGATTAGCCCAGTGCAACAGACAAAAAATAATAAATTATCCACGCCAGCCAGCCAAGCTAAGCTGCCACGAACCTCAGTCTTCAAACCATCTGTGCACTCTGTTTCCAAAATGAATGTTCGGTAATGGCTTTTGCCACATTTGTTAGCAATATCCAGATACCTATCAATTCTTAGTCCCCTTTTGACTCCATTTTCTATGTACCTTTCCTCGAAAATTGTACCAATTTAATATATACATATTATAATTTTTAAGGAATAAAAATAAAGTTTGTGTAGAGGTATATTTTAATAATGTGTTGTGCTTATTCATAACTTCAGTTTTATGTTTTAGTTCATTTCAATTTTTGACGTTTTTCACCTGTTAAATAAGTAATTATACTTTATGCTGTTCAGCTTTACAGAATGTACCAAAAATAATGAGAAAAAGCACACTGCAATGAAAACTCCATCCAGAATGTCACCGTTCACAGAACCACCCAGTAATCTTGACACTGAAGAGGTGAAAATAAACATGGTTTCACAACTGAAGAAACTAAAGGACCAGAAAGATGCCAGCTGTACAGAACATACCCAGAGTAAAGGTGCTGTCGTATCCCTTTTTGATTGTTTTCATATTCATGCCACATCTCAACATGTTAAATATTTGGCACTTGGGCTAAATTAAGTGTTTTTTTTTAAAAATCAGAAATATTTTTAATTATAAGTTTGGTTCCCATTATCCAACATCAATGTGGAGTGAAGATCCATTTGAACCATGTTCATCGTCAGAAGTAGTCTTGCTCAGTTTCTGTGTAACAGTCAAATACACAACACTGTACAGTGTATGCTGAAGGAAGGTCTGGCTTGAAAGATAAGAAATTAGATATTGCCCATGTTCAGGTAGCCTACCAATCGCTTTTATCAGTCTTGAAAATGAGAAACTACCATTATCTGAAGCACTGATTTCAGAGGAGGCCAAAGATGTGAGTGTGAACATATTCCATGTTGCAAGCAACAGAATTCCCTATTGTAGATGCTGGGGCTGTTTCTTTTATTAGAGGTGGATTTCTATTTGTAGAATTTATCAATAAGCACTTTAAATAAAAAGAGCCACTAGGCACCATGGGATAATGGTGTACTAATTACCTTGTTTTTGGGTCATGTTTCTTGTTTTCAGTGGTTACTCCATACAAGTTTTCTAGCACTGCCACTCCTGGAACAGGCAAAAAGTTCGACCTGCAGGCCAGCTTGACTCGGCCTCTTGGGTACAAGCCACACAAAGGTTGGTATGCATTGGCTCAAGTGAGCTTTTGGGAAGATTATATGTGAGTAAAAGTACTGTGAAATTTTTTTTTTGGTTTAGGATTCCAAGATCTTGCAACACTTGTACTTATTATCAATGACCTCAAAAGCAATTAATTCAGTGCTATTATTCATATAGTTCATGTTGTATGACATGGGCGAACATGGTCTTTCATCTGTCTCTAATATGACCATGATTGTTCTTGGCAAATGTTTCTACACAAGTGGTTTGCCATTGGCACCTTCTGGGCAGTGTCTGTACAAGGGGGGTGATACTCTTCAGAGATTGTCTGCCTGGCGTCAGTGGTTGCATAACCAGAACTTGCACCAGCTGCTCATACAACCATCCACCACCTGGCTAAGCTGATGTTACACCGTGCCCAAGGGTGACCTGCAGGCTAGCAAAGGGAAGGAGCACCTTCCACCTCTTTTGGTAAAGATACATCTCAACCCAACCAATTCATGCAGTACTTTTTTCTAAATGATTCACTTACTCTAATTTGAAAAGTTAAATTAATTTCACTTCCACTAAAGAATGGTTCCTCAAGACACTGGGGCCTGTGTA
Source organism: Hemitrygon akajei (assembly GCF_048418815.1). NCBI lineage: Eukaryota > Metazoa > Chordata > Chondrichthyes > Myliobatiformes > Dasyatidae > Hemitrygon > Hemitrygon akajei. The sequence continues at coordinate 96,325,070 of NC_133126.1, forward strand.
CTTCCCCCTACCCCCAGCTATCTCCATAACTTTTCTGCTGGATGTTGGGGTTTTGACAACAGTATGCGTGGTAGCAATTTTCTCAGAAAGGACTAAGGACCAGCCCTTCGAGCTACACCGCCCAGCAGCACCCGATTTAACGCTAGCCTAATCACGGGACAATTTGCAATGGCCAATTAACCTTCTAACCAGTATGTCTTTGGACCGTGAGAGGAAACTGGAGCATGTGGATGAAACACATCCATTTCACGGGAAGACTCCTTGCAGATAACATTGGAATTGAACACCAAACTCTGACGCTCCGCACTGTAGTAGCATTGTGCTGATGGACATGCTACAATGTCTCTGAGCTGACAATGTACCCAGCCAGGTTCAAGCATCCTTGCAATCAATGTCTGAGAAGTTGGGCACAGCTGCATGGCTTGAGAAAATTAAATTGAGAAATTAAATTAAATTTAAAAAAAGAAATTAAACTCCAATATCCATGAATATTTTTTCTGGGAAAGTGTTGCTAATCCTTGTTTGTAACTGACATTTGTGTCAGATCATAAACGGAGTATCAACATGATGTTGCTCGACAGTAAAACACAGGATTGATCTTAGTGCTAAAGGACATATCTATACTGAATGTGTGTGAAGGATGACTATGGTAGTACTCAATGTCCAAGAGATAAGTATTTTCAGTTCAGAGCACTAAATTTGGACTGTTAAATTTAAAAATGGACTGTTTAGAAGTCACTTTTATCATAGAAACAAGTGCACTCTATTTTATTTATTGTTGCATTCAGGTGACTAAGCAGATCATATAGACCCTGGCTTTCATGAAGCAGATATGTAGCAGAACCAGTAGCCTCAATTAAAGTACTAAACGCATATTGGTAACACTGCCATCTACTCTATTAAATTGACATTTCACTGGGTATGCTCAGTTTGTAAAAACAAACCTAACCGCTAATGAGTTTCTTGTCTTCAGTATGGTAAAGAAACATGTTTTGACAGAATCTTTAGTTTATCAGTGTGCTTAATAAACATCTGGAAGGAATGTAGGATGGCTTGAACAAGAAATCTGAGGAGTCATTACTAGTGAGAGATGACGGTTATGCCTAGTATTTACAATTTGTTTTCAGGTTTGACAACAAGAGACCTCACTTGGAGTATTATGAGCAGTTTTGGGTCCCGTATCTAAGAAAGAATGTGTGAGCATTGGAGAGGGTCGAGAGGAGGTTCACAAGAATGAAAGGGTTAATATATTAGGGACATTTGAGGGTGCTGGGTCTGGACTCGAGTTTAGAGGAATGAGTGGTGATCTCATTGAAATCTCTCAAATATTGGAGAGTTTAGGATCAGAGCGCATAACCTGAAAACAGAAGGGAGCCCCTTTGGAACAGAGTTGAAGAGGAATTTCTTCAGCCAAAGACTGATGAATCTGGAGTTCATTGCCACGGATGGTTGAGGAGGACAAGTCATTTAAAGCAGAATTTGGTCGTGTCATGGTTAGGGTGTCAAAGATACATGGAGAAGGCAGGAGAATGGGGTTGAGAAGGATAATAGATCAGCCCTGATGGAATCTCAGTGGGCTGAATGGCCTAATTCCACTCCTATATCTTACAGTCTTATGATTTCAAAAGCTCTAACTTTTACCCAATGTCTCATTTTGTGTTTTAGGAAAATTAAGACCCTGGGAGGAAACCAGAGAGATCAGAGTAGCTGAAAATAAGTCTCAGAATACAAGGTGCTCTGCTCAGAATTATAAACAGCCAAAATTGCAGACAAGGTAAGGTTTCACTCCATTGCATCTGTAATCCACTAATTATTTAATTATTGCCTGAGTGACACAGATGTCTACTTTTAGAATATGACAACTATTTTAATAACTCTTGGGATGTGAACTTACTGGTATGCGTTTTAAAGCATTGCTACCTTGCGTCTTTGCTGTCCTAATGGTTAAGGTAAACCTAATGTGTGAGATTTTGACCCGGTAAAGATGAAGGAAACAAGACATTTCACCTTCATGGCAGTGATTTTAAGAAGTGAGAACAGAGAAATTGTTTGGGGTGCAATTGATCTGTCACCTAGTTGCTCACTTTTTCTCTTCACCCTGAAACAAATACATCTTTTTTTGGCTTTGTGGCGTGAATGATTAATTTTGCTGAGTATACTATATAATCTGACATCTGTCCTGAATTTTGCTTACTCTTGCGTCAGTGTTAGCTGATGTGGAAGTGTCTCAACCTTGCATTCATCATTGCCGGGTGTTATTTACACTCTATTCCATTACAGGGAAAATCGACGGGAGAAGTTAGTGGAAAAGAGGAAGGAGATAAAGAACCACATGATGGGAGCAAGGCGAGGCTTGGTCATTCAGTGAAAGAGATCAACCCGCTGGTTGGTTTATGCTAATACTTTCCTGTTATCTTATTGATGTGGTCATTGACCTTTTTGTTAAAAAGAACTTTAGTTTTCCCTTGCGTGTATCACTATATAAGGGGGTGATTGATAAGTTTGTGGCCTAGGGTAGAAGTAGCCAGTTTTAGAAAACCTAGCACATTTGTTTTTCAACGCAGTCCCCTCCTACATTTACACACTTAGTCCAGTGGTCGTGGGGCATACGGATGCTTCTTTATAGACATGGTCCACAGATGGGTGAGTGATAAGTTTGTGGCCTAAGGTAGAAGGAGATGAGTTATACAGCTCTCACTACAATGCAGAAAGTTTGAAGTTAATAACTCATCTACCTTAGGCCACAAACTTATCAATCACCCCCGCAGTGGACCACTTCTGGGGGTCCAAGATGCCAACTTCTACAAAGAAGGGATCCGTATGCTCCACGACCGCTGGACTAAGTGTGTCAATGTACGAGGGGACTATGTTGAAAACTAAATGTGCTAGGTTTTCTAAAATTGACTCCTTCTACCTTAGGCCATGAACTTATCAATCACCCCTCGTACTTCAGGCTTTGATGTGATTTCAGTCTTTAATCTGTATGTATTTTGCTGTTGGGCATTTCTCACAGAAGTGAACATCAATGTTTGAACTCCTCTCCTCTGGATTTCAAGTTTGGTTTTTATTTTCTGTATCCAGAACTTAGATTTACATTATTGGCTGGGAAAGTAGAATTGCCCCATTAAGCATAGAAGCTGACTTCCCTTCTGATATGCAATCTCAGGAGTTCCATTGGATATGTTTCAGCATCTTTCCAGCATTAAAATCTCTCATCTGCTTAGTATTACATTTGTTAATTGTTGTTTGGAGATCTGATGTCTGTTCATTTTGTCTAGTTGTAGTTCAGTGCCACTGATGTTTACTGTCATGCACTTTCTGTTCCAGATTTTCAGCACTGGGGTTTATTCAGGCCTAATTAGTTGGAAGTAGAATGTGCCCAATTATATTTAAAGCTTGGATCATTTCTAACAAGATCCTAAGATCTAGGCTCAAATAAAACCTCACTAAGAAATGGCTGAAAAAGCTGAATTATGCACATTGTAGTTCTTTGCTAATTTATCCTGATAGTTATCAATTACCGGTAAATGTACTAATTGTTGATTTATCTTTCTGATTGTCAAAGCCAAAAAGTTTTTTTGAAGTGTAGGAATTGCTTCTCTAAGGGGAACAGACTAAACAGGTGATGGTACTTTGTACATTACTACTTCAATCCTTTCACTGTGTTTAGTACTTAGCTAGGGAAAAATATTGATTGTTTACTACAAAGCCACAGTCTGAAATGAGAGCAGATGATGTTGGACAATCTACGACAGCAAAGGAGGATCAAGCAATTTAGTAGTGCTTCTTTTGGTTAATGTTCTATGAAAAGCTCAACAGTGTAAACGCTCAAAGAATGATCAGGAAGACAAACTGCTGAGAGATGTGATAATAGAGAAGTACTGCTATCTCATTCTTTAGAAATTGATGTTTGCCTCATTTTTTAAGAAATCTATCTTCTGTTATTGCAGTAGTATTTTTGTATGGATAAAATGAATATTGGAAAAGTAAAACATTCTGTATTTGATTGTGAAGGCTGGATACCTACCAGTCCCACTGCCTAAAAAAAACTTCTATTTGTGTTGCTGTTAATCTTATAACATTTTACATGGTATTTCAGATATGTTGTCAAAGATATTTTGATATTGAAAAATATAAGGAGATAATGGAACAGATAGTCAATAAAGCAGGTTTTAAGCAGCTCTTCTTTTTGTTCCAACTGCTATTTTGTTTTTAACTTGTCTCTCCTCTAGCCAAGTATTTTTCTTGCCCATCATTTCTAAATGATGTTCCTTTGTCCTTTAGCTATCTGCTAACGGCAAGTGCTTCCTGTTTACCTCGCCTAAATGTAATCAAAGTTCAAAATAAATTTATTATCTAAATACATATGTGTCACAATATACAACCAAGATTCATTTTCTTGCAGGCATTCACAGTAGAACAAATAAGCGCAATGGAATTGATGGAAAAACTACACACACAGACTGAAAAACAATGAATAAAAGACAAACTGTACAATTCTGACAGATTTCTGAGATTTTTGTTCCAGAATTAGCAACATTGGCTTCTGCTGTCTAATCGTAATTTAAATCCTTCCCTGGAACTATTTGAGCAGGGCCTTACTAGAACTTATCAGAATGCAAAAACACAAGGAATGACTTCATGCTTGCTTCACTGTTTAATGTGATCACAGCTGAAACAATATTGATCTCCATGCTACCTTTTTGGTTTTGCAAAACACAATCCTTCTGAAGAATTCATCAGGTCTAGCAACATCTGTGAAGAAAGGAATTGTCAGTATTTCTGGTCAAAACCCTGATTGGTACAAGTTCCTCTAGCAGAGTGGCTGTTGTTCCAGATTCCAGCACCTGATGTGGTTTGTCTCCCATACTCTTTGAAGTTCCCACATTTAAATATGGCAACCAGAATTAGATGCAATGTTGTGATTCATCTCATATTTAATAAATGTTTATCAAAATCCTGTATTTCTATTCACTTGTAGTATGGCCAAGGCAAAGAACACAGATCATCATATAGTGTATATTAATTGGCAGTAATACAAGTGAATTGCTGTTTCACCAGGAGTGTTTGGATTCCTGGATGGTGAGAAGCAAGAATTAGAAAGGCATCATCTGTGGTAAGGAAAGGAATGGGTGTTTGGAATGTTACGAACCCCGTAACTGGGTGACTTACCAGCAAAGATAGAGGCGTCTGTTGGAGTCTGATGATATTATTTTTATCAGTATTTATTAGTAAAAATACACAAAAATAATATCAATACAAATATACAGATAATATACGTCGTCAGTACTAAACCTAAAAGTACGGGTATAATAATAATAATCAATTAGAAATAAGCTCTATCGTTGTCTAGGGGATAATGAATTGTCCGATGGAAATATAAAGTTCGTTTTGTTTGTCGCTGTGTTGCGATTGTTGGAGAGAGAGAGAGATAGAAGAATGGGAACAGTTACCGCTATTGTTTTTGCCAACCTTCCTTTATGGTTTTGATCCGTCGGTGTCTCGTTGTTGTGGCCGTTCAAGTGTGACCTCTCCTTTAGCTAAACCGTTCTTCCGTGATGAGCCCGCCACCCAGGCAAGGGAGGACACACACGAGCTCCCACCAACTTTCACTATAAAACGCTATCACTGGATTTCTAGCGTTTCTCCTGGTGTGTCTGAGGGGTGTTCCCCAGACCCTCTTTTATCCTCACTCACGGGGTCTCAGATGTCAATCAGGTTGGGATGATGCAATACCTCAACCAGCCCACTCTGGTTGTCCCCTGAGGGGTTTCAATGAATAGTACAGTACTCAATACACAATTCCTTCTCCAAGAGACAATAGCAGTAACCAGTGGTTCCGTTCCGCGTTTGTTAGGAGACATTCCAAACCTTGTGTATTCTGCGGTGTCTATAACTGCCTTTGCTGTTCCTGTGTCTCTCTCTCATTTCCTGGGTCTCAGACCCGAAATAATAGCGATCTTGCAATCCTCAAAAAGACTTTGCACCCTTCGGCCCCTCAGAGTTGCGGCACATTCGTAACAGGAAGAAGTCAATGAGTGACTCGGAGTTGTGGAGCAAATGTTCCCTTCAGTGTTTAAAGGGAAAGCAACAATATAACATCATTTTGAAGTAGGAAATTATGGAGACATTCTGTTGGATGTGGAACAACCAAATGCAGTATGTGGGACTGCTTTGCAAAATGTCTCCATTTGATCTACAAGGATGTCTGAATTGTCAGACTGTCATGTCAATTCTTTTCACTTGTACATTTGGGTAGTTATTACTCCATGCTGAACTAATACTCTGCCTAGAGCATAGACTCTATACCCCTTCCATGCATGTACTTATCGAAAGATCGCTTAAATGTTGAAATTGAACCCATATTCACCACTTATGCTGGCAGCTCGTTCCACACACACTTCGGCAAATTCACCATCCTGAATGAAGAAATTTGCCCTCATACCCACTTAAACATTTCACCTTTCGCTTATGACCTCTACTTGCATTTGCCTTATCTATACCCCTCAATTTTGAATACCTCTATAAAATCTTCCCCTCATTCAAGTACGCTCCAGGTAATAAAGTCTTAACTTAGTCAAGTTTTCCCTGTAATTTAGGTTCTCAAGAACCATCACCATACTTTAAAATTTTCCCTACACTGCTTCAATTTTATTGATGTCTTTCTGGTAGATATGTGACCAGAACTGCACACAATACTCCAAATTTAGTCTCACTAATGTAATTTCCAATCCTGTACCCAATGCTCTGATATATGAAAGCTAATGTGCCAAAAGCTCTTTGTGACCCTAGTTATCCTGATGCCACTTTCATGGAATTATGGATCTATTCCCAGATCTCTCTGTTTTAACTCGGCGCCTTGCTGTTCACCGTGCAGGTCTTATCCTGGTTTGTCCTAAAGTGCAACATCTCACATTTGTCTGCAATAAATTCTTCATTTTTCCATCTAGTCCTGATCCCGCTGCAAGCTTTAATAGTGTACCTCAGGGGTCCCTAACCTTTTTTTGCACTGTGGACCAGCCGACTGGGGGGGGTGTTAATCATGACCGGAATATAGGTGAAACTATAAGTCACTTATTAGTGGCTAATGCACTAAATTTCATTTCTAAATGGGTTTATCTAATGAATTTAATAGTAAACACAGTGTATATTCTCCTCCCATGAATATAGTGATAAGTCACTTATAAGTCAATAGCATCAGAACATTTAAGTAACGTTTGGATATTAAACACAGCACATATTTTTCTCGTATGAACATATAAAATCATTGCAACACACCAATATCACTGAATCAGTGAGAGCCCTGGGCTTGTTTCCCTGCAACAAGACGGTCCCATTGAGGGGTGATGGGAGACAGCGATACTTGAAGTGGGTTCCTTATGTCCAGTCTATTCTGCAATTTAGTTTTCGTTGCATTCATTGCAGAAAACCCCACTTCACAGAGATATGATATTGGAAATGGAAGCAACATTTTCAGTGCTTTCATGGGTATCTCAGGATATTCAGCTTTGACTTTGATCCAGAATGCCGGCAGAGATGTTATGTCAAACATACTTTTCCAGAGACTTGCTTCTGTCCCACTTGCTCACATTTTTTCCGCTCAAAAAACTCAACAGGTTTGTCTTTAAGTGCAGGGTGTTTGGACTCAAGGTGCTGAAGCAGTTTTGAGGGCTTCATTGCCTCATTAGACAGCTTGTCTCCACATATCACACACAGGGGGCTTGGAACGTGTGAATCACCGGTCACAATAAAGCCATTTTTTAATGTACGACTTGTCATATTTTCTGTTGAAGGAAGTTTTTTGCAGTCTCGGCCTTAGTTGTCTCCGCGTTATCATCATCGTTAGGCCTTTTATGTCCCCTACCACCTCTTCCAAAGGAACTCTCAAGCGACGGTTGTTTTTTTACTCATGACAACTAATGACCTCGCATGCGTTCAAGTTCAACAGTGGGTGACAGGGAATGAGGAAAGGTACAGCCGACTCATATCACCAAATCATATTGTTTCCTCACGGCCCAGTGGTTGGGGACCACTGGTGTACCTCACTGTCAACTACACCCTCAATCTTGGTGACATCTGCAAATTTGCTGATCCAATTTACCACATTATCATCCAGATCATTGCTATAGATGACAAACAACAACGGACCCAACATTAATCCCTGTGGCATTCCACAGTTGCAGGTCTCCAAGACTGGTTAGACACAACCTACCACCTTGACTAATTCTAGAGAGATAACCATCTACTACCACTCTCTGGCTTCTCCCATGAAGTCACTATTCAATTAACCACCTCATCCTGAATGCCACTGTCTTTCCTTCTTCAACTTTTCTGGTAACCTCCTGGAAAAACTACGATTGGTTAAACACAACCTATCACATTAAGCCATGTTGACTAACTCTAACCAAAACATATTTCAGGTCCTGTTGAATAATAACCACATAATAACTATTAACGTCAGGCTTACAGGCCTATAATTTCCTACCTTGTTCTTGGAAACTTTCATAAACAATGGAACAACATCAGCCTTCTTCTGATCCTCTGGCACCTCACCGTGGCAAAGACAATTTAAATGCCTTATGCTAGGGCCCCTGCAATTTCTGTACTAGCCTCCCACAGGATCTAAACAGACACCTGGTCAAGCCCCGAGGATTTATCTGCCCTGCTTTGCCTCATGATGTCAAGAACAACCTCCTCTGTAATCCATATACAATCCATGACCTTGCAGCTGCTTTGCCACAGTTCTATAGCCTCTTGTGTATGTGTCAGAGAAACTTAACATTGCCAATTGGACTTAAACAAAGACACAGACCCCTGGTATTCAGTTTAATTACATGATCACTGAGATCCCACTAAGAGACCCCGCTAAAGTGAGCACAAGCATGGTCTTTTATACCTTAAAATTCACACATTTCAGCAGTTTTCAGGGGTGAAGAGTTCCTTATCAACAAGGTTCCAGATGCTTCCATACATTATGCAAAATCAGACATGGGTCCTCACATACACAATCAGTTCACCATTAGCCAAGCCCTTAGTTCTGTAGCTCTGAAGGCTGAAGGAATGTTATAAGAAGCCAAGCCGTTAATTGTATAACCTGGAAAACCAATGGCCCCTCCCTCATTGATTATTTTTTTGAAAACAAGTAATTAGTCATGTAGCCTTGATGGTTAATGGTTCCTCCTTACACACATCCGTGTGTTGTCGGGTTTTTTTTGTTTCTAACGGGACTTGTTGCTAATTAGTATGAGGAGACAGACCCTATCTACTTCTTACCCTGTATTATAATCATAATTTTGTTAACCATTAATTCTCAGGCTTCTTCCACAGTCCCCTCCTTTTTGATGGTCAGATCACTTTAATCCTCTTCATCTTCCGGATAAGAGGCTTCATAACCTGGGGACACGTCTAAACAAGTGTCTTCATCATATTCAGGATCAAAGGGTTCCAACTTCATCTTTGGAAACATCTCTGTGGATCTATGCCAAGGCAGGGATAGCAGGGCACAAGTATAGCTAAAGATTGCAACTACCACTCCAGTAACAACCTATAATGCACCAACATTGTCCACTACCCGCCCAAGAGATTCCTTAAAGTCCACCACCCCCTGGGAGGATTATAGTTCTGGAATTCTCCTACCTTACATATTTGTTTAACACTCTTATGAATATAGTCCCCCAGAGGGGATATATTCTTGGATTCACATATAGGTACAACATTCCCGTCCTATGATAGCACAGGTTCCACCTTTCTCAACGAGCGTGAAGTCCAGAGCCACTATTTTGCAGGGCTAATGGCTGCTACCTCAGTAGTTAAGCTCCTTAATCTGCCGCCAGGGTTAAAGTGGTATCATTGGCCGAGGGCTGAGGCCACTCACGTGTATTCCTGAGCTGTCTGCCTGCCCCGTGCATAGGAGACATCATCATCCCAAACCTCTCAGTCTCAGTAATAGCTCTCTTAATCCCGATGCTGGGATGCAAGTTTAAGGGTTTTAGAATCTGCATGAAGGGAACCACATAGGCCAGTTAACAGGTCCCTACCCAGTTTCAGGGCAGCCACAAAGTAAGTACCCTATTGAAAATGGCCTCTGTGTGTCATATTTACAAAACATAAATGGCATTTCCACTTCAATTTCAATGGGCAGCACCTCCCTCGGTGTACTGTTCACACTTTATCCTAAAGAATAAGAGGCGAACAAGTATAGGCAAGCATTTTGGGTCCTGTGACCATAATGTCATTAGTTTCAAGTTAATTATGGCTAAGGATAGGTCTGGTCCTCAAGTTGAGGTTCTAAATTGGAGAAGGGCCAATTTTGTGGAAATGAGAAAGGATCTAGGAAGAGTGGATTGGGATAAGTTGTTTTCTGGCAAGGATGTGTTCAGTAAGTGGAAGGCCTTCAAAGGCAAAATTTTGAGAGTGCAGAGTTTGCATGTTCCTGCCAGGATTAAAGGCAAAGTTAACAGGCATAAGGAACCTTGGTTTTCAAGGGATATTGGTGATCTGGTTAAGAAAAAGAGAGAGGTGTACAGCAGGTATAGGCAACAAGGAACAAATGAGGTACTTGAAGAGTATAGAAAAAGTAAGAAAATACTAAAGGAAATCAGGAAGGCAAAAAGACATGAGTTTGCTTTGGCAGATAATGTGAAGGTAAACCCAAAGGCTTTCTACAAGTATTTTAAGAGTAAAAGGATAGTAAGGGACAAAATTGTTCCCCTAGAAGAATAGAGTAGTTGTCTATGTGTGGAGCCTCACAAGACGGGGGAGATCTTAAACAGTTTTTTGCATCAGTATTTACTCAGGAAACTGGCATAGTGTATATGGAAGGAAGGGAAACAAGCAGTAGTGTTCTCGAACATATAGAGATTAAAGAGGAGGAGGTGCTTGCTGCCTTAGTGAATAAAGGTAGATAAATCCCCTGGGCCCGACATGATATTTCCTTGGACCTTGAGAGAGACTAGTGTAGAAATTGCGGGGGCCCTGGCAGAAATATTTAAAATGTCCTTAGCCATGGGTGCAGTGCCAGAGGATTGGAGGGTAGCTCATGTTGTTCCATTGTTTAAAAAAGGCTCCAAAAGCAAACCAGGTAATTACAGGCCGGTGAGCCTGACATCAGTAGTAGGTAAATAATTGGAAGGTGTTCTGAGAGATCAGATATACAAGTACTTGGACTGCCAAGGGCCGATTAAGGATAGTCAGCATGGCTTTGTGCATGGTAGATCGTGTTTAATGAATCTTGTAGTTTTTTGACGAGGTACCAAGAAAGTAGATGCTGTGGATGTTGTCTACATGGACTTTAGTAAGGCCTTTGACAAAGTCCCACATGGGAGGTTAGTTCAGAAGGTTCAGACACTAGGTATCCATGGTTGAAAACTGGATTTGAAATTGGCTGTGTGGGAGAAGACAGAGAGTGGTAGTGGATGATTGCTTCTCAGACTGGAGACCTGTGACTAGTGGTGTGCCTCAGGGATCTGTGCTAAGACCATTGTTGTTTGTTGTCTATATCAATGATCTAGATGATAATGTGGTAAATTGGATCAGCAAGATTGCTGATGACACTAAGATTGGAGGCGTTGTGGACAACGAGGAAGGCTTTCAAAGCTTGCAGAGGGATCTGGACCAACTGGAAAAACACCTTATATTCCATTTGGGCAGCCTCCAACTTGATGGCATGAACATCGATTTCTCAAATTTCCGGTAATGGCCCCCTCCTTCACATCCCATTTTCCCTTTCTCACTTTAATTCTACTTCCTGCCCATCGCCTCCCTCTGGTTCTCCTCCTCCCTTTTTCTTTCTTCCATGGCCTTCTGTCTCTTCCACCAATTGACTTCCCAGCTCTTACTACATCCCTCCCCCTCCAGGTTTCACCTGTCACCTGGTGGTTCTCTCTCCCCTCCCCCCACCTTTTAAATCTACTCAGATTTCCCCCCCAGTCCTGCTGAAGGGTTTCGGCCCAAAATGTCAACTGTACTTTCTTCCATAGACGCTGCCTGTCCTGCTGCAATTTGTGTGTGTTGCTTGGATTTCCAGCATCTACAGAATTTCTCTTGTTAAAAGAGATGAGTATTCTCTTCCCGGGCCCGGCTGAGGTAAAACAGCTGCCGCTCCCCTGATTCAATCTGACGGCTTTATCCCAAAATTTCACAATTTCAATAGTTTTCTCGTCAGTCCAGACTAGACAATTTTGGGCACTTGCCGGCATTGGTCATCCCATTAATACGTCGAATGGGGTTAATTTAGTTGTCCTGTTTACTTGGTTTCTTAGAGCATATAAAGTCAAAGGAAGGGCCTCCAGCCTGACGTGATTTAGCAAATGTATCTTTTAATACTTTCATTCTTTCCACTAATCCTGAGGAAGATGATACTCCCAAGCGAAACCCAATTCTTTGATTAGTTTACCTGTAAAATGAATCCCTCGGTCACTATAAAACTTGCATGGCGCCCCAAATCTGCAAATAATCTCCTTCATCAATGTCTTTACCCAGTTCGGGTATCATCCTTTCTAGTGGGAAAGGCCTCTGCCCACTTGGAGAACACATCCACTATTACGAACAGATATATCCCCCTATTCCACTCCCCCCCCCCCCCCCCAACTGGTAGGCATGTGCACAAAGTCTATCTGCAGATTGGCAAATGGCGCCTCTGCAGGTGGCAACTTAGCAGGTGATATCCCTCTAATATTTCATTGGCATCTTCCACAGCTTCACACAACCTATCCCGCAATTACTGTCGGCCTTGGTGCAAACCGTTGTCGTCGTATCTGATGTGTAATTCCCCCTCCCCCCACACCACAGCTTCACACAACCTATCCCGCAATTACTGTCAGCCTTGGTGCAAACCGTTGTCGTCGTATCTGATGTGTAATTCCCCCTCCCCCTACACCACAGCTTCCTACATGACCTTCCCCATGCACTAACCGAACAAAGGTGTGTAGGAGATTTCTGAAGCACACTGGGTGATTGCCTGGATCTCTCCATACCCCCTCAGGTGCATCGTTTTTTTCAGTAGTGGCAGCCATATCGGCGGCCTTGTTACCCCTTGCTGTGGGGTCTGGAGCATTAGTGTGAGCTTCGCACTAAATGGCAGCAGTTTGGTTTGGTAACTGCACTGCTTGCAATAAATTCTTAACAAGGTGCACATGTTGTATAGGCTTGCCCGAAGATGTAATAAACCCTCTGCTGCCAAAGTCGTGCACCACCCCAAAAGTATATCTAGAGCCTGTGTCCCTCTGCTCGTGGCAGGGGAATGAGTTAATTTGCCTGGGGCAGGGGACGTTCCTTGGGGGAGGGCTCCTGCCTCTAATGTCTCAAAAGGAGTCACTGCTGCATAACCTGCCAGTATTCATCAGGCTTACAAGAGGAGCCGTCCGTGAATTGTATCAAGTCCGAGTTATTGAGCCGGGTGGGGGTGGCACGACAGTTTCGACCACTTTTACACAGTCAGGTGGAATAGTGTTGGGAAATATGTAAGAAAGCATTTTGGTAAAAAGAACAATGGAGCAGACTATCGTCTAAAGGTTAATTTACAGGTTGAGTCTGTGGTAAAGAAGGCAAATGCAATACAGTATTGACATTTATTTGAAGGGGAATAGAATATAAAGGCAAGGAGAGGATGCTGAGGCTTTGTAAGATGCTAGTCAGGCCACACTTGGAGTATTGTCAACAGTTTGGGCCCCGTATCTCAGAAAAGATGTGTTGTCATTGGAGACAGTCCAGAGGATGTTCACAAGGATGATTCTGGGAATGAAGGGGTTAACATCTGAGGAGCGTATGGCAGCTTTGGGACTGTAATCACTGGGATTTAAAAGAATGTAGGGTGGGGGGCAGAGTTCATTGAAACCTATCTAATGTTGAAAGGACAAGATAAAGTGGATGTGGAGAGGTTGTTAGCTATGGTGGAGATATCGAGAACTAGAGAGCAGTCTCAAAATTGAGAGGCGACCTTTTAGAACGGAGGTAAGGAGTTTTTTTAGCCAGAAGGTGGTGAATCTGTGGAATGCTCTGTCACGGACTGCAGTGGAGGCCAAGTGCGTGGGTATATTTAAGGCAGAATTTGATAGACAATAGACAATAGGTGCAGAAGTAGACCATTCGGCCCTTCGAGCCTGCACTGCCATTTTGAGATCATGGCTGATCAATTCCTATCAATACCCAGTTCCTGCCTTGTCCCCATATCCCTTGATTCCCCTATCCATAAGATACCTATCTAGCTCCTTCTTGAAAGCATCCAGAGAATTGGCCTCCACTACCTTCCAAGGCAGTGCATTCCAGACCCCCACAACTCTCTGGGAGAAGTTTTTCCTTAACTCTGTCCTAAATGACCTACCCCTTATTCTCAAACCATGCCCTCTGGTACTGGACTCTCCCAGCATCTGGAACATATTTCCTGCCTCTATCTTGTCCAATCCCTTAATAATCTTATATGTTTCAATCAGATCCCCTCTCAATCTCCTTAATTCCAGCGTGTACAAGCCCAGTCTCTCTAACCTCTCTGTGTAAGACAGTCCAGACATCCCAGGAATTAACCTCGTGAATCTACGCTGCACTTCCTCTACAGCCAGGATGTCCTTCCTTAACCCTGGAGACCAAAACTGTACACAATACTCCAGGTGTGGTCTCACCAGGGCTCTGTACAAATGCAAGAGGATTTCCTTGCTCTTGTACTCAATTCCTTTTGTAATAAAGGCCAACATTCCATTAGCCTTCTTCACTGCCTGCTGCACTTGCTCATTCACCTTCAGTGACTGATGAACAAGGACTCCTAGATCTCTTTGTATTTCTCCCTTACCTAATTCTACACCGTTCAGATAATAATCTGCCTTCCTGTTCTTACTCCCAAAGTGGATAACCTCACACTTATTCACATTAAACGTCATCTGCCAAGTATCTGCCCACTCACCCAGCCTATCCAAGTCACCCTGAATTCTCCTAACATCCTCATCACATGTCACACTGCCACCCAGCTTAGTATCATCAGCAAACTTGCTGATGTTACTCTCAATGCCTTCATCTAAATCGTTGACGTAAATTGTAAACAGCTGTGGTCCCAATACCGAGCCCTGTGGCACCCCACTAGTCACCACCTGCCATTCCGAGAAACACCCATTCACCGCTACCCTTTGCTTTCTATCTGCCAACTAGTTTTCTATCCATGTCAATGTCTTCCCCCCGATGCCCTGAGCTTTGATTTTACCCACCAATCTCCTATGTGGGACCTGATCGAAGATTATGGCAAGAAGGCAGATGAATGGGGTTGAGCGGGATCCAAGACCACATGATGGAATGGCAGAGGAGACTCGATGGGCTGAATGGCCTAATTCTGTTCCTATGTCTTTTGAGGTTCGGAGGATTCCACCATAGGGGTCGGACCAGTGCAGCCGGGTTGAGGACCGGTGTTCTTCTGAAGGTTAAGTTCGATTTGCTCAGCAGCATGACTTCATACCCCATTCGGCGAGTTGTGGTGAAGTATTGTGCAGCAGCCGAGCTGAGAAACAGCATCACCACATGAGGTGTCAGCACTGTTACAGGTGTGGTCTAGTACAACCATCACTGCAGCTGGGGCCACTGGCCTCCAACATCCTGGCATTCCTCCAACCAGTGAGGGCAGTACGCCACAGGTCATCTTCACCTCCCATGTTCCTGGTCAGTATCGCATAGGCAAAGCCCTCCTTTTCATTCGCATACAGTTGGAATGGTCTACTGTAGTCCGCCCTTCCATGCCTCATAAGCTTGTTCCATATCCTCTGTCCACAGTATGGAGTCCGGGGCTGCTTGGCTTAGAGCCGATTTTCAGGAACCCAATGTCTGCAACAGTTCAAGCCCGAAGAGGCCTTCATCTGCTGCTGGGTAGCCGGTCTGGGCGCCTGTACAAAAGCCGTAAAGCGCTCCGGCCCCAGTCAGCGGGTTTCTCTGGCAACACGCACGCCAGCTACGACGCCCTGCGTATTTTGACGGGCTCTGTGATTACGTAAAGTCCTTGATACAGATAGTCAATGTCTGCGAGGCCAAAAGCAAATCATCCGCATACTGCAATATCAAGCTGCCTCCGGGCGGTGATAAATCAGCCCGATCATCACGGGCAGGGCTTTCCGTACAGCCTGAGGTGACCTTGTATTGGTTACAAAGGCCTTTCACACACTGTGTCATTCTATCCCTGTAAACCCGAGGCTCCCCACAACCCGTAATTACCCCACTGGCTCGCCGCATTAGTAATTCGTAGGGGCTGAGACGCAACCTATGGTTCAGGTCTTTCCTGTCTCATCTGTAGCTTTGGCTGTAGCTGATTTGAGATTGTTTGGTTCATCCTTTCTACCATCCCTGAACTCTGGGGGTGGTAGGGTACATGTGTCGTGGTTTTTCGTGCCTTACAAATGACCAGGAGAAGCAGAAGATTCTTCAAGAAGGGTTAAACTTTAATTTGCAAATCAAAGCTGAGACAGTCATTGAACTAGTCGCTGATTGCCCACCGATCCTCGGACACAGCAGCTTTTAAAGCAATCTCCTGGTCCAGTTGCTATAGTTGCATATCACACGTACTATCTTGTCCCTATTGTTTCTACCCACTGACCCAACCATGTTCCAATCTACATCTCTTTAGCTGCCTCTCATTAACATACTATTGTCTTCTACATTCTTAAGATCTCTGTCTCCTACCAAATTGGGTACATGCATAGCAAATAGGAAAACTCAGAACTGAGTAATGTTCTAATCTACATTTCTTTAGCTCTTTAGTTACCTCTACATTCCTAAGATTTCATTCTACTAAATTGAGTACATTCATAGCAAATAACTGGCTTCATAGTTAAAGTTTATACTTTTATACTCCAATACATGGAACCGTTGTCCAATCCCTAACGGTCGGCACATTTCCTTAATCACTTTCCCTGTGATAGGTACTCCCTGATCCGAGTCCACCTGGACTGGAGCTCCCCACCTTGGCAGGATTTCCTGAACTAGGATCTGTGCAGCGGTGCAGTCCCTTGCTGGGAAAGCTCTGCCCACCGAGTGAAGTGGTCCACAATTACTAGAAGGTAGCTTTTCCTCCTGCTTTTGGGTAGGGGCCCCATAAAGTCCATCTGGATGTTTTCCCAGTGTCCCTTCAGCCGTGGCTGCTTTGCCAGCTGTAGTTTTATGCATTTACCAGGGCACAGATGATACAACGGCAGCTGAATTTCTCAACATCCCTGGCCACCACCAGTCCTGCCGGAGGGTTGTGATCATGCTCTACCTTCTCTGATACATCACCCCATGATATAACTTCTGTAGTGTCTGCCTAATACGTGGTGGGGCCACCACGACTCCTTCCTCCCCGTGTGTCCAGCGCCCGTCCGGTTACTCCTTTCCTCCCATTCTCCTCTTCATATCATTTTACTAAACTGGTTCAGTAGTTTCTTCGTGCACACTTGCAGTTTCAGTTGCCTCTCGTTCCTCTGCTGCCCTCTTCACACTGATGTCTACCCACTCAGTTCCTTTCCGCTCCCTTTCTGGTGAGTTTTTACTTTAATTACTGCTGCCCCCGGCTGGCAGACTCACTGCTTCCAGCAGTTGTTATACCGGGTGCCCCTGTTGAACTTGGAAATCCTCGTCCGGCCCATACCCCGACTGTCTGTATATACACTTACACGCCTGCCTTTACTGTAGCTCAGTGCTTCTATCAGGGCCACCAGCTGAGCAAACCCCTGGGAGTGCTCCTGAAGCTAATTCTTCACTCGTTTCCCTCCAGTCGTGGCTTCTCGTCTATGCACCTCCGAGTCTCATCTATAGAATTTTCCTCTGCTTCCCCTTCCAGAGGCGTTTCCTTCACACCGATATCTTCTACCCACTCTACTTCCATCTGTTAGGATGGTGCTCATGGAATTCATTCCAGTGCCCCTAACTGTTGTTACTACTGACTTGTATTGGGATGAGAACCGCCTCCCTCCCCGTTCATGAGCTCTACAATGGTATGTGTGTGGTATGAGCTGTGCCACCATTACAACTGACACGCTTACTCGCACTGCCCACGGGGCGCAGTCTAGGCTGCTACACAGCGGGGAAGTCCTGCAGCAACGGGCGGGCGTCTGTTCCGTTGAATAACAGGCCGCTGGCCTTCTTGTCCCCCCAAATCACTACTGCGCTGTGGTGGCCTCCCTCACTGCTGCAGTATTGGTGAAAGGGGCGAGCCTCACTGGTAATCCTAGGGCGGGTGCAGAGACCAGGGCTTTCGTGACATCTGTAAAAGCCTTTTCCCCATCTCACTTCCTCCAGCACGGGCTTCCTTTAATCCTTTATCACTGGTGCTGAGAACCCTGGCAGGAATTAAACAGACCTGTTACCGTCTTCACTCCCCTTGCGTTTACTGGGGTGGGGGGCATGAAGCTGATTGCCGAACGTCAGTCATCTGACATGTTCTACCTCCCCTGGGAAATGGCATAGCCTAGGTACTGTACGGTTTGCTTTCCTATCCGAGCCTCGTGTGGACTGATTTTAAACCCCTCATCTTGCAGTATCTCCATAACACTAGCTATCGCCCCTAAATTACCTGTTTCATCTTTCGAAGCAATCAGTAGGTCACATTACATATAGTAAGATGGTTGGCTGGTATGGTGTCAACTTGAGCTTTTCCAAAGTCTGTGCCATGACGTTATGAAGAATGGCTGGACTATCGTGGTATCCCTGGGGGAGGTCTGGTCCACGTATACTGCTGCCCACCCGGGGTGAAGGCAAATCCGGCATGGGACTCGGGTGCTAAGGGGAGCCCCCAAAATCCACTAGCGATATCCAGGACTGAAAATAAGCGTTGTGTTCTGGAGACAGGCCGTTCAGGGTTGTTGCCGGGCTCACTACGACAATCTCGGTTTAGGCTCATTACGGGCGGTATAGTCTATTGTTAATGGATTTGATCCACTGGACTTCTTTACCGGCCACACAAACGAGTTAGTGGTTGCTGCAGTTTCCCCGGGTGTTTTTATAGGGTGCAGCTTATAAGGTTAAAACAAGCCCTCCTCTATTTTAACTGGGTTTATCTTTACTCGACCACAATCTTGCTTGTGTGTAGCCCACACTGCTGACACAGTAACCCATAGACACCATCCTGGCTCCAGTCTCTGGTGATTGGGGAAGCTGCCACTATGCAGCCAGGTTGTGTATTCTGTTGGCTGTACACGTTCGCTGCCCCTGACTTGTCCATGTTATTTCTCCCTTTCCCAAATCCATAACAGCTCGTTTCCAAGGATGGTGCCCTCGATATTTGGACGCACCCAGAAATACATTGGAAGCTGCACTCCCCCGGTTTCCAGTATTCGCGACTCGCTTCTTTCCGCTTTTACTGCTTTTCCTCCTACTCCCGTAATATAAATAGCCTGTCCGGTTGTTGGCAAGGGTAGGTCAGTTATTGATACCGATGCCCCTGTGTCCACTAACATATCATATTGCCGGCCCCCTAACAGTGCTGTTGTGTACATCCGTGGGTCACCAGCGCTGGCAGTGGGGCCCGCCGCCACATCCTTTTCTGTCTTCATTAGCTCTATGATCTGATCGATAGTCAGATTGATCAGACCGGGCACCGATGGGGTGAGGGGTAGCGTGTCTGCCGTGACTTTCACCTGTGTTTTTTTTCCTCTCCTTTTTGGACAATGCCTCCAACCATGTCCCAATAAGCCGAGGCATATCAACTCCTGGTCCGGCAGTCCTTTGCCCTGGTTGTTGGCAAACCCTGAGTGAAGTCATAGCAGCTGCATCCACTATCGCCACTTTACAATTTCTCTTGTACTTCATTCTATCTCACTGGCCCAGGAAACTATCGTGGTCAACCCCACTGCAATTCCTAAATCCAAAACTTCCTGTTGGGCTGAGCTCAGGCCTTCCTTGATCATTTTCAGGTCGTCTCTCCCTGGATTATCCAACCCGGAACACTCCTCATACACCCGACATTTAAATTCTGCATAATCCATGGCTTTTTGAATTCCTGTCATTACCGTTCCTCAGTCACTGCGTCACTTCCCCTTTCTTCATTGCTGGCGTTCCCGCGTCCCCTGTGCCATACTGTCCCCCATATTCCTCAGGCACTTCACTTCACTTCACCCCACCCCAGTCACTGCGTCACTTCCCCTTTCTTCATTGCTGATGTTCCCGCGTCCCCTGTGCCATACTGTCCCCCATATTCCTTAGGCACTTCACTTCACCCCGCCCCCCCACCCAGTCACTGCGTCACTTCCCCTTTCCTCATTGCTGACGTTCCCGCGTCCCCTGTGCCATACTGTCCCCCATATTCCTCAGGCACTTCACTTCACTTCACCCCACCCCAGTCACTGCGTCACTTCCCCTTTCTTCATTGCTGGCGTTCCCGCGTCCCCTGTGCCATACTGTCCCCCATATTCCTCAGGCACTTCACTTCACTTCACCCCACCCCAGTCACTGCGTCACTTCCCCTTTCTTCATTGCTGATGTTCCCGCGTCCCCTGTGCCATACTGTCCCCCATATTCCTTAGGCACTTCACTTCACCCCGCCCCCCCACCCAGTCACTGCGTCACTTCCCCTTTCTTCATTGCTGACGTTCCCGCGTCCCCTGTGCCATACTGTCCCCCATATTCCTCAGGCACTTCACTTCACTTCACCCCACCCCCCCAGTCACTGCGTCACTTCCCCTTTCTTCATTGCTGGCGTTCCTGCGTCCCCTGTGCCATACTGTCCCCCATATTCCTCAGACACTTCACTTCACCCCGCCCCCCCACCCAGTCACTGCGTCACTTCCCCTTTCTTCATTGCTGACGTTCCCCGCGTCCCCTGTGCCATACTGTCCCCCATATTCCTCAGGCACTTCACTTCACCCCACCCCCCCCCCAGTCACTGCGTCACTTCCCCTTTAAAAGATTGATACCTTTCTTCATTGCTGACGTTCCCCGCGTCCCCTGTGCCATACTGTCCCCCATATTCCTCAGGCACTTCTTTAGGTTGCACCTGGTGAATTTCAGCCATTTCCTCGAGCCTGCACCAGAATTCTGAATTCCCACATGCACCTTTAAGTCAGGGCAACTCTGACAAAATGCCCTGTTTCTCCCCGGCGTTCAAGGGCTTATGAATGGTTGTAATCAGAGTCACTGGCTGTCTCAGATTATCAGGATTCTCATCTGATGTTGCCTAACCTCAGTAATTGCCATCGTGACAGATATATCTGGGTAAAACCTCTCCCTGAAATATCTCCATACTAATGTCCACACTACACAAAATATAAATGATGGGTACCAGCTAAACAGTACATACTTAAAACCAGAGTATGGACTCCGCAATCTGCCACTTTTGAGCACCTGAACTCATGATGCCGGCTGTATTACTTTGCATCACACTCGCAGAATGATTAATTAGTGAGGAGACAGACCCCATCTACTTCCTACCCTGCTATTCTCATGCTTTTGTTAACCTTTAATTTCCAGATTCAATTTTCTCCTACAGGCACCACCTGAGTAATAACAGACAAAAAATATCTTCCCCCATATCTTTTGGCTTCTGCATAGAAGACTATGCTGATTTTCAAGAGGGCCATTTTTATTCCCTGCTATCCTTTTGCTAGTAATATACTGTAGATGTCCTGGGGATTCCCCCTCAGCTTATCTGCTCCAGCAACCAACCTCATGTCTTCTTCTAGTCTTCCTGATTTCCAGCTTGCAATTCTCATATTCCTCCAGTACATCATCTGTTTCTTGCTGCCTGCATCTCCTTCTTAACCAGGCTCAATAACCCTTGAAAATCAAGGTTTCCCAAATTGTTAAACTTGCCTTTTATTCTGACAGGAACATACAATTCTTTGTGCACACTTCCAATGATGTGTAACCAAAGGTTGAGGAGTAGCATCTTTAAAAACCTTAGCGACTCAATGTTGGTTTTCTAAAATTATTGAATTCAATCCTTCCAGTTTATGCAAGAAATGCCTAATTTGTACATATTGCATTAATTACTGATGTTAATTTAGTTTTTCCTCTCGCTACACACTACCTGAATGCTGAGTGTTTCCAGAACTTTTATTTCAGAAAGACAGCATCAGCTGTTAACTGATCAGTATTTCTGGCATTTTCCATTTATTATTTTATGATACTGCTCATTGAGTTTTTCATTATCACAATTTTTCTAAACTTGCCTTTGTCATAGTTTTGATTTGTTCCCATTAAATATTGTACTTTTGTTCTGAAAACCAAATTAAAAAGAAAAAAATTAGTAGTAATATAGATTGATAAAGTTTTACCAATTCTCGGTATTGCTGCATATTTTGAAAATGCTTCGTATTGCTGACCGGGCCTCCTTACGGGTCTGAGTTAGGCAGAGTCAGACTCCGAAGGCTTTTGGCTCCAGAGCAAAAAGACACCTGTGAACCATTTCACACTCTGAAAGAACCATTGGATAAGAAACAAGAATCAATATTGTGCTTTAATATTTTACATTCTGTACTCCTGAGTGCTGAATAAACTCCACAAGGATTTACCTCCCTTTCCCAGTTTCTCCCCAGTGCATCAATCTCTTTGTCGTTCTTCCCTGAGTAATCTAGTCTGTCCACCACCACTCTTAACTTTTCCCTGTATTCTTCTGAATTTGTTGCATGGTGTGATGTGACAGGTTAATCGCAAAGCATCAGAAGTGTCACTGTGTCGACAATCCTCCTTTACAGTCAACAATTATCAGGTTGATGCAATTTATTTTGTCAACTGCACTCCAGAAGGTTCTAAAAATACAAAACCATGATCAAATACTAATCTACTTCAGTTCACCTGGGATTGATTATATTTTCTTTTAAACGAGGCTCTTCTGTAGAACAATGCTTAGAAAAAATAAACTTTATTACAAGTTCTTTGTACACTTTAGCTCCTCCAAGGCTGGGTAAGTTTTATTGCCCTCTATGGATGTGGAGCTCTCAAAGGGGCTCAGCAGTTAGTCTATCAAATAGAACCATGTGGAGGTACTCCTCTCCATACTCCACCCCCGTTACACCTCAGGATTCCTCTTGTACCTCTCATAGGCAAACTCCTCAGTGTGAGCTCGGTCATTGTACACAGCAATGAAATCAATTTCAAGCTGAAACGGCCCATCCACTTTATCGCCCAACGTGAAGCCAATGGTGCTGATCTGGAAGAAACCAAAGCAATACAGCTATTGCCATCTATTCAGTATAAGTATACATTATAAGGATGCACAAACCCTCTGGCTTCCCTATCATGATCAACTACTAACTATCATTTCAATCACCTTCAAGTCTGGATCCCCCGTCAAATACGGATGGTGTCAACAGTTAACCTTAATCACCACTTTACCAGGCAAATACAGGGATGTGATGATTCCCACCCTGTATTCATACTCACAAAATACCAAAAGCTGTTACTCTTGACCACCTCAACCTTCTCCATGCAATTACAACGCTGTAGATGATCACTGCCAGAGGCTTTCTAATAATCCTGGTGACAATGCAATATGCTAAAGGAGAAATGTGGCAGAAATTTTAACCATAAAATTACAGACTACTGCCGAAGAGGGATGGCAAAAGGGTTCATGTGCTGCAAATGGGACACCATAGCCATTTTCTATTATACATCTCAAAGCCCATTCCCTCCTGTCTATGACCCACAGTATCTCTGGCAATGATTCAACTGCTCATCACAGTATGTAGCTGATGGAGCCCCAGCGACTCAGGTTCGAACCCAACCTTGGAATTTGCACATTCTCCCTCTGACACGGTGGCTTTCTCCTAGGTGCTCCACACCCCAGATTAGTCACTAATGTTCAGACGAATAGTATAAATTGGGAAGAGCTGATGAGAATGATTTAATGTAGGATTAGAGTAAATGGGTTAAAGAGGCTGTTTCCATCCTGTATATTGCACTGAAGACCCAAACTCTAGTCAGTTACATTTCACAGGCAGACCTCCACTTTGTCACTTATAAAATGTTTTATGCAATTCACTATGTCTGACTGGTGGAATTGTTTTTATCAGTAAAGAATAAAGGTTCACCAATGCTTTGTGTGTCCAGAGGGCTGCTCTAAATGCCATTCCACAATGTTCAGAACTTGGATCCTTATTCAATACAATTCATTTAGTATCTACAGCAGGGTTTGAGGCACAAGAGAGACATTTGCAGACTTTACAAATGTTGGTTGAGAAAGTCTCCAAGTAGCCTAGTAAACTGAAAAAAAAACCACTTGGTAAATAGAACATACAGAGACACAAGAATGCCGATGCTGGAACCTGGAACAACACACAAGATGCTGGATGAACTTAATGGTTAAGCAGTATCTGGCGGGGGAGGTGGACAGTCAATATTTTAGGTTGAGATCCTTCATCTGAACCGACATGTTGACTCAATTTCCCTCCATTGATGCTGCACAACCTCCCCCCAACATCTTGTGTGTTGCAACTGAAACTTAACCAAGAATGACATGAGGAGGAATTTCTTTAGGCAGAGGGTGCTGAATCTGGAATTCATTGACACAAATGGCTGTGGAGGCCAAGTCATTGGGTATATTCAAACCGGATGTTGATAGGCTCTTGATTAGTAAAAGTGTACAAGATTATGGGGAGAAGGCAGGAGAACGGGGTTGATAAGGATAATATATCAGCCATGATGGAATGGCGGAGCAGACTTGATGGGCTGAATGGCCTAATTCTGCTCCTATATCTTATGGCATTGTGAAATGTGCTGCTAAGGATGCAAGGAATATAGAAAACTAACTTAACAGCAGGATTTAATTGGGGAGAGTTATTCTCCTTGGAACAGAGGTGATTAATGAGAGATAAACAAGTTTCATAAAATTATGAGGGGATGGTTAGAGATATGAAAATTATCTATTTCTCTTAACAGAGGGTCATAAAATTGGGGACATTCATTTGAAGTCTTTGGTAGAAGGATCAGATGAGGAGAGGGTTGTAGAGATCTGGAACACATTGGAGGCAGTCCAATGGAGTTTCGCTAAGCTAATTCCTGGAATGATAAAGTTATCCTATCAACAGTTTGAGCACGTATTCCTTGGTGTTTAGAAGAACTAGGGTGATCTTACTGAAACATACAATTTCTTAAGTGGAGGTGACAGTGTAGACTTTCATGTTGTTTTCACTGGTGGAAGGATTTTGAGCCCAGGGGGTGGGGGCTGGTCATTTAAAAATGAGGTACACAGAAATTTCTTCTCTCGGATGGTAGAATGTTTCTGTAATTCTCTACCCCAAAAGATTGTGGAGGGTGGATCACTGGAAGTGAAGGTAGATCATTATTTGAAAAGCTATGGGGATGAGACACAGAGGAGTTGAGGCCAGGGGTAGCTTAGCTATGATCGACAGGGCAGGTTTGAGCGGTTGACTCCTGGTGTTATTGTCTTGTGTGCTTGTGCCTGAAAGGGTGGTGGAAGTGAAGAGCCTCATCACAATTAAACTGGAATGCATACCAGAAGGACCCTAATCTGTGGGGCTACACTCCCCATGTTGGGGAGTGGAATTAGGTGGAGGAAATGGTACAGACATGTTACAAAGCTATGGTTTAGAGAAACACTAATTCAACCTGATGCTGATTGCTTACCTTATCCAGCCATAATGGGTGCTGCTTGTCCTGGATACGCCCTTGACTGGACAGAAAGAACTTGGAGAATGGAATCTGAAAAGCAGCAAACAGATGGGAGACTTTAAATTATCCTTTGGGTTTCAGGAAAAGCAAGAGACTGAGATTTCTCCATTTGCCCTTAGCAGCAACTCTATCCAAATTGGGATTCCCCTCTCCTATCCTGAGTAGGGAATGAAGATCTCTAGGAAAGCTCCTGGCAGACTGCTATCACAGTCAAAATAGGGATGTCTGCTTTAGTACTGGGCCTTCTTCAGCACTGGGTGTCCCCTTATCTAGGGTGACACCTCAAGCTGCTGGTTGAGCTTATGATGACCTGTGTTCTTTTGAAGACTGAGGAGGTTCTAGGTGTCACTGAACATACTAACTCTAAAGGTGTACAGTTATAAATATATCCTGGCTGGCTGCATCATGGCATGGTATGGCCATTTGGATGTACAAGTTGCAGAAATTAGTGGACTTAGCCCAATACATCATTGGCATCCCTCCACACCACTGAGCACTGCCTCAGGAAAGCAGCATCCATCATCAAGGACTCCCAACATCCAGGCCACACTCTCTTCTCGCTACTACCACCAGGCAGAAGGTACAGGAGCCTCAGGTCTCACACCACCAGGTTCAGGAACAGTTATCACCCTACAACCATCGGGCTCTTGAACAGGTGTGAGTAACTTCACTCAGCTCCACTCTGAACTGATTCCACAACCTAATGACACACTTTCAAGGTCTCTACAGCTCTTGTTCTCAGTGTTATTGTTTTTTTTATTACTTGCACCTTTTGTCTTCTTTTGCATGTTGATCTTTATCAGTCTTTGTGTGGTTTTTCGTGACTTCTATTACATATATTTTTTATTTTCCTGTAAATGCCTGCAAGAAAATGAATCCAGGTGGTATATGATGACATATGTGTTTGATAAAAAAATTACTTAGATTCTGAAGACACAAGGTGCCATTTCAAGGAGGTAATAAATAAATCAAAGATCCAGACCATGGATTCTTTACAGCAGATGGGAGGCATGGAAATCCAAAACCCCACACCACCAGGTTCAGGAACAGCTATTTCCCTGCCATCCTTTGGCCCTTGAATCAAACTGCTCTGCCCCAATAAACCACCTCACTCTAAGACCGACTTTGTTTATCTTAGATCTACTGGTGTTCTCTGGAATAACTGATGTTTCAGCGCATGTCTTTGCTGTGAATGCTGCAATGGTGTCTGTGATGCTGTGAGATTTCCATACATGTAAACTTGGCTTGGACATTCAGAAACTTCCACTGGGATCCTGTACCCTGAACAAATTCATGGTTTTCTTGCCAGGACACCACCTGGCAGAGTATCTCACCTTCACGTCCTGCCAGTAGGGACCTCCTCGAGTGAACATAAAATAGTTGTAGAGGTCATTCTTGTGATGAGCGTAGTACATGCCACTGCTGACGTTCACCATCCAGGGCCTGCCGTCTCCCCTCACACGGAGGTGCAGTGTGTTGAAGTTCGACAGGTCATAGTACTTCTTCGTGTCAAAGGGTCCCTGCAACACGGACCGAACGATGCCAGGTGAGCACAGAATGGCAGCAAAAGGAGGGAGTAGGGTCAGAGGAGGATGAGGGAGGCGTGAAGCGGGCAGAGCACTGACCTTGAGCGGCTTGGACCTCAGGGTGCAGTAGCCGCTGTAGCGGGTCTCACCGTCCCGGGGCGGCTGGGTGCTCAGGTGTCCGGACACCGAGGCCGAGCACCCGTTGCTGCCGACACCGAGCCGCACGCTGCTGCGGCCGCCGATTTCCCGGTCGCTGGACACAACCCAGTACCGCAGGCTGTCGGCGCCGCGGAATTGCCAGAGGACGCGGTTCTGTTCCAGCAGCTCCTGACGGAGGGAGCGGCCGTCGGGGCCCCGCACTCTCGCCGCCATCTCCTCCCACGTCAGGCTCCATTGCCGCCGCACCGACTGCACGCCCTCCCGCCAGTCCCAGCGCAGCCATTTCCAGGGCGGCTGCTTGTCCACTGGAGCACCCGGCCTCCGGTAGCCGCGACTCAGGCCAGCCGCCGCCAGCCGACCTCGAACCGGGAGCCGGAGGCAAGCCGCCATGCGCAGGCCGGGGAGGCAGAGCGGCGTGGGTGGGGCTTGTCCGCTGACGGACACATGAGAAACCAATGGGAAGTGTCGGATGCGAAACACCGTGACTGTCATGTGACTACGAGTCACGCTGACCTGTTCGGCTGTGCCGTACCCGGTGACTGTCCTGTTCCAGCCTCCGGGCCCGGGGATTGTGACAACGAGGATTAAACCTAGAACAATGAGCATAACTGGAAAAGCTGAGGAAGACTGTACCCCCGGAACGTGCATGTCGTGCGTTTGAACTGTTATATCGCAGCAACCGACATCACTGAGCCAAATAAAAAAGCCAGTGTATGCGGTCCAAAAACATAATAAGTTTGGTGAGTCCCGATTTGCCTTCTTCGGAATCTTATGGGGAACAATCCATCAGCTATTGCGCAACGCGTTACATTCAACACGAGTATTCTGTTATAAAATGAACCAGTAGCAATAGTTGCTGAATTAAGAAAACTGACTGAATTTTGTTGTGATTGGTACTTTTCCAGATGTGTTACGCGATCGCTTGATCGTGATTGCGAGCGTGATGTTCGCATTCAGTTTCGCCTGTTGGCAGAGTCAGAGCTCACACTTAAATCAGCCTTTGATATTGCAAATTAGCAGATAAAGTGCGCAATTTTGTTGCAACAGCGCAAAGTACAAGGAGAGGCGTAGTCCCCATCACTTACAACTGCAGCAGAATGTACTGAAATTAACAAGACATCCCTAGCTAAGAAGGTAGGGAATTATACTCCGGAGTTCCGATGTTACCATTGCGGTGAATTTCACCAGAAGCCTGCTGACTGTCGACACCGAGATTCCGTCTTTCGTACTTGGCAAGAATCTCGTCCTCCATTCAGAGTAGGACGTTCCACAGCAGTACGGTACGCGGTTACGGAGCCAGAGGCACTCGTTACGCACTCAGATGGTCTAGGACCAGTTCCCCTATAGGGTGGTTTTAAAGGTTAACGACAGACCCATTCCCTTTGAACTTGACTCTGGTTGTGCTATACTCCACGCAGCGGTAGGCTCATATGCTTGGCCCTGACTTAAGCCACTGCTTTACAGACTGAAGACGGGGGAGCGGTTACAGCTGTTTGGCTCTTCTCCAGCTTGAAAATCAATCGCACCAGTTACCAGTGCAGATCACTGAGGGAGAAGAAGAAAACTTACTCAGGTGCAATTGGCTGCAGTAGCCGCCTGTCCCGAGTGTGTATCAGATGAAAACCGATGCGTCAGTCAAAAGCTTACTCAAGCGGTGTAAGTTTTTCAGCAATCCTGGGTACCAAAGTACGTCTTCCAGAATCAGACACAGTTCTGGTCACCTCACTGCGGGAAGGGTGCACACCTACCTCACTGCGGGAAGGGTGCACACCTCCCTCACTGCGGGAAGGGTGCACACCTACCTCACTGCGGGAAGGGTGCACACCTACCTCACTGCGGGAAGGGTGCACACCTACCTCACTGCAGGAAGGGTGCACACCTACCTCACTGCGGGAAGGGTGCAGAGGAGATTTACAAGGATGTTACCTGGATTGGGGAGCATGCCTTATGGGAAGGTTGAGTGAACTTGGCCTTTTCTCCTTGGAGCGACGGAGGATGAGAGGTAACCTGATAGAGGTGTATAAGATGCTGAGGGTCATTGATAGTGTGGATAGCCAGAGGCTTTTTCCCAGGGCTGAAATAGCTAACACGAGGGGGCATAGTTTTAAGGTGCTTGGAAATAGATATCGAAGGGATGTCAGCTGTAAGTTTTTCGCAGGGAAAACTTGGGTGCGTGGAAGGCACTGCCGGTGACAGTGGTGGAGGTGGATACAATAGGGTCTTTTAAGAGACTCCTGGATGGGTACATGGAGCTGAGAAATATAGAGGGCTGTGCGGTAGGGAAATTCTAGGCAGTCTCTAGAGTGGGTTACATGGTCAGCACAGCATTGTGGGCCGAAAGGCCTGTACTGTGCTGTGGAGTTCTGTGTTCTAAACCAAAGTTTTTCACGGTACGCCCCTTGCCATGCATGCTTCACCCGGAAGCTGAGATGGAACTTACAAGAGAACGGGAGCATTGAACCTGTGATTTTCACACTGAGTAACCCCTATTGTGGCGGTTGTCCAGCGTGATGGCAGTGTAAGAATATGTGGAGATGACAAGGTCACTGTGAATTCATGCCTACCCACCGAGACATACCCGATTCCAATCCATGCAACATTAGGAGGCGGAACATTCTTCACTAAACTTGACATGCGGACCAACAGCTCGAGCAAGGAGAAGTCTAGGAGCCTCACAACTATTATTACTCACAAATGTTTGTTCCAGTATACGAGGCTCCCGTTCAGCATAAATTCATCTCCAGCAATATTCCAACATACCATCGAATCCTGCATTAAAGACCTTCCCAGTACAATAGCTTACTGAGATGATTTTCTGAATGCCTGGTCGATTCTACAAGAGCACCTGAATAATCTTGATAACACTTCCCAAACGATGCAACTTGCTCTACGATTGAAGTGTGAGAAATGCACCCTCCTGGCAGAGTTTGTGCTTGGATTCCAAAAGGTGTGCATCCAGTCAAAGAAAAGCTTCGTGCCATTCTTGAAGTCCCTGCACCAAGGAATATCCATTAACTTCGCTCCAGTTTGGGCACGTTCAATCATCACGCCAGATTTTTGCCTCCCACAGCTACGCTTCTTGCTCCACTTAACGATCTATTGATGAAATGTACGAGGCGGCGTTGGGAACAGGCAGAGGAATCTGCTGTTCAGAAAGCCAAACAAATGCTAGCTCAATCCCAAGCATTAGTGCACTTCAGACCCGGGGCACCAACAGTTTTGTAGAGTACTGTGATGTCTCCACTTATGGTGTTGCTGCGCTGCTAACCCAGAAGAATACAAACGGTGATGAAAAGCCTGTCGCTTTCACATTACACAGCCTTAACCCAGCCGAACTAAACTATGCACAGTGGATAAAGCATTGATAGTTGTTTTTTTTGGGGGGTTATGCGTTTTCACCATTACCTGTACAGTGTTACGTACCCCGTAACTGGTTTACCAGACCAGCAGAAATGGAAGGATACGTTGGAGTCTGGTGGTACTGTAACTAAAGGTGTTTATTAGTAAACTAAGCAATACAGTATCAATAATGCAAATATACATATAAAACAGGTTAGCAATGATAAATACAGAAGTGTAGGAATAAGAATCAACAGTAACAAACAAGCTCTATCAAAGTCTAGGGGTAAATGAATAGTCATAAGGGAATATAAAGTTCAGTTCAGTTCGTGCTGAGGTAGTTGTTGTGTTGCAATGTTGGAGAGAGAGAGAGAGGGAGAGAGCGAGCGATTGAGCAGCTGTAACAGGCAAACCTTCCATTGCCTTCTTGTTCTGTTGTACTGTTGGGGTCATTGGTTATGACCCTTCCGTTCCAGGCTAGACCATTCTTCAGTGGTGGACTCGTCACCCAGGCAAGGGCGGACACACACACAAGTCCCCACCGGTCTGCCTTCATCCACCGTACACCGGACTGATCCTCCAGGCCCCCACCTTCCTGTGGGTGCACAACACTCTTCCAGTGTCCACTGGTGTGTCTGAGGGTGTCTCCCCAGATCCGTCTTTTATCCCCACTGATGGGGTATCAGCTATCTATCATCTCAATATGTCCATGTCCATCAAATGAGGCCACTCCCTGCTGTCTCAGCAAGAACGTTAACGAGCAAAGAAGTGTCCTTGTAGCAAAAGGTAAATAATCAGTGAAGACGCCATAATACTTAAATCATTCGTCTCTCTCTCTCTTCT
The DNA here is from genome assembly GCF_048418815.1 of Hemitrygon akajei. Taxonomy (NCBI): domain Eukaryota; kingdom Metazoa; phylum Chordata; class Chondrichthyes; order Myliobatiformes; family Dasyatidae; genus Hemitrygon; species Hemitrygon akajei. The sequence continues at coordinate 96,356,503 of NC_133126.1, forward strand.
CTGTAGCAGATGCTTCTACCTCTGTTCTTCATCTCTCTCTCTCATTAGCAGCATAGTTCTCGGGGGGTGGGGGGATAGCTCTGGACCCCATTTCCAACTGGTTCATTCAGCACACATAACAACAGCTAACATTTGGAGATTCATACGGACCACAACAATTGGTGGAATTGCTTGTGAGAGCAAGGCTGTACCACAGATGGCTTTACTGAGGATGGGCAGTTCATCGGTACCCACTAAGTTCCCGTGAGAAACAGCTACACCGCAGATGCCTTAAGACGTCTTAAGATATCCTTGTGAATCAGACTAGTGCTACTGATGGACTGGGTCAACACATCTCCGGTCACCACCGCTCAGGTAAAAGAGGAAACTGAGCGAGATGTAATATTGGCACAGGTAAAAAGGCACGTGGAAGATGGCTGTCCAACTAATGTGCCTGAAACTGTGCTGCCCTATGCCAGAGGTCAAAATGAGCTTAGCATGTACAACGGTAGTCTACTGTGAGGAAGTTGTAATTCTTACACAATTACGGTCCCCTGTCCTGGAGAGTTACATTGCCCGCATCCAGGAATGTCGCCTATGAAGGTGCTAGCCTGGAATTACATTTGGCGGCCGAAAATTGATGAAGGCATTGAGCACATTGTTCGTACATGCAACCTATGCCAGCAGTCTCGATCTTTAAACACTCCCATACCCATGGTTCCCTGGCATTGGTCAACTAATCCCTGGAGATGTTTACACGTAGACCACGCAGGTCGATTAGATTGGTAGCCATCGATGTGCATTCTATATGGATCGAGGCCAAAGCGGTGAAGACTTTGACCACCCAGACGACAATGATAAAACTTAGGCACACTATTGTGTACACATGGAATTCCCGATACTGTGGTCTATGATAATGGTCCCACATTGTAACATACGCCGCACCCCTCTCCCCCCCCCCCCCCGGTCACCGATCATCAAACCGTATGGCTGGGAGTTTGTCAAGCAGGGGATACAAACATCGAATGGTGACATTCACACCAGGACGAACAGGTTTTTGTTTGGGTACCGAGTAATCCTACAAATTACCACAGATTTCTCTCCATCTCAGCTATTGATGCACCACTGGTTGCATTCCCGATGGGATTTATTGAGCCCTGAGCTGGAAGACCGAGTTAAGAGACGAGATAACAGGCAATGAAAGTGTGGTACGATTCAAATATGGAACATTGGGAATTTCAGGAGTTTATGTTCGCCTGAACTTTGGGAGTCAAAGGTGATTGAAAGGAGAAGTTGTGGTGAAAGAGGCCCAGCAAGTTACTTTAGAACTTGAGGCTGGTAGTGTATATTGCCAACATCTACCACATCAAGAGACGGTCCAATAAATCCCTCATTCCAGAATAAGCTCAACAAGATGGGTTAGCACCACAACCTAGAATCCCCGGTTGAAAGCACTGAATCAGGACCAGCTCTCGATCTTGGGGCTTCTGGATTGCACTGATCAGAATGGACCAGAAAAACGGCTAAGTATTATAAAGTTGGTTTTGTTAAAAACTTAAAGGTGGAGAGAAGCATCCACTGTGTGACTGTTGGGTCTGTTATGTGACATCATATGACAGGTCGATTTTGAGGGCTTGTCTATCAATTAATGCTTGACATACTAATCCTGTGTGTGTGTGAACATGTTGTTTCCAGGTGAGTACAAGTCAAGCAGACACATTCAGCGATGCTGTACTTGATAAACGTTCTGTTCCAACCTCTGGGTCTTTCCTTAGTTCTAACAGTAGAGCGCTTGGATGACATGGTGTGGCACTGGTTTGTGTCTGACATATCTGGGCAATTTTCCACATTAACTACACTGTGTTGTAACTGTACCACCAGCTTTGCTAGATGTGCAGTTAATTGTTCCATGAAGTTAGCTATTGCTAGCCACTAGGCAATGATAATCAGTTATTTCAATTGATTTATTGCCATCTCAGTGGTTCCATGCAGAGTGAATAGCTTCCTTGATAACAACGCGTTTGTGTACCTCCATCAATGAACTGTGCCCTCTGTAATGTTGATCTGTCTTCCCACATTTCCCAGTATTACTCTATCTGCTTCCTACCTGTCCATTCCATCAGCCAACAGTTCAAATATTGAGCCCATCACCAAGCATTTAAACAGAGACCAATGTCAGCTGCATTTACATCATAGCACGTACTTGTATATTAAAATTAACTATTTTGTAACTTGCCCAAGTGTCTCATTACTGGGATCATTGGCAACCATATGAAGTGTACTGTAACAACAAAAACTTGGTCACCCCACCTCTCATTATGGACTCCATCAAGGTCACTGTACCTTATTGCAACCTTGGTTCAAACACGGACCAGACTTCAAGATAATGAACAGCATTTTACCAAGTGTGATAAGGAGCCCCAAGAAAACTTCAGCCATGGGCAACAATGGCTTCTTATCAAATTCCTCATACAGAGATAGATTGTTGTTAGAGGTCAATAATCCCAACACTAAAAAGAACATCACTTCAAGAGGTATGCAGGGTAAAATCCTCACCAAACTGCCTTCTCCACTTTTACCCAAGAGAAAGGATGCAAGAATGTTTACAAGCAAGTTGTATTTCCCAGCTATGCGTATAGTAAAACCTATACAGTATTGAGGTGAATGGCAAAGTAGTACAACTATGGCTGACAAGGGAAATCAAAGCTATTGTAAAAGCGAAAGGGCATACAACAAAGCAAAAATTAGTGGTAAGATAGAGGATTACGAAGTTTTTAAACCTACAGAAAGCAACTAAAATTCATTAGAAGGGAAAAGATGAAATATGAAAGCAAATAATATCATAGTGGATAGTAAAAAGGTTTTTTCCAAGTATGTTAAAAATGAGAGTGGATATAGGACTGCTAGAAAATGAGGCAGGAGAAATAATACCTGGGACAAGGAGATGGCTGGTGAACTAAATGAGAATTTTGCATCAGTCTTCACAGTGGAAGACACTAGCCTGATGTTGCAGTGTGAGAAGGAAGTGTACTATTACAAGAGAGAAAGTGCTCAAAAAGCTTAAAGACCTAAAGGTACATAAATTACCTGGACCAGAGGAACTGTACCCTAGGTTTCTGAAAAAGGTAGCGTTAAGAGATTGTGGTGGCATTAGAAATGATCTTTCAAATATCATTGGACTCTGGCATGGTGCCAGACAACTGAAAAACTGCAAATGTTATTCCACTATTTAAGAAAGAAGGCAGTAGAAAGGAAATTATAGACCAGTTATAGCCTGACCTCAGTGGTTGGGAAGATGTTAGAGTCAATTGTTGAGGAGGAGTTGATGGAGTCCTTGGTGACACAGAACAAGATAGTACAAAGTCAGCATGGTTTCCTTCAGGGAAAGTCCTGCCCGATGAACTTGTTGGAATTCTTTAAGATTACAAGGCAGATAGATAAAGGGGATGCAGTGGATGTTGTACATTTGGAATTTCTGAACACTTTTCATAAGGTGCCACACGAGGCTGCTTACCAAGTTAAGCACCCGTGGTATTACAGGAAATTTACTAACATGTTTAGAGCATTGGCTGATTGGTAGGAGGCAGCGAGTGGGAATAAAAGGATCCTTTTCTGGTTGACTGCCAGTGACTAGTGGTATTCTGCACGGACTTCTTTTTATGCTGTATATCCAGTGATGGAATAGATGGCTTTGTTGCTAAGTTTGCAGATGACACGAAGATTGAGGAAACAGGTAGGTTGCAGAAGGACTTAGATTTGGAGAATGGGCAAGGAAGTGGCAAATGAAATACAGGATTCCCCCGCTATCCGAAGGTAGAGCATTCCTATGAAACAGTTTGTAAGCTGAAATGTTGTAAAGCGAAGAAGCAGTTACCATTAATTTATATGGAAAAAATTTTTGAGTGTTCCCAGACCCAAAAAATAACCTACCAAATAATACATAAAACCTAAAATAACACAGAACATATAGTAAAAACAGGAATGATATGATAAACATACAGCGTATATAAAGTAGAAATATTGTATGTATGGTGTAGTTTTACTTATCAAAATCGGGAAGGCAGTGAGCCAAAATTGATTTGGAGAAAAAAAAAATCGGCATGTACACGCCTACGCACATAACTGCCCGCACAAGGCTTCATGGTCATGGTAGTCTTTCTTGGGTAAACACACTTATAAAGCCGGCATTTTTTATTTGTAAAAGGAAAAATCCTCTTTGGTTAGCAAAAACAGGTCTTTTGTAACAGCGAGCTGTCGTAAAGCAAACGTTCGAAAAACGGGCCACCTGTACAATGTTGGGAAATGCATGGTCACGTACTTTGGTAGTAGAAATAAATGTGTGGACTATTTTCTAAACGGAGAAAATCCAGGAATCTGAGATGCAGAGGGATTTGGGAGTCCTTGTGCAGAACACCCTGAAGATTAACTTGCAGGTTGAGTCAGTGGTGAGGAACGCAAATGCCATGTTAGCATTCATTTCAAGAGGTCTAGAATACAAGAGCAATGGGGTGATGCTGAGGCTTTAGAAGGCACTGGTGAGGCCTCACCTTGTGTATTCTGAACAGTTTTGGGCCCCTAATCTTAGAAAAGATGTACTGGCATTGAAGCGGGTCCAGAGAAGGTTCACAAGGATGATTCCAAGATTGAAAGGTTTATCATACATGTCTGGGTCTGTACTTACTGGAATTCAGAAGGATGAGGGGTGGTAGGAATCTGATTGAAACCTTTTGAATGTTGAAAGGTCTAGGCAGAGTAGATGTGGAAAGGATGTTTCCCACTAGGACAAGAGGGCACAGCCTCAGGATAGAGGGGAAACAAATGCGGAGAAATTTCTTTAGCCGAAGGGTGGTGAATTTGTGGAATTTGTTGCCACATGCAGCTGTGGAGGCCAGGTTGTTGGGTGTATTTAAGGCAGAGATTGATAGGTTCTTGATTGGACATGACATCAAAGGTTATGGGGAGAAGGCTGGGAACTGGGTTTGAGGAGACAGAAAAAAAAGAATGACAGAGCAGACTCAATGGCCAGAAAGCCTAATTCTGCTCCTATGTCTTATGGAATGGTAAGTAGTAACATTCCCACATGTGGATCAAGCAATCACCACCTTCAATATGAATCCAAACCAATGTTCAATATCATTACTGTCACTCAGTCTCTCACAATCACCATTAATATCCATAAAAAATAGATGATTCTTCCAATGACTTGTTAGAAAAAGCAGAAAAACAACCCCCCTCCAAAAAAAATCATTGCAGTACTGAGCTGCACTCTCATATTGTGATTCACTCTTGCAATCCTTCACCCATCATCTCCCAAGTAATGGCCCGTAGGAAAATTGGAAACAGATTTATTTGAGAAGTTAAATGGCATTGTATACAATATTTACAGTTTAAATTCTTGTAATACTCATTTAGCATTAGTGTAAAATTTAAAAAATCCTTCATAGAAAATGTTAGCAATCATCATGTATGCAAATAATTGTTTAAAATCTAGCAATCAAAATTGAACTTTACATCTAAACGTGACATGCAAGAATGGAGCTTGAAATAGTTTTCTGAAGTTCTAAAGTGAAACCGAATGTTAACAGCGTGTAAAGGATTCAGTTATACACTAGTGGTTTGGTATTAAGTAAACTTAAGGTCTAGAGCAGTGGTTCCCAAAGTGGGCAATGTCGCTGCTACCCCCCCCCCCCCCCACTTCCAGGGTAGTGGGAGTTTCTAAGGAAGCATTGGGAGGGGGGGGGAGAGTATACTGAGGCATTATATGTATAATTTGCAAAATGAATTATTATAAGCTCAGTATATGATAATTGATTACAATAATCCATGCAATCACTTCATCACTTGCTTTCTCTTATACTTTGCTCGAAGCACATTTATAGTTTTTGATATACAGTGCCTATAAAAAATATTTCCCCCTCCCTGTGGAAGTTTTCAGTTTTATTGTTTCATGTGACCTCTAAAACCATTAGCTGCACCAGTGATAATTTGGTATGTCATATTAAAGTGGTGAAATACTTATGCTTTATATTTGTAATTTAGATCACTTTGTAGAGCTCTGCTTTCACTCTGACATGAAAGTCTTTTTCTGTTTTATCACAGCGATTAATAAAATTAAGGATCATACTTCCAGTACTATTTTGATAGATTTGTATTGAGAATGATGAATGTTTCAATGCTCGTTGTTGCACAGAGAAGTCAGATGGCTCTCAAAAGAAAATTCCCTGAGATGCTTATAAGCATTTTTTGAAACTGATTAAATTATTTTCAAAGAAACATTAACATCTTCAAAATCAACTCAAGAATATTAGGCATGGCATTGCTTATTTGTCAGAATTATTCACAAAGTTTAATGAAATCGATCTTCAATTTCAAGGAAATGATGTGAATCTTATTAAAGTCAAATCAGTTGTCTCCATATTTCTGTCCAACTTACTGCCCGTTATGCTGCTGGTATTTAGGGCAGCAATGAAAGAACTCCATCTGTGGCATGTTCAGGGCTTCCTTTATCATGTCAGTAGCTTCCTCTCAATTTCTGTCCAAGATAACTAAGTAAGTGCAACATTGGTCGCCACAACCTTTTCCAATTTCTGAGCAAGTTGTAGGAGAAAGAAAGAATACTAGATGATCTTCAAGTAAACTGCCCAACTAGGCAAGCTGCACAAAGACATATCAGAGAGATTTCAGGATCTTCTCTCGATCCAAATTCCAGACTGGGTAATAAATCCATTCTTGAAACCTTATAACGCGGAATTAACAGAAATGACAGTGAAAGAACTGATCTCGCTACAAAATGATTTTGAACAGAAGCAGAGGTACAAAAAAATACAGACTTTGGGCTGCAGAAAGAAATCTCTGAACGCTCTCCTGCACCATGGAAAAGGTGAAGATGTTCTTTATTGCTGTTCCAAAATCATATTTAGTGGAGCACAGTTTCAGTGTAGTCACCCAACTTCTTTCAAAGCAATTAAATAGGATGCAAATTACTGAATGTGGGGATCTGAGACTCTTTCTTTGTGACATTCAGCCTGATGTTGAGCTGATTTCCTGGCATCCATCTCATTGAATGGTGAAAACATAACAAGTAATGAATAGATGAACTACTAATACACACTCTAAAATTGCTGATGAAAATTGTCCTTACTGTCATTAAATAAATGATTTTATTTATTGTTTTAAATAGATTGTAGTTAGTTTTTGCAATTATTTGACACCACTTTGAGTTTGCAGTTCCTATTTTCTTTCTCTGTGCATCATAAATCAAAATTCTTTATAAGTTTTTACAGAATGGCTGGAAAGGGAGAGGGGAGCGCTGGGGATGTTGTCAGGGAACCAAGAGGGCAGTAACCCAAAGCTGTTTGGGAACACTGATCTAGAGTCTCACTTTTCATAAAAAAACTGGCCTCAATTATTTATTTTTAGAATGTCGTCAATACCTTCTTTTCTAGAATTATGCATCTCTGGATACAGTGAACCAAGACAAGAACGACCCAAACGAACAGCATTCCATTTAATGGGCCAACAAAAGTTGCATTTCCAAGCTAACCATCAAGCCTCCATAACACAGCTTAAACACACACCCTTGAAAAAGCTAATTGTAGTTTATTAAAACTTCACCCCAAAGAAACTGTATGAGACTGACAAATGAAAAACATAGCTTGCCCCTTGTACTTGCAATATCTGACAGCAGCTTACTTGTTGAACCTGCATCAAAAATAATTTTGACTATATAAAAAATGATAAATGTAAAATTACAAAGATTTGATTTCAAAACATTAAATTAAACCTATGTTGGCAACTAAAAGGGATACAGATCTCTTTAAAAAGTCAACTAAGACATTCTCAAACTTTATTTATTTATTTCAAAAACATTTAAACCCTATTCTGTCACCTGCTGGAAATGCAAACATTTTAAATGCAACATTTAAATATTTTCATAATGTTGACGAGAAAACAACTCTGTATCTTTCAAAGTTCTTTCCCCCTCAAAATTACTAATTTCGAAACAATAAATGTATAAACATCTTATTTCTAAACCTGCTCCTCCGTATCACAGGGACAACCCGGATAGTAAGTGCAAATATTTTGCATCGGTGCAGCATAACCTTCCATAAATGTAACACCGAGAGGTTATGAACAAGTCAGTGTGTCGATAATGAAAATACACAGCAGAAGAAATCAGTTTATAAAAAATAACCCAGTCATTTATCTCAGTTGGTGAAATGAAGAACCAATGTAGGCAGATTGTATTAACTGTACATCTTTTAAGGACACAGCAACCAAATGATGGGGTGAAGGAGAGAAGAAAAAATGGACTTCACATTATCTCTACAATAAAAAATACAAGCTTCACAAGTGCCTCTGAGGACAGATGAAAGTTACAGTTTTAAACATTTTCCCAAAGACGTTTCCTATGGATATGACAATCTATTTAACAAGTCCTATCTTTTTAGCTTCTGTTTCATATATCAATAACCGCCACATCTTCACTATGAAGACTTCTGCTTCTTCATCCAGTACCTGGAGAGACAAATAACATTTAGTTTAATATAATCAAAGTTGATTTTACAATTGTTCCCTCTAATTCTCTGGTTTCCTCTCAAACTTGGGCAGGAAGACAGTTACACTGCATTCTGGTGGGACTCTCATCATGCAGCAAGAGCATAGAATGAGACATGAATGACCTCTTAAAAACTACTAACTTATTATAACAAGCTGAGAGACCGTGCAGCTCCCAGAGGAATCTCACCTGTTCTAAAACCCACTTCCTATAGCTCAATTCCCCCTTTGATTTGAGTGCCACGTACCCACAAAGGGCAATTTGAAGTGGCCAACTTACCTACCAGCATGCCTTTGAGATAAGAGAGGATATCGGGAATACCAAAGGGAACATGCAAATTCTGTACCCAGAGAGTACCCCAAGTGCAAGTCACACTGGGAGCTGAGTTAACAACACTAATTAATGTTCAACTATGCGCTCTTGTACATAAAGGGCTGTCACTAAGCACCTCTGATTCTTTTATATAACTACATCAGGGGTAATCTCCACATGAGCACCCACACTGATGCCTATTTAGATAAACACCAGATGTAAAATTTGCTTCAAGTTTTCCTTTAAAACATAGGACACAATGGACAGGATAACATTTACAAGTATATTTTATGAGTAGGCTTAAAATAAATTTACAGTCGATACCACTTGAACCTCCAAAGAAACAAAGGTAATTTCAATTTCAGCCAAGAGTTAGTGCAGTCTGCAATATCCCAGTAACATTTCATTACAGCTTTTACTGTAAGCAACTGACTGGTCAAATTACTTTGATCAGTTTTGTGCAGTGTAAATTCATCATTGTTTTCAAAACATAATCATTAATTGAAGCCATCAATAACCAAACAGGTTTTTGAAATAAACAATAAAAATCTCCCACCTTTCAATGTTACATACAGGCCTGATGTACATTACCATTAGTGTCTTTAATAAAGTCTAATTCAGTGCCACGTGGTATACTAGCCCCTGCTCATGCTGCTCTATTACCAGACTGAAAAGATAAGAGTAACAATCCTTTTTAAATGACTTATTCATACCAATAACCAACTCAATAAAACTTAATAAGGTAAGCAATATTTTGTGATGGTTGAAAAAATTGCACATCTGCTAAAAATAACACCATCATGCACAAAAATATGCTTAAAAGCTTGCACTGACCCTCAAATTAGTGGAATAAATGTTTATTAAGATTATAACGTAGCATGAAATATCATGAATCGGTGACTGAGAGGCAGAGTTCTCTGGGGTTTTCTCTACTGTGATGTTGTGTTGATTTTATTGCAGATATAATCCGGGAAGTGGTATATGGTACTACCATGTACCATGAACCATTGCCCACCCTTACATTCCTTTATCCTCCTGTTATTATCCCACCTCTCTATCATTCAACCCAACTACACTACGATACAGCTAGTTTTACACCTGGTGGATCTTTGAGTGAATGACAGTTGTGGACACAATATATTGTTTAGAGGAAAAGTTTCCGGTCCTTATAGATGTATATGAAGGCCTCAGTCTTGGAAAGTGCAGTTCCCTGTGGTACTAGCAAACCTACATGATGATGGGACAGAGGGCAAGGTCCTTTGTCCCTCTGATTGGAGTGTTAACTGTGGTAAGAATGACAGTAACTCCCTCTGCCAAAGCTGTGCCTTCTCTGCCTCACCTCACCTACCCCAGCCACCCTTGGAAGTCAGCTGCCCGGCAGTAAGAAACAGTGTGCAGCTGTGAACTGAGACAAACATTTGGTTGTCTGGGACTGTAAATACAGATCCACTTTACAGAGGAATTGCCTTTATCTGCACTGAGGGAAAACCTTGGCTCAATGCAGTCATATCCAGTGACCACTTACTCACCTACCTTAAATATTCCAATGTGTTCTGAAGCAGCAATACTTTTAATGACAGGAGAGATAATATAATATAAGGAGTATAGTCAGGATATACAGTCAGAATCTTATCCCCCAGGGTAGAATTGTCAAATGTGAAAGGGGATATATACCGTAGATTCCGGACTACAGAGCGCACCTGATTAAAAGCCGCTGGCTCTAATTTTAGAAATAAAATCAATTTTTTACTTGTAAAGGCCGCACCGGATTTTCGGCCGCAGGTGTCCCACGTTGTAATATGAGATATTTACACAGAAAGATATTACACGTGAGGATTTTTTAAACTTTTAATTAAATCCATATGGTAACAAAAACAAATACATATTGCAAATGCTTTTTTTCGAACCGTGCCCGTAACGCGGCTACTTTTAAATATACGTTGCGTATACTTCTTTACTGAACAACATTCCAAAATCTCCTAACGACTGGTAAAAAATATATATACTGCAGCCTACCAGGAAAAGTTATTGATCGCCTTTAACTTAAAAGCAGCGTTTTCGCTCCACCGCTCCCCCCCGCCGTCCCGTTTATCGCAAATCGGTATCCCACAAGACGCGGCGAAACCGGGTGTGACGTCATAGCATCCCGCGATGTAGTACAGAAAACAAATATAGTTAAAACTCTTCTAACTTTAACTAGAAAATGAATTACTAAGCGAAAATATTATAAACTAAATAACTGCCATAAAGGCAGCACAATGCTTTTCTTCGAGTGTTTTCCATGTTGATGAGGGTGAGTACAAATGACTGATTTACAATAATTTAATTGTGAAAGTGCGCTTGATTTATCGTACAATTTCATTGGACCTCTGTGAACTACTCATCAATTTTATTGGTCTACTGTTACGAGGCAAAATGTTTTCGGCGGCATGAAAAAAAAAATACATTAGCCGCTCCGTATTAAAGGCCGCAGAGTTCAAAGCTGTTCAAAATGTGGGAAAAAAGTAGCGGCTTAAAATCCGGAATCTACGGTATTTAAGGGGAAAAGGGAGTTCAAAGATAATGTACGGATTGCTTATTTTGAGAATTGTAGGTGCCTGGAATGGGCTGCTGATGCAGTGGTGGAAGCAACAATATAGTGGCATTTAGAGGCATATAAAACTGTGGTGAATGGATAGGGATCATCTGCAGACAGATGAGCTTCATTTATTTTCGCATCAATGCTGGAAACGACGTCGTAGACTTAAGGGTCTGTTCATTTCCTCTACTGTTGCACTTTGATTCTGAATTTTACAATTCATACACAATCAATTTTGATAGCGTATTTTTATTCCTACAAAGCAGCTGTATTATGTTTACCGTAACAACCAGCATGAAAGAAAACTCCAAGGAGAAAGGCATTAATATTTGATCCCAAATACAAGTTAAGCACAGAGGGATGGCGAGGAGAAATTTACTGAAGTGATTCCAAGCATAAAACCAAGGCTGCTGAAGTAGCTGGTGAGGTCAGTCACAGGAAATGGCCAAGACATCTGGACAGTAACAGTAGGGAGATGTGATTAACTGGGAGCCAGAGTGTAAAAGGCAGTGACCTAGAATTTAACGTCTAGAACAACCTATTCCATCCACAGACAACAGGAATAATAAAAAAAGTATGCTGGCAGTGCCAACTATCATGGTCTTTGGCTTGGATTATCTTTTGTTAATGCTGATTGTACCATTAATTTTAAGGAAAGGTGGCATTGGGAGACCAATATTTTGACAGTGATCATACAGCACATAGCAATGGAAGGGAACAGAGAAGGGAAGGTTCAAAATTGGTTAATAACAGGAAAAATATGTGAAAAGGTTAATCAGAAACTAAGTTAATCAAAAACTAAATGAGCTCCTTTGAAGGAGTGCCTGATCCAGAACCCCAGAGTGACAAAATCCAGAGTGCAAGACAAAGCTAAGGAGCTTATAGGAGACACGGAGACCTGGGAGTGCAGGTCTAGATGATATTAAAAGGAAAATTAAGAAAGTAAAGAGAAGGGTGGAAAATACTGGCATGTCAATGCTAAGCATGTAAAGATAAAGATGACCAAAACAAAAGCCTAATATGGATGATGAAGGTAACCTGCATGGAGGTACTGGATAAGTGGGTAAATTTTTGCCGACATTTTGTAGCTGGCTTCACAAGAGGTGGATAAATAACATAAAACATAATCACAGAAAATTTTCAATGCAGAAGGCCATTAGCCTCATGGCACCGGTGCTAGTCAAAATCTACCCAAACAATCCCACCTCCCAGCACCGCAGCACTGCAGGGAACTTCTTTTCACATCTGTTTACATGAACTGTTTACATGCTCTACCACCCTTTCAAGCACTGAGTTCTAAACTACTCTGGGATAAAAATAATTTAATCTCTGATCCTTCTAAATCAACACCAACTGGCTTCCCATTTACTTTACCCAATCCCGGCTTATGTGTCTCCCCACCCCCACCCCAGCCTTCTCCATTCCAATGAAAGGAATCCCAGCTAGCAGAAAAGTTAAAGCAGAATTTGCTGGAAATGCTAGATGGTCAGGCAACATTTGCAGGGACAGAAACAGTTAATATCCCAGTTTGCCAACCATTTCAATGGAACAGGAAAAGTCAGGAAACAAACATCTTATGTTACAAAGAGGGTGTAGGGAGTGGAGAGAACATGGGGGATACCCATGATGGGATAGAGACAGAAGGTGAATGCTTGAAAATCGTGCATATCTGGATGTATTATGGAACATAATTAAAGAGGACAGAGAGAAGTATAATACTGGAACAGTGACACAAAACAGCAGTTGCAGGAATTCTGAAATGAAAAAATGCTAAAATCATCAGGTCATGCATCTACAAAGAGAAACAAACTGATTAATGTTACACATGCTATCATCAACCTCATGTTGTCAACATTATTTATCGTAAAGAGTGTCACAGAATATTAACAACCACGTTCACTTACAGCTTTCTTGGCTCCCACTGAGCCCTGATCACAGTTATCTGCTTGCTCATTACAACTTAAAACATTTTTAGATTTTCTTGCTTTTATTCTCTTATTTTTATTCCTCATCTTGCTTTCCCAATTACGCTGCTTCACTTTCCATACACTTCTAGGATTCCCATTCCATTAAGCTATTTGTGTGAGATACAAGCTTTCTTATCTTACTGTACTTTTAAACTGTATTCGATGTGTATTTAAAGGCATGTTACATACCTGCTGCTAACGGTGAGTTTAGGTGTTTGCAAGGTGAAAGATGTTGAAGAGGTTAGCCAGTTTAAAACGTTAAAATTAGACAGGTTGATGTGAAATAATTCACTATATTGCGTTGTCCTGTGACTTTGATTAGGAAACCCCATTTGATAATCAAATAGACGTGTGTACAGATATTTGGGAGATGAAAGGAAAAACCCTCCCACACGCAACTTTCACATTGATCAGATCAAGTGGCTTCAGTCTACAAATAGTATGAAGTAAAGTTTTCTTCAAAATCATAATGAATTATAACTACCAAATAACAAGGACACAAATAAGCAGACCTGGGAACATGCAGCATCTCAATCTCGGGTGGGGGAAAGAGCAACTTACCATAGCTACATCATCTAAAATGCTCTGTGGTGAACTGTGTGCCATTACCTGTAGAAAAACAATTCAATTACAAAATATATATTGCAATCACAGTCAATTTTTTTTTACATGTTATTTACAGATAAGCTATTCACATCTGTGTTTTAAAAACTTTGAATTCTGTAGCTTAATACTGTATATGAAAGAAATCATGCCACAAACAAAGAAATGGTGCCAGCTTTAAGTATGATTCCCAACTTGTAGTTTGTCCCTGCTTGAATTTTGAATACAAACACCAAATGAAAAACGCTCAAGCATTGATCAGTACCACTGTTTTTCAAATTAATAGGCATTGTAAAATACTTCAAGTGCCCTGATGGTTTAAGCACATATAATTAGGTGGGAGAAAGGGACCAGTAGTTTAAAAATTTTTCTATTAAAAAAGGCCACAGTTTAAGTATGATAAACATAAAACTCACACCATTAATATATTCTGGTTATAAATGAACATAGCTTCATACTTAAAATCATACCCAGGAGGTTCAACCTGATACCTTCACCTAAAATGTAAATTAAACCTGGCCGAACATCAGTGAAGAGTGGAGATCCGTTCTCTGGCAGGTCTAACCTAGCCGTGAAGGTGATGTTCCATCAGTATACTACTAGACTAGATTAAATCTAGTAGTAGGATCGTGGCTAACTAGGTCAAGGAGGTAAGCATGCCTTTGCTATTTTGTAGGTTATGCCTCTTCAGGCAAAGGTTGCACCCAATGAGGATGGCTGGCAGCAGGGCGCCTGATGGTGTCTGTGGCAGATGAATCCAAAAGGGTGAATGGTACAGCTGCCTTGGTGGCATGCAGAGGAACCAGAGTGCTGGTCAACGGATGGCATCACTAGACTCGTTAGTTGTCACTGCGGGGAAGCTTCCATATCCGCTAAGTCTGTTACATTAAGTGTATCACTTAACATCAGATTTGGAAGCCCAGAGACTGTATGGTGGGGCACAACACTGTCTGTCTTATTACTTATGCAAGGTGTGATGGAGTAGAGTTTCTGGACAGTGTACGTGCCTCCAGAGACTAAATTCTCAGCACAGTCAACATCGACGGGCAGCTGAAGAAGAAATTAAACCAGGTGTACAGAATACATAATCAACCCACTTTCCTTGCACAGGATGCTTCACATGGTCAAAATCTCCATCAGATTCCACCTGTCAGCTATAAAAGGTTTAGTGCCCTCAATACACGCTTAGTTGTGGCAGAGTTAAATATGTTTAACAGTGGTTTAATACATTCTTTTTAAAAGACCTTTAACAAAAGATCAATTACCTTTGAACAAACAAAGTCTACTAGTGTAGCTTCTTCTTCACCAATATATTCTATTATTTTTTTATTGATCCACGGTCGAATGCGTCGGTCCATCAAGTTCTATTAACAAAGTACACAAATATTTATTCAACTTTAGCTCTAAAGCATGCTAATTAGATTTTAATATAATCTATATAAATACAATTAACTTATGCAAGGTGATACAGAAGAGAATGGGTTTAATATGACAGGGCTCTCTGCAATAAAAGGGAAATTGGGTCAAGTCAACTTCGAGATAACATCTTGGATTAAGTGGAAGCACTTTGCAAAGAACAGATGCATCAGACCACTGTTACTAACCCACCTCCCCGTCAAATAAATCCATTTCAAAATTGCAGTACACCAGTGTGGATAATAAATAAGACTAGGTATAGCTTGCAGCTAATTAAAACTTTAGGTAGGGCACACTTGAGTATTGTATGCAACTCTGGCCTCCCCCTTACAGATGTAGAAGCTTTGGAAAGGGTACGTAAGTGATTTAGCAGGATGCCACCTGTATTAGAGGACGAGAGCAGTAAACAAACTTATCTGAATCATCAAAGACCAGAGGAGACCGGATAGAGGCTTGTAAAAATTACTGGAGGCATATGTAGGGTAGACAGACAGAATCTTTATCCCCAGGATAGAATTTATCAAATACTAGAAGACATACATTTAAGATGATAGAGGCAAACTTTAAGGGCGAGGTCCAGGGAAACTGATTTTTATAGACAATAGGTGCAGAAGTAGACCATTCGGCCCTTTGAGCCTGCACCACCATTCTGAGATCATGACTGATCAATTCCTATCAATACCCAGTTCCTGCCTTGTCCCTATATCCCTTGATTCCCCTATCCATAAGATACCTATCTAGCTCCTTCTTGAAAGCATCCAGAGAATTGGCCTCCACTGCCTTCTGAGGCAGTGCATTCCACACCCCCACAACTCTCTGGGAGAAGAAATTTTTCCTTAACTCTGTTCCTAAATGACCTACCCCTTATTCTTAAATCATGCCCTCTGCTACTGGACTCTCCCAGCATCTGGAACATATTTCCTGCCTCTATCTTGTCCAATCCCTTAATAATCTTATATGTTGCAATCAGATCCCCTCTCAATCTCCTTAATTCCAGCGTGTACAAGCCCAGTCTCTCTAACCTCTCTGCGTAAGACAGTCCAGACATCCCAGGAATTAACCTTGTGAATCTACGCTGCACTTCCTCTACAGCCAGGATGTCCTTCCTTAACCCTGGAGACCAAAACTGTACACAATACTCCAGGTGTGGTCTCACCAGGGCCCTGTACAAATGCAAAAGGATTTCCTTGCTCTTGTACTCAATTCCCTTTGTAATAAAGGCCAACATTCCATTAGCCTTCTTCACTGCCTGTTGCACTTGCTCATTCACCTTCAGTGACTGATGAACAAGGACTCCTAGATCTCTTTGTATTTCTCCCTTACCTAACTCTACACTGTTCAGATAATAATCTGCCTTCCTGTTCTTACTCCCAAAGTGGATAACCTCACACCTATTCACATTAAACGTCATCTGCCAAGTATCTGCCCACTCACCCAGCCTATCCAAGTCACCCTGAATTCTCCTAACATCCTCATCACGTCACACTGCCACCCAGCTTAGTATCATCAGCAAACTTGCTGATGTTATTCTCAATGCCTTCATCTAAATCGTTGATGTAAATCGTAAACAGCTGTGGTCCCAATACCGAGCCCTGTGGCACCCCACTAGTCACCACCTGCCATTCCGAGAAACACCCATTCACCGCTACCCTTTGCTTTCTATCTGCCAACCAGTTTTCTATCCATGTCAATATCTTCCCCCCAATGCCATGAGCTCTGATTTTACCCACCAATCTCCTATGTGGGACCTTATCAAATGCCTTCTGAAAATCGAGGTACACTACATCCACTGGATCTCCCTTGTCTAACTTCCTGGTTACATCCTCGAAAAACTCCAATAGATTAGTCAAGCATGATTTGCCCTTGGTAAATCCATGCTGGCTTGGCCCAATCCTATCACTGCTATCTAGATATGCCACTATTTCATCTTTAATAATGGACTCTAGCATCTTCCCCACTACTGATGTTAGGCTGACAGGACGATTGTTCTCTGTTTTCTCCCTCCCTCCTTTCTTAAAAAGTGGGATAACATTAGACATTCTCCAATCCTCAGGAACTGACCCTGAATCTAAGGAACATTGGAAAATGATTACCAATGCATCTGCAATTTCCAGAGCCACCTCCTTTAGTACCCTAGGATGCAGACCATCTGGACCTGGGAATTTGTTAGCCTTCAGTCCCATCAGTCTACTCATCACCGTTTCCTTCCTAATGTCAATCTGTTTCATTTCCTCTGTTACCCTATGTCCTTGGCCCATCCATACATCTGGGAGATTGCTTGTGTCTTCCCTAGTGAAGACAGATCTAAAGTACTTATTAAATTCTTCTCCCATCTATCTGTTTCTTTGTACACAGAATGTGTTGGGTGACTAACACATTACCAGGGGTGGTGGTGGAATCAGATATGATCGTGATATTTCAAAGGCTTTTACAGAGACACACGATCATGCAGGGGATGGAGGGACATGAATCATATGCAGGTAGAAGAGATTGCTACTGTTTTCAGCACATAGCAACCTAAAGAGCCTGTCCCTGCATTGCAGTGCTTTATATTTTATGGCTGATTTAAAGCCAGAAACAAAGGATCAGATTTTCAAATTGTTTGTTTTCCACCAGTCACTTCATATCTTGATATGAAACAATTCACTCAAGTAATACAGTTTTCATTTTCTACTTTTGCGCGAGCACAAGTAGAGACGTGCAAATTATGCAGGGTTCCTGTGAGAGTTCTTCTGCAATACCATGTGCAGATCTGATCTCCTGAAGGGTAACACTAGGCAGACCTTGCAACAAATTAAAACCTTAGTTAGGCCACACTTGAGTATTGTATGCAATTCTGAACACCAAATGGCATGGAAGCCAATTACAGGGTGCCCAACAAACCAGGTTTGTTCATGGGATGGAAGTGGAAAGAATGTGCCAAGGAGAATTAAAGCAGTCTTGGGAGTGTAGATGAGAAGTGGTCTCATTGAAACAAATTCTTTCAGAGCTTGGAACATTATATGCAGGGATGAAATTGCCCTTGGTGGAGGTGCCTGGAGTCAGGCATCACATTCTCGAAAGAAGAGTCAATCCTTCAAGTTGAAATGAGAAGTGATTTCTCACCCAGAGGGACATCGAATCCTCGAGATACTCCACTTGAGAGCATGGAGACCGAAATTATCAAAGTAGAGAGCAACTTTAAGTGATTAGATGGTGCAGTTAAGAGGCGCTGAGGTAAAAATAAATTGCCCATGTGCTAACTGAATGACCTACTCCTATTATGTTCTTAGTCATAGAGTAAGAGCATGTAAACAAGCTCAACTCATCCATGCCAACCTCAATGTCCATCAAGTTAGAACCATTTTCCCAGCATTTGGCTCATATCCCTCCTATCTACGTACTTATTCAAATATCGTTCTTGTAAATGCCTGAACCACTTCCATGAACACACCACCCCTCTGATAGAAGCTGCCTGAAGTTCCTTTTAAATCTTTTACCTTTCAGCTTATACCTTTGCCCTGTACGTTTTCATTCTCATCTGGACAAGTCTTTACTAAAACTGCTAAGGGAACTTTGAATATAAAAAAAGTTTAATGACAGATCTAATTTTTCTTTGAAGTGCCATAATTGGTGTCAAATGCATGGGAGCATATAATTCAAAGGAGCATTTTACTGCAATGTACAGGCGGAACCGCGTATTTTCTATTCATACCCAAGCTGTTGATGTACCTGACGAGAAGCCCTAGTGCACATCTAGTTACCAAGATGGTCATCAACAATATTTTTCACAGCAATATGCTCAGTGCTAGAGCCAAAGTTTTTAAATCTTGTACAAGCTGCTGCACCACCACACTACCCCTCTCTTTGATACCCAGGTTACAAAGGCAACACCTATTCTGTACAGTGGCAGCCAACACTGCTAGCTGACTAGATGTCTGCTCTATTGCATAGCACACTTGTGAAGGCAGACTTACAATCCAAACTACATCCAAAGGCGGCTCACAGGAAATATGAGCTGCACATATTTCCTCTATACCTGCCCAAAATAATCAGTGCACTTCAATTCCACACACAACTATCTCAGAGTGAAATGTGGGTGGAAAACCATGGCTAGAACAATAATTTTTTTAAAAATACAGTTCAATGTGGAATCTTTTTAAAAGAGCTCTGTGAAATTTCCTTGTCTTGAGAATTCCAGCAACACTGCACCCTTGCTACACAATATAATCCACCACAAAGCTCCTCACTCATCTCCTAAAACAACTGCATCTCTTGAAGATTTGGGCAATTCTGGAGATTCCTCCCAATGGTTGGGCAGATTAAGGCAGCCGGGGGAGGAATGGCCAAATAGGATTGAAGTGGTCCTCTTGCAAATACTGGTAGACTGGGAAGTCAGCACCAGTCTGTTCACATTCAAGATTGCTGTAGCATGATTTAACAATGAACAGTTACGACAGGATTCTGTTCCCAGGAACTGTCTGTAGCCCAATCAGTTTACAAGTCAGAAATATGGTTATGAACTGAGTTTTCATATGGCAGAAGGTGACCACAGCAGCCAGCAAATCGACTTCACTAGTTTCCCAAGCACTTGCCTACAGGCTACTTACGTACATGCAGGAAATAAGGCATTCATAAGCTGGGGAAGACTTGTATATAAAGACGTGAAACACTCTTGCATTAAAACAGAAACCAAATTATGAATTAAATATTCCCTGGCCCCATAATGAAGCAATGAGGACAAAACAATATACCTTCACTTCTGTTCAAAACTTCCTCGTTATTCTTACTGGTAAGAAACACTCACAAATACAAGTGCAGATACGTACCGTATCCACAATAGACCAGTCAAGAGGATAGGCAAAAAGTTCAGGTTTAGCTGTAGGGATTTTCTCAATCAGATTTTTTATGTGTTTTCGTTTTTCTTCTGTATTGACATTTCCCTTGGAGGCACTCTTCTCATCCTCTGAATAATCCAATGGGACAAGTTTCCGTTTCCTAGGAACTTCATCACTATCTTCATCTTCAAACTTATTGAAAACACTATCAACAGGCAGTTTCTTTCGTTTGACTGAAATTGGCTGACTTGGGCTATTGGAACCACCTAAACAGAGAAAAGACAAATCAAGTTCAGTAATGGTTGGGACCAAAGCATGATTAGATTACAGTAGCTTAGCTTATTGTCATATATGGAAAAGCACTGAAATTCCTTGTTCTGCAGAAGTTCATAGATACACAGTAATAACAAATATTGGAAAGTGGAAGGTAGCAGAATGGTGCAAAGACTATAGAGTACTCAGATTAATACAGATTTCAAACAGTATATAAACTGCACATGACACAAGAACAACTTTATTCTGTCAATATTAAGAATCGTAGTGTGAAATGGAAGTCTACACTGAATAGTACCTGATGAAGTCAAAATCCAGGGTACCTCTTCCACGCTTGACCATCAGCTCTAAGCTTTGTATATTTAAATTTGCTATCCATTCCTGTCCCCCACCCCCCCACTATAAGTAAGCATGCAATTTTTAGTGCCATCTCCACCAGATCAGATTGCTGGTAATCATATTACAGAATATCCTTAAGCCTACAGGCTAAGACTTCCATATTATTAGCCTACATTATACCTAAATCCAGAGAAGAAACCTGCTGTTTAATACACTGAACAAGAAAAGGCAATTTCAACACAAACACACACAGAACAGGAGTAGATACGCACAATACAAACTCAACATTTTTATTACTGCCTCACCTAGTTTCAAGCTCAGCCCAATTTTAGGCCGCTGCTCTTCTTGCTGTTGATCAGGAGAGTTCTCATGTGGAATGATAATGCCACATGGGGATTCATCGGCAGGTGTGTTTGGTGTGGCATTTCCACTTGCTGATGAAACAGATGGGACGGAACTGATAGGACGCAAAGTGGGTTTAAGGCAGGGTTTCTGCTCAGGTTCTTCATCCTCTTCCACTCGGCGTTCCTCTTTCTCTGGCTTTTCTTCCTCCTCCTCCTCCTCTTCTGATTCTGGCTCTTGTTTGATTGGCTGCTGCCGCCGTCTTTCTGCCTCCTGTTCCATCTGTTGGTGATAATAAGCATCTGGCATTAGTTCCACTACAGAGTTCAAAGCCCGGGATAAAAAATTTCTGATGACAGATCATCAGCCTAAATCATTTTGTTTCCCTCTTCACAGATGCTGCCTGACCTGTAAAGTATTTTGTTTGAAGAATTTTATTAGACAACTCAACAAGCCTTGGTGGCTGTTACTTACTAATACTTATGATCACTATGCTATGACAACATAGATTCTGTCAAATATCCTGCAATCTATTTACCAATGCTGGGACAAAACAAAGCCTTCCCTATAGTAGCCTGATACATCAAATTATATCATGTTCTGTCCAGAAAAGCTGTAACAAAAGAGGAAATAATGGCTAGTGGATTGAATTACTTGCTTCTAAGTATCAATATACTTATTAGATTTTTTATCTTTGTTTCAATGAGGAGCCAAACATTTTATTCTGATTTTACTCTGTTCATAATTTCAATGTAGGAAAAACATTCTCCCTCGAAGTTAATATTGCCTTCCTTCTATTGCAATACAAGATAATAAATAATGCCCCATCATGAAATATAATGCTATAATGGTAATGACAAGCAATGTACTCAGATTTAAATAAAATACAATGTATGTTAACAAGTTCGCATATGAAATATAAAGATAGCGTGCTTGTTGTTATGAAGTGGTACCAGAGCAGTGTCGTCCACATGCATCTTCCTTGATATGGAACTTCAGTAATAGATAGTTAATCCAAAAAAAGATTACTTTGCTGCATTTGTAAACTGATTCTGTTGTCCAGTACAATAGACAAATGCAGCATTGTGATATTTTTATGATTAATGGGGTACATAACTAGTCTTTAGCTACATTATCACCTGTAGCATAAAATTCCTTTCAGTAACTATTTAATTAATAACATGCATTTAAATGCAATTACAACTTTGTTTTTATATCATTGAAAAAATCTTCAAGTCACGATTTACCCTCTGAAGCTCTGCATCAGGATCTGGGTGTCCTTCTGCCAACAAACGCTGCCGAATCTCCTCGTGCTCCTCCTTCTCTCGCTTGCGATCTCTTTCATCTGCTTCCATTTCTTTCTCTCGATCTCTTAAGCGTTTCTGCAAAGCACTTCCTCTGAAATTAAGACAGGAATTTTGTTCAAATACATAAACTGAAGATGAGAAAATATACTGTGGATATTTCAGAAGATCTGAACACTAGAATCACCTGTAATATTTTGGATCATCCCGATCATCATCATAGTCTTCTAAAAACTCCTTCAGTCTTTTTGCCTCTTTTGTCTGTGGATAAAGGTACATTTTAAATGACTATTTATAGCTGAAGACCTACAATTAAATAAACTCAACCAGTATAATAACCTGCAGCATAGCCTTTCTCCTTATTCAAAGGATTTGGGCTTTGCAGGCTGAGCCAGCATTCCCTAGATGCCCTTGATAAGATGATGGTGAGCCACCACAGTTCTATAGTATGGACATACCTACAATGTAATTATGGATGTAGTACCAGGATTTGGACTCAGTGATGGTTTAGGTTGTTCGCCTGGATGCCAGTTATGTGCTCTACCTTGTCATGAATATGGCTGAGACTTTTATTTTTTTTGAGTTTGGTTGGCCATGCACTCGCCCAGACAGGTGGAGGATATTCCATCACACCAGTTTGTGGCTCATGAATGGTGCAAAGATTTTGAGATATGACTGGATGAGCACTTTTCACAGCCTAGGTGAGTTCTGGTCAAAGGTGACACCCCAAAATGCTGATGGAACAGGTACTCAGTGACAGTAATGACACTTGAGTATCAAGACTAGATGTTTGGATTCTCTTCTGTTGGAAGTAATTGCAGAAGTAACAAAAAAAGCCGTCGAACAGTTTAATTTCCTAACTTAGAGACTTTGTATAATGTGTACAATTCCTTAATCACATTGATAACCACAAACCACAGTTATCGTTTATACTGTGGTTTGGACATTGCCACAGTATACAGTGTCATTCATACATCTATCCATAATTCCTGTTTTACTATTTCATCTCCTCAAGAGATGATTCTCAAACTTTCCTACACAGATCCATAATGATTATATTCCCAAGTACTAGTCAATCAAGCCTTCAATATACTCAGTATATGAGGAACAAGATTGCTGGGATATATGACACCTGAACTAGCAAATTTCTAGCCTCAGTGAAGGGGTGTCATAGCAGCACAGCCAGTAGAGCTGCTATTTCAAAGTACCAAAGACTCAGCTTCAATCTTCCACTTCTGGTTTCCCACCATGCCTCAAACATATATTGAGTGGTAATGTAGCGGTGTGCTACATGCAGCGCTGAAATAACGACACGGAGTCAATGAGCTGCAGTTGCAAGAAGAGATTTATTCGAACTTCGCTGTCTCGCTTTAAAGCCTTCCTGATCCCGCCCTCCCCAGGCGAGAATGCTGTAGGGGGCGTGTATTCACAGTCCGCGCGGGCTTTTCCCCTTGCTGGTGAAGCAGACTTGGCGCCCTTTCTGGGACCGGCCTCAATGCCGGCGCGCGCCGATTTGTGAGCCGGTTCGAGTGCGCTGGGAAGTGGGTCGCCACATAACCCCCCCTCCAGAACCGGCGATACACCCCCCAATGTCCTCAGTCTGGGTCAGACTCTGTTTGGGAGGTCGGCCTCTGCGCCGCGGTGCTGGAATCTCGACCGGCTGCGCCATGTCCACATGGGCCAGTTTGAGTCGGTCCACCGTGAAAACCTCTTCTCTCCCCCCAATGTCCAGCACGAATGTGGACCCGCTGTTTCTGATCACCGTAAACGGCCCCTCGTAGGGCCGCTGTAGCGGTGCCCGATGCCCGCCCCTTCGTACAAACACGAACTTACAGTTTAGCAGGTCTTTGGGTACGCAGGTCGGGTTCTGCCCATGCTGCGAAGTGGGAATGGGGGCCAGGTTACCGAGCCTCTCGCGTAGTCTGCCCAGGACTGTTGTGGGTTCTTCCTCTTGCCCCCGTGGGGCTGGTATGAACTCCCCTGGGATGACCAGGGGTGCGCCATACACCAACTTGGCCGACGAGGTGAGCAGATCTTCTTTGGGCGCTGTGCGAATTCCGAGCAGGACCCAGGGAAGCTTGTCCACCCAGTTAGGTCCTCTCAGGCGGGCCATGAGAGCCGACTTCAGGTGACAGTGAAAACGCTCCACCAGTCCGTTTGACTGTGGGTGGTAAGCAGTTGTGTGGTGCAGCTCTGTCCCCAAAAGGCTGGCCATAGCTGACCACAGGCCGGAGGTGAACTGGGCGCCTCTGTCGGAGGTAATGTGGGCCGGTACACCAAAGCGAGATACCCAGGTGGCGATCAGTGCCCGGGGGCAAGATTCGGAGGTGGTGTCGGTGAGCGGGATCGCCTCTGGCCATCTGGTGAACCAGTCCACGATAGTGAGGAGGTGCCGCGCTCCACGCGACACTGGCAGGGGGCCCACGATATCCACATGAATGTGGTCGAAACGCCGGTGGGTGGGGTGGAACTGCTGCAGCAGAGCTCTGGTGTGCCGCTGCACCTTGGCGGTCTGGCAGTGCATGCACGTTTTGGCCCATTCACTGACCTGTTTGCGGAGTCCGTGCCAAACGAACCTGTTGGAGACCATCCGGACGGTTGTCCTGATGGAGGGGTGCGCTAAGTTATGAATAGAGTTGAAAATGTGCTGCCGCCAGGCTGCCGGGATGACGGGACGGGGTTGGTCGGTGGTGACGTCACAGAGTAGGGTCCTCTCACCTGGGCCTACGGGGAGGTCCTGGAGCTGCAAACCGGAGACTGCGGTTCTGTAACTTGGGATCTCCTCGTCTGCCTGCTGCGCCTCCGCCAATGCTTCATAGTCTACCCCTTGGGATAGGGCGTGAATGGTATGGCGAGAAAGAGCGTCCGCCACTACATTGTCCTTTCCCGAGACATGCCAGACATCCGTCGTGTATTCAGAGATGTAAGACGGATGTCGCTGCTGGCGGGACGACCAGGGATCGGACACCTTCGTGAACGCAAAGGTAAGCGGTTTGTGGTCCGTGAACGCGGTGAAGGGCCTACCTTCCAAGAAGTACCTGAAATGCCAGATTGCCAGGTATAGCGCCAACAGTTCCCGGTCGAAAGCACTGTATTTGAGCTCGGGTGGTCGCAGGTGTTTGCTGAAAAACGCCAGGGGTTGCCAACGACCCTCGATGAGTTGTTCCAGTACCCCACCGACTGCCGTGTTAGATGCGTCCACTGTGAGGGCGGTAGGGACGTCCATTCTGGGGTGCACTAGCATCGCGGTGTTTGCCAAGGCTTCTTTCGTTTTAATGAAAGCGGCGGCGGACTCCTTGTCCCAGGTAATGTCCTTGCCCTTACCCGACATCAGGGTAGCTGAAGGGAGGAAGCGGTGGTAGAAATTCACCATACCCATGAATTCCTGGAGGCCTTTGATTGTGTTGGGTCGGGGGAAATGGCAGACTGCGTCTACCTTAGCAGGCAGAGGGGCTGCCCCGTCTTTAGTAATCCTGTGGCCCAGGAAGTCGATGGTGTTGAGCCCGAACTGGCATTTGGCCGGGTTGATTTTTAGGCTGTATTCACTCAGTCGGGCGAAGAGTTGACGGAGGTGGGACAGATGCTCCTGACGACTGCTGCTGGCTATGAGGATATCGTCCAAATAGATGAAAGCAAAGTCCAGGTCACGTCCCACCGCGTCCATTAACCGCTGAAATGTCTGTGCGGCATTCTTTAGGCCGAACGGCATGCGGAGGAACTCGAAAAGGCCGAAAGAGGTAATGAGTGCCGTTTTGGGGACGTCGTCCGGATGCATCGGAATTTGATGGTATCCCCGGACGAGGTCCACCTTGGAAAAGATCCGTGCGCCGTGCAGGTTTGCTGCAAAATCCTGTATGTGCGGCACAGGGTAGTGGTCCAGTGTTGTAGCCTCGTTCAGCCTGCGGTAGTCGCCGCATGGTCTCCAGCCCCCTGATGCTTTGGGCACCATGTGCAGGGGGGAGGCCCACGGGCTGTCGGACCGCCGTATGATCCCCAATTCCTCCATCCTCTTGAACTCCTCTTTCGCCAGTCGGAGCTTGTCCGGGGGAAGCCTTCGAGCACGGGCGTGGAGGGGTGGTCCCTGTGTTGGGATGTGGTGCCGTACATGTGGTGTCTGGGCATGGCTGCCGTGAACTGCGGTGCCAGAACCGATGGGAAATCCCTCAGGACTCTGGTGAAGTCGTTGTCGGACAGGGTGATGGCGTCTAGGTGTGGGGCTGGCAACTGGGCTTCACCCAGGGAGAATGTTTGAAAGGTCTCGGCGTGGACCAGTCTCACTCCATGGCAGGTCGACCAGTAGGCTGTGAGCCCGCAAAAAATCCACGCCCAGGAGCGGTTGGGCTATGGCGGCCAGTGTGAAGTCCCACGTGAACCGGCTGGAGCCGAACTGTAGCCGCACCGTACGGGTGCCGTAGGTCCTTACTGTGCTGCCATTCGCGGCCCTCAGGGTGGGACCTGGTGCCCTGTTGCGGGTGTCGTAACTCGTCGGAGGTAAGACGCTGATCTCGGCTCCGGTGTCGACCAAAAAGCGGTGTCCCGACCGCTTGTCCCACACATACAGGAGGCTATCCCGATGGCCAGCCACCGTAGCCATCAGCGACGGCTGGCCTTGACATTTCCCGGGAACTTGCTGGGCGGGCTTCTGCGCCCCACCGCTGGTGGTAGAAGCACCATTGTTCGTCGGGCTCCTCACCCCTCCCTCTGAGGTTAGTGGGCTCTGCTGCCGGGCCTGGTCTGGTCTGCTGCTGGGATCGTGGCCTGGTGATCTGTGCGACGGATGCCCCACTCTCCTTCTTGGCTTTCCACAGCAAGTCCACCCGGGCTGCCACCTTCCGGGGGTCGCTGAAATCCGCGTCGGACAGCAGCAGGCATATGTCCTCGGGCAGCTGCTCCAGGAATGCCTGCTCAAACATGAGGCAGGGCTTGTGTCCTCCGGCCAGGGACAGCATCTCATTCATCAAAGCCGATGGCGGTCTGTCTCCCAAACCATCCAGGTGCAGTAAGCGGGCAGCTCGCTCGCGCCGTGAGAGTCCGAAAGTCCTTATGAGCAGGGCTTTGAATTCTGTGTATTTGCCATCCGCTGGGGGAGACTGTATGAACTCCTCAACCTGGGCCGCTGTTTCCTGGTCGAGGGAGCTCACCACGTAGTAGTAACGTGTGTCCTCCGAGGTTATCTGCCGAATGTGGAATTGGGCTTCTGCTCGCTGGAACCATAGGTGAGGTCGCAGCGTCCAGAAGCTTGGCAGTTTTAACGAAACTGCATGAACAGATGCGGCGTCGTTCATCTTCGGCTCAAATATCGTTTGGGCCATCGGGGTCACCAATTGTAGTGGTGTGCTACACGCAGCACTGAAATAACGACACGGAGTCGATGAGCTGCAGTTGCAAAAAGAGATTTATTCGAACTTCGCTGTCTTGCTTTAAAGAACTTCCTGATCCCGCCCTCCCCGGGCGGGAATGCTGTAAGGGGTGCGTATTCACAGTCCCATCCTGCACATGGGCTTTTCCCCTTGCTGGTAAAGCAGACTTGGCGCCCTTTTTGGGACTGGCCTCAATGCCGGCACGCGCCGATTTGTGAGCTGGTTCGAGTGCGCTGGGAAGTGGGTCGCCACAGTAAGTTAATTAGTTACTCCAAATTGCCGTTAGAATGCAGTAGTGGTACAGTTCTTCCCATTCAATCTCTCCTCCTGAGAGATTGCAGAAATTCCTGATTGCAGGAATTAACGTACAAAATCGTGCTACTATATTCACTCTGAAAAGAAAAGCACCCTTTAAAGGGAAAAACTGCAAACAAAACTGCAAACAATACTCTGGAAAAGGCCCCAAAAATCTCTTGACATTTGCAGGCAAGAATTTCTTATTCTGCCATTTCAATGCACTTGCAATAAAAGTAAAAGTATTTACATATTAACTTTGTCATTTACAAATGACACCCAAACCTCTCTAATAATATTTAATATTGTCACAAATTTACAAGATTTAATATTTTAAATTTCTCAGCCAAGATAAATAACTTTGCATTTCCACTTTCTTTCCTCCTCAACCTGACCTCATTCTTTTGTACTTTGTCTTCCTAAATGCTTCATTAGTAGGTAACTAGAAAATTATAATCAATCTCTTCTTCCAGTCATCAATATAGGTTGTAAATTCCCTTCTCTTCAAGGGAACCTTATTATCTATTTTCAACACACACAAATTGCTGGTAGAACACAGCAGGCTAGGCAGCATCTATAGGGAGAAGCGCTGTCGACGTTTCGGGCCATGACCCTTCGTCAGGACTAACCGAAAGGAAAGATAGTAAGAGATTTGAAAGTAGTGGGGGGAGGGGGAAATGCGAAATGATAGGAGTAGACCGGAGGGGGTGGGATGAAGCTAAGAGCTGGAAAGATGATTGGCGAAAGTGATACAGAGCTGGAGAAGGGTAAGGATCATGGGACGGGAGGCCTCAGGAGAAAGAAAGGGGGGGGGGGGGGGGGGAGAGAGCACCAGAGGGAGATGGAGAACAGGCAAACAACTAAACATGTCAGGGATGGGGTAAGAAGGGGAGGAGGGGCATTAACGGAAGTTAGAGAAGTCAATGTTCATGCCATCAGGTTGGAGGCTACCCAGCCGGTATATAAGGTGTTGTTCCTCCAACCTGAGTTTGGATTCATTTTGACAATAGAGGCTATGGATAGACATATCAGAATGGGAATGGGACGTGGAATTAAAATGTGTGGCCACTGGGAGATCCTGCTTTTTCTGGCGGACCGAGCGTAGGTGTTCCACGAAACGGTCTCCCAGTCTACGTCGGGTCTCACCAATATATAAAAGGCCACACCGGGAGCACCGGACGCAGTATACCACACCAGCCGACTCACAGGTGAAGTGTCGCCTCACCTGGAAGGACTGTCTGGGGCCCTGAATGGTGGTGAGGGAGGAAGTGTAAGGACAGGTGTAGCACTTGTTCCATTTACAAGGATAAGTGCCAGGAGGGAGATCAGTGGGAAGAGATGGGGGGGACGAGTGGACAAGGGAGTCGCGTAGATCCCTGCGAAAAGCAGAAAAGGGGAGGAGGGAAAAATGTGTTTGGTAGTGGGATCCCGTTGGAGGTGGCGGAAGTTACGGAGAATTATATGTTGGACCTGGAGGTTGGTGGGGGGATAGGGTTCCCCTTATCCTTACCTACCACGAGTGGGGTGGTGGGTGGATGGGGTGAGGGCAGATGTGCGGGAAATGGGAGAGGGGCGTTTTAGAGCAGAGTTGATGGTGGACGAAGGGAAGCCCCTTTGTTTAAAAAAGGAAGACATCTCCTTCGTCCTGGAAAGAAAAGCCTCATCCTGAGAGCAGATGCGGTGGAGACGGAGGAATTGTGAGAAGGGGATAGCCTTTTTGCAAGAGACAGGGTGGGAAGAGGAATAGTCCAGGTAGCTGTGGGAGTCTGTAGGTTTATAGTAGATATCAGTAGATAGGCCGTCTCCAGAGATGGAGACAGAAAGATCAAGAAAGGGGAGGGAGGTGTCGGAAATGGACCAGGTAAATTTGAGGGCAGGGTGAAAGTTGGAGGCAAAGTTAATGAAGTCGACGAGCTCAGCACGCGTGCAAGAAGCAGCGCCAATGCAGTCGTCGATGTAGCGAAGGAAAAGAGGGGGATGGATACCCGTATAGCCTTGGAACATGGACTGTTCCACAAAGCCAACAAAAAGGCAGGCATAACCATGGCTACACCCTTGGTTTGGAGGAAGTGGGAGGAGCCAAAGGAGAAATTATTGAGAGTAAGAACTAATTCTGCTAGGCGGAGGAGAGTGGTGGTAGAGGGGATTTGGTTAGGTCTGGAATCCAAAAAAAAGCGAAGAGCTTCGAGACCATCTCGGTGGGGGATGGAGGTATATAGGGACTGGACGTCCATGGTGAAAATAAGACGGAGGGGGCCAGGGAACTTAAAATCATTGAAAAAATTCAAAGCGTGAGAAGTGTCACGAACATAGGTGGGAAGAGATTGAACAAGGGGGGGATAAGACAGTGTCAAGGTATGCAGAAATGAGTTCAGTGGGGCAGGAGCAAGCTGAGACAATAGGTCTACCTGGACAGGCAGGTTTGTGGATCTTGGGTAGGAGGTAGAAATAGAAATGTCAAATATCGATTGTCATCATCAAGATACATTCATCTCTAGACTTCCATAACAAAACAATGAGTAATACTCGAAGCCTAAGGAACACCATTGAAACAATGTACAGAGGTTTGTGACTTCTGACTAAAGGCATATGCTGCTTTGATGATGACAAATAATACATTGATTAACAATGCAGGACTCTTACAAAGACAGGTGTGAAAAAAGGGCCCG
The DNA here is from genome assembly GCF_048418815.1 of Hemitrygon akajei. Lineage (NCBI taxonomy): Eukaryota > Metazoa > Chordata > Chondrichthyes > Myliobatiformes > Dasyatidae > Hemitrygon > Hemitrygon akajei. The sequence continues at coordinate 96,387,313 of NC_133126.1, forward strand.
AAGGATCATTGGGGATCCGAGTCACACCAACCACAATCTATTCTAGACTTCGGGACAGCTTCTTCCACCAGGCTATCAGACTGATTAACTCACGCTGATTTGAGTGTAAACAAGGTTAATTTTCTTAGATTAAGACATTTGAAAGATTGTAGGTTTAGTTTGATGACCCGTTAATTATTTCACAAACCATTTGCTTTTTTATTTATTCACTTATGGAATGTGGGCATCGTCAACTAAGCCAGCATTTATTGCCCATCCCTAATTGCCCTTGAGAAGGTAGTGATGAGCTGCTGCCTTGAACCGCTGCAGTCCAAGGTGTAGGTACACCCACTTTCCAGAGCTGGGTAAATACTCATGGCTCTGGAAAGTGGTCACGTTGTGCAGCAACATTTTATTTCTGAACTACAATAATGTGCAAAAGTTGTCTGTGTGTGTGTGTGTGTGTGTGTGTGTGTGTGTGTGTGTGTGTGAGTGTGTGTGTGTGTGTGTGCGCGTGTGTGCGTATGTATACATAGTACTGTATTACTGTATTTGTCAATGTGAAGCAGAGAGCAAGTTTGTAAATCTAGCGGGAACAAACACTGTTGGGAATGATGAGGGTGGAATGCCACTGGAGGGTGGTGGCACAGATGCAGATAAAGAGTGCCAGGGGTGGGGGGTGGCACAGATGCAGATAAAGAGTGCCAGGGTTGGGGGGTGGCACAGATGCAGATAAAGAGTCCCGGGGTGGGAGTGGCACAGATGGCAGATAGAGTGCCAGGGGTGGTGGGAGTGGTGGCACAGATGCAGATAGGTCCAGCCCTGAGACACCAGGCAAGGTCATTTGAGTCCAAACAATTGGTTGATTGATCATTACAAAATGTCTCTCAGCTTCTTCCCTTCTCCCTTCCCCTTTTTCCAACCATGATTCCCCTCTCCCTATCCCTTTCCCACTCTCAGTCCACAAAAAAACCCCACATCAGAATCAGGATTATCATCACTCATGTATGCCATGTTTTCTTTTGTGGCAGCAATACATAACATTACTATTAAAATATCCTAGCTATATAAATGTGTCTAAGACTTTTGCATTGTACTGTTTGCTATCCTAGGGGTGTGTGAGCATTGATTGCTGAAGCACTCTGGTGATTGTCTTTCACAGTTCAGTCAAAATTCACCAATCTTTACTTCACACCTGCCCCTCCCAGTTTCACCTATCGTCTTTTGATTCTTCCTCCCATTCCCCCATCTTTTGCATCTACTCCTCACCTTTTTTCCCCCCAGTCCTGCTGAAGGGTCTCAACCCAAAATATCGACTGTACTCTTTACATAGTTGCTGCCTGGCCCGCTGATTTCTTCCAGCATTTTGTGTGTGTTCATTGAATTGACTTTATTTCTTACATCCTTCACATACATGAGTAAAAATCTTTACATTACGTCTCCGTCTAAATGTGCAATCATAGTAATTTATAAGAAATAGAACAGTCAATGTAGCATAGAAATACACTCAAATCAGTCTGATGGCCTGGTGGAAGAAGCTGTCCTGGAGTCTGTTGGTCCTGGCTTTTATGCTGCTGTACCATTTCCTGGGTGGTAGAAACTGGAATAGATTGTGAATGGGATGACTTGGGTCCCAATTACTTTTCTGGCCCTTTTTTCACATATTTCTTTGTAAATGGCCTGAATAATGGGAAGTTCACAACTGCAGATGCGCTGGGCTGTCCACACCACTCTCTGCAGAATCGTGCAATTAAGGGAAGTACAGTTCCCATACCAGGCAATGATGCAGCCAGCCAGGATGTTCTCAATTGTGCTCCTGTGGAAAGTTCTTAGGATTTGGGGGCCCATACCAAACTTTCTCAACTGTTTAAGGTGAAAGAGGTGCTGTTGTGCCTTTTTCACCACACAGCTGGTGTGTACAGACCACGTGAGGTTTATGCCGAGGAACCTAAAGCTGCTCACCCTCTCAACCCCAGATCCATTGATGTCAATAGGAGTTAGCCTGTCTGCATTCCTCCTGTAATCCTCAACCTTTGTTTTTGTGACATTGAGGGAGAGGTTGTTTTCTTGACACCACTGTGTCAGAGAGACAACTTCTTCCCTGTAGGCCACCTCGTTATTGTTTGAGATTTAGTGTCTTTGGCAAATTTAATTAGCAGATTGGAGCTGTGGATGGCGACAGAGTCATGGGTATACAGGGAGTAAAGGACAGGATTTAGTACACAGCCTTGAGGGGCTCCTGTGTTGAGAGACAGAGGGATGGAGGTGAGAAAGCCCACCCTTAACACCTGCCTGCGATCTGACTAGAAGTCCAGGATCCAACTACACAACGCAGAGTCAAGGCTGAGGTCTCTGAGCTTCGTGTTTAGTCTGGAGGGAATTATGGTGTTGAATGCTGAACTCTAGTCCAAGAACAGCATTCTCACATAAGCATCCTTCTTCTCCAGATATATATGGATGGTACGTAGAGCAGTCGCTATTGTGTCATCTTGTCGATCAGTTGTGTCAGTAGGCAAATTGTAGGGGGTCCAGTTTGGGTGGCAGCATGCTGCAGATGTAGTCCTTGATCAGCCTCTCAAAACGTTTAAAAACGCGAACACGAGAAAATCTGCAGATGCTGCAAATTCAAGCAACACACACAAAATGCTGGTGGAACACAGCAGGCCAGGCATCTATAGGGAGAAGTACAGTTGACGTTTCGGGTCGGGACCCTTCGTCAGGACTAAGAGAAAAAAGAGATAGTAAAGAGATTTGAAAGTGGGAGGGGGAGGGGGAGAACTGAAATGATAGGAGAAGACAGGAGGTGGAGGGATGAAGCTAAGAGCTGGAAAGCTGATTTACAAAAGGGATACAAGGCTAAAGAAGGGGGAAGTATCATAGGATGGAAGGCCTTGGAAGAAAGAAAGGGGGAGAGGAGCACCAGAGGAAAATGGAGAACAGGCAAGAAGCTATTGTGAGAGGGAAAGAGAGGGAAAAAATTATTAAAAATTAGGGATGGGGTAAGAAAGGGAGGAGGGGCATTAATGGAAGTTAGAGAAATCAATATTCATGCCATCAGGTTGGAGGCTACCCAGACGGAATATAAGGTGTTGTTCCTCCAACCTGAGTGTGGCTTCATCTTGACAGTAGAGGAGGCCATGGATAGACATATCAGAATGGGAATAAGATGTGGTATTAAAAAGGTCCTACCCAAGATCCACAAACCTGCCTGTCCAGGTAGACCCATTGTCTCAGCTTGCTCCTACCCCATTGAACTCATTTCTGCATACCTTGACACTGTTTTATCCCCCCTTGTTCAATCTCTTCCCACCTATGTTCAGGACACTTCTCACACTTTGAATTTTTTCAATGATTTTAAGCTCCCTGGCCCCCACCGTCTTATTTTCACCATGGACGTCCAGTCCCTATATACCTCCATCCCCCACCGAGATGGTCTCGAAGCTCTTCGCTTTTTTTTTGGATTCCAGACCTAACCAATTCCCCTCTACCACCACTCTCCTCCGCCTAGCAGAATTAGTTCTTACTCTCAATAATTTCTCCTTTGGCTCCTCCCACTTCCTCCAAACCAAGGGTGTAGCCATGGTTATGCCTGCCTTTTTGTTGGCTTTGTGGAACAGTCCATGTTCCAAGGCTATACGGGTATCCATCCCCCTCTTTTCCTTCGCTACATCGACGACTGCATTGGCGCTGCTTCTTGCACGCGTGCTGAGCTCGTCGACTTCATTAACTTTGCCTCCAACTTTCACCCTGCCCTCAAATTTACCTGGTCCATTTCCGACACCTCCCTCCCCTTTCTTGATCTTTCTGTCTCCATCTCTGGAGACGGCCTATCTACTGATATCTACTATAAACCTACAGACTCCCACAGCTACCTGGACTATTCCTCTTGCAAAAAGGCTATCCCCTTCTCACAATTCCTCCGTCTCCACCGCATCTGCTCTCAGGATGAGGCTTTTCTTTCCAGGACGAAGGAGATGTCTTCCTTTTTTAAACAAAGGGGCTTCCCTTCGTCCACCATCAACTCTGCTCTAAAACGCCCCTCTCCCATTTCCCGCACATCTGCCCTCACCCCATCCACCCACCACCCCACTCGTGGTAGGTAAGGATAAGGGGAACCCTATCCCCCCACCAACCTCCAGGTCCAACATATAATTCTCCGTAACTTCCGCCACCTCCAACGGGATCCCACTACCAAACACATTTTTCCCTCCCCCCACCCCCCTCTGCTTTTCGCAGGGATCGCTCCCTACGCGACTCCCTTGTCCACTCGTCCCCCCCATCCCTTCCTACTGATCTCCCTCCTGGCACATATCCTTGTAAATGGAACAAGTGCTACACCTGCCCTTACAATTTCTCCCTCACCACCATTCAGGGCCCCAGACAGTCCTTCCAGGTGAGGCGACACTTCACCTGTGAGTCGGCTGGTGTGGTATACTGCGTCCGGTGCTCCCGGTGTGGCCTTTTATATATTGGTGAGACCCGACGCAGACTGGGAGACTGTTTCGTGGAACACCTACGCTCGGTCCGCCAGAAAAAGCAGGATCTCCCAGTGGCCACACATTTTAATTCCACCTCCCATTCCCATTCTGATATGTCTATCCATGGCCTCCTCTATTGTCAAAGTGAATCCAAACTCAGGTTGGAGGAACAACACCTTATATACCGGCTGGGTAGCCTCCAACTTGATGGCATGAACATTGACTTCTCTAACTTTTGTTAATGCTCCTCCTCCCCTTCTTACCCCATCCCTGACATGTTTAGTTGTTTGCCTGTTCTCCATCTCCCTCTGGTGCTTCCCCCCCCCCCCCCCCCCACTTTCTTTCTCCCGAGGCCTCCCGTCCCATGATCCTTTCCCTTCTCCAGCTCGGTATCACTTTCGCCAATCACCTTTCCAGCTCTTAGCTTCACCCCACCCCCTCCGGTCTACTCCCATCATTTCGCATTTCCCCCTCCCCCCACTACTTTCAAATCTCTTACTATCTTTCCTTTCGGTTAGTCCTGACGAAGGGTCTCGGCCCGAAACATTGACAGTGCTTCTCCCTATAGATGCTGCCTAGCTTGCTGTGTTCTACCAGCATTTTGTGTGTGTTGTTGTTTGAATTTCCAGCATCTGCAGATTTCCTCGTGTTGAATCTATTTTCAATAACTGTCCTTCAGTTAACAATTTAAATAGTTTTATATTAATTTTGACAGTATTTTTAAATGGTTCCCATTATTATCTATTATGACAACCTGAGACCAAGTTTCACAAACTGTTCAAACTACCTCATCATACATATTTAATTAACTTTGTTTAAATGCAAGTCCAAGTTTGAATCCCATTTTACCCAGGAATGAGTGCATAACTGGTCTGCACATTAGCTGATTTTATGACATACTGTTCAAGACAGTCTCAAATGTATTCAGCAATCTCATTTTCAGAACTATCTTTGCTGGTTTGAATTATTCAGTCTTGCATTGTCAATTTCCCATTTCATTTGGAGTACCTCAACCCAAAGGTCAAATCTTAAAATTCATCAGAAGCAAGAAACAGCTGAAATGAATAGGTACAAATCTACATAATTTAAATCCAGGATTTTTGAAAGGAGGCCTTTGTGTAAGTTAGGCATCAACCAGCAATAGTTACACAAACTGTTTTCATTTACCATGGTTTGTAATTTTAAAAAAATAGAATTATGACATAAAATATTTGAATAACTGAAAAAGACATTATAACTTTTAAATGGAAATGTTTCAGCTTGGGTTAACAATAATTTGGATCCAACTCTTGGTGAACCAATGCGGTTTTAGACTTAACTTTAAATTTAAATATAGAAATAGGATATAGTAACGTGTTTAAATTGTGACCAAGAAACCAGAACAGAAATTATGAAACTTTAAAACAATCACATGCAGACGCAGAATCTTTGATAAGATTTTGGTTTGGGTTTCAGTACATTGCACTTACCATTTCTCTTCTCCTTTCTTCCTCCCTTTCAGCTTCTTTTTCATAGTCTCTGGCCTTCTTTCGTTCTCTTATTTCCCAATTTTTAAGACGCTATATCAAAAGGTCCAATATTAATTAAACAGATCCAAATTTAATATAACACAGCAGCTTCAAATCTAATGGCAAAATTCAGTACTAACTTGAGTGGTTCAGCAAACAGTACAAACCATCAATGTTATTATGCATTTGGAATCTTGAAATCAACTTAAATTGCACAAATCCTCTAAAATAGCTTTTAGTATTCTTTCTAGATGGAGATCAAAAAAATCAAATTCTGACAGCACAAGATGTCCCAACTTTGAACACCAGTCAGAACATCAAATAATGCCAAGATCAAATACATCCAGACAAATTAAACCTGTATGTGTTCCTCTAGTTTATCTCCAACTTGACAAAGTTAGCAATACTTATTGTCTAATTCAGTTTCCCACCTCTTGGTATGCATTTTCTTTCTCACGAAGCTTTCTTTCAAGTTTCCGACGTTCATACATTTCTTCTTCATCTTCCTCCCTATCCCTTTTCTTTTCCTTTTCTCGGCTTTTCTCTCTGCAAATTTCCATTAAATGTAAGAATCTGATTAAAGTAATGTTAGCATTGTCTGAAAACTGCAACATTATATAAACAGCCTAGCACAAATAGAAAAGGTGCAGAGGAGATTTATGAGGATGTTGCCTGGACTGGGGAGCATGCCTTATGAGAATAGGTTGAGTGAACTCGGTTGTTTTTCCTTGGAGTGACAGAGGATGAGAGGTGACCTGATAGAGGTGTATAAGATGAAGAGAGGCACTGATCGTATGGATAGTCAGAGGCTTTTTCCCAGGTCTGAAATGGCTAGTATGCGAGGGCACAGTTTTAAGGTGCCTGGAAGTAGATACAGAGGAGATGTCAGGGGCGATTTATTTATTTATTTAAAACACAGAGACTGGTGAGTGCATAGAATGGGCTGCCGGCAACAGTAGTGGAGGTGGATACAATAGGGTCTTTTAAGAGACTCCTGGACAGGTACATGGAGCTCAGAAAAATAGAGGGCTATGGGTAACCGTAAGTAATTTTTAAGGTAAGGACATGTTCAGCACAGCTTTGTGGGCTGAAGGGCCTGTATTGTGCTGTAGGTTTTCTGTTTCTAAATAACCAACGCAAGGTAAAATTATGACATGCCCAAGAAACTCAGGAGAAATTATCTCCATGTTATGGCAGCAGAGAAAGTGAGAGTGAAGAGGAAATGAGTGGTGTGCATGCAGAGCATGAAAATAAATGGGCCAAGCAGTAAAATTAGTAAGATACAAAGATCAGGATGCAAAAGTCTATAGTACCCTCAATTTGTTTTCTCATCTCCCCCCCCCACCCCAGTGTGAAGCAATGTCTTTTATGTCTATGCTTTTATGCCAAACATAGTAAATTTGTGCTTTGCTTTGGCAGAAGCTGATTTTCCATCATCTTATTTCAACATGATGCAACTGACACCAAATCTTCAAAAAGTCGCTACTCTTTATAGCAACTATTTGAAAAAATAAATTTTGGAATATAACCAGGGATGGTGAAAACGTATCATAAAAGATTATTTTCAGGCAAGTGAATGATTAAGATATAACTTACTGAAACAGTGAACCATTTCCTAAAATAATCACCTGGATCTACTTCGATCCTTGCTTCTCTCCCGGTCCCGGCTTCTTTCTCTCTCTTTATCCCGCTCTCGATCCCTTTCTCGGTCGCGTTCTCTTTCCTTATCCTTTGTTCTCTCACGATCTCTATCACGGTCTCGCTCACGATCCCGATCCCGCTCACGCTCTCGTTCCCGCTCTCTTTCCCGCTCACGCTCCCGTTCCCTCTCCTTTTCTTTCTCGCGTTCCTTCTCTCTTTCACGCCTTTCTCTTTCTCGCTCACGTTCTTTCTCTCTATCTCTTCTCTCCTTTTCAACTTCTTGTCTTTCTTTTTCTCGTCGCCCCTTTTCTTCTTCTAGTTTCTAAAAATTAAAAAAATTCTTACTCATTAGCGATATTTACAATATTGCAATGCTATAAAAATGTATTAATCTCAAGATCATAAAAAGGATGTTGACATAAAGTTTGTCAACTATATCAGAAACACACAACTTTATATAATTACTTAAATACAGATAAAAACAATAAAATTTTATTTAAAAATCATTACTGCCAGATTTCCTACTAGAAAATGAAGAGACTACAATCCATCCTTTGAAGTGATTTGACTTACAGTGGTCTGCTAGGACTTGGATCGTCAAGACTGGATTAACATTGCCTAAAAGCTAAATGTCTGGGAAGAGCAAGTAAATTGTTCACAAGTAATAGAATAACCATGTTGTCAGCACCAGCAGATGCCAACACATTAGAAAAAGCAACTTTTACAATATACATGTTACATACAATAAATAATCCCTAGTTTACAATTAAACAGTAAATTATTAAACAAACATTATGCAACAATTGAAAAGTATTAAACAACTGTAAACACAGGTTCTTACCTCAAAACTCTTGTTGGCGATCGGCAATCAATGACTATCAAATCAGCAAACAATAATGAAAAGGAAGCTTTTACAACACATCAATTTATCCAATCAGTATGAGGCAATAAGAAAATATAAGTATCACCACCACCTACTGCTGGATATACTGATGTAACTGCCATAACTGATGGTAGAAGAGATGCAAAATAGATTTCAAATATGCTAAGTGTATTAAGCGCAGACACACATATCTAGCTTGAGAAATGTTTTAATGTATTAAGATGTATTGAAATAGGGTAAATATGCATGCCATCCCAGGCTATTCTATATTGTTAAAACTGTTCGTTACTGCAAGACCACCCCACGTATATACAATACTTAAATATCACATAAAGGGCCATTTCTTCAATAGAAAGGAATTTAATTAATGAGTTACAGGATTTCTACAAACTTACCTCTTCTAAAGGCTATTAGCTTTACTATTACCTCTTCAAGTAGTAAAACACTCTTTTACATACTTACAAAATTCTGACATCCCTTATAGCTGAATATGTTTTCTTGGGAAAAACTTGACATAACTAGGGAGAAATATTGAAAGGTAGGTCTAAAAGTTTTATATCGCCATACCTTTAATATTTTAATTCCTTCAGCTTTCAATGCATTTAACACTCCTATCATTATTTAAACTTAAAAAAATTAACTGACTTACAAATGATTCCAACTACTTTGATGTTAATGGATATTTTTCAATGCAAGCTGCCTTAGATTTAAAAAGGGAATGAATGAAAATAATAAATTTAAATAGTTTAATTTAAATATCAAATGTAAACTAAAAGCAAAGGAAAAAGGAGAGGGAAAAGATAAGCTTATTGGGTCTTACCTCATATTCTTCAGACTCATCAGTACTCTAAATGGACACCCCCTGTTAAACTGAACTTTTGACAGCAACAGTCTAAAAGACTGTAGCAAATACATTACAATACAAGAGTCAAAACATGCAAAGGTTGACTGTACACGTATTAAAAGTTCCCAATATTGAAAATGATTGCATTAAACCAGAAGTAGGGAGATAAACAGATTATTCGAGATTGTGAAAGCAAACGACTTTGAAAAATGACCAGCTGCACCTTTGCATATTTCTCTAAGGGGGCATCCATGAATTTTATAAAAAAGAAACAGAAGCTCATACTTACGTCCTATCCATGCATTTTCACAAGTTCTGAGTTCATCTTGCTTTAGTCACCATATGATCTCTATCATAATGGTGGGGGTCAATGAATAGATTAGCTTTAAGGGCATGTACATTATTCCATGCATGTTATATGGTATCTGTTTTGGATTTCCCTACCCCATTTTCTTCTTCTATGCCTAACGATTCAACAGTACCACTTACAGTCCACTAGGCAATTGCTCGAAGGTAAGGTTCTAACTTTGTTCTTCCTTCTCAAATTTTCATTAAGTTGCTAGATTTAATTCCTGTACTATTAAGTTTGGTTATTAAATGCACCACAAGCAATAACCTGGCAATGCATTAAAACTTATCAACATCCACTGATCAATTGATAACTCAAAATGGTTTTAGTACTAATACTGAATTCCAATAACTAAATAAAAACAAAAAAAAGTATCCCCCTTACAATTCATTTCTAAGTACACCTGAGAAAAATCAGATTATACGTGCAAATATACAGTATGGATGAATTTATTTTGTTCTCCTTTGTAATTCTAACTTAAAATGGGCCCAAAGTAATATTCATCCATATATTAATGACCGAAAGGGATAGTCACTGACTACCTCATTTTAACAAAGATAATCTTACTGATAGCAAATGTTTTAATGACCTATCGGCTTTCTAAGAAAAGCAAGTGTGTGTAGATCTTGTGCTCATATTTATAGAAATAAAATAAATTTTGGTACTACCTTGTGAGTATCTCTGAATTTGCTAATTTCTCTAGAAATTAGGTCTCGTTTATCCTCTTCCATTTCCATAGCACTTATATCATCCTGTTGAACAAAGCAAAAGTTGCTAAGTCATTTTAAATTTTCCTTTAATATAAAAACAATATGAATGGATTAAGCTATAAGTACACACAGTGCCTATAAAAAGTATTCATCCCCCATTGTAAGTTTTTTATGTTTTATTTTACAACACTGAATCACAGTGGATTTAATTTGGCTTTTTTTTTTGGACATTGATCAATGGAAAAATACTTTTTCGTGTCAAAAGTGAAAATAGACCCCTACAAAGTGATCTAAATTAATTAAAAATATAAATCACAAAATAATTGATTGCATATGTATTCGCCCCCTTTAATATGACACAACAAATCACTGGTGCAGCCAATTGGTTTCAGAAGTCACATAATTAGTTAAATGGAGATCACCTGTGTATAGTCAAGGTGTTTCAATTGATTGTGGTAAAACTACACTTGTATCGGGAACTTCCAACTGCGGGCGAATCAATATCCTGGCCAAAACTACACCATGAAGACAAAAAAATACTCCAAGCAACTCCGTGAAAAGGTTAGTGAAAAGCACAAGTCAGGAGATGGATACAAGAAAACAAGAAAGTCACCAAATATCCCTTGGAGTACAGTTAAGCCAATCATCAATGGAAAGAATATGACACAGCTGTAAATCTGCCTAGAGCAGGCTGTCCTCAAAAACTGAATGACTGTGCAAAAAGAGGACTAGTGAGGGAGGCCACCAAGAGACCTATAACAACTCTAGAGGAGTTACAAGCTTCAGTAGCTGAGAAACTGCAGATACAACTGCTGCCTAGCTGCTTCACCAGTCACAGCTTTATGGGAGAATGGCAAAGAAAAAACCATTGTTGAAAAAAAAACTCACGTGAAATCTCTGCTAGAGTTTGCCAGAAAGCATGTGGGAGACTCTGAAGTTTAGAAGGTTCTATGGTTTGATGAAACCAAAGTTGAGCTTTTTGACCATCAGGCTAAACGCTGTTTGGTGTAAGCCAAACACCACACATCATCAAAAACATACCACTCCTAATTCGAAGCATGGTGGTGGTGCATCATGCTGTGGGGATGCTTCACTGTAGAAGGCCCTGGAAGGCCTGTGAAGGTAGAGGGTAAAATGAATGCAGCAAAATTCTGGAGGAAAACCTGATGCAGTCTGCAAGAGAACTGTGACTTGGAAGAAGATTTGTTTCCAGCAAGACAAAGACCTCAAGCATAAAGCCAAGCTACACAGGAATGGCTTAAGAACAAAGTTAATGTCCTGGAGTGGCTAAGTCAGAATCCAGACCTCAATTCAACTGAGAATTTCTGGCTGGACTTGAAAAGGCTGTTCACTCATGATCAACATGCAATCTGACAGAGCTTGAGCAGTTTTGCAAAAGAAGAATGGGGAAAAATTGCAGTGTCCAGAAATGCAAAGTTGATAAGAGGCCTATCCACACAGACTCAAGGCTATAATTGCTGCCAAAGATGCATCATTCCAGAACGAAGGAGCTGCCCTCTTCCTTCAAAGGGGCTTCCCTTCTTCCACCATAAACGCTGTTCTCAACTGCATCTCTTCCATTTCACACAAATCTGCCCTTACCCCATCTTCCCACCATGGATAGGGTACTTCTTGTCCTCACCTACTACCCTAACAGCCTCTGCATCCAGCACATTATTCTCCAAAACTTCCACCATCTCCAATGGGATCCCACTACCAAGTACATCTCTCCCTCCTCCCCACCACTTTCTGCTTTCCGCAGGGATCGCTCCCTACACAACTCCTTTGTCCATTCGTCCTTCACCACTGATCTCTCTCCTGGCACTTATCTTTGAAGTAACACCTGCCCCTACACCACCTCCCTCACTACCATTCAGGGCTCCAAACAGTCCTTCCAGGTGAGGCAACACTTCACCTGAGTCTGCTGGGGTCATATACTGTGTTTGGTGCAGCCTCTTGTATAATCGGTGATACCCGACATAGATTGGGAGACTGCTTCGCCAAGCCCACCAGAAAAAACTGGATCTCCCAGTGGCCACCCATTTTAGTTCCACTATCTCATTCCCATTCCGACATGTCAATCTATGGCCTCCTCTACTGTTGTGATGAGGCCACACTAAGGTTGGAGGAGCAACTCCTTTTATTCCACCTGGGAAGCCTCCAACCCGAAGGTATGAACATTGATTTCTTGAACTTCTGGTAATGCCCCCCTTCTTTACCATTCCCCATCCTCTTTTCCCTCTATCATCTTATCTCCTTGCCTGCCTATTGCCTCCCTCTGGTGCTTCTCCCCCTTTTCTTTCTTCCATGGCCTTCTGTCCTCTCCTATCCGACTCCCCCTTCTCCAGCCCTGTATCTCTGCCAAATATCAACTTCCCAGCTATTAACTTCACCCCTCCCCCTCCAGCTTCTACCCATCACCTTGTGCTTCCACATGCGCACCCCCCCCAACCTTCCAACTCTAACTCAACTTTTTTTTCTCCAGTCCTGCTGAAGGGTCTTGGCCCAAAACACAGACTGTAGTTTTTTCCATAGATGCTGTCTGGCCTACTGAGTTCCTCCAGCATTTTGTGTGTGTTGTCAACTAAATAGTGACTTGAAGGGGGAAAATAATTATGCAACTATTGTGTTTAATAACTGTAATAATTTTAGACCAATTTACAGAAATTTGTTTTCACTTTGAACCTGTGTCAAATAAAGCCAAATTGAATCCATTGTGACCCAGTGCTGTAAAACAATAAAACATGGAAACTTCCAAGGGCGGAATATAGTTACTGTAGTATCCAATGATTAAAAAAAAGGTTTGCGGTGTTATTAGATGTTCACAGAAGGCTGCCAAATGCAGTAATGTGCATTTGAGGTATAGAAATTTGGCAATGCTAAGCATCCACTAATGCAAGGAAGCCTGATATGACAATACATCTTTCTTTAAAAGTGAGGACAAAACTTGGCTATAATTCCCCATGATCATCTTCAAATAGTGCCCTGAGGACTTTTAAATGCAACAAGAGTTTCAAAGACTCTGCTCAAGAGTCTTGGCAATGCATTTAAGTGCCAGTCTACATTAACTACTAACATGTCAGATTAAAATTAACATGAAGAGGTACTGCTGGACGAGAGTTTTGTTAAAACATTAATAGATGGATATGTATTTCCAGATTCCATTCATGCGAGTAATGAGCATACATTCTCTCTAGTCTAATACTGTATTACGTATTTTTATAATGCGGAGACTTAACGATTTGAATAATTACTTACATTAACATCTGAATTATGTCCCCAACAGGATCTAATCTAAACACTTTCCTGAAGTCTTAGCAATGCTTTTTGCTGAATGTTAACTCTCGTAGCTTCCTAATGCAATACCACTTATACTAAGATTATTTTCCTACTATGTTGCACAACCCAACCAAATGAAGTTAGTTATTGCACCATTCAATTATTTAACCTCTTCTAATGTCCAAAAATAATTTACAGACCTTATTCCACTTAGATATTAACTTTTATAATGTATTCATTTTTGATCTAATAACACACAAACTCTCAGAAAAACAATAGATGTAAACACAGCTGTCACATTTACTCAAGCAGCTCTAGTACAAAATAGCTTAACAACATTCATTTCCTTAACCCTTTCATTTGCAGTTTTCGATACACAGACAAGCCTATGTATGGCTATTACTTGCAGCTCTTTTCAAATGCACACTGCTGTCACAAGATAAACTATATTTTTGATTTCCTTCTTCCATCCTTAGCTTGCTCATTATCTCTCTTAAAGCTTTCATATCCATGTCATTATCATTTGAAATTTAACCAGTTGAAAGTTCAAATTAGCTTCAAGTAGAATAGTGGGACCTCAGCCTCCAAAATAACCAAACTGTAAATAGCCCTGGTCTACCCACCCCAGCTAATAGAAGCATCATTCTGTTAAATCTTAAAAAAAAGTTCCAATAAAATTACTGTTCTTCGAAGCATGAGAGGAATCAATCCACTGAACCCATCTAGCACTCTTGTCACAAGTATATCCTTTCTTCGGTATGGAGATTAGCTCTGCACACATTGTTTCAGATGCAGGTCTATGAGTAATTTATGATTTTCTCCAATTCCCTTACAGTGCAGGCCAATATACCATTTACCTTGCTAAACCTACCACTGAGTACAAGGACATACAGGTTCTTCTGAAAAAATATTTCAATTTTTGATCATTTAACACAAAATGCACTGCTATTTTTCTACGAGTATCATTATTTGGAAAAAAGTTGCAACATTTATATTCAATGCCAATTCTCAAAGGGAGCTTTTTATTTGAACTATAAATCAACATTTCATCTATTGATTGAAACTATTTTTTATATTTCCATGATATAATTGCCCTTACTTCAAAAAAGAAAAGTATATCCTTATACCACTGTAACAAGTAGTCATCAATATTTTTGAACTTAGAACTTAATTTTGTGCTAATCATCAACTGAGAATTTAAAATAAAGAATATATATCTACATTGAAATACCTCCTCTTTCTTTTCTTTTTTCTTCTTTCTAGGATGTGAATCTTGATCTTGGGAAGGTGCATTTAATTCGCTGGAGTATTCTCTTATTAATCCTTCTATTGCTCCTTTTACAATCTGATCTCTCCTTTTAGTTTCCTCATCCACAACATCATCTGACGAATCCTCTGTTTTTGTATCCTTCAGAATGCAGCAACAATTAAAATAATAGACTCGTTATTACATTGAAAATCTGCCGTACGTAATTAAGCATTTCCTACCTGAAAAAATGCGTCTTAGGCATTCTTGTAGAGTGCATTAATATGAATACAACAGACTAGATTTTGCTTTACTTTTGAAATTATTTATGAACCTGCTATATAACTGATCACCCGGATTTGAAAAACTGTAAGACTAACTTGAGAATACAACTTCTTTTCCTCAAAAGGCTTCACAATACAAATGTGAAACTCCTATATGACATGGCATATAGGCCTATTTATTTCTTTAAATACATTTTCTGGTAGATCATTTTAACCCCTATCTTCATAACAAACTTCTTTTTAATAATGCATTTCTTTACCCACTGGGGCTAAATAACAAATTTGGTTTCTTAGATATAGCTAAAAGCTGAACCAGTAATAGTTTGGAGTCCACACGCCAAATCCAATAGGACAAAATGGGATCAATTTCTCCCGCTGAACTGTCACAGTAAGTAAATAAATAATGGGCTCCCTCACAGGACAACCTACACCCCCACCTAGCTTAATATTGTCTGCATACTTTGCAACAAAGCATCAATTCCATCATCTAAATCATTGACATACAGTGGCATGCAAAAGTTTGGGCACCCCCAGTCAAAATTTCTGTTACTGTGAATAGCTAAGCGAGTAAAAGATGACCTGATTTCCAAAAGGCATAAAGTTAAAGATGACACATTTCTTTAATATTTTAAGCAAGATTACTTTTTTATTTCCATCTTTTACAGTTTCAAAATAACAAAAAAGGATAAGGGCCTGAAACAAAAGTTTGGACACCCTGCAGAGTCAGTACTTAGTAACATCCCCTTTGGCAAGTATCACAGCTTGTAAACACTTTCTGTAGCCAGCTAAGAGTCTTTCAATTCTTGTTTGGGGGATTTTCGCCCAATCTTCCTTGCAAAAGGCTTCTAGTTCCTAGTTCTGTGAGATTCTTGGGCCATCTTGCATGCATTGCTCTTTCGAGTCTATCCACAGATTTTCAATGATGTTTAGGTCAGGGGAACGTGAGGGTCATGGCAGAACCTACAGCTTGCACCTCTTGAGGTATTCCATTGTGGATTTTGAGGTGTGTTTAGGATCATTATCCTGTTGTAGAAGCCATCCTCTTTTCATCTTCAGCTTTTTTTTTTTTTTTTACAGATGGTGTGATGTTTGCTTCCAGAATTTGCTGGTATTTAATTGAATTCATTCTTCCCTCTACCAGTGAAAAGTTCCCCGTGCCACTGGCTGCAACACAAGCCCAAAGCATGATGGATCCACCCCCGTGCTTAACAGTTGGAGAGGTGCTCTTTTCATGAAATTCTACACCTTTTTTTCTCCAAACATACCTTTGCTCATTGAGGCCAAAAAGTTCTATTTTAACTTCATCAGTCCACAGGACTTGTTTCCAAAATGCATCAGGCTTGTTTAGATGTTCCCTCGCAAACTTCTGACGCTGAATTTTGTGGTGAGGACGCAGGAAAGGTTTTCTTCTGATAACTCTTCCATGAAGGTCATATTTGTGCAGGTGTCACTGCACAGTAGAACAGTGCACCACCTCTCCAGTGTCTGCTAAATCTTCCTGAAGGTCTTTTGCAGTCAAACAGGGGGTTTGATTTGCCTTTCTAGCAATCCTACAAACAGTTCTCTCAGGAAGTTTTCTTGGTCTTCCAGACCTCAACTTGAGCTCCACCGTTCCTGTTAACTGCCATTTCTTAATTACATTACGAACTGAGGAAATTGTTACCTGAAAACATATTGCTATCTTCTTATAGCCTTCTCCTGCTTTGTGGGCATCATTTATTTTAATTTTCAGAGTGCTAGGCAGCTGCTTAGAGGAGCCCATGGCTGCTGATTGTTGGGACAAGGTTTGAGGAGTCAGGGTATTTATAAAGCTTTGAAATTTGCATCACCTGGCCTTTCCTAACGATGACTGTGAACAAGCCATAGACCCTGGTAAAAGTTCAAATCTCTTGGGGTGCCCACAGTCTGACCTCAGTGGTTGGGAAGATGTTGGAGCTGATTATTAAGGATGAGGACTCTGGGTACTTGGAGGTATGTGGTAAAATAGGCCATAGTCGGCATGGTTTCTTCAAGGGAAAATCTTGCCTGACAAATCAAAGGCTTGAGAGCTCAAATCTCTTGGGGTGCCCAAACTTTTGCATGCCATTGTATAATGTAAAAAGAATCGGTCCCAACACAGACCCTTGTGGAGTACCACTATTCATCAGCAGCCAACCAAAAAAGGCTCCATTTATTCCCATGCGTTGCCTCCTCCCATTTATCCACTGCTTTATGCACGCTGGAATCTGTCTTGTAATAACATGGGCTTGTAGCTTAAGCAGCCTCACGTGTGGCACCTTGTCAAAGGCCTTCTGAAAATCCAAGTACACAACATCAACCGATTCTCCTTTGTCCATCCTGCTTGTTATTTCTTCAAAGAATTCCAATAGATCTGTCAGGCAAGATTTTCCCTTGGGGAAACCATGCCGACTATGGCCTATTTTACCACGTACCTCCAAGTACCCAGAGTCCTCATCCTTAATAATCAACTCTAACATCTTCCCAACCACTGAGGTCAGACTAATTAGCCTATAGCCTCCTTTCTTTTGCCTCTCCCTTCTTAAGAATGGAGTGACATTTGCAATTTTCCAGTCTTCTGGAACCATTCCAGAACCTAGTGATTCTTGAAAGATCCAGTGCCTAGGTTGATCTTGGCCTCTGTTAGTGTGACTGAATGCAGCTGTCTTGAACTGAGTGGATTTTCACACCATTTCAGCATATAGGCAAGAGCTGCACCTGGAATTACAATTCCCAAGCCAAACTGATTATAGCAGATTTCTTTTCCTATGGGAACATTAGTGAGTAAAAGTGGCTTTAATAAGCAGTTATATAGTGCACATACACTGGCAGTTATAAACAAATCCACATTTTTAACCTAAATTTAAATTCCACATTGGGATTTATAAATGCCTTGCAAGTTAATTCAAGCCTCTGGGTTCTTCACCCAGTAATCTAACCACAGTGTAAAATCTGGCATTATACATAATGCTCATTTAACACCACCATAATGCATAATTACACAGAACCCAATCTTATCGCGCTTTAAATTTATAAAAAAAATATTAATTATAAAGTTCTGATGAAAGGTCATTCACACCATTTCTCTCCTCACAAATACGGACTCAACTGTTGAATATCTACAGCATTAACTTTTTCAGTTCAAATATCAAGACAACATTTTTAAAAAGAACACTGATTTTGAATATAAATGGACCTACTCCATTGACTCCTTTCTTTTTGGCCTTCCATTCATCCAGCTGGGCTTTGGTCTTTGCATCTACTTTTACGAGCAGCTTTTTGTCTCCTACTTGAAGTTCATGCAATAACCTTAAAGCTCGCAGAGTAGATTCTGGCTCCTTATACTCACAAAATCCGAATGCTAGAAAAACAACAGATGTATTAACACAACCAATATATGACATTTGGATTTTAAGTTGTTAAAACCACAATAATTTCACTGCCCAGTTATCTGCAGTACCTCCACGTTTCTGAAATCACACAGAATTGAAATGAGAAATACACACTTTTCATATCAAGATTAAACAGCAATCCTTTGATATAAGAAAGTTCAATTAACACATTTCCACAATAACTGAATCTCTGGAGCACATCTTTGATTTACAAACCTATCTGTCATACAAACAGCATTTAATGGAATACAGTGGAACAAAATATTCAACCAAGTTGCTGTCCACGTCGTGAGTATTGTTTGCAAGGAACAAAACTGGAAATAATGTTTGTGTCACTGGAAGGAAGATACGGGTGCTGCACCTGGGATCAGTACTGGAATCTTTGCTCCAAATATTACACCTCCTTGTTGGCAGCAAGCCAAAAGATTGTGGGTTTAAGCTCCAATAGCACATGAATACAAACCTGGGCTGACACTTCCAGTATGTTGTAGGAAGCACTGTCTTTCAAGTAAGACAATAATCTGAAGCCCATTATATAAATTTAACTAATTATTTGCTTAATTTGTTAAACGACAGGGCTTGGTAATTAAACACCAAGACGCGGTTTAAAATGAGTAACCTAGATGTCACTTAATTTAATGTAAAGTAACACTAATTTTATAACACAAATGTTAAAATCAAAACATGACTGAAGTAACAAACTCCAGCTGTTAGACACATGGCAGATAAAAGTATGAACCAAGTTATTATGGTGGGAAAAAAAAAAAAGCTTAAATAGAACAAAGTGGAATGAAGCTGCAGAAAGACGTATTTGATTCTAAAAGGAAAAGGCAATCCAAGAAAGCTACTGAAACTACATGGAATTCTAGGCGCTGCTAAGATTTTCATAAAATATCTGCTGACCTCCAGGGCAGAGCATTAGCTCAATTTTTTTGAGCACCACAATCAGAAAGGGTGCAAAGGAATTTTCCTGTTTTGCTACCAATTAGCACAGAAACCAGAGAGGTTTAGAGCAAATGAGCTTTTGATAAGAATATATAGATGTGCAAAATCATTTAATTTTAACAGTGTAATAATGTACAAATACCGTAGATTCCGGATTTTAAGCCGCTACTTTTTCCCCACATTTTGAACAGCTTTGAACTCTGCGGCCTTTAATACGGTGCGGCTAATGTATTATTTTTTTTCATGCCGCCAAAAACATTTTGCCTCGTAACAGTAGACCAATAAAATTGATGAGTAGTTCAGAGGTCCAATGAAATTGTACGATAAATCAAGCGCACTTTCACAATTAAATTATTGTAAATCAGTCATTTGTACTCACCCTCATCAACATGGAAAACACTCGAAGAAAAGCATTGTGCTGCCTTTATGGCAGTTATTTAGTTTATAATATTTTCGCTTAGTAATTCATTTGTTAGTTAAAGTTAGAAGTGTTTTAACTATATTTGTTTTCTGTACTACATCGCGGGATGCTATGACGTCACACCCGGTTTCGCCGCGTCTTGTGGGAAAAATGCCGGTTTGCGATAAACGGGACGGCGGGGGGGGCGAGCGGCGGAGCGAAAACGCTGCTTTTAAGTTAAAGGCGATCAATAACTTTTCCTGGTAGGCTGCAGTATATATATTTTTTACCAGTCGTTAGGAGATATTGGAATGTTGTTCAGTAAAAAAGTATACGCAACGTATATTTAAAAGTAGCCGCGTTACAGGCACGGTTCGAAAAAAAGCATTTGCAATATGTATTTGTTTATGTTACCATAAGGATTTAATTAAAAGTTAAAAAATCCTCACGTGTAATATCTTTCTGTGTAAATATCTCATATTACAACGTGGGACACCTGCGGCCGAAAATCCGGTGCGGCCTGTACAAGTAAAAAATTGATTTTTTTTCTAAAATTAGAGCCAGCGGCTTTTAATCAGGTGCGCTCTGTAGTCCGGAATCTACGGTAATTCCAGTGGCAAGAGTTGGGAACCAGAGCAAGAATAAGAAGCAACAAGAGGAAAAGTTTCTCAAAAAACTTTTCTCAATTATGATCTGAAATGCAAAAAGAGGGATAAGCATATTTTCAGCTCTAACACTCTGAAGTAAATGGGAGGGTTGAAATCTACAAAACTAGGGGAACTATGCAGGGACAGCATAACAATGCTATACCTTCTTTACAAATTCCACGCACTTTCACACAGAAACAAAATACAGGATTACAGATAATATTTTCCACTCCACTTGCCAGTTATTAAACTTGCCCTTGGGCATAGGTTTTTCTTTGCTTATCAAGTTGCTGACAGACATTCTGAGCAGGCAAATAGATCCAACCAACAGTATTTGACATTGAAATTAAAGTCCGAGTACACATTTCAATGAAATACTTTTTAAAACAAATAATAGATTCCTATAGTAAAAATACAGCTATTAATTAAAACCTGATATAAGAAACATTCAAGTTGGTGAAATGTTGGATCGAATCTCTGCCTCTGAGTTCCGATGCTCTTGGAGATGTTACTGAAATTCTGAGATTTATGGATTGGACTGCAGGTCACATTAGCCTCTTTTAGTTCTATTTTTTGTCGTGTTCATTGTTTCTGTGGCTGATTGGGGTTTGGGGTTTGATGTTTTCCATGTGATTGATCTGTTAAGTTTGTGTGTGCGGGAGGAGTTTTGGGGGAGGGAGGGGGTGGGATGAATGTCTTTATTTCAACTACTTTTATGGTGTTCTGCATTTTATGGCTGTCTGGAGAAGACAAATCTCAGATGTATTCTCCATACATACTTAAATAATAAAATGAACCTTTGAACTCTACTTACCTTGCAACTTGCCTGAAGCTCCTTGTACTCTCTTCCAACTTAAAACCAAGCCACATTTCTGTAAATTGGGAGAATTATTGCAATAAATGCCACAAAGTATATTCAACTGAATGTTTGTTTTTTTAAATAAAATGTGATTAAAGATGAACAGTGACACACTTTAAGATGACCAGCATAAAAAAAACAGAACACGAGCACTGAAAAAGTTGAGATGGGCGAGTGGGGAAGAAGTAAGGTGGGAGAACCAAGCATCAGAGAAAAGAGCTATAGGATTAAATGCTCATATTTCCATTAGATGCTGCTGAAGACCTCCAGGTACAGTTCTAACCATTGTATAATTTTGTATGTTTCACCACTTTTTAAAACACAAAAGAACTATAGGGAGATAATGTAGGTAAACTGTAGACAGAATTCCCCAAAGCAGAGCTTATTGATGTTTAAACAGGATGCCTTGACAGATGAATGCATGACTTATGAATTGGTGCAAGGAGCAGGGCTTCAGATGGATCATCGAGATCTCTTCGGGGGAAGGTTTATACAAAAAGGAATGGGGCATATCCTTGCCAGAACTGTTGGGGAGGGTTTAAACTAATATGACAGGGGAATGGTAACCAGAGTAATAGGGCTGAAGATGAGTGAGGCAGTTGGTATACAAGTAGTTGCGGTGTGTAATGAGACTGTGAGGAAAGTCAGGCAGATGATAGGATAAATTCCAGTCGGGGGATGAGCTGCAGTATATAAGTGTGGAAAAAAAAAAATCGAAAAGGGTGACGAATACAGGACTGTAGGCATTACGTTTGAATACACGCAGCATACAGAATAAAGTAACAGTTATGATAGGATGACATTGCAGGCATCACTGAGATGCGGCTGAAAAAAGATCTTATTTGGGAGCTTAACATCCCAGAATACACATTGTATCAAAAGGACAGACAGGTGGGGATGGGGGTGAGGTCGCTCTATTGGTGCCAATTGAACTCCCAATCCAACTATTGGTTAATTGATAAAAATAGGCCTTTTTCTTACCTTCTCAATCACAATGAAGCAATTAAGTTCTTTGATACTTGCCAAGCTGCTCTTCCCACAGGTTAGAAGCAGCACAGATTATCTGGTCAGCCTATCTGAATGATATGGAATAGAAAGCTGTTGAGCACTGGCCCCAAGAAAGGCAAGTGGCTGGCGGACAGGCAACAGGCAGAGCACTACAAACCCCAGAGAAAGGGACTCCCAGAGACAGGCAGGAGGGGGCAAGGAGAGATGGAATGGGGAAATTCCTTAATTTGTCAATAATCTTGCAAGCACATAAAAGTAAACTTTTCTTCAGTTAATCAGAAAGCTAATGCAAGCAAGTTCACAGAAGTAGCCATTGAGGTTGTCAGAGCATAATGTGCTTGATATGACATGTATTTACTACATTGGCTTTCCTGATCTGGTTAGAAGAACATGCCTCTTTGGATGCTAATATACACATGTTGGAGCAAGTCCTCCAGGATGCTGAGTTCTATACCCATGTCAAAACAAAAATCTCTTGCATTGTCTACTTTCAATGGTTTAACTCTTCAGGTTCCAACCTACATCCCTGGTATGGGTTTGAAACAAACTGCTTTAAAACATGAAATATCTTTGCAACATGCACACACCCACCCAAACACTTCACTTAGTTTGAATAATGACTTGCCAGACTGGCAGAGATCACTGAAATATACTGCCCAGACTTTGTGCCCACTACTTTCTGCTATATGATTCACAGACTAATTCACAAAGCACCCATATTAACAACAAATATTCTGTTATACAGCTCACCGACAATAAATATTTAGGATAATAAATAAATAATTTACCTAGACCAAAGACTGTGATGTTGAATCATACTCCATCACATTAAACCAACTTGGAAAAGAGGAAAATATTTAGAATTAAGTTACATATATTACAGAAGGATGAAATGCAAACTTACCGCCAGTAACTGCCTGATTAACATATCAGAAGCTTTCTCAGAAATGTTGCCTACAAAAACTGTTGTAGTCGGACCACTGCTTTCATCACTTTCACGATTCCTTTGAGCAGCATGGTCCTTCCTTGGTCCAATATGCTTTCCAACCAGAGGCACAGAGGTTGGCACCAATACCTATGTAAAACACTGGAATGTTTTAATCTGTTATCTCAAATAAGAAAAGTGCTATAGATGACCCTGTCGTATCCTTGCAAAGCAACAGCATTAATTGAGTTCATTATAAACAGAGATGCCAGTAGTATGGAGCTATTGATCTTGCTAAAGTCCATGTGAGATTATGTTCCTGTTCAAATTTCAAAGTTATATTAACATAATCTGTTTTTTTTCCCATTTAAACATTACACTAAACCACAAAATACTGTAAATAGGAAATTTTATACAAAATGGTGGAAATATCAAAAAATATCAATTTGACAACAATAAAGTTCACGATGTAAACATAGATTCTATTAATCTAATGTTAACTTTAAAACATGACAGAACACAGCCATGCTAAAGTAGTTTCTATGAAATGGCTGCTATTGTCAATCACACCAGGCTTTTTTCTTTATCACAAGACCCACTGTTTGCACACCAGCATGGATGCTCCTTTCTTTCTCAACTCAGCAATCCAGAGCTGCAGAGAAGATATCAACAAAAACAAAGGAAAACAAATAAAATAATAGCAGACGAAAGATGCAGAGTGGAGAGGAAGTGACAAAGCCAAAATCTGAAGGGAGAAAATAAACTGAAGGCAGCAAGCAAAGTGAATAAGTGAA
This sequence comes from Hemitrygon akajei, assembly GCF_048418815.1. Lineage (NCBI taxonomy): Eukaryota > Metazoa > Chordata > Chondrichthyes > Myliobatiformes > Dasyatidae > Hemitrygon > Hemitrygon akajei. Next base: position 96,411,481 of record NC_133126.1, read on the forward strand.
ACAGAGGAGCTAAATGACAACAGGCAAAGATTAGGAAACCAGTATTTATGAACAGAATTATCACAGGAACGATGTGGCAAATGGTTGAGAAAAAATATTAAAGACAACAAATTGGAGGTGCAAAAAACTGCAGATTCTGTAACCTGTAAAAAGAATTCAGTAGTTCAGACATTATCCACAGAGGCAGAGATCAACAGTGTTTAGACACTGAATCAGGGCTGAGAGGGTAGAGGAGATTTAACTCGTATAAGGTGAGGGTAAGGAATGAGGTAGGAGCAGGCAGTATGAACAAGAGATGTGGCGTTGTTGGGCAGGTGTAGCCAGTTGGGGAAGGTGGAATGGAATCAGGAGACAATGGTTAGTGGGTAGGAAAGTGAAAGGGCTGTGGAAGAAGGAACCTGATTGGAAAGGAGAGTGGACCATGGGAGAAAGGGAAGGATGAATGTACTGGGGAAAGTGATGGGTGAAGAGGTGAGAGAAGAGCTACAGTGGAAAACTGAAGAGGAGCTAAGTTGAGGATAAACTGTTTATTGAGGATAAATTAACAGAAGTTGGAAAAAAAAATTGATGCTCATGCCATCAGGTTGGAGCAGGGACGGCCAACCTGTGACTCATGCAGGGACGGCCAACCTGTGACTCATGTGCCAAAAGTGACGCACTGGATGATTAGAAATGGCGCAATGCACCCCAGTGATAATAAAAAGTAAGCCTACTCATGCAAAAACAGATTTGTAGAAAAAAAATCTATAACAGGAATTCAAGTAGCTTAGAGCTAGAAATGGGTTATACTGAGAATAAATCTAAAACTTAGCAATTATTTTTAGTGATTTTATTATTTCATGCACATCTTTTGGCGAATGTTGTCTTCTTTCACATTAATCTGTTCTCAATTTTTAAAAAAAGTTCAATGAGTCAAACTAGGAAAGAAGGACTTTTGTTCTGCAGTCATTCCATAACTGTTCAATACACGTTTGATACTTGTTTGATCCTGAGGTGCCAGGCGTCTGCACCAGCAGTGCATCGCAGGTTTTTGGCACTCAGTTTACAATTGACACTCGTGTGCTATGGATTTGTGCTTCGTTCGTCCTTTGTGAACATCTGCAACTCTGTACTTATTCAAAAATTAAGCCTTGTTTTTACATTCAGTTACCCATCACAGTGCAAAAGAAAATGAGCAAAAGAAAAGCAGAAAGTGATAGTAAGCATGAATTCAATGAACAGTGGGAAAATGAGTTCTTATTTATAGCGGGTCCGTCAGGAAAACCGTTGTGTATTATTTGTGAAAACACTTTCTCACATAATAGAAGACATGATCTTAATAGACACTATAAAACACATCAGACTGAAATAGAAGGATAACTGAAGCTGGGTCTGAGTTACGGAAAGATTATGTGATTAAGAAAAAGGAAGAAATCAAAAGATGACAAAATATATTAAGTGTCTCATTAAGTTATGTTTATCTTGTTTTTATATTAAATATGTCTATATTAACATATTTTTACAAGAACTGAATGGAAGTACAAGAGTTGTATGGCACATCTGAACTTTTGTGTGAAAAAAATTGACGCAATTGAGCATCATTGTGTCAAGATGGGGCCATGGACCAAGATGTTGGAATGGGAATGGGGATAGGCATTAAAATGGTTGGCCACTGGGATAATCCACCTTTGGCAGATGGAGCTGAGGTGTTTGACAAAGCAGTCCCCCAACTTATGCTGGATCTCACCAACGCAGAGGAGGCTAGCTTGGGAGCAGCAAATACAATAGATCCGCAGGTGAAATGTTGTCTCACCTGGAAGGACTGTTTGGGGCCCAAAGGAAGAGGTGAATGAGCAGATGTAGTATTTCTGTAACCTGCAGGTTAATTTGCCAGAGGGGAAATTAATGGGAAGGGCCAAATTGGCAAGGATGTTACAAGGGAGCAATCCCTGTGAAAAGCGGAGAGTGGTGGGGGGAGAAGATAGGGTGAGCGCAGATGTCTGGGAAATGGAGGACATGCAGGTGAGGGCAGCATCAATGGTGAAGGAAGGGAAACCCTATCCTTTGAAGCAGAACATTTCTGATTTCCTGGAAAGGAAAGCCTCACCAGAGAACAGATGTGGCAGAGGTGAAGGAACTGAGAAAAGGCAATAGCAAAAGCTGCAGACTTTGGAATCTGATCAACAAAGGTGTTGATAAGTGGAATCAGACAAGGGAGGGATGATGGGCAGATGAAGCTAGTTGGGAAAGATAGGAACCAGCAAGCAGTGTGTGGTAGATGGGTAGATAGAATCGGGTGGGGGAGGAGAACAAAACTGAGATTGCATGGTTGTTGGGAGCAAGTGTGGCATTAGCAGAGTAGAGGTTATCTGGATTGGAAAGTTGATGAGCTGGAATAAGAGATGAGGTGCTGTTCTTCTAAGTTGTGCTTGGCTTTGAAACAGCAGCAAAGGCCAAAAGGTGGTATACCCCTTGGAGAAAAAAAGCTGTGCATCTCAACCAGCATGATACCTTAATTCCAAAGGTTAATATACAAAGAATGCTTATGCAAAGTATTGACTTTACAGATTATGGAACAATAGGTTTTCAGGGTATTAACAGGAGCATAGAACAAAAACTTAAAGGCACATCTTTTGAGAGTAAAGTTCAAAAGTATTAAGGTGGTGGAAGCATAAGATTCTTCCACATACAGTATTTGATACAAGATCATACTTACACAGATTTGCTAACATACTTAAGGATATAGAGTAATGGTAAACAGAAATGGGTTACATCAGCCACTGTCTCATCAAATGGTGCAATATGTTAGAAGCTTAATGGCTACCCCTTCCCTCCACTAGATGCAAATATGCAGCCAGCTTATGTCAATAGTGTCTATAAAACATTATTCCCAAAAAGAACATAATATTTCATAAATAAGGGAAAGGGAGAAATCAGGATGACAAACTGCTCTGGCAAAAAAGTGTTACATGTAATGCTTCTACAAAACTAGCTGTTCACTGCTAGTGCAGATAGTCATGCTGCCTCAGGTAGTAACATCACAGTCTGTAAATAATCAGGAACTAAACATGCAGGCTTCCAATTCTAGCTATAATGCCAATGACCCATTAGAAACTGCGCAGCTATGGACATCAGGCAAATGCAGGGATGGATTTAGTAAGGTCTTCCATTATATTACACACTCCCATTAAGAGGACTGTTTATATCTGCACAATAAATCAAAATAAAGTCATGGCTACCATTGTAAAATAGAGAAATGTACTTAAATTAAATACTAAAAATAACATTTGTTTCATTTGGATTTAGTTAATGTACATTATTTCAACTTTTAAGTGTAATTTTAAAATATTGTGTCATCAGGTTCTCCAGCCTATTGTCATATTCAGAAGTTAAAACAATGTTTTTTTTCCAATGACTGATTACACTACTGCTGCTAAATCTGTTCTTCCACAGTTGCTGTAATCACCCAACTCACTCATACATGCTTAAACCCTCCCTGCTTCGCTCATTCACTTCCTAAGCATACGCAGCTAGAAAGGCCACTAATTTTTTTTTGTAGATTAAACATATTTAGCATAATGCTATGGGATGCTCATAACCACCATGTGAATTCACCAAATTCAGCATGAGTGTCTGGGATAGCACTGAAAATTAATGGCAAGACTTGGGACACAGGAAAAGAAAATATGGGAACTGTTTTCATATAATTCTTAGTGTTCAGTTATATTCTGCCACTGGCAGTGGTCCCATAACAGGTTACCTGTTTGCCCTCTGTTGGGCAACGGTTCATGGTGTACAGCAAGGAGACCTGAAAAGGGGGAGGGAGACAACAACAGTAATAAATACAACAGCTTACATAAACATGGGATTCAGTTCTTGTCACATATGGAAGACACTTAAAAATGACACTTCAATTTTAAATTTAATGGTTCTAATTTTCATGCACTTACAGATGAAGGAATATGCCAAGCAAAACTCCCAGATAACCCACACTGAATTTGGAACCATCTCATGATGGTTATTGGCAAAACAAAAATGGCTTACTTTGAATTAAATATTCTTAATTGTGAAAAATTTATAAATGTTTTATGTTGGACTTCAATATCATTCTTCACAAAAACATTTTTGGTTGACACTTACACAAGTTTGGATGACCAGATTTTACGAGAATTTGTTTAAAAAAACATTTTAAATTTTACACAGTAGGCCACACAACTCTCCTATTCATACAATCATGTCGGAACTTGAAAATCAATTCAACATTCTCACTGTCCCAACATCCCTTGATACACCCAGAGCTTTAAAGCTTGTTCTTTGTACTGAATACATTCAACAAATGAACACCAACACAAAACCCTGGAGCAAAATATTCCCAAAACATTTCACTGAGAAACCTTGATGAGACAAAGCAAAACTGTAACTACCTGAGATACTAGTTTTTTAATACTTCCCCAAGTCCTTTGAGAATTTTATAACTTAACAATTTCCCCCTCTCTATCTTGATACTTCAGGCAATAAAGGCCTCATTAAAAAGCCTTCTTGCTCTAACACGATTATTTTAATTTCAGGATTACATAAAATAAAAACAATGTGCTTTGCAATTTTAGTTTAATGGCTAAATATCAGTCAGATTTCCCACCCCATCCTACGTTGCACCGGCTTCAGTTAGTAATTTTTCCTCGAACTAAATGATGCAGATCCCATCAGGAACAGTAGGATATCCTAATACCTATTATAAGTGCATGTAAGCAAACAATCCAACAAAGAATCAATGCCTTCAGAAGAGGCAAGAAAATGGGTGCAAAATGAAAACAATTATTACTACCTTTTAAAAGTAAGAGATAACATTATCCCTGGGTGAAGTTTATCATGAATTTTCTATGCCTGGATCAGATAAATTCTCCACAAATAAACACTGGCATTGTCCAAAAAAAAAACTGACATTGTGTTTTCTGTCCCCCCTGTAAAGTTTTGTGTAGTGGCATTATTTGAAATGACAACCCAATTAATACAGAACAAAAATCACTTTCTAAACATTGGTCAACATGAAGTGGTGACCCTCACTAAATACCTATAAACTTATGACCTAGTACAAACTAAATCATGCAAAAAAACTATTAATTAGCCAGCAAGATTTTTATTCACAAGTTTATTAAAAAAAAATTCTGCTGGCAGAGCTAGATTTGTTTCATCTTAAATTAAAATTCTCACATTAATTGGCTTCAAGGAATATTATTAGCTATCTCTACTGAACTGGAGGTAAACATTCATATTCCCTACATGGAGAACTAAACATAACCTTCAAAATGATGGCCTGAAGCACGAGTGTTCCTCAAAAGCAGTTTTTAAAATCACTCAACAGATGGTGATTTTATTCCTACGTTACCGTGGTTGAGAAGGGAGGTGCACTAACTAGAAATTTCAAAAGTGAAGGCTTACAATACAGTAATTTTCCACTACCATTTTGCTGCCTGTGTTCATTCAGTTCTGAACAAAAGTATAAGGCTGAACTTTAAGCATTCTATTTGTTTTTTAAAGAAATCTGAAAAGAAGTATGCTTTTGTGTTTGTGAATGTCAAACATCAATATTCACTATCTTTTGCTTTTCTGGATGTGGAGGGCAGGGCCTATTTTGATAAAATGTAATTGGATTGACACTGAAAGGCTCAACATTTGGGATGTAGGCATTCAGCTGCAGTACAACAGTTGCAGACACTGGGTAATGAACACCTTAAAGTTTTGGGCCTGATATACACAACTACAAGTGTGGATGGCTTCCTGCAGCTAGCTGGATTACAGAGATCTGGGGAAAGATGAAAGAGAACCTCAAAAAGATATAATTCTTACTTATGTGCCTATGTTTGTGAGATTGACAAAGACAAGTTACTTCCCAGCTGACAGATAATGCAGGAGGACAACTGTTGATTGACCATGAATTGGCGGCATTAGTCTTGGGGAAGGTGAAACTCTACAACTGAACCTCATCAAAACTGCGATGAACTGCTTTATAAGAAATCACAAACACACAGTGTTTGAAGAAGAACTCAGTGGGTCAGGCAGCATCTACAGAGGAAAATGAAGAGTTCTGAGTTTTGTGCAATGATCAGGACTGGAAAAGGAGGGGGCAGAAGCCAGAATAAGAAGAGTAGGGGGAGGAAGAGGATCAACAGCTGACTGGCAGGAGGATGGGGCAGGGGAGCAAAAAGGGAATAATGTGAGAAGCGAAGTGATAGGGTGGAAAGGCAAAGGGCTGAAGAAAGAATATGATAGAGAGAGCTATCATGTCACCCTTACAAGGCAGTTTTCTGTTGTATATTTAATCTAGACTGAACAGAGAATAATAAGTCCAAATCTTTATTTTAAATGGAGAGAGGCTTGGAAAGTTGGATGGGGATTCATTTGTTATGGTTGAGAAGTAGAGGAAATAAAGACTGGGAAAAAGGCAACCACTGGATATGTAACAGTTTACAAAGAAAACAAGTAGTCATAAAGAATGGCAGGATCCCTACATTCAGGCAAGAGAAGGAAAGATTTAAAAAGGCAGATAATCCCTGGGTTACATCAGGGTCCCTGAACACTGTTTGTAACCCAGACTGTTCATAAATTGAAAACAAACAACATGTGGGAGAGAGAGCAGGCACAGGAAGAGGGGTGCCAGCTGGCCTCATCATCTCAATGACTGAATGAGTAGTGCTCCCAGCTCTGCCTAGAGCAGAGAAGGCATGTAGAAATGACCTGCTTCCACCTGTCAGAAGATACCTGCAGCAGCCAGCAAATTCATCTCCATCCATGTTGCTGATCTCCCAAACGCTTGTTCATATGAATGGCTGTCCATAAGGCACACATGTGTAACCTGAGGAGGACCTTTAGTAGTAATATTAGTTTAGGAAATGATCACCATTGTGTGGAACAATGACATGCTAAAAATCAATTAATGAGGTAAACAGATCGTGCAGAGGAATTAATGAGCAGTCCACTGCATAGAAGGTTACTGAAGAGTTGCAGGGAGCCAACAGACCGAATTTACAGGCAAATTTCTCAGGTATATAATAATATCCTAACAACAGGATTCCAAAAATGCAGCATTGGGACAGAAACAGTGCAAAGTGTAAAATGCACAGAATACACAAAAGGTCAGACGAAAAGGCTGGCAACCGGAGAACATTTTGTACAGCATTTTTAACTCAGTTAGAATTAGGAATATTGGAGAAAATATAGACCTGGAGTCAGTGTTGAGATATGATTCAACTGAAATGAACTGGAAACTATTCCTTGACAGGAAGTCAATGGAAAGGGCTGGAGAAAATGAGGATAGAGCATATGTACTCCCATTTCAAGAAATGGACTACAAACGTGTGATGCAAGGGAATCTGAAATAAAGAACAGAGCTTACAAAGTGAGCTCTTCACCTCAACAACTGGGGTGGGGGGGGGAGAGGGGGGTTAGTTAGCATGCAGCAAGAAAAAAGGACAGGTAGAGAGCTTAATGGAGGAATGTGAGTAATGAGAGGGCAAAATTTATTTTAAAAAATCAGGAACGTGTAGAAATTGCATAAAAGAACACTGTAAAATCAAAGGAAGTAGAAGGCCATTTCTAATCACTAAAGGGAAACAGGCTAAAAATGGTATCTCATTGTAAGGACAAAAATCAGGTATGGTTCTAAACAAGTACTTTGCAAATGTCTCCATCAACAAGAATTAACAATACGCAACACAGGCCATGGAGAATATTACAGAAATCTAATACCTTTAATCACTATAACCTAAAAAAGCATTCATGGCCTCTTAACGCAGAGATAAAGTTAGAGGCTCTTACCACCATTTTACAATTCTCTTCAGTAAAAGGCTTGGTGCCACAATATGAAGACAGCTAATAAGGTCTCCTTAGTTCAAAAGGTACATTGTGACAAACCAAGAAATTATAGACCAGACAACCAACATTAATTTGTAAATTATTAGAAACATTTCTTCAGTGCAGTACACATATTTAAAAAGACAGTTAAGGACAATCAGAATTAATTTGAAAGAACTGAAACTTGCTTGGATGTTTTTTTGAAGTGATGTCAAGTAGAGTTGAAGAAGTTAGCCATTTGGTGTAGTCTATATAGATTATTAGCAAGATGTCTGGCAAAATTTCTCATGGCACATCAGTATAAATGTACATGGCAACCAAGGTAAAACTGAAAGAATAATAGGACTATGCTAATTAATTCAGCAAAGCCAAGAACTTTTCATGCTGTAAAAAGTTATTCGTTAAGATAGCAGAACAGACAGATGTGGTTAAGACACACATGAGAAACACCTTAACTGCACAAGGCATTGCACTAAAAAGGAGTTGTACAGCAGTAATAGTCTTGGCCACCATACTACTGGAGCAATTAAATAACTGTACAATTCTGTTCAGCACATTCTAGCAATTGGAAGTATTTATGAGCTAGGGCTCGAGAATGATAGTTATGAGACAACACTGGAATGTGTAGATGTTTTCTTCAGAACAAAGCTGGCTTTAGAGTGATTCAACTGAGGTGAATAAAATTCTGACAGGACAGGACTAGACTCACAGGAAAACCTATTTCCCCCTTATAAGGGAGTCAATAACTAGAGGACAGATTAATACAAAAGTTGAGGAAAAAAAAATCTACCTGGAGTGGTGGGTGCCTGTAACTTGCTGCCTAAAAGGGAGGTGGAGACAGAAACCCTCATTACCATTTTTAAACATCTAGACAGTTTTCTACAACAACTTAACAGTGCTACGAGCTGGGAGGTGGATTGGCCTAAATATCATTTTAGTTGGCATCAATACAATGGCCTAATAATGGTAGCATCTATGATTCAATTAAAATATCAAGCATGCTAGCTCGGGATGAATGACTGCAGATGAATACCAAAGTACTGTACTGAAAAGTTTTCAGTAAGTTCATTAGCAGTTGCACATTCCTGTTTAGTATCATGAAGCAGCAGGTGGCAGTGACACATAGCCTCCCGAACCTTTTAAAGACCACCTCTAAAATGCAATTCAAAGCACTATGTACTTCCAACTCTGCTTCTAGATCTACTAGCAGAAATAAATCAATATTGGCATCATCTTCCGGGCCACCATTCCTAGGACCGAAGCTCTTGTATTCGGTTGTCCCTCATAAGCAGGCCACCAAAGCAAGCATGGATAATAACTGACTCCTACAACAGCACTACATTCTAAGCTTTGTCATCGTGAGATTGTCAAGTCAGAGGAACAATTTAAAGATGTTCTCAAAGCCTCCTTGATAAAGTATCCATCAACTTCTAGAATCCCCAGCCCATGTTTGCTCAAAATGAACTAGCGGCACTAGAAACCCTGAATCCCCACTATTGGGATTCATGCAGCAGCTCAGTATAAAACCACCAGGAGTGTATGTCATCTAATATAACCCACCCTTCTCATCAAGGATCTCTTGCTAGTCTAGAGTTCCTACAATGGCCTTGTCAATCAACTGAGAACCCACAGAACTAGAACGGAAAAATCAATGACCCCCCCACCCCCAGGACTGTCTGAAAATGTGGTGGAATCACTAACCCCGGTACAAACATGCACTGATTCTTTAAATGCAATTTAATTATATCATACTTACAGTTGTGGCAGGAGTCATTATCCCCATAGGAACAGGAATCATAGGTGCTCCTAAAAATAAAGAGTAAACATGTCAAGTAGATCACTGTTCTAAAGTACAGATTCAACAAAGCTACTTATTCATACCCGGTACTAGGCAAACAAATGCTTGTGAAGTTCCCAGGGTCTGCATCTTGGCGTCTTTAATAAGGTGGCAGCAGAGATAGTGAATTTTCCCCAAAGTGCTATATATTTTTTCAAAAGGTCCCAATGAAATGGAAAATTAGAAATGTAATGTCCCTTTTAGGAAGGGGGAGACAGAAAGTAGAAAATTGTAGGCTGGTATTGGAAAATACTGGAATCCATTAAATAGCAGAAAATTTGAAAATCGTAACACAATTAAGCAGCACCAACAGCTCTGAAAATGAAACTCTGTGCAAGCATAGTATATGGTGCATTTGCTTTCCAAAAGGTATTCAATATGGGGTGCTACATAAAAAGGTCATGGTACAAGGTAAGAACTAAGAGCCCAAGGCATTCAAGGTCACTCTAAAAACAGATGGAATAAAATAGTTTTCAGATTGTCAGGCTGCAGCTAGTAAGGTGCCACAGGGTTTAGTCCTGTGGCCTGAACAATTTACAATCTATACCATTAAATGAGTTGAGTGCATTGCAGCCAAACTTGCTGGCGACACAAAGAAAAGTTGGAAGCAAGTCAAGATGGTGCAAAGATTGATTAAGTTAGTGGGCAAAAATGTGGCAGGCGGAATACAGAGTGGGGAAAGGTGAAGTTATCCTCTTGGTGAAAGAAACAGAAAAGCAAAAAGTGTTGTCTTAATAGAGACCGCTAATTGCATTTATTGTAAAGGGGTAGAGCATATATATAGGTGAACTCTTGATACGACTTCACAGGGTATTGTTGAGATCACCCTGGAGTCCTGTGTTGCTTCGGTTTGCTTATTTAAGGTACAAAGTATTAGCAGTTAAGAGGTTCACAGGTTGATTCACAGGATGCAAGGATGACTTGTGAAGGAAGAACAGTTTGAGACCTTTCTTTGATAAAAATTCAATCATGGGAATATCAATGTTTATTGCCCATTCCAATTGCCTCTCAGCCGAGGATACAGTTAAGAGTCAACTGTATTGGTGGGGCTTGAGTCATGTGCAGGATGGAGATTCCCAATGGCAACCTGGTAACTTGCCCTTTTTGTTTTAAAATTCCAGATTTATATACCAGTTGATTTTTATTCCTGACTGCCATGCAGAAATCACTTCTCTGGATCAATGGTTCAGAATCATGACTGTTTGCCCAGTAACTTAACAATTACGCTGCTGTAGCTCCTACGCTCATTGAAGTTTAGAAAAATGAGGTGATTTTATTGAAACTTACGATTCTGAAGGGGTTTGACACAGTAGATGTTGAGAGGATGTTTCTCATGGGGGAAACCCGAACCTGGGGGGCACAGTTTCAGAATGAAAGGTCACTTATTTACGATGGATATCAGGAGGAATTTCTCTCAGGGAATCTAGAATCCTGGGAGGCTGGCTAAATGAACTTATCTAAGAACGAAAGCTATTTTTGAACTATAACGGGTGTCAAGGGTCAAGAAGTTTCAAAGAACCACATGGCATACTCTGGCTTCTTTTAATAATAATTCTTACTGTATTCACAACCAGCTCTCAAGGATGTAACTAATGTAGCCAAATATCCCAATAATCAATAGTATCATACTCCAACACAATATTACTCATTTAGTAGGAGAGCACATCAAAAAGGAGTAGCAATACCCAACTAATTTCTTTGAGAATTAAAACTCAGTTAGTTTTCAAAACTCTTCTACTTTATTTATCAAACTAGTTTCTCTTCATTATTTTCCTTAAGCATTTCATGCAGTGAAGTTTGTTGTTAACTCTTTCCTGGATTTATTTGGGCTAATTTCTTCATGGCCCCTTCAACATAAAATCAATTTGAAAACCTTTGCTTTTCCTCTCCTATCCAATCCCCTCAATTTTAACACAATAGGTGTAACAGTTTATACAGACTTAACTTTTACTAATAAGCTTTCGCTACAGCTTACTTAACAAATATCAAAGTTACATACCGGGTGGCACAGAAGGTGGGAAGCTTGCAAACTGTGGAGGAGGAATACCCGGCGGCAATGGGGGTATCCCTAAGGGAGGACGATTCATATGCGGTGGAAATGACATTTCTCGAGCACCAACCTGAAATAGGCAACACTGATCAAAGTCAAAACTTGTAAACTTTGGTATGTTTTAAGGGCAATACTTAAAGAACAATTCATGTTCTAAAAAAAAACACATTTTTAATTGTCTAGAAACTAACTTAGACATGTTGGACTTTAGTGTTAGTCAATGATGAGATGTTAGCAATCTTACCTGTCAAGCTGTGGGAAATTCTAGTCTGGATATGTTATCACAAAAACCTATACTGCTCCTACAACTCCATGGTGTCCACTTTTGTTTTAACCTTCCATAAGGAACTTATTGCCATCTCAAAGTGACTTTGTAAAGATATTATTGTTACACCATGAGGTCTGGTTTCTATAGTACAAAAGAGGATATGGAAGAATTGGAGAAAACTCAGTGATGGATCTATATCTGACAGGTTAAAATCACTGGGAAAGAGCGAACAGGCTGGGTTCGGAATAAGGATCAGGGGCGACCTGATGAATTATGAATACTTAATAAGACACTAACAAACTCAGGAGATCTAACAAATTCTGAATTGCATTGAAGAGGATGAACTTAAAGTTGGAGTGGTCAAACCCAAGCCTCTATACCACCAAATGCAACGGGATCTTCAATGTTCTTATCGGGAGACCACAGTCAATACAGACTGACATCTCCTCGCTATCAAGAGGTGTCACAATAACAACCTCTCACACTCAATGTCAAGACCAAAGAATTGTTTGTGGACTTCAGGAGGGAAGTCAGAAGAACACACCAGTCCTCATTGACAGGTCAGTGGTGGACAGGTGAACAGTTTTATGTTCCCAAGTCTCAGCGTCTTAGAGGATCTATCTTGCCCAACACATTGATAAAGTAGGCATGTCAATGACTGCTTTGTTAGCACTTGAGATTTAGTATGTCACCAAATATCTTGAAAATCATCGCCCTTATTGTCTGTATCACAATCAGATATGGAGGCTTCAAAGCACAGTATCACAAGAGAATGCAGTGGGCTGTAAACTCAGTCAGTTCCATCACAGGCACAACACCCAAACCCCCCATCTTCAAGATGCAGTGTCCCAAAAAGGTGGCATCCATCACTAAAGATGCTTACTATTTGGGACATGCCTTCTCATTACTACCATTTGGGAGGTACAATTCAGAAACAGATTCTTCCCCTCTAGCATCAGATTTCTGAACAGTCCATGAAGCCATGAACATGACCTCCTTATTGTTTTCTTTCTGTTGGGAGTATTTACTTTATATTAGTATTGTCTTTGGATTATACCACTGCTGCAAAACCTGATCTAGAGAAAAGATGTGACTTATCTTAAAATGTACCTTAAATGTACTAAAGCAGCAATGATTCACCATAAATCAGACTAAAAACTGAGATCGTTGTTTAAACTACTGAGATTGTTGTTTGAACTACTCACGAACTTCAAAAATGCAAATCATACGAGTCAACAAGCAATTAGGACGGAAAAAGGATGTAGAAGTATTCTACAGAGCCCAGCTAAGACTGTCTGGTCCCATCAGTTGGAAGCCACACAGAGACCGGCAATAACTGCAAAAGTGTCAGGAGCCACATCCAGGAGGAAAGCCATATCGAATGGGAGTATCCACTTTGTGACAGGATGTCCATTTTTTTGAGATCAAAGTCAGGGCTTTGGTAAAGTGGTGAGTAGTGATTCAGTAAGTTTTTTAATATTGCTTCTCTTAGGAGGGATTAGTGATATGGGAGATTAGGGATATTTCCATTGTTCATGTTGACTAGGCCTGCAGAGAGCAACTGGGCTAGTATGGAACATCCATAACCAGTCAGTTCAGTGAGCTGGTTATGCCAAAAGAAACAAAGAAGATGGGTGACCACCAGGAAGAACAGCAAGGAAAGAGCCTGAGGTCATTTCCTATGTCAACTAGGATTGCTGGGGGTGGGGAGAAGAACCAAACTGAAGACAGTTGGCTCACAAATAGAGAACGCTTGGAGACAGTGCGAGAGAGAGGATAGGCAGGTGATAGAGAAGGGACACACTCAGACTGATGGTTTGAGACCAGTGAGTCTTACTTCAGTTGTTGGTAAGTTGATGGAGAAGATCCTGAGAGGCAGGATTTATAAACATTTAGAGAGGCGTAATATGATTAGGAATAGTCAGCATGGCTTTGTGAACCTGATTGAAATTTTTTGAGGATGTGACTAAACACAACTGATGAAGGCAGAGCAGCAGGTGTAGTGTATATGGATTTCAGCAAGGCTTATTGAGAAAGTAAGGAGACATGGGATCCAAGAGGCACTGCTTTGTGGATCCAGAACTGGCTTGCCCACAGAAGGTAAAGAGTGGTTGTAGACGGGTCATATTCTGCACAGAGTTCGGTGACCAGTGGGATGCCTCAAGGATCTGTTCTGGGACCCCCTACTCTTCATGACTTTTATAAATGCTCTGGATGAGTAAGTGGAGGGATGGGTTAGTAAATTTGCTGATGACACAAAGGTTGGGGGTGTTGTGGACAATATGGAGGGCTGTCAGAGGTTACAGTGGGTCATTGATAGGACGCAAAACTGGGCTGAGAAGCGGCAGATGGAGTTCAAGCCAGAGAAATGTGAGGTGGTTCATTTTGGTAGGTCAAATATAATGGCAGAGTATAGTATTAATGGTAAGACTCTGCAGCGTGGAGGATCAGAGGGATCTTGGAGTCCAAGTCCATAGGACACTTAAAGCTGCTGCACAGGTTGAATCTGTGGTTAAGGCGGCAATCCCATGATTGGCCTTCATCAATCATGGGATTGAGTTTAGGAGCTGAGAGGTAATGTTGCAGCTATATAGGACCCTGGTCAGACCCCATTTGGAGTACTGTGCTCAGTTCTGGTCGCCTCACTACAGGAAGGATGTGGAAACCATAGAAAGGGAGCAGAGGAGATTTACAAGGATGCTGACTGGACTGGGGATGTCTTATGAAAATGGGTTGAGTGAAATTGGCTTTTTTTGCTTGAAGCGACAGAGGATGAAAGGTGACTTGACAGAAGTGTATAAGATGATGAGAGGCATTGATCGTGTGGATAGTCAAGAGGATTTTTCCCAGGGTTGAAATGGCTAGCACAGTTGCTTGGAAGTAGGTACAGAGGAGATGTCAGGGTTAAGTTATTGTTTTTTTTATAAAAAAAAACGCAGAGTGGTGAGTGCATGGAATGGGCTGCCAGTGACAGTGGTGGAGGTGCATGCAATAGGGTCTTTTAAAAGACTCCTGGGCAGGTACATGGTGCTCAGAAAAATAGAGGGGTATGGGTAACCCTAAGAAATTTCTAAGGTAAGGACACGTTCGGTACAGCTTTGTGGGCTGAAGGGTCTGTATTGTGCTGTGTTTCCTAAGTTTCTACAATAAACAAACATACTATTTTGGATACTGTTGAAGAGGATGGCCTCTCAGAAGAAAGCAGCAGCCAAGCTTGTGGCACCATGAGTAATAGTTGTGGGGAGGGAAATGGGATAGGCATTTCTGTGCCTGAAAGCAATACTCCAGGCTTGTTTGTTGCCTTCTTGGTACCAGGATCAGGAATGTCTCAGAGGCTATGGAACATCTTGAAAGAGAACAGCTGAATGCTATAGTAAACAATGGTACATACCAGACAGGTAGAAAAAGGTCTGCAGCATGAATTTTAGAAGTTATGCAGAAAAGCAGGAGCTCCAGGGTCAAAATTTTTACTCTGTGCCAACAAAGTAAAAGATAGGACCGATGAATGTATGGCTAAAGAGCTAGTGCAAAAGCAGGAGCTTTAGAATCACTGCTAGGCCAAGTGGGGCCTGCACGAGGAGGATGGAGTACACCCAAACTGAAACTGAAAGGACACCAACATTGTAGGTGGGAGGTTTGCACACACTACTTAGGAGGGCTTAAACTCATCTGGCAGAGGAATGGTAAGAGTGCAGCACATGGGAAGTTTGACTCAAATGCAGAGGATTAATCAAGTCCAGCAAATTCAGTGAGCAGAGCAATCAAAAATAGGTTAGGAATGCGGGGACGAGCGGCTAACAAGCTCAACTATATCTACTTTAATATACCACAGCTAAGAAATATGAACTTAGAGCATGGAGTATATGGAATTATAATACAATTACAACATGGGAATAAGGTTGAATGAAGGGAAGCTTAACATTCCAGGATGTAAAAGTTTCAGATGTGACAGAGTGGCATACAAAAGTAGAATCTCAATTCTGATTAAAGAGAAAATCACAGAGTTATGTAGAGAATATGTCCAGGAGGGATTATCCAGCTAGGATGTTTGTGTAGAACTTATTACCTTTCCTCTTAACAGTTAGCTGGAGGAAGTATAAGTGGGGGAACAGATTTGGAACTGTGGAAGTTTTTCTGTAAGTTTCAGGGTAATCACAGAAAGGAACGAGCTCGGTCTTCAAATTATGATCATAACTCGGAGGAAGGCTGATTTCAACAGCACAAGAGAACACCTGGTGAAAATAAATTAGGACTAGATGCTTGCAAGTAAAATGACATCTGACAAGTGGCATAAGACTTCAGTGCCAGCACATTCTGGCAAGCATGTCTGGAGAACACTGGAATGATAAAGGATATTAAAGGTTTGATCAAAATAAAGCATATGACAAGTACAGGTAACTACAAACAAGCACATCACTTTGGGGAACACAAGAGGGTTCAAGAGAGAACTTGGGAATTTAGGAGGGCAAACATGGGCCATGAAACATCCTTGGCAAGTAAAATTAAGGAGAATCCCAATGTACATTATGTTATCAAGATTATGTGTGGAGTCAGGTGATCTGGGCATGGTCCCTATAAAGTTGAAATGGCACCAGGTACAGCAGCCATGTTGTGTGCATTTTCAGCTTATTTCACTTTTTCTGCACTTCTCAAACAAGAAGCAGAAAGTCACATCAGGTATGATCGATTGACTATACATACACGTTCACAAAACAATCATGTATACAATCTTAGTGTCTGGGCAATATCCCCCCTTCATTGTGTGTACATTGCAACAGAGACAAAGATTTTTACTCTCTTGGGTATACGAAAAAAAATTACCTTAATTTAAAAAATCAATACTTCTCATCTGCATTCAAAGGGAATAACATGGAAAATAGAAAGGATAGGCTGGTAGCCTGGAACATTTCAATGTTAAGGAGCAATCTGACCATCAGTATCAGCCAACAATCATACTAGTGCTAATTCCTATTTTTATCTTTCTCTTCCCTGTTCCCTTTGCCTTTTTCTTGAATTGGTAGATGTAATTTCTTATTCCAAATTGTGCAGATAGAGAATACTATTGACTGATTACTCCATAGTTAGCTTTTAAGCTTCTACTGTTTTGAATTTCCAACATTTATTCTGAAGTTTTCAGATGAAATGTTAAAGAAATCTCTTCCCTGGTGGACAACAACGATCCACAGCAAAATTGCAGGGTCGATACTATTATTATTTACACACAAGCACAAGACATTTCTCAGATGCAAGAAATCTTGAGCAACAGACACAAAATGGTGGAGCTACTCAGCAAGTTAGGCACATTCTTTTGAAGAGGATAAACAGTCAAAACTTGTGGGCCTTTATGAAAACATTTTATCAGAACTTTCATTGACCTTTTCATCAAGCATTTTGCTCGTCTTCAGCAAAACGCAGGATCTTCCAATGGCTCCACATTTCAGTTAGACCACATTTAACTCTGACATATCTGTCCACACCCTCCTCTACTGACAAGATGAAACCAAACAGGTTGCAGCAGCAACAACTCATTCTACCTGGGTAATCTCCAATCTGACAGCATGAGTCTTCATTTCTTCAGCTTCTACAAATTTCCCCCTCACCCTCCTTTTTTTCCATACCCCATTCAGGATACCCTCTCACCCCTTCTCCTTATCTGCCCATCACCTCCCTATGGTTCCCCTCCTCCTTCCCTTTCTTACATGGTCCACTGCCCTCTCCTATTAGATTCCTCACCAGTCCTTTACTGCTTCCACCTATCCCCTCCCAACTTCATATCCTCTCCCGTCAATCCACCTTCCCCCTCACCTGGTCTCATCTATCACATGTCACCTGTACTCCTTCCCCTCTCCCTACCCTCGAATTCTGGCTTCTGCCCTCTCCCTTTCCAATCCTGATGAAGAGCCTTCAACCGAAACATCAACTGTTTACAGGGAGTCCCGAGGTTATGGAAGTCCAACTTATGGACAACTCGTACTTACAAACAGACCGCCATAAAGCCTATTACATTAAAATTTGAGTTAAATACAATGGTTTGTACTAACAAACGCACGTACTACGTTGTGATGCTCATGAAAACATTGCGCAGCTTCAGCAGTTCGTCAGCTTGAGGAAGTAGAATGCCGTCCGCCATTTTAAGTCGTATCACGTTGCTGTTAATACTGTGTTGAGTGTGTAACTTTGTATTTGGCTTAAATTTTTCTCTTATTTACCCTTGTAACCATGCCTCCAAAGCATAAATCTGATGCAAGTGCTGGTGATGGATCAAAGAAAAGGAAAATGATCACGATCGAAAATAAGGTAGAAATAATAACGCAATTGGTAAGAGGTGAAATGCCATCGGTCATTGGAAAAGCGTTAGGCTTCAGTCAGTCAACGATAGGAACAATTTTAAAGGATAAAGTTAGAATAATGGAGCATGTGAAAGGCCCTGGCCCACTGAAAGCTACAATTATTACTAAGCAACGCAGTGGTTTAATTATTGAAATGGAAAGGCTATTGATAATTTGGTTAGACAATTAAAATCAGCGTAATAACCCTATTAGCCTTACTTTACTGCAAGAAAAGGCTCAAAGTCTTTTTAAGCTGCCACTGATACCTACTTCAAGAAATTGACTCCAGTAGTAAACCCCCCTCTCCTGCAGCAGAATCAAACCCTGATTCTCCAGTATCAGGTCCATCATAATGTTACCTCATGGTTCCGGTATGCAAGACATTGATGGAACCGTATGTAGTTCCTATTATTATTATGTTTAAGATGTTTTAGTATATTTGGAAGTGTCTCTTAAGTGTTTTATATGCATAGAAAGGTAAAATATATACTATATACTAAGACAAACGTTTGACTAACTGACGCTAAATAAGACCAGATGTACCTGTTCCGACTTACATACAAATCCAACTTAATGACAGACACAGGAACGGATCTCGTTTGTAACCCGGGGACTGTCTGTATTCCTCTCCATTAATGCTGCCTGACCTGCTGCATTCCTCCAGCATTGTCTGTGTGCTCTGTTCAGACTATTATTTAAATTTCAATCAGAATCAAGGCATATATTCAATCACTGAATATATTCAATGCTGAAACTGACCAATATTTAAAATTCAAAGGAGTCAAGGGGAAAAGGGAGAGAGTTGTTGTGGATAAAATGAATTAACCAAGTTATTATGGAATGGAGAGCAAGCTCGAGGGGATGATTAGCTTACTTCTGCTCCTGGTTCCTAGGCTGAAATTGTGGAAAACAGTTGAGCAGGAAAAAAAAATCCACCCGTGGAGCTGATGGAATTTTGATACACACCAAGTGATCTCTGGACAAGATATCATCTGAAGGAATCAAGGATTGCATACACACAATTTGTTTAATTACCAGCAATTTCTCCTAGATACCTACACTTATATAGATGCCAAAGCCTGACAGAATGATATTCACATGGATTGCCTCTTGCAGACGAGTGGCATAGCTCCACTCACAATGTAGGGTTGGGAGAAAATTGGGAAGCACAAGGAAAAACATTCTCAGCTAAATAACTTGCCACATGAACTGCAGGGAATTAAGCTAAAAGGTCAGCCACAATGAGTGTGAGTACCAGAGTATTAATAACAACTGTTAAAAATTATAGTTCTGTTGTATGGAGCTTCAGAGATCCAAAACTACCAAGACCTTCACTCTTGGCCAACTACTGAAGCTCACCTTTTAACTCAACACCATCAACCATGAAAAAAGCAACATATACATGGAAGCAATTCACCTCACCACTGAAAATATATTACCATCCATTCATCACTATCGGGTAAAATCCTGAAACTCCTAACATAAAAGCACAAATTAAAGCAAAAATTTATTAATAAACCTTTTCACTGATTTCAAGGGCAACCTGGTATTTACCACCCACTGGTTCACTGTTTACTCCACTTTTGCTCCTAGCTTCCATATCTCTGCACACTACTACCTGCAGACATACACCCTATTAGTTAACACTAAGCAGTATAAAAAGATTTCCTAGATTCAATCCCAGGTCAGTGGTAGATTTTTTTTGAAGTCCAGGAACATCATAGAAAGACAAATTTATAGTACCCAGCGAGATCATTCAATCCATACTGTGCTTCCCAATTCCCAATTCTCATTCTGAGGCAATGGCTAAGTGCTCATCTAGTTAATTTTCTAGGTTTCTCCTTCCACCACATTTTAAGCAACGAGTTCCAGAGTCCAACCAAAGGACTATCTGCAAAACAGAGCTCAAGAGTTAAACTGGTGCAGTTAACTTCTGTTTGCAACCAAGTCAGAGCAAACTCTGACACATTCAAACTTTAACTTCTAATAAAATAAGGAGAAGAAATCAATGAAACAGAAAAAGTCACTTTTAAGATCATGTTAATGAAACTGAGGGTTAGGGATTTTTGCTGCAGATGTGGAATATCACAAGCTATGATGGTAAAATAATGCAAGAAACCAGAGCAGCCTTTAGAATATGGCCGTCTGCACAGCACCTACTTTACATGTCACAATTCTAACCTTTCATTTTCCAATTAAAAGTCACTGATCTTAAACATTTATTCTATTTTTCTTGCTCCACAAATCCTGCCTGACCTTTTGACTACTTCCAGCATACTATACTTTTGATTTGGCTCTTTTTATTCTCTATCTTGGTCTTTCCAAACTTATTCAGTTTTGAATACTTCAGACTTGCAGTGTTCAGCAAGGAAAAGAATTCTAGATCAAAATGTTTGTAAAAACACACCCCAATTTCACCATGGGCTATTGACAGCTTTACGAGTAACACAGTGGTGCAGTTAGTCGGGCTGCTACTTCATAGCTCAGGGATCTGGGTTTGACCCTGTCTGTGGGCACTGAGTGGAGTTTACATATTTTCACAGTGACTACATGGACTTCTTTCAGTGGCTGAGATGATGACGGCATATGAGGAGTGATTGATAAGTTAGTGGCCTAAGGTAGAAGGAGATGAGTCATACAGCTCTCGTTACATGCACGTGCAGTTCAATTCTTTGAGTGATTATGCAGAAAGTTTGAAGTTAATAACTTCTGCGGTATTTCTGTTTCAGATAATTGAAAATTGCACTGTCTGAGAAAATGGACAACATCGGCCTTCGTGCAGTCATCCACTAACTCGGGCTCAAGGGCTTATCACCAAGGAGGTCCACGAGGACGTGGTGGCAACACTAGGGGAGGGTGCTCCTCCTTACAGCATGGCGAAGAAGTGGGCTGCTGAATTCAAACATGGCAGAGAGAGCCTGGAAGACGAACACGTCCTGGAAGGTCTGTCACCATCACTACACAGACTATTGAAATGATCTTGACAGATCAACGAATAACACAATAGTACATTGCCACAGAGCTGGGTATCTCTCAGGAACGCTTCCATGCAGTTATCCACAACAAACTCCAAATGACTAAGGTGTCAGCTTGCTGGGTCCCGAAACTCCTTGGGCCTGATGAGAAGCAGATTCGGCACAACATGTTAAGG
Source organism: Hemitrygon akajei (assembly GCF_048418815.1). Taxonomy (NCBI): domain Eukaryota; kingdom Metazoa; phylum Chordata; class Chondrichthyes; order Myliobatiformes; family Dasyatidae; genus Hemitrygon; species Hemitrygon akajei. Next base: position 96,432,946 of record NC_133126.1, read on the forward strand.
GACAACCTAGCCATTTTTGAGACAGATCCCGAGAGATTTCTCCAGCAATTCGTAAACATGGATGAGACTTGGATCCACCACTTCCAACCAGAGTCAAAACTACAATCGAAACACCCAGGATCTCCAGCTCCCAAGAAAGCCAAATCGGTGATGTCCGCAGACAAGGTGATGGTCTCCATTTTCTAGGATGTAAAGGAAGTGCTGCTGGTGGACTACCTGGTAAAGGGTCACACTATTACAGGAGCCTACTACGCTGATCTCCTGAGAGAGCTACGGGAGAAAATCAAGAAGATTCAGCATGGGAAACCGACAAGAGGAGTGCTTTTCCACCAGGATAATGCTCCAGCCCACAAGTCCACTGTGGTGATGGCTGCCATTCAGGAATGCGGATCCAAACTCGACGAACACCTGCCCTAGTCACCTGATTTGGCACCCTTGGACTAGAACCTGTTCCCAAGATGAAGGACACTGGTTGCCATTTTGACACTGATGATGATGTCATCGCTGCTGTGGACCACTTTCTGGAGATCCAAGATGCTGACTTCTACAAAGAAGGGATCCGTATGCTTCACGACTGCTGGAGTAAGTGTGTCAATGTAGGAGGGGACTATGTTGAAAAATAAATATGCCAGGTTTTCTAAAGTTGGCTCCTTCTACCTTAGGCCACAAACTTATCAATCACCCCTCGTACTTGGTTGCAAACAGCCTTTCTAGGGCAAAATGTTTGCCTTAAGCGTTTTTCTTGTGATCATAAGACCCTGATGGACATTAGTAATACAAAGTACTGTAAGTCCGGTTGATTGGGAAGACCGAGGGCAGAGGAACTGGTGGTCTCAGTTGTTGACTGAGGACCAGGCCCTCAAGCTGCAGCCAACCAGAGGAGGCGGCAGAGGCAGTATGGGAGAAAAGAGAGGCATCCATGCCAAGATGGAGGTTGTCCCTGCAGCCCAGCTCTCCAATGTTCGCTCCCCAGAAGACAAGCTGGATTACATTTGGTTGCAAGAGATGAGGAACTGCTGCCTGCTTGTTCACAACATCCCATGCACCATCAGTCTTCAGGCCATGCCACTCATGGACTTGTGCTAATATTATTTTGTGACTGTATGTACTGCACTTTACACCTTGAGCCCATAGGAACGATGCTTCATTTAGCTGTATGCACATCTATAGTTGAATGACAATTAAACTTGAACTTCAGCTGCTCTGGCTGCTTCACACACACCAAGTATGTGCCTTATGCACATCTCACTAACTTGCTGATGCATTCCTCCACCACATTCATTTCAAGTTTCAATTAGGCAGATATGATTTAATTTTAATACAGAACAATACTAATCAACTTAAGTCACTCTATTCCCAATGAGAGATTCTACTGGTTTTCCCAAAACTGACAGGCATAGGGTATTCAAGATTCTCTGTCACTTTTCATGTACTATATTAGTAATTTGCATGTTCAATTATGAGCTGTAAAAGACCACAATTCTAAGTAAATTCATTAAGTCCCAAGGTTTTAACTTTTGTTAGCCTTACTATATCTTGAATATTAAAAAGTACTCACCCACTAAATTACCTTAAATGAAAGTCAAATACTTCAGATGCCGAAAATCTGAAACAAAAATAGAAAATGCTGGGAACACACAAATCAGGCTGCATCTGTGGAAAGAGAAATGGACTTTTTTTTATAAAGCAAAAGAGCTCTCCTGGGAACTGGAAGAAAGTAAAAACAAATCCATGGCATAAAGGTAGGGTTACATGGTGATTATACTTTTGTTTGTGTAGTATTCTGCAAATTGCAGGGCTGTGCTACAAACCCAGCACATCAGACTATTAATGCAGAGAAGAAAACCAAGCCATAATCACAAGCAGATAACAAACAACAGAAATGACAATAGTGACACAGAGAAAGCAAACTAACCAAAGCTAGACGACTGCACCTCGAAGGCTGAAACATGCCTCCATGGAAGACAAAGTGCTAATCTACAAGCCTTCACTGGGCATTATATGGTTAAGTCAGAATAGATGGAATAGAAAATTAACATGGCAGGCAACAGGAAGGTTAAGGTCTCCCTTGCAGACAAGTTGAGAAAATCACTGCAATTTTACAAAATGTAATACACCAGCTTGGAAGTGCAAGTGATTAGCTGAGTCATAGGGAAAGGCTGCATGAGTCACTGGATGGTGGGTAAGGTAGGGGCAAAAGGACAAGTGTGACATGTGAGTGCCATAAGACAGTGAGTACTCAGTGGTGACTGATAAGAGAAATCCATATTCAACAAAAAGACAGGCCTATATGATGTTGGTTTTAAAGGATCTCTATCTTTTTTTGGCAATACTATTAGGATCGCTGTCGAAAAAGATTGTGCAAGTTTGTGTGTTCTTTCCGCTTGATATATTAACTCCATAAAGGGAGGGATTAATAAATCTTTAAATTTTTTATAAAATTCAGGCGGAAAACTGTCTTCTCCTGGAGATTTGTTACTCTGGAGTGATCCTAAAGCTTCTTCAACCTCTTTTAATGTAAAGGGCATATCTAATTCTTTCTGTTCTTCCGAATTCAATTTTGGAAGAGTTATCTGTGATAAAAAAAATTCTATCTCAACAACCTCGATTCTGATTGATATAATTCAGAGTAAATTTTTTTAAAGTTTCATTAATTTCTAAAGGTTTATAAGTAATTTTATTTGCACTTGTTCTAATTGCATTTATTGTTTTGGAAGTCTGCTCTGTTTTCAACTGCCAAGCAAGAATCTTGTGTGATCTTTCACACAAATAAAATAATAGCAAAAATTTTATCTAATAGATTATCTAAATATTTACCAAAATTAATACATATGGATCAAACAGGCTTTATTAAATATAGACAATCGGTGGATAATGTAACTCGGTTACTTAGCATAATTCATCTGGCACAAAAGGAGGAGGAAATGGGTGTAGCAGTTGCTTTGGATGCAGAAAAAGCATTTGATAGATTGGAATGGGACTTTTTATTTAAGGTATTGGAAAAATATGGGTTGGAAAAATCTTTTATAAAATGGATTAAAACCTTAAATACTAGTCCCAAAGCTAAAGTAGTGACAAATGGCCAAATTTCAACATCATTCCAGTTAACAAAGTCAACTAGACAAGGCTGTCCATTATCATCTGCCCTATTTGTATTGGTGATAGAACCATTAGCTGAATTAATTAGAACCGATCCAGATATTGTGGGCTTCAGAGTTAATCAGGAGGAATATAAGATTAATTTATTTGCTGATGATGTTCTGATTTATTTAACAAACCCATTGCATTCATTGCATAAATTATCTTTTAGATTGGAAGAATATGGGAAAATATCAGGGTATAAAGTAAACTGGGATAAAAGTGAAATTTTACCCCTTACTAAAGGAGATTATAGTCAATGTCGATTAGTAACTCAATTTAGATGGCCGACAAATGGTATAAAATATTTAGGTATAAGAGTCGATAATGATATAAAGAATTTATATAAATTAAATTATTTGCCATTATTGAAAAAAATACAAGATGATCTTGATAAATGGATGATGCTACCAATAACAATAGTAGGCAGAGTTAATGCTGTAAAAATGAATATATTTCCTAGATTACAATATTTATTCCAAATATTACCAATACAACAGCCCCAGAAGTTTTTTCAAGAGTTGAATAAATGTGTGAGGAAGTTTCTTTGGAAAGGTAAGATGTCAAGAATATTGTTGGAAAAATTGACATTTAAATTTGACCTAGGAGGGTTACAACTCCCAAATTTTAAGAATTATTATAAAGCAAATCAACTCAGATTTATTGCATCGTTTTTTGATGAAGAAAAACCAGCATGGATTAGAATAGAGTTAGATAAGATAGGAGAAAATATACCAGAAGGTTTTATATATAAATGGGAATCCAAATGGATACGGGAAAAGAAAGAATCTCTTATATTAAATCATTTGATCGATTTATGGAATAAGGTAAATGTGGATGATGAGATAAAGAAATCTTTATTAGCAAAGAGAACCCTAATTTAAAATAGACATTCCTTTTACAATGGATAATCAACTTTTATATAACTGGTTTCAAAAAGGGATCAGATATACAGGTGACTGTTTTGAAGGAGGTATACTGATGTCGTTTGATCAATTAACGAATAAATATAAAATATCAAATAACACTCTTTTCTGTTATTTTCAATTAAAGGCCTATTTAAGAGATAAACTGGGTCAAACAATGTTAATGTCAAAACCTAATGAAATAGAAACTTTAATTCAAAAAGGAAAAATTAAAAAATTTACGTCTAGTATGTATAATTTGATTCAAAAACAATTAAACCAGGAATTCCTAAGTCAAGACAAAAATGGGAAACTATTAAACGGGAAAATATTAAAATTGATGAAAAAATTGGTCAAGACTGTCTTGATAGTATGACAAATACAATAAATATCTGACTTAGATTAGTACAATACAATTTTTTACATCAATTATATATTACACCTCAAAAAATAAATAGATTAAACCCAAATTTATCTGACCAATGTTTCCGATGTAATCAAGAAATCGGTACTTTTTTTACACTCTACTTGATCTTGTTTTAAAATTCAACCTTTTTGGATAAATCTAAGACTTTTACTGGAACAAATTATTGGAATACAACTTCCACATAGCCCAATATTATTCTTATTAGGCGATATTGAAGGGATAATACCGAAACCTAAATTGAATAAATATCAGAAAACATTTATAAAAATTGCATTGGCAGTAGCCAAAAAAGCTACTGCAGTTACTTGGAAATCAGATTCATACTTAACTATGGACTGTTGGAATAATGAAATATATAGCTGCATTCCACTTGAAAAAATTACTTATAATTTAAGAAATGAATATGATATGTTTTTGAAAATTTGGCACCCCTATCTACAAAAGATAGGATTAAATATATAGGTCCTTTGAAGATAGAATTATTAGTTGTTTGGGGGGGAAAAATAAAGATATATACTAAATTTATTCTGAATATATTTTAAATTTATTTTGAACTCCATGGAGCATGTGGGGATCCTCCGATATCCAGGCAATCCTTCTTTTTCTTTTTTCTATTCATTTTATGTGATTCTCTTAAAAATTTAATTTAAAAAATATAAAAAAAGAGAAATCCTGCTCAAAGAGAACTCAAAAACTGACTTCATTCATTCAATTACCATGCTGATCCCACCTTTACATGGTCCATTTTGATTCCTTCCAGAATCCCTGTCTTCATCTCAGGGAACAAACATCTACTACTGATCTATAGGCTCACCGTACTTCAACCATTCTATTCTCCCAGTTCTGTCTTCAGTGTATCTGCTGGAGTTATTTTGCACAGGCGCCTCTTTTTAAATGATCATTTTGCCTCTACCACAGAGTGCAGAGCCCCTGACCACAATCTATTTCCTACACTTCTGCTCCTAATTCCTTTTTGTCCTGGGCAGAATAAGAAAATCTCCTACTATCACCAGCCTTCATATTCAACTAATCATCTTTTGACACTTACATGGGTTTGAACAAACAGCAGTCTCTACCAGCTGACATACTCCACCCCCAGCATTGAAGGACCCCCCCCACCCCCGCGACTCCCTGGTCAAAATAGGAGAAAATCACCAGGCACCTAGCTCAAGCCTGCCCCAATTCCTCTGTACCAACTTTTTAAAAGGCCTCAACTTCTTTCAAAATATGTATCTAAATAGTTCCAATGATCTACCTTCCACATCTTCCAGGGCAGAGAACCACAACCTCTGCTAAATTTATTCTTCTGAATTTCAAAGATCACAGATCAGACTCCATCGCAGTCTGATCTGTTAATTTTCTTTGGATTGCTTCCAATGCAAGTCCATCTTTTTTTTCTAAATATATGGGACCAAATCTGTGCTCAGTATCCCAGGTGTGTTCCTTGCTTGTACAACTGTAACAAAACCTCCGTATTTGTAAGCTCCAACCCGCATGCAACACAGGCAGTCCCCGGGTTATGAACGAGTTCCATTCCTGAGTCCATCTTTAAGTCAGATTTGTATGCAAGTCGGAACAGGTACATCCGGTACTATTTAGCGCCAGATAGTCAAACGTTTGTCTTAATATATATTTTACCTTTCTATGCATATAAAACACAAGAAATATTATGTATTTCAATAATTAATTCAGTGTGTTGCTTAGTAATAATTGTAGCTTTCATCGGGGCAGGGCCTTTCACATGCTCCATTATTCTCACTTTATCCTTTAAAATTGTTCCAATCATTAACCGACTGTAGCTTAACGTTTTTCCAATGACCGATGGTGTTTTATCTCTTTCTGATTACTTTTATTATTTCCACTTTATTTTCAACTGTGATTGTTGACTGTCAATGGAACAGAAACACCGTGGATTCAGCAGCAGGGGTCCTGTGCTGTCCCGGGTCCTAAAGTCCACCCGCACTGAGACAGGTTAAATGGGACAAGTGGGGGCGGTGCTGACTGGAAAGGGGGGGGGGGGGGTCAGGGTGAATCTTGCTAAGAAAAATTTAAGCCAAGTACACAGTTAAACGTTCCACACACTGTTAACGACAACGACTTAAAATGGCAGACGGCGTCGTAATCCGACTTATAATGGCAGACGGCACTCTCCTTCCTCCGTTCATAAGTTGGACATTCGTAACTCAGGGACTGCCTGTATGGACAATAATGCCTTTGTCTTACCTACTTGCTGGACTGTGAACTCTACTAGAATACCCAGATCCCTTTATTTCACTCACTTGCAGTCCTTCTCCATTTAATAACAATCTGTATTTCGAAACCTGTTATCCAACAGCAAGATCTCACTTCCCCAAATTGAACTGCATATGCCAAGCTTTTCCTCCATCACTTAATTCATGATATGTTCACAATATACCCTATTTTGCATCATTAGCAAGCTTGGATATCTTACATTTCCCCTTTCATCAGAATATTTATATAAACTGAATATTTGTAAGTCCTAATGCCTGGGATATGAGTTACATCTTCACTTCTGTCTCCACCTTATAGCACACACACTCATGTAACCATAGTGATGGAAATCCTGGCTTTCCTACTATCCAAGCATCCAAACAGTCTTTCCAGTTGGAGCAGCAAACTCCAACTCCAACTCCAACTCCAGTCTTGTGTAAAGCATGTTGTGTTCTCAATGTTATCTACAGAGAAGCCAGACACAGGCTCAATGGTTGCTTTGAAGAGCAGCTTTATTTAGTCCACAGGAGGTTCTTGCTATCTACCATTTAAATTCTGTGCCCCACTCCCATCAGTCTGTACCCTCCCACATGACTATGGCAAGACCCAATTTCAGCACATAGAACAACACTATTTTCAGGGGACATCATTACCTTCCAGGCTTGGTGTCAAATTCTCCAACTTTAGGTAATAGCTTTCTGTGACCAAAACAAAATTGACTATCTGTTCACTGTTATCCATCTGTGAAACTAGGCACTTACTATAGCCCTGTTATTAGCCAAATCAGCATAAATCACAATCCTACTGCTCCCATTAACCCATTTGACCCAGCCATATTTCAGATATTCCCTTTCTTTTGCCCAATTTTTCACACATCTCCTCAAGCCCCATTTTTTCCTCAACTTAAGCCATTCTCTCTTTTCCAGTGACTGACAAGGAGGAGCTTTGGTTTGAAATGCTATTTAACTTTCTACAGATTTGACCTGAGTGGTTGAATCTTCCCAGCATTTTCAGTTTGCATACTAAATTAGCTTCTCAGCTATTAACACAATTCAATAGGTTTTCATTTCCTTTAACCTTAATCTATTTGAGGATTTTTCATTCCAAACTTAATTTGCTTCACTAACCATCTTGCTAAATGTCATAACCATTTGCTGGAATGTATATATTTGGCATTCCCTTCATGGATAGGCTGATTACAAAACCAATGGTTCGTCTTGCTACGTAACAATACATCCTGAAATGTACTAAACATTACTTTGCAAGTGCCATTCAGTGGGCTTGGCTCTCACGTCTCAACATTTTGACGCAAACAGCAAGTATTTCACTTTTTTAAGAATATAATTTACATTTCAATGTACATTCTGTGTAAATGTTAAGGAAGGACAGAATTAAGATCTTCTTTGACAATTATCATACTCCAAACAAGGGAACAGCTTTCTTTGGGGACATGAGAAAATTTGCAGATGCTGCTGGAAACCCAGCATTTTGTGAGTGTAGCTTTCTTCATGGGATCTACAGGGCCGTAAACATTGATTTCCATGCACCAATTTTTTCCACTCCTAATGTGGTCTAGGCTCTGACAGCTATAGGTAAGAACAGACTCAGAAGAGTTCAGTTTGCCAGTTACTGTCTATTATACCGGGAGCAACACTGTATCTTTGCAATCTACTACTCCAAAAATATAATGTAAGAGATGCCAGTGCCTTGATTATGGGCATTTACAAGAGGCCTTGTACTTGTGTGAATATACTTTAAGATAAAATTTCAAGCGTTTTATCAGGATAAGGACTTCATTTAGCTTCCTCTTCCTAGTTAAGCAACTCTCTCCAAGGGATTATGTTCTTTCCAACCCTGGCACTGAATTCAGAGGATTAATTTCTCTCCCTCTGGAACACAAGCTAGGGCCTTTCTTCAAGGTCAAAGCAGAAGTGTCTTCCTCAGTCTCATCTACTGCTGCCAGGACTGGAGCTTGCATCAATTACCATGTGGTGCTGGCTCTGCGTGAGATATGCACTTATCCTACAGCAAAAGTTGTTGGGACACCAGTCTTAATGGAAAAACTCAACTGAAGGTGATACATTGCTCTTCCAGAAGGTGATGCAGCCACTGCCTTGCACCGTACATCATTTTCTGCCATTTAGATGCCACAATAGCAGTGAGAATGTGCCTGCGTTCCCAAATTGTGACTGAGTGCAAAACAGTACAGCAGAGTAACACATTTTCCAGCCCACCACATCAGCTTCAACCTTTATGTCAAATTAAGCTAATCACATCTGCCTACACATGGTCTGTATCCTTCTACTTATGAATATGTCCAAACACCTCTTAAACATTGTTATTGTGTCTGATTCTACCATCTCACCAACAGCACACTGCAGGCATCTACCACTGTTATTAAAAAAAAGCTTGCCACCAAATCTCCTTTAAATATTTCTCCTTTCACCTTGAAGATATTCCTTCTAGTATGACATTTCCACCCTGGGAGAAGAATCATCTACAGTATCGAAACCTCTTATTATTTTGTCCAGTCTCTCTTTATAATTAATTCACTCCAATTCAGGCAACATCCCAGTGAACCTTTCAGTCTGTGAACCTGAACTACACCTAATATTTGAAACATGACCTAACCAAAGTATTATACAACTCCGGCAGTTGTATAAAACATTCTACAAATTATAGCAAGCCTATGTGAAATAATACAACATGAGTAGCTATAAAAACGATGTTTCTAACTGAAGGGGAAATAGGCTTACCAACAATTGTCAGGAACACTGAGACTGCCAATCATCTCATCTCACACTTGTCTTGAATACATACCATTAGCCAATTCTTCATCCAAACTTCCAACTGATCTATATCCTGCTGTATTCATTCTCAACTGTCAATAACTCCAATTCTCATATCAGCTGCAAATTTCCATTCAAGTGTGTGCATGGGCATGGGATCCCAGCATGAATCTATGCAAATCACCATTGATCAGAGATCTCCAGTCAGAAAAGCATCCTTCCACCTCTACCTAGTCATCAAAATTCAAGTCAATTTTCAAACTAATTTCCTAACTTGTGACTTAATTTTTTAAACAAAAGTCTTGGGAATAAGTGGCAGAAGAAACTTAAGTATTATTGTTGAGGGTGTCCATGTATATCCTGGTCTTCAGTGTAAATTATCTGGGTCCAACTTGACTGGAAACCATACTATATTACACTGTCATTGCACAAATATGGGTGGACTTGCCCGATACATTTGCCATCATGTATGCACTTCCAGATAACCATAAGCTCATGCTCACATCCTTGCCGTCTCTACCTTGTCCTTCCATCTGAACCTTCTTCACTTAGCTTTCTCAGATCTCCTTGTTCAATATCTCTCCCTACCCAAGTTTCTCCCAGTTTCCAATTAACCCTTACTCTCCTTGCCCTTTTTCTTGTATCCTGTCATTTGGTGCAAACTATGAAAGGCAACATCTCTTTACACCATTGCACACTCTGAGATCATCTTTATTGACCACAATGGTTGGAAAACAGCCAAGTTACAGCCTGCAGATTCAACAGTACCCAAGTCCAGCTGAGCAACTTCTTTCCAGTTCCAGTCCTGCGCAGTCTGAAAAAGAGCAGAAATTTCTTCAGGTTTCCCCATGTCTGGGCAAATAAGGCCTGTAGCTTTCAAAGAACTCAACCACGGGCCTGTCAACTTGATTCCATTCCACAGCAAACCACCCAAATTATTCCATGCTGTCAACCTTGACCAAGAATGTTGAAGAGGCCTTGTGACAACTGAAAATCAAGAAGGCCTGGCAGGGTGGCAGGTGGTATCACTAAAGTTCTAACATTTAGCAGAAATGAACTTGAATATCAACCCACAAACTCATCTCCTATGTCTTTGATGAGGAAGACATGGCTCCTGTCCTCAAAGTCCCAACTGTAATCATCTTCAAGAATGGTAACAAATGATTGTGCCAACTAGGAAGAAACTGTGCTGCTTTCTGTACAGGGGGAGACTGTTGCCAGGAATGCCATCCCAGTAAAATACAGCTTTACGATGGATCCTGGCCATCTGGAACACTGGTACATACAATATACACTCTGCAGCCACATTCACAATAACCAGGAGACACATGACTAGTGTATGCCCTTCCAAAATCACAAATACTATCAAACTAAATATCAAAGTCAAAGTCAAGCTTAATTTCATATACACAAGTACGCATATGCACAGGTGCAATGAAAAGCTTTCTTGCAATAGCATCACAGACACATAAGACACATTGTAGTATAAGTAGCATTCACAAGAAAAATAAATTATACACAATTTTTACACCAATTAGAACAAAAAAAATTCATTTTAGTGAAAAGTGGTTAAAGTGCTGCTTAAATGCTGTTTAAACTTTTAGTGCAGAAATGGCGCCGATAAGTGGTGACTGTTTGCTTGCAGCTCCAATGGGAATCATTAAAATCCATTTAGGACTACAACAGTTAAATCCACTGTCACAGCCATGGGTACTTCAGTAAGCAACATCATTTTAAGATGCTAAAAATATCTATCAATACTCAAAATCAGTGGATCTCAGACTGCATTCTTGGGTCGCAAGTGCAGCTCCTCTTGACAAAAATGGAAGTGGGTAAGGTGTGCTGGTCTTCAGGTATAGTTGAAATGCAGAAGCCTTAAACCTGCACTCCTGACTCCAGATGGACATCAGGAACTGCTATGTACACTGCTTCACAGAAACATGGCTGACCTCCACCATTTTAGATGCAGCGCTGCAGCCCGAAGGCTTCACAGTTGTCTGCAGACTCTAAAGTCGAGTCTTCTACAGGTAGAGGTGGTGGAATGTTGAAAGGCCTCGATAGTTTGGATGTGGAGATGATGTTTGGGAGCGTCTAGGACCAGAGGACACAGCCTCAGAATAGAGGGGCGTCCTTTCAGAACAGAGATGAGGAGATATTTCAAGTGGTGAATTGGTTGCCAAAGGCAGCTATGGAGGCCATGTCTTTATGAATATTTAAGGAAGAAGTTGGATCAGCCATGATGAAATGCCGGAGCAGACTCAAAAGGCCAAATGGCCTAATTCTGCTCCTATATCTTACGGACTATGCTTTATGATTAACCCATTGAGGTATACAGACGTGGTGGTTCTGTCTCAATCCTGTTCACCCGAAATGAAACGTCTAGCAGTCAAATGTCATTCATTTTATCTGCTGAGAGAGATTACTCTGGAGTGGAGTATATGCCACCTCTTCCCAACCTCACGCAGGTACCGGAGGAGTTAAGCACTGATCAGCACTAACTAAACTGTGCACCCGGATGCCTTCCTGAACATTGCAGGAAATTTCAACCAGGCCAGCTTGAGAACAACTACCAAAATCATGAATGTTTACTGTGCCACCCCACACCCACACTTTGGAAAGTCTGATCATCTAGCTATACTTCTACTCCTGGCGTACGAGCAGAAACTGAAGTCCATAGCACCAGTGGTGAGGGCCATGGTATGGTCAAAGGAGGCATAGGAGTGCTTATGGAACTGCATTCAGTCAGTGTTCTGAACAATATTCAAGGACCGCTCTTTGAATCTGAATGAATATGACACAGTTGTCACATCAAGACCCGTGTGTATGAGTGTGTGCCTTTGAGAACAACCAGACAGAACCAAAACAAAACACTGTGGATGAACCAGATCTGTAGTCTGCTGTGGCATTCAAGATCAGTGATCCAGAACTAAACAAGTCCAGGTATGACCTATGGGAGGCTATTTTAAGAGCAAGAAAACAATTCTGATTGAAGTTGGAGATGGAATTGGATGCATGTCAGCTCTGGCAGGGTTTGCAGGCCATTACTTCTTACAAGGCGAAACCTAACATCATAAATGCCTGTAATTCTTCAATCCCAGGAGCTCAATAACTTTTATGCACACTTTGAAAGGGAGAATAAAATGACACTTGTGCAGATTCCTGCAACATCTGGTGACCCTGTGATCTGTCTCAGATGCTGATGTCACAACAACTTTCAAGAGGGTAAATCCTTGCAAGTTGTCATCTGTGACGGTGTACATGTAAAGGCACTGAAAACGTGACAACCAACATGCCACCTTCAATCTCTCACTGCTGCATTCAAAGGGCCTATCTGCTTCAAAAATCATACCAGTGCCCAAGACGACCAGGGTGAGCTGCCTCATCAACTATCACTCAGTGGCACTCACATCTACTGTAATGAAGGGCTTTAAGAGGTTGGCATGGCCAGAATAAACTCCTGAACTCCTGTCTCAGCAAGGACCTGGATCCACTGCAATTTGCCTATCACCATAACAGGTCTACAGTGGATACAATCCCCATGGTATTGGATCACCAATACCAATACCTACATCAGGCTGCTGTTTATTAATCACAGTTCAGATCATACACTCAATTCTAATCAACAAGCTCCAAAACCTGAGTCTCTGTCTGCAACTGGATCATTGACAAGGAAACTAGCCACGTCTCCTCACAGACCATCAACAGTAGCGCACATCGAAGATTACTGCTTAGCACGCTGGTTTACTCTCAACACTCATGACTGTGCGGCTAGGCATAGCTCAAAAGCCATTATAAATTTGCTGATGACACAACCATCGTTTACAGAATTTCAGATTGTGATCAGGCAACATACAGGAGCGTGACAGATGAGTTGGTTGATTGATGTTGCAACAATACCTTGCACTCAATGCCAGTAAGACCAAAGAATTGATTGTGGATTCAGGAAGGGGTCCTCATCGAGAGATCAGAGGTTGAAAGGGTGAGCAGTTTCAAGTTCCTGGGTGTCAACATCTCTGAAGATCTATCCTGGGCCCAATATTTTGATGCAATTACAAAGAAGGCATGACAGCAGCTATATTTCATCAGGAGTTTGAAGAAACCAAAGACAATCACAAATTTCTACAGATATAAGCTGGAGAGCATTCTAACTGGTATGGAGGAGCCACTACACAGGATCAGAAAAGGCTTCAGAAAGTTGTAAACTCCATCATGGGCACTATTCTCCCCAGCATCCAGGACTCTTTCAAAAGATGAGGCCTCAGAAAGGCGACATCCATCATTAAGGACCCCACCACCTCAGACATACCCTCTCTCACTGCTACCACCAAGGTACAGGAGCCTGACAACACATACTCCACATTTTAGGAACAACTTCTTCCCCTCTGCCATCAGATTTCAGAATAGACAATATTTCCAACAAGAAATGAAGACAGAGAGCTAGAAACCATATGCAAAAAGCCACAAATGGTTTAAGGCCCACCACTGAGCATCAAAGATCAATGCACACAATGGAAGAAGATCTTCACATCCAGCTCCACAAAGGAGGAACATCAATTATATGTCTTTCTTTTAATTTCCAAAAATCTTTGGCTCAATCAGGTGCAGTTTATCCTTCTCAAATTCAGCTCCCTCAGGACTTCATTCCCACAATACGTTCGATACACTGCAACGCGCAAGCCATGGATTTAATTAATGAGTTCACAAATAAATCTCAAGGCAGACTGGTGTTTAAGAAGGGTGTATAATTAACATCCATCTCACTTTATTGTTTCTATATTGTACTTTACCTCTAAATTTCCAGCTGCAATGGAAAAACTGGAAACTGTTCAATTTCAGCACATCTACCCAAGAAACATTACTCCAGTCTTGGTCACTGAACCGACAGACAAGCCTCACTGCTCACACCAAACATATACTCTACTTTAGGCTCCAGGCAACAGATTTCCAAATTGACAGAGTGGAAGTCTTCGCATTGGTCTCATCAGCCATTTCTCAGGACTCAAAAATTGCAGAAGAAACCAGTCCTCTGGCAAGGCTGAGGGTCATAAATTTGATCCACTAGAACTCTGTTTTGTTTACTTCTACTGAAACACCATCTTGAAAATCATTCCCCAATGCAGCCTACTTTCCTGTAATATTTTACAGATCAAGCTCTGTTCTTGTAAAATTATCTCATTTATCATCTACAATCGTGTTTCCATACTCTCAGTGATACAATGGTATAAATATTCACTCTGACCAAATTATCCAGAAACAACACAATTTCATTTCATGCACAACCACCTCTCCCGTCACTGAATAAAGTTAACTTGTAAGGACTGGTCTGTTTTTCTTGATATATACGAAGTGAAACATCTGATAAAACAATCCACATTTGTTGCCACACTTCGTCACTCACGTCTTCTTATATGTAAATGCTGACTAAATAATGCGGAGAAGGATGGGGATCGAATTGAGCCAGGTTTCACCGTAGAAACGTTAATCAAGGTCCAATTCGATTCCATGAATCCTTCAATACTGTGGCAATAATAGCAAACAAAATGGCGAAATGCTTAGCCCCAATTAGAGAAAAAAACTTTTCTGTCGCATTAGAGTGCGAGACTAAAAATATAAAGCACTTTTAATCGACTTCTAACTACAATTAAAATGAATGCTTATACTGTTTTTATTAGACAAATAAGGGCAGGCACATTGGCAAGAAAAAAAGACTAATATGTAAGTAAGGGCAGCGACGGCTCTGAAAACAAGCGATGCGTCTACAGACACCCGCATCCCTGACCAAACCTCGGCTCGAATGAACCAACAAGCAATGCCGCTGACGATCAGGACGAAACGTTTTATTTGGGGGGGGGGGGGGAACGTTCATTCCCCGGCGGCCGGGAGTCGCCAGGCCTATTCCCCACCAGCTTAGCGGTGCCTCCTATGCTTTCTCAGGCAGTAGCCACCCTGGAAAAGCTGTTCGTCGGACTTGAGGAGGAGCCTGGGCCTGAGGCCGAGTTCAGGCCCGGGACTGCAAAGCCCATCCCCCACTACTCTTCGCACTCGCGGCTCCAACCCAACCCTCAGCCCGACCGGGAACTCGGCTCGTAGCAATACGATCACACGATCTCTACTCCCGCCGCCAAACTTACCGGCGCGGCCTGACCCGATCTGCGAAGAAAATGTGGCTGCTGCAACGATGCAGTGGCCTGTTCACGGTGTGCAGCGGCGCCACTCCCGGCCTTCGTACTGCCTCGCTCCCGGAACAACAGCGCCAGCCCGCGCACGCAGTCACACGCCTGCGTCACGCCGTCAGCACGCGCATGTAAACACCCGCCCTCTTCGTGCCGCCAGACCGCGCACGTAGCAACACGCCAGCGTCGCGCCGCCAGACCGCGCTCGTAGCAACACGCCAGCGTCGTGCCGTCAGCCCGCGCACGCAGATTGCGTCATGGTAGTACTCTGTGTACCAAGTGGTGTCCACCTTCCCTTCGCTTTCTTCGCGCTCGTTTCTCTCAAGCTTTGATTTATTTTGCTGTTCGCTCTACGGCGTGAGCGGGGACACAGGGAGATGGGGTTGTTTCATTGCTTGGGCAACGTGCGTGCACCCCTTCAAAATTCCAGACGTTACTGCCATTAGTACTGAGGTAATCCTAAACCTGACACCCACGGAAATCTTGCACATTCACACCCTCTTCCTAAAAGCTCCATCAACCTCAGCCCTCCCCTACTTCTGTCGTCGCCTCTCCACCCTCAGGATTTCCCGCATGAAGGTCTCTATTCATTGGAGAGTAGAAGGTTGAGGGGGGATTTGATCGAGGTATTTAAAATTTTGAGAGGGTTAGATAGAGTTGACGTGAATAGGCTGTTTCCATTGAGAGTAGGGGAGATTCAAACGAGAGGACATGATTTGAGAGTTAGGGGGCAAAAGTTTAAGGGAAACACGAGGGGGTATTTCTTTACTCAGAGAGTGATAGCTGTGTGGAATGAGCTTCCTGTAGAAGTAGTAGAGGCCAGTTCAGTTGTGTCATTTAAGGTAAAATTGGATAGGTATATGGACAGAAAAGGAGTGGAGGGTTATGGGCTGAGTGCGGGTAGGTGGGACTAGGTGAGATTAAGAGTTCGGCACGGACTAGTTGGGCAGAGATGGCCTGTTTCCATGCTGTGATTGTTATATAAGTCTACAAACCCTTTTCCTTCAACCCTCTTTTTATGTTGCTGTGAATTATTATTCCAATTACTTCAGTT
Source organism: Hemitrygon akajei (assembly GCF_048418815.1). Lineage (NCBI taxonomy): Eukaryota > Metazoa > Chordata > Chondrichthyes > Myliobatiformes > Dasyatidae > Hemitrygon > Hemitrygon akajei. The sequence continues at coordinate 96,449,664 of NC_133126.1, forward strand.
CGGCAATCTCACCCAAATTGTCCACATATTGGAAACTTGTAGCTCAGTAACGAGAAATCTGTCAGACAAACGTTGGTTTGACCCAAGAGAATTGAGTAGAGGAGGCCTGGCTAACACTCCACTCTACTTCTGGCACTCAGCTGCAATGAGTGTCAAGTCAAGTCACTTTTATTGTCATTTCGACCATAACTGCTGGTACAGTACATAGTAAAAATGAGACAACGTTTTTCAGGACCATGGTGTTACATGACACAGTACAAAAACTAGACTGAACTACGTAAAAAAAAACAACACAGAGAAAGCTACACTAGACTACAGACCTACACAGGACTGCATAAAGTGCACAAAATCAGTGCAGGCATTACAATAAATACTAAACAGGACAATATGGCAAGGTGTCAGTCCAGGCTTCGGGTATTGAGGAGTCTGATAGCTTGGGGGAAGAGACTGTTACATAGTCTGGCCGTGAGAGCCCGAATGCTTCGGAGCCTTTTCCCAGATGGCGGGAGGGAGAAAAGATTGTATGAGGGGTGCACGGGGTCCTTCATAATGCTGTTTCCTTTGCGGATACAGCGTGTAGTGTAAATGTCCGTGATGGTGGGAAGAGAGACCTCGATGATCTTCTCAGCTGACCTGGCTATCCGCTGCAGGGTCTTGCAATCCCATTAGAATGCCACACCCTTGTGAACAAACTCATTTGGAATTGCCAATGGCTCTGCTCCAGGAAAGTTTAGTGGAATCCTCGGATGAAGGAAATACAAGAGCAGACGAATTCCCTCACTGTCAATCACCCACATACAAGTTATGACCATACACATCGAGAAAAGATAGCTTGCAACACGGTTAAATGGTGCAATGTCTTCAGTTATAATCAGCTGCAAATTATGGTATTATTAAATAAATACAGGAAATACCAGCTCAGGCAGAATTTGTGGGGACACAGTATTAACATTTTAGATGGATAACTTTCTATTGGAAACTTTTAATTCTGTTTTTCTTTCCCTTACTGCTGAATGATCAACTGATTATTTTCAGCATTATTCAGTTTATTTCAAATTTCCAGCATCTTCCATAGAATTTTCCATTCTAACCTTTTTGCCTTTGAAATCCAAAGTCCATGATGACTGATCAATTATTGGGATAGTGGGCATTGTAACAAATTGGATAGTGACTAACTAATTGGGTTTTGGCAGGTTAATGTCAGATTGGGTCTTTATGGATTGATGTTGACAGATTCATTGTTGATAAGTTTGGTGTTCACAAGTTCAATGTTGGCAAGTTGAGTGTTGACAGGTTGGGTTTTGACAGGGTATTGATGGGTTCATTGTTGACAAGTTGGATGTTTATGGGATAGGGTGGTTACTGGTTGGGTGTTATGGGTTGACAGGTTGGATGTTTGTGTTTGGGTGTTGACAAGTTGGATGTGGGTTTGGGTGTTGACAAGTTGGATGTTTGTGTTTTGGGTGTTGACAGGTTGGATGTTTGTGTTTTGGGTATTGACAGGTTGGATGTTTGTGTTTGGGTGTTGACAGGTTGGATGTTTGTGAGATTGGGTGTTGACAGGTTGGATGTTTGTGTTTTGGGTGTTGACAGATTGGATGTTTGTGAGATTGGGTGTTGACAGGTTGGATGTTTGTGTTTTGGGTGTTAACAGGTTGGATGTTTGTGTTTTGGGTGTTGACAAGTTGGATGTTTGTGTTTGGGTGCTGACAGGTTGGATGTTTGTGTTTGGGTGTTGAAAGGTTGGATGTTTGTATTTGGGTGTTTAGGGTGTTTATGGGTTGGGTGTTGACAGGTTGGATGTTTGGGTGTTGACAAGTTGGGTTTTGACAGTTTGCGTGTTAAATCTAATCAGTAAACTGCAAGACCAGGGCTTCAGTACTATCTTGTGCAATTGGATCCTGGATTTCCTCATTTGTAGACCCAGTCAGTTTGGATTGGTAAAAACATTTCCTCCACAGTCTCCCATCAGTACAGGAGCACCGCAGGGATATGTACTTAGCCCCCTGCTCTACTCACTTTACACCTATGACAGTGTGGTTAAGTACAGCTCCAACATCATATACAAGTTTGCTGATGACAGTACTGTTGTGGGCTGTACCAAAGCTGGTGATGAATCAGCATACAAAAGGAAGATTGAAAATTTGGCCAAGTGGTGTAATAACAACAACCTCTCATTCAATGTCAGTAAGACCAAGGAACTGATTATTGACTTAAGGAGAGGGAAACCAGAGGTCCATGAGCCAGTCCTCATCGGAGGATCAGAGGTGAAGAGGGTCAGTAACTTTAAATTCCTGTGTGTCACTATCTCAGTGGACCTGTCCTGGACCCATCGTATAAATATAATTGCGAAGAAAACACGACAGCACCTGTACTTCCTCAGGAGTCTGTGGAGATTCGGTATGTCATCAAAAACCTTGGCAAACTTCTATAAATGTGTGGTGGAAAGAGTGGCTGTAGTACAGCCTGGTATGGGAACACCAATGCCTTTGAGTGGAAAATCCTACAAAAGGTCCCAGTACATCACAGGTAAAACCCTCCCAACCATTGAGCATGTCTACATGAAATATTGCCATAGAAAAGCAGCATCCATCATAAAAGATCCTCACAACCCAGGCTATGCTCTTTTCTCACTACTGCCATCAGGTAGAAAGTACAAGAGCCTCAGGACTCACACCATCAGATTCAAGAACAGTTACTATCCTTCAACCATCAGGCTCTTGATCAAAAGGGTATAACTACACTCATTGAAGGACTCTTTTATCTTGTTATTTTATGTTTATTATTTATTGCTTATTATTCATTATCTGCATTTGCACAGTTTGTTTACAGTTTACAGATCCTGTTTAGTAACTGTTCTATAGATTTGCTAAGTATGCCCACAGAAAAAATCTCGGTTGTATGTGGTGACATGTATGTACTCTGATAATAAATTTTACTTTGATCTTTGAAATTTGAAACAAGACATTACTCACACGACACACACTCATATATTCATTGTATCCACACACAAATAAATATAATCACGTGCCTAAAAAGTACATATGTACTCATCCACACTCACATACATGCACAAAATGTACACCCATGCATATAAGTACAGACACATAAACTATATACACACTCTAAGCCTGTTTTGCTGTAATGGTATCATCTCACTGAGGGGTTGGGTGGAAAGGGTAACCAGCTTCAAATTCCTGGATGTCAACATTTCAGAGGATATTTTCTGGGCTCAACACTGTTGATGCCAACGTAAAGAAGGCTCATCATTGGTTCTATTTCATTAGGAGTCTGGGAAGATTTGGTATGTCACCAATGACTCTTATAAATTTCTGTAGATGTTCTGGTGGAGAGCATTCTGATTAGTTGCATTATAGACTGATATGGAGACTCCAATCCCCAGGATCGCTCCACAGAGTTGTAGATTCATCCAGCTCCATTCTTCCTCACCATCAAGTACACCTTTAAAGAAGTGGTGTTTCATCTCTAAAGACCTTTGCCATCCTAGACATATCCTCTTCTCATTACTACCATCAGGGAGGAGGTATAGCAGCCTGAAGACCCACAGTCAACGTTTCAGTAACAGCTTCTTTCTCTCTGCCATCACTTTTCTACCTCTTTTTTTACACAATTTATTTTTGTAATTTATAGTAGTTACCACAAAATAACAAATTTGATGTAAGTCAGTGATAATAAATCTGATTCTGACTGAACAGATTTTTGCATCTTCTTGCTGTTCCTAAAAGCCCTTAGCTCTCTTGGAGACTAAAAAAAATGTCATCTCAGCATTGAGAATAACTTCAATGATTCCATCTCCACAGTTCACTGGAGTGGAGAATTCTAAGATTCTGGATCTATGAAATACCTCCTCATCTATAATGTAAAATAATTACCCCACCAACCCCCCCCCCCCGACCTATGATAGTGATGTTCTCTATTCATGGATGTCCAATCTAAATTTTCAAGATCAAATGAAGTTTAAAGAAGTGCTTGGAAATTGGGAACCGCAGTGATCAACTGCAAGAGGTCATACATTAGATTGAGATGTATGAATGAGAAGTCACAGATGGGTATGACATGGTAGCATTTCTTAGCATGAAGAAACAGCAATGACGCAATTCTGTAGAATGAACGAGAATAGAAGTCCCCAGGTGTTTACATGACTGTCTAAGTGACAGAGCGCATGGAGGGCATAAAAGTTTTTTTGGGATTGTGGGATTCATAACTAGAGGTACAAAGCACAAAAGCAAGGAAATTATATTGGACTATACCCAAAACTGGTTGGACCTAACTGGAGTATTTCATCTAACTTAAGAAGAATGACTGTCATGGAGTAGATGTAGAAAAAAAATTGCTGGAATGTTTCTAGGGTTGAAGAGTTACAGCACTGAGGTTAGATTGGAGAAGTTTGTGTTGTTCCCAGATTTAGATTAGTGTAATGGTAAGGTGTAATGAAATCTTTTGCTCATGTGAAGCACACAGACTAAATGGTACACAAAGACAACAATAAATTCAGCTATGAGTGCAAAATAACACTGATGTTAAGTACAACAGAACATTGGAACAACAGTAATGCAAGCTAAAGTCGTGCAAAATAAAAGCTAAACTTTTGAGAATGGAAATAAGTGAAGGAGGTAGAATTATGAGGTTGAAGGATGTAGACAAAAGGCAGGTAATTATAGGCCAGTTAGTTTTAACATCAGTACTTGAAGATGTCATTAAAGAAGAAATAGTAAGACATCTGGAAAGAAATGGATCCATCAGGCAGATGCAGCATGGATTCAGCAAAGGCAGGTCCTGTTTGACAAACTTACTGGAGTGCTTTTGAGGATATAATGAGCGCAGTGGATAGAGGGGAACAGATGGACATTATTTGCTTGAATTTCCAGAAGGTGTTCGATAAGGTGCTGCATAAAAGACTTATCCATAAGATAAGGATGCATAGAGTTGGGGGTGATGTATTAGCATGGATAGAGGATTGGTTAACCAATAGAAAGTAGATTTGGGATACATGGGCGTTACTCTGGTTGGCAATCAGTGGTGAGCGGAGTGCTGGTTCTGCAACTGTTCACAATATACGTTAAGAGGGGACCAAGTGCAAGTGTACTGTATCTAAGTTTGCTGATGATACTAAATTGAGTGGAAAAGCAAATTGTGCAGAAGATACGGAGAGTCTGCAGAGAAATACAAATAAGTTAAGTGAGTGGACAAGAGTCTGGCATATGGAGTACAATGTCAGAAATGTGAGGTCATCCACTTTGGAAGGAATAATGAAAGGGCAGATTATTATTGAAATGGTAAAAATTGCAGCATGCTTCTGTGCAGAAGAACTTGGGAGTGCTTCTGCATGAATCACAAAAGGTTGGTTTGCAGGTGCAGCAGGCGATCAAGAAGGCAAATGGGATGTTGGCCTTCATTGTTAGAAGGATTGAATATAAGAGCAGGGAGGTTTTGCTGCAACTGTACAGGGTACTGGTGAGGCCACACCTGGAGTACTGTGTGCAGTTCTGGTCTCCTAACTTGAGGAAGGATATACTGGCTTTGGAGGCGGTGCAGAGGAGGTTCACCAGGTTGATTCCAGTGATGAGGGGATTAGGCTATGAGGAGAGATTGAGTCGCCTGGGACTGTACTCGCTGGAATTCAGAAGAATGAGAGATGTTATAGAAACATATAAAATTATGAAAGGGATAGATAAGATAAGTGGGAATGTTATTTCCACTGGTAGGTGAGACTAGAACTAGGGGATATAGCCTCAAGATTCAGGGAGTAGATTTAGGACAGAGATGAGATAGAACTGCTTTTCCCAGAGAGTGGTGAATCTGTGGAATTCTCTGCCCAATGAAGCACTGGAGGCTACCTCGGTAAATATATTTAAGACAAAGTTGGATAGATTTTTGCATAGTAGGGGAATTAAGGATTATGGGGTAAAGGCAGGTAGGTGGAGATGAGTCCATGACCAGATCAGCAATGATCTTATTGAATGGTGGAGCAGGCTTGATAGGCCAGTTGGCCTACTCCTGCTCCTATTTCTTACGTTCTTATGAGGTCTTAATGAAATTGGGAGGATTTGATGGAGATATAAAAGATCTTAGCTGGTTTAGAGTGGGTACTTACTGGTGTGTACGGAAGCAATGAAGGTCCTCCAACTCTGCCTGTCCTTGGCCACTCATAAGTAGAAGGAGTCTTCATTGCTGTTTCTGTAATAGTTTTGTTTTCCTAGTCACAGTTGTTAGTCCTGAGCTGAATGCCCAAAACTGGAGGACCAGTGGACCATGCTTAGTCTGGCCCCTACCCTTTGACCCATTTGGCATGGGTGGCCGAAGGGCCGAAGCATAAAGCCCTGACTCCAGTCAATATAGCTCTCCAGGTCATTGAGTCACACAAGCCTTCAAACTACAATAGGTTATGGTCCTCTTGGAAGTTAGAAAGGAAACTATTTCCAAAAGTGACTGGTTCAAAGTCACATATTTAAAAACTTGACTGAAAGATACAAAGGGGATGTGAGGACTTTCATTTTCACTTGGAATAGATATGAACCCAGTGCTTGATGGGTTGTGGAAACATAATTTGTCTCTTCAATTGGAATTGGATAAGCTCTTACAAATTTCTATAGATGTATGGTAGAGAACATTCTGACTGGTGGCATAACAGACTAGTATCAAGGCTCCACTGCACAGGGTCAGATGAGGCCCCAGAATTGAACATTCAGTCAGACCCATCATGGTACAACCCTCCCCATCCCAAGGACACCCTTAAAAAAGAGGTATTATGTGTGTATTTAATATTTCAGTAATGTTTAATAACCTTGTGTGTGTGTGAATATATATATATAGTTTGGGGATTCATGTTTAAATAATTAATTATGGGTTATATGTAAAGATATGTCAATTGCATACGTCATCACGCTACCATGTGATACATGCATGCCTTGCTTAAAGTAAAAGGCGCAGTTAAACCTGCATTCCCAGACTCCTGGGTTTTGTTTTGAATTAATTTTATGTTTTGAACGTAACATACAGAAAAATACTTTACAGAGTTAATGGGGAAAGAGTGGAATAATGGTATTGATTGTATAGTTCCATGAGGATCTGGCTCAGACTTGATTGGCCAAATGGCCTCTTTTTAGGTCTTTGTACGTCTATGATCCTGCGATTCTACCATAAGAACTCGACATTTTGGAGCATTTCTGGGCACCTCTGATAAATCTTGTGAATACAGCACCTAATATCACACAATTTAAGGAATATGTAATACTGAGATATTGAGTCTCAAGCCAATAAATACTAGAAATAATGCAGCACATTAATCTTGTGAAAAAACCTTGTACCAGTATCAGAAACCAAACCTTGAACTACTTAAAACCAAATCTGAAACCTGCATTGAATTAATCCAGCTAAACAACCCCTTTCAACTGCGGAGACTCGCAGCACTTTAAACTATCTACTGCAACAGCTTTCATACACAATGGAAAGCGTGTCAAGTAACTCCACATGAGCAAGCCTCGATACAAGGTCAGTTGACCAATAGTAAGTCAAATGACAGGTTTCCTACAACATATGAGATTAAAAGTTGAATTAGTTGGGACAGGAAGTTTGCACAAATCCAATGGGACCCTACCACCAAACACATCTTTACCTCATTCCCCACACTCTTCTTTCTGCAGGGATCACTCTCCATGATTCCCATGTCCATTCATTCCTCCCTGTTAATCTCCCTCCTGGAACTTCTCCATGCAAGTAGAGGAAGTGCTACATCTGCCCATTCACCTCCTCCGCCACCTCTGTTCAGGGCCGCAAACAGTCCTTCGAGGTGAGGCAACATTTCAATTACGAATCTGTCAGGGTCATCTACCGTATCCAGTCCTCCCAATAAGGCATCCTCTGCATCACTGAGAGACAACGTAGATCAGAGGACTGCTTTGTTGAGCATTTTTGCTCCATTCATAACAAGCAGGATTTACTGGTGGCCAACCATTTTAATTCCAATCCCCATTCCAATTCCAACATGTTCATCCATGGCATCCTCTACTGACACAATGAGGCCACTCTCAGGTTGAAGGAGCAACACCTCATATTCCATCTGGGTAGCCACCAAACTGATGCTATGAAAATCAATTTCTCTACCTTCCAGTAATTTCCCCCTCCTCCTTCCCTCTTCCATTTCCCACTCTGGTTCCCTCCTTGCCTCTTCTCTTTACCTCACCTGCCTACACCTCCCATGAGTGACCTTTCTCCCTTGGCCCACTGTCCTCTCCTGTCAGGATTCCTTCTTCTTCAGCCCTGTACCTTTTCCATCTATTCCTTTACTCCCCCCCCCCCCCCCGCCACCTTCTTAGACCATGAGACAGAAACAGAATTAGGGCATTTGGCCCATCGAGTCTGCTCCACAATTCAATCATGGCTGATCCTTTTTTTCCCCTCCTCAGCTCTGAAATTATTACAAAAAGGGGAGCTGCTACATAATTGTCAGACTTGAAATTGTTTTTGGCCTGCCATACCACATTTGATTTTTTTTTCCTTGGCCAAAAATATAAATGTTTCTAACAAATCAGAGCAGATTCACTTATGGTGAAAATACACAGTGCAAAGTTTATTACCATAAGACGTAGGAGCAGAGTTAGGCTATTTGGCCCATCGAGTCTGCTCCGCCATTCAATCATGTCTGATCCTTTTTTCCCCTCCTCAGCCCCACTCCCCAGCCTTTTCCCTGTAACCTTTGATGCCATTTCCAGTCAAGAACCTATTAAGCTCTGCCTTAAATACACCCAACAATCTGGCCTCCACAGCTGCCTATGGTAATAAATTCCACAAATTCCCCACATTCTGGCTAAAGAAATATGTATCTCTGTTTTAAATGGATGTCCCTCTATCCTGGGGCTGTGCCCTCTTGTCCTAGACTCCCTCACCACGGAAAACATCCTCTCCACATCGATTCTATCTAGGCCTTTCAATATTCAAAAGGTTTCAATCAAATCCCTCCTCATCCTTCTAAATTCCAGCGAGTACAGACCCAAAGCTATCAGATGTTAACTCATATGATAACCTTTTCATTCCCAAAATCATCCTTATGAACCTCCTCTGAACCCTCTCCAATGCCAACACATCTTTTCTTCGATGAGGAGCCCAAAACTGTTCACAATACTCAAGGTGAGGCCCCACCAGTGCCTTATGAAGCCTCAGCATCACATCTCTGCTCTTGTATTCTAGACCTCTTGAAATGAATGCTAACATTGCATTTGCCTTCTTATTCTTGTGTCTTCTCCCTTGGCCCAAAATGTCAATTGTTTATTCCTTTCCAGAGATGCTGCCTGACCTGCTGAGTTCTTCCAGCATTCTGTGTGCGGTATCTTGTGTTTTTGGCCTTTTACAGCTAAAGATATAACCAATTATGCAGTGATGAATTCCTGGGATAATCAAAAGACAAGATTTTGAGCCATTGATTGATATTGTACAGAAACAGGTTTTTTTGGCCCATTATGTCATTTATCAATGCTGCTATTTCCATTTACCACTGCTTAGTCTGTAGCCTTCTGTGCTTTGGCAGTTCAGTGTACTTCTTAAATGTAAGATCTTTTTAACAGAATATAACACCATGGGAAAGGTTTCACTGCTAATCTAATGGTCTTTCTGTAGAAGCAGTGTTTGGGTTATGGTGAGAGATAACGGGTGCTTTGGAATGTGAGCCGTCCAATGACGGGAGGGTGTTTTCTTACCGTGTGCCTGACACCAGGGTGACCTGGGTCTTTTGTTCGGCAGAGATGAAGAGAGAAGATGCTGGAACGGGACTGTGACCTGACAAAGGCAGGGAGATCGAAGGAGGATTGGTGAAGGGGAAACCACGAGTTCCAACTTGTGCACATTAGACCGCGCCCTTTTCGTTCTTTGCTTTTTCTTCACTAACCCTGTAGTCAAATTAAGGATTATAAAGCTAAATAGTTTAATTGTATGCGTGTGCTGTCAGTTATTTTGTGGTACAGATTTGTAACCGGGTAACAAATCACACAGCATCCACACAAACGGGGATTTCAGGGTGGACTCGCATCTCAATCTCACCTGTTTGGCAGGGCCAGGGATTGTCTTCCTTAGAAACACACAGCCGACAGAACCTGAGGGTTACATGAAGATAATTATATCACAAAGTTAATACAACTATTTAAAGAACAAAGTAGCTGGGAGGTGGGAAGAATTGAAATCGAGGTGAAAATGTTATAATCAAGAGTTTGCTTAATCAGGAACCACAGAACAGTTCAAAGTTTCAAGCAAATTTACTGTACTCTCAAAGTAGCAATATGTCACCATATCCAACACTAAGATTCATTTTCTTGTGGGTACACTCCATAAATCTAGTAACCATAATAAGAATCAATGAAAGACTGCACCAACAGGGCAGATAACCAGTGTGCAAAAGTCAACAAATTATGCAAATACAAAATAAAAGAAAAAAAAGACATAATAAATAAATAGAGAGACAAACAAGCAAACAGATAAACACGTACAAAGCTGGATGAACTCAGCAGGTCGGGCAGCATCCGTTGAAATGAACAGTCAATGTTTCGGGCTGAGACCCTTCATCCTGCTGAGATCATCCAGCTTTGTACGTGTTGATTTAACCACAGCATCTGCAGTGTACTTTGTGTAAACAAACAGATAGATAGGAAGATAAGCAGGCAAGCAATAAATATTGAGATCATGAGATGAAGGTTCTTCTGAAAGTGCATCTATAGTTTGTAGGAACATTTCTGTGAAGGGGCAAGTTAAATTATCCCCTCTGGTTCAAGAGCCTGATGGTTGAGGCATCATAACTGTTCCTGAAGCTTGTGAGTCCTGAGGCTCCTGTACCTTCTTCCTGATGGCAGCAGTGAGACGAGAGCATGACTTGGGTGGTGGGGTCTCTGATAATGTAGCCTGCTTTCCTGTGAAAATGCTCCGTGTAGATGTGCCCAGTGGTGGGGAGGGCTTTAACTGTGATGGACTGGGCCATATCTACTACTTTTTGTAGGGTTTTCTGTTAAAAGGCATTGGTGTTTCCGAACCAGGCTGTGATGCAGCCAGTCAATTCCACCACACATTTATAGATGTTTCTGAACTTTAGATGTCATACTAAATCTTCACAAACATCTAAGGAAGTAGAGGCACTGTCATGCTTTCTTCAGAATTACATTAACACGCTGGGCCAGGACAGGCCCTCTGAAATGCTAACACGGAGGAATTTAAATTTGCTGGCCCTTTCTACATCTGATGCCTCAATGAGGACTGGCTCATGGAGCTCCAGTTTCCTCCTCCTGAAGTCAACGATCAGCTCATTGATCTTGCTGACATTGAGTGAGAGGTTGTGGTGGCATCACTCAACCACCTTTCCAATCACCTGAATCAGCCAACAGCAGCGATGTCATCAGCAACTCAAATATGACATTCCAGATGTGATTAGCTCACAGTCGTGTATAAAGTGAGGAGAACAGGGGGCTAAACACACAGTCTTGTGATGCACCTGTGCTGATAGAGATTGTGGAGGAGATGTTGTTGCCAAACTGAATTGACTGGGTCTGCGAGTGAGGAAATTGAAGATCCAATTGCACAAGGAGGTATTGAGGCCAAGGTCTTGAAGCTTATTCATTAGTTTTGAGAGGATGAAAGTATTGAATGCTGAGCTGTAGTTGATAAACAGCATCCTGATGTACGCATGATTACTGTCCAGGTGTTTCAGGGTTGAGTAAAAAGACAATGGGGTACGAATAGGTTGCTTGAACCCGCTCTGACTTTTAATAATGAATGACCTGATAAATGGTCTGAACTCCAGCCCATAATCAATTATTCCCTCTAGTTTTAAAGTACACTGCATTACTGTCTTATACCCTTGTCCGTTGTTCCTCTAATATCTAATATTTGAATGGGGTACGACTGCGCAAGCGCATGAAAGTCGGCCTGTGAGGCAGCGGGAGAATTTAAAAAGCAAGCAGATTAACGGAGCGGGCAACGGAGTAGAGGGAGACAGAGTAGGAAGGCTTTGGCTCGAGAGGCTTCGGCGAGCAGAGGCTGAGGACGAGCTTCACTCCAAGTGAGATAAGGCCGGGTAAGTTCCTTTAATTAATTTAATTATCTTAGGAGTAAGTAATGGAGGCAGCAGTTAGGACAGTCGAGTGCTCCATTTGCAGTATGTGGGAAGTCAGGGTGAGCACAATTGTTCCTGATGACTCCACCTGTAAAAGGTGCATCCAGCTGCAGCTCCTGACAAACCGTGTTAGGGAACCGGAGCTGGAGCTGGATGAACTTCGGATCATTCGGGAGGCAGAGACAGAAATAGACAGGAGTTACAGGGAGATAGTCACCCCTAGGAGACAGGTAGTTGGGTGACTGTCAGGAGAGGGAAGGGGAATAGACAGAATGAGCAGAACACCCCTGTGGCCATTCCCACCAATAATAAGTATATAATTTTGGATACTGTTGATGGGGATGACCTACCAGGGACAAGTTGCAGTGGTTGCATCTCTGGCACCGAGACTGGACCCTCAGCTCAGAAGGGAAGGTGGGAAAAGAGGAGAGCAGTAGTGATAGGGGATTCGATAGTTAGGGGGGACAGATAGGAGGTTCTGTGGAAGAAATCGAGAATCCCGGATGGTCTGTTGCCTCCCTGGTGCCAGAGTCCACGATATCTTGGATCAAGTTCTCAGTATTCTCAAAAGGGAGGGTGAGCAGCCGGATGTCGTGGTCCATGTAGGGACCAATGACGTGGGTAAGAAGAGTGAGGAGGTCCTGAAAGGTGAGTTTAGGGAGCTAGGTGCCAAGTTAAAGGACAGGACCTCCAGGATAGCAATCTCAGGATTGCTACCAGTACCATGTGCAGGCGGGTTTAGAAATAGTAAGAAAGCGCAGATCAACACGTGGCTGAAGACATGGTGCAGGAGGGAGGGCTTCAGATTTATAGATAATTGGGCAGTTTTCCAGGGAAAGTGGGACCTGTTCCGGCGGGATGGTTTACATCTGAACTGGAGGGGGACAAATATTCTTGCAGGTAGGTTTGCTAGAGAGGCTCCAGTGGATTTAAACTAGATATGAGGGGGAAGGGGAACCAGAGTGTAGGAACAGATGTATGGGAGAAGGAAGAAAAAGAAGATAGTAAAGTTGTTTGCACCGTTAGTGATAAACAGAGAGTAAGAGGTGGAGAATTTCTTAAATGCATTTATTTTAATAGTAGAAGCATTGTAAGAAAGGTGGATGAGCTTAGAGAATGTATTGATACCTGGAAATATGATGTTGTAGCTATTAGTGAAACAAGGTTGCAGGAGGGGTATGATTGGCAACTAAATATTCCTGGATTTCGTTGCTTCAGGTGTGATAGAATCGGAGGGGCAAGAGGGGGAGGTGTTGCATTGCTTGTCAGAGAAAATATTACAGCGGTGCTCTGGCAGGATAGATTAGAGGACTCGTCTATGGAGACTATTTGGGTGGAATTGAGGAATGGGAAAGGTGTAGTAACACTTATAGGGGTGTATTATAGACCACCTAATGGGGAGTGAGAATTGGAGGAGCAAATTTGTAAGGAGATAGCAGATATTTGTAGTAAGCACAGGGTTGTGATTGTGGGAGATTTTAATTTTCCACACATAGACTGGGAAGCCCATACTGTAAAAGGGCTGGATAGTTTGGAGTTTGTAAAATGTGTGCAGGATAGTTTTTTACAGCAATGCATAGAGGTATCAACTAGAGAAGGGGTAGTGTTGGATCTCCTGTTAGGGAATGAAATAGGTCAGGTGACGGAGGTATGTGTTGGGGAGCACTTTGGGTCCAGTGATCACAATGCCATTAGTTTCAATATAATTATGGAGAAGGATAGGACTGGACCCAGGGTTGAGATTTTTGATTGGAGAAAGGCTAACTTTGAGGAGATGTGAAAGGATTTAGAAGGAGTGGATTGGGACAATTTGCTTTATCAGAAGGATGTAATAGAGAAATGGTGGTCATTTAAAGGTGAAATTTTGAGGGTACAGAATCTTTATGTTCCTGTTAGGTTGAAAGGAAAGGTTAAAAATTTGAGAGAGCCATAGTTTTCAAGGGATATTGGAAATTTGGTTCGGAAAAAGAGAGATATCTACAATAAACATAGGCAGCATGGAGTAAATGAGGTGCTCGAGGAATATAAAGAATGTAAAAATAATCTTAAGAAAGAAATTAGAAAAGCTAAAAGAAGATACAAGGTTGCTTTGGCAAGTAAGGTGAAAATAAATCCAAAGGGTTTCTACAGTTATATTAATAGCAAAAGGATAGTGAGGGATAAAGTTGGTCCCTTAGAGAATCAGAGTGGACAGCTATGTGTGGAGCTAAAAGAGATGGGGGAGATTTCAAACAATTTCTTTTCTTCGGTATTCACTAAGGAGAAGGATATTGAATTGTGTAAGGTAAGGGAAACAAGTAGGGAAGTTATGGAAACTATGATGATTAAAGAAGAGGAAGTCCTAGCGCTTTTAAGGAATAGAAAAGTGGATAAATCTCCGGGTCCTGACAGGATATTTCCTAGGACCTTGAGGGAAGTTAGTGTAGAAATAGCAGGGGCTCTGACAGAAATATTTCAAATGTCATTAGAAACGGGGATGGTGCCGGAGGATTGGCGTATTGCTCATGTTGTTCTATTGTTTAAAAAGGGTTCTAAGATTAAACCTAGCAATTATAGGCCTGTCAGTTTGACATCAGTGGTGGGTAAGTTAATGGAAAGTATTCTTAGAGATGGTATATATAATTATCTGGATAGACAGGGTCTGATTAGGAACAGTCAACATGGATTTGTGCGTGGAAGGTCATGTTTGACAAAGCTTATTGAATTTTTTGAAGAGGTTACCAGGAAAGTTGACGAGGGTAAAGCAGTGGATGTTGTCTATATGGACTTCAGGAAGGCCTTTGATGATTCCACACTGAAGGTTAGTTAGGAAGGTTCAATCGTTAGGTATTAATATTGAAGTAGTAAAATGGATTCAACAGTGGCTGGATGGGAGATGCCAGAGAGTAGTGGTGGATAACTGTTTGTCAGGTTAGAGGCCGGTGACTAGTGGTGTGCCTCAGGGATCTGTACTGGGTCCAATGTTGTTTTTCATATACATTAATGATCTGGATGATGCGGTGGTAAATTGGATTAGTAAGTATCGAGACGATACTAAGATAGGTGGCGTTGTGGATAAGGAAGTAGGTTTTCAAAGCTTGTAGAGAGATTTAGGCCAGTTAGAAGAGTGGGCTGAAAGATGACAGATGGAGTTTAACGCTGATAAGTGTGAGGTGCTACATTTTGGTAGGACTAATCAAAATAGGACATACATGGTAAATGGTAGGGCATTGAAGAATGCAGTAGAACAGAGTGATCTAGGAATAATGGTGCATAGTTCCCTGAAGGTGGAATCTCATGTGGACAGGGTGGTGAAGAAAGTTTTTGATATGCTGGCCTTTATAAATCAGAGCATTGAGTATAGGAGTTGGGATGTAATGTTAAAATTGTACAAGGCATTGGTAAGGCCAAATTTGGAGTATTGTGTACAGTTCTGGTCACTGAATTATAGGAAAGATGTCAACAAAATAGAGAGAGTACAGAGAAGATTTACTAGAATGTTACCTGGGTTTCAGCACCTAAGTTACAGAGAAAGGTTGAACAAGTTAGGTCTTTATTCTTTGGAGCGTAGAAGGGGGACTTGATAGAGGTATTTAAAATTATGAGGAGGATAGATAGAGTTGACGTAGAAAGGCTTTTTCCATTGACAATAGGGGAGATTCAAACAAGAGTACATGTTGAGAGTTAGGGGGCAAAAGTTTAGGGGTGACATGAGGGGGAATTTCTTTACTCAGAGAGTGGTAGCTGTGTGGAACGAGCTTCCAGTAGAAGTGGTAGAGGCAGGTTCGATATTGTCATTTAAAGTAAAATTGGATAGGTATATAGACAGGAAAGGAATGGAGGGTCATGGGCTGAGTGCAGGTTCGTGGGATTAGGTGAGAGTAAGTGTTCGGCATGGACTAGAAGGGCCCAGATGGCCTGTTTCCGTGCTGTAATTGTTATATGGTTATATCAGAATCTAGTGATCTTTGTTTTGAACACAATGAAAGACTGAGCCACCATAGCCTTCCGGAGTACAGAATTCTAAAGATTCACTATCCTAAGAGTCCTGAATGTCTGACTCCTTATTGACCCCTAGTTTTATAGTCATCATTCAAGGGAAAATACCCTTTGAGTATCTACCCTGTTCTGCCCTTTAGTGATTTTGTGTGTTTCAAATCACACCAGCTCCCATCCTTCCTGACTAAAGTCTTTAAGTCAACCAACCCAATCTCCCCTCATATGACAGACCTGCTATGCCAGGAACCAATATCACTACACTCTGCCCAAAATAAATATAACCTGGTTTTAATTAAGGAAACATAAATTGTACACAATTCTCCAGATCCTGTGGAATTGTATAAGACATTTTTTACTCAAATCATCTTGTCATTAAATCATGGAGACATACAACATGAAAACTGGAATTTTGGCCCAACGCATCCATGACAATCAGGTTACCTACCAGCTCCAATTGATTGCTTTGGGTCCAAATCCCTCAGAAGCTTGCCTACCCATGTATCTGTCCAAATGCCTTTTAAATATCACTTTGTTTGATTAATAGGACTGGATGTTACAATCCCTAAAGTTTCTGCACTGCACTTGACTTGAGTGGAAGTAGTTCTTAAAGATGACCACTAGATGATGTTACTACCATTACAACACATCTTCAGTTGTGTACCTCGACATCACTGGGTGTTTTGGCGTTTTATCACAAGACACCCTCAGCCGAAGCAGGTCCACCACAGGCTGATCAGGTCTGGGTGTGTGTCACATGGTTAGCCTCTAGATGGTCACTTGGCAGCCCAGACAGCATCCCTTCTTTTCAGCCACAGCCAGTGACTTCTCATTTTGGTGGCATTAGCAAGTGCTTTGATTGCCTTCCTATGGGCCTGTCCACTGAATCCTACTTCCCTCAGCAGCCTTACGGTGGGCCTGCCCTCTGACTCCTACTTCCCTCAGCAGCCTTACGGTGGGCCTGCCCTCTGACTCCTACTTCCCTCAGCAGCCTTACGGTGGGCCTGCCCTCTGACTCCCACTTCCCTCAGCAGCCTTCCTGTGGGCCTGCCCTCTGACTCCTACTTCCCTCAGCAGCCTTACGGTGGGCCTGCCCTCTGACTCCCACTTCCCTCAGCAGCCTTCCTGTGGGCCTGCCCTCTGACTCCTACTTCCCTCAGCAGCCTTACGGTGGGCCTGCCCTCTGACTCCCACTTCCCTCAGCAGCCTTCCTGTGGGCCTGCCCTCTGACTCCTACTTCCCTCAGCAGCCTTACGGTGGGCCTGCCCTCTGACTCCCACTTCCCTCAGCAGCCTTACGGTGGGCCTGCCCTCTGACTCCCACTTCCCTCAGCAGCCTTACGGTGGGCCTGCCCTCTGACTCCAACTTCCCTCAGCAGCCTTACGGTGGGCCTGCCCTCTGACTCCTACTTCCCTCAGCAGCCTTACGGTGGGCCTGCCCTCTGACTCCTACTTCCCTCAGCAGCCTTACAGTGGGCCTGCCCTCTGACTCCTACTTCCCTCAGCAGCCTTACAGTGGGCCTGCCCTCTGACTCCTACTTCCCTCAGCAGCCTTACGGTGGGCCTGCCCTCTGACTCCTACTTCCCTCAGCAGCCTTACAGTGGGCCTGCCCTCTGACTCCTACTTCTCTCAGCAGCCTTACGGTGGAACTGGCTGCAAAGCCCCTGCACCCCACCTCAACTGGGCGCACTTTTACTTTCCAGCCTCGCTCCTCTGCTTCAACTGCAAGGTTGTCATATCGCAGCCTTTTCCGTTCATAAGCCTCATCCACAGCGTCCTCCCAGGGGACCGTCAGCTCAGTGATAAAGACGCGCAGACAGGAGTTGGACCAAAGGACTAGGTCAGGCCGCAGGTTGGTCGTTGCAATTTCAGATGGGAAGGTATGTTTCTGGCCTAAATGGACACGCATTTCCCCGTCCCTGGCTGCACTCAGTGGGCATGAGTCATGAGGCAAGGAGTTAGCCTCCGGTTTCTCTCCTTCCCGGATGAAGGATGGTAGTTGTGGGACCGTTGTCTGGGCATCGAGAGGCCTGGCATTGTTGGTGGTTACTCTCCTACACTCAAGTTCAGCTGCCAAACACCTCAGCTCTTGGTTGTGTCGCCAGGTGTATCTGCCTTGTATTAGGCTGGTCTTGCAACTAACCAAGATGTGCTTGAGGGATGCCGGGACTGCACACAGAGGACAGGCTGGATCCTCTCCCAGCCAAAGATTTAGGTTTGTAGGAGAGGGCAGGACATCATATGTTGCTCTGATGATGAAGCTCAATCTATCTGGCTCCATGCTCCACAGCTCACTCCATGTGATTTTCCTGCTCTCAACACCCTCCCACCTCATCCAGCAGCCTTGCTTGGCTTGGGATGTTGCTTTGGAACATCTAGCTGCTTCTTCTTGGTGGTGCACCTCCTCTATCACCAGGTGCTGGTGTTCAGTTGTAGTAGCCTTTTGCCAGGTAGGTTTCATTACTCCAAGGCCAAAGCCTCCTCTGCCCTGTTGGACATAGCCCAACATGTCCCGGTGTCGGAGGGCAGCTTCTGGGTCCATTTCTTCCCTGTTGCTAGAGCAGGAGCAACGCCTCTTACGACTGGGTCCCGAGATTTTTTGAGTATCATTTACAGCCTTGCTTTGGTACATTTGTGTTCCTCCACCAGGCTAGAAATTGGCAGAGAAAGGGCTCCATTCCTGTAAAGTCCTGTGCTGCTAAGGCATCTCGGTAGCCCAAGCCGCTTCCTCACATGTGAGTTCACCAGCCTCTCCAGCCTATTTGCATGAGACATAGTGACCTTATAGATGGTAATTGGCCACATAGTCGGGGCAGCACCGAAGCTCCAACCTCCCTGGGAGAGCCCTGTTGTTGATCAGCTTGAGGCCACGGATTGTATCCTGCCTTAGTTGTTCCACCTGCTCGGTGTCTCTGAGGTCTGTGTTGTACCATCGTCTGAGGCTTTTGATGGGCTTCCCCAGGATAGCTGGTATTGGCTCAGCGTCGATACAAAACCTTATGTCGGTGAGCCGACCTCTGACAATTGAGATACTGCGAGGCTTACTGGGTTTGCTCTCCAATCGTGCCCATTTGATGTTTCCCTGGAGTTTATCCAGCAGGCGTTTGGTGCATGTTTTTGTTGTTATTATTATGGTCATGTCATCCATGTATGCCCCAATTGGAGGAAGACGCAGCCCATTCTTCAAGTGTTTCCCTCCGACCACCCATTGTGATGCTCGGATAATGAGCTCCATTGCCATGATAAATGCCAGAGGAGACATGGTACAGCCCGCCATTATGCCTATCTCAAGGTGCTGTCGTGTGGTGGTGTTATCTTGTGTTGTGACACAGAACTGCAGGTCCTGGAAATACGCTTTGACCAGCTTTGTGATGCCCTCTGGAACCTGGAAAAAGTTGAAAGCTGTCTAGAGTCTCATGAGGCACCGACCCAAAAGATTGGCAAGATCCAGGAAGACCACGTGCAGGTCTTTCTTTTCTTTCTCGGCAGTTTGTGTCTGGTGCCAGATGACATTTGCATGTTCCAGACATCCTGGGAAACCACGGATTCCTGCTTTCTGCACTGACGTGTCGACGAAGTTGTTGCTCTGCAAAAAGACTGGGAGTCTTTGAGCCACGACACCAAAGAGGATCTTTCCTTCCACATTCAGGAGACTGATCTGGCGGAACTGACTGATTGTTGAGGAATCTTCTCTTTGGGAATTAGTATCCCTCCTGCCCTTCGCCATGCCTTAGGTATAATTCCTTTCCCCCATGCCACCTTCATTAGATTCCACAGGTATTTCAGGACACTGGGGGTGTTCTTACAGAGTCTGTATGGAACGCCATTGGGCCCTGGAGCTGATGCTGATCTTGCTTGTTTAACTTTACTTTCCACCTCCCTCCATGTAGGGGGCCTTATCTCCATTTGGTGCTCAGGTGGGTGGATTGGTGGCATGTCATTCGGAATGGTGACTGGCTCACGCCTCTGGTTGTCAGAGTGGGTCCTCCAGTTCCCTCACAGGTACTCTAAGGACCCCGCTCTCATCCTTGCCAAAGAGGCTTTTGACGTACTTGTAAGGGTCTCTGTAGAAGCTTGCCCTCGCCCGTTCTTTCCTCTTATGTTGTTTTCTCAAGTATTCTGCTCTTCACAGCTTTGTCAAGTGCTGCTTTATTTCTGCTTGTAATACCCCGAGTCCTTTCCTTTCCCCTCCTGTGGACTTCCTCCACAGTTTCCTCAGCTTTCCTTCACCAGTCTTTCGATTTCCTGCTGTCTCCTAGACTTAGGCTGGACTGAAGGTTCCCTCTGTGTCCTCTGGTTTTTCACTCCAAATCTCTCTACCCCATAGCTGTATATGGTGTCTCCCCACTTCTCCAGTTTTCTTTCCACACTTCCCATCAGTCCTTCTAGAAGATGGACCAGGTCTGTGTTGATGATCTCCCACTCATTCTTCTGGCAGGATTTAGGCCACAAGGTTTGGGGCTTCCGTCCTTTCATCTTCCTTTCTGCTGCTGGCCGTGGCTGGTTGGGCTCTGGCCTCGTGTTTGATGGTGGATCTGCGTTTGGTTGAGCTTTGCCTGGGGCGCTGATACCCTGTGGACTGTGGGGTTTGTCCTGCCACTGGGCTTCAGTTGACTGATTTGATCTACCTCTTAGATCAAATAAGTAGACCCTGCAGCGGATAGTGAGGTCAGCAGAGAAGATAATCAAGGTCTCTCTTCCCGCTGTTACAGACATTTACACCAAACGCTGCATCCGCAAAGCAAAAGCATTATGAAGGACCCCACACACTCATCATACAAAATCTGCTCACTCCTGCCATCTAGGAAAAGGTACCGAAGCATTCGGGCTCTCACGATCAGACTATGTAACAGTTTCTTCCCCCAAGCCATCAGACTCCTCAATAGCCAGATCCTAGACTGACACCAGTTTACTGCCCTCAACTGTGCCTATTGTCTTTATTGTACTGCCTATTATTTATTGTAATGCCTGCACTGTTTTGTGCACTTTATGCAGTCCTAGGTAGGTCTGTAGTCTAGTGTAGTTTTTGTGTTGTTTTACGTAGTTTCAGTGTAGTTTTTGTATTGTTTCATGTAGCACCATGGTCCTGAAAAACGTTGTCTCATTTTTACTGTGTACTGTACCAGCAGTTACAGACAAAATGGCAATAAAAAGTGACATGACTTGACTTGACTTGACTTTAACCTGGTTTTAATTAAGGAAACATAAATTGTACACAATTCTCCAGATCCTGTGGAATTGTATAAAACATTTTTTACTCTAATCATCTTGTCATTAAATCATGGAGACATACAACATGAAAACTGGGATGTTGCCCCAATGCATCCATGACAATCAGGTTACCTACCAGCCCCAATTGATTGTTTTGGGTCCAAATCCCTCAGAAGCTTACCTACCCATGTATCTGTCCAAATGCCTTTTAAATATCACTATTGTATCACTTCCTTTGGCAATTTTTTCCACACACACAGCATCCTTTGTGTGGAGAAGTTTCCCCTGTCCTCTCACTTTAAACCTACAGTCTATATATTCTAGCTTTAGATTTCCCCATCCTAGAGAAAAGACTGTGGGTATTCACCTCATCTATGCCCCTCATGATGTTATAAATCTCTATAAGGTCACTTCATTAGTGTCCAATGCTCCAGGGGAAAACGTGCTCGTCTGTCCAGTTTCTCCTTATAACTGAAAACCTCCTTTCCTGGTAACATGCATCCTTTTCAGTTTAATGACATCTTTCCTATAGCAGGGTGACCAGATGCTACACATTGTTCCAAATGTGGCCTTATCAGCATCTTTTACAACTGCAGCATGATATGCCAGCTCCTGTGCTGAATATCCCAATAGTGAAGGCAAACGTGCAGAACACCTTCTTCACCACCCTTTCTGCACGTGTCGCCAACTTCACATGGACCTCAATTTTGCTGTGTTCTATACATTCCCCAGAGTCTTACCATTTACTATGTAAGTTTGCCTTGGATATTCTAACCAAAATGCAATACCTCATATTTATCTGCATTAAACTCTATTTGCCATTTCACAGCAATCAGATTGAATCCCATTGTAATCTTAGGTAACATACTTGCAGTGAAGACCAATGTACCACTTGTCTACAGCTGCCTGTTTTCTTTTGGTGACTTACTTACGACACCAAGACCCCTTTGATCAGTTTCCATTTTTCCACTTAGTATTCCATCTGCTAGGCTCCTGGTCTGCATCCACTTGAAACCTCTTCATGCCCACATCACCACTCACCATGTCACTTGGCTTTGTTTCATTAGTAAACTTGATCTCCGGAGAAAAAAAGCTACTGACATAGGTTAGTAACTTAAGTACTGATCCTACCTGAGAGGAACTTGTTACTTTTATTATTTATTGTAGGTCTCGTAATCAACCGTCTTGGGGTAGCTTTACCCTCCAATTCCTGTTAAAAAAAAACCTTGTTAAAAGTCACTTAAATTTCCAATATATCACATCATTGACTTCAGGAAGCAGGACAGTGTACAGTATCAATGGTGCTGAGGTGGAGCTGGTTGAAAGCTTCAGGTTTCCGGATGTAAATATCACCAACAAATTGACCTGGTCCAAATACATGGACGTTGTGGCCAAGAGGCACCCTCACACCTCTCTTGCTCAGTAGCCCGAGGAATCGCAACAAGAAACCCATCTGATGCAGTTTTTACAGATCTGGATGCACCACTGTCAGAATGGCAGCGGCTTTGGCTAGAACTTCAAAATAATCACTGAGAATTGTGAACTCGACCCAGTGAATCACACAAACCAGCCTTCCCTCCACGGGCTCTGTCTATACTTCCCTTGGGTGAGCAGACATCATAAACAAAGATTCTTTCCACCTCAATCAATCTCTCCTCCCCCACACCCCTCATCTCAGGCAGAAGATGGAAGAAGCTCGAGAGCACTTACTGTTAGGCTCAAGGGCAACTCTATCCCACTGAATGGATCCTCAGATACTGAAAGATGAACTCTTCATTTCCCAGTCTTCTTCGTCATGGCTTTTGCACTTTATGTGTCTACCTGCATTCCCCGTTCTCGGTGACTGTGACACTATTCTGCATTCTGTTTTACAATTTACTACCTCAATGTAATTATGTTTAATGTGATCAGAATGGATGGCATTTCACTGTATTTCAGTACGTGACAATAATTATCCATTCAATGTTCAAAGTAAATTTTACTATCAAAGTTCCTGTCACCATACACAGCTCTAAGATTCACTTTCTTCTGGGCGTACTCAGCAAATCTATAGAATAGTAACTATAACAGGATCAATGAAAGATCAACCAGAGTACAGAAAACAACAAACTGTGCAAATGCAAACGTAATAAACAGCAATAAATAAGGAGAACATGAGATAAAGAGGGATATATAAATGAAGGGCAAGTGAAGCTGACTGTAGTTACCCACTTTTATTCAAGAGCCTGATGGTTTAGGGGTAGTAACGGTTCCTGAACCTAGTCCTGAAGCTCTTGTACCTTCTATCTATACTAATGCTAATTACTATGTGTCTCAATATCACATTATTACAGATTGTTGGTTCTTTGTTTTCTATCCCTCCTTTCCTAAATAGTGTGGTCACACCTGGTCCAATCTGTAGAGGTGATGATAATCAGCGTGTCCATTGCCCCCATAACCATCCACTTCAAAGGGATGAAGTCATCAGGTACTTGGGATTAATCAGTTTTCAAGATCACTAACTTCATTAATAGCATTTCTTTATTAATTTATTTTACTTGCTTGTTCTTCAGCATTGATTGGTTCTTCAGTTTTCCCTGGCCTCAGTTCTGACCTCAGGGGTTGTCTGTGTGGAGCCTGCACATTGGGTTTCTTCCAAGTACTCTGGTTTCCACCCTCATCCCAAAGCCTTAGGGCCAGTAGATTAATTGGCCGCTACTAGAAGAGTAGAATCTGGAGGGAGAATAACATGGGATTAACATAGGATTGTTGTGAATGGCTGATTATCGGTTTGCAGGAACTTGATGAGCCAAAAGGCTGTTCCCATGCTGCAAGAATTTATGGCTCTACGTTGTGGCAAAATAAAGCAGAGAGAGCAGATCAGCAGGTAATTTGAAAATGTTCAATGGGTCAGGCAACAGCTGTAGGGCATCTGTTTTTATTACACGAATGATGTCCAGCCTCCCAAGAGTCCAAATGAATACTCTCTGGAATGTTTAGCTGTGATTTGATTGAATGCTCTAAAATATTAAGGCAAAATAATGAAAATTCCATTTGGTAGGGTGTGTAAGACAAAGGAATCTGTAGGGACTATACTCTCTGGAATTCAGAAGAATGAGAGGGGATCTTATGGAGACATACAAAATTTTGAAAGGGATAGATAAGATATAAGTAGGAAAGTTGTTTCCATTGGTAGGTGAGAATAGATCTAGGGGACATTGCCTCAAGATTCAGGGGAGAAGATTTAGGATGGAGATGAGGAGAAACTGTTTTTCCCAGAGAGTGGTGAATCTGTGGAATTCTCTGCCCAGGGAAGCAGTTGGGGCTTCTTCACTAAATATATTTAAGATCCAGTTAGGTAGATTTTTACATAGTAAGGGAATTAAGGGTTATGGGGAAAAGGCAGGTAGATGGAGCTGAGTTTACGGACAGATCAGCCATGATCTTACCGAATGGCTGGGCTGGCTCGATGGGCCAGATGGCCTACTCCTGCTCCAATTTCTTATGTTTAACAATTTGAAACCAGTCTTTTAGATGTGAAGGATCATATATTCAATATGATCTAATTTGGGAGCTCTGATAATTGGCAATGAGTTCATTGCCAATTGAACAATTGTTCATTGCTGTGGATTGTGTCATCCACAGGACACAATCAAAATCACAGTCAGAATCAGAATCAGAATCATCAGAATCAGAATCAGACTTTAATCGCCAAGTACCTATGCACATACAAGGAATTTACTTCCGGCAGATGTTGTCTCTCTGCTCATAACAATAATAATGATAAATATAAATGAAAATATAGATTATACATACAGGTAGTGCAATCCAAGTAATAGATAGCCGACAGTTAACCGGCAGTTAACTGTTCAGCAAAGTGACCGCAGTAGGGAAAAAACTTCTCCAGTGCCTATTAGTCTTAGTCTGGAGGGATCTGAAGCGCCTACCAGATGAAAGCAGATCAAACAGTCTGTGCGCAGGATGGGAGGAGTCCTTTATGATGTTCCCCGCCCTCTTCTTCAACCTGGAAGAGTACAGGTCCACAATAGAGGGCAGGGAGGCTCCAATAATGCGCTCGGCAGTCCTCACTGTGCGCTGTAGTCTGGTTCTATCCTGCTTGGTGGTGGCTCCAAACCACACAATGATGGAGGTGCACAGGACAGACTCAATGACTGCAGTGTAGAACTGCAGCAGCAATTCCTGAGGCAGACCGTATTTCCTCAAGAGCCGCAGGAAATACATCCGCTGCTGGGCCTTCTTCAAGATGGAGCTGATGTTCTGCTCCCACTTCAGATCCTGAGAGATGGTGGTTCCCAGGAACCTGAAGTTCTCCACGGTGGACACAGGGCTGCTGAGGACTGTGAGGGGAGACATAGCGGGGGGATATCTCCTGAAATCCACTATCATCTCCTTTGTCTTGAGAGTGTTCAGCTCCAGATTTTTCCGACTGCACTAGAGCACCAGTTGGTCCACTTTATGCCAGACAGACCATTGGAATCGGTGTAAGGTCAAGACAAATAATGAGGAATAAGACAGCCATCCACCAGTGACTTAGTTGTGCAGTGCCAAGTTAATCAGCGCTCATCTGTAACGTCACTGGTGGGCAGACAGCACCTCGTAGAATGCTACTAAAAGGGACAGCGAAGCGAAGCAATGTGGGACCCAGTTTCACAGGTATGCTTCGTGGAAAACTAGGCACTTACCTGGAGTTAAACTGAGGGATGCCTTGGAGGCAGTAGAGACACTCAGGGTATTACAGCTGGAGGCAGCCAATGGTGCAAGCATGCCATATTGAATTGAATTGACTTTATTTCTCACATACTTCACATACACGAAGAGTAAAATTCTTTACATTACCTCTCAGTCTAAATATGCAATATGTAAATTATAGTAATTTGTAATAAGTAGTACGTACAGTAAAATATACAACAGAACAGTCAATACAGCTTAGAAATACAATTGTGTCAATGTGAATTGATCAGTCTGATGGCCTGGTGGAAGAAGCTGTCCCAGAGCCTGTTGGTTCTGGCTTTAATGCTGTGGTACCATTTCCCAGATGTTAGCAGCTGGAATAGATTGTGGTTGGGGTGACTCAGGTCCCTAATGATCCTTCAACCCCTTTTTATGCACCTGTCACTGTAAATGTCCTGAATAGTAGGAAGTTCACATCTACAGATGTGCTGGGTTATCCACACCACTCTCTGCAGAGTCCTGTGATTGAGGGAAGTACAGTTCCCATACCAGGCAGTGATACAGCCAGTCAGGATGCTCTCAATTGCGCCCCAGTAGGAAGTTCTTAGGATTTGGGGACTCATGCCAAACTTCTTCAACCTTCTGAGGTGAAAGAAGTGCTGTTGTGCTTTTTACACCACACAGCATATGTAGGATGGGTTGAAGTCACTTTCAAATTAGCTTCGCCTGGTGCAGAAGAATTGATCGTACCAGTTCTGGTTCTGAAAGGCAGACCTCTACCCCATCCCATCACTGGATTCAACGTGATTGAACAGATATAAAGGAGAATGATGAAAGAAGATTTAATGACTGGAAGGGAGAATTTTTATAAGAACAGTAAGAGCTGCATTCCTGAGTCTGAAGAAGAGCAAAATCAAGGCATTGACTATTCTGATTAATGTTGAGAATCCCTGTGTGTATCAAATAAAGACAACAAAGGAAAGGGTTAACATACCAGAACACACAACAACACAGGTTCAATGCTATGTACAGTCTCCATATGTGAGAGAAGACAAGATAATGCTCTTTGAACCAAAAGTGAACCCACCATAGGCAGAAGGCCTTGAACTGTGTGAAACTCTCCTAACACTCCAGAGGGGTGCACGTCCATACACTCTTATTGATGCGCACTACAGAACAGACCATGACGTCATGCTTGATGAGAAGACGGTGGTCAGGATGTTGCAACCAGTTAAGTCCGTGTTCCCTGTCACTGCGCAAGAAGGTGCTATATTTGACCCAGCCACTCGACACCAAATAGAGGATGATAAGGGTGAACTCAACTCTAAGTTATGGGATCTCCCAGTCAGTGTGACCCACCTAAATATACAACAGCAGCAGATGCTATGAGAAGAATGTCACTTCTTTTCAAAATCAGACGACATTGGATGTATCAAAGGTTTGTAGCTGAGCATGTCTGTCAAAGATGATGAACCAGCTGCCCGCTCTTATATTTAAGTTCCAAAACCCCTGTACAATGAAGTAAAGGATTACTTCCATGACTTAGTCGTCCATGGATGGATCGAGAAATCTAACTCACCTTATGCCTTGCCAGTCGTGTGTGTTAGAAAGAAAAATGGAAGCCTTCATCTCTGTATTGATTATAGGGACCTGAATAGGAAAACGATTCCTGAACACCAGCCCATTCCACAAGTGCAAGACATTACGGACAGCTTAGGGTGTAATGCTTGGTTTTCGTTACTTGACCAGGGGAAAGCTTACCACCAAGGATTCGTGATGAAGGAAAGCAGGCCACTAACAGCCTTCATAACCCCCTAGGGCTTGTACGAGTGGGTTGGAATTTCCTTTGGACTCATGGACGCGCCTGCAGCCTGGCAACGTTTCATACCTGAAGGATTAAGGGATGAAGTCTGTGTACCACACCTGGATGGAGCACTGATGTTCACTAAGACCTTCGATGAGCATGTTGATGTGGTGAGAAAAGTGCCACAGCGAATGCGGGCGCATGGAGTGAAACTTAAACCCAGAAAGCTTGACGTTCACTTGCTGGGTTTAAGGCAGAAGTTTGCCACCCAGGGAGAATTGTATCAGCAGAGGAAAACTGGATGGACCTTACAGACATCATGGCAGTAACTGCGCTGAAGAGGCCAGGCACAGTGGGAGAACGGAGGAAGATTCTGGGTCTGTCAGGCAGTACATTAAAGATTTCTCCTGGATGGCAACCACTCACCCCATGACCTGTTAAAAAGCAGAGATGACTGTGACCAAAATCACCTCAGTGGGGGCAGCACCAGAAAGACAAATATGAAGAGGAACTGTGTGCCCTCTTGCAAACCGATCACTTGGACGGAGACACATCGAGAAGCTTTGGAGAAGTAGATTGACTGCCGAGTACAGCCACTTGGGCTTGGATCCCCAGACTTTGCACAACCATTCATTTCCACATTGATGCCTCCAATCAGGGATTGGGAGCAGTCCTGTATCAAAAGGAACTTGGCAAATTGAGAGTCATAGTCTATGGTTCACGAACATTGATGAATGCAGAGTAAAACTACCACCTACACAGCGGGAAATTGGAATTCCTTGCGTTGAGTGGGCAATTACGGAGAAATTTAGGGATTACCTTTACTATGTCCTGACATTCACAGTTTATAACAGCCCCCTCACGTATGTTCGGCAAAGTTGAATGCAACCAGATACAGATGGGGCGCTGAACTGGCTGATTTCTACCTCACTGTTTGTTATTGCCCAGAAAAGAATATGTTGCTGCTGACTCTTTGTCCTGAATGCTGGTAGCCATGGCAGTGTCTATGCATGGAGGAATCTCTTCCCATTCAATGGGAGCCACAGTCCAGGCCAATGAAGTAGGTCACTGAGGTTGTCCATCGATATATTCTTTGGCCTGAACACTGACACAAGTCCTGAAACTCATAGTAAATACTTGGAAAGATGGAAAAGAGGGACGCAAGAAGCCCATCAGGCTGCCAGGGAGTAAATGCAAAGGGTTTCGGGGAGAAATCAGAGAAATGATGACAGCAGAGTGTGATTGACAGAGTTACAGCCTGGGAATTGTGTCCTAGTAAAGAGACCTGGGAGAGCGTCGAAACTCTTGGGAGGACTGCATCCATATCGTTGTGTGAAAAACTGTGGAGGATATCCAATCTAAAACTTGAACAAGGAAAATGAAAATCCAGCATTCTACATCACAGTCTTCTCATGCCATTTGGACCCCTGCCTTTGGATGCTGAACCACAAATAGATACTGCAACAAAGCAAGGGTGTCTGCTCATCCACCTAAAGAGAGTGAACCAGTCAGCCATAGTGAGGATGAATATTACTACCAAGTTGAATGTCCCAACCTCACAGTAGCAAGGACTGCAAAAGTTTTGAAGTAGAGCCTATCCAACCTGCTGAGCAGCAAATGAAGGTTGAGGATTCACAATACTTCCAGCAACTAATGCCCAAGGAGGAACAGTTGTTGAGCTTGCCTGCATGTGAACTCTGTACCTTCATCTGAACCAAGTGAACCAAGTGGTTTTCCTGCATGTGAACCCTGTACCTTCATCTGAACCAAGTGATTTTCCTGCATGTGAACCCTGTACCTTCATCTGAACCAAGTGAACCAAGTGATTTTCCTGCATGTGAACCCTGTACCTTCATCTGAACTAAGTGAACCAAGTGATTTTCCTGCATGTGAACCCTGTACCTTCATCTGAACCAAGTGGTTTTCCTGCATGTGAACCCTGTACCTTCATCTGAACCAAGTGGTTTTCCTGCATGTGAACCCTGTACCTTCATCTGAACCAAGTGAACCAAGTGGTTTTCCTGCATGTGAACCCTGTACCTTCATCTGAACCAAGTGAACCAAGTGATTTTCCTGCATGTGAACCCTGTACCTTCATCTGAACCAAGTGAACCAAGTGGTTTTCCTGCATGTGAACCCTGTACCTTCATCTGAACTAAGTGAACCAAGTGATTTTCCTGCATGTGAACCCTGTACCTTCATCTGAACCAAGTGGTTTTCCTGCATGTGAACCCTGTACCTTCATCTGAACCAAGTGAACCAAGTGGTTTTCCTGCATGTGAACCCTGTACCTTCATCTGAACCAAGTGAACCAAGTGGTTTTCCTGCATGTGAACCCTGTACCTTCATCTGAACCAAGTGAACCAAGTGATTTTCCTGCATGTGAACCCTGTACCTTCATCTGAACCAAGTGAACCAAGGATTTTCCTGCATGTGAACCCTGTACCTTCATCTGAACCAAGTGAACCAAGTGGTTTTCCTGCATGTGAACCCTGTACCTTCATCTGAACCAAGTGAACCAAGGATTTTCCTGCATGTGAACCCTGTACCTTCATCTGAACCAAGTGAACCAAGTGGTTTTCCTGCATGTGAACCCTGTACCTTCATCTGAACCAAGTGAACCAAGGATTTTCCTGCATGTGAACCCTGTACCTTCATCTGAACCAAGTGGTTTTCCTGCATGTGAACCCTGTACCTTCATCTGAACCAAGTGAACCAAGTGGTTTTCCTGCATGTGAACCCTGTACCTTCATCTGAACCAAGTGAACCAAGGATTTTCCTGCATGTGAACCCTGTACCTTCATCTGAACCAAGTGGTTTTCCTGCATGTGAACCCTGTACCTTCATCTGAACCAAGTGAACCAAGTGGTTTTCCTGCATGTGAACCCTGTACCTTCATCTGAACCAAGTGAACCAAGTGGTTTTCCTGCATGTGAACCCTGTACCTTCATCTGAACCAAGTGAACCAAGTGGTTTTCCTGCATGTGAACCCTGTACCTTCATCTGAACCAAGTGAACCAAGGATTTTCCTGCATGTGAACCCTGTACCTTCATCTGAACCAAGTGGTTTTCCTGCATGTGAACCCTGTACCTTCATCTGAACCAAGTGATTTTCCTGCAATGTGAACCCTGTACCTTCATCTGAACCAAGTGAACCAAGTGATTTTCCTGCATGTGAACCCTGTACCTTCATCTGAACCAAGTGATTTTCCTGCATGTGAACCCTGTACCTTCATCTGAACCAAGTGATTTTCCTGCATGTGAACCAATACCAGTTCCTGTTTTTACTCCTGCGAATGATAAGCCAGACAACCAGATGGAGCAAAGACAAGGGGGCTCCAAGTTTCCTTGGAGAGATTGATGACCACCAAAATGCTTTAATTACGATAGGGTTGGAACCCCCACATGTCACAGCATATAGACTGTAGGTCACATCAATATCAGGCCTTGTCTTATAAATGTGTAACGTCAATGACTTCATGGCTAACTGTGCCTCAGTTCCTACATCAACTACCACTTACCTACTGTTACGGATTCAGCAACAACAAATATATAAGTGAGGCAGGGGTTTTTATAACAAATAAAACATTTATTAAACACTGAAAAACAAACCCCCAAAAAGTAAACAAACAACTAACGTAACTGGAAATCAGCTGCTGTGCGGCAGCTTAAAAAGTTCTTAAAGCGATGTTGCAAAAACAGTTCTTCAAAGTGGTACTGCGAAAGTTCAAAATGCTCACAGTCCATTAAAGGAGAGACTTTTTTTAGACGATTTAAATTCTCTTTCACGTCGTGTTGTTGCAGTTCCCAGTCGAACTATACTTTTCCCAGAGAATTTACGAAGATGAAAATGAAACGGCTTAAAGGCACTGACCTTTCCTTGACAAAACTGTACCCAACCCTTTCTGCTATTATTGCATGGGCACAGCCAACGAATTCCTTCCGAATGAGGATCAAACAAGGTCGAACCTGTTTCACTGTTGAAATCGACTTTCCTCGATCTTTTAGCTCCTGAACTCCGATCTTCACTCTCCACTGATTTTTAACTGGCAGTATTGTAAAGAAACTGCCGGCAATGACCTTTTAAACTTTAGGCATTAAATAAAACTCCACCTTTCAACCAAACTGCGTCATAATATTGGACCACACAGTAGCATAGAGTCAAAATGGCAAATCCAACCACGAACTGCCCCTCCTCACAGGGAGGGGTCCTCCTTTTATACCCTGTTGAACTAAAACTGTCACATGACCTCTACTGGTGGGAAAATGATGTCACTCCACCATCACAAGACCATTGCCTTAAGTCCAGTATAGCTTCAACACCACTGTCACGTGACAAGTACAAGATACCCACAAGTACGTAACAGTACTGGAAACCAAAGAATTGTTTCGTACAAGGAAAGTAGTGATTGCATGTGTAACACTGGGAGGAGATGTTGGGACAACATTTACTTTTGAGAGGGAGTGTGTGACAAGTTTGAAATCTGTTCAATTTAGCTATAATTAGCTACAATTTAGTTGAAAAAAGTGGAAAAAAGTTGAATTTCCCCATGGGGATGAATAAAGTATCTATCTATCTATCTATCTATCTATCTATCTAAATAATTGCTCAAATACTCTGTTTGAAAAGTTAGAATAATTTATTTCATGTGAATATCATTTCAATTTGAGAAAAGAAAAGGGATATTGCCTGAAAAACGTGCAAATATGTTTCGTTGCAAGTTCTGAGAATCTTTATGCAAGGTATTCTCTTATAGTATTGAGCGCTGAATCTTCCATCGACTCGTAAGGGCTTGCGTTCAGTCTTCAGCATGCGATGGATTGTTCATACCTGCCAGAATGCCTGAGCAGGGCTGTATACGCCGTCCTCATTCCGTGAAGTGACTGATGCGTGAACGTAACTTATCTATGTTTTATTTGCCAATCCCTACTACACAAACAGCTATGAGCAATCAATAATTAGCAGAACATACACATGCGCAATTAAGATGGCGTCGTAGTTGCTGGATATGATCTATGCATTTTCTTGGCTATGATGTGAAAGAGATAAACAAGGCAATGTGGAGAAATTGAGGAACAACGGAGCCAGCCTGAATAATAGCATCCAATATTTTGGAGGAATTACTTACTCCTTGGGATTGTATTCACATGAATATCAATGAAAACTTAATGGATCTGTCAAGATTGAACTCTGTTTGCAATGAGTTTGAAAACAAGTCAGAGTCATAAAGAAAAACACAAAATGCTGGCAGAACTCAGCAGGCCAGACAGCATCTATGGGAGGAGGTAGTGACGACGTTTCGGGCCGAAACCCTTCATCAGGAGTCATAAAGGACTGATAAGGCTTTGTGTCTATCGGAGATAAACACATGGAATAATATCCTTCATTTCTCAGTAAGGCAAATACTCAGAAACAGAATCAAGCTTAATATCACTGGCACATGTTGTGAACTTTGTTGTTTTGCAGCAGGAGTGGATTGCAATATTAAATAATTAAAATCTAAGTTACAATCAGAAGCATACAGTATGTCAAAACATAAATTGCATAAGTAGTGCAAAATAGAGGGGAAAATTGCTGAGGAAGTGTTGATGGATTCGTTGTCCATTCAGAAATCCGATGGCGGAGGGGAAGAAGCTGAAACTTTGAGTGTACCGCCTCCCTGACGGTAGCAATGAGAAGAGGGATGTCCTGGTGATGGACGCTGCCTTCTTGAGCATTCGTCTTTTGAAGATGTCCTGGATGCTGGGGAGCTTAGTGCCCAGGATGGAGTTTACAACTTTCTGCAGCTTTCCCCAGTCCTGTGCTGTGGCCCCATATTTGACAGTGATGCAACCAGTTAGAACGCTCTCTATGGTATATCTGTAGGAACTTGTGAGTGTTTTTGCTGACGTACCGAATCTCCTAAAACTCCTAATGAAATATAGCCGCTGCTGTGCCTATTTTCTGTAATTGCATCAATATGTTGGCTGAAGGTGGAGCCACAAGAGACTGCAGATGCTGGAATCTGGAGCAACACGCAACCTGCTGGAGGAACTCTGCAGGCCGAACAGCAGTTGTGGAATATGCACTCTGCAGGCCGAACAGCAGTTGTGGAATATGCACTCTGCAGGCCGAACAGCAGTTGTGGAATATGCACTCTGCAGGCCGAACAGCAGTTGTGGAATATGCACTCTGCAGGCCGAACAGCAGTTGTGGAATATGCACTCTGCAGGCCGAACAGCAGTTGTGGAATATGCACTCTAAAGGCCGAACAGCAGTTGTGGAATATGCACTCTGCAGGCCGAACAGCAGTTGTGGAATATGCACTCTGCAGGCCGAACAGCAGTTGTGGAATATGCACTCTGCAGGCCGCACAGCAGTTGTGGAATATGCACTCTGCAGGCCGAACAGCAGTTGTGGAATATGCACTCTGCAGGCCGAACCGCAGTTGTGGAATATGCACTCTGCAGGCCGAACAGCAGTTGTGGAATATGCACTCTGCAGGCCGAACAGCAGTTGTGGAATATGCACTCTAAAGGCCGAACAGCAGTTGTGGAATATGCACGCTGCAGGCCGCACAGCAGTTGTGGAATATGCACTCTGCAGGCCGAACAGCAGTTGTGGAATATGCAAGGAACTGGAGCAGGGTTTCAACACGAAACATTGACAATTCCTTTCCTCCTACAAATGCTGGTCAACTCCCTCCAGAGGTTAGAGTTTCAGCAGGTCCCCGCTGACTCTTGCTGATTTTTATTGATGTACCAGAGAAAGAGTTCTGTCTGGATAATGGCAACTGCTCTGCATGTGACTACAACAAACTGCAGAAGTGTGGGTACAGCTCATCGCAGGAATGGACTCTCTATGGACTCTGTCTATACTTCTCTCTGCCTCAGAATAAACAAGCACTCCACTAACCCTGCAATTCTCTCTTCACCCCTCTCACAAGATACTAAAGCCTGAATGTACATACCACCAGGCTCAAGGACAGCTTCTGCCCCACTCGTGTTAGACTCTTGTATGATAAAACAGATTCTTGGCCTCACAATCTACAGTACCTAGTTATAAACTTGCATGATATTATTTACCTGCCCTGCACTTTTTCAGAAGCTTTTACACTTTATTCTGTGTCATTATTGTTTTGCCTAATTCTATCTCAGTGCACTGTGTAATGACTTGATCTGTCCAAACACTATGCAATTCAAGCTTTTCAATGTATTCTGGTATACTTGACAATGATAAAACAAAATCTGCTGAGTTCCTCCAACAGTTTGTTTGCAACTACTAAAGACATTCTTCTTGAAATACTGATTAGGGTCTGAGAAGGGCGAATTCTTTAGGGCTGCTTGGGGGGTTAACTGAATCAATGCCAGAATCTCCATGCAGTATCCAGGCCAACATACAATCCAGCACACCCAGGGCCTTTGTGGATTAGTAGATTTTCTGCACTATTGAATGTTATTCATAGCCTACCTTAATTTTCTTTAAGATGTTACACAGTATTACAATATGTTTTGCAGTAGGTTTTAAGGGAGCTCAGGAAATGGTCAGTTTAAAGAGAGTGTAGGAACTTGGGCTCCTGAGTGTTGAATCGAATGGGTGAGCCTTTTCTCCCTGGTAAATTGGAAGTAAACATACCATGGTATCAAATATGTAGGTGACCCACCCTACCCCCACCCCGCCCCTCCCTCTGCGTTACAACCACTTGGGTTACAGAAATTCACCAAATCACTACCCAAAAACGTTGAGATATGGAATACAATTCACTTTCATAGAATTTGTGTGAATATAATGGAAATAAACCAATGGAAAGTTTATCCTTTTCTTTAATTGCTGTTTCTTGTGCAGACAATGCAGTTTCACATTACAGAAAATCATGATGTGAATGGTTTTCTCTGAACGCATCCTCCTCTGCGGAACGTTATGGTATTATGTACAGTAGGGAAGGTCTTGATGTGTAAAACTGCACAAAGGACATTCCTCTGTCATCTCCCCTGGGGGAGAGCACTGATAGTAGGAAGATTTATGCGAGTTCATGCACACTCAGTAATAAAGATGACCTTTGATCAATAGCAACAATTTTAGATTCTACATCACTTTTGCTCTCAGTTTCTTAATACTCTTCATTTTAAGGCTTTAAAATGTATTCCTCACATGGAATCTGGCAAAGCCAGTGTCTATATGACTCCCACTTTCAGTCCCAACTCATGCACACAGGAAAGAACTTTAGCCCAACCTCTCTGGAAGGGCTTGAAGCAAAGTTATCAGACTGGATGAGCTGTCCATCTTTTACTGAGCCTGATTCCTGTAGGGAGAATGGTGTTTAGATGAATCCCCTACATACTGTATCTAGTCAATATAAACACACACACACACACACACACACACACACACTCACACACACACACACACACACACACACACACACACACACACACACACACACACACACACACACACACACACACACACACACACACACACACACACACACACACACACACTCCAACAGGAATAGCAAATTCATATAAAAAATGGAAGGCCAATGACATGGAAAAGGAAACAAGTTTACAGACAAATATTCAGTTGAAGGTCAAGCTCTGACAGACCATTGAAAAGAGGACCCATTTTACAAGGTGATGTCATAACACAAAACTTTAGAGGAGCAAAAAATTTCAATTGGCTCATGACTTCTACCTACTCAGATTATCTTAAATCCTCCCTTCCATCCATCCTGATGCAAGAGTTTTAATAATAGAACCTGATACAAATCCATTTAGACCTACTTTGAATGCATCCTATAATTAAGCAGTATCTGAGTGTGACTGTTTGGGATTCTCCTTCAAAATGCTTCACTTTCCTTGGAAAGCTTGTAATCGTTTCCAGTCTAATGGTCGTACCGATCAGTGACGTCAATGTCACATCTTAGCAGACAATCCTCCCTTTTCATCTCAGTAATATGTTGATAAACTTGCACTGCATCCTCTCAGAAGGTTCACTACAGTTTGGGCCAAGAACAGTCTGTACCTGAGCAGCACTCACTCTCATTTAATTGTTAACCCTAGCAAGAGTGGCTAAAATGTTACCTTTCTTTCTTCCTCTACAGATGCCGAGTATTTCCAGCATTTTAGTTCAGATTTCCAGCATCTGCAGTTTTATTCTGAATTGTCTACTCACTGCAGTTCCTAATTTCACTTCACTGAGAAAATACTCTACTCTCTGCACTTTCCTATGTCTAACGATGCCAATCAACAGCCAGGCCACACATCAATATCCCATCGCAGACATGCTGGCCACGCAGTACTGTACCCCGTTGTTGGAATCAGAATAAGAATCAGGTTTAATATCACTGGCCTATGTCAGGAAATGTGTAGTTTTGCAGCACAGTACATTGCAATAGATAATAATAAAAACTACGAATTACAATAAGAAATATATATAAAAATAAATTTAAAAAGTAATGTAGAAAGAGAGGGGGAAATATTGAGGAATTGTTCATGGGTTCATTGTTCATTCAGAAATCTGATGGTGGAGGGGCAGAAGTTATTCCTGAAATGTTGAGTGTGTGGCTTCAGGCTCCTGTACCACCTTTCTGATGGTAGCAATGAGACGAGGGCATGTCCTTGGTGGTGGGATCCTTAATGATGGATGCTGCCTTTTTGAGGCATCGTCTTTTGAAGGTATCCTGGATGCTAGATGAAGGAGGTTACAACTCTGCAGCTTTTTCTGATTCTGTGTAGTGGCCCTCTATACTTGATGGTGATGAATCCAGTTAGAATGCTCTCTACAGCACATCTGTAGAAATTGTGACGTACCAATTCTCATCAAGCTCTAATGAAATATAGCTGCTGTCATGTCCTCTTTGTAATTGCTTCAATATGTTGGACCCAAGACAGATCCTCAGAGATGTTGACACTCAGGAACTTGAAACTGCCCACTCTTTCCACCTCATCCCTTGACTTACCCTTCCTGAAGTCCACAATTAATTCTTTGGTCTTATTGATAGTGAATGCAACGGCAACACTCAACCAGCTGATCTATCTCACCCCTGTATACCGCCTCATCACCATCTGAAATTCCTCCCAATAATGGTTGGGTTATCGGCAAATTTATAGATGGCGTCTGAGTTGTGCCTAGACGTACAATTGTGGGTGTAGAGAGAGTAGAGCAGTCAGCTAAGATAGATAGTTAGATACTTCATTGACCCCAAAGGAAATTACAGTGACACAGTAGCATTACAAGTGCATGGATAGACATTAGAAAAGAAGTAAGAAAGAATCAAAAATAAGTTAACTTAAAAATAAGACGTACAAGATTTCCAAGTCAAAGATGACAAGATTTTCAAGTTTACACTGATAAGTTGGTAGTGCAAGAATTACCATAATATTATACAGTAATGGGTGCACATTCACACCATCCAGTTAAGAAGTGATGGTAGCATTGCATAGTATTGTACATAGCAGGGTCTGGTAAACAGAGGCTGATAACATTCTAAGAGGAAGGGGTCATCACATCCCCGGCTATAGGTTGACTCATTATGGAGCCTGATGGCCGAGGGTAAGAATGAGCTCATATTGCTTTCTTTGGAGTGTTATGAATGTGCAGCAACTCTGAGGGGCTGAAGGGTACAAAGTCGCCCCCTCCTTTTTGAGAATCGTAAAATCGCTATTAATTCGGGTCTGGGACCCAGGAAATGAGAGAGAGACACGCAGAATCCACAAGGTTTGTAATGTGTCCTGGCCTCAGCAAAACAAAACCACTGATAACGGCTATTGTCTCTTGGAGACGGGATTGTGTATTGAGTATTGTACTATTCATTGAAGCCCCTCAGGGGACGACCAGAGTGGGCTGGTTGAGGGATTGCATCATCCCAACCTGATTGACATCTGAGACCACGTGAGTAAGGATAAAAGAGGGTCTGGGGAACAACCCCTTGCGACGCACCAGGAGAAACGCTAGAAATCCCGTGACAGCGTTTAATAGCGACAGCCGGTGGGGGCTCGTGTGCGTCCTCCCTTGGCTGGGATTGGCGGGCTCACCACGGAAGAACAGCTTTAGCTAAAGAAGAGGCCACAAGTGAACGGCCACACCAACGAGACTCCGACGGATCGAAATCATAAAGGTTGGAAAACCCGTAGCGGTAACTGTTCCCATTCTATTCCTATTTCTCTCTCTCTCTCCAACAAAGTGCAACACAGCGACAACGAAAAGACGGCAGCTTGTGGAACTGCAGTGAACTGTATATTTCCATCGGACAATTCATTATCCCCTAGACAACGATAGAGCTTATTTCTTATTGATTATTATTATACCCGCACTTTTAGATTTAGTTTTGACAACGCATATTATCTGTATATTTGCATTGATATTATTTTTGTGTATTTTTACTAATAAATACTGTTAAAAATAGTATCATCAGACTTCAACGGACCTCTCTATCTTTGCTGGTAAGTGACCCAGTTACGGGGTTCGTAACAACGTGGGGCCTCGTCTCGAGATTTGATACCAAATTGGAGGGCCAGTGAATCGGGCTTTTAAGTCCAAACGTGGGTCTGGTTGCGTGGGTAACCAGACGGGAAACCAGCAAAGATGGATGTTGACGAATTTATAGAAAACCCGACTCTGGAGGCGCTAGAGGCTGCCACAAAGTCGAACTTGATAAATATTGCGAAAGGACTAAACCTCGCAGAGGTGAGGTTGTCGATGAAAAAGCGGGAGGTGCGGAGGGCCATAACTCAGTATTATATTGTGAAGAATGTATTTTCAGCTGAGGTATTGGAAAATATCCCTGAAAAGGTACCAGCTAGTGGGACGGCTCAGTTAGAATTGGAGAAATTAAAGTTGAAACATGAAATTAAGTTAAAACAGCTGGAAGCAACTGAAAAAGAGAAGGAGAGAGCCGAGAAGGAGAGGGAGTATGAGGAGAAGGAGAAACAGAGGCAACATGACTTGGACATGGAGAAGTTAAGGCAAGAGCGAAGAGCTCAAGGGTCAGACCGAGAGGAGCGGTTTAATGTTAGTCGGGAGTTTAGGTTAGTACCTCCGTTCGAGGAGACGGATGTTGATAGTTATTTCTTGCATTTTGAAAAGGTGGCAGTGAGTCAGAAGTGGCCCAGAGATCAGTGGGTGGTGTTGTTACAAAGTGTGTTAAAAGGGAAGGCACAACGGGCATATGCGGCAATGTCCATGGAGGAGGAGGAGTCTGAGAATTATGAGAAAGTAAAGGAGGCCATTCTTCGGACCTATGAATTGGTACCTGAGGCGTATAGACAAAAGTTCAGAAATTTAAAGAAAGGGTGGAATCAGACGTATGCCGAGTTTGCCTATGAGAAGGGTGTGCTCTTGGATCGCTGGTGTGCAGCAGAATTGGTGGAAGAAGATTTTTGGCGTCTCAGGGAGTTAATTCTGATTGAGGAATTTAAAGGTTGTGTTTCGGATGATATCCGGATGTATTTGAATGAGAAGCCGAATGAGTCCATATCCGAATTTGCTAGGTTCGCAGATGAATATGCCCTAACCCACAAGACAAAGTTTTCCTCGAATAAAAGTTACCAGAGAGACCGTGGGAATGGTAGAGAAAGCCCGTCGGCTGAGGCAGAGATTCAGCCGGGAGCTAGCGGTAAAAATAAGGAGGAGGAAAGGCAAGACGGCAGGAGAGGTCCTGGCTTGACCTGTTTTAATTGTGGAAAGGTGGGTCATATTGCATCTGAGTGCCTTGCTCCGAGGAAGGAGGTAGGAAAAGGGAGAGCAGCAGTCCCTACAGGATGTATTGTGGTGATCAGTAAATCGACGAGAAAGCCCCAGATAGGCAGAATACGAGAGGGGTCTGAGAATTTTATTTCAGAAGGAACCGTGTCTGTGAAAGAGGGAGACACACCAGTTCCAGTGTGGATCTGGAGAGACACGGGAGCTGAGCTGTCATTGATTCGCAGTACGGTACTAGATTTTGGTTGCAAGACTGGAGAGGTAGCTTTGAGAGGCATAGGAAAAGGGACAGAAGCGGTGTCCTTGCATAGGATCATTATAAATTGTGAGCTAGTATCTGGACCAGCTGAAATAGGGGCGCGATCAAAATTCCCGAGAACTGACATAGACCTCCTTCTGAGTAACGATTTAGCAGGTGGTGACGTTTGGTCGGCCATGGAGCTGACGAACCAGCCTGTAAGTGTTGAGGACCTGCCCCTAGGTTCCAAGATCTAACCCGCATGCGCGACCACTCGCAGCATGTCGAGAAAGGCAGCTGAGAAAGAGACCAGTTTAAATCAGGCCAGTATCGATTTGGCCGAGACGTTTTTACCGACCCTGTACCAAGAGGAGTTAGAGGGTGGTAAAACGGAGAATAGGAAAGTGAAAGAGAGTAAGGGAGAGGAGGTAGACCTGCCCTTAGCCAGGAGGAAATTTATAGAGGCACGGAGTAAAGATGAGAAACAGATAAGGCTGTTAGAAGGTCCAGGGTTGGACATGGATGCTCTGTCTGGTTTGGCAGAACTGTTTGAAGAAGTTGAAAAATTTAAATGTGTTCCCGATAATGAAATGAGGGCAGTCCTAGATGAAAAGAATGCCATTACCTTGAAGAAGTCTGCTGGGTTGGCAGATGAGGTTGTTTCAACCTGCGGGGTTGAGTTTACTCCGGAAGGGAGTTGCCCAGAGAGTAACTGGGAGGATCAGGGGAACTTAGAATTTGAAAAGGGTACGGGTATTGAAAGCCTGGAAGAGGCAGATGTCCCGTTTGAGTGTGTTCAAGATGTGGATGCACGTGATACTGAACCTAGTAATGGAACTCAGGAAAAGTCTGAGGTATTTGATTCAGTTGAAAAGGAATGCAGTCCTTGTGGGTCAGATGGACTGGGTTCAGTGAAGAAAGGGTTAACCTTGGTAATAGTGGGAAGTGAGAATTCCCAGTTGTTTGTGTTTGAAGGTGTGTTAAAAGTTAGTGAGGAGATAAAAGGTGGTGAGGTGAATATTATTATTGAGGGAAAAGGGAAAAGTGTAGTTCCTAAATTGAATGAAGAAAATTTAAAGTCTGGATTGATGTCAGAAGCAGCAACCAGGCTACAGAGACAATGGCTTGGTAACACGGTGCCTGCAAATCAATTACAGGTTGATTTGGAATGTAAAGGTGCCCCACACGCTATTGTTATTCAAGAGTGTGCTGTGAAGAGGCAGAATTTGAAATGCTGTTTGGACAAAGAAGGATCGCTTGCAGAGTTTAAACTGAAAACTAATAGCATGAAGGGTCCTGAAGATAAAACTAACGACTTGCTTAAAATTAAAGAATTGTGTGGAAATTCGGAAAATGGTCTAAGTTTGGAACACATTGTTGATAAAATAACTCCTATGAAAGGAGCATGCAAAAGCTTATTTCACACTAGTATACAAGTTAACCACGTGGGAGTTAACTGGAAAAGAGGCGAGGGTTGAAGGGATGCCATTTTAAACAACAGGATCCAGTTTTAAGGGATTTCAACAAAGCGTGTGAATAATAAAGACAACCCCAGGGAAGATTGACTGTTAAGTTTGAAAGTAAAATAAAGATTAGTGTTTGCATGAACGTTTGTAGTATACACGTAAGCTAAGATCACAACTCTTTAGTTTTTGTTTGCTGAAGGAATAAAAATAGGTGGTTATTAAATTGGAGTCTGATGCTACAAGAATTTATTAAGGTACAAGATGTTAAGATATTAAAGGAAATGACAATGTAATCGCTAACTGTTTAGATGCTGAATTGAATGTATAACT
This sequence comes from Hemitrygon akajei, assembly GCF_048418815.1. Classification (NCBI taxonomy): domain Eukaryota; kingdom Metazoa; phylum Chordata; class Chondrichthyes; order Myliobatiformes; family Dasyatidae; genus Hemitrygon; species Hemitrygon akajei. Next base: position 96,492,150 of record NC_133126.1, read on the forward strand.
GTATTACTCTGTAGTGAAAAAAACCTCTTTTGTATTGTGTTAGATTCTGAAATCCTGTAAGACTCTGTATTAATTAATTTTTACCTGTTGGTAAAAATCTTAGAAGGAAGGGGGTGTTATGAATGTGCAGCAACTCTGAGGGGCCAAAAGGTACAAAGTCACCCCCTCCTTTTTGAGAATCGCAAGATCACTATTAATTCGGGTCTGGGACCCAGGAAATGAGAGAGAGACACACGGAATACACAAGGTTTGGAATGTGTCCTGGCCTCAGCGAAACAAAACCACTGATAACGGCCATTGTCTCTTGGAGACGGGAGTGTGTATTGAGTATTGTACTATTCATTGAAGCCCCTCAGGGGACGACCAGAGTGGGCTGGTTGAGGGATTGCATCGTCCCAACCTGATTGACATCTGAGACCCCGTGAGTAAGGATAAAAGAGGGTCTGGGGAACAACCCCTTTAGACGCACCAGGAGAACGCTAGAGATCCCGTGACAGCGTTTAATAGCGACAGCCGGTGGGGGCTCGTGTGCGTCCTTCCCTTGCCTGGGTTGGCGGGCTCACCATGGAAGAACGGCTTTAGCTAAAGGAGAGGCCACAAGTGAACGGCCACGACAACGAGACTCCTGACGGATCGAAATCATAAAGGTTGGAAAACCCGTAGCGGTAACTGTTCCCATTCTATTCCTATTTCTCTCTCTCTCCAACAAAGTGCAACACAGCGACAACGAAAAGACGGCAGCTTGTGTAACTGCAGTGAACTGTATATTTCCATCGGACAATTCATTATCCCCTAGACAACGATGGAGCTATTTCTTATTGATTATTATTATACCCGCACTTTTAGATTTAGTATTGACGACATATATTATCTGTATATTTGCATTGATATTATTTTTGTGTATTTTTACTAATAAATACTGTTAAAAATAGTATCATCAGACTTCAACGGACCTCTCTATCTTTGCTGGTAAGTGACCCAGTTACGGGGTTCGTAACAGGAGCAGCACAGTTGTCTTAGTCTTTTACTGAAAGTGCTCCTCTATTCAGCTAAGGTGACATGCAGAGGGTGACAAACATTGTCTAGAGTTGCTAGGGTTTTCTGGAGGGTCCTTGTTCTACCACAGATTCCAGTGTGTCCAGCTTGACTCCTATAACAGAGCCAGATTTTCTAATCAGTTTATTGAGCCTGTTGGCAACACCCATGTTGATGCCATTGCCCCAGCACACCACCACATCGAAGATTGTACTGGCAACAACAGACTGGTAGAACATGTGAAGGAGAGGCCTGCAAACTCCTCAGGAATTAGAGGGGTCTCTGCCCTTCTTGTACACAGCCTCTGTGTTCGTGCTCCACTCACCTCTGTCATCCAGGTGCACCCCCAGGTACCTGTAGGTCCTCATGACATCCATATTGTCACCGTCAATAGTACAGAGAACAGTGCAGGCTTAATCTTCGTAAAGTCCACCACCATCTCCTTTGTCTTACTGATGTTGAGCTGCAGATGACTCAGCTTGCACCATTTGACAACATCCTCCACCAGGGGCCCGTATTCACCCTCCCGTCCTCCCTTTATACATCCAACTATTGCTGAGTCATCAGAGAATTTCTGCAGATGACATGACCCAGTGTTGTATCTAAAGCCTGAGGTGTACAGGGAAACAGGAAGGGAGTCAATACAGTCCCCTGTGGGGCTCCAGTGCTGCTTATAGCCATGTCTGACACACAGCTCTGAAGCTCACACAAACTGTGCTCTGCCAGTCAGGTAGTCCATTGTCCAGGATACAATGGAAGTGCCAACCTGCATTGAGTGGAGCTTTTCCCCCAACAATGAGAGTTGTATGGTATTGAAGGCACTTGAAAAATCAAAAGACATGATCCTCACTGTGCTACCCTGCTTGTATCCTAAGCACGTATCCTTGAGGTGACCAGTGTTGATTGTCAGGGAGGAGGAAATGCTATTTCCAATCCGTACTGACTGGTCTCCTGATGAGGAAGTCAAGGATCCAGTTGCAGACGGAGGTAGAGAGGCCCAGGTTTTGGAACTTTTTGATTGGAACTGAGGGTAAGATTGTGTAATCAATAAACAGCAGCTTGACATAGGTATTGCTATTGCCCAGGTGATCCAAGACCAAGTGGAGAGCCAGTGAGATTGCATCCTCTGTAGACCCATTGTGGTGAAAGGCAAATTGCAACAGGTCCAGGTCTTTGCTGAGGCAAGAGTCGATTCTGGCCATGACCACCCTCTAAATGGATGTGAGTGCCACAGGGATTGAGGCAGCTCACCCTGCTCTTCTTGGGCACTGGTATGATTGTCGTCCTTTTGAAGCAGGCTGTGGCAGTGAGAGATTGAAGATGTCCTTGGACACTCCCACCAGTTGATTGGCACAGGTTTTCGGACCCAGCCAGCTACTCCATCAGGGCCTGACATCTTGCAAAGGTTCACCCTCTTGAGTGACATTCTGCCGTTGGCCTCCAGGTCACAGGACCATTGGATGGTGCAGGAGTTCTCCCTTTCAGTCGGAGTCAGAATCAGAAGCACCTTATTGCCAGTATGTGAAACAGACCAAAACTGATTGTGGGCCAGTTCCAAACATAAAGCACCATAACAGACAAAACACAATTTACAAACCAATGCTGCACAAAGCCACAAGCAGTCAACAATGGCCACATGCGCAAACTCAATAATCAAACTTTAAGCGTGAACATATGACCAGGTTAGGCAATAATGAACAGAGCAAGGAGAGCAGGAAAGGCCATCTAACGGATGCTGTGCACCTGAGTAAGCTTTGTAGAGAAGCTGGATAGCTACAGGAAAGAAGCTCTGGGGATGATGTGGACGGAGTTACAGCACCTCCCTTGATGGCAATTTGGTGAATAGGTGGCTTCTAGGGTGGATGGAGTCAGCAGTAAGCAACACAAACAAAATGCAGGAGGAACTCAGCAGGCCAGGCAAGATCTCTGTAATTTTTTTCAGCTCTGGTGGTGAATAGGTCTTTTAATATTGGCAATTGATAGCCAATGATCTTCTCCGCTTAGAGAACTACTTGCTGCAACCTGGACTTGGAGAGAGAGGAGGCAGTGGGGAGCCAAACGGTGATAAAAGTGGTTGTAACACTCTCAACGATGGCTGATTAAAAATTCATCAGGATACACCCGGAGATGTAAAGTTTCCTAAGCCTATGTAGGAAAAGCAATCTCTGCTAGGCTTACCTAATGGTTTTGATTTCACTAATGATAAGGAGTTTGAACTGCAGCCAATCAGTAAACGGGAGCATGAGAAGAAGGGGCAACTTCACACAGGTTGGTGATTGAAGTTTAACAAAGCAGCACTTGTGGCAGTTCTCAGAATTTGAACTGCAGCCAATTAATGAATAGGATTATTTAGCAAAGGCAAATATAAAAAAGGCAGGGGCAAGCAAGTGCGGCCATTGTCGGAGTGGGCCAGTGTTCGAGTGGGGAGGCTTTTGGCTTTGGCTCATTGTGCTTAGATGAGACAGGCTTGGGTATAGTATCAGGTACGTTTCTTCTTCTTTTTCTGTATTCTTCATTCCTTGTCTGTTAGGGTACAGCTAGAGCAGTGAGAATGACTCCGGGGCAGTGTTATGTTCTTTGTGTAAGATGTGGGAATTCTGGGAGACCTCCAGCTTCCCAGATAACCACATCTGCAACAGGTAGGCCAGGCTGTAAGCTTCTCTGAGAACGCATGAAGGAACTGGAGCTGCAGCTTGATAACCTTTCACCCATATGGGAGACTGAGGAAGTGATAGGGAGGTGGTCACCCCCTAGGTTGCAGGGGGCAGGTAACTGAGAGATTGTCAGGAGGAGGGGAAATGCACAGCCAGTACAGAGTAGCCCTGTGGCCGTTCCCCTCAATAATAAGTGTACTGCTTTGGATACTGTTGAGGGGGACGACCTACCAGAGGGGACTCACAGTGAATGAATCTCTGGCACTGACTCTGGCGCTGTGGCTCAGAAGAGAAGAGATGCGAAAAGGACTGCAGTAGCGATAGGAGATTCCATAGTTAGAGGAATAGAGTTGAGATTCTGTGGATGTGATAGAGACACCCGGGTGCCAGGATCAGGGACTCTCAGGTCAGATCTACGGCATTCTAAACGGGGAGGGTGAGCAGACAGAAGTCTTGGTACATGTTGGCACTGATGACATAGGTAGGATAGGCTCTGTTGGTAAAAATTGAAATCAAATCCTAAGAAAGAGGTGACATAGGATCAGGAGGTGTAGAATCCTTGTGGAAAGAGCTAAGAAACTGCAAGGGTAAAAAGGCCCTGATGCGAGTTATATATAAGTGTCCAAACAATAGCAAAGATGTCAGCTACAAATTACGATGGGAGATAGAAAATGTATGCTGAAAGGGCAATGTCACAATCGCCATGGGGGGATTACAATATGCAGGTAGATTGGTGTTGGATTCCAGGAGGGGGGATTTCTAGAGATGGCTTTTTAGAGCAGCTCGTGGTTGAGTCCACTAGGGGATCAGCTAGTCCGGATTGGGTGCTGTGCAATGAGCTGGAATTGATTAGACGGCATCAGGTAAAGAAACCCTTGCGGGGGGACAGGGATCATAATATGATAAATATTCACCCTGCAGTTTGATAGGTTGGAGATAAAGTCAGATGTATCAGTATTGCAGTGAAGAAAAAGGAATTACAGAGGCACGAGAGAGGAGCTGACCAGAGTTGATTGTAAGTGAACACTGGCAGGGATGATGGCAGAGCAGCAATGGCTGGAGTTTCTGGGACCAATTCAGAAGGTGCAGGATAGATACATCTCAAAGATGAAGGAGTATTCTGAATGCAGGATGACACAACCATGGCCGACAAGGGGAATCAAAGCCAACATAAAGGCCAAAGAGAGGGCATATAACAGAGCAAAAATCGGTGGGATGTTAGAGGATGGGGAAGCTTTTAAAAACCAACAGAAGGCAACTAAAAAAGTCACAAAGTGGATGGAATACGGAAGTAAGCTGTCCACTAATATTAAAGGGGATTCAAAAGTTTCTTCGGAGATATAAACAGTAAAAGTGAACCACTGGAAAATGATGCTGGAGAGGTAGTAACAGGGGACAAGGAAATGGCAGATGAACTGAATAAGTATTTTGCATCAGTCTTCACTGTAGATGATGCCAGAAATTCGAGTGTGTCTGGGGGCAGATGTGAGGGTAATTGCTATTACTAAGGTGAAGGTGTTTGGGATGTTGAAAGGTCTGATGGTAGTGCAGATAAGATGCCTGTACCAGATGGATTCTGAAAGAGGTGAAGATTGTGAAGGCACTAGTGATGACCATATACTAGATTCTAGCATGGTTCCAGAGGAATGGAAAATTGCAAATGTCACTCCACTCTTCAAGAAGGGAGAGAAGATGGAAATTATAGACCTCAGTGGTTGGAAAGCCCATTATTAAGGATGAAGTTTTGGTGTACTTGGAAGCAAATGATTAAGTCGGCCAAAGTCAGCATGTTTCCTTAAGGGGAAATCTTACCCGACAAATCAGTTGGAATTCTTTGAATACATAATAAGCAGGAGAGACAAAGGAGAATCAGTGGATTCTCAGAAGGCCTCTTGTATTTTCAGAAGGCGTTTGGCAAGGTGCCACACATGGGGGTGCTTAACAAGTTAAGAGCCCATGGTATTACAGGAAAGATACTAGCATGGATGGAATATTAGCTGATTGGTAGGAACCAAAGAGTAGGAATAAAGGGAGACTTTTCTGGTTGATTGCTGATGACCAATGGTGCTCGACAGGGGTCTGTGTTGGGACCATTTCTTGTTATGTTATATATCAATGACTTGGAAGATGGAATAAATGGTTTTGTGGCCAGGTTTACAGACGATACGAAGATAGGTGGAGGAACAGGTAGAATTGGGAAAGCAGGGAGGCTGCAGAAGGACTTTGATAGATCAGGAGAATGGGCAAAGAAGTGGCAGATGAAATACAGTGTAGGGAAGTGTATGATAATGCATTTTGGTAGAAGAAATAAGAGCGCAGACTATTTTCTAAATGGAAAGAAAATATAAAACTCTGAAGTGCAAAGGGACCTGGGAATCCTTGTGCAGAATATCCTAAATGTTAATTTGCAGGTTGAGTCAGTGGTGAGGAAGGCAAATGCAATGTTAGCATTCATTTCAAGAGGACTAGAATATAAAAGCAAGGATGTAATGTTGAGACTTTATAAAACACTGGTGAGGACTCACTTGGGGTATTGTGAGCAGTTTTAGGCCCCTTATCTTAGAAAGGATGTGCTGAAATTGGAGAGCTGGAGAAGGTTCAGAGGAAGTTCACGAAAATGTTTCTGGGAATGAAAGGGTTACCATGTGAGGACCGATTGATGGCTCTGGGCCTGTACTCAGTGGAATTCAGAAGGATGGTGGGGGTGGGTAAGCAAATCTCATTGAAACTTACCAAATGTTGAAAGGCAGAGTGATTTTGGAGAGGATATTTCCTATGCTGGGGGAGTCTAGGACCAGAGGGCACAGCCTCAGAGTAGAGGAACATCCATTTAGAATGGAGATGAGGAGGAATTTCTTTAGCTAGAGAGTGGTGAATCTGTGGAATTCGTTGCCGCAGGCAGCTTGTGAGGCAAAGTCATTGGGTATATTTAAGGAAGAGGCTGATAAAATTCTTGATTAGCCAAGGCATGAAGGGATATGGGGAGAAGGCTGGAGATTGGGGCTGAGAAGGACATGAGACTCGATGGACTGAATGGCACAATTCTTTTCCCAAGTCTTATGGTCTTACTATGAGCCTAACGTGCTTGTCACACTTCAATGTATTGGTAATGGAAGTCCCCAGGAATTTGAATGACTCAACAACAGACACAGCCGGATCATTAATTTCCAAGGGGGTTGTCAGTAGAAGTCAATGCTCATTTCCACAGCATCTCCAAGTTGTTGTGATCACACCATGCTGAAAGACTGTCTGCCTCTCTTTGATAGCAGGTCACATCTTATTAGAAATGAGGCCAACTACAGTGGTGTCATCTGCGAACTTAGGGTTTTAATGGATTTGCCTGTGGAGGTACAGTCATTTGTATAAAGTGAGAACAGGAGGGGTGAAAGTACACTGCCCTGGGAAGAGCCTGTGCTTATAGACATTGGATCAAACAAGTAGGAGCCCAGCCTTACATAATGCTTCCTTACTGTCAGGAAGTCAGTAATCTACTGACAGATACTCTAAGGTACTGGTAGCTTGCTATGGAGCAACTCAGGAACAACGGTGTTGCAGTCAGAACAAAAATCCACAAACAAGATCTTCACATGGTGTTGGGGGAGTCCAAGTGTTGAAGAATGTAATGAAGACACAGGCTAACTGCATCCTCAGCTGAGTGATTTGAGTCATAAGCAATCTGTAGCAGGTCAAGAAGAGGATCAGCATTGGACTTAAGGTAAGCTAACATCAGATGTACAAAGCTTTTCATAACCACTGAAGTGACTGGCCTACAATCTTTAAGCAACACACATAAAATGTTGGAGGAACTCAGCAGGTCAGGCAGCACCTATGGAAATGAATACAGTCGACTTTTTGGGCTGAGACCCTTCATCAGGACTGGAAAGGAAGGGGGAAGGGGGAGGATGCCAGAATAAAAAGGTGTGGCAAGGTTAAGAAGGAGAGTGTACAGAGGAGATTTACTAGAATGTTACCTGGGTTTCAGCACCTAAGTTATAGGGAAAGGCTGAACAAGTTAGGTCTTTATTCTTTGGAGCGTAGAAGGTTGAGGGGGGATTTGATAGAGGTATTTAAAATTATGAGGGGGAGAGTTAGAGTTGACATGGATAGGCTTTTTCCATTGATTGTAGGGGAGATTCAAACAAGAGGACATGAGTTGAGAGTTAGGGGGCAAAAGTTTAGGGGTAACATGAGGGGGAATTTCTTTACTCAGAGTGTGGTAACTGTGTGGAACGAGCTTCCAGTAGAAGTGGTAGAGGCAGGTTCGGTACTGTCATTTAAAGTAAAATTGGATAGGTATATGGACAGGAAAGGAATGGAGGGTTATGGGCTGAGTGCGGGTCAGTGGGACTAGGTGAGAGTAAGTGTCGGCACGGACTAGAAGGGCCGAGATGGCCTGTTTCCGTGCTGTAATTGTTATATCGTTATATGGTGATAGGTGAAGCAAGTTGGGCAGTAAAGCCCTAATGTAGGGCTAAAGAGGAAGGAATCTGATAGGAGAGGGAGTGGACCATAGGAGAAAGGGAAGGAGGAGGGGACTCGCGAGTAGGTGATAGGCAGTTGAGGTAAGAGGCCAGAGTGAGGAATAGAAGAAGAGGGGAGGGGGAGGGAATTTTTTTTAACTGGAAGGAGAAATCAATATTCAAGCCTTCAGATTGGAGGCTACCCAGATGGAATATAAGGACAGACCTGTTCCCACCTGTACTATACCACAGTGTTGCACAGTAACAGATCTGTGCTGTACCCCAGTGTTGAACAATGACAGAACCATCACCACTAAGGGCAGCACCTGAGTGGTATGCAGGGATCGTCTCCACCAGTTCTATAACCAAGTATTAGACAATGACAGATGTTTCTCCAACAATTCTGTACGCCACTAACAGATTGTGTAGACAAGAGTTAAACGGTGATTGACATGTCTCCACCAGTAGTTTACTCTAGTGTTATCAACACCTTCCCCACCAGTATTGTGCACCTGGTTATAAAGTGACAGGCTTGTCCCCACCAGCACTGTACCACAGCGTTTGCAGTGACAATCCCATCCCCACAAGTACCATAAACCAGTGTTATATGGTGACAGAACTGTCTCAGTCCTGATCCCCGGTGCTATGCAGTGACAGATATATTCCACCAGTATTCTACTTGGTGTTAATCAGTGATAGGCCGGTCTCTACCAGTACCATATCCCAGTGTTATTCAGTAATAGACCTCTCCCCATCAGTACCATAACACAGAGTTATACAGCGACAGACCCATCCCCACCAGTACTTTCCCCCAATATCATCAGAATTCACTGTATGACACCAAGGCATAGATAAGTTGAATAGAGTCAGTCTTTTCCCTTGATGCTAGAGGTGAAAGGTTTAAGATAAGAGGGGAAGGACTTAAAGGGGACATGAGGTACAAGTTTTTCTCATAAAGAGTAGTGGCTATATGGAATAACGTAGAGGCAGCCACGAGGAAATCTGCAGATGCTGGAAATTCAAACAACAACACACAAAAAATGCTGGTGGAACACAGCAAGCCAGGCAGCATCTATAGGGAGAAGCGCTGTCGATGTTTTGGGCCGAGGTGAAGTGTCGCCTCACCTGGAAGGACTGTCTGGGGCCCTGAATGGTGGTGAGGGAGGAAGTGTAAGAGCAGGTGTAGCACTTGTTCCGTTTACAAGGATAAGTGCCACCGATCTCCCTCCTGGCACTTATCCTGACACTTCACCTGCGAGTCGGCTGGTGTGGTATACTGCGTCCGGTGCTCCCGGTGTGGCCTTTTATATATTGGTGAGACCCGACGCAGACTGGGAGACCGTTTCGCTGAACACCTACGCTCGGTCCGCCAGAGAAAGCAGGATCTCCCAGTGGCCACACATTTTAATTCCACATCCCATTCCCATTCTGATATGTCTATCCATGGCCTCCTCTATTGTCAAAATGAATCCAAACTTAGGTTGGAGGAACAACACCTTATATACCGGCTGGGTAGCCTCCAACCTGATGGCATGAACATTGACTTCTCTAACTTCCGTTAATGCCCCTCCTCCCCTTCTTACCCCATCCCTGACATATTTAGTTGTTTGCCTGTTCTCCATCTCCCTCTGGTGTTCCCCCCCCCCCTTTCTCCCGAGGCCTCCCGTCCCATGATCCTTTCTCTTCTCCAGCTCTGAATCACTTTCGCCAATCACCTTTCCAGCTCTTAGCTTCATCCCACCCCCTCTGGTCTTCTCCTATCATTTCGCATTTCCCCCTCCCCCCACTACTTTCAAATCTCTTACTATCTTTCCTTTCGGTTAGTCCTGACGAAGGGTCTTGGCCCGAAACGTTGACAGCGCTTCTCCCTATAGATGCTGCCTGGCCTGCTGTGTTCCACCAGCATTTTGTGTGTGTTGTTGTTTTAATGTAGAGGCATGTAGATTTCTAGTGGATAAAAGACATTTGAAGGGGCTGTTTCAGTGCTGTATAAATCAATGACTCTAAAGTTATTCAAACTCCAGCCCCTTTCTCCGCAAATACTGACCAATTTGAGTATCACCAGTGCTTGTCGTTTTATTTTAGATTTTCAGCATCTGCAGTTATTTTTTCATTCCCTCTCTCTCCCATTGTGCAGAAAGTACAAATAAACATTGAAAGTACATATCGGGATCAGGTTCACTTACATGAGTTTTGAACAGTTTTGAACAGTGTGGCAGCTAGCGTAACACTATTACAGCACCAGCGACCCAGGTCCCAGGAGTTTGTACATTCTCCCTGTGACCACATGGGTTTCCCCAGCGTGTTCTGGTTCCCTCCCACAGTCCGAGGATGTACACGGTTACTTGGTCACATGGGTGTAATTGGGTGGCAGGAGCTCGTTGGGCTGCAAGGACTTGTAACTAACTGTGCCCTATCTCTAAATAAATTCTCTGGTATGAGGTAGTCTTTTGACATTACAATCTACCTCGTTATGACCTTGCACCTTATTGTCTGCCTGCAGTGTAATTTCTCTGTAACTGTTGCGTTCTGGTATTGCTTTACTTTGTCCTGTGTAATGAATCCGTATGCAAGATAAGATTTTCACAATACCTGGGGTCGTGTAGGCCGGTGGAATGCTCCCCTCGTTACGGACTACACCTCCCAGAAAGCCCTGCGCGCCCGGTACTCCATGATGGCACGGCTCGGCGGACCGTCGCGCAGGCGCGGATCGGCGGACGACAACGGCTGTGTCCGGCCGCTGAGCGCTGCGGAGAGGATGAGTGGCCAGGACTCCCTGGACGGGCCTGATGGCAGCCTGGACGCCGCTTCCCTGCCGGCGTCAGGCCTGAGATGTCAGGAGAGCTACGCATGCAGCGGCTCAGAGGCGGCCTTTGAGTGCGATGAGTGCGGCAGCTTGCAGTGCGGCCGCTGTGAGCGGCAACTCCACGCCCAGGCGCGCTTCGCCGAGCACGAACGGAGGCGCCTACAGCTGGGCCACGTCCCTTTCTGTGACCAGTGTCGCAGTTCGGCCTCGGGGCCCGCTTCGTCCGCCCGGCCCAGGGCCAGCGCCCGCTGCCAGAACTGCCAGCTCAACGTGTGTGTCGATTGCCAGCGCCGCAGCCACGCAAACCGGCGCAAGCACCTGCTGCTCGTCTACCCCCCGCCGCCAGAGGCCGGCCGTAGCCCCGAGGAGCATCAGCCGATCGAGCTTACCAACAGTTTCTTGCTGGTCGACGAGAAGGAGGAGATCCGGGTAAAGCGGCCTTGACCATGGCTGGGCGGTGGTTGGGGAGAGGGCAGCAGCTGAATCGGCTGCTCCCTCTTGGACTGTGGGCTATTGGGCAGCCAAGTGTCAAATCAAAGGCTAGGCCGGCCTTAATATGACCGAATGGGTTAAATCTGTACTTGGACCCTTCAAAAAGAGTGTGTTAATATTGTCACGTAGTAGTTGGTCTAGTTGAAGACCAAGGATTAGTGGCTGCATTGTTCCACTGTTGCTAAAGGGCAGCCAGTGGCGGTGAACAGTTTGACAACATCTGTCGAGTGAAATGAACAGTCGACGTTTCGGGTTAAGATTCATCTGGGCAACCTGAAATGTCGCCTGTTTAGTTCTCTCCATTGGTGCTATCTGACCTGCGGAGTTCAACCAGTTTTTTTTGTGCGTTGTTCCAGATTCTGACCAGTGCAGACTCTTGGTTCCTTATGTCAATGTGGTGAAATGCTTATTTGTTAATGAGGGATGGACATTCCCCCCCCCCCCCCCAACCTTCCCATGATTTCCCCAGAAAGTGATAGAAGACAGCCTGCTGGAGAAACACTGGGTCAAGAAGCAACTGTGGAAGGAAAGGAGTTACTGACATTTTGGGTCAAGGCCCTGCATAACAGAACACAGCAGGTTTTATTTTTGACATACATCAGCTATATTTCTAGGGTGATAACAGAACCTTGCAACACAATTGCTTGTTCATCTCATCTCACCCTAGATGGCTGTCTGAAAGAGTTGTGCTCACCAATCCTCTTTTTGTCAAACACTCTTCCAACTCTCTTAATATTATGCACCATCTTCAGAAAGCATTCTATGTATTTGTTTCTTTTCAAAGAAAGGATAGTGGGTGAAAGTGGAGAACCGTAGACCAGTTTCCCTGACAGAAGTATTAGGAAAGCTAATTATTAGGGAATCTAACCTCTATGGTAGCTGAGTGAAAGTCTGAGCATGTAGTGTTCTGTAATTGGGATTTTGAAAAGCCATTCAATATGACATCGCACCCATTATAGCTCAGACAGGGGTAAAATGTTGTACCAGAAATCCAGTTTCGATGCTGGTGACATTTGCATGAAGTTGTACAGCTTTTCCTGTGACCATGTGACTTTCTCCTGTTTCTTTGTACATCCCAAAGATTATTTCAGTGTTGTAGATACTTCTAGTGTAGGCTAATGGCAGGGAATTGTGGGGGTGTTGATGAGCATGTTCAAGAGGGAAATAAGTGACTGGAAGGAGTGTTCTAAGAGTAGATACAATGGCCTCTTGTGTGGTAAGGAACATAACATTTGTCTTGCATTGTGTACTCTTCAATCAACTTGTTCCATTCACATTTATGGTATGTTTGTAAAGCAGATGTTTGTTTATTTCACTGGGAATTTTAGGATGTAAACTGTATAATGAAGCCATCCATGGTGAAATTAGGCAGAAACTGCAGGTGCAGTGATGAGAGTGATGTAGTGTGGAAACAGTGGGTAAGAAATGGCATCATTTTGCAGAAGTGTAGATGATCAGAGATTTTAGGGTATGTATGCATGGAACTGGCATCACAGTTTGAAAAATAATTTTCAAAAACAAAAGTAATGTGTTTATAAATGAGATCATTATAAATATTTGGTTCAGTATTTTACAGAATTTGGGGCACTACATTTCAGGAATGGCATTAACACCACCCAAAAATGTAGAGCAGGATTATACCAGGGATGAGAGACTCCAGTAGCAGTTTGCAGAGGTTATTGTGGTTTCTTTTTTGGGACCATGATTAAGAGGTTAATTTCATGAGTAAGTGGACAAGAATTATTCTTTTGTGCTGTGTCTGTGAATTGCCATAGCATTAAGTTATCACAATGTAGGAAAGGTACTTGCACAACTGCCTTGAGCTGTCTGTGATATTAATAGTATTCAACAAATTTCTCAACAAAAAGGAACTTAAGGATAGAACAGTGCAAATTGACCAAGTTAAGGAGACTTGCAGCATTAGAAAACTGGTAAATTAGCACAATAATATGTATGATGAGTTTGTTGATAATGTTCCATTAAATTGCTTGCTTTGTAGAGTTATGTTTCAGTACTCTTTGATACAGGGTTAAACGTTGGAAGGTTTGACTTTCGAAATGTCAAAGAGGTGGAGGTCTTTGGTGGATAGCTAAAGTAATTTGTGGCAACTTTAGAGCACGAAAGAAAAGTAACAGATCTGTGTGGATTGGTTAAGCTGATGGTTGGTAATATTCTACAGATCACCAACTTGGCACGGAAAGAGGAGGAAGGATGTCATGCAAGGTGTTTAGATGGGACAGAATTTGTTCAGAGTATCCAGGAAGGTTTCGGAGGGTAGGACTTCAGTAAGGCATTTGACGAAGTCTGGCATGGCTAATCCAGAAGATTAAGATGCGTGGGATCTGCTGCGAATTGCCTGTTTGGAATCAGTACTGACTTGCACATAGGAGACAGAAGGTAGTGGTTGAAGGGACTTGTTTGAGCCTGAGGTCTGTAATTAGTGGTGTTCTGCAAGGATCTGTGCTGGGACCTCTGCTGTTTGTGATGTGTATAAATGACCTGGATGAAAATGTAGATGGGTGGGTTAGTAAATTTGCAAATTATACCAAGATTGGTAGAGTTGTGGAGTGTAGAAGATTGGCAAAGATTACAGCTAGATATATAATCAGTTACAGATATGGGCTGAGAAATGTAAGATGGAGTTTAACTCAGACAAATGTGAGGCATTGGACCTTGGTAGGGCAAATGCAAGGAGACATACACTGTTAAAAGGCAAAACCTTTAAGGTTTAATGTTTTAAGATCCAAGTTCATAGCTGCTTGAAAGTGGCTACACAGGTTGATAAGGTGGTTAAGAAGGCTTATGGAATATTTGCTTTTATTAGTTGAGACGTTGAGTTCAAAAGTCAGGAGGTTATGTGGCAACTTTATAAAACTCTGGTTAGGCCACATCTGGAATATTGCATACAGTTCTGGTTGCCCCACCATAGGAAGGATGTTGAAGCTCTGGAGAGTGTGCAGAAGAGGTTTACCAGGATGTTGCTTTGCTTGGATGTGATGTCATGAGAGGCTGGATAAACTTGGGCTGTTTTCTCTGGAGCGCTGGAGGCTGAGGGGAGATCTGGTAGAGGGTTATAAATTATGAGAGACACAGATAGAGTAGATGGTGTATCTGTTTCCTGGAGTTAAAGTGTCGAATACCAGAGGGAATATGTTGAAGGTGAGAAGGGGGTAGGTTCAAAGAGGATGTGAGGGGTAAATTTTTTACTCAGAGTGGTGATTGCCTGGAATGCAGTGCCTGGTATAGTGGTAGAGACAAATACATTGGAGGCTCTTAAAGAGACATTTAGATAGGCACAGGGATGTAAAGATGATGGGGGGGGGGGGTGATATGGACATGATGTAGATAGGAGGGACTAGTTTTTGGATGTTTTTGATTTGCTTTTTAGCTGGTTTGGCACAACATGGTGGGCTGGATTCCCTGTACCTGTGCTGTACTGTTCTATATGAACAAGTGTATGGAATGAGTCATAATTAAATTATGGAAATGTGCATGATGCACAATAAGCTGACAGGATCAGAAGGGAGCAGGTTATCGGATTATTTTTAGTCAGAACTCAAAAGCAGAGAATCCCTCCTAGTCCTAGTAATGAGAACCCAGAGCAGATAGAAGTATAGAGAAACAACTAGCTGTTTTGGAACACAAATGTATAATCAAGGGTGTTGCAGCAAAGCCTGAAGAATTTGGAAAAGATTAAATGTTGAGTGAAATAGAAAGGAAAAGTAACCTTAATCTGTACTTCGAAATAGCAGTGGGAAAGGAAATACAGTGGATAAAGAGTAAGGAATAGATTTAAGGAGATAGAAATTTGGAATGAAGCTTTAGAATTTTCTGCCCCTGAGCAGTGGACATTAGGTCAGTGGTCATATGGTCATTTAATGTACTCCATGCTGAGATAAGTCTTTGGGTTTCAGGAAGCATTGGAGTCATTAGAATAGTGCAGTGTTTCCCCAACCTTTGTTAGGTCAACACCCCCCCTAAAGCACTTTCATACTTGCCAACACCCCTCTTAGTCACAATATACTTTCCAATAGTGGCATTGGGTAACCCATGACCTGGTTGAATGGTTTTCAGTCGTGGGGTGTGAGGTAGACCGCATCATTTGCTCGTGTTCTTCAGCTTTGTAGAGAAACAAAATTAGATCATACACGAAAGATTAAGAAAGATAGAATGATTGAATCTGCAACCAGAAGTACATAAATAGCTGAGTAATAGTAATGTGGAATTCAGAGAGTGTCAGAGAATAGAATCTATGGACAAGTTAACAAATTTCACAGCACATATTGGTGATAATAAACCTGATTCTGATACTGACGTGTGTTGTCTCCTTTACAAAGTTTAATTGAAGCTGCAATTGCTGTCAATACTCTAGTAAGCAATCCCTTTTAAAAGAGCCAATGGTGTTGATTTTTATCAGTCTAATTAGTCTGATGTGACAAAGTAAGAGTTCCATTTTTTAAACTTTTTTTTTTACAAGTATCTCACAAGACAGACCACAAAACATGGAAATAGGCCATTCAGCCCATCAAGCTCAGACATGTCACAATTGGAGACAATACCAGATACTTTTCTGTCAGGAGAGAGTGAAATCTAAAACAAATTACCCAACCACTTTTGTGGAGGATTGGTATCATGTTGGTGTCATGTGGAATGGAAAGTTTGTGGGCAGAGGGTGGGGTGCATGTGGCAAAGATGTGATTTTGTTCTCTTCCTGCTTTGTTACTGACTGTAGAGTCTGAAATGCTATTTTAAATCTCATTACAATATCAAGGTTATAATTATACCTTCCAAAGTAATTACTTCATGTCTTTGGCTTGTTCCTTAGGTAGCAGATGAAGAAGAATTTATTCAAAAACTTGCTTGCAAACCAGATGAAAACCTGAAGGTTGTTTCAATCTTTGGCAACACTGGTGATGGGAAGTCTCATACCCTCAATCATACGTTCTTCAGAGGTCGGGAAGTTTTCAAGACCTCACCAACACAGGAGTCTTGCACTGTTGGAGTATGGGTAGCCTATGATCCTGTTCATCACATTATTGTCGTCGACACTGAAGGATTACTGGGAGCTACTACTAACCTAAGTCAACGAACAAGATTGCTACTTAAAGTACTTGCTATATCTGATACAATTATTTACAGAACTCATGCAGACAGATTACATAATGACCTCTTTAAATTTCTTGCTGATGCATCTGAAGCTTACCTTAAACACTTCACAAAGGAGTTGAAAGCTACCACTGCAAGATGTGGGTTGGACGTTCCATTGTCTACACTAGGACCATCTGTCATTATCTTTCATGAGACTGTGCACACTAAGTTACTAGGATCAGGTAGGCTAAACAAAGATATGTAGTATTGAATCGAGGTATTCCAGTGCTTTGTGTAAATAGGTTTTCATTTTCTGTTCATTCAAAGTGAAACAAAGTGGCTTAATGTTCGCCTGCAGTGTAACTCCATTTCAACTCTCTTCGTAATGATCTTGTATCTAGTCCAAAAAATGGGGTGATTGAGGCTATGTATTTGATCACTTGTTCAACGGATATAGGAGCAGAATTCAGCCCATCGAGTCTGCTCTGCTGCTCATGGATGATTTATTTATACAACTCCTTTCTCCTGCCTTTTCCTTGTAATCTTGAACCCTTACCCTCAACCTATCAGTCTCTCTTAAACACACCCGATGACTTGGCCTCCACAGCCCTCTGTGACAGTGAATTCCATAGGTTCACAACCTAGCTGAACAAATTCCTCATTTCAGTTTTTAAGTGGTGTCCCTTAAACTCTCCTGCTTTTGGAATTATCCTCTCCGCATCACTTTGTCCAGGCCTTTCAGTATTTGATTGGTTTCAATGCGATTCCAGCCCACGCACCATTCTTCTTCTAAACTCCATCGAGTCCAGACAAAGTCATCAAATGTACCTTTCATTCCTGGGATCATGCCTGTGAAGCTCCTCTGGACCCTCTCCAGAGCCAACACATTTTTCCTTGTATAGAGAGCTCAAAGTTGCTCACGGTATGCTGACTGATACCTTGAGTAATGCTGAACTTGAAGTCCATTGGTGGAAGCAGAATTCAGATTTATTGTGTTTATACTATATTTTCCCTTCCCAATTTTGTGCTTTTCACTTCTGTTCTAAAGGAATTAATTAGTAGAAAGGTTAAGATTGTGCTGATTGCATAACCATGTTTCATTATTTTTCATATTAGCGCTGTATAAGATAGAGGTCAGGAAAGCATCTGCACATGCTTCAAGAATTTTAAAAATTATTTTTAACATAAGTTTGGAAAGAACACACTTTTATTCCCTCCCCCAGATATTTTTGTTAGTGAGATGCAAGTTCTGCAAAGGTGAATTTCCATTACCTGAAAGGTGGTAACATGGGGGTCACCTTTAGTACTACCCATGGTATGAACATGGCATCTTTCCCTGCTCTCTTGGGTAGAAGATGTGATTCTTTTAGCATAGTATTACTGTAATGGTAGAAATTTAAAAAAAATACTGCTACTAGGAATCTGAAATATAGTCCAGCTCAACATACTTAGCAGATCAGGCATCATCTGTAGAAAGGGAAATAGTTAACATTTTATCTTGACAGTTCATCAAAATTAAAATACTGCCAGTATTTCAGCAATATACTTGATTTTTAGTTGATGGTTTACAATCAGTGCAAATGATAAAGCAATTTTAAAATAATATGAGCCACTAAGTGGTTATATTATAAATGAAAATGTGGAAAGGTGGGTTTAATAATAACTTGGCTTCTATACATGCAATAGAGGGAAAGGATATTCTGAGGAAATAAATACAGAATCGGATGGGAGTAACAGATCCATTATCAGAAACATTTCTGGTTTGAAAGTTACAGTTTTGGATTTTAGTTGATCTGGCCTACATCTGATCTAAACACATTTCTGCCCAAGTTAAGTACTCTTCCACTGCTCCTTCAAATTTCCATAGCTGATCTAAACCTTATGATGCGTTAATTAGTGTTCCTTGGACTTTCCTCAGTAATAATTGTTCATGTGACCTGTCATATTGCTCTAGAACCAGATCCAGCAGCTAATTTGAAAGAAAAACCTGCTGATTAAGTTTGTCATTTGCACTTTTACTATTCTAATCCATATTGAGATAGATCCAATTAAAACTACTCTTGACTTCCTGCAAATTTACTATTATATGGTATCCCTCCCACTAGTGGTACTGTATATGATTCAATATATCTGGGAGCTTTATGGTACTTTACTGGAATATGGTATATTGCTGTGTGTTTGGCATATGTTTATTGAATTTAGTTAAATAGATTCTGCCCTTGATTTTATCAGACATCCTTCCTTCCAACAATGTGATTCACTTTATATTGCTACGCCTACATCCATTGTTTATTTATTGAGTTACAGCGCAGAGTAGGACCTCCTGGCCCTTTGAGCTGTGCTACCCAGCAACTGCCAGTTTAATCCTAGCCTAAACACGGGACAATTTACAATGAATAATTAACCTACCAGCCAGTAGATCGTTGGACTGTGGAAGCACCCAGACATTCTCCCCATGGTCACAGGGAAAACATACAACCTCCTTACAGACAGCGGTGCGAACTGAACTCGGATTGCTGGTACTGTCAGTGTTGTGCTAACCGCTATGCTACCATGCCACCCTTTCTTTCCTGAACAAACTTTATTTTGGAATATTCAATACCTAGGGCTGTACAGGTTTTTGTAATAATCGCAGCATCGCAATTCTATGTAGTTTTGTACGTCATCCATTTATGCATATTGACTTAGATTCTCTGAGACCCTTGACAATATCGACCAATTAGATCCATTTCTCAGGTTCACCCCAGTGTGTCTGACCTGGTGACATGGGTCAGGTAGTGGGGAATGGAACCTGAGTACATGGCCTGAACTGCATGGGCTCTTCTTTTGTAACAGGGTCAGGAGTACATTCTGATAAAACATCAGCATTCACCTGGTTTTGTTCAAAGTTCAAAATAGTTATTATCAAAGAATATGTACAATATCTATATCGGAATGATTTGTTTGTATAATTGGTGTGTCTTTATAATATCTGCAGTTTCATCCTTAAAACAGATCTGAAAGGCTTCCAACCTGATCTATATGGGCTCCTTGCTGTTGGTCCATGGTGTAAGAAAAGGGTTGGGAACCCCTGCTCTAGATTACGAATGGGTGGGGAAAAGTGTGATTAGGGTTCAGTATTATACCCCAGCAGACCAGGTTGAGAGACTTCGGTCTTCCCTCTGTGTAACACTGAACCAACTACTTAATGTTTAACTGTTTTATTAAATTTGACAAACATTTCCATAATAAGTGCATGGTGCACCTCTAAAATTAAAATTTGCAGACATGGTGGTCAGTGCTGGTTAGAAGCTCTAGGATCATTAGAGACATTTGGCTTTGCATCTTTCAATGATGTCTGCAGTGTTCCTTCAACCTGGCCACTGCCCAGTAGTTAAAGGTTAAATTTATGAGAGGGTCAAATTAAATAATTAAAACCAATCTCTCAATCTTCTCTTTGCATTTTCCAAAACTTGGAAAATTACGCTAGGTTAGGATCAGAATGAGATTTATTATCACTGATTTGTACAACATACAATTTGTTTATCCGACGCAGTGCTAATGAGTTCATGGACTATTCAGAAATGTGATGATGGAGAGAAAGCTGTTTCTAACTTGTTGAATGTGGGTCTTCAGGCTCCTGTACCACCTCCCTGATGGTAATAACAAAAAGAAGGCATGTCCTGGATGGTGAGAGTCCTTAAGGCACTGTCTTTAGAAGATGCCCTTGACAGTGAGGAGAGTTTTGCCCGAGTGTAGAACCATCTGCAGCCTCTTGCAGCCTTCCAGAGGTCTTCAGTTAGCTGTAAATAGTACAATTCGTTGTGCTGTTTGAGACGCTGTGAATACTGTGGTTGAGGATCGCCTTCAGTGAGGGTGGAGGAACAGGAAGTGTTCAATTGTTTATGTATGTTTTTATTTAAAGTACGTCTCAATAACCATGAAATGTTGGGATTGTTGTAATACCTACGGGAAAGGAAATTTTCCATCCTTGTCTGCCTGTCCGATTCAAGAGCCACCAATATGTGTAACTCTTGAAGCTGTCTCAATTCCTGGGCAATCAGAAATAGACAGTAAATGCTTTGCCAGCAGATATTAGCATCAAAATAAAACACAAAGCTGCTGTAGTGGTTAGATCAGTGTTTGCCAAACTTCTTGTGTTACAGCCCCCTTGGCTCCCAGGACTCATCCCCAGCACCCACTCTCCCTTTCTGGTCACTGCATTAAAAACTATAAACGGTTTTGATTTTTGATGTACAAAGAACTGCAAATTCAAAGCAGTGACTAATATTTGCAAAAACTATTCAAATCTATTTAAAGATACAGATAAAATTACTTAGAGTCATAGAAAGGTTGAGCACAGAAGCAGGCCCTTTGGCTCATCTAGTCCATGCTGACACCATTTAAACTGCTGACTCTCATTGACCTGCACCGGGACCATAGTCCTCATACCCCTACTATCCATGTACCTATCCCAACTTCGCTAAACATTGAAATCAAGCTCGCATGCACTACTTGTGCTGTGAACTTGTTCCACGCTCTCACGATCTTTTCATGGAAGAAGTTCCCCTTCATGTTTCCCTTAAACCTTTCACCCTTAACTCATGACTCTACTTTTACTCCTCTATACCCCTCAATTTTGTATACCTCTATAAAATCTCCTCTCAGTCTTCTGCCAAAACTTATCAGAGTTCAGTCAATTCGTGCACAAATTGACTGAGTCTTCGGTTCACTATTCGATCTCCGACCTTGACCCGCTGCCTGGGACCAACCTCTGTGATCGACCAGAGCGCATCCCGCACGTCCTCCTTCCTCGCGATCTCCCCCTCGACTTCCCTAAAAGCCCGCGCAACACTAGCTTACAGACCCACAAGAAAGAATAGCATCTATCCCAATTGGTTAACAAATGAATACAATTCTCGTTATCAGTAATTATAACCCAAACAAGCTGTGAGAGAAAGCACTCTCACCAGTTACCACAACAAAGAAGCATTCTTACTTTAAACATAACAAGAAGCCATTTTGATTAAAATACGCAGTAACATAAAGAAAAAAACCCCTTACAATAGGACTAGAAAAATCCTAATCTTTCCTTATAATTCAGTGCCTCTAGTCCTGGCAAACATGGTTGTAAAACTTCTTTGTACTCTTTTAATTTTGTTTACATATTTCCTATAGGTCGGTAACCAAAACTGCACACGCTACTTCAATTTAGGCCTCACCAATGTGTTGTACAACTTAAACATAACATCCTATCTCCTGTACTCAATGCTTCGATTTATGAAGGCCATGTGCCAAAAGCTTTCTTTTCTCTTATTTAATTACAGTAAAAACATCAATAATTTTAAAACACACATTAGCAGTTCAACTATTCACTACTTATTTGCTTTTTCACCTTTCCATGAGATGTATAGATTTGATGCAGTGACATCAGCTTCTCAACAGCACTCTGAATGTCACTCAGAAGGAGAATGAACTGGATTTGATCAGGGACCTCGAGGTAAAGGAACCATTAGGAGGTAGTGACCATAATATGATATGTTTTAACCTACAATTTGAGAAGGAGAAGGGAAAATCAGATGTGTCAGTATTACAGTTGAACAAAGGGAACTATGGTGCTATGAGGGAGGAGCTGGCCAAAGTTCAATGGAACAATACCTTAGCAGGGAAGACAGTGGAACAAAAATGGCAGGTATTTCTGGGAATAATGCAGAAGGTGCAGGATCAGTTCATTCCAAAGAGGAAGAAAGATCCTAAGGGGAGTAAGGGGGCGGCCGTGGCTGACGAGGGAGGTAAAGGGCAGTATAAAAATAAAAGAGAAGTATAACATAGCAAAGATGAGCGGGAAACCAGAGGACTGGGAAGCTTTTAAAGAGCAACAGAAGATAACAAAAAAGGCAATACGCCAAGAAAAAATGAGGTACGAAGGTAAACTAGCCAAGAATATAAAGGAGGATAGTAAAAGCTTCTTTAGGTATGTGAATAGCAAAAAAATAGTCAAGACCAAAATTGAGCCATTGAAGACAGAAACGGGTGAATTTATTATGGGAAACAAGGAAATGGCAGATGAGTTGAACAGGTACTTTGGATCTGTCTTCACTAGGGAAGGCACAAACAATCTCCCAGATGTAATAGTGGCCAAAGGAACTAGGGTAAAGGATGAACTGAAGGAAATTTATATTAGGCAAGAAACGGTGTTGGATAGACTGTTGAGTCTGAAGGCTGATAAGTCCCCGGGACCTGATGGTCTGCATCCCAGGGTACTTAAAGAGGTGGCTCTAGAAATCGTGGATGCATTGGTAATCATTTTCCAATGTTCTATAGATTCAGGAACAGTTCCTGCTGATTGGAGGGTGGCTAATGTTGTCCCACTTTTCAAGAAAGGAGGGAGAGAGAAAACAGGGAATTATAGACCGGTTAGCCTGACGTCAGTGGTGGGAAAGATGCTGGAGTCAATTATAAAAGAGGAAATTATGACACATTTGGATAGCAGTAGAAGGATCAGTCCGAGTCAGCATGGATTTATGAAGGGAAAATCATGCTTGACTAATCTTCTGGAGTTTTTTGAGGATGTAACTATGAAAATGGACAAGGGAGAGCCAGTGGATGTAGTGTACCTGGACTTCCAGAAAGCTTTTGATAAAGTCCCACATAGGAGATTAGTGGGCAAAATTAGGGCACACGGTATTGGGGGCAGAGTACTGACATGGATTGAAAATTGGCTGGTTGACCGGAAACAAAGAGTAGCGATTAACGGGTCCGTTTCGGAATGGCAGGCTGTGACCAGTGGGGTACCGCAAGGTTCGGTGCTGGGACCGCAGCTGTTTACAATATACATTAATGATTTAGATGAAGGGATTAAAAGTAACATTAGCAAATTTGCTGATGACACAAAGCTGGGTGGCAGTGTGAAATGTCAGGAGAATGTTATGAGAATGCAGGGTGACTTGGACAGGTTGGGTGAGTGGGCAAATGTATGGCAGATGCAGTTTAATGTGGATAAATGTGAGGTTATCCACTTTGGTGGCAAGAACAGGAAGACAGATTACTATCTAAATGGAGTCAAGTTAGGAAAAGGGGAAGTACAACGAGATCTAGATGTTCTTGTACATCAGTCAATGAAAGCAAGCATGCAGGTACAGCAGGCAGTGAAGAAAGCTAATGACATGCTGGCTTTTATAACAAGAGGAATTGAGTATAGGAGTAAAGAGGTCCTTCTGCAGCTGTACAGGGCCCTGGTGAAACCCCACCTGGAGTATTGTGTGCAGTTTTGGTCTCCAAATTTGAGGAAGGACATTCTTGCTATTGAGGGAGTGCAGCGTAGGTTCACAAGGTTAATTCCCGGAATAGCGGGACTGTCATATGTTGAAAGATTGGAGCGACTGGGCTTGTATACACTGGAATTTAGAAGGATGAGAAGGGATCTGATTGAAACATATAAGATTATTAAGGGATTGGACACACTGGAGGCAGGAAGCATGTTCCCACTGATGGGTGAGTCCAGAACTAGAGGCTACAGTTTAAGAATAAGGGGTAGGCCATTTAGAACAGAGATGCGGAAAAACCTTTTCACCCAGAGAGTGGTGGATATGTGGAATGCTCTGCCCCAGAAGGCAGTGGAGGCCAAGTCTCTGGATGCATTCAAGAGAGAGTTAGATAGAGCTCTTATAGATAGCGGGGTCAAGGGATATGGGGAGAGGGCAGGAACGGGGTACTGATTGTGTATGATCAGCCATGATCACAGTGAATGGCGGTGCTGGCTAGAAGGGCCGAATGGCCTACTCCTGCACCTACTGTCTATTGAGAATCCAATGACACAGTCAGTAATTTGCAGTCTGTTTCATTGCTTTCATCTGCTTCAGCTCAAAGTCATTTTGTAGCAAGATCAGTTCTTCATCCTTCCTGTTAATTCCTTATTACAAGTTTTCAGGAATGGATTTATTTCCCAATCTGGAATTTGGACCAAGAGAAGATCCTGAAATCTCTGAAGTTTCTTTATGCAGCTCACCCAGTTGGCCACAGTTTACTTGAAGATCATCTACCGTAGTATTCTTTCTTTCTCTTCCAACCCAGATGCTCAGAAATTGGAAAAGGACACAATGGCCAATGTTGTACTTAATTTGGACAGAAATGTGGAAACGGCTGATTTGACTTTGATAAGATTCACACAATTTTCTTGCAATTGAAGATCAATTTCATTAAACTTTGTTAATAATTCTGACAAATAAGCAATGCCTTGCCTAATATTCTTGAGTTGATTTTTGAGTGAATCATTTGAGTCTACAAAAATTTTTATTACAGTTTCAAAAAGGCAGTTTCCTTTAGAGAGTCATCTGTGTTCTGTGTGCAACAGCAAGTGTTCAAACTGTTCATCATTCTCAATACAAAGCTCTCAAACTAGTTGAATGGCAAAGAGGTGACTTGATTTTATTTATCACTGATAACAGTATTTAATTATTTGTGCAGCCAATTGCTTAGTTTTTTTTTGTGGTAAGATGTTGTATGTGAATACCAGTGAATGGTAAATATGGTAGTGTTTTTCAAGAAAGTAATTACCCCATGGTGGTGTCATGTCGTTGATGGTGCCCCTTCTGTTGCACAAGCAAGAATGTTAGTGAGCAGAATGTCCTCTTTGAAAAATAGAAAAAATTGAAAAATCCGAAGTATTGACTCTCCCTTTGTATCTGTTTCTAGTCTCCTTGCAAATAACAACTCGTGAACCATGCTTTCATCTTTTATGAAGCAAACATAACTAAGAAGCAAAGATTCATTGCCTGGTAAAGTTGACTCATCCAACTGCAGAGGGAGTTCTGTTGTCCTAAGTATGTTGTACAATGTGTCTTTCACATTCTCAGACATTTTATCTATTCGTCTTTGAGCAGAGTTGTCACTGACTGGAATCACTTTAATCACCTGGTCTGGTGACTTCTGCAAAACTATACTCAGAGCCTCCCTTCCTGCTGGCAGAATTAGTTCCTTTCCAATTGTATGAGGCTTTCCAGATTTAGCAATGAAATGTTGTGTCAAGTATGCAAACCATCACTAGTTTCTTGTGAAGTGTTTTCCATTTCTGAAAGTTTCACAGTGAATGAAAATAAGCCAAGTTCTTGTTTGCATCTTCAAATGTTCAAGGTGCCTTCAAGTATGACGAAGACCATTTGAAAGAGCAGATTCTGAACTTTGCCCCATTGAATGCCATAATCTAATTCACACTAATTGGTTAACAGGAATTGTATCACTGGGTGATTAGAGTAAGGAGATTGTACCAGCTACACTTACTACAGTAATTAACAGCAAATAACACAACCTTGAGTAGAGTTACGTCACTCAGCCCATTGAGTCTGCTCTGCGTTTCCACCGTCTGATTTATTATTGCTCTCAACTCCATTCTCCTGCCTTCTCCCCATAACCTTTGATACACTGACTAACCAAGAACTGTCAACCTCTGCTTTAAATAACAGTGGCGTGCAAAAGTTTGGCACTCCTGGTCAAAATTTCTGTTACTGTGAATAGTTAAGTGAATAGAAGATGAACTGATCTCCAAAAGTCATAAAGTTAAAGATGAAACATTCTTTTCAACATTTTAAGCAAGATTAGTGTATTATTTTTGTGTTGTGCCATTTTAGAGTGGAAAAAAAAGGAAAGGAGCATCATTGAAAAGTTTGGGCACCCCAAGAGATTTGAGCTCTCAGATAACTTTTACCAAGGTCTCAGACCTTAATTAGCTTTTTAGAGCTATGGCTTGTTCACAGTCATCGTTAGGAAAGGCCAGGTGATGCAAATTTCAAAGCTTTATAAATATCCTGACTCCTTAAACCTTGTCCCAACAATCAGCAGCCATGGGCTCCTCTAAGCAGCTGCCTAGCACTCTGAAAATTAAAATAAATAATGCCCACAAAGCAGGAGAAGGCTATAAGAAGATAGCAAAGTGTTTTCAGGTAGCCATTTCTTCATTTCGTAATGTAATTAAGAAATGGCAGTTAACAGGAACGGTGGAGGTCAAGTTGAAGTCTGGAAGACCAAGAAAACTTTCTGAGAGAACTGCTTGCAGGATTGCTAGAAAGGCAAATCAAAACCCCTGTTTGACTGCAAAAGACCTTCAGGAAGATTTAGCAGACACTGGAGAGGTGGTGCACTGTTCTACTGTGCAGCAACACCTGCACAAATATGACCTTCATGGAAGAGTCATCAGAAGAAAACCTTTTCTGCATCCTCACCACAAAATTCAGCATCAGAAGTTTGCAAAGGAACATCTATCTAAACAAGCATTTTGGAAACAAGTCCTGTGGACTGATGAAATTAAAATAGAACTTTTTGGCCACAATGAGCAAAGGTATGTTTGGAGAAAAAGTGGTGTAGAATTTCATGCAAAGAACACCTCTCCAACTGTTAAGCACGGGGGTGGATTCATCATGCTTTGGGCTTGTGTTGCAGCCAGTGGCACGGGGAACTTCTCACTGGTAGAGGGAAGAATGAATTCAATTAAATACCAGAAAATTCTGGAAGCAAACATCACACCATCTGTAAAAAAAAAAAAGCTGAAGATGAAAAGAGGATGGCTTCTACAACAGGATAATGACCCTAAACTCACCTCAAAATCCACAATGGAATACCTCAAGAGGTGCAAGTTGAAGGTTCTGCCATGGCCCTCACAGTCCCCCGACTTAAGGATCATCGAAAATCTGTGGATAGGCTCAAAAGAGCAGCGCATGCAAGACGGCCCAAGAATCTCACAGAACTAGAAGCCTTCTGCAAGGAAGAATGGGTGAAAATCCCCCAAACAAGAATTGAAAGACTCTTAGCTGGCTACAGAAAGCTGTGATACTTGCCAAAGGGGGTGTTACTAAGTACTGACCATGCACGGTGCCCAAACTTTTGCTTCAGGCCCTTTTCCTTTTTTGTTATTTTGAAACTCTAAAAGATGGAAATAAAAAAAGTAATCTTGCTTAAAATATTTTTTAAAAGTATCATCTTTAACTTTATACCTTTTGGAAATCAGGTCATCTTTTACTCGCTTAGCTATTCACAGTAACAGAAATTTTTGCCCAAACTTTTGCAATCCACTGTATACCCAGTGACGGGCTCCACTGCTGTCTGTGGCAATGAATTCCACAGATTCACCACCCTCTGGCTACAGAAATTCCTCCTCTGTTCTAAAGGGATGCTTCTCTGGTTCTAGACTCACCCACTGTAGGAAACATCCACTCCATCCTGGTATTTAATATTCAATAGGTTTCAATGAGATCCCCTCTCATTCTAAACTCCAGCGAGTACAGGCCCAGAGCCATCAAATATTCCTCATACATTATTCCTTTCATTTCTGGAATCATTCTTATGAATGAAAGGCTAATGGAATGTTGGCCTTTATTACAAAGGGAATTGAGTACAAGAGCAAGGAAATCCTCTTGCATTGTACAGGGCCCTGGTGAGACCACACCTGGAGTATTGTGTACAGTTTTGGTCTCCAGGGTTAAGGAAGGACATCTTGGCTGTAGAGGAAGTGCAGTGTAGATTCACAAGGTTAATTCCTGGGATTTCCGGACTGTCTTACGCTGAGAAGTTAGAGAGACTGGGCTTATACACGCTGGAATTAAGGAGATTGAGAAGGGATCTGATTGCAACATATAAGATTATTAAGGGATTGGACAAGATAGAGGCAGGAAATATGTTCCAGATGCTGGGAGAGTCCAGTACCAGAGGGCATGGTTTGAGAATAAGGGGTAGGTCATTTAGGACAGAGTTAAGGAAAAACTTCTTCTCCCGGAGAATTGTGGGGGTCTGGAATGCACTGCCTCGGAAGGCAGTGGAGGCCAATTCTCTGGATGCTTTCAAGAAGGAGCTCGATAGGTATCTTATGGATAGGGGAAATCAAGGGATATGGGGACAAGGCAGGAACTGGGTATTGATAGTAGATGATCAGCCATGATCTCAAAATGGCGGTGCAGGCTCGAAGGGCTGAATGGTCTACTTCTGCACCTATTGTCTATTGTCTATAACCTCCTTGGAGCCCCTCCAGTGCCTGCACATCTTTTTTTAGCTAAGGGGCCAAAACTGCTCACAATACTCCAAGTGTGGTGTGACCAATGCCTTATAAACCTCAGCATCACATCCTTGCACTTGTATTCTACTCCTCTTGAAATGAACAGTAACACCTCATTTGCCTTCCTTACCTTCAGTCCAGTTTCTCATCGTATGCCAAATATAGAAGTGTCACATTGTTTTTTAATAATGATAACAGGCTTCAAACTAAGTCTGAGAGAATGGTGGGTTAGCAAGAGATGAGGTGATTACATGATCTTTGTAATCAATTCTGGGGCACTGAGGATTAATTGATTATAGTAAGGAATTCATTTCTTATATTAAGCCTGTAATTCCCCAGCAGCCCCTCTTGCTACCGAGCGCACTCCACCGCCCCCTTAAACTCCCACTATCCCCTGGTTGTAGTATGATATCGCCCACTTTGGGAACCACTGGCCTAGCTTGTTCTTTTCTCTGTGCTTTGAGCTTAAAAGTCTTGAGCTTATGAACAGCTGAAAGGAAATTCCTGGAGTCTCTGCTTGAAATGCTGCATGAACCATCCTATTCTCTTTTTTTAAAAATTTTATTTAATTGCATTTTTAAATGATTACAAGTGTAGAAAAAAAAGTATGTGACCTTTCCCCCCTCCCCTTAATCCCTCCCCCCTAACTTACCTATATAAAAAAAATTAAGAAAGAAAGAAAAGAAAGAAAGAAAGAGTGCCTGGTTGTTGGAAGGTCTCCACATGCTCCATGGAGTTCTTAATAACTTTAGTATATATATTTATTTCTTTCCCCAAGTAACCATTAATTTTCTCTTCAGAGCACCTATATATTTAGTCCTGTCTTTTGTAAATAAGGGCCCCAGATTTTCAAAAATGTTTCATATTTATCTCTTAAGTTATAAGTAATTTTTTCTAATGGAATACAGCCATAGATTTCTTTTTTCCAACAATCTATACTTAAATATGTATCTGATTTCCAAGTAATTGCAATAGCCTTTTTGGCTACAGCCAGCGCAATTTTTATAAATTCTTTCTGATATTTATTAAGTTTGAGTTTCGGTTTTGTCCCTTCAATATCACCTAACCATCCTATTCTCTGACAGATAGTCCCCTTTCCCACTTCTTGCACTGTGTATACAGTGCTTGGAAACTTGTGTTTTTAAAACCAGGAGCTCAATTAGTTTCCAAAGTAAATGCCCTGCTGTAACTTTCTGTACTTCTCAAGTTCACTGGTGTGGTGCTACGGTAAGGCATTTGATTTTTGGTTTTCTGAGCAGTTGTAGCAATCCTATCACATTTGATAGTACCTGAATCATGTGTTAACCCGTTCATTCTACATTTGGAAATGTTAGAGGAATTTGTCAATGCTGAGGCTTTAATGGCAGGGCCGGCTGGAGAGGAAGCTGACACACAGGGTATGAGGCAAGCGTGTTCTGGAAGGTCAATGCTGTCAGTGCTTTGGTTTGGATGTAGAGTTATAGACAAGAGACACATCCACATGCCCCTCCTTGGCAGATGTGGAATATGGAAACTAACAAAGGCTTGCTTCAGTGACGGGATGAACTACTGAATTCTTAAGACTCAACTTTTTGAGAGTGATTATCTTCTCTATCTGGTCTGTTTGTGACTCCATTTCAAATAGTGTGACTGTGTATCCTGTGATGAGTGTATCAAAGTAAATTTATTATCAAAGTTCTTACAGTATATGTCACCATATACAACCTTGAGATTCATTTTCTTGTGGGCATACTCAAATCCATAATAGAATAATAACCAAAATAGAATCAATGAAAGACTGCATCAACTTTGGCATTCGACCTGTGTGCAAAAGCCAAAAAGAACTGTGTAAATACAAAATGAAATAAATAGTAGTAATAATAAATAAAAAAATAATAAATATCTAGAACATGAGATGAAGAGTACTTGAAAGTGAGTTATAGGAGCGGTTCAGTGAAGTTGAGTGAAGTTATCTCCGTTAGTTTAAGAGCTTGATGGTTGAGGGATAATAACTGTTCTTGGAGCTGGTGGTGTGAGACTTGAGGCTCCTGAACCTCCTTCCTGATGGCAGCAGCAAGAAGAGAGCATGGCCTGGGTGGTGGGGCCCCTGATCTGCTCTCCTGAAACTATGCTTTGTATAGATGTGCTCAGTAGTGGGGAGGGCTTTACCCCTGATGGACTGGGCTGTACCCACTTCTTTTTGTGGGATTTTCTGTTCAAGGGAATCACCCCAACAGCCCAAATCCTTTCTCTAACCCACAGGAAACAAGTGATTGAGTACTCCCTGCTTGTCTGTCTAAGTGCGAATCAAACAACTGATACCACCCAGGACAAAGCATGCCTGCCTGATCAGTACTGAGCCACCATCCTGAATATTCATTTAGGTCCCAATTCACTGGTGTACAGTGACTGTCGGGTATACCATGTACAAAGTGAAGTGCAGTTACTTGCTTCAGCTACTCCAACAACCCTTCCAGAGCCTGTAACCTTGGCTTGCCTTCATTGGTGGGTCTGAATTCTAAAGTGCTACGAGGAGTTTATTATTTGTTATCTTGTGCAATGCCATCCACACAGATCACTTCTTCATATTGAACTAGTTAGTACAAGGGAAAAGTGATAACAGAATGAAGAGAGAGACAAAATGCAGAGCTGGCAGACAGCAAGATGCAAGGCCGTGACAAGGTAGATTGTGATATCAAGAGTCCGTTGTATTGTACAGGGTATAGTTGTCCTTCAGCCTGGTAGTATATGTTTTCAGCTTTAGAATCAGAAACAGGTTTATTATCACTGGCATATGTTGTGAAATTTGTTATTTTGTGGCAGCGGGACTGTGCAAGATGTAACTATTAATATGTTACAAAAATAAATAGGCAGAGGGGAAGAAGCTGTTCCTGAATTGTTAAATGTAAGTCTTCAGGCTTCTGTATCTCCTCTTCCCTGATTATCTAATGAGAGGAAGGCATGTTCTGGATGGTGAGGGTGCTTAATGGTAGATGGCACCACCTTGCAGATGTCCTTGGTGGGGAGAGTTGTAGACTCAGACTGTGAGGGAGCTGGCTGAATCTACAACCCATTGCAGTCTCTTTACAATGATTTTTCCAGGACTTGAGTTCCTGAGTTATAGGGAAAGGTTGAATAGGTTAGGACTTCATTTCTTGGAGAGTGGGAGAATGAGGAGAGACTTGATAAAGGTACACAATTGTGAGTGGTGTAAAATACAGTAAATGCAAGCAGGCTTTTTCCACTGAGGTTGGGTGAGACTAGAACCAGAGGTCATGGTTTGAAAGGTGAAATATTGGTGGGAACTTCTTCACTCAGTGTTGAGTGTGGAACAAGTTGCCAGCAGAAGTGGTAGAAACAGGTTTGATTTCAACATCTAAGAGAAGTTTGGATAGGTACATAGATGGGAGGGATATACAGGGTTATGATTCAAGGCAGAAAAATATTTTGGCATGGATTGGATGGGCCAAAGGGCCTGTTTCTAAGTGCTCTATGATTCTCTATGTTTAATCTCCTCAAACTTCTAATGAAATAGAATCACTGGAGTGCCTTCTTTGTGATTGCATCAATTTGTTTGGGCCAGAGTAGATCCTCTGAGATGTTGACTTGAAGCTGTTCAGCCTCTCCACTGCTGACTTCTCAATGAGGAGTGGTGTGTGTGTTTCCTTGATTTCCCCTTCCTGAAGACCACAAAGTCTTAAAAGATATAAATTGAAATACAGACTGCATATGGTTAAACTATAACATTTCATTCAAATACCTTCAGAGGTGACTTGAATTGTAATGTGGTCTTCATGCAATTGAATTATACATGGCTGTGGTTTATCTTGTGTTCTTCCTTTGACTGCTGTTCAAATGTTTCTATTTCTAATTCACTGTCCTGCTTCCCATCTTATTCCTTCTTTGCTCACCTCAATCCACACTTGCACTTCACTGTCTTGCAATCATGGTAAGGATAAATTTTCTTCAATTAAAAATTGAAAGTGGATCAATATCTTTGGTCTCTGTCACAGACTTTACTCCTGAATGCCAAAATTCATCCCCCTGTGCCATCTGTCAGAAACGAAACCACATCATTTGCAACCCCAGTGAAAGTTGTACAAGATATTGGTGAAGCTCATTCAGAATATTATATTCAATTTACATGGCCCTTTTATAGGGAAAGGTGCCATTAAGCTAGAAAGAGTGCAGAGCAAATTTATGAGGATGTTGATGGGACTTGAGGAATCAAGTTATGGGGAGTGGTTGAACAAGCTGGGGTTTTTTTTCATTGGAGTAAAGGAGAATCAGGGATGATCTTAAGGTGTATAAATCATGAGGAGCATTATTCGGGTCAGTGCACACGGTCTTAATAGCAATCCGAGAGGCTACTTTTTTAACCAGGAAGCCAGTATATGGAATAAAGTGTCAGTGGAAGTGGTTGAGGCAAATACATTAACAACATTTAAAAGGTATGTGCATAGGGGATATGGGCCAAATGCAGGTAAATGGGACTAGCTTAGATAGAAATTTTGATCGGCATGAACCTGTTGGGCAGAAGGGCCTGTTTCCTTCTGTATCACTCTGTTGAAAAAGGACTTAACCACAGGTTGAATTTTGGACATCATATCCATCGTATGCAAAGAGTACCTAACGCCTTCTGTCTTGTATTGCTTGGCTCTACCAGGGATGGCACAGTATCGTAGTGGTTAGTACAATGCTTTACAGTACCAGTGACCCGGGTTCAATTCCTGCTGTTGTTGGTAAGAAGTTTGGATGTTCTCCCTGTGACTGCATGGATTTCCTCCAGGTGCTCTGGTTTCCTCCCAGAGTCCTAAGATGTATCAGTGGTAGGTTAATTGGTCATTGTAAATTGCATTGTGATTAGGCTAGGGTTAAATAGGAGGCTGCTGGGTGGAATGGCTTGAAGGGCCGGAAAACCCTAATCCATTCTCTATTTATCTCAAAAATCTACCTTAACTCATCCATTGCTGTAATTTCCATCTATAACTTTGTCTAGACTTAGTCATTTCATTGCTGTTTATAAACTTTGTGATTCACTGTCAGCCTGCACCTTTGTTTAAGGTCATCATAGCTGGGGGTGGTAGTGGGGATAAGCTCCCACTACCTATTAAATGCTCCCAATGGCGAGCTTTCTTCCAAATCTCAAAGATGTCAGTTGGTAGATTAATTGGCCTCTGTAAATTGCTCGATTGAGTAGGTGAGTTTTGGAAGGTGAACAGAACTGAGAATTTGGGGAAATGTTTTTGAAAAAATGATTAATATGGGATTTGTGTAAATGGCACAGACTGCAGATCCGAAGGGTATGTTGCCATTGCCATCGCCATCTTCTCTGTCCCTGTGACTCTTGTGCATTTGTGGGTTTGTGCTTTGTATTAAACTGTTGACCTTTCTCTGCAGATGGGCCTTCAGAGCTTCCAGAAAAACTGCTACAGGAGCGATTTCATAAGCTGGGGCGCTTTCCAGAAGCCTTTAGTTCCATCCAGTACAAAGGCACCAGAACATACAATCCTCCAACAGACTTTTCTGGATTGTTGTGGACTGTTGAACAGCAGCTGAACAACAACACAACTCGCTCTCCCAGACCCCCAGGAATTATCTTTAAGGCTTTAAAAGTAAGACATTGTTTAAAGTCTAACCATATATAATAAAATTGTCAATTTGAGCTCTGGCATCTGCTGTTGCACTAGTGTGACAACTCAGATAAGTGTCACTTAAAATCAGTTTCACCTGGGACAGATTTTACTTGGTGTTGTCTCTGGATTCAGGCAAGCAAGGAACCTGGTGTATATGATAATAGCTACGGTAATCTGAATCAGAATTTCTAGCCTAATTAGCTAAAGAATTGAAACTTGTTGAAGATGAAAGGGGTTTGGGTTTCTATAAAAATCTGGTTTGTTTAGAAATGCCTTCCATAAATGTTTGGGGAAATGGAACAAAATAAAACAAACTTCCAATGTTTGCTGCTAATTGCGGAAGACTTAGATCAGATAATAGTGACATTATCATGGGAGGTCATCAGTTGGCTTAAATTAAAACCCCTGCATGAGGCTTAAAAAGAGTTTGGGGCCTTTTGAAACTTTTCAGCGGGCTGCAATCTTTTAAGCACTTGGCAGGGGCCAATAAAAAAAAAAGGTGTAAGCGGAGTGGCCAGTGTTGGAATTGGTGTAGGGGCCAGTGTTTCAGATTTATGGATCATTGGGATCTCTTCTGGGGAAGGACAAGTTTACACCTGAACCTGAGGGGGATCAATATTCTTGTGGGCCCTTTTGCTAGAGCTGTTGGGGAGGGTGTAAGCTGATTTGGCAGGGGAATGGGAACCGGAGTGATAGGGCAATTGGTATACAAGTCGGTGCATCGACGAAATGGCAAAATTTCACTCAGTGGGATGAACTGTAACATGGGGACAAAATTGAAATGGGCGATGAATACAGGACTAAGGGTGTTATGTGTGAATGCATGCAGTATATGGAATACAGTAGAAGATCTTGTAGTGCAGTTAGAGATGGGCAGGTATGGGGTCATGGGTATCACTGATTCGTGGCTGAAAGAAGATCATAGTTGGGAGCTTAACATTCAACGATACAACAGGTGACATAAGCTCTGAAGATGTAGAATCCTTATGGGTCGAGCAGAGAAACTGCAAAGGTGAAAAAACCTGATGGGAGTTGTATACATGCCTGAACTGTAGCCAGGATGTGAGATATCAATTTCAATGGGAATTAGAAAAGGCATGTAATGAGGGCAATTTTATAATAGTCATGGGCGAGTTTAATATGCAAGTAAATTAGGAAATTCAGGTTGATGTTGGATCCCAAGAAAGGGAATTTGTGGAATGCCTGTGAGATAAATGGCTTTGTAGAGCAGTTTGTGGTTGAGCCCGTTGGGGAAAGGCAGTTCTGGATTGGCTTTTGTGTAATGAACCAGACTTGATTAGGGAGCTTAAGGTAAATAAACCCTTAGTAGTCAGTGATCATTTGATAGAATTCACTCTGCACATTGAGAGGGAGAATTTAGTCAGTTGTAGTACAATGCAGTAAAGAGAATTACAGAGACATGAGAGAGGAGCCGGACAAAGTTGATTGGAAGGGGCCACTAGCAGGAATGATAGCAGAACAGCAATAATTGGAGTTTCTGGGAGCAAATCTGAAGGTGCAGCATAGACACATCCCAATGATGAAAAGTATTCCAAAGGCAGGATGAGGCAACTGTGGCTGACAAAAGAAGTCAAAGTCAGTATTAAAAAAAACAGAGGGCTTATAATGTAGCAAAGTTTAGTGGGAAGTTAGGGGATTGGGTAGCTTTTAAAAATCAACAGAAGCAAAAAAAAACCATAATGGAAGAAAATGTAAAATGAAGGTAAGCTAGTCTAATAAAGATGATAGCAAATGTTTTTTTCGGATATATAAAGAGTAAAAGAGAGGTGAGAGTAGATAGTGGAGCACTGAGTATGAAGCTGGAGAGGTAGTAGTGGGGGACAAAGAAATGGCAAACAAATGTAAGAAGTATTTTGTGCCAGCAGTCGCTGTGGAAGACACGAGCACTATGCCAGAATTCAAGAGCGCCAGGCGACAGAATTGAGTGTCATTGCTATTACTAAGGAGAAGGTGCTTGGGAAGCTGAAAGATCTGAAGAGAGATATGTCTCCTGGACCAAATGGACTACAACCATGGGTTCTGAAAGAGGTAGCTAAAGTGATTGTGGATGAATTAATAATGATCTTCCAAGAATCACTAGATTCTAGCATGGATCTGGAGGATTGGAAAGAGGCAGAAGAAAGGAAATTATAGGCCAGTTAGCCTGACTTAGTGGTAAGGAGTCCATTATTTAGGATGAGGTTTCAGGCTGCTTGGAAGCACGTGATAAAGTAGACCAAAGTCAGCATGGTTTTTTAAGGGAAATTCTTGCCAAACAAATCTTTTGGAATGACTTGAGAAAATAACAGGATAGACAAAGGAGAGTCAGTGGATGTTGTTTACTTGGATTTTCAGAAGGCCTTTGACACATGAGGCTGCTTAACAAGATAAGAGCCCATGGTGTTACAGGAAAGATAGAAGATTGGCTGACTGGCAGGAGGCAAAGTGTCAGAATAAAGGAGGCTTATTCTAGTTGGCTGCTGGTGACTAGTGCTGTTCCACAGAGGTCAATATTGGGACAACTTTTCATGTTATATGTCAACAATTTGGATGACAGAATTGATGGCGTTCTGGCCAAGTTTGTGGACATATGAAAATAGGTGGAGGGGCAAGTAGTGTTGAGGAAGCAGGGAGTCTGCAGAAGGACTTAGATTGGGAGAATGGGCAAAGAATTAGTAGATGGAATATCGTGTAGGAAGTGCATGGTAATGCACTTTGGCGGAAGGAATAAAGGCGTGGACTATTTTCCAAGTGGCGAGAACACGCAAAAATCAGAGGTACAAAGGTATTGAATAGTCTTTATTTCTTATATCCTTTATATATGTGAGGAGTAAAATCTTTACGTTATGTCTCTGTCTAAATGTGCAATATGCAATCATAGTAATTTATGATAAATAGAACAGTCGATGTAGCATCGAAATGCACTCAAATCAGCGTGAGTTAATCAATCTGATGGCCTGGTGGAAGAAGCTGTCCTGGTGCCTGTTGATCCTGGCTTTTATTCTGCAGTACCATTTCCTGGATGGTAGCAGCTGGAATAGACTGTGGTTGGGGTGGTTCGGGTCTCCAATGATCCTTGGGGCCCTTTTCTCACACATGTCTTTGTAAATGTCCTGAATCATGGGATGTTCACAACTGCAGATGCTCCAATCTCTGTAGAGTTCTGTGATTAAGGGAGGTACAGTTCCCATACCAGGCAGTGAGGCAGCCAGTCAGGATGCTCTCAATTGTGCCCCTGTAGAAAGTTCTTAGGATCTGGGAGCCCATACCAAACTTCCTCAACCGTCTGAGGTGAAAGAGGCACTGTTGTGCCTTTTTCACCACACAGCTGTTGTGTACAGACCACATGAGGTCCTCAGTGATGTGGATGCCGAGGAATTTAAAGTGGTTTACCCTCTCAACCCCAGATCAGTTAATAGGGGGTAGTCAATAAGGGTTAGCCCGTCTCCATTCCCCTTGTAATCTGTCAGAAACGAGCCACGCTCCCGAATAATGGCTTTAAGACAAATTCAAGGAAACAAAGTTTATTAACAGTTCTGCAGAGCTGGGCTCCCTCAGAGAAGGGAACCCTGAACCTTACAGGGCAGCAGGTTTTATCCTTCTTCCTTACCACCCCCCTCCCTGACTCGGGAGGTACATAGTGTTTTCCCATTCCATATTTGGAGTTTTTTTTTACACGTTTCTATAAAACCATAGTCCATATCTCAGGACTTCAATGATTCCACAAACAGTTAATCTTGTCAGGGCTTCTGCATTCATAATTAAATCACATTTGTTTACAGACTTTAACCCAGACATAATTAAATCACCTTTGTCCTTTGACCTTAACCCAGACCTCTTTCAGAAACGCACAACTTAATTTTGAATCTTATATCCACAACCAGCTCCTTTGTTTTTGCAACATTGAGGGAGAGGTTGTTTTCTTGACACCACTGTGTCAGGGAGATGATTTCTTCCCTGTAGGTCACCTCGTTATTGTTTGAGATTGAATGTAGTGTTGTCGACACTTGAGAGTCCTTGTGCAGGATTCCCTAAAAGGTTAACTTGCAGATTGAATCATTGATAAGGAAGATAAATGCAATGTTAGTATTCATTTCAGGAGGACTAGAATACAAGAACAAAGGTGTGAAGCTGAAGCTTTATAAGGCATTGGGTCAGAATGCAGTTGTAGTCATGGGAACAGTTTAGGGCCCCTTATCTAAGAAAGGGTGTGCTGGCATTGGAGATGTTCCAGAGGTGGTTCATAAGGATTAGTCCTGGAATGAAAAGGTTACATACATATAAGGAGTATTTGATGGCTTGGGGCCTGTACTTGCTGGAGTTTGGAAGACTGAGGGGGGATCTCATTGAAACCGGTTGCGGGGTTTTACTTCTGGTCTTTTCTGCCCCAGTGCGCATGTGTGTGACAATAATGCTGTATTGTGTATAATTAAGTACTTGGCAAAGTCCAATAAAAAGAAGTTAGGTTTAAGTGGAGCGGCCATTGTGTGAGTGGGGAGTTGGGGCTCTTTGAGACTTTAGCGAGGAGAGGCGTAGGCTGTAAGTAAACTTTTTTTGTTACTTATTCTTTCTTTTTTTTCTTATTGCACATTTAGAACAGTGGGGATGCCAGGCAGGATAGTGGAATGCTCCTCTTGCAGGGAGACATCCAATAACCCTGATGACTGCACTTGCCAGTAGTGCATCCAGCTGCAGCTTCTAACACACCGTGTTAACGTGTTGGAACTGGAACTGGATGAACTCTGGATCATTCAGGAGTCTGAGTGGTTGATAGATAGCACATACAAGTAAGTACATTTCTGTGCAAAAAGTCTTAGGAACCCTTGCTATATATATATGTGCTTAAGACGTTTGCACAGTACTGTAGTTGCACCCAAGGTGCAGGACACTGGTAAATGGTGACCGTCAGGTGGGGGAAAGGGAATAGGCAGCCAGTGCAGAGCACCCCTGCAGCTGATCCCCTCAACAACAGGTACACTATTTTGGATACCACGGTCAGGTGGAATGACCTGGCTGAAGAAAGCCATAGTGGTTAGGTCTCAGGCACTGAGGCTTTGTGGCTCAGAAGGGAAGGGGGTGAAGAGGCAAGCTGAAGTGACAAGGGATTCGTTGGTTAGGGGAACAGAAAGAATGTTTAGTGGATGAGAGTGAGACTTCTGACTGGTTTGTTGCCTCCTGCTGGGTGCCAGGGTCAGGG
Organism: Hemitrygon akajei; assembly: GCF_048418815.1. Classification (NCBI taxonomy): domain Eukaryota; kingdom Metazoa; phylum Chordata; class Chondrichthyes; order Myliobatiformes; family Dasyatidae; genus Hemitrygon; species Hemitrygon akajei. Next base: position 96,531,516 of record NC_133126.1, read on the forward strand.
CTATCACCGAAAGAGCCCCCAGTGTTCTAAGCAGGAGGGTGAGCAGTCAAAGGTCGTGATCCATGTTGGTACCAGTAACATGGGTAAGAGAGGTGACGGGCTCCTGCAAAGTGAGTTCAGGGCTTTAAGTGCTAAGTTAAAGAGCAGGATCTCCAGGGTTGTGATCTTAAGATTGCCATTTGCCATTTGCCAGTGAGGCCAAAAATAGGAAGATCATACAGTTTAACACGGGGTTAAGGAGTTGGTGTGGGGGGAGGGCTTTAGATTTTTAGATTATTGGGCTGTCTTCCAGGGAAGGTGGAAGCTGTACAGAAGGGATCGTTTGTATCTGAACCTCAAGGGGGAGCTAATATCCTAGTGGGAAGGTTTGCTGGTGCTGAATGGGGGAGGCAGGGGTTTAAACTAGTGTTTAAAGATCTCATTAAAAACCCTGTTTAACTCACTGCACAGCTTTGTATATGTGCACTGCAAGGGCAGAGAACTACCTCAATCCTTGCCCCTCTATAGGGTTTAAAAGGAAAACCCCCTTGATTGTATTTTACATCTTCAAAAAGCAAAGTTATTGTTGTAGAACCTTTTTTCAAAAGCTACTGTGTTGCACGAGATTCTGTCGCTGCTGGAAAACTGGAGCAACACATATACATAGTGCTGGGGGAACTCGGTTAATTAGGCAAGATCTGTGGAGGGAAAATAATAGTCAACATTTTGGGCTGAAGTCTTTGATCCTTCACTGACTTACTGAGCTGCGTGGTATTTTATTAAATTGTGCTCATGACTTTGAACCTGCAGAGCAATATTGTATTGGGCTTGCACTGAGAAACATGGAACCATTCCAATCCTACTGGAGCTGAATAATTGACGGGCAGTATGGGTCATGACAATGCTGGAATATGCTGACCTTAGGAAAATGTGTAGTTTAGTCCCTAAACTAGTGGTCACCAACCTTTTTAAGCCCAAGATCCACTACCTCAGCCTCAGTGAAAGGTGAGATTGACTCATGGATGTCTATAACATTGAGGTTTATATATAGCCAGGAGAGTCCAGAACTAGAGAGTGTGGGCTTGAGGTGAAAGGGGAGAAATTCAAAGGAGATCTGAAGGGCAAGTTTTTCCACACACAAGGTGAATATTTGGAGTGGAGGAGGTGGTTGAGGCTGATGCAATTACAACATTTAAAAGATGTTTGGCAAAGCACTTAGATACGGAAGGAGTTGAGGGTCATGGGCCTAATGAAGCCAAATTGGGTTTGAGTAGCCGGGTATCAAGGCTGGCATGGATGAGTTGGGCTGAAAGGCCCTTTTCTAGTATAATTCTGAATCTCTGACTTATGCTTGAGTATACTGAGTTGTGATTCTGGCTTGGTGTTGGCTGGATGGAGACCAAGGAATTTATTTAATGAAAGTTATTGCCACCATCTTGTCTACGTGCTTCTACTGAGGTTGCACAAATTCTTCCATCAATAATTGTCCCTGCACTTTCTCCTTCCCACGGCCTTTAAAGAGGAGGGCCATTAGGACTGTAAATGTTCTGATCAACAATCCTTTGTCAATTTTGGCAGCAGTAACCTTTATCTGGCTATTTATTGTAGTGGTTAGCACAGTATTTACAGTACAGGTGACCTGGCTTCAATTCCTGCCATTGCCTGTATGTTCTCCCTGTGACCGTGTGGGTTTCCTCCAGGTGATCCTGTTTCCTCCCACAGTCATCTAATCATATAACAATTACAGAACGGAAACAGGCCATCTCGACCCTTCTAGTCTGTGTTGAACACTTACTCTCTCACCTAGTCCCACTGACCTGCACTCAGCCCATAACCCTCCATTCCTTTCCTGTCCATATACCTATCCAATTTTATTTTAAATGACAGTCCGGAGACGTGCTGGTTGGTAGGTTAATTGGTTAGGATTAACTTGGGGGTTGCTGGATGGCGTGGCTCGAAGGGCCGGAAAAGCCTGCTCTGTGCTGAATCTCAATTAAATAAAAATGAACTATTCTATTATTTGTGAGATTTTTCTGCAGTTTTATTTATCATGTACCCATGTAACCTTTGTGACAAATTTTGTTCAGTTAGTAAGATGACAATGTTGAAAAGTTGATGTTGTACAGAACAATAAGTTCACTTGTAAAGAAATGAAAGATTGCACAAAGACACTAGTCAATGGAGATTGTAAATGGATGCCAAACAGTTGATTAAAATGAAGTGTCGCAGGTTTTGAGAATGTCGTGGTTTTTCGTGCCTTACAAATGACCAGGAGACGCAGAAGATTCTTCAAGAAGGGTTAAACTTTAATTTGCAAATCAAAGCTGAGACAGTCATTGAGCTAGTCGCTGATTGTCTACCGATTCTCGGACATAGCAGCTTTTTAAAGCAATCTCCTGGTTTAGCTGCATTAACATATCCAAGCGGTCTACAGGTGCATATCACAAGTACATCCGCCACTATTGTTTTTAACTATTGACTTATTCATGTTCTAGTCTACATCTCTTAGCTACCTTTTATTAACACATATTGTCTCCTACATTCTTAAGATTTCAAATAACAAGTTCAAACTACATAATCTACATCAAGGCTGACTACATAGCTTTAGTTACACAGCAGACAAGTTCAAAGCAAAACATCTCTTAGCTACCTTTTATTACCACACCATTGTCGTCTACATTCAATTGGATACATGCAGAGCACATAGCAAACTTCAAAGCTGACTATCTCTCCCAGCCACCTCTCACTAGCATATACCAACACACCATTGTCTCTAGCATTCCACATAGTTTTTAGCATTTCACATAGTTTTGGTTACACAGCAAATAATACAAGTTTTATACTCCATAATATTTTATACTCCAATAAGAATAGGAGGTGTGTAAATTATCACTGTGGAGATGGGCTCTGATTTGGGGATGTCAGCACGGCTTTGCATATAGAAAAACATGTCTGACAAATCTCTTGTTGTTCTTTGAGGAAGTAACCAAGAAAAATGGAGAGGGTAGAGTGGTTAGGTATTGTCTGTGTGAACTTTAGCAAGGCCTTTGACAAGGGCTTTCATGGCAGGCTAGTCTGGAGGGTTAGATTGCATGGGATCGGGAAGAGATGTCTAACTGGATTCATAAATGGCTCACTGGTAGGAAGCAGAGCATGGTAGTTGAGGGCTGTTTCTTGGACTGCAGGCCTATGTCTAGGTGTGCCAGCGGGGTTGGTGCTGAGAACGATTTTGTTTTGTGAATTATCAAAATGATTTGGATGTGAACGTACAGGGCATGGTTAGTAAGTTTGCAGATGATACTAAAATAGCTGGTGTTGTAGACAGTGAAGAAGGTTATGAAAAATCACAAGGAGATCTTGATCATCTAGATATGTGGGCTGAGGCTAGGCAGATAACTGTGAGGTGCTGCAATTGGGAGATATACCGGGGTAGGAGGCGCAGTGAATGGTGAGGTCCCATGGAGTGTTCTGGAAGAGGGACCTGGGAGTGCACGTGCATAGTTTGCATCACAGGGAAATAGGGTGATGAAGGCGTTCATCAGCCAGGGCATTGAATATCGGTGTTGGGATGTTCCATGTGGTTATATAAGACAATGGTGAGGCCACATTTGGAGTATTCTGTATAATTTTGGTCACCCTGTCACTGGAAAGATGTTATTAAACTAAAAAGCATGATTTACCGTGATGTCGCCAGGACTTGGGAGTCTGAGTTATAAGGAGAGGATCCATAGATTTGGACTTTATTCCTTGAATTTAGGAGATTGAGAGGTGACTTGATAGAGATATACACGATAATTTGGGGTATAGACAGGGTGAAAGTACATAGTCTTTTTTTAAGGAGCGGGTGCTGAAAACAAGAGAGCATAAGTTTAAAATTAGCAGCAAGACTTCTAAAAGGACACTAGGAGTAGCTTCTACTGTGCCTTCTTACCCTGGTTTGATCTCCCAAGTGCAACACCTCATATTTATCTGGAGTGTGCACTTGGAATGAGTTGCTAGAACAAGTGATTGAGACAGGCACATCAGCAACACTGAAAAGCCACCTAGGTGAGTACATGGATTGGAGAGGTTTACAAGGCTGTGGGCCAAATATTAGCGACAATCAGCATGGAGGAATTGGGCAGAAAGGTCCTTTTCCATGCAGATTTGAGAATGAACATCGTAATCCAAAAAGTAGATGTTCATGTTTTTAAAAAAAAAGGTAAGTAGTATTTCTTTATTTTTTTAACATCAAAGCATTGAATATGACTAAAGTAAGCAAATATTATGAAACATGTATTTCAATGTAAAACACAGCAGTTTATTTGTGTTTTAATTCACACAGAAATAGATGTGGGAGGGAAATGAAAAGGGATTACTATGGCATGTTATCCAGAATGGGAACTTCACCTCTAATAGAGTTCCCTGAATTATAAAACATTTCTGTTGAGGTTATGCCCACTAGTAACAGAGACTGGGTATTTTGATACCATTAGAGAGGAAAACAACTCTGCTGAATAATCATACTTTCAAAAATTTTTCTTTAGGCTTTGAGTGAGCGTTTCTGTGGAGAAATAGCAGATGACCGAATGGCTTATAGCTGCTTCTTCCCTGATGAATATTTTACTTGCTCCTGCACGTGTCTCAGCTGTGGGTAAGTGAGTATCTATACATCCCGATGCACGGCTTCGACTAAAAACATTGACAGTTCCTTTCCTCCAGTAGATTCTGCTCAAACCACTGAGTTCGTCAGGCAGATTGTTTGTTGATAATGATTCCAACATTTGCAGTCTTCGGTGTGCGTATGTATATGTGTGTGTGTACACACACACACACACTCACACTCACACTCACACTCACACATACACACACACCCACCCACCCCCTACACACCCCCCTACACATCTGAGAACTCAAATCCTCGGGATGCCCTAACTTTTGCGTACCACTCTATACAGTGGCATGCAAAAGCTTAGGCACCCCTAGTCAAAATTTGTTACTGTGAATAGTTAAGTGAGTAAAAGATGAACTGATCTCCAAAAGTCATAAAGTTAAAGATTAAATATTCTTTTCAACATTTTAAGCAAGATTAGTGTATTATTTTTGTTTTGTATAATTTTACGATGGGGGGAAAAGGAAAGGAGCACCATGCAAAAGTTTGGGCACCCCAAGAGATTTGAGCTCTCAGATAACTTTTACCAAGGTCTCAGACCTTAATTAGCTTGTTAGAGCTATGGCTTGTTCACAGTAATCACTAGGAAAGGCCAGGTGATGCAAATTTCAAAGCTTTATAAATATCCTGACTCCTCAAACCTTGTCCCAACAATCAGTAGCCATGGGCTCCACTAAGCAGCTGCCTAGCACTCTGAAAATTAAAATAAATGATGCCCACAAAGCAGGAGAAGGCTATAAGAAGATAGCAAAGCGTTTTCAGGTAGCCATTTCCTCAGTTCGTAATGTAATTAAGAAATGGCAGTTAACAGGAACAGTGGAGGTCAAGTTGAGGTCTGGATGACCAAGAAAACTTTCTGAGAGAACTGCTTGTAGGATTGCTAGAAAGGCAAATCAAAACCCCTGTTTGACTGCAAAAGACCTTCAGGAAGATTTAGCAGACACTGGAGAGGTGGTGCACTGTTCTACTGTGCAGCAACACCTCCACAAATATGACCTTCATGGAAGAGTCATCAGAAGAAAACTTTTCCTGTGTCCTCACCACAAAATTCAGCATCATAAGTTTGCAAAGGAACATCTAACCAAGCCTGATGCATTTTGGAAACAAGTCCTGTGGACTGACAAAGTTAAAAATAGAACTTTTTGGCCACAATGAGCAAAGGTATGTTTGGAGAAAAAAGGGTGTACAATTTCATGAAAAGAACACCTCTCCAACTGTTAAGCATGGCCGGGGGGGGGGGGGGGGGGTGGGGGGGGAGGGTGGATCGATCATGCTTTGGGCTTGTGTTGCAGCCAGTGGCACAGGGAACATTTCACTGGTGGAGGGAAGAATGAATTCAATTAAATACCAGCAAATTCTGGAAGCAAACATCACACCATCTATAAGTGCTGAAGATGAAAAGAGGATTGTTGCTACAACAGAACAATGATCCTAAACACACCTCAAAATCCACAATGAACTACCTTAAGAGGCGCAAGCTGAAGGTTCTGCCATGGCCCTCACAGTCCCCCAACTTAAGGATCATCGAAAATCTGTGGATAGGCTCAAAAGAGCAGTGCATGCAAGACAGCCCAAGAATCGCACAGAACGAGAATCCTTTTGCAAGGAAGAATGGGTGAAAATCCCCCAAACAAGAACTGAAAGACTCTTGGCTGGCTACAGAAAGCTGTGATACTTGCCAAAGGGGGTGTTACTAAGTACTGACCATGCAGGGTGCCCAAACTTTTACTTCGGGCCCTTTTCCTTTTTTGTTATTTTGAAACTGTGAAAGATGGAAATAAAAAAAGTAATCTTGCTTAAAAATATTAAAGAAATGTGTCATCTTTAACTTTATGTCTTTTGAAAATCAGGTCGTCTTTTACTTGCTTAGCTATTCACAGTAACAGAAATTTTGACCGGAGTGCCCAGCCTTTTGCATAAAATTCCATGGTCAAAGTCACTTAGATCACATTTCTTCTGCATTTTGATGTTTGGTCTGAATAACACTGAACCTCTTGACCTTGTCTGCATGATCTTATGCATTGACTTTCTGCTGCACAATTGGCTGATTAGATATTTGCATTAAAGTGGCCACTGAGTGTAAACTTGTTTTTTATTGGCCAAAGGAGATTTACTGTGTTGCACATGTGCAACATGGATGTAATTATCATGAAACCAGAGTTTTTGGGAATGGCATAGATATTCGTATAAAACCACACAGACTTCCACAGTGCAGTCTCACTTTATGGTTGAGCTCATAAAGCAGTGTTATTGAATGGGATACATTCATTGAAAGAAATAGTCTAATTTGAGCCAGGGCTTCTCACAACTTCAGTCAATGGAACTGTAAAGAAGGAGATGGATACCGGATGCAAGGGTAGCTGTGATTCTTGCAAGTTAAAGGAAACTTTGTATTACGTTTTTGTTAAACTGATCATTTTTTAATTTTGTGATTCCATAAAAGAGCCCAGAGATTTCAGCTAGGGGGTAAATCCAGGTTGCTGCCAATTGCTTTCAAATAGGTGGTGGTGGAAGGACATTGAGAAAGAGTATATTTGTCCCTGTCCAGATGTTTGGAAGCACGGAAGATGTAAAAGAAAATATAAATTGTAATGGTCAAAAATGATGAGCATTTTCTCTTAGTCTGGCAATTGAAATTTTGTAGTGACAAATTGGAACCACTTTGAACACCCAGATATGATGATGTTGGTCTGGTTTAGGGTTGGCTGCAAGAACAGTATGAACCATGCAAAGGATGGCATTCCTCATGAAGCTCAAAGCCGCTGCAGCTACTCACACCAATATGATAACAGGGTGTATACTTGCAAGGTGAGTTTATTTTCAATTATACTTCTGTTGTTAAACCTAGCGTGCTGGAGAGATCAGTGGATATGCAGAGAAAAAGCAATAATTCTACATTGTAAAACAGTTCAGTATCAGCATATTTTACAAATTGTTCTTGATTTATGCCTCATAATTCCCTTCCAGAATTACGAAGTAAACTTGTGTTTTTAAAAATCCTTATTAATACCTGTAGAATATATATTTATTAGTTGGTTTTGACCCTTATGACAGTTTGTCTATCTGGAGATGGGCTGGGCCAGGTCAGGTGGATTGTTGAGAGATGGTTTCTGTTGTGTGAATTAGGTCACCGGAGAAAGGTTCTTGTTGATATGAAGCAGCCTTTTTATTCGACAAAACAAGATACAGTAGGATCATATCGACATGCTTTCAGTGGAAAGCTTTGGCTGGCCCACGCTACTTGATATTTTATGTGCTAAACATCACAGGACAATTACAGATTTGCAATGCTTCTACAATGCTTTCTTTGAAACTGCACACGAACTTCACACTTCCCGATTCACATCCACACCAGACATCTATATGAATTTTAATCAGCATTGTCTGGTCTATGATTCTGGACTTTTAGGAACATATTGTTCGGAGTTACATTTTAAATTAAATCTACAATCTAGAGTATATTCAGGTTTGAAGATTGGTAGCTGAAGTCATTTGCTAGATGTGCTAAACCCAAAAATCACTCTGACGGTCCCTCCTCTTGGCCCTCCTGGACAAAAATAAATTTGTACCAGGAGAAAACAACTTTAAAGGAGGATCTACTCAGATAGGGCAGCAGAAATGCTCCACCTCAGAATTTCTCCCCCCCCCAATTACTTTATGTGCATCTACATCTACCCTATCATCCCTAATCGCTACCTACAAGATTGTTCAACAGTCTTTAGAAATGCAGCTTCATTCATATGCTTGTTGGCTCTTCCCCTGCTGGCCGATTAATCTCATTCCTTGTCTTCACCCCTTCATTCTCTAGTCGTTAAAACTCTTTCTTTCCAGAGGTAACAGCAAGGTAGGTGTATCAGGCTCACAGGCCCTCTCATTGATGTACAGAAGGGGTTGGGGTGATCTCTATTTGAGTGACTGCAAGGACCTCTCCCTGGTGGCAATCCCTTCCGAACTCTCCAATTGATCACTGGCCCGACTGCTGAAAGGGACCAGGTCACTTGTATTCACTCCCTGTTCAGACTGGGGGTGACTGCCTTCCAATTATCCAGCCCTGAATACTCCTGATATGTTTGATATTTATGTTCTGCATAATCATTGGCTGTTTCATCAGCTCTTTGAATCACTGCCGTTATCGTCGCCAGTTATTCTTACCTCCCCCACCCCAGTCACTGCGTCACTTCCCCTTTCTTCATTGCTGGCGTTCCCGCGTCCCCTGTGCCATACTGTCCCCCATATTCCTCAGGCACTTCACTTCACTTCCCCAGTTATTCTCGCCCCCCCCCCCCCCCCAGTCACTGCGTCACTTCCCCTTTCTTCATTGCTGACGTTCCTGCGTCCCCTGTGCCATACTGTCCCCCATATTCCTCAGGCACTTCACTTCACTTCACCCCACCCCCCCCAGTCACTGCGTCACTTCCCCTTTCTTCATTGCTGGCGTTCCCGCGTCCCCTGTGCCATACTATCCCCCATATTCCTCAGGCACTTCACTTCACTTCCCCAGTTATTCTCGCCCCCCCCCCCCCCCAGTCACTGCGTCACTTCCCCTTTCTTCATTGCTGACATTCCTGCGTCCCCTGTGCCATACTGTCCCCCATATTCCTCAGGCACTTCACTTCACTTCACCCCACCCCCCCCAGTCACTGCGTCACTTCCCCTTTAAAAGATTGATACCTTTCTTCATTGCTGACGTTCCCGCGTCCCCTGTGCCATACTGTCCCCCATATTCCTCAGGCACTTTTTTAGGTTGCACCTGGTGAATTTCAGCCATTTCCTCCAGCCTGCGCCAGAATTCTGAATTCCCACATGCGACTTTAAGTCAGGGCAACTCTGACAAAATGCCCTGTTTCTCCCCGGCGTTCAAGGGCTTATGAATGGTTGTAATCAGAGTCACTGGCTGTCTCAGATTATCAGGATTCTCATCTGATGTTGCCTGACCTCAGTAGGTGCCATCGTGACAGATATATCTGGGTAAAACCTCTCCCTGAAATATCTCCATACTAATGTCCACACTACGCAAAATATAAATGATGGGTACCAGCTAAACAGTACATACTTAAAACCAGAGTATGGACTCCGCAATCTGCCACTTTTGAGCACCTGAACTCATGATGCCGGCTGTATTACTTTGCATCAAACTCACAAAACTCATCTGCTAAAATGCAGCCCCCAGAAAGAATATACATTTGCGTCCTGAACCTTTAATAACTACCCTTCGCAACTGGTGGCTCCATCTTACCAAATTAACACACACAGTTTTATCTCTTACATAAATATGCATGCATTCGCACACACTACTTTTATATCTATAGTTCAGCTCTTTGTGTTTGCAGTAAATCGCGTTCCATGTACCACTGACCCAATAGATCAAAATGTGAGTGCTAATTTTAAAAATACTCACTCACTTAGACTGCTAAGATTGCTGGCCACACGATGGGTCACCCAAAGGAACCCCTCTGCTGACACCCAATGTTGTTGCATGAATTGGGTGACTGGAGAAAAGAACTTGTAGATATGAAGCAGCCTAGCCCACGCTACCTGATATTTTATGTGCCAAACAAACAAAAGGACAATTCCATATTTGCAATGCTTCTACAATGCTTTCTTTGAAAGAGGACACAAACTTCACACCTTCCACACCACAGACAGCTATATAAATCTTAATCAGCATTGTCTCATCTGTGATTCAAGGCTTTTAGGAACTTATTGTTCAAGTTGCATTTTAAATTAAATCTACAACCTACAGTATATTCAGATTTGAAGATTGTGGCTAAAGGCATTTGCTTTATGTGCTAAACCCAAAAATCACTCTTAACAAGCTCCACAATGCTCACATCAAGCCTTGAGTAGCGGTGACCTTAGTTGGGGCTGTGGATGGTGAAGAATCCATGTTTTCTCTTTTGCTCTTTCCATCCAAAATCTGTTCCTGAGGTCACAGCTTCCTGTTGAACCTTGCCCACTGGGTGCCTGGAGAGCTGTATGTTTTCCTTTAAGGCACAAGGGTATGTCCACTCAAGGAAGGTCAGATGTTTGTGGTTAAGTATCTCCTGGACTTTCAGGTCATTTCATCAAAGCAGTTCTGGTGCTTAGTGTTGGAGAAGTCTAGAGCCTGTTCACAGGTGCTAATTATGGTGCACTCCAGACACGTGGACACTGCAGCTTCCACTGGCAGTGGGTCTTTAAGCATCTAGCAGCTGCTGACTGAAAAGAGCTAACTTTGTGGAATCTGACCTTTTTAACAGTTTCTTGTAGCAACATTTCTGACTCAGTACATTTGATATTTTCATCAGTCAAACCACAGTGTAAATGTACATTTGTTGCAGTGTTGTTTGTTAAAATGAGCTCTAGTGTCACATTTTCAATCCGTTGTTTATGGCATGGACATAGCTTAAACTTTTATGTAATGAATGCTTGTTGGAACAAGATGAAGTTTGAGTGAGGAATAAGTTTTGCCAACCTCTGAAGTGTGAATCGGGACACCGTTTGTCCTTTGCCTTTATCTTACTACATCTTAATAATATATTGCTGTATTCAATCCATTCCCAATAACAAATTAATTGCCATGACGAATGTTAATTTGGTGAATTTATTTGTTATTGTTGAAGTTTATTGTCATGGGCACGCTACCTAGCAAGAGTATAAATGCCATGAAAATGAGCTTTTTGCCGTACATTACAAATATAAATTAACATTCTTTATACATAACATACACAATAAAATAAGCTAAAACATAATGCTAATAGTACCAGATGAGGAAAATGTTGTCCATGGGTTTGCAAGCCAGTTCAAGAGCCTAATGGCAATGGGAAGTAGCTGTTGTTGAACATTGGTGTGCATCTTTAGATTCCAGTCTCTCCTGCAAGATGGAAACAGTGAGTAGAGGGTATAGTCTTGATGGTTAGTTCCCTGATGGTGATGAATGTTGCCTTCTTCAGAAATCAGCTCATGTAGCTATGTGATTGGGAGGAGAGCTGTATCCATGAGAAAACTGGTGAGTCCACTATTCTCTGTAGCCTCTTGTGTTCCTATGCATTGCAGTTTCCGTACCGGGTGGTGATGCATGTACCTGTCTAGCAGTTTGACAGAGTCTCTGACATGCCAAATCTTCTGAAACTTCTAAGAAAGTCGAGATACTGGTGCATCTACATGTTGGGTTCAGGATAAATGCACCTATGACCTTGAAGCTGCTCACCCTTTCCAGCTCGGGCTCTTCAGTGAGGATTAGTGCTAGTTCACCTGATTTCCTTTTCCTAAAGTTCCTTTTTGTTTTCTGATGTTGAGTGCAAGGTTGTTGTTATGACACCACTTACCCTGCTGACCTATATGTTGACAACAGTAGGATAGTACTGAAGGAGGGCTTAGCTTCTTTATTTCATATGTGCACAATTACCATTGGCTTAGTTTGATAATTTTGTTTTTTTTAAATTTATGCTGTTGAGATTTTCAAGTTTTTGTGTCACATCATTAGGGAGAACAAATGAACCATTTTTCCTCTTGATGGCCTGTTTCCATAGGATTGAGCTACCTATAATCTTACACCAGCATTAAGTTTCAGCAGGTTATAAAAGCATAAACCTTATTTCAGTTTCACCAGCTTTCCACTTTCCAGGAAGGATCACATGATGGTGATTTTAAAAGCCTTGATATGAGCTGCCTGCCCTAATCCAGAAGCCATCTATGGTGCGCTTGCTGCTCAGGCAGACATCAGCTCAGTGCAATATAGTACTTTGCCATGAAGCCAGGCAGCAGCTGAGGAGAAGAACTTTTTTTCAGTAACCATTATCGCTGATGAATAGGTCTAAAATGCTAAATAAATACGTAGTATTCTTTCTGGGAGATAGGAAATGTTTGAAACTGGAAACCACAATGAAATGATGGTTTTATTACAGGCTTGCTATGAGCGTGGAAAAGAAGTCATTGTGGTGCCAAAAACATCTGCCTCCACAGACTCTCCTTGGTTGGGCCTCGCCATATATGCCTGGTCAGGGTGAGTCTCTACACCTTCTAACTTAATACCAAGACCACAAACATCCTGACAAGCCCCACTAGAGCAGATGTGCAGTTCAAAACCACCAACAAAATATTGTTGAAATTAAGCTGACAGTGTTATAGCATTCCGGTTTAAACAGTTTTTTCGATGTGAATATATTGAATAAGTTATTGAGTTTATTGCCCCTTACAGGTATGTGATTGAGTGCTCAAACTGTGGGATCATTTATCGGAGTCGACAGTATTGGTTTGGTAACCAGGATCCAGTGGACACTGTAGTAAGAACGGAAATTGAACACGTTTGGACAGGAGTGAGTACAGCTAATTAAATCTCTCCTTGTGCACATGCTTGTCTCCATTTTGTACTGAGCAACTAGACTTGTGATCCAAACTCTGCATTGTGGTGTAGCTAGAAGAACTGATGTCTCATACTTCCACGATCTCTTTATTCTATTATTTATGATTATTAATAAAAAGTACTCTTCACTACTTTTCTTCCCCAGTTTTGAAGAGTTATCAGCCTATGACATTAGATTGTTTCTTTTTCCAAAACAGCTGCCTGACCTGCTGTTCCCAGCACTTTCTGTTCTTACAGCAGGCTCATTAACTTTACAGGTCATTGTACAAGTGCTGGAATTTCTTAACAAAGATAATAAGAAATTTCAAAGATAATCGAGTAGAGTCAACATGAATTTATTATGTTGGCTCTTGACCTCCAGTCGACCTTGTCGAGACCTTGCATCTTATTGTGGGCGTGCACTGCACTATCTCAATAACTGCAGTCATTCATTCTGCATTCTGTTACTGCTAATACCTCAGCACTAGTGTGGTGAAATTATCTGTATGTTTGGCAAGCCAACCAAGTTTTTTCACTGTACTTTGATATATGTAAAAAATAAAATAAACCAATTTACCAATTTAAAGGGAAATTATCGTCCAAAATGTTGAGTTTGAAGTTGCAATAAACAGAATGGATACAGAAAATTCGATAGAACTGCATATTTGGATTTCCAGATGGAATTTAATAAGGTGTTGAATAAAAGGTTGCTGCACCAAGTGGTCATATATTGGCATGGACAGGGATTGGCCAATTAACAGAAGACAGTAGTCCTCTTCCAGATTGGCAGTCGGTAACCAGTGGGGTGCAGAGGGATCAGTGCTGGGCTTCAGCTTTTAATAAACCTCATTGAAGACGTGGATGGTGTGACTGTGCATTTTTTTGAGAATATGAAGACAAGAGTGTGAGTAAGGTGTGAGGAGGACAGAAGTACATTTGTACAATGGAATAGGTTATATGAGTGAACATGCAGTTGGCAGGTGGAGTATAATGTGAACAAATGATACCCACTCCTTGGGTAAGTGAAAAACAACAGGGTTTTTGACCCATGGATGAGATTACAGAATGTTGTGGTACAGATAGATCTGGGTGTCCTAATCCACAAAACACAAAAGGCTAGCATGCAGGTGGATGTATACTGTTGGCTGTAGTTGCAGGTAGATGGGTTTCGCTGCAGCTTTACAGCGTAATGCTGAGATCGCACTGAGCAGGCTGCCTGCTTCACTAAAGGAAACACGCACTTTCATCCAAGGCAGTGCATATTCCCAAGATGAAGGAGCTCAAAAGTGAAGAAAACTTAAATAGTTTGGACTTGTACTCTTTGCAGGTGATCTTCTTGAAATATTGACAGGGTGGATGATAATGTTTTCTCTACTGGGATTTCTGCAGCTCAGCTATCAAAGTAAAGGAATGTAGAGGACAAAATAGAGGAATGTCCTCTCTGAAGATGAAGAAGCTTTGGAATTTCATAGTCCAGATAACTGTTATTGACTATATTCAATCAAAGTGGAGATTGAACTATAGGATTCCCCAGGGATATGGGGGAGCACCTGGTGTTAAGGCTAAGTTAATATCAATCAATATCTTATTGAAGGATGGAGTTCATAATGTTATGTTCTTATACTGTAGTGTTATTTATTAAGCTATGTACTGAAGAGGTTTATGCATGCAGTTCTCCAGTTATCAACGTAGCAGGAAGAGCTCAAAGGGTTTCATTTATAAAAGTAATTTATTAATTTTCAGAATCATTCATTTCATCAAATTCCCTATTCAACCCACTCCACTCACCAGTTCCATTCACCCACTACAAGTATGTTTCATACATGTGCTTCCTGCCACCCCCCCCCCCCCCCCAATCTGGTTTTGGTTCCACTCCCCCAGTGATTTCCGTCATTGACCATCCGTAGCCTACCAGATTCCATTGTGTTCCTGCTCACCTCTCTCCAGCCTTCACATTCACCCCCTACCTTGCTTATCTGCTTCTCAATTTTCCTCTCTGTCTGCCTTCATCTGTCATTCACCTGTCACTGTGTATCCCCTCCCCTCTCCTATCTGTCATCTCTCATCCCTCCTCCGTCTACCAATCACCCTGGGCTCTTATCTCACCCTTCCCCCTTTCCTCTTTATATTGGCTACCTCCCCTCTTGATTCTCAGTCTTGATGCAATATTTTGATCCTAAGTGTCAACATTTCCTTTCTCTGCACAGACACTATTCAGTCTGCTGAGTTTCTCCCTCCAGCAGGTTGTTTGTTGCTTCAGATTCTAGCATCTGCTTTCTCCTGTCTCTGCACCTAGCCAAATGGGTCCTTCCTTCTGGAAGGAAGCATGCCCTTTGGCCAACCAGTCCATGCCCACTAAGATTCTCATTGAAGTTAGTCCTCTTTGCCCGCATTTGGTCCATATTGCTAAACCTTTCATATCTATATACAGTACCTGTTCAGAAAACTTTTTAAATCTTGTTAGTATCTTTCAAGACACCAGGATGTAGCCAAGCATGTTCAGTGTCTTTGCCAGTTATTACCCTTTTGCTACCACTTATTTTAACTTGCTGACCGCTTGTTTTAAGTTTTTCCCTCCCTGTATAATCGATCTGTAACTTATATACACCAACACTGTGTAACACTGTACCTTATATACACCAGCACGGTGTAACACTACATTATATATGCTAGCACTATGTAAGGCTACGTTATATACAGTAAAACTATATAACACTGTTATATATGCCAACACTACATAGCACTGTACATTATATACTCCAACACTATAAAGCACTGTACAGTATATACTCCAACACTATATAACACTGTACGGTATATACACCTACACTATAACAGTACATTATATACACTAACAGTATAAACACTGTACCAATGAAATGGCACTTTCTTTTCAGACTGATGGATTTCTAAAGGACAACAACAACGCTGCCCGTCGATTGCTGGATGGAGTGAATTTTATGGCACAATCAGTTTCAGAATTTAGTGCCAAACCAACAAAGGTAGTGACGGCCTGGCTGACAGATCAGATCGCACCCTCCTACTGGAGGCCCAACTCTCAGATCATTGTAAGTGCAAACACCTTTCTATGTAATACTGCTGAAACATGGGCAGATTACTCTTCTGCCAACAGTACAAACACTGACTATCAAAACTCAGTTTTGTTTTGTGCTTTCTAATGGACTTACTGGCTCTGGCTGGCATTTTCTCCAAGCTATGGCTGTAAAATGAAGAAGATCTTGTAGTTGAAATTTGAAGTTAAAATTAAATTGTAGGAAAAATTAGATATTTGTTGACTTCTGGATTTATAATTCATTTCTTAAACTAAGATTTAAATAAAATTACCAAATGCGCATTTGATTTTGAAGTACTGTTCACTTTAAAACATATGGTAAATCTGTACTAATTAGTACCTGTTAGCGTGGCTGCATTTCACACAGACAAATCCTTCTCTCCATCTCAGAATTAGCCCCTTGCACAAGAGGAGTATCACTGTATGAATTTGCCAGCTTCGATCTGTCAGTGTCCTCTGCCCACCAACCACCCCATTAGCACTCATCCAACATTAATTCCTTTTAATTTTATTCTTCCCACATTCCTACCATTCACCTACTTACTAGGGACAATTTACAGTGGCCAATTCACCTAGCACCAGCATGTTTTTAGGATGTGGGAGGAAACTCACAGAGACACAGGGAGAATATGCTGCCTCCACACAGATTGAACCCAGGTCTCTGGCACTGTGAGGCAGCAGCAGAATGATTCATAATTAAATAAATCTGAAGTTAAACACCATGAAGCTACCAACAACACACACAAAATGCTGGTGGAACACAGCAGGCCAGGCAGCATCTATAGGGAGAAGCATTGTCGACGTTTCGGGCCGAGACCCTTTGTCAGGACTAACTGAAAGGACAGATAGTAAGAGATTTGAAAGTAGGAGGGGGAGGGGGGAAAAGTAAAATGATAGGAGAAGACCGGAGGGGATGGGGTGAAGCTGAGAGCCGGAAAGGTGATTGGCAAAAGGGATACAGAGCTGGAGAAGGGAAAGGATCATGGGACGGGAGGCCTAGGGAGAAAAAAAGGGGGAGGGGAGCACCAGAAGGAGATGGAGAACAGGCAGTGATGGGCAGAGAGAGAGAAAAAAAGAGGGGGAAATATATTAGGGATGGGATATACCTTATACCTTATATACTGGCTGCGTAGCCTCCAACCTGATGGCATGAACATTGACTTCTCTAACTTCCATTAATGCCCCTCCTCCCCTTCTTACCCCATCCCTGATATATTTAGTTTTTTCCCCCCTCCTCTTTTTTCATTGGTTGTTCATTTGCTGTTAGTGCGGGGAGGGAATTGCTAAGTCATGCAGGCTACAAAACACAAGAAATTTGTACTGGGGAGAGGCCATTCATCTGTTCCATGTGTGGAAAGGGATTCATTTGTGCTGTACATCTCTGACTAAGTTTATTTAAATTCCCCGGCTGCCAGGGTGGGTTGTGGTGAACGTGTCTCTAGATCACCTGTGGGTCTTTGGTTTACTCTTATACCATCCTCCTCACAATCGCTCAGTACCAGAGCTGGTCCTTCTTGATTTCTTGCTCTTTATCCTTCGACCTTCTGATCTGCTGACAGTCACGAGTGTCTTTTCTGTGAACATTTGTATAACACCTTCTGCGTCCTCTTCAAAATAGCACAAAACTCTTTGCAACCATTGTAGTTCAGATGTGCAGAAATTGTAATTAAATAAATAAGCTGACAATAAACTCCTGGCAGCAAAGTGATCAATCCCAGGCAATCTCTCTTTCCAACTGCTGATCTGGGAGATTTAAAATTCGACAACTTTCATCCTGTCTTCAAAATAGAGCCTGGATCGTGTTTATCCTCAGAGCATTTGCAATATTTATTAATGGCTCATGCAAAAGGTGACATCTCTGGCCATGCAGCCCTCTCTCAGTACTGCATTTCATTGTCAGCAAAGATGCAGCCCTCTCTCAGTACTGCATTTCATTGTCAGCAAAGATGCAGCCCTCTCTCAGTACTGCATTTCATTGTCAGCAAAGATGCAGCCCTCCCTCAGTACTGCATTTCATTGTCAGCAAAGATGCAGCCCTCCCTCAGTACTGCATTTCATTGTCAGCAAAGATGCAGCCCTCCCTCAGTACTGCATTTCATTATCAGCAAAGATGCAGCCCTCCCTCAGTACTGCATTTCATTGTCAGCAAAGATGCAGCCCTCCCTCAGTACTGCATTTCATTGTCAGCAAAGATGCAGCCCTCCCTCAGTACTGCATTTCATTGTCAGCAAAGATGCAGCCCTCCCTCAGTACTGCATTTCATTGTCAGCAAAGATGTATTAGGAACTTCATGTGGTGTTGGTGCTACATTCAACAAAAGAACAACATTCAGAACTTTTCAAGAATGAAGAATTATATAATTTTTTTATACAGTATTGTGCAAAAGTGCACATATATATATAGTTAGGGTGCCCAAGACGTTTGCACAGTTCTGTAGTAATTTTTTATGAATTATACTGTTTAAATAAAAACAAATGTTATGGCAGTTGAGTGCTTATAAACCTGATATGCATCTCTTTTGTGGAATGAGAGTGGGAAGGGGGCAGGGAGAGGGGAATCATGGTTGGAGAGAGGAGAGGGAGCAGGAAGCACCAGAGGGATATTATGTAACAGTAAGCCAATTGTTTGGAATCAAATGGCTTTGTTTGGTGTCTCAGGGCTGGGTGTGTCCGCACCCGTCCCACCCCCCCACCTGACCCCTGGCACTCCTCTGCCGCCTATCCCACACTCTACCCTCACCAATCCCAACATACTTCGCTCCAGCCAGATTTACAAACTCGCTGTCCGCTCCACGTTGACAGATACCGTACTATGCAGAAGTCTTAGGCAGATACATATAGCTACAGTGTCTAAGACCTCTGAGTATATATAAAAAAGCTTTAAAAAGTTGAAGGTTAAAAGACGGATATGGAATAAAATAAATAAACACCAGCATGTATTTACAATGTAACCAGTTTTATAAAAAGTGGTTTAAACTGCCTTTCGTGCAGTGCAGAGACGGGTGTAAAAGTTAACGAGGGTGGTGCTGACTTGTATGGTTGATCAGATTAACTGCTGGGAAAAGAAACTTTTAGGATGTCATGAAGTTTTTGTTTCCATAGCCCTGTAGCACTTTTATATTCATTATATTTGCACTTGACTCGGGAAAGTGTTATACACCACAGGTCTGGTCCTGAGGCTGCTAACAGAATGCTGTAGGACACAGAGTGAGTGGTGTTAATTATACTCCCCATTGGTCTGCTGAAAACTATCCTCCAGGTTCATGCACAATCCTTCCTCTTCAAGATCAAAGGTGACACGTTTCTAATAAGGCTCTGCTAGAATCAATATTTACTGGTGTTGACATTCTATCAATATTTTGCAATTTGATTATTAACTATAAACATATTTTCTAGGGTTCTGCACAACTATCTTTAAGTTGTGACGTGCAGTGGAAGATGCATTCAAATCTTGGGGTGGGGGGGGGAACACACTTGTAATGTGTGTTATGTACATTCCACAGAACTGTCATAAGTGCAATAAACCTTTCGAAGACCAGGAAGCAAAGCACCACTGTAGAGCCTGTGGCGAAGGCTTTTGTGATGGCTGCTCATCGAAATCCAAGCCGGTACCAGAGCGTGGCTGGGGATCGGTCCCTGTACGGGTGTGTGACGAGTGTTACGAAAGAGCGGTAGTTGAAACAGGTAATCAGTAATTAAAATGGATGATGCTGTTCTCTCTGTTCTCCTTGTACTGATGTTCTCCAAGAGTCAGTACCTCCTTCCACCTCTTACCAGTGATTGCATTGGGTGTAAGGAGCAGTACAGTACTGCTGAAGTGTCTTAAACTGCACTTCAAGATGTAGTTCCAATGCTAGCAGAAACATTTAATGTTACAAAGCTTGCACATATAACAGAGTGAGATGAAGACTTGATTGGAAGAATGGCACAGGAGGGAAGGGTTTTGAACTCTGGGGGCCATTGGCAGTGGTTCTGGGAAAATAAGGCCTGTATTGCAGCTCAGAGGGAAGATATTGAGCAGTGTGGGGAAATGAGCTTTGGAGTACTTGTGCAGTCATATTTCAGGATTACAGAACAGGTCAGTGAGGAGTGTTGAGGAGTGTCAGTGGAGATCCCAGACAGAATATGAGGTGTTGCTCCTCCAGCCTGAGAGTGCCCGCTGACATGTTGGTCCAAAGCTTTCTCTTCTGCCACGATGAGGTCACTCTCAGATTGGAGAAACAACAGCTCATATTTTGTTTAGGTAGACTCCAACCTCAGCATGAATATTGATTTCTCCAACTTCTGGTCATTTCTTTTCCCCTCCTCCCCTCTTTTTCAATTCCCCTCTCTGGCCTCTTGCATCCTTTTCTCATCTACTGATCACATCCCTCTGGTATCCCTCCTCCCCTTTCTCCCATGGTCCACTCTCTTCTCCCATCAGATTCCTTCTTCTCCAACCCTTTGACTTTTCCACATATCACCTTCCAGCTTCTTACTTCATCCCCCTTTCCCCACCTACCAAGCTTCACCTATCACCTTCCAGCTTCTTACTTCATCCCCCTTCCCCCACCTACCAAACTTCACCTATCACCTTCCAGCTTCTTACTTCATCCCCCTTTCCCCACCTACCAAGCTTCACCTATCACCTTCCAGCTTCTTACTTCATCCCCCTACCCCCACCTACCAAACTTCACCTATCACCTTCCAGCTTCTTTCTTCATCCCCCTTCCCCCACCTACCAAACTTCACCTATCACCTTCCAGTTTCTTTCTTCATCCCCCTTTCCCCACTTACCAAACTTCACCTATCACCTTCCAGCTTCTTACTTCATCCCCCTTCCCCCACCTACCAAACTTCACCTATCACCTTCCAGCTTCTTACTTCATCCCCCTTTCCCCACCTACCAAGCTTCACCTATCACCTTCCAGCTTCTTTCTTCATCCCCCTTCCCCCACCTACCAAACTTCACCTATCACCTTCCAGTTTCTTTCTTCATCCCCCTTTCCCCACCTACCAAACTTCACCTATCACCTTCCAGCTTCTTACTTCATCCCCCTTCCACCACCTACCAAGCTTCACCTATCACCTTCCAGTTTCTTACTTCATCCCCCTTTCCCCAACTACCAAACTTCACCTATCACCTTCCAGTTTCTTTCTTCATCCCCCTTTCCCCACCTACCATGCTTCACCTATCACCTTCCAGTTTCTTACTTCATCCCCCTTCCCCCACCTACCATGCTTCACCTATCACCTTCCAGCTTCTTTCTTCATCCCCCTTCCCCCACCTACCATGCTTCACCTATCACCTTCCAGCTTCTTACTTCATCCCCCTTTCCCCAACTACCATGCTTCACCTATCACCTTCCAGCTTCTTTCTTCATCCCCCTTCCCCCACCTACCAAACTTCACCTATCACCTTCCAGTTTCTTTCTTCATCCCCCTTTCCCCACCTAACATGCTTCACCTATCACCTTCCAGCTTCTTACTTCATCCCCCTTTCCCCACCTACCAAACTTCACCTATCACCTTCCAGCTTCTTACTTCATCCCCCTTTCCCCACCTACCAAACTTCACCTATCACCTTCCAGCTTCTTACTTCATCCCCCTTCCACCACCTACCAAGCTTCACCTATCACCTTCCAGTTTCTTACTTCATCCCCCTTTCCCCAACTACCAAACTTCACCTATCACCTTCCAGTTTCGTTCTTCATCCCCCTTTCCCCACCTACCATGCTTCACCTATCACCTTCCAGTTTCTTACTTCATCCCCCTTCCCCCACCTACCATGCTTCACCTATCACCTTCCAGCTTCTTTCTTCATCCCCCTTCCCCCACCTACCATGCTTCACCTATCACCTTCCAGCTTCTTACTTCATCCCCCTTTCCCCAACTACCATGCTTCACCTATCACCTTCCAGCTTCTTTCTTCATCCCCCTTCCCCCACCTACCAAACTTCACCTATCACCTTCCAGTTTCTTTCTTCATCCCCCTTTCCCCACCTACCATGCTTCACCTATCACCTTCCAGCTTCTTACTTCATCCCCCTTTCCCCACCTACCAAACTTCACCTATCACCTTCCAGCTTCTTACTTCATCCCCCTTTCCCCACCTACCAAACTTCACCTATCACCTTCCAGTTTCTTTCTTCATCCCCCTTTCCCCACCTACCAAACTTCACCTATCACCTACCAGTTTCTTACTTCATCCCCCTTTCCCCACCTACCATGCTTCACCTATCACCTTCTTACTTCATCCCCCTTTCCCCACCTACCAAACTTCACCTATCACCTTCCAGTTTCTTTCTTCATCCCCCTTTCCCCACCTACTATGCTTCACCTATCACCTTCCAGCTTCTTACTTCATCCCCCTTTCCCCAACTACCATGCTTCACCTATCACCTTCTTACTTCATCCCCCTTTCCCCACCTACCAAACTTCACCTATCACCTTCCAGTTTCTTTCTTCATCCCCCTTTCCCCACCTACCATGCTTCACCTATCACCTTCTTACTTCATCCCCCTTTCCCCACCTACCAAACTTCACCTATCACCTTCCAGTTTCTTTCTTCCTCCCCCTTTCCCCACCTACCAAACTTCACCTATCACCTTCCAGTTTCTTTCTTCATCCCCCTTTCCCCACCTACCATGCTTCACCTATCACCTTCCAGTTTCTTACTTCATCCCCCTTTCCCCACCTACCAAACTTCACCTATCACCTTCCAGTTTCTTTCTTCATCCCCCTTCCCCCACCTACCATGCTTCACCTATCACCTTCCATTTTCTTTCTTCATCCCCCTTCCCCCACCTACTATGCTTCACCTATCACCTTCCAGCTTCTTACTTCATCCCCCTTCCCCCCCTACCAAACTTCACCTATCACCTTCCAGTTTCTTTCTTCATCCCCCTTTCCCCAACTACCATGCTTCACCTATCACCTTCCAGCTTCTTACTTCATCCCCCTTTCCCCAACTACCATGCTTCACCTATCACCTTCCAGCTTCTTACTTCATCCCCCTTTCCCCACCTACCATGCTTCACCTATCACCTTCCAGCTTCTTTCTTCATCCCCCTTTCCCCACCTAGCAAACTTCACCTATCACCTTCCAGTTTCTTTCTTCATCCCCCTTTCCCCACCTACCAAACTTCACCTATCAACTACCAGTTTCTTACTTCATCCCCCTTTCCCCACCTACCATGCTTCACCTATCACCTTCCAGCTTCTTACTTCATCCCCCTACCCCCACCTACCAAACTTCACCTATCACCTTCCAGCTTCTTTCTTCATCCCCCTTACCCCACCTACCAAACTTCACCTATCACCTTCCAGTTTCTTTCTTCATCCCCCTTTCCCCACTTACCAAACTTCACCTATCACCTTCCAGCTTCTTACTTCATCCCCCTTCCCCCACCTACCAAACTTCACCTATCACCTTCCAGCTTCTTACTTCATCCCCCTTTCCCCAACTACCAAACTTCACCTATCACCTTCCAGTTTCTTTCTTCATCCCCCTTTCCCCACCTACCATGCTTCACCTATCACCTTCCAGTTTCTTACTTCATCCCCCTTCCCCCACCTACCATGCTTCACCTATCACCTTCCAGCTTCTTTCTTCATCCCCCTTCCCCCACCTACCATGCTTCACCTATCACCTTCCAGTTTCTTACTTCATCCCCCTTTCCCCACCTACCATGCTTCACCTATCACCTTCCGGCTTCTTTCTTCATCCCCCTTCCCCCAACTACCAAACTTCACCTATCACCTTCCAGTTTCTTTCTTCATCCCCCTTTCCCCACCTACCAAACTTCACCTATCACCTACCAGTTTCTTACTTCATCCCCCTTTCCCCACCTACCATGCTTCACCTATCACCTTCCAGCTTCTTACTTCATCCCCCTTTCCCCAACTACCATGCTTCACCTATCACCTTCCAGCTTCTTACTTCATCCCCCTTTCCCCAACTACCATGCTTCACCTATCACCTTCTTACTTCATCCCCCTTTCCCCACCTACCAAACTTCACCTATCACCTTCCAGTTTCTTTCTTCATCCCCATTTCCCCACCTACCAAACTTCACCGATCACCTTCCAGCTTCTTTCTTCATCCCCCTTCCCCCACCTACCATGCTTCACCTATCACCTTCCAGCTTCTTACTTCATCCCTCTTTCCCCAACTACCATGCTTCACCTATCACCTTCCAGCTTCTTACTTCATCCCCCTTCCCCCACCTACCATGCTTCACATATCACCTTCCAGCTTCTTACTTCATCCCCCTTCCCCCACCTATCAAACTTCACCTATCAGCTTCCAGTTTCTTTCTTCTTCCCCCTTTCCCCACCTACCATGCTTCACCTATCACCTTCCAGTTTCTTTCTTCATCCCCCTTCCCCCACCTACCATGCTTCACCTATCACCTTCCAGTTTCTTTCTTCATCCCCCTTTCCCCACCTACCATGCTTCACCTATCACCTTCCAGCTTCTTACTTCATCCCCCTTTCCCCAACTACCATGCTTCACCTATCACCTTCCAGCTTCTTACTTCATCCCCCTTCCCCCACCTACCATGCTTCACCTATCACCTTCCAGTTTCTTTCTTCATCCCCCTTTCCCCACCTACCATGCTTCACCTATCACCTTCCAGCTTCTTACTTCATCCCCCTTTCCCCAACTACCATGCTTCACCTATCACCTTCCAGCTTCTTACTTCATCCCCCTTTCCCCACCTACCAAACTTCACCTATCACCTTCCAGCTTCTTTCTTCATCCCCCTTCCCCAACCTACCAAACTTCACCTATACCTTCCAGTTTCTTTCTTCATCCCCCTTTCCCCACTTACCAAACTTCACCTATCACCTTCCAGCTTCTTACTTCATCCCCCTTCCCCCACCTACCAAACTTCACCTATCACCTTCCAGATTCTTACTTCATCCCCCTTTCCCCACCTACCAAGCTTCACCTATCACCTTCCAGCTTCTTACTTCATCCCCCTTCCCCCACCTACCAAACTTCACCTATCACCTTCCAGCTTCTTACTTCATCCCCTTCCTCCACCTACCAAACTTCACCTATCACCTTCCAGCTTCTTACTTCATCCCCCTTCCCCCACCTACCATGCTTCACCTATCACCTTCCAGCTTCTTTCTTCATCCCCCTTCCCCCACCTACCAAACTTCACCTATCACCTTCCAGTTTCTTTCTTCATCCCGCTTTCCCCACCTACCAAACTTCACCTATCACCTTCCAGTTTCTTTCTTCATCCCCCTTTCCCCACCTACCATGCTTCACCTATCACCTTCCAGCTTCTTACTTCATCCCCCTTTCCCCACCTACCAAACTTCACCTATCACCTTGCAGCTTCTTACTTCATCCCCCTTTCCCCACCTACCAAACTTCACCTATCACCTTCCAGTTTCTTTCTTCATCCCCCTTTCCCCACCTACCAAACTTCACCTATCACCTTCCAGTTTCTTTCTTCATCCCCCTTTCCCCACCTACCATGCTTCACCTATCACCTTCCAGCTTCTTACTTCATCCCCCTTTCCCCAACTACCATGCTTCACCTATCACCTTCCAGCTTCTTACTTCATCCCCCTTTCCCCACCTACCAAACTTCACCTATCACCTTCCAGCTTCTTACTTCATCCCCCTTTCCCCACCTACCAAACTTCACCTATCACCTTCCAGTTTCTTTCTTCATCCCCCTTTCCCCACCTACCAAACTTCACCTATCACCTTCCAGTTTCTTTCTTCATCCCCCTTTCCCCACCTACCATGCTTCACCTATCACCTTCCAGCTTCTTTCTTCATCCCCCTTTCCCCACCTACCAAACTTCACCTATCACCTTCCAGTTTCTTTCTTCATCCCCCTTCCCCCACCTACCATGCTTCACCTATCACCTTCCATTTTCTTTCTTCATCCCCCTTCCCCCACCTACTATGCTTCACCTATCACCTTCCAGCTTCTTACTTCATCCCCCTTCCCCCACCTACCAAACTTCACCTATCACCTTCCAGTTTCTTTCTTCATCCCCCTTTCCCCAACTACCAAACTTCACCTATCACCTTCCAGTTTCTTACTTCATCCCCCTTCCCCCACCTACCATGCTTCACCTATCACCTTCCAGCTTCTTACTTCATCCCCCTTTCCCCAACTACCATGCTTCACCTATCACCTTCCAGCTTCTTACTTCATCCCCCTTTCCCCACCTACCATGCTTCACCTATCACCTTCCAGCTTCTTTCTTCATCCCCCTTTCCCCACCTAGCAAACTTCACCTATCACCTTCCAGTTTCTTTCTTCATCCCCCTTTCCCCACCTACCAAACTTCACCTATCAACTACCAGTTTCTTACTTCATCCCCCTTTCCCCACCTACCATGCTTCACCTATCACCTTCCAGCTTCTTACTTCATCCCCCTACCCCCACCTACCAAACTTCACCTATCACCTTCCAGCTTCTTTCTTCATCCCCCTTCCCCCACCTACCAAACTTCACCTATCACCTTCCAGTTTCTTTCTTCATCCCCCTTTCCCCACTTACCAAACTTCACCTATCACCTTCCAGCTTCTTACTTCATCCCCCTTCCCCCACCTACCAAACTTCACCTATCACCTTCCAGCTTCTTACTTCATCCCCCTTTCCACACCTACCAAGCTTCACCTATCACCTTCCAGCTTCTTTCTTCATCCCCCTTCCCCCACCTACCAAACTTCACCTATCACCTTCCAGTTTCTTTCTTCATCCCCCTTTCCCCACCTACCAAACTTCACCTATCACCTTCCAGCTTCTTACTTCATCCCCCTTCCACCACCTACCAAGCTTCACCTATCACCTTCCAGTTTCTTACTTCATCCCCCTTTCCCCAACTACCAAACTTCACCTATCACCTTCCAGTTTCTTTCTTCATCCCCCTTTCCCCACCTACCATGCTTCACCTATCACCTTCCAGTTTCTTACTTCATCCCCCTTCCCCCACCTACCATGCTTCACCTATCACCTTCCAGCTTCTTTCTTCATCCCCCTTCCCCCACCTACCATGCTTCACCTATCACCTTCCAGTTTCTTACTTCATCCCCCTTTCCCCACCTACCATGCTTCACCTATCACCTTCCGGCTTCTTTCTTCATCCCCCTTCCCCCAACTACCAAACTTCACCTATCACCTTCCGGTTTCTTTCTTCATCCCCCTTTCCCCACCTAACAAACTTCACCTATCACCTACCAGTTTCTTACTTCATCCCCCTTCCCCCACCTACCATGCTTCACCTATCACCTTCCAGTTTCTTTCTTCATCCCCCTTTCCCCAACTACCAAACTTCACCTATCACCTTCCAGTTTCTTTCTTCATCCCCCTTCCCCCACCTACCATGCTTCACCTATCACCTTCCAGCTTCTTTCTTCATCCCCCTTCCCCCACCTACCATGCTTCACCTATCACCTTCCAGTTTCTTACTTCATCCCCCTTCCCCCACATACCATGCTTCACCTATCACCTTCCAGCTTCTTTCTTCATCCCCCTTCCCCCACCTACCAAACTTCACCTATCACCTTCCAGTTTCTTTCTTCATCCCCCTTTCCCCACCTACCAAACTTCACCTATCACCTACCAGTTTCTTACTTCATCCCCCTTTCCCCACCTACCATGCTTCACCTATCACCTTCTTACTTCATCCCCCTTTCCCCACCTACCAAACTTCACCTATCACCTTCCAGTTTCTTTCTTCATCCCCCTTTCCCCACCTACCAAACTTCACCTATCACCTTCCAGTTTCTTTCTTCATCCCCCTTTCCCCACCTACCATGCTTCACCTATCACCTTCCAGCTTCTTACTTCATCCCCCTTTCCCCACCTACCAAACTTCACCTATCACCTTCCAGTTTCTTTCTTCATCCCCCTTTCCCCACCTACCAAACTTCACCTATCACCTTCCAGTTTCTTTCTTCATCCCCCTTTCCCCACCTACCAAACTTCACCTATCACCTTCCAGTTTCTTTCTTCATCCCCCTTTCCCCACCTACCATGCTTCACCTATCACCTTCCAGCTTCTTACTTCATCCCCCTTTCCCCACCTACCAAACTTCACCTATCACCTTCCAGCTTCTTACTTCATCCCCCTTTCCCCACCTACCAAACTTCACCTATCACCTTCCAGTTTCTTTCTTCATCCCCCTTTCCCCACCTACCAGACTTCACCTATCACCTACCAGTTTCTTACTTCATCACCCTTTCCCCACCTACCATGCTTCACCTATCATCTTCTTACTTCATCCCCCTTTCCCCACCTACCAAACTTCACCTATCACCTTCCAGTTTCTTTCTTCATCCCCCTTTCCCCACCTACCATGCTTCACCTATCACCTTCCAGCTTCTTACTTCATCCCCCTTTCCCCACCTACCATGCTTCACCTATCATCTTCTTACTTCATCCCCCTTTCCCCACCTACCAAACTTCACCTATCACCTACCAGTTTCTTACTTCATCCCCCTTTCCCCACCTACCATGCTTCACCTATCATCTTCTTACTTCATCCCCCTTTCCCCACCTACCAAACTTCACCTATCACCTTCCAGTTTCTTTCTTCATCCCCCTTTCCCCACCTACCATGCTTCACCTATCACCTTCCAGCTTCTTTCTTCATCCCCCTTTCCCCACCTACCATGCTTCACCTATCACCTTCCAGCTTCTTACTTCATCCGCCTTTCCCCACCAACCATGCTTCACCTATCACCTTCCAGTTTCTTTCTTCATCCCCCTTTCCCCACCTACCGAACTTCACCTATCACCTTCCAGTTTCTTTCTTCATCCCCCTTTCCCCACCTACCATGCTTCACCTATCACCTTCCAGCTTCTTACTTCATCCCCCTTTCCCCACCTACCAAACTTCACCTATCACCTTCCAGCTTCTTACTTCATCCCCCTTTCCCCACCTACCAAACTTCAACTATCACCTTCAAGTTTCTTTCTTCATCACCCTTTCCCCACCTACCAAACTTCACCTATCACCTTCCAGTTTCTTTCTTCATCCCCCTTTCCCCACCTACCATGCTTCACCTATCACCTTCCAGTTTCTTTCTTCATCCCCCTTTCCCCACCTACCAAACTTCACCTATCACCTTCCAGTTTCTTTCTTCATCCCCCTTTCCCCACCTACCATGCTTCACCTATCACCTTCCAGCTTCTTACTTCATCCCCCTTCCCCCACCTACCAAACTTCACCTATCACCTTCCAGCTTCTTTCTTCATCCCCCTTCCCCCACCTACCAAACTTCACCTATCACCTTCCAGCTTCTTACTTCATCCCCCTTCCCCCACCTACCAAACTTCACCTATCACCTTCCAGCTTCTTACTTCATCCCCCTTCCCCCACCTACCATGCTTCACCTATCACCTTCCAGCTTCTTTCTTCATCCCCCTTCCCCCACCTACCAAACTTCACCTATCACCTTCCAGTTTCTTTCTTCATCCCCCTTTCCCCACCTACCAAACTTCACCTATCACCTTCCAGCTTCTTATTTCATCCCCCTTCCAGCACCTACCAAGCTTCACCTATCACCTTCCAGTTTCTTACTTCATCCCCCTTTCCCCAACTACCAAACTTCACCTATCACCTTCCAGTTTCTTTCTTCATCCCCCTTCCCCCACCTACCATGCTTCACCTATCACCTTCCAGCTTCTTTCTTCATCCCCCTTCCCCCACCTACCATGCTTCACCTATCACCTTCCAGTTTCTTACTTCATCCCCCTTCCCCCACCTACCATGCTTCACCTATCACCTTCCAGTTTCTTAATTCATCCCCCTTCCCCCACCTACCATGCTTCACCTATCACCTTCCAGCTTCTTTCTTCATCCCCCTTCCCCCACCTACCAAACTTCACCTATCACCTTCCAGTTTCTTTCTTCATCCCCCTTTCCCCACCTACCATGCTTCACCTATCACCTTCCAGTTTCTTTCTTCATCCCCCTTTCCCCACCTACCAAACTTCACCTATCACCTACCAGTTTCTTACTTCATCCCCCTTTCCCCACCTACCATGCTTCACCTATCACCTTCTTACTTCATCCCCCTTTCCCCACCTACCAAACTTCACCTATCACCTTCCAGTTTCTTTCTTCATCCCCCGTTCCCCACCTACCAAACTTCACCTATCACCTTCCAGTTTCTTACTTCATCCCCCTTCCCCCACCTACCAAACTTCACCTATCACCTTCCAGTTTCTTTCTTCATCCCCCGTTCCCCACCTACCAAACTTCACCTATCACCTTCCAGTTTCTTACTTCATCCCCCTTCCCCCACCTACCAAACTTCACCTATCACCTTCCAGTTTCTTTCTTCATCCTCCTTTCCCCACCTACCATGCTTCACCTATCACCTTCCAGCTTCTTACTTCATCCCCCTTTCCCCACCTACCAAACTTCACCTATCACCTTCCAGCTTCTTACTTCATCCCCCTTTCCCCACCTACCAAACTTCACCTATCACCTTCCAGTTTCTTTCTTCATCCCCCTTTCCCCACCTACCATGCTTCACCTATCACCTTCCAGCTTCTTACTTCATCCCCCTTTCCCCACCTACCAAACTTCACCTATCACCTTCCAGTTTCTTTCTTCATCCCCCTTTCCCCACCTACCAAACTTCACCTATCACCTACCAGTTTCTTACTTCATCCCCCTTTCCCCACCTACCATGCTTCACCTATCACCTTCTTACTTCATCCCCCTTTCCCCACCTACCAAACTTCACCTGTCACCTACCAGTTTCTTACTTCATCCCCCTTTCCCCACCTACCAAACTTCACCTATCACCTTCCAGTTTCTTTCTTCATCCCCCTTTCCCCACCTACCATGCTTCACCTATCACCTTCCAGCTTCTTACTTCATCCCCCTTTCCCCACCTACCAAACTTCACCTATCACCTTCCAGCTTCTTACTTCATCCCCCTTTCCCCACCTACCAAACTTCACCTATCACCTTCCAGTTTCTTTCTTCATCCCCCTTTCCCCACCTACCAAACTTCACCTATCACCTTCCAGTTTCTTTCTTCATCCCCCTTTCCCCACCTACCATGCTTCACCTATCACCTTCCAGCTTCTTACTTCATCCCCCTTTCCCCACCTACCAAACTTCACCTATCACCTTCCAGCTTCTTACTTCATCCCCCTTTCCCCACCTACCAAACTTCACCTATCACCTACCAGTTTCTTACTTCATCCCCCTTTCCCCACCTACCATGCTTCACCTATCACCTTCCAGTTTCTTACTTCATCCCCCTTTCCCCACCTACCATGCTTCACCTATCACCTTCCAGCTTCTTACTTCATCCCCCTTTCCCCACCTACCAAACTTCACCTATCACCTTCCAGCTTCTTACTTCATCCCCCTTTCCCCACCTACCAAACTTCACCTATCACCTTCCAGCTTCTTACTTCATCCCCCTTTCCCCACCTACCAAACTTCACCTATCACCTTCCAGCTTCTTTCTTCATCCCCCTTTCCCCACCTACCAAACTTCACCTATCACCTTCCAGTTTCTTTCTTCATCCCCCTTCCCCCACCTACCATGCTTCACCTATCACCTTCCAGCTTCTTTCTTCATCCCCCTTTCCCCACCTACCATGCTTCACCTATCACCTTCCAGCTTCTTACTTCATCCCCCTTCCCCCACCTACCATGCTTCACCTATCACCTTCCAGTTTCTTTCTTCATCCCCCTTCCCCCACCTACCATGCTTCACCTATCACCTTCCAGTTTCTTTCTTCATCCCCCTTTCCCCACCTACCATGCTTCACCTATCACCTTCCAGCTTCTTTCTTCATCCCCCTTCCCCCACCTACCATGCTTCACCTATCACCTTCCAGCTTCTTACTTCATCCCCCTTTCCCCACCTACCATGCTTCACCTATCACCTTCCAGCTTCTTACTTCATCCCCCTTCCCCCACCTACCATGCTTCACCTATCACCTTCCAGCTTCTTACTTCATCCCCTTCCCCCACCTACCATGCTTCACCTATCACCTTCCAGCTTCTTACTTCATCCCCCTTCCCCCACCTACCAAACTTCACCTATCACCTTCCAGTTTCTTTCTTCATCCCCCTTTCCCCACCTACCAAACTTCACCTATCACCTACCAGTTTCTTACTTCATCCCCCTTTCCCCACCTACCATGCTTCACCTATCACCTTCCAGTTTCTTACTTCATCCCCCTTTCCCCACCTACCATGCTTCACCTATCACCTTCCGGCTTCTTTCTTCATCCCCCTTCCCCCAACTACCAAACTTCACCTATCACCTTCCAGTTTCTTTCTTCATCCCCCTTTCCCCACCTACCAAACTTCACCTATCACCTACCAGTTTCTTACTTCATCCCCCTTTCCCCACCTACCATGCTTCACCTATCACCTTCCAGCTTCTTACTTCATCCCCCTTTCCCCAACTACCATGCTTCACCTATCACCTTCCAGCTTCTTACTTCATCCCCCTTTCCCCAACTACCATGCTTCACCTATCACCTTCTTACTTCATCCCCCTTTCCCCACCTACCAAACTTCACCTATCACCTTCCAGTTTCTTTCTTCATCCCCATTTCCCCACCTACCAAACTTCACCGATCACCTTCCAGCTTCTTTCTTCATCCCCCTTCCCCCACCTACCATGCTTCACCTATCACCTTCCAGCTTCTTACTTCATCCCTCTTTCCCCAACTACCATGCTTCACCTATCACCTTCCAGCTTCTTACTTCATCCCCCTTCCCCCACCTACCATGCTTCACATATCACCTTCCAGCTTCTTACTTCATCCCCCTTCCCCCACCTATCAAACTTCACCTATCAGCTTCCAGTTTCTTTCTTCTTCCCCCTTTCCCCACCTACCATGCTTCACCTATCACCTTCCAGTTTCTTTCTTCATCCCCCTTCCCCCACCTACCATGCTTCACCTATCACCTTCCAGTTTCTTTCTTCATCCCCCTTTCCCCACCTACCATGCTTCACCTATCACCTTCCAGCTTCTTACTTCATCCCCCTTTCCCCAACTACCATGCTTCACCTATCACCTTCCAGCTTCTTACTTCATCCCCCTTCCCCCACCTACCATGCTTCACCTATCACCTTCCAGTTTCTTTCTTCATCCCCCTTTCCCCACCTACCATGCTTCACCTATCACCTTCCAGCTTCTTACTTCATCCCCCTTTCCCCAACTACCATGCTTCACCTATCACCTTCCAGCTTCTTACTTCATCCCCCTTTCCCCACCTACCAAACTTCACCTATCACCTTCCAGCTTCTTTCTTCATCCCCCTTCCCCAACCTACCAAACTTCACCTATACCTTCCAGTTTCTTTCTTCATCCCCCTTTCCCCACTTACCAAACTTCACCTATCACCTTCCAGCTTCTTACTTCATCCCCCTTCCCCCACCTACCAAACTTCACCTATCACCTTCCAGATTCTTACTTCATCCCCCTTTCCCCACCTACCAAGCTTCACCTATCACCTTCCAGCTTCTTACTTCATCCCCCTTCCCCCACCTACCAAACTTCACCTATCACCTTCCAGCTTCTTACTTCATCCCCTTCCTCCACCTACCAAACTTCACCTATCACCTTCCAGCTTCTTACTTCATCCCCCTTCCCCCACCTACCATGCTTCACCTATCACCTTCCAGCTTCTTTCTTCATCCCCCTTCCCCCACCTACCAAACTTCACCTATCACCTTCCAGTTTCTTTCTTCATCCCGCTTTCCCCACCTACCAAACTTCACCTATCACCTTCCAGTTTCTTTCTTCATCCCCCTTTCCCCACCTACCATGCTTCACCTATCACCTTCCAGCTTCTTACTTCATCCCCCTTTCCCCACCTACCAAACTTCACCTATCACCTTGCAGCTTCTTACTTCATCCCCCTTTCCCCACCTACCAAACTTCACCTATCACCTTCCAGTTTCTTTCTTCATCCCCCTTTCCCCACCTACCAAACTTCACCTATCACCTTCCAGTTTCTTTCTTCATCCCCCTTTCCCCACCTACCATGCTTCACCTATCACCTTCCAGCTTCTTACTTCATCCCCCTTTCCCCAACTACCATGCTTCACCTATCACCTTCCAGCTTCTTACTTCATCCCCCTTTCCCCACCTACCAAACTTCACCTATCACCTTCCAGCTTCTTACTTCATCCCCCTTTCCCCACCTACCAAACTTCACCTATCACCTTCCAGTTTCTTTCTTCATCCCCCTTTCCCCACCTACCAAACTTCACCTATCACCTTCCAGTTTCTTTCTTCATCCCCCTTTCCCCACCTACCATGCTTCACCTATCACCTTCCAGCTTCTTTCTTCATCCCCCTTTCCCCACCTACCAAACTTCACCTATCACCTTCCAGTTTCTTTCTTCATCCCCCTTCCCCCACCTACCATGCTTCACCTATCACCTTCCATTTTCTTTCTTCATCCCCCTTCCCCCACCTACTATGCTTCACCTATCACCTTCCAGCTTCTTACTTCATCCCCCTTCCCCCACCTACCAAACTTCACCTATCACCTTCCAGTTTCTTTCTTCATCCCCCTTTCCCCAACTACCAAACTTCACCTATCACCTTCCAGTTTCTTACTTCATCCCCCTTCCCCCACCTACCATGCTTCACCTATCACCTTCCAGCTTCTTACTTCATCCCCCTTTCCCCAACTACCATGCTTCACCTATCACCTTCCAGCTTCTTACTTCATCCCCCTTTCCCCACCTACCATGCTTCACCTATCACCTTCCAGCTTCTTTCTTCATCCCCCTTTCCCCACCTAGCAAACTTCACCTATCACCTTCCAGTTTCTTTCTTCATCCCCCTTTCCCCACCTACCAAACTTCACCTATCAACTACCAGTTTCTTACTTCATCCCCCTTTCCCCACCTACCATGCTTCACCTATCACCTTCCAGCTTCTTACTTCATCCCCCTACCCCCACCTACCAAACTTCACCTATCACCTTCCAGCTTCTTTCTTCATCCCCCTTCCCCCACCTACCAAACTTCACCTATCACCTTCCAGTTTCTTTCTTCATCCCCCTTTCCCCACTTACCAAACTTCACCTATCACCTTCCAGCTTCTTACTTCATCCCCCTTCCCCCACCTACCAAACTTCACCTATCACCTTCCAGCTTCTTACTTCATCCCCCTTTCCACACCTACCAAGCTTCACCTATCACCTTCCAGCTTCTTTCTTCATCCCCCTTCCCCCACCTACCAAACTTCACCTATCACCTTCCAGTTTCTTTCTTCATCCCCCTTTCCCCACCTACCAAACTTCACCTATCACCTTCCAGCTTCTTACTTCATCCCCCTTCCACCACCTACCAAGCTTCACCTATCACCTTCCAGTTTCTTACTTCATCCCCCTTTCCCCAACTACCAAACTTCACCTATCACCTTCCAGTTTCTTTCTTCATCCCCCTTTCCCCACCTACCATGCTTCACCTATCACCTTCCAGTTTCTTACTTCATCCCCCTTCCCCCACCTACCATGCTTCACCTATCACCTTCCAGCTTCTTTCTTCATCCCCCTTCCCCCACCTACCATGCTTCACCTATCACCTTCCAGTTTCTTACTTCATCCCCCTTTCCCCACCTACCATGCTTCACCTATCACCTTCCGGCTTCTTTCTTCATCCCCCTTCCCCCAACTACCAAACTTCACCTATCACCTTCCGGTTTCTTTCTTCATCCCCCTTTCCCCACCTAACAAACTTCACCTATCACCTACCAGTTTCTTACTTCATCCCCCTTCCCCCACCTACCATGCTTCACCTATCACCTTCCAGTTTCTTTCTTCATCCCCCTTTCCCCAACTACCAAACTTCACCTATCACCTTCCAGTTTCTTTCTTCATCCCCCTTCCCCCACCTACCATGCTTCACCTATCACCTTCCAGCTTCTTTCTTCATCCCCCTTCCCCCACCTACCATGCTTCACCTATCACCTTCCAGTTTCTTACTTCATCCCCCTTCCCCCACATACCATGCTTCACCTATCACCTTCCAGCTTCTTTCTTCATCCCCCTTCCCCCACCTACCAAACTTCACCTATCACCTTCCAGTTTCTTTCTTCATCCCCCTTTCCCCACCTACCAAACTTCACCTATCACCTACCAGTTTCTTACTTCATCCCCCTTTCCCCACCTACCATGCTTCACCTATCACCTTCTTACTTCATCCCCCTTTCCCCACCTACCAAACTTCACCTATCACCTTCCAGTTTCTTTCTTCATCCCCCTTTCCCCACCTACCAAACTTCACCTATCACCTTCCAGTTTCTTTCTTCATCCCCCTTTCCCCACCTACCATGCTTCACCTATCACCTTCCAGCTTCTTACTTCATCCCCCTTTCCCCACCTACCAAACTTCACCTATCACCTTCCAGTTTCTTTCTTCATCCCCCTTTCCCCACCTACCAAACTTCACCTATCACCTTCCAGTTTCTTTCTTCATCCCCCTTTCCCCACCTACCAAACTTCACCTATCACCTTCCAGTTTCTTTCTTCATCCCCCTTTCCCCACCTACCATGCTTCACCTATCACCTTCCAGCTTCTTACTTCATCCCCCTTTCCCCACCTACCAAACTTCACCTATCACCTTCCAGCTTCTTACTTCATCCCCCTTTCCCCACCTACCAAACTTCACCTATCACCTTCCAGTTTCTTTCTTCATCCCCCTTTCCCCACCTACCAGACTTCACCTATCACCTACCAGTTTCTTACTTCATCACCCTTTCCCCACCTACCATGCTTCACCTATCATCTTCTTACTTCATCCCCCTTTCCCCACCTACCAAACTTCACCTATCACCTTCCAGTTTCTTTCTTCATCCCCCTTTCCCCACCTACCATGCTTCACCTATCACCTTCCAGCTTCTTACTTCATCCCCCTTTCCCCACCTACCATGCTTCACCTATCATCTTCTTACTTCATCCCCCTTTCCCCACCTACCAAACTTCACCTATCACCTACCAGTTTCTTACTTCATCCCCCTTTCCCCACCTACCATGCTTCACCTATCATCTTCTTACTTCATCCCCCTTTCCCCACCTACCAAACTTCACCTATCACCTTCCAGTTTCTTTCTTCATCCCCCTTTCCCCACCTACCATGCTTCACCTATCACCTTCCAGCTTCTTTCTTCATCCCCCTTTCCCCACCTACCATGCTTCACCTATCACCTTCCAGCTTCTTACTTCATCCGCCTTTCCCCACCAACCATGCTTCACCTATCACCTTCCAGTTTCTTTCTTCATCCCCCTTTCCCCACCTACCGAACTTCACCTATCACCTTCCAGTTTCTTTCTTCATCCCCCTTTCCCCACCTACCATGCTTCACCTATCACCTTCCAGCTTCTTACTTCATCCCCCTTTCCCCACCTACCAAACTTCACCTATCACCTTCCAGCTTCTTACTTCATCCCCCTTTCCCCACCTACCAAACTTCAACTATCACCTTCAAGTTTCTTTCTTCATCACCCTTTCCCCACCTACCAAACTTCACCTATCACCTTCCAGTTTCTTTCTTCATCCCCCTTTCCCCACCTACCATGCTTCACCTATCACCTTCCAGTTTCTTTCTTCATCCCCCTTTCCCCACCTACCAAACTTCACCTATCACCTTCCAGTTTCTTTCTTCATCCCCCTTTCCCCACCTACCATGCTTCACCTATCACCTTCCAGCTTCTTACTTCATCCCCCTTCCCCCACCTACCAAACTTCACCTATCACCTTCCAGCTTCTTTCTTCATCCCCCTTCCCCCACCTACCAAACTTCACCTATCACCTTCCAGCTTCTTACTTCATCCCCCTTCCCCCACCTACCAAACTTCACCTATCACCTTCCAGCTTCTTACTTCATCCCCCTTCCCCCACCTACCATGCTTCACCTATCACCTTCCAGCTTCTTTCTTCATCCCCCTTCCCCCACCTACCAAACTTCACCTATCACCTTCCAGTTTCTTTCTTCATCCCCCTTTCCCCACCTACCAAACTTCACCTATCACCTTCCAGCTTCTTATTTCATCCCCCTTCCAGCACCTACCAAGCTTCACCTATCACCTTCCAGTTTCTTACTTCATCCCCCTTTCCCCAACTACCAAACTTCACCTATCACCTTCCAGTTTCTTTCTTCATCCCCCTTCCCCCACCTACCATGCTTCACCTATCACCTTCCAGCTTCTTTCTTCATCCCCCTTCCCCCACCTACCATGCTTCACCTATCACCTTCCAGTTTCTTACTTCATCCCCCTTCCCCCACCTACCATGCTTCACCTATCACCTTCCAGTTTCTTAATTCATCCCCCTTCCCCCACCTACCATGCTTCACCTATCACCTTCCAGCTTCTTTCTTCATCCCCCTTCCCCCACCTACCAAACTTCACCTATCACCTTCCAGTTTCTTTCTTCATCCCCCTTTCCCCACCTACCATGCTTCACCTATCACCTTCCAGTTTCTTTCTTCATCCCCCTTTCCCCACCTACCAAACTTCACCTATCACCTACCAGTTTCTTACTTCATCCCCCTTTCCCCACCTACCATGCTTCACCTATCACCTTCTTACTTCATCCCCCTTTCCCCACCTACCAAACTTCACCTATCACCTTCCAGTTTCTTTCTTCATCCCCCGTTCCCCACCTACCAAACTTCACCTATCACCTTCCAGTTTCTTACTTCATCCCCCTTCCCCCACCTACCAAACTTCACCTATCACCTTCCAGTTTCTTTCTTCATCCCCCGTTCCCCACCTACCAAACTTCACCTATCACCTTCCAGTTTCTTACTTCATCCCCCTTCCCCCACCTACCAAACTTCACCTATCACCTTCCAGTTTCTTTCTTCATCCTCCTTTCCCCACCTACCATGCTTCACCTATCACCTTCCAGCTTCTTACTTCATCCCCCTTTCCCCACCTACCAAACTTCACCTATCACCTTCCAGCTTCTTACTTCATCCCCCTTTCCCCACCTACCAAACTTCACCTATCACCTTCCAGTTTCTTTCTTCATCCCCCTTTCCCCACCTACCATGCTTCACCTATCACCTTCCAGCTTCTTACTTCATCCCCCTTTCCCCACCTACCAAACTTCACCTATCACCTTCCAGTTTCTTTCTTCATCCCCCTTTCCCCACCTACCAAACTTCACCTATCACCTACCAGTTTCTTACTTCATCCCCCTTTCCCCACCTACCATGCTTCACCTATCACCTTCTTACTTCATCCCCCTTTCCCCACCTACCAAACTTCACCTGTCACCTACCAGTTTCTTACTTCATCCCCCTTTCCCCACCTACCAAACTTCACCTATCACCTTCCAGTTTCTTTCTTCATCCCCCTTTCCCCACCTACCATGCTTCACCTATCACCTTCCAGCTTCTTACTTCATCCCCCTTTCCCCACCTACCAAACTTCACCTATCACCTTCCAGCTTCTTACTTCATCCCCCTTTCCCCACCTACCAAACTTCACCTATCACCTTCCAGTTTCTTTCTTCATCCCCCTTTCCCCACCTACCAAACTTCACCTATCACCTTCCAGTTTCTTTCTTCATCCCCCTTTCCCCACCTACCATGCTTCACCTATCACCTTCCAGCTTCTTACTTCATCCCCCTTTCCCCACCTACCAAACTTCACCTATCACCTTCCAGCTTCTTACTTCATCCCCCTTTCCCCACCTACCAAACTTCACCTATCACCTACCAGTTTCTTACTTCATCCCCCTTTCCCCACCTACCATGCTTCACCTATCACCTTCCAGTTTCTTACTTCATCCCCCTTTCCCCACCTACCATGCTTCACCTATCACCTTCCAGCTTCTTACTTCATCCCCCTTTCCCCACCTACCAAACTTCACCTATCACCTTCCAGCTTCTTACTTCATCCCCCTTTCCCCACCTACCAAACTTCACCTATCACCTTCCAGCTTCTTACTTCATCCCCCTTTCCCCACCTACCAAACTTCACCTATCACCTTCCAGCTTCTTTCTTCATCCCCCTTTCCCCACCTACCAAACTTCACCTATCACCTTCCAGTTTCTTTCTTCATCCCCCTTCCCCCACCTACCATGCTTCACCTATCACCTTCCAGCTTCTTTCTTCATCCCCCTTTCCCCACCTACCATGCTTC
Source organism: Hemitrygon akajei (assembly GCF_048418815.1). NCBI lineage: Eukaryota > Metazoa > Chordata > Chondrichthyes > Myliobatiformes > Dasyatidae > Hemitrygon > Hemitrygon akajei. Next base: position 96,571,670 of record NC_133126.1, read on the forward strand.
ACCTATCACCTTCCAGCTTCTTACTTCATCCCCCTTCCCCCACCTACCATGCTTCACCTATCACCTTCCAGTTTCTTTCTTCATCCCCCTTCCCCCACCTACCATGCTTCACCTATCACCTTCCAGTTTCTTTCTTCATCCCCCTTTCCCCACCTACCATGCTTCACCTATCACCTTCCAGCTTCTTTCTTCATCCCCCTTCCCCCACCTACCATGCTTCACCTATCACCTTCCAGCTTCTTACTTCATCCCCCTTTCCCCACCTACCATGCTTCACCTATCACCTTCCAGCTTCTTACTTCATCCCCCTTCCCCCACCTACCATGCTTCACCTATCACCTTCCAGCTTCTTACTTCATCCCCTTCCCCCACCTACCATGCTTCACCTATCACCTTCCAGCTTCTTACTTCATCCCCCTTCCCCCACCTACCAAACTTCACCTATCACCTTCCAGTTTCTTTCTTCATCCCCCTTTCCCCACCTACCAAACTTCACCTATCACCTACCAGTTTCTTACTTCATCCCCCTTTCCCCACCTACCATGCTTCACCTATCACCTTCCAGCTTCTTACTTCATCCCTCTTTCCCCAACTACCATGCTTCACCTATCACCTTCCAGCTTCTTACTTCATCCCCCTTTCCCCACCTACTATGCTTCACAGATCACCTTCCAGCTTCTTACTTCATCCCCTTCCCCCACCTACCATGCTTCACCTATCACCTTCCTGCTTCTTTCTTCATCCCCCTTCCCCCACCTACTATGCTTCACCTATTACCTTCCAGCTTCTTACTTCATCCCCTTCCCCCACCTACCATGCTTCACCTATCACCTTCCAGCTTCTTTCTTCATCCCCCTTCCCCCACCTACCATGCTTCACCTATCACCTTCCAGCTTGTCCTCCTTCCCTTTTCCCTACTTCTTATTCTGGCATTTTCCCCATTCTTTTCCAGTCCCGATGAAGGGTCTTGGCTGGAAACTTTCACTGTTTATTCATTTCTATAGATGCTGCCTGACCTGCTGAGTTCCTCCTGCATTTTTTTGTGTGAGAATCTGTGGATGTTGAGGCTCCACTTTCAATCCTGGCTCCAGGAGTGGTGCCAGGATTGAAAGACACAGTACAATACTGTTTTTAATAAGGGAGGAAGGTAAGTAACCACATAGTTGCCAGGCAGTAGAGGGTCAGTTACTGGATGTTATTCTGAGGACTTGTAATCCTCAGCGTAGAAAGGAATAGCATAATTGGCAGCAGTTAGCATGGGTTTGTTCGGGTGTCTGATTATTGATGAGAATGGTGCTTTTGATGTAGGTTTTGTGGGTTTTTGCAAGAATTTGAACAAAGCCTAACATGGCAGCTTTGTCAAAAACTAAAAGCCTGGATCCAAAGGAGCATGGCAGATTGGCAGAGTGGCGGGAAGCAAAGGGTTTTGTGATTGGCAGCTGTTACCAGTGGTATGTGGCCTATTGCTTGCTGTAATTTGGACTAAATGTGAGGGACGCTATTTTAAAAAGAGATGCTTATTTAAAACAATCGGCCATATGTTTGAGAGTGAGAAGGAACAGATTGATCACAATGAGATTTAATCCAGTTAAGTGTGAGGTAACAGATCTGGCAAAATGCAACAAGGTTAAAGGGACATACGGTGGTGTGGAGAAACCAGGGGGCTTGGAATGCATATGCACTAATATTTAAAGGCAACAGAGAATGTTTATAAGGTGGTTAAAAAGATATTTAGGACACGTTCATGTATTATATAAGGTCCATAAAAGTAGAGAGGGAACAGACACAAAATGCTGGAGGAACTCTGCAGGCGAGGCAGCATCTGTAGAAAAGAATACAGTCGACATTTTCGGGCCAAGACCCTTCATCAGGAATAGAGCAAAAAAGATGAGGAGTCGGTTAGAAGGTGGGGAGAGGAGAAGAAGAAACACAAAGTAATAGGTGAAACTGGGAGGAGAGAAGGGGTGAAGTAAAGAGCTGGGAAGTTGGTGGAAGGGCTGGAGAGGGGGGAATCTAATTGGAGATGACAGAAGACCATGGAAGAAGGAAAGGGGGAGAGGAGCACAGGAGGGAGGCAATGGAAATGTAAAGACAGAAGGTGAGAGACGGAAAAGCGGATGGGGAATGGTGGGTGGGGGAGCATTACTGGAAGTTTGAGAAATCGATGTTCACGCCATCGGGTTGAAAGCTGCCCGGACGGGATATAAGGTGTTGTTCCTTCAACCTGAGTGTAATCTCATCACAACAGTAGAGGGTGCCATGTACTGCCATGTTGGAGTAGGAATGGAAAGTGGAATTAAAATGGGTGGCCACTGGGAGATCCAGCTTTTTTGGGCAGATGGAGTTTAGATGCTTGGTGAAGCGGTCTCCCAATCTATGTCAGGTTTCACTGATAAACAGGAGGCCAAACCGGGAGCACCATACGCAGTAAATGACCCCCACAGACTCACCGGTGAAGTGTCGCCTCACCTGGAAGGACTGTTTGGGGCCCTGAATAGTAGTGAGGGAGGAGATGTAGGGGCAGGTGTAGCACTAGTTTCGTTTGTAAGGATAAGTACCAGGAGGGAGATCAGTGGGGAAGGATGAATGGACAAGGGAGTTGTGTAGGGAGCGATCCCTGCAGGAAGTGGGGTGGGGAAAGATGTGCTTGATGGTGGGATCCCGTTGGAGGTGGTGGAAGTTATGGAGAACTATGTGCTGACACCGATGCTCTTCACACCCACCCTATCTAGTCCTTTCAACATTCGGTAGGTTTCAAGGAGGTTCCACCCCCCCCCCCCCCAACATTCTCCTAAATTCCAGTGAGTACAGGCCCAAAGCTGCCAAATGCTCCTCATATGTTAACCCCTTCATTCCTGGCATCATCCTTGTGAACCTCCTCTGGACTCTTCCCAATGACAACACGTCCCCTCTGAGATATCATTGTCGACAGTACTCCAAGTGCGGCCTCGGCATGATCTCATCACTTTTATATTCTATTCCCCTTGAAATAAATGGCAACATTTGTTGGTAAAGTGGTAAATTGTAAAAAAAAATTGCAGCATGCTGCTGTGCAGAGGGACTTGGGAGTGATTGTGTATGAATAGCAAAAAGTTGGTTTGCAGGTGCAGCAGGCGATCAAGAAGGCAAATGGGATGTTGGCCTTCATTGTTAGAGGGAGGTTATCCTATAACCGTACAGGATACTGGTGAGGCCGCACCTGGAGTATTGTGTGTAGTTCTGGTCTCCTTACTTGAGGAAGGATATACTGGCTTTGGAGGCAGTGCAGAGGAGGTTCACCAAGTTGATTCCAGAGATGAGGGGATTAGACTATGAGGAGAGATTGAGTTGCCTCAGACTGTACTTGCTGGAATTCAGAAGAATGAGAGGAGATCTTATTGATACATATAAAATTATGAAATGGATAGATAAGATAGAGGTAGGAAAGTTGTTTCCACTGGTAGGTGAGTCTTGAACTAGGGGGCATAGCTCAAGGTTCAAGGGAGTAGATTTAGGACAGAGTTGAGGAGGAACTGCTTTTCCCAGAGAGTGGTGAATCTGAGAGATTCTCTGCCCAATGAAGTAGTGGAGGCTACCTCGGTAAATATATTTAAGACAAAGTTGGATAGGTTGTTGCATAGTAGGGGAATTAAGGGTTATGGGGTAAAGGTGAAGATGAGTCCATGGCCAGATCAGCCATGATCTTACTGTATGGCAGAGGAAGCTTGACAGGCCAAATGGCCCACTCCTTCTTCTGTTTCTTATGTTTTTATTTAACATTGCATTTGCTGCTTTTACCACAGACTCAACCTGTAAACCCCTAAGTCCCTCTGCACCTCTGATGTTTGAACCTTATCCTCATTTAGATAACAGTCCGCACTATTGTTCCTTTCACCAAGATGTATTCTCATACGTTTTCCAACATGGTATTCCATCTGCCAGTTTTTGCCCATTTTTTCCAATTTGTTTAAGTCCTGCTGCAATTGCATTGCTTCCTTAGCACTACTTACATCTCCATCTATCTTTGTATCATCCACCAACTTTGCCACAAAGCCATCGATTCAATTATCGACAACAATGTGAAAAGTAGTGGGTCCCGATACTGACCCCTGAGGAGCACCACTAGTTACTGGCAGCTAGAAAAGACCCCTTTTATTCCCACTCACTGCTGCTTGCCTGTCAGCCATTCTGCTATCCATGCCAGTATCTTTGCTGTAACATCATGGGATTTTATCTTATTAAGCAGCCTTGTGTGTGGCACCTTAGTAAACACCTTCTGATGTGAGTTGTGGTTCTCCCTCTCAAGTTGCAGTATGAATTCAATCATAATGTGATCATGGCCTCCTAAGGATTCCTTTGTATTAATCTCCCGAATGAGATCTGGGTTATTACACAACACCCAATCTAAGATGGCCTTTCCCCGAGAAGGCTCAAGCACAAGCTGCTCTAAAAAGCCATCTTATAGGCATTCAATGAACTCCCTCTCTTGTGTTCCGACACCAACCTGATTTTCCCAGTCCACTTGCATATTTAAGTTCCCCATTACAATAGTGTCATTACCCTGATCTCATATCTTTTCCAGCTCCTTTTGTAATCTCAACCCCACATCTTGGCTACTGTTTGGAGGCCTATATATGATTCCCATAATGGTTTTTTTTTTACCCTTTCAATTTCTTAACTTCACCCACAAAGATTCAACATTCTCTGACCCTGTGTCACCTCTTTTAAAGATGTAATTCCATCTCTTAACAACAGAGCCACACCACTGTCTATGCCTTCCTGCCTGTCCTTTTGATACAAAGTATAGCCTTTGATGTGAAGCTCCCAACTATGGCCTTCTGTCTTCTCCTTTCAAATTCCCTCTTCTCCAGCCCTGTATCTCTTTCATCAATCATTCCCAGCTCTTTACTCCACCCCTACCCCCTCCCTGTTTCACCTATCACCCTCACCTCCACACACCTTCTAACTCTGACTCTTCATCTTTTTTTTCTCCAATCCTGATGAAGGGTCTTGGCCCGAAAGGTTGACTGTACTCTTTTGTAGATGCTGCCTGGTCTGAGTTCCTCCAGCATTTTGTGTGTGTTGCTTGGATTTTCAGCACCTGCAGATTTTCTCTTGTTTGAGATTGTACTGAAGTTCTGTGCAACTCCAACAACCAGGGCACAGCATGCAAACTGTGTACAGATCTGGCTACTACTGTTAGGAAGATGTGTTTGCCCTGTAGGGGGGTGTTGAGATGTTCTAAAAGGATGTTGCCAGAACTTTTTTTGTACATAGGAGGCTGAGGGGAGATTTCATAAGACATGGAAGCAGGATTAGGCCATTTGGCCCATCGAGTCTGCTTTGTCATTTTGTCATTGCTGATTCATTTCCCTCTCAACCCTATTCTGCTTTCTTCCCGTACCCTGATTAATCAAGAAGCTATCAACCTTCGCCTTAGATACAGCCAATGGTTTGTCCTCCACAGATTCACCACCCTTTGGCTAAAGAAATTCCTCCTCAACTCTGCCCTAAATGGACATCCTTCTATTCTGAGGCTGTGCCCTCTGGTCCTAGACTTGCCCACCATAGGAAACATCTTCTCCAGATCTGCTCTATCTGCATGTTTTAACGTTCAGTAAGTTTCAAGGAGATTCCCCTCAGTTTTCTCAATTCCAGCAAATAAAGGTTCAGAGCCATGAATCACTCTTCATACGATAAGCCTTTCATTTCCAGGTTCATCCTTGTGAATCTGCTCTGAATCCTCTCCAATGTCGGCATGTCCTTTCTTAAATATGAGGCCCAGAACTGCTCATAATATTCCAAGTGAGCTGTCTATAATAGAAGGGCCTAGGTAGGGTAAGTACGAAGGGACAATTTCTTGGCAGAAGGCATAGATCTGGTAGAAGATTTTGAGGGGAAGATAAAGATAAATGTTTTGATTCTGCAGATGGTAGATATCGGGAGCTCACTGAGGCAGGAATCCTCACTACAGTTAAACGGGAGGGACTTGGAACTGCGACTCATGGGGGCTATAGAACTGGTGTTGGAAGGTGGGATTTAACTGGGTAGTTCTTTATAAACTGGCATAGACTTGATGGGTCAAATAGCCTCTTCTGTTGTGAATTTTGGGTAATAACTTCAGAGTACAATTTCAGGAAATTGAGTAACACCCAGCTCTACAATACAGTGCCTCTATATTTTGGAGAAAGTAAAAGATAGGTAAAAATTCTTTAGAATTGAATGGATGGTGTTTTGACCAGTATAGAAGTATTTGTCTCTCCTCTATAATGGGGTTGGGGGGGGGGGGGTTCATGAGACTTTGAGGAAGTGAATTACTACTGTTGAAGAGAATGGGCAAAGTCTTCTGAATCCTAACCTGTTAGTATTTCCCAGTTGTTTTGGACGGAGAGGTCACAAAGAAACATAGTTAATCAGAGTCTGATCATGATTACCGTAAATTCCGGACTACAGAGCGCACCTGATTTTAAGCCGCAGGTGTCCCACGTTGTAATATGAGATATTTACACAGAAAGATATTACACGTGAGGATTTTTTAACTTTTAATTAAATCTGTATGGTAACATAAACAAATACATATTGCAAATGCTTTTTTTCGAACAGTGCCTGTAACACAGCTACTTTTAAATATACATACGTATCGGTAACACACAAATTACGTTGCGTATACTTTTTTACTGAACAGTGCACGAACAACATTCCAATATCTCCTAACGACTGGTAAAAAAAATATATACACTGCAGCCTACCAGGAAAAGTTATTGATCGCCTTCTTCATCTTCCTCCTGCGCACTAAAACCATCAAAGTCCTCTTCTTCAGTGTCCGAATTGAACAACCTCAGGATCTCGTCACTCACTTCAGTCTCTTCGTTGTCACTCTCACTTGAGCGCACACGGTCCTCTTCATCACGCAGCAGTCCAGCCTTTCGAAACCCGTTGGTGATGGTGGATGTTGTGACACGGCTCCACGCATTTAGGATCCACTGGCAGACTTGAGTTAAAGATGCTCTTCGCATGCGGCCTGTTTTGGTAAAGGATTTCTCGCCGCTCGTCATCCAAGTCTCCCACTCAACGCGCAGCGCCACTTTAAATGCCCGGTTCACGCTGATGTCCAGTGGCTGCAAATACTTCGTGGTGCCCCCAGGAATCACAGCTGGAATTGAGTTTGTACTCTTGATGGCAGCTTTCACTGAATCTGTTATGTGGGCCCTCATGCTGTCCATAACGAGCAATGCTTTTTTTCTGTGAAAAAATCCCCCTGGTTGCTTGGCGTAGCACTCTCTCAGCCAATCCTTCATTAGACTCTCCATCATCCAACCTTTCTTATTGACTTTCACCATGATTTGGGAATTTTTCCTTTGGCATTGTCAGCCGCTTAAAAATCACCATCGGTGGAAGCTTTAGTCCGGATGCTGTGCAGCTCAGAACACAAGTAAAATGCGTTCTCTCATGGCCACTTGTTTTCAGTGTGATGGACGAGTCACCTTTTTTATTAACAGTCCGAGTGAGAGGCAGGTCAAACGTCAAAGGTACTTCATCCATATTTATGATATCATCTGGCCCGATGGAATTCTCCGCTATCTTTGTTTGAGTGAATGTGCGGAAGTTAGCAAGTTTTTCCTCGTGGTCGGGAGGGAGCTGCTGATACAGAGTCGTGCGTACCCTGACGGACAGGCCTTTTCGTCTCATAAATCTAAAACACCACGATGGCCCACCTCTAAAATCTTCGATTTTCATTTTGGTGGCGATTGCTTTAGCCTTCAGTCTGATCTGCACGGTGGAAACACCGCGGCCGCCTGCTCTCTGTGTGTTAACCCAGTCTTCAAGAAAGTTTTCAAGTTCGGGCCATCTGCTATGATTACCTCTGAAAGCTTTTGTCGTCTTTTTGCATTGACTCAGTTCTTCACGCTGGCGTCTCCACCGTCTCACCATCGATTCATTTATGCCAAGATTATGTGCAGCAGCTCAATTTCCTTCTTCAACCGCCAGATTGATCGCCTTTAACTTAAAAGCTGCATCATATGCTTTTCTTCGAGTGTTTTCCATGTTGATGAGGGTGAGTACAAATGACTGATTTACAATAATTTAATTGTGAAAGTGCGCTTGATTTATCGTACAATTTCATTGGACCTCTGTGAACTACTCATCAATTTTATTGGTCTACTGTTACGAGGCAAAATGTTTTTGGCGGCATGAAAAAAAAACATGCATTAGCCGCACCGTAGTATAGGCCGCAGTGTTCAAAGCGTGGGAAAAAAGTAGTGGCTTATAGTCTGGAATTTACGGTAAATAGGATGTGTGTGAAAACTCCAGAAACAAACAGTGCTTGAAAACTACTCCAATAACTCGGGACACTATGGCTAACCTTAACCCTTCAGCAGCAACTTCTTTAATCCTTTAATTCTCTTGGATTCCAAAAACCTTATTGGTGGCAAACTTGAATGTATTCAATAACCGCACCTGTACCCTAAGATTTGCAGTTCACTAAGTTACAAAATTCTTTTCTCACCCCCAGTCCTAAAGAATCAACCTACTAAATCTAGACTGTCTATCATTGGAGGGAATATTCAGCAATTCAAATCTAAATTCTATAAATGTGGATATAGCCAATTCAATTTCTCCTCCTGAACAATCACTGATCCCAGAAAACACTTAAGAGATTGCAACTATAGTTTGTATATTTTTAAGCTTTGAAGTGTATATGTACTGGGCCGTTGCGGGTGAAGGACTACATCTTTGTAGTTGAATGACCATGCTCTCTCTCTTTCGATGGTGGGGAGAGTTTGCTGCCGATTCTTGAGTCAGAGAATTTCGAATAAAAAGGGAGGTGGCGGACAGTAACATCGTACTAATGCCTGTTTGTTGGTCTCCCCATTCACTGTGGAGTGTGTGACATCTCTCCGTCCCTTGTTAGTGAGAGAGAGAGCCCGTGGCATGTCAAACTGTCGGGTTAACAATAATTTTTGTTGAATACAGATCACGGTCTCTCTTTGGGGGCTTTGCTGTTGCTTGGTGGGTGCTGGGTCCTGATGCATTTTGCTGAAATAGGTGGGGGAGGATTGATGTTTTGCTACTCCTTGGGGGGGGGGGAAGGGGGGCTTTAGGGTTCTAATATTTTTCTGTTATTCGTTCTTTTGGGGTTCTTGTTTTTCTTGGATGTCTGAAGACTAAGAAATTCAGGTTGTATGCTGTATACGTTAAACCATGTAACAGTATATGTTCAATCTGGATATTGCACTGGGAATCTAATCTCAAATTTGTATTCTCCCTGTCACCAATAGCTGAAGTACTTAATTGATTTGAACACCATCCCAAAACTCTGACCTCATTATAAATCCATAGCGTAAATCTTTACTGTTTGGTCACTACAGCTCAGTCTTTACCTTGTACTAATGCTTACATTGCATAACATAGTTGAAACTGTTGCTATTACATGGTTAACCTGTTTGATATTTTTTTGAAGAAGCTGCAAACGAAGATGATGAACGTGGTACAATAATAGCACGGAAAGTCGGGGAAGCTGTGCAGAACACCTTTGGAGCTGTAGCTACAGCAATAGATTTTCCATTAGGTAAGAGATTTTTTTTAATGGACAAATATCTCATTGTGGAATCAGTAAGTAGATTTTCAATTTTGCAGTTTTAAAAATCTCACTTGTCGAATGGAAACTTCTAAATATGGTATTTATTAATGTAGAACATGCCCCTGAAATGGATAGCCAATCCTTGTGGAAATTTGCATCATTGGCTCATTCACCTGTATTTTATTAGTTGAGGTAGTCATTACCCTACCTAAGCACATCAGATGAGCTGTTATACAGCTTGTTCTGAGCCTTCCCATCTGAGCACTTCCAACACATGTACAGACTGAGAACTAGGCAATATTGGATGAATGAAAACAGGATGTTGGGACTGGTCAGCTGGTCAGACAACATCATGAGAGAGAAAGAGTCAATGGGTCTGGTTTGAAGTACATGTTGAGTGTGTTTCTCTCTCCACAGACCCTGTCTGACCTGCTCTAGCACTGTTTTCCTCCAACAGTCAATGTTCACTGCATGTAATAATGACATTTTGATACAAGAATAAATAGAATATCTAGTAGCTTTGTTAGATACAGGCCTGCTGCCTTGGGTACAGTTATTACCGTCTTGTTGTTGCATTTCATTGTGCACCACTACATTATCATTTCCTGTCAGAGCCACCTTACCCACAGACACTGTTGTGCCTAGTGTCACCTTACGGACATTCTGTCAATGTATGTTTACCTAGTGCTTTTGTTTATTATTGTGTTCTATGTCTTACTGTGTTGCATCAGATCTGGAGTAACAATTATTTCATTCTCCTTTGCACTTGTGTACTGGAAATGACATTAAACAATCTTGATGTTCTGTCCCTTAGAACACCTTCCAGTAATTTGCCCATGACAGACATCAGACTCGCTGGCCTGTAATGTCCCGGCTTATTCTTAGAGCCTTCCTTGAACAATGGAACAACATTTGGCTATCCTCCAGTCCTCTGCCACCTCACCCACATTTTAATGATCTGTGTCAGGGCCCCTGCAATTTCTGCACTAACATCCCATAAGGTCTGAGGAGATTCCCTTGTCCACCCTAATATGTGTCAAGTAGCAAGCACCTCTTCTGTAATCTGGATATAGTTCATGACCTCACTACTCTTTTGTAGAGCTCTATAGACCCTGAGTCTGTTTCCCGGAGCAAAAAAAAAATCAAGATTTTTCCCTATCTCTTTTCAGTCCCATGCATAAATGACCACACTTATCTTCAAGAAGACCAATTTTGTCCCTAGCTATCCTTTTTGCCCTTAATATATCTATAGAAGGCTTTGAGATTCTTTCACCTTGTCTTCCAGAGTAATGTCATGTCCTCATTTCTCTTGTATTCTCTCACATTTCTCCTCAAGCACCTTATTGGATTCTAACTGCCTATAGCTGATCTCTACCTGCTTATTCTTAACCAACACTTCAATATCCCTCAAATCAAGGCTTCCTAAATGTTAGCCTTGCCTTTTATTCTGACAGAAACATACATTCTGCATTCTCAATATTTCACTATTGAAGGCCTTCCATTTACCAAAGATCTATTTGCAATAAAACAATTTATCCCAATCCACACCAGCCAGATCATTTCTGATGCCATCAAAGTTGTCCTTTCTCCAATTTAGAATCTCAATCCGAGGACCAGACCTGTCCTTCGCCATGATAGTCTTGGAACTAATGAATAAATCGGGCTGATCGACACTTCCACCCACTAACTTATTTCCTGTCAAACAACTTGGGTACGGCATTGGTTTGTGTGCTGCATTGGAGTCAGAGTAAACATTTTGTTCTCCTTTACATTTGTGTACATGAAATGATATTAACCAATTTTGAATTATGATCAATAAATCCAAAGTATTTCCGCTACTTATGTCACCTGCCCTATCTCATTCTCTAAGAGGAGATCCCTATCTAGTAGGGATCTCCACATATCAATTAAAGAAACGTTCCTGAATACATCTGACAAACTCCATCCCAGCCAGTCCTTTTACATTATGGGAGTTCCAGTCAATATGTGGAAAGTTAAAATCTCCTAGTGTCACAACCTTATGTTTCTTTCATCAGTCAGTTATCTCTCTACAAATTTGCTCCAGTAAATCCCATTGACTATTGGGAGGCCTGTAGTATAAAAACATTAACATGGTAATCCCTTTCTTATTCCTCAGTTCCAGGCATATTGCCTCAGTAGACGAGCTCTCCAATCTCTCCTAACCGCTGCTTTGATATTTTACCTGATGAGCAATGCTATCTTTCCCCCTTTAATACATCCCACCCTCAACAGAACGCCAGAACAATGAGCTGCCAGTCCTGCTCCTCCTGTACCACATCTCACTAATGGTTATAACATTGTAATTCCACATGCTAATGGATGCTGTAAGTTCACCTGCCTTAACTATAATACTGCTTGCATTGAAATAAACAACTCAGAACATTAGTCCTACCATGCTGAATCTTTTGGTTTCTGCCTTTGCACATAGGCTTAACATCTACTTTTCCCAAAGCCACTCCACTTGTTGCCCTGCCACTCTGGTCCCCACTCCTTGCGACTAGTTGAAACCACCACCAACCCCTCCAGTAAACTTCCTTCAGGATTGATAGATAGATACTTTATACCCGTCCCTATCTCTATGTTCTACAGCTACCTTCTCTTTATGCCCTCATGAACTGTCCATTCCAGTGTTTCTTGTGCATCCTCATTCTCTTCCTTCCAGCATTTAAGTTCTTGGGCTGTACATTCAGGCATTCTTTGTAGCGCTTCCTACCCTACAAACAAAATTCAACCATTCCAACAGATCGGCATACTTTGCCATATACTTCTGAATTGCAGTGCATGTTGAAATGTTGAGATTTAAATTACAGAGTTGGTCATCAATCAGTCTCATTTTCTCCTTAGAAATATTTGTCTCTATTTTAGGATTGTATTCACTTGTATACAAATGCACTTACATTGGATAGCCATACTGTATTTGGGCACCAAATGACTGATAACTTGAGCTATCTTTTTATTTCATTTTCCCTATATTTTTATGGATAACTAAATGAATAGTTGTTCACAATCTGAGTAATGCAGTATATTTGGGCAAATAAAATAAATTGTCCGTGGCTGCCAGCCGCAGGTGAGATGAGATGTGATATCACTGTGGCAACTACATCTTCGAAAAACATTAAACAATTTGTGCGAGGCAGAAGGGCCAGTGATAAGGTTGTGCTTATTCATTTCAAGTAAGTAAATCTAAAACAATAATAAGACTCCTCATGCACACTTTCCCAGTGGTAGCTTGGGAAATTCCCAATCAGCCAAAGAGTTTGAAATCTCATTGGTTATGAACTGGATTATTGTGGGGCACTGGTAAATATCAGGCAATTTAATGTGATGTCATTCGTGCAAATATTGGAGCCCACCTGTTGTTCCAGGCCTTGGGCCAGTGATGTGGTGGATCTGTCGTTTGCTAATGAGAAGTAGCAAATGCATGTTTTATGGCTAATATGTCTAGTTAATTACGCTGCATGAAAATGAGTCTTTCAGCCCAAATCGTCCTTACCAACCAAGTTGTCCATCTGAGCAAATAATCCCTTTTGTCTTCATTTGGCCTATATTCTTTTAAACTATTCACATCCTTGTACCTGACCAAATATACTTTCAGTGTCATAATTGGTGTGTCACAGCCTGCAATTTTTTTAATGTAGTAATTGTACTTCCAGAACCTGCTGTGGCAGCTCATTCTACATACCCAGCACCACTTGTATGGGAAAACTTACCCTTTCAGTTTCTTTAAAATCTTCCCTCTCTCACTTTGCCAGGTTAGTTTTCGATCCAGACAAGCAAGCCCCAGGTTCATTTGCTGGTAGTTAATAGATTTTGTTGACTATATTCTTGTCTCTAAACTGCAGAGCAAGAAATTGCTGTAAATGCAATTTCTGAGAGTTCTATGCCTATTGGGTGGTTGGGTTAAATGACTTAGAATGTTGGATGTTGAAAAAATAAAGTCATTTTAATTTTACTTAACAAATCTGTGGTGTGTTTATTAGGACTAGTGAAAGATGCTGCCAGACCTTCTTATTGGGTGCCTGACCACGAGATCACTGACTGCTTCCATTGTCGGAAAGAGTTTACCCCAAAAATGTCCAAGCATCACTGCCGAGCCTGTGGACAGGGTTTCTGCAATGAGTGCTCCCAGAACAGGCGCTCAGTCTCCTCCCGTGGATGGGATCATCCTGTGCGAGTGTGCATAAACTGTTACCAAAAGGCAGGTGATCTTTGAGCAACAGTTAGAAAGAACATCCTAATAGGGAATTTTAAGCTGAACTATTTATTACATATACACATTTAAAGTGGAATTTAGTTGTTAATACAGTTCCTAATCTTGCTTATTAAAAATGTTTACTTCGTAAGGCTTCTGGAGAATAATCAGACCACAACAGAAAATTGGTCAAATCCTTTTCTTCATTAGAAGACTGAATATCGAGGTAACTGGTGGAATGGTAGGTAAAGACAATTTTTCAAAGTGTGAAGTGGCATACTTAAAACAAAAATGGAGGAGTGAAAAGGAATTTATACATATTTGAAAGTGGCATATGTGGAAAAGGCACTTGAAAAAACACAGGATCCTTTAGAAACTTGATGTAGAAAAGTTGGAAGTCACCTTTGACTGTCATCCTGATTCTGATTTAGCTGAGAGTATGGCAATGAAGGAATTAAAGCAAATTGATGTGATGGACAATTTATGCATTATGACCTGCAATAAATTAGCAAAGAGTGAATAATTTGTAGGTTTAGTGGAGAAAGCAAGAAGTGCTGTTTCATCAGTCCCTCCTCCATAGAGGTTTCTGAGGGAACATTCAGAGAAGGATGCTGATGGGAACAACTTGTAATGTGGAAAGCATTACTGAAGAATCCGTGTGAGGCTGAAAACTCTTAACATGATCACTTCTCATCTCTGTTTAAATGAAAACAAACAAAATGCTGGAAGCACTCAGAGTCGATGGTAGGAGAAGCAATTGAACAATGCATTTCAGACCTGAACTGTGAACAGCCTCTCCTTCTATAGATGCTGCTTGGCCCATTGAAGATTTCCAGCATCTGCAACTTCTCTTTTTACCTACAAAGTTTGTTGGTTCGCCTAGCAGGACCGAGTGAAAACTACTGGGAAAGAGTGTGTGGAGAGGCCTAGTGCTTGGGCGCCAATCAAAGGTATCAACTAGAATTGTCTGCTTTGGTCTGAGACAGTCAAAGAATCAGAGTCAGGTTTGTTATCATTGACATATGCCACGAAAGAGTTAATTAAATAACTATCAAAATCCATTCCAAACAACTTAAGATAACCTCTTCACTTGGCAGAATCTCCTAGTGCAGACCATGTAAGCCCATGCTCCTTTCCCACACCAAGTACAACATTAAGGAGCTGGTTGCAGATGTAATGTGGGGGGAAACAGTAATGTGTTTCCTTGTCTGTATCTCTGCTGCAGCCACTTTACCGACACATGCAACTGAACAAGTCCCAGCTGCTCCGATACATTCCCACATACCTCGATAAGCCACCGATCTTTTGCTTGAAATGTGTACCTATCTTTTCCTTAAAAGTATTTTAAAGCTCTGCTTCCATCACCTTTAGGAAAAGCCATTTAAAAAGCACTTAAAAAAATCGCCTCATTTGTTTTAAACAGGTGAGCCCTAGTTCTAAATTCTCCCACAAGGAACTCTGTATTCATACTGTCATGACCCCTCAGGATATATTTTCAATTATACCCCTCACTCTTCAGCATTCCGAGAGATACAAGCCCAGCCTTTGGCAATCTATCCATTCTAAGTATCAGCCTAGTCAACCATCTCAGAACTATTAATGCATTTAATGCCGCATGGAGCTCAGAAAAATAGAGGGCTATGGGAAAGCCTAGGTAGTTCTAAGCTAAGGACACGTTCGGCACAGCTTTGTGGGCCGAAGGGCCTGTATTGTGCTGTAGGTTTTCTATGTTCTATTTACCATACTTAATTTCAGAAATCTGCAGTAGTCTAGATGTGATTTCATCAACGTCCTATGTAACATGATCGCCCTATTTTTGTGTTCAATTCACTAGCAGCAAACAATTTCTGTTCATAATCTGGCATGTACTCAGCCAGGACTTTGGCAACACTAGAATGGCAGATTTTCTGAATTATTGGATGTTCAGTTATTTCTTTTTTTAAAAGCAAAGTGTTAAACAATTTTCCATTGAACCTAGTCAGTTTGAAAAAGGCCGCAAAACCAGAACCTTGGAACGTTTAAAGGGGTTGCAGGAAACAACACCGGGTGAGCCAAATGTTGAATTATCAAAATTGCCGAATAGCCTGAGAGCAGATTATTGGAGTGTTATTGAACTTGCATGCTTTCTTTGAGAATCTTGCACTCTGAAATCTACATTTAAGTAACAACATCCATGTTTCTGCCAATGTAGGCACTTTCCCATATTATATGCCATTTGCCAGAACTTAATCTGACCTAATTTTCTCTTCAGTTTACCTTCCTCCACTGAAGTATCAACAAATTCAATAAACATACCATAGATTCCTTAGTTTATTATTTATAGAAGTTGTCACTTAAGCATCAACACCGAGTCTCTTGTTCCACCAGAAATCCATGTTTTCACTTGTTCGTCAGCCAATTTTCCATCAACACCCTTGCGTTAACTTCACACAGCTGACTTGCATATATTTTCCACAACAGCCTTTGTGGCATCTTATCAAGAGTCTTCTGGAAATACAAGTTTAGTACATCTTCCAGCTCCCCATTTTGCACACCCTGTTATTTCTTCTGTTTCAGTAACAAGGCTAAATAGCATTTTACTTCTAACACAGCAAGGGGCATGACCATACAGATTAATGCTCACCTCATGTACTGTTCTTGAGCACAAAGAATTTTACAACAGCATATCTAATATCAGCTTTACTTTTAATAAATGATTCATAAAAATGCAGCAAGAACAACTTTTTTTTACAATTCTTAAATAGGAACTTAAATGTTTAATGTGAATGATAAATAAGAAAGTGATGTGAAACCTTGTGTAACTCACTAAGTAAATAGAACAAATTCTTCCTTAGTAAGTTTCATGTACAATTTAAAGTAGAATACAGTGTTCCATTAAGAAGATATGAACTGAGAGTTCTGGTTGTAAACTTGACATGCATTTTTCTTTTATTTTGAAAATAAAACCACTCCTGGATGAGGGGTAAAAACACAAACTTATAAATTTATTTATATTATTTTCTGTATTTCACATTATTAAAAATCCCCCCAGGAGACGGTACACAGTGGTCTTGGAACTCTCCCTTCAAGCTCGTTGGAGATCGGTGTTGTACGTATAGTGATATAGATCTTGTTTGACAGCCATTATCAGTCCAGGTACCCCTCTGCTCCCACCCAGTTGTGAAGAAAAGGCTATACTGGGAATCGAGTCACTGGAGCCAGGGTGAGGAGAAGGAATAGTTCGAAGGAGGCAACCATCCTTCAGACTCCAGATCCGTGTATAGTGATCCTGTCCAACTGGAAAAAAAAGGATTTTGTTCTTTATTTTTTCTATTTAAAATACTCGTTCCCATGAAAAAAATAATAAAATACTTCCCCTCATTGAGTGTGCAGAAGTATTATTGTAACTAAGTCTTTTACTAGTTTTCTTACCGAGTCAGGAGCACTGGTTTTTTGGGTGCTTTCCACAAGATTCCTTGGAAGTAAATATTTGGAGGTGAAAGCAGTACACACTAGAAAAGTATCTGCAAAGGTTCACTGAATTTAGCTCATGTCTAATTCTTTCAGGAAAATTAAGTTTTAAGCTGTTAGAATTTTGGTACATCCAGTGAATGTTCTGGTTTTGAGTTTCCTGGGGATGTTAATATGCTGAAGACTTGGTTACAACTGTATTTATGTGCACTTTTATGTATTTATTTACACACTGTACCAATATTTGAATCTTCAAAAAATTAAATACTAATTTTTAAACAGTCTTCATACTTGTCTAAAATTGTTTTATTCCCAAGGAAAATTCAAGTGAGGTTTGTTAACCTCTTGGATAAAGGATTGACTCTACCTGATCAGTTTGGCTTTTAGCTTTCAATTTAATCTTCCAAGTTCTCTGAAGATCACTTTTACACAATCTTTTACCTACTGGGTACATATCTCAGACAGCACATCCACTCAGAATTATAAATGACTTGGCTAAAGAAGTGGAAGGGAGTGATTGAATTGAAGATTCACACATTGATGAAGGTAGAGCAGTGAATGTAGTGTGTATAGATTTCAATAAGCTATTTGATTAGGTTCCCCATGCAAGGCTGCTTCAGAAAGTAAGGAGGTATAGGATCCAAGGAGACCTTGCTTTGTGGATCCAGAATTGGTTTGCCCACAGAAGGCAAAGAGTGGTTGTAGATGATTTATGTTCTACATGGAGATTGGTGACCAGTGGTGTTTCTGCAGGGATCTGTTCTAGGACCCCTCTTTGTGATTTTTATAAGTGACCTGGATAAGGAAGTAGAAGGGTAGGTTAGTAAGTTTGCTGATGACACAAAAGTTGGGGGTAGTGTGGAGGGCTGTCAGAGATTACAGCAGAACATCAATAGGGTGCAGAACTGGACTGAGAAGTGGCAGAAGGACTTCAACCCAGGTAAATGTGAAGTGGTTCATTTTGGTAGGTCAAATTTGAAGACAATGGTAAGACTCTTGGCAGCATGGAGGATCAGAGAGATCTTGGAGTCCATGTCCAAAGACAACTCAAAGCTACTGTGCAGGTTGACTGTATTGTTAAGAAGGCATATGGTGTGTTGTCATTCACCAACTGTGGGACTGACTTCAAGTGCCGTGAGGTAATATAACAGATATACAAGACATTGGTCAGACCTCATTTGGAGTACTGTGTTCAGTTCTGGTCACCTCACTACAGGAAGGATGTGGATACAATAGAGAGAGTGCAGAGGAGATTTACAATATGTTGCCTGGATTGGAGGGAGTACCTTATGAGAATAGGTTGAGTGAACTTGGCCTTTCCTCCTTGGAGCAATGGATGAGTGGTAACCTGACAGAGGTGTATAAGATGATGAGGAGCATTGATGATGTGGATAGCCAGAGGCTTTTTTCCAGGGCTGAAATGGCAAACATGAGGGGGCATAGTTTTAAGGTGCTTGGAAATAGGTACTGACGGTCTCAAGATGGCACTTATGGAGTGAAGCGGTTTTAGGCTTTGCTCCAAACCTTTTACTTTTTTTTAACCTACAAACACCCCCTAATTGATCTTTTTATACCTATTCTAAAGGGGTTTAAACATATGAAATTTTTTTCAACTGTTTGAATCATTTTCAACTCGCTGAAATGTCTAAAGCAAAGGAATCGAAACAGACGAAAGAACCGGTAACTTTAGAAGCAATTGCGAATCTTATGGACGACAGACTTGGAAAACTGGAGAGTAAATTAACTGCAAAGCTTTCTACGTTCGATGAAATTTTAAAGACATTGATGACTCGGTCCAGTAAGATGGCGATTGTTTAGCTGCTCCGAACTTTTGTTCCGTTAATGTCGCTATCTTTGCACTAAATGTCTCCATTTTTTAAACCTTAGGAAATTTTTCGGTATCTCTTACTTGCCTGTGAACATATCTAACTTACAATGTCTAGCAAGAGTTCTAAATCTGGGAGAAAGGAGGCTATCGCTCCCTCGGACGAGACTTTGGTTGCGCTCGGAAAGCTCCGAGACGAAATTTTAAAGGAATTTAAAACCGCTTTCAAATAGTTGGAAGACAAACTGGATCGGATCAACGATAAAGTGGACAAGCATGCTGAACACTTATCTCACATCGATTCAACTTCTGAAGATTTAGAAAGTCGTGTTCGATACTTGGAGACTCTCTGTTCCAGCTTAGAGGAAAAATCTAACAAACTCCTTTCCAAAATGGTGGATCTCGAAAATCGCAGCAGACGCTGCAATCTTAGAATTCTTGGATTGCCAGAGGCGAC
Organism: Hemitrygon akajei; assembly: GCF_048418815.1. Taxonomy (NCBI): domain Eukaryota; kingdom Metazoa; phylum Chordata; class Chondrichthyes; order Myliobatiformes; family Dasyatidae; genus Hemitrygon; species Hemitrygon akajei. The sequence goes on from NC_133126.1 coordinate 96,591,177, forward strand.
TGAACAGGGATCAACCGTGAAGTTTTTCGCCGAGTTTCTCTGTGAGATATTCGGGAAAGATTTGCTTCCGAACCCGCCCAAGCTCGAACGGGCACACAGAGTTTACGTTCCCCCCGGAATTCCGCGACCAGTAATCTTGTGTTTCCATCAATACCAGGTAAAACACAGTCTGATTGTGGAGGCGCGTCGCAGGGGCTCTCTTCCTTTCCAGGATACAACCATTCGCTTTGTGGAAGATTTTGCACCCCAGACCTTAAAGATGCGCGCTGAGTTTAAAGGCGTAATGAAAGTGCTGTTTGATCGTGGTTTTAAACCCTCCCTTCGCAACCCTGCTGATCTACGAATCAAGCTTAATACCAGAAAATACAAATGGCTCAGGTCGGTGAAGGAAGCTGAAGCATTTGTGGCAAGTCTTCTGGCTATCCAGTCATCTTCGGAATCTGATCGGACCTCCTAAAATGGTGGATAAGTACTCCCCGTAGTAAAATTACTTTTTCTGGACTCAGACTTCACTTGAATCACTCAGACATTATTCATTGAAACTTTAAGGGCTGTTGACAATCTCTCCCGGGATTTGGTGTGTGTGTAATCTATTTTTACTCGTATAACCTTATCTACAGAGTTTTACAACTGACTCTAACTTGTTTTGGAGGTTCGAAGTCTTTAGTGAAGGCCTCCCTGTTGGTTCACAGTTTAATTGCTGATTTATTTTTCCCTTTTTAAAATATTTATTTATTTTATCTTTTTTTTTTCCTTTCTTCACCCCTTTTTTCTAATCTCTGAATTTTTTCTCTCCTCTCTGTAAATGGTTGATAAATACTGGTCTTGAATTTATAATTTTCCCCTTCCTCTTTTTTAACCTTTTTTTTCCCTTTCTCTTACTTTATTCTTCTATAATTTTTCGCGGGTAGGTTAGTTTTGGTTTTCTTCCGATTTTCTCTGTATTAAGTTTTATATTTCTGCAGAAGGTGTTCTAATCTGTAGTTATGTTTTCCAGTGCATAAACTAGTTACTATTTGCTATAGTATTTATACGGAACTGTTGTCAATGACACAGATCTGGAAGTTGTATTTGGGTTAATTTTTTTGGTAGAGCTAGCTATTTGTTTTGGTAGCCATCTAGTTTTGGGTTGTGTGGATGGGGTGGATTTTCCAGTTCCAACTTCACTCACTGTATTTATTGTTTCTCTTTATTGCTCAGGACATGTATATGTTTTGATTTTACGAATCTATGTTTACATTTCTGCTCCCAGACTGCTAGTGTACTGCTTGACTTTTTATATGCCTGCTGCCTTTTATGCATTAGTAATTGATAATGGCTGGTGCACTTAAATTCGTGAGCTGGAATGTAAAGGGATTGAATCACCCTGTTAAAAGGAGGAAGGTATTCTCACATATCAAACAACTCAAAGCTGACATTGCTTTCCTTCAAGAAACTCATATTCGTTGTTTTGATAACTCCCGGCTTCTGTCAAAGTGGGCGGGTCAGCATTTTCATTCATCCTTTGCCGCTAAAGCTAGGGGAGTCTCCATTCTTATTAACTCAAATATTCCTTTTGAACTCCATAATAAAATATCTGATACAAATGGCCGTTTTATTATTGTTTCTGGTAAACTATATAACACTAAAGTTGCACTAGCAAACCTGTATGCTCCCAACTTTGACGATGTTAACTTTTTTGAACGGTTTTTTTCCTCACTACCAGACTTAAACTCATACTCTCTTATACTGGGTGGTGACTTCAACTGTTGGTTGGATCCTAAACTGGATCGATCGTCCTCTGTTACCAGATCACCTACTAAATCTGCCTTAGCCATCCAATCATTTCTCTCTAATTTTGATATCTCTGATATATGGCGTTTCTTCCATCCTACGGAGAGAGATTATTCTTTTTTCTCACATGTTCACCATACCTTCACTAGAATTGACTATTTCTTACTCGATAACCAACTTATCCCATTTGCCCACTCTTGTGACTATCAGAGTATACTGATTTCTGACCATGCCCCAATTACCCTCTCTCTGAACTTTCCTGGTCTCCCTCAGAGGAATAAACACTAGCGGTTTGATTCAACTTTATTATCGGATGATGATTTTGTAAAATTTATTAAGGATCAGATAACCTTTTATTTTAACACTAATACATCACCTGAAGTGCCATCCCATGAAAGCATATCTGAGGGGTCAAATAATCTCTTACACAGCAAATCTCAACAGAAGATCCCGTGCAGATCGATCAGACCTCATTAACCAGATTAAAGATTTGGATCAAATATATGCCCAAACTAAGAACCCTGAATTATACAAGAAGCGCGTTGAACTCCAAACTAAATTTAACCTTCTGTCCACTCAACCTGTCGAACGCCAACTTCTCGAAAGCAAGAGTCGCTTTTACATTCATGGGGATAAGTCTGGTAAATTCCTAGCCAATCAACTGAGGCGCTCCAAAGCCAAACAACATATTACAAAGATCCAGAAGGAGAACGGAGGTACAATGGTCACCTCTATCTATGTCTTTGGTCGGTCGTATTAATGTTGTTAAAATGTATGTTCTCCCCAAATTTTTATATTTATTTCAATCTATCCCAATTTTTATTCCTAAATCTTTTTTTGATTCCTTAGACTCTATTATTTTGTCATATCTGTGGCAGAATAAGCGCTCTAGAATTAATAAAATCCACCTCCAAAAATCTAAAAAAGAGGGTGGCATGGCTTTACCTAACTTTCGCTTATATTATTGGGCAGCTAATATACGTTGTGCTACCTTCTGGTCTTTCTTCCACGGCCAACTCGAGTGCCCTAACTGGGTGGCAATGGAGTTGAGCTCCACTAAAGAATTATCTATATCTGCACTTCTTGGCTCTGCACTCCCTAGCAGTCTGCCCAGATCAATAGCTAATCCTCTTGTTAGACACACTTTGCGTATATGGGCTCAGTTTAGGAAATGCTATGGTTTCCAGGGGTTTTCCGTTTCTAGCCCTGTCGCACATAATCACCTTTTTTTTTTACCTACTACGTACGATTCAGCATTCCATGTTTGGTATAGGAAGGGCATTAGACATTTTGAAGATCTTTTCATTGATAATCGCTTCGCTTCTTTTCAGCAGCTCTCTGTTAAGTTCAACCTGCCTAACGCTCACTTTTTCAGATATCTCCAAATCCGACACTTTATTGCTCCTTTAATTCCTAACTTTCCTGAAATGCCTGCGAAAAATGCTATGGACCTATTTCTTTCCATTAATCCACTAGATAAAGGTTTAATATCAATTATCCGAGATAAACTAGCAGCCTTACGACGGGCCCCTGTGGATAAAATTAAAATGGCCTGGGAGCAGGACTTAAATATCTCCTTATCCGAGGAGAGCTGGGACTCAGTTCTCAAATCGGTTAACTCAACCTCTCTTTGTGCTCACCATTGCCTTTTACAGTTTAAGATTGTTCACAGAGCCCATATGTCTAAATCTAAACTATCTCGATTCTACCCTGGCATTAGCCCGCTCTGTGATAAATGCAAGAGGGACGTGGCCTCTCTCATCCATATGTACTGGCTCTATCCTAGCTTGGAGAAATTCTGGAAAGATGTCTTCACTACATTATCGGGTATTCTGAATCAGCACCTAGAACCAAACCCCTTAATTGCTCTGTTCGGTTTTTGGGGCGAGACAGATTTATGTCTGGGTCCGACCAAATGCCGAATACTATCCTTTGCCTCTCTCCTGGCTAGACGCTTGATCCTCCTTAGATGGAGAGATGTTGCCCCGCCCACTCATGCGCAATGGCTTAACGACATTATGGCCTGCTTGGACCTCGAAAAAATTCATTATTCAGTTCTTAATTCGGATCTAAAGTTCCATAAGGTCTGGGGACCTTTTATTGAGTACTTTCATAACCTTCCTCCTGACTAGGGTTTTTTTTTTCTTCTTTTTCTTCCCTTGCTTTCAGCTCCCTTTTTTTTTCTGGTAGTAGGCATTATTATCCTCTGCTGCTAAGTGTATTCACAGTCTGGGAGTTTGACTGTCCTGACCTATACTCTTTATACTGTGTTGTGGTCGGTCTGGAGTTGTTGTTGTTTTTTATCTTGTGTTTTGGGGCTTGGGGAGGACACTAAGCTTACTTGTCTTTAATTTAGGTGCTTTTTTGTTAAATTCTCTTCCTTTGTAGCATATTGTTATTGTACGCTTAATTTTGCACTGTATTAATGCTCCTCATTGGGATTTGGGGTTTTTAATTTGTAAAATGTTTTGAAAAACTAATTTAAAAAGTTAAAAAAAATTTTTTTTAAAGACATTTGACGCAAAAGTTCAAGCACTTACACTGGAGTCACAAAAACAACAAGCAAGTATTTTAGTTCTTGAAGAAGCCGCTCGTAAGAGAGATCGTATAATTGAAACTTCGCAACAACAGCAAACTTCGACTTCTCAACAGATGGATTGCTATAAATCTAAAATTACTGATCTTGAAAACCGCTCTCAAAGACAAAATCTTCGGTTAATTGGGATTTCGGAAAAATTTGAGAATGGTGATCTCACTGTTTTTTTCTCCAAATTTTTAATGGATGTTTTTGGCTCAGAAGTACTGGATTCCCCTCTAATAATCGACCGTGCACATCGCATTTCTCGTTTTCATTCAGGTTCAAGTTCGAAACCACGACAAGTAATTCTCCGGATCCATTACCCTCATACCAAAGAGCGTTTGATTCGGGCTGCACGGAAAAAGGGTATGATCAGCTTTCAAGATTTTAAATTCCGTATTCTGGAAGATTACAGTCCTGAAGTTTTAAGGGCAAGAATGGCTTTTAAATCGGTTATGTCGGAAATTCATCAGAAAGGCTACAAGCAAGCGCTGTTATTTCCAGCACATTTGAGAGTTTCTCTCGAAGACGGAACTTATCGGCTGTTTAAATCTCCAGCGGATGCTCAAAGTTTTCTGGAAGAATAACATTTTATCGGGTTGACTAATGTAATAATTAGTCCATAGATCTGGATCTTCTATAAAATGATGTTTTTTTTAATGTATGGCTTACATGTATTTTTTATACATGGTAAAAGTTCATTTTTGGTTTATTCTGAGTTTGTTATTTTTTCATATTATTAATCTGTTAGTTTTGAAAATAATTTATTAGGGTTTCCTTTTAAGTTCGTATATACTTTTTTGTATTTTTAATGTTTAAATATTAAGATTTTTTAAAAAAATGTCGTTTCTTCTTCCCGAAAGGCTTTAGTGCTTGGAACGTCACATCCGTTTTGATGAGTTTGAATAAGTTTTAAACTCTCTTTTAAAACACTAATTCAGTATTATTCATTTATGGGTTTTATCATTTAAATTTTTTTTAAATCCTTTTGTTATATATATATATATATATATATTATATATATATATATATATACTAATTTTATATTTTAATTTTTGTTATACCAACCCTTTCTTATAATATGGGTGGTTTGTATCTTTTATTCAACTTTTTTGTTTGAGTTGCCGTCTTGAGACATGGGGGTAATTTTAGTGTTAGATTGCTTGCTTGCCTCTTTTTGGCTTTTTTCCTGGGGTTTTGAGGGTGGAGGGAGGGGGATTTTTCTTCTTTCTTTTCTTTTTGCTTGCTTTTTGCTTAGTTTTATTTCATGGGCTCATATGAAACTACAAAAATGGTCGCAGTGCCGTGACTTCCGGTTTCTCCTTGAACTTACTTCCCTCTTCCGGATTCATGAGTTCATCTTTTTTTTTTAACCTTGTGTGTTAATCGTAATAAATATTGTCAATATGGATGGGGTTATTAATTTTGTTTCTTGGAATACTAATGGTTTAAATCATCTGATCAAACGGAAAAAAATATTCAAAGTATTCCATAGAATGAATGCTAATGTTATCTTTGTGCAAGAGACTCATGTAAGGAAGGTGGATAGTCGACGCTTTTTTAGGTTTTGGAAAGGCCAACAACATCACTTGAATTCTCAAGCCAAAGTAAGAGGCGTTTCCATTTTTATAGATTCTTCAACCTCCTTTATACATCATGAAACAATTTCAGACCCACAAGGTAGATTTTTGCTTATTACTGGTCTACTTTTTAATCAAAAAGTTGTTTTAGTTAATGTTTATGCTCCAAACACTGATTGTCCTGAATTTTTTAAGTGTCAATTTACATCCTTTCCCAATTTGAATCAGTACAGACTGATAATGGGTGGGGATTTTAACTGTTTAAACCCTTCGATGGATAGATCCAAGCCCACCCAAGTTCTTCCAAATAAATCGGCCTCTCTTATCAACTCCTTTATGACTGATTCAGCAATTTTCAAAATTTGGTGTTTTTTACACCCCATTGACAAAGAGTTTTCATACTTTTCTCATGTTTATCATAATTATTCAAGAATTGATTACTTTTTCATTGATCACCATTTACTTACAGATGTTATCGATTGTAAATATGACTATTACCATTTCTGATCATGCACCTTTGAAGTTATCTATTAAGATAATGGATTCATCTATTAATGCTAAATCTTGGAGGTTCAACTCTATTTTATTGCAGGACTTAGACTTTGTCAATTTTATCAATCAACAAATTGATTTGTTTTTCTCAACAAATTCTACAGCAGAGATCTCTAGTGGAATTTTATGGGACACTTTTAAAGCATTTATTCGTGGGCAGATTATTTCATACTCTGCTGGAGTTAGGAAACAAACTAATTCTAAAATATTAACATTGGTTGATAAAATCAAAGCAATTGATAAGATTTATTCAGTGACCCCCAGCAAAGAACTTTATAAAGAAAGAGTGGAACTTCAAATGGAGCATAGTTTGTTATTATCCTCTTCGATTGAAAATCAGTTAATTAAATCTAGAACCCAGTTTTATGTATATGGAGATAAGTCTGGTAAATTATTGGCTAATCAATTGAAAACTGTTTCGGTTAAACGACAAATTACTAGGATTCGTAAACAAGATGGCACTCTGACGATCGACCATAAAGAGATAAATAAAGCCTTTCAAGATTTTTATAATTCCTTATATCAATCAGAATTTGCTGAGGATTCTTCTATAATAAATGAGTTTAAGGAAATTGAATATTCCAAAATTAACAGTAGAGGATAGTGTATTCTTAGATACACCTATCACGGAAACTGAAATAAAAAAGGCTATTTTTTCAATGAATTCCGGTAAAACTTCTGGTCCAGATGGTTATTCTGCAGAATTTTTAAAATCTTTTTCCTCTATACTTTCTCCTTGGCTTTGTAAATTTTTTAAAGATGCGTTAATTATAGGCAAATTGCCACAATCTTTTTATGAAGCTTCTATTTCTTTAATTCTTAAAAAAGATAAAGACCCTATTGAATGTGCATCCTATCGGCCTATATCTTTGCTGAATACGGATTTTAAGATTTTTAGTAAAATTTTGGCTACTAGATTAGAAAATATATTACCTCGAATCATTTCTGAAGATCAGACTGGATTTATTAAAAATCGCTATTCATCTTTTAACATTAGAAAATTAATTAATATTATTTATACTCCTTCACCCAAAATACCAGAATGTGTCATTTCTTTAGATGCTGAAAAAGCATTTGATAGAGTTGAATGGCCATATTTATTTAATACGATGCAGCATTTTAATTTTAGTTCAAAAATTATATCATGGATTAAATTAATATACCATAAACCCCTGGCTTCGGTTTTTACCAATAATCAAAGATCTCCTTTTTTTCAGTTATTCCGTGGTACAAGGCAAGGTTGTCCTTTAAGTCCTTTACTATTTGATACCGCTTTAGAACCTTTGGCTATAGCCATTCGTGAATCACCTAATATTTTGGGTATTACTCGTGGGGAGGGGACGTATAAGTTATCATTATATGCTGATGATTTGTTACTATACATATCTGACCCTGAAAGATCTATTCCTGCTATTTCGTCCTTGCTTGCTCAGTTTAGTAACTTTTCTGGTTATAAATTGAATTTTAATAAGAGCGAATTATTTCCATTAAATATGCAAGTTCCAATTTATATTCATTTACCATTTAAAGTTGTTACAGATTATTTTACTTATTTAGGTATTAAAATTACTAAAAAACATAAAGATTTATTTAAAGCTAACTTTTTACCCTTAATTGACCAAATTAAGCAACTTGCTATCAGGTGGTCTCCACTATCTTTGTCATTGGTTGGTAGAATTAATGCTATTAGGATGATGGTATTACCCAAATTCTTATATTTATTTCAAGCATTACCAATTTTTATTCCTAAATCTTTTTTTGATATTATTGACTCCAAAATATCTTCTTATCTGTGGCAGAATAAAAATCCTAGACTAGGCAAAAAATATTTACAGAAGCCTAAGAAGGAGGGCGGTTTGGCTTTGCCAAACTTGAGATTTTACTATTGGGCAGTTAATATACGATATTTAATATTTTGGACACAAGAATTGACTACAGCTGCTTGCCCACAATGGGTAAATTTGGAATGTAAATCTGTACAAGACTTTTCATTGTTTTCAATCTTAGGATTTTCACTTCCTTTTTCTTTATCTAAATTGAATAAACAAATAACTAATCCTATAGTCAAATACACATTGCGAATTTGGTTTCAATTTCGTAAATTTTTTGGTTTGAATAAATTTATTTTATCATGCCTTATAATATCTAACTATTTCTTTCGGCCCTCTTTTATGGATCAAGCTTTTCTTTTATGGAAAACAAAAGGTATAACATGTTTTCATGATTTGTTTTTGGATGATAGCGTTATGTCCTTTGAACAGCTATCTAATAAATATAATTTACCTAAAACCCATTTTTTTAGATATTTGCAAGTTAGAAATTTTTTGTATAATGAGTTACAGTCTTTTCCGAAACTATGTCCATTGGACATTACGGAAAGAATTTTAGCTCTGAATCCTTGTCAAAAGGGTTTAGTAGCTGTCATTTATAATATGATCATGAAAATACAGCCAGATGTATCAGAAAAAATTAAGAAGGAATGGGAAGAAGAACTTCATTGTCTTATATCCACTGAGCAGTGGGAGAAAATTTTACTATTAGTCAATTCGTCCTCTATTTGTGCTAAACATGCCCTAATACAATTAATTTAAGGTTGTACATAGAGATCATATGTCTAAGGATAAACTTGCTCGATTTTATTCTTATGTTAATCCAACCTGTGACAGATGTCATTCTGATGTTGCCTCATTGACTCATATGTTTTGGTCTTGCCCTTGTTTACAAAATTACTGGAAAGATATTTTCAGTATTATTTCAAGAGTTCTGAATATCAATTTCCAACCACATCCTTTTACTGCAATTTTTGGTTTACCAATGGTGGATAATAGTCATTTATCCTCTTCATCTCGACGAATGATTGCATTTGTTACATTAATGGCTAGAAGATCTATTTTATTGAATTGGAAAGAAATTAATCCTCCAACTATATTTCAGTGGTTTTCTCAAACTATCTCTTGTTTGAGCTTAGAAAAAATTAGAAGTGTTGTTTTTGATCCTTCAGTTAAATTTGAAGAAACTTGGAGACCATTTATTCAACATTTTCATAGAGTTAAATTGTCTTTTCCTAAACCTTACTTTTATTATCCTTAATTATTTGGATGGAGGTTCGGAGTTATTGGCACTACTGTATGTATCTAACATTATGCAATGGCCCATGTTGGTTAGTGTGTTTTTTTCTTCTCTTTTTTTGGTTTTTTTTTTCCTTTTTGTTTCTTTTGTTCATAAACACTATGAGTTTGGGAGGCTATATATATTGATTATTATATATTTGAATGTCTACTTAAAACTATCAATTATGTACTCTCAAACACTTTGTATTCATGTTTCATTTATGTTTGTTTAAAAATTAATAAAAAGATTTAAAAAGAAAGAAAGGAAATAGGTACTGAGAGAATGTCAGGGGTAAGTTTTTCACTCAGTGATGGATGCGTGGAATGCACTGCCGTCGGCAGAAGTGGAAGCAGATACAATAGGGTCTTTTAAGAGACTCTTAGATGGGTACATGGAGCTTAGAAAAATATAGGGCTATACGGTAGGGAAATTCTAGGCAGTTTCTAGAGTAGGTTACATAGTTGGCCCAACATTGTGGGCCGAAGGGCCTGTAATGTGCTGTAGATTTATTCTATGTTCGGTTCTGATTGCGACATTATAGTAGGAAGGATATGGAGGCTTTAGAGAGGGTGCAGATGGGATTTAGGATGCTGTCTGGACATTTACACCTCACACTGCATCCGCAAAGAAAACAGCATTATGAAGGACCCCACGCACTCCTCATACAAACTCTTCTCCCTCCTGCCGTCTGGGAAAAGGCACCGAAGCTTTCGGGCTCTCACGACCAGACTATTAGCAGTTTCTTCCCACAGCTATCAGACTCCCCAATACCCAGAGCCTAGACTGACACCTTACTGCCCTATTGTCTTATTATTTATTGTAATGCCTACACTGATTCGTGCACTTTATGCAGTCCTGAGTAGGTCTGTAGTCTAGTGTAGTTTTTTTTGTTTTTTTTTAACGTAGTTCAGTCTAGTTTTTGTACTGTGTCATGTAACACCATGGTCCTGAAAAAACATTGTCTGTTTTTTACTATGTACTGTACCGGCTATGGTCGAAATGACAATAAAAGTGACTTGACTTGACAATTGTGCCCCTGTAGAAATTCTTAGGATTTGGGGACCCATACCAAACTTCCTCAACCGCCTGAGGTGAAAAGCGCTGTTGTGCCTTTTTCACCACACACCCATTATGTACACACCACATGAGATCCTCGGTGATGTGTATGCCGAGGAGCTTAAAGCTGTTCACCCTCTCAACCTCAGATCCATTGATGTCAAGAGGGATTAGCCTGTCTCCATTCCTCCTGTAGTCTATAAACCAGCTACTTGGTTTTTGCAACTTGAGGAAGAGGTTGTTTTCTTGACACTGTGTCAGGGTGTTGACTTCCTCATTATTATTTGAGATTAGACCCATCAATGTAGTGTCATCAGCAAATTTAACTAGCAGATTAGAGCTGTGGGTGACACAGTCATGGGTGTACAGAGAGTACAGGAGGTGAGGGATCGGTGACAGGAAGTCCAGGTTTTAGCTACACAAGGCAGGGTGTTTAAGCAGCACAAATGTGCAGGGACAGTGTGTAGTTTCATGAGACATTGATTAGTTTCATGAGACATGTAATTACTGGTTTAATTAGTTTGGCCAATGACCAATTAACCTACCAACTGGTACGTCTTTGGTCTGTGGGAGGAAACCCACACAGCCATGGAGAGAACGTACTAACTCCTTACAGGCAGTGGTGGTAATTGAACCCGGGTCATCTGCACTACGCTACCCTGCCGCCCTGTACATGTACAGGCCAAATTCACTTTAACTTGGCAGTATGTGCAGCGGATATCGTGAGCTGAAGAATGTTTGTTTGCTGAACTATGTGCCCATTTGTACCTGTGTAGCAGTGCATCCTTGGCACTGCCTTCCAGACCATAGAAGGGATTTCCCTTGCATCATTTATGGTTCTTCTGCCAATCACCTTCATTCTATATCCCTGCCTCTTGGCCCCCTCTGTCACTTGGAAGAGCTTCTACCTACTGGGTAAGTAATCCTCATGATTTTAAATAAAGTCCCTTCACAATCTCTGTGTGTTTCCACATAACTAGACCCTTCTGACTGGGATCATTTGAGTAAATCTCTTTTCAACTCTCTGTAAAACCTAACATGCTTCCTAAAGTTTGGTCCCCAGAAATGGACACAACACTTGTCCTTGCTTACCACACCTTACAAAGCTCAGGGTTCCATTTGCTTTTAACCAGTTTCTCAACTTGCCATGCCACTTTCAACAAACTCTACTCCAATCTTGCTGTTCCTGGGGTCCTTTTAGAATTGTCTGATAGGATTTTGAGGAGAAATTTGGTATGTCACCACAGACTCATGGAAATTTCAGTAGATATATGATGGCGAGCTTCTGGCCGGTTGTATCACAGCCTGTCTAGACGCTTCAATGCTCAGGACCACAAGAGTCTGCAGAGGGTAGCAGACTCAACTAGCTCCACCATGGGCACAACCCTCTTCACCATCAAGATGGCAGCATCCATAATTAAGGATCCTCCTAATCCAGGAAATGACATCTTCTTGTTATCATTGGGGAGGAGGTGTAGGAGCCTAAAGACCCACAATCAATGATTCAGAAAGATCTTCCTGTCCACTGTCACATTTCTGAACTGTCCATGAACATAACCTCATCATTCCTGTCTTTGACACGGTTTATGTTGTAATTTGTAGTGATTTTATGTCTTTGCACTGTACTGCTGTGGCAAAACAACTAATTTCGTATCATACAAGCTAATACATCAGGTTCTGTTTCTTTTTTCTTTTATATTTTTCCTACCAAAATGTAATACTTGGCATTCTGTAATGTTTAATTTCATCAACACTTATTTCCTGGTCCACAACTTGCTCACCACCAGCCCCTGCATTCTACAGATCATTCTCTGCAATTTCTGCCATCTTAAAAGAGATTCCAGTATCAGACACATCTTCCCCTTTCTTCAGCTTTTCAGATAGCAAATCCTCTGTGACTCCCTGGCCAACTCCTCTGTTCCCACCAACACCTCACATCTTACAACATTTCCCCTTACAAACAGGCAATACAGCGCTTGACCTTCTACCCTTTCACCACTGTCCAGAAGGAGCAGTGATTCACTTACACTTTCCAGTTTAGTACACTGCGTTCAGTTCACCGGGGAAACAGAACACGTTCTGGGTGATTGTTCTGTAGAGTGCCTTCCTCTCCATCATCATCTTATTCTGGTTTCTTCCCCCTTCCTTTCCAGTCCTAATGAAGGGTCTCAGCCCAAAACATTGACTGTTTGTTCCTCTTCAGAGACAGTGCCTGACGTACTGGGTTCCCCTAGCATTGTGTACATGTTGAAGAGTGCCTGTCTTCTATCCACAGGATGTGACCCTGAGCTTCTTGTTATCTGCCACTTTAATTCTACATCCCACTCTGATCCATCCTGCACTGTCACGGTGAAGTTTGTGGAACAACACTTCATCTTCCATCTGGGCACACAGCAGTTTCCTGGACTCAGTAGAGAGCTTGATTTGTTAGCTATATTCATCACCCATCTGTGATACTGGTTCAGCTTGTTTGTTCCTGGCCTGCTGGGCAAGCCTTCTTCATTTTGCAACCTCCACATCCCAGTGCCTCACTCTCTAACTGCTCCCAGTCACTCACTCTCCAGATGACCTTAATCACAGCTTATCCCCATGGTCACCCTGGTTTCACTCCATCAGAGACAACCCCTCCCCAGCACTCCCTGCAGTTTAACAAGCTAATTTTCTTTCCTTCCCAATTAACCAGTTCTCTTCCCACAGACGCAACCTGACCTGTTGAGGTTTCTAGCATGTTCTATTTTTATTATAAAAAGGTAAAACTTACCAGCTAAAAGAACTCCTACTTCTTCATTGATGTGTATGGGGAGCTGAGCGTGCTTGTTGTAATGACCTTCATACTGCTTGACACACCTTGCAGTCCTCAAGTCCCAAAGCTTAATCTGTGGATTAGGAGAGGAAAGAAAGACATGATTGGTATTAACTTCATCACATTTTCCAGAATTTTGATAGTTTATCACTCTCTTACTGCTCACCGTGTAGGATAACCCCTCATCGTCCAACACAGTTACAGCATGGAAACAGACTCTTCTGCCCATCGAGTCAGTACCAACCATCAACCACCCTTTTAATCACACCCACATTCCAGATTCCACCCAGTCAATTAACCTACCAACCCGCACCACTTTGGGATATGGGAGGAAGCCCATTCAAACAAACAAGGTGCAAGGGCCACGACAAAGTAGGTCGGGAGATCAAGAGTTGATCTTTAGGGATGGAGGTGATGGACTTGCAGCTGCTGTAGGACTGTAGGCATCCTCTGTTAGGTGGGAACAGAACATTTCTGCGATGTTTTCTCTCTCCTACACCGAGCTGCATTTGCGGGTATGGGTGGGCCGAGCAGAGTTAGGAAAAAAACAGACTGAATCTGTGGCTACTCTTCCTGTTAGTGTGATCCTCTCCTACACACTGTTTCTGTTCACTTCCAACTTACAAACAGTCCCCAGGAATGTTACCCTGGGAACTCCTGGACCACAACCACCTTCCTTTCTTAACAGCAGCCAATAAAGGGATTCTTCCCTCCATACCCCCAACGATTCCTGTTGACGATACTTGGGTTTCTTGTTTCCACATTTGAATAATTGCTGCTTTGGTGTCAAAGGCAGCTCCCCTCACCTCACCTCTACAAACCTTTGGCCATCCTTGGACCAAGACCTGCCTGGAGCTGGTTGATCATGGCAGAACATCGACCATGTACCAGTGAACAGATTAAGTGCCATGAGGTAGCACTAAGGGTAATCACTCCTGTGATTTAGTAAACCCAATAAACATACTTAACACAGAAGCAAATGACAGAAACCACGCAAAGGAAGCACACACCACAGGTAACACAACTTCACACCTTCTACCTCTGCAGGAAAGAATACACTTGGAAACATACCTCCCCAATCATGTCTGCAGCCATGAGATAGTTTTCATCTTGCAGGAGTCGGATGCAGGTCACAGCGGAGTTATGAAAGAAATTAGTACATTTCCAGCTTTGTCCTTTCCTTCTTTGTTGTCTGATGTCTATGCTGAAAATCTCACCGGACCGACAGCCATTGTACAATACTGGGACCTGCAGAGAGACTGCAGGTTGTGATTTGTCACAGTATAAAGGCAGAATAAGATGCGATATCCAAGGAAGCTATTTGTTAATTGACTGTTACTTTATCGGTTACAGAAATATGTTTACTATGAGTCCCTCTGTAGTGGGCCTAGAATGGTTGATTTCAATCTCCCATTACCGTAGAGAGAGGTTCTGCCAGGCCTGCATGAGCAGGCTCTTCCCAGTCTCCATCCAACTAACAGGAGTCACCTGCCTCTCATTTCCAACTCCTCCTCCTCCTCCTATTTCCAGCAGTTTTGACAAACCTAGGCGTATTACTGCCCGCCGTAAGATGTATAATTAATCTCATTAGCTAGCAGTGCAGCAAACTGCTTTTCTTCCCTAATTTTGTCACATGGTTTCCAAGTAATTGCATTCTCAATTACATTGATTACATCTGCATCATTTGTAAGACTGAAATCTTTTTGTTTAAGAATACTAATTACTGCATGCTTAACTTTTAATAATTGCCATTTTTCTAGTCTGCCATTTCCAAGTTTTCCTTTACTTGAATCATAGCCCGTAGTTGTATTTCTGAAATCTCAAAGTTCAATTGTTTCCACGTTTTCATTTTATAATCTGAGTGTAGACAATTCACTTTGCAACAATTCCTTTTCCTTTTGTAATAAGTTCCTCCATTTTCCAGTCTCTTTTCCAACTCACAGTTGTTCTTATTGAGTACTTCTACTTGTTGTTGGAGTTCTGCACAGTTACCCTGGGTTTCAACCACGTTTCTTGTGTACATAAAATCTGAGGTTTTCCTTAAGTTCTGATACACATTTCTTAAATTCTTGACCATTTGCGATAAGACTCCTTGCATTCCATTAATATCCCACCTCCCTGCCTGTGAACTGTTTGATCCTCCATTCAGCGACTTCCCACCTAAGCCCTGTAATACCAAGATACTTTTCTGCAGACTTGACTATAATTTTAATTTTTTTGGTTCTTTTGTTTGTTTGTGCTGAACAGTTAATTGCATCTACCACAAACAGTACAATATCCTTTCTACTCATTATAAGTGTATCCTTATTTATCATCTCACAGCCCTCACCGGTTTATTATTCCCTGTACGTGTTTGCTTGATAGTCTTCTCTTTTTCCGCAAATCCTTTCTCTGCCTCGGCATAACTGATCCCTTGAGTTACTTTTACATATTGTATCTCAGCTGCCTTCTTGCTATTAATGCACCCTCGATAAGCTGCGCTGTGTTCCTCGCCACAATTGCAGCATTTCAGCCTAGCTCCCGCCTCACATCTCCCGTATTCATGTTCTCCAGTGCATCTTCCACATCTTTGTTTCCCTCTGCAGACTGCCGCAATATGCCCGAATTTCTGACATTTAAAGCATCTTAAAGGCAGTGGTATACATATTCTGACCTCATATCACATATACCCTAAATAAACTTCAGTCGGCAATCTTTCTTCATCAAAGTTAATCATAACCAATAAACTACCACACTTTCTTCCATTTCTTATAACTTTCAAACGTTTGGCTTCAATAATTTTTGCTCCTTTTATGTTCTGTTTAATCTCATCCATAGTAACTTTTGTTGGTATCCCTGAAATAACTCCTCTGGTCCACTTCCTGTTGTTGGGTATTGAACATTGTACTTTCTTGCCATCTATTTTATTCAATCTTATCACTTATCACTATCCCAACAAATCATTAATAGCGATCCATTTTGTAAAATCTTTGCTCTTTTGACCTCACCGATAAGTTTGTTGATTACCTTCGTCAAATGAATCGGGTTCCAATCACCAAATTTCGCTCAACTTTATAATTGCTTTAATCTCATCTTCTTTCCATTGTTTTGCTATCCTACTTTGGTCATCCTGACTCCTCAGAGTTTGACATCTCATACATGTTTTCTTATTCTTTCCCGCTGGCCTCCATCTCAAACTCACTTCCACCATCCAGTTCATCTCCGACCCACCAGTTCTTCCAACTGACGCTGCACTGAAGCCACTTGCTCAACTGACATCTTGCTCAACCCACTCAGCAGTTCCGTTCCATTCAACTCATCAAACTACTCAGCTCAACTCGCTCTCATTTCCAACTCATCACCTGCAGCCAATTTAAACCCAACTCTCATCCACAGTCCTTGTTCACTCATATGAACCAGGCAACATCAACCAATTGCTTCTGGACTTCAAGTTACCTCATTGCCTGTGAGTTTAATATCTGTTCTCTCTTGTTTCGTGGTCTTGAATGGCTGGTTATTTTGCAGTTTATTATTAAAATTATTGCACACTGCTAAATCGTCTTTGCAGCTCTGTGTTTGGGTCAAGCCTCCTCTACATTTCCAGATGGGTTCCCACCTGCTTCAAATGGACATCAATCATCTGGTGCTGGAAAAGAGCAGGGTGAGCTGCCTTAATGACTGTTGCATGATAGCACTCAGATCCACTGTGATGAAGTGCTTTGAGAGGCTGGTCATGGCCAGAGCAAGGACCCGGGTCCACTGCAATTTGCCTACCACTACAGTGGACACAATCTTAGTGGTTCTCCACTTGGCTTTGGAGCACCTAGACAGCAGCAATACCTTCGCCAGGCTGCTGTTTATTGATTATAGCTTCAATTGCAATCACCTCTTCAGTCCTAATCAACAAACAACCACCTTCAAAACCTGAGTTATTGTATCTCCGTTTGCAGATGTGCCATTAATCCTTGACTTCTTTCGCACAGTGCGGATCAGAAATAACATCTCCTCCCTGCTGACAATCACGGATGTGTGCTTAGCCCACTGCCCTACTCGCTCTACAAACCTGACTACATGGTTGAGCACGGCTCAAGTGCCATCTGTAAATCTGTCGATGACCCAACTGTTTTTGTCAGAATCTCAGGTACGCGCGCGCGCACACATGCATGCACACGTGAGAAAAAGGTCTGGTTGAGTGTCATCGCAACAACCTCACACTCAGTATAAGCACAACCAAGGAATTGTTGTGAACTTCAGTAAGGGGAGAACACAAACCAGGATTCATTAAGAAGTGTGGAAAGGGTGAGCAGCTTCAAATTCCTGGGCATTAACATCTCGGAGAATCTATCCTGAGCTCAGCACATTGATACATTCAGAAGAAAGCATGCTATCAAGTGCACTTCATTAGGAGATTTGGCATGTCACCAAAGACTTGCATATTTCTACAGATGTACGTGGAGAGCATTCTAACTGGTCGCAGCACAGTCTGGTCTGGAGGCTCCGATGCACAGGGTCACGGTCTGGTCTGGAGGCTCCGATGCACAGGGTCACGGTCTGGTCTGGAGGCTCCGATGCACAGGGTCACGGTCTGGTCTGGAGGCTCCGATGCACAGGGTCACGGTCTGGTCTGGAGGCTCCGATGCACAGGGTCACGGTCTGGTCTGGAGGCTCCGATGCACAGGGTCACGGTCTGGTCTGGAGGCTCCGATGCACAGGGTCACGGTCTGGTCTGGAGGCTCCGATGCACAGGGTCACGGTCTGGTCTGGAGGCTCCGATGCACAGGGTCACAGTCTGGTCTGGAGGCTCCGATGCACAGGGTCAGCATTATTGTTACTGATACATCAACAAACAGCAACTCATTTGTCATTGGCAAGACCTCACAAATAATTTTTTTCTGGTGATACTGAAGTACGCAATAAAATTTATGAAATTCCATTGATAAATGAGCCATTCAAGTTCACATCCATAGCTTGAAAGTCAGAGAATGCAGACGTCCTAAAGGTTAGCTGCATAGTCAAGTGCTGGAGAAGACTGTCAACCATCAGCACTCTCATCTCACTTGGCCCTACCTCAGCCCCCACCCAGTAGTTCAACTGCAAACAAACATGGGCATATCAATTGCCCTTTAACTGTTTCCTCCTCATGAACAAACATGGAGGTGCCCAAGAAAGTTAACACATCCCCAGAAATCCATTATCCTGAACAACTCGTGGACAATAGCACGTACCAGAAGTGCTGAAAAATAATTAGCAATCATTAACAGAATATGTCAGCAGAAATTACACAACTAGAAGTGTTTTCTTCAGGTCTAAATCTAATCACTCAGGACTGTGTACAATGAATCGACCCGTTATGAACTTTTCAGGAAAAATCTGGCCAATAATGTGCAGTGTTAGCCACAGACCAGTATGACATTAGTGCTCGGTGTATGCAGTGAATATGGAACAGTCTGGTTCCACAGCTCATCTGAAATGCTCGACAGCCAGCAAATTCAAGTAGTACACTCATATTTTACAGTGTTTGCTTCATTTGATTGCATCCAAAAGACAACCTGTCCCTTTGTTTGTGAGTACAGTGTGCTTTCTGGTAAAGGAAAAGCTCAGCATTTTAAATTCTGACTTACCCTGCGAGCAAACTGCTGAGCAAGAACGTCACTGTTTGTGCTGAATATCTGCTTTTGTCCTGTCACAGCATCAGTCACAAAAACACGATGCAACAAACCTAGGGAAAGATAATGGAGGCTGAGTATTCATGTACACCTCTCTACCAGAGAACCACATCAGAGTAATTGATATACAATGGGATATTCACAAGGATCTGCACAGACTTCTCGCCATGAATTACCAACACAAAATTCCTTAAAACGGTAACTAGCAGGGATTAGACAAGTTGGGCTGAAGGGCCTGTATCTGTGTGGTATTACCCCACAACTCGGACGGGAAATTTGTAAGAAGTATGTGGATAATCTCCTTCCCCACCAACTGGTAGGGCCACAGAGACACAACACCAGAAACCTGGGTTCAATTCTGTACATGGGTGCTGTCTGTGTGGAGTTTGCACGTTCTGGGTCGCCTTGGGATGCAGCAGCTGCTTTACAAGGATGTTGCCAGGTCTTGATGGCCTCAGCTTTAGGGAGAGCTTGGGCAGGCAATCTTATAGAGATGCGCAAGGTCAGGAGGGCTAATGCACTTCTTTTTCCCAGGGTTGGGGAATCAAGAACTAAAGGGCATAGTTTTAGATGACAGGGTAAAGATGTAATAGGAACTGGGGGAGCAACTTTCAAGGATGGTATGTACGCGAAACCAGCTGCCACAGGAAGTAGTTGAGACAGATTCAATAACAACATTTAGAAGTCAGTTGGACAGGTACATGGATAGTAAAGCTTTAGACTCTAAACACAGGCTAACCATGGGCACATGGGTCTAGCTTCGATAGCCATCTTGGTTGGCAAAGGCCAGTTGGGCCAAAGGGGCTGTTTCCATGCTTTATGATGAACTCTCATGTGATCCTGGTGCAGAGTTTCAACCCCAAGCATTGATAGTTCCTCACTCCTCCACAGATACAGTACTATTCATAGATTGTGTGTTACTCCATCAGATTATAAGCAGTAGAGTTTCATTGCACAACTTTCTGACTTTGAAAGCTGTGCATTATTGACAAAGCCTAGATAGTAAGGGGAAAAAAACTGGTATGGGTGGCATTTCGACTTGTTAACAAGAAGCAAACTTAGCATACAGCATTAAAGAAAAAATAGATAATCATTTTCTCTGTTATTAACTGTATTAAAACTCTTCATTTCTCCCACCACCTAATATTTTTTCTCAGTAATTCTTTTCCATCGCACCCCCATTTGTTTGGGATACCAACTAATACTTGGTCACACTACAACACTTGGGCAGCCTTCCTGCAAGCATCATTAGTTCACAAGGACCAAAGAACAAACCCAATCCTCCTTTCCTTTGGCAGAGAGATACTTAAAGGAACTGGCAGTACTGACAATACAAACGTGATAGCTGTGAAAGGCTCAGAACACACATATCAGTGCAAAACTGGGCATCCAGGAGGACAGTAGGCCATCAGCAACAGTAGAATGTACACTGCCACAATCTGCTACTTCAAGGCCTGACATCTCCTTGCTCTGCCATCATCATCAAACCAAGGAATCTACCCTGTTTCAGTGAGAGGACGGAGGGCGTGCTGTCTCATGCAGATGTAAGGACGAGCAGCCAGCCTAGTGAAAATGCAACACAGGACTATAGGAATGCTAAACAACGGACAGAGCCAAGCAGTGCGACACTCGATGTATCCGATCTGCAGCGTTACTAAATCTGATACTTAAATGGAACAGGCTCAAAACACATCCTCAATGGCAGTGAGGTCACCCCAATGAGAGCTAGAGACAAGGCTGAGAGATTTGCAACTGTGTCCAGCCGAACACAGAACAGCACAGCCCAGGAACAAGATCTTCCGTGCGGAACTAATTAAGATCTGTCATGACCGAGATCTTCACTGTCAGAGGAGCCAGTATACAGCCAATTCAATTCATTCCTTGTGACATAAAGAAATGGTTGAGAGCAGTGGATACAGTAAAGGTTATGGGAACAGAAATCACCCCAGCTGCAGAAATGAAAACCTGCAAAGCTATCCATAGTTACAAACTGGCCCAACGATGAGGAAAACTGACCAGATTCATGTCCTCAGGAAAAAGCAGGACAAATCCAATCCCGTATTTCTCTTGTGATTACATATCACTGATTTGAAGTGCTAACTCTGCTTTTCTTTCAGAGCTCTGCTGGCCCTGCTGAGTATCATCAGCATTTTCTGCTTGTACCTAGATTCAACACACAAATCCTGAAGGAACTCAGTGGATCCTTCAGAAGTTTTCAGCCTGAAGCAGTTTCTCTCCATTGAGTTCCTCCAGGATTGATCCAACTTTTCAGCACCTGCAGTCTCTTCTGTTTCTTGTATTTCAGATTTCCAGCATCAGTGTCTGGTTAATTACTGTCCAACCTATTTGCTCTCAATCAACAACAAAATGATGCAAGGCATCGAGTCATCAGACTGCACTAACTCATCGATGCCTTATCCGGTTTTCACCCAGACCACTGCCCTGGTCCAAACATAGACCAAAGAGCGGATTCTAGCAATGAGATCAGTCAGCGTCCTGAACATGAAGGCTGCACTTGGCCAAGGCACTCTGGTAAAACTGAAGTCACAAAACATTAATGAGAAAGCATTCCAGTGGTTGGAATCAGATCTCACACTTCACCCATCATCCAGACATTTCCAAGGTCCAACCTGGCACTTCTGTGGAGTAAACATTCTTTTGCCACTTCAGCCCGTACCTGAATGCTACCCGGAGCTCTCTGCATGCAGTCATGGGCTATCTCTTTCGTTGAGGAGGTGTAAAGCTATTAAACTTGGGACAGTGTTGAGAGAACATCCCCACTTTGACTTCCAATTCCATTGTCACCACCTCAACAAACAATACAGCCCATGTCTGCATGTGGAAAAGTCTGGGGAACATTCAGATATAGGCTGACAAGTTGCAAGTAATGTTCACGTCACAGAAGTTTCAGGTAAAAGGCATCTCCAGTAAGAGAGAGAGACAAAGCAGCTTCCCGTGACACTCAACAGTATTATGGCCACCGAGTACCCCATCAGCAACACAGTGAAGAGACAAGTGCACCAGCCACATAAATAACATTGCTGGGCACCTTGCAAGTTACTTACCTCCTCCTGCAACCCCACTATCTATACGTCAGGAGAGCAAATGAACTTTCAACTGCTCCAAAATCTCTTAAACGCAACAGCACCCCGAACAAAGGAGTCTGCCACCTTAAACAATCACCACAGTGGCTGCAATATACAGTTACTCACCCACCCTCAGCAACTTTCCAACCTGTGACCTCTACCCACCAATGCACAGTGGCTGCAATATATAGTTACTCACCCACCCTCAGCAACTTTACAACCTGTGACCTCTACCCACCAATGCACAGTGGCTGCAATATACAGTTACTCACCCACCCTCAGCAACTTTCCAACCTGTGACCTCTACCCACCAATGCACAGTGACTGCAATATATAGTTACTCACCCACCCTCAGCAACTTTCCAACCTGTGACCTCTACCCACCAATGCACAGTGGCTGCAATATACAGTTACTCACCCACCCTCAGCAACTTTCCAACCTGTGACCTCTACCCACCAATGCACAGTGGCTGCAATATACAGTTACTCACCCACCCTCAGCAACTTTCCAACCTGTGACCTCTACCCACCAATGCACAGTGGCTGCAATATACAGTTACTCACCCACCCTCAGCAACTTTACAACCTGTGACCTCTACCCACCAATTCACAGTGGCTGCAATATACAGTTACTCACCCACCCTCAGCAACTTTCCAACCTGTGACCTCTACCCACCAATGCACAGTGGCTGCAATATACAGTTACTCACCCACCCTCAGCAACTTTACAACCTGTGACCTCTACCCACCAATGCACAGTGGCTGCAATATATAGTTACTCACCCACCCTCAGCAACTTTCCAACCTGTGACCTCTACCCACCAATGCACAGTGGCTGCAATATATAGTTACTCACCCACCCTCAGCAACTTTCCAACCTGTGACCTCTACCCACCAATGCACAGTGGCTGCAATATACAGTTACTCACCCACCCTCAGCAACTTTACAACCTGTGACCTCTACCCACCAATGCACAGTGGCTGCAATATATAGTTACTCACCCACCCTCAGCAACTTTCCAACCTGTGACCTCTACCCACCAATGCACAGTGGCTGCAATATATAGTTACTCACCCACCCTCAGCAACTTTCCAACCTGTGACCTCTACCCACCAATGCACAGTGGCTGCAATATAGTTACTCACCCACCCTCAGCAACTTTACAACCTGTGACCTCTACCCACCAATGCACAGTGGCTGCAATATACAGTTACTCACCCACCCTCAGCAACTTTACAACCTGTGACCTCTACCCACCAATGCACAGTGGCTGCAATATAGTTACTCACCCACCCTCAGCAACTTTACAACCTGTGACCTCTACCCACCAATGCACAGTGGCTGCAATATAGTTACTCACCCACCCTCAGCAACTTTACAACCTGTGACCTCTACCCACCAATGCACAGTGGCTGCAATATACAGTTACTCACCCACCCTCAGCAACTTTACAACCTGTGACCTCTACCCACCAATGCACAGTGGCTGCAATATACAGTTACTCACCCACCCTCAGCAACTTTCCAACCTGTGACCTCTACCCACCAATGCACAGTGGCTGCAATATACAGTTACTCACCCACCCTCAGCAACTTTCCAACCTGTGACCTCTACCCACCAATGCACAGTGGCTGCAATATACAGTTACTCACCCACCCTCAGCAACTTTCCATCCTGTGACCTCTACCCACCAATGCACAGTGGCTGCAATATATAGTTACTCACCCACCCTCAGCAACTTTCCAACCTGTGACCTCTACCCACCAATGCACAGTGGCTGCAATATACAGTTACTCACCCACCCTCAGCAACTTTACAACCTGTGCCTCTACCCACCAATGCACAGTGGCTGCAATATACAGTTACTCACCCACCCTCAGCAACTTTCCAACCTGTGACCTCTACCCACCAATGCACAGTGGCTGCAATATACAGACACAGCAGTTACTCACCCACCCTCAGCAACTTTCCAACCTGTGACCTCTACCCACCAATGCACAGTGGCTGCAATATATAGTTACTCACCCACCCTCAGCAACTTTCCATCCTGTGACCTCTACCCACCAATGCACAGTGGCTGCAATATAGTTACTCACCCACCCTCAGCAACTTTCCAACCTGTGACCTCTACCCACCAATGCACAGTGGCTACAATATACAGTTACTCACCCACCCTCAGCAACTTTCCAACCTGTGACCTCTACCCACCAATGCACAGTGGCTACAATATACAGTTACTCACCCACCCTCAGCAACTTTCCATCCTGTGACCTCTACCTACCAATGCACAGTGGCTGCAATATATAGTTACTCACCCACCCTCAGCAACTTTCCAACCTGTGACCTCTACCCACCAATGCAGTGGCTACAATATACAGTTACTCACCCACCCTCAGCAACTTTCCAACCTGTGACCTCTACCCACCAATGCACAGTGGCTGCAATATATAGTTACTCACCCACCCTCAGCAACTTTACAACCTGTGACCTCTACCCACCAATGCACAGTGGCTGCAATATACAGTTACTCACCCACCCTCAGCAACTTTCCAACCTGTGACCTCTACCCACCAATGCAGTGGCTGCAATATACAGTTACTCACCCACCCTCAGCAACTTTACAACCTGTGACCTCTACCCACCAATGCACAGTGGCTGCAATATACAGTTACTCACCCACCCTCAGCAACTTTCCATCCTGTGACCTCTACCCACCAATGCACAGTGGCTGCAATACAGTTACTCACCCACCCTCAGCAACTTTACAACCTGTGACCTCTACCCACCAATGCACAGTGGCTGCAATATACAGTTACTCACCCACCCTCAGCAACTTTACAACCTGTGACCTCTACCCACCAATGCACAGTGGCAGCAATATACAGTTACTCACCCACCCTCAGCAACTTTACAACCTGTGACCTCTACCCACCAATGCACAGTGGCTGCAATATACAGTTACTCACCCACCCTCAGCAACTTTACAACCTGTGACCTCTACCCACCAATGCACAGTGGCTGCAATATACAGTTACTCACCCACCCTCAGCAACTTTACAACCTGTGACCTCTACCCACCAATGCACAGTGGCTGCAATATACAGTTACTCACCCACCCTCAGCAACTTTACAACCTGTGACCTCTACCCACCAATGCACAGTGGCTGCAATATATAGTTACTCACCCACCCTCAGCAACTTTCCAACCTGTGACCTCTACCCACCAATGCACAGTGGCTGCAATATACAGTTACTCACCCACCCTCAGCAACTTTACAACCTGTGCCTCTACCCACCAATGCACAGTGGCTGCAATATACAGTTACTCACCCACCCTCAGCAACTTTCCAACCTGTGACCTCTACCCACCAATGCAGTGGCTGCAATATACAGTTACTCACCCACCCTCAGCAACTTTACAACCTGTGACCTCTACCCACCAATGCACAGTGGCTGCAATATACAGTTACTCACCCACCCTCAGCAACTTTACAACCTGTGACCTCTACCCACCAATGCACAGTGGCTGCAATATAGTTACTCACCTACCCTCAGCAACTTTACAACCTGTGACCTCTACCCACCAATGCACAGTGGCTGCAATATACAGTTACTCACCCACCCTCAGCAACTTTACAACCTGTGACCTCTACCCACCAATGCACAGTGGCTGCAACATACAGTTACTCACCCACCCTCAGCAACTTTCCAACCTGTGACCTCTACCCACCAATGCACAGTGGCTGCAATATACAGTTACTCACCCACCCTCAGCAACTTTACAACCTGTGACCTCTACCCACCAATGCACAGTGGCTGCAATATACAGTTACTCACCCACCCTCAGCAACTTTACAACCTGTGACCTCTACCCACCAATGCACAGTGGCTGCAATATACAGTTACTCACCCACCCTCAGCAACTTTACAACCTGTGACCTCTACCCACCAATGCACAGTGGCTGCAATATACAGTTACTCACCCACCCTCAGCAACTTTACAACCTGTGACCTCTACCCACCAATGCACAGTGGCTGCAATATACAGTTACTCACCCACCCTCAGCAACTTTCCAACCTGTGACCTCTACCCACCAATGCACAGTGGCTGCAATATAGTTACTCACCCACCCTCAGCAACTTTACAACCTGTGACCTCTACCCACCAATGCACAGTGGCTGCAATATAGTTACTCACCCACCCTCAGCAACTTTCCAACCTGTGACCTCTACCCACCAATGCACAGTGGCTGCAATATACAGTTACTCACCCACCCTCAGCAACTTTACAACCTGTGACCTCTACCCACCAATGCACAGTGGCTGCAATATAGTTACTCACCCACCCTCAGCAACTTTCCAACCTGTGACCTCTACCCACCAATGCACAGTGGCTGCAATATAGTTACTCACTCACCCTCAGCAACTTTTCAACCTGTGACCTCTACCCACCAATGCACAGTGGCTGCAATATACAGTTACTCACCCACCCTCAGCAACTTTACAACCTGTGACCTCTACCCACCAATGCACAGTGGCTGCAATATACAGACACAGCAGTTACTCACCCACCCTCAGCAACTTTCCAAACTGTGACCTCTACCCACCAATGCACAGTGGCTGCAATATACAGTTACTCACCCACCCTCAGCAACTTTCCAACCTGTGACCTCTACCCACCAATGCACAGTGGCTACAATATACAGTTACTCACCCACCCTCAGCAACTTTCCAACCTGTGACCTCTACCCACCAATGCACAGTGGCTACAATATACAGTTACTCACCCACCCTCAGCAACTTTCCAAACTGTGACCTCTACCCACCAATGCACAGTGGCTGCAATATACAGTTACTCACCCACCCTCAGCAACTTTCCAACCTGTGACCTCTACCCACCAATGCACAGTGGCTACAATATACAGTTACTCACCCACCCTCAGCAACTTTCCAAACTGTGACCTCTACCCACCAATGCACAGTGGCTGCAATATACAGTTACTCACCCACCCTCAGCAACTTTCCAACCTGTGACCTCTACCCACCAATGCACAGTGGCTACAATATACAGTTACTCACCCACCCTCAGCAACTTTCCAACCTGTGACCTCTACCCACCAATGCACAGTGGCTGCAATATACAGTTACTCACCCACCCTCAGCAACTTTCCAACCTGTGACCTCTACCCACCAATGCACAGTGGCTGCAATATACAGTTACTCACCCACCCTCAGCAACTTTCCAACCTGTGACCTCTACCCACCAATGCACAGTGGCTGCAATATACAGTTACTCACCCACCCTCAGCAACTTTCCAACCTGTGACCTCTACCCACCAATGCACAGTGGCTACAATATACAGTTACTCACCCACCCTCAGCAACTTTCCAACCTGTGACCTCTACCCACCAATGCACAGTGGCTGCAATATACAGTTACTCACCCACCCTCAGCAACTTTCCAACCTGTGACCTCTACCCACCAATGCACAGTGGCTACAATATACAGTTACTCACCCACCCTCAGCAACTTTCCAACCTGTGACCTCTACCCACCAATGCACAGTGGCTACAATATACAGTTACTCACCCACCCTCAGCAACTTTCCAACCTGTGACCTCTACCCACCGATGCACAGTGGCTACAATATACAGTTACTCACCCACCCTCAGCAACTTTCCAACCTGTGACCTCTACCCAACAATGCACAGTGGCTACAATATACAGTTACTCACCCACCCTCAGCAACTTTCCAACCTGTGACCTCTACCCACCAATGCACAGTGGCTGCAATATACAGACACAGCAGTTACTCACCCACCCTCAGCAACTTTCCAAACTGTGACCTCTACCCACCAATGCACAGTGGCTGCAATATACAGTTACTCACCCACCCTCAGCAACTTTCCAACCTGTGACCTCTACCCACCAATGCACAGTGGCTACAATATACAGTTACTCACCCACCCTCAGCAACTTTCCAACCTGTGACCTCTACCCACCAATGCACAGTGGCTACAATATACAGTTACTCACCCACCCTCAGCAACTTTCCAAACTGTGACCTCTACCCACCAATGCACAGTGGCTGCAATATACAGTTACTCACCCACCCTCAGCAACTTTCCAACCTGTGACCTCTACCCACCAATGCACAGTGGCTACAATATACAGTTACTCACCCACCCTCAGCAACTTTCCAACCTGTGACCTCTACCCACCAATGCACAGTGGCTGCAATATACAGTTACTCACCCACCCTCAGCAACTTTCCAACCTGTGACCTCTACCCACCAATGCACAGTGGCTGCAATATACAGTTACTCACCCACCCTCAGCAACTTTCCAACCTGTGACCTCTACCCACCAATGCACAGTGGCTGCAATATACAGTTACTCACCCACCCTCAGCAACTTTCCAACCTGTGACCTCTACCCACCAATGCACAGTGGCTACAACATACAGTTACTCACCCACCCTCAGCAACTTTCCAACCTGTGACCTCTACCCACCAATGCACAGTGGCTGCAATATACAGTTACTCACCCACCCTCAGCAACTTTCCAACCTGTGACCTCTACCCACCAATGCACAGTGGCTACAATATACAGTTACTCACCCACCCTCAGCAACTTTCCAACCTGTGACCTCTACCCACCGATGCACAGTGGCTACAATATACAGTTACTCACCCACCCTCAGCAACTTTCCAACCTGTGACCTCTACCCACCGATGCACAGTGGCTACAATATACAGTTACTCACCCACCCTCAGCAACTTTCCAACCTGTGACCTCTACCCAACAATGCACAGTGGCTACAATATACAGTTACTCACCCACCCTCAGCAACTTTCCAACCTGTGACCTCTACCCACCAATGCACAGTGGCTACAATATATAGTTACTCACCCACCCTCAGCAACTTTCCAACCTGTGACCTCTACCCACCAATGCACAGTGGCTACAATATACAGTTACTCACCCACCCTCAGCAACTTTCCAACCTGTGACCTCTACCCACCGATGCACAGTGGCTACAATATACAGTTACTCACCCACCCTCAGCAACTTTCCAACCTGTGACCTCTACCCACCAATGCACAGTGGCTGCAATATAGTTACTCACCCACCCTCAGCAACTTTACAACCTGTGACCTCTACCCACCAATGCACAGTGGCTGCAATATACAGTTACTCACCAACCCTCAGCAACTTTACAACCTGTGACCTCTACCCACCAATGCACAGTGGCTGCAATATACAGTTACTCACCAACCCTCAGCAACTTTCCAACCTGTGACCTCTACCCACCAATGCACAGTGGCTGCAATATACAGTTACTCACCAACCCTCAGCAACTTTACAACCTGTGACCTCTACCCACCAATGCACAGTGGCTGCAATATAGTTACTCACCCACCCTCAGCAACTTTCCAACCTGTGACCTCTACCCACCAATGCACAGTGGCTGCAATATACAGTTACCCACCCACCCTCAGCAACTTTCCAACCTGTGACCTCTACCCACCAATGCACAGTGGCTGCAATATACAGTTACTCACCCACCCTCAGCAACTTTACAACCTGTGACCTCTACCCACCAATGCACAGTGGCTGCAATATACAGTTACTCACCCACCCTCAGCAACTTTACAACCTGTGACCTCTACCCACCAATGCACAGTGGCTGCAATATATAGTTACTCACCCACCCTCAGCAACTTTACAACCTGTGACCTCTACCCACCAATGCACAGTGGCTGCAATATACAGTTACTCACCCACCCTCAGCAACTTTCCAACCTGTGACCTCTACCCACCAATGCACAGTGGCTGCAATATAGTTAGTTACTCACCCACCCTCAGCAACTTTACAACCTGTGACCTCTACCCACCAATGCACATTGGCTGCAATATACAGTTACTCACCCACCCTCAGCAACTTTACACCCTGTGACCTCTACCCACCAATGCACAGTGGCTGCAATATACAGTTACTCACCCACCCTCAGCAACTTTACAACCTGTGACCTCTACCCACCAATGCACAGTGGCTGCAATATACAGTTACTCACCCACCCTCAGCAACTTTCCAACCTGTGACCTCTACCCACCAATGCACAGTGGCTGCAATAGTTACTCACCCACCCTCAGCAACTTTACAACCTGTGACCTCTACCCACCAATGCACAGTGGCTGCAATATACAGTTACTCACCCACCCTCAGCAACTTTACAACCTGTGACCTCTACCCACCAATGCACAGTGGCTGCAATATACAGTTACTCACCCACCCTCAGCAACTTTACAACCTGTGACCTCTACCCACCAATGCACAGTGGCTGCAATATACAGTTACTCACCCACCTCAGCAACTTTCCAACCTGTGACCTCTACCCACCAATGCACAGTGGCTGCAATATACAGTTACTCACCCACCCTCAGCAACTTTACAACCTGTGACCTCTACCCACCAATGCACAGTGGCTGCAATATACAGTTACTCACCCACCCTCAGCAACTTTCCATCCTGTGACCTCTACCCACCAATGCACAGTGGCTGCAATATATAGTTACTCACCCACCCTCAGCAACTTTCCAACCTGTGACCTCTACACACCAATGCACAGTGGCTGCAATATACAGTTACTCACCCACCCTCAGCAACTTTACAACCTGTGCCTCTACCCACCAATGCACAGTGGCTGCAATATACAGTTACTCACCCACCCTCAGCAACTTTCCAACCTGTGACCTCTACCCACCAATGCACAGTGGCTGCAATATACAGACACAGCAGTTACTCACCCACCCTCAGCAACTTTCCAACCTGTGACCTCTACCCACCAATGCACAGTGGCTGCAATATATAGTTACTCACCCACCCTCAGCAACTTTCCATCCTGTGACCTCTACCCACCAATGCACAGTGGCTGCAATATAGTTACTCACCCACCCTCAGCAACTTTCCAACCTGTGACCTCTACCCACCAATGCACAGTGGCTACAATATACAGTTACTCACCCACCCTCAGCAACTTTCCAACCTGTGACCTCTACCCACCAATGCACAGTGGCTACAATATACAGTTACTCACCCACCCTCAGCAACTTTCCATCCTGTGACCTCTACCTACCAATGCACAGTGGCTGCAATATATAGTTACTCACCCACCCTCAGCAACTTTCCAACCTGTGACCTCTACCCACCAATGCAGTGGCTGCAATATACAGTTACTCACCCACCCTCAGCAACTTTCCAACCTGTGACCTCTACCCACCAATGCACAGTGGCTGCAATATATAGTTACTCACCCACCCTCAGCAACTTTACAACCTGTGACCTCTACCCACCAATGCACAGTGGCTGCAATATACAGTTACTCACCCACCCTCAGCAACTTTCCAACCTGTGACCTCTACCCACCAATGCAGTGGCTGCAATATACAGTTACTCACCCACCCTCAGCAACTTTACAACCTGTGACCTCTACCCACCAATGCACAGTGGCTGCAATATACAGTTACTCACCCACCCTCAGCAACTTTCCATCCTGTGACCTCTACCCACCAATGCACAGTGGCTGCAATACAGTTACTCACCCACCCTCAGCAACTTTACAACCTGTGACCTCTACCCACCAATGCACAGTGGCTGCAATATACAGTTACTCACCCACCCTCAGCAACTTTACAACCTGTGACCTCTACCCACCAATGCACAGTGGCAGCAATATACAGTTACTCACCCACCCTCAGCAACTTTACAACCTGTGACCTCTACCCACCAATGCACAGTGGCTGCAATATACAGTTACTCACCCACCCTCAGCAACTTTACAACCTGTGACCTCTACCCACCAATGCACAGTGGCTGCAATATACAGTTACTCACCCACCCTCAGCAACTTTACAACCTGTGACCTCTACCCACCAATGCACAGTGGCTGCAATATACAGTTACTCACCCACCCTCAGCAACTTTACAACCTGTGACCTCTACCCACCAATGCACAGTGGCTGCAATATACAGTTACTCACCCACCCTCAGCAACTTTCCATCCTGTGACCTCTACCCACCAATGCACAGTGGCTGCAATATACAGTTACTCACCCACCCTCAGCAACTTTACAACCTGTGACCTCTACCCACCAATGCACAGTGGCTGCAATATAGTTACTCACCCACCCTCAGCAACTTTACAACCTGTGACCTCTACCCACCAATGCACAGTGGCTGCAATATACAGTTACTCACCCACCCTCAGCAACTTTACAACCTGTGACCTCTACCCACCAATGCACAGTGGCTGCAATACAGTTACTCACCCACCCTCAGCAACTTTCCATCCTGTGACCTCTACCCACCAATGCACAGTGGCTGCAATATACAGTTACTCACCCACCCTCAGCAACTTTACAACCTGTGCCTCTACCCACCAATGCACAGTGGCTGCAATATACAGTTACTCACCCACCCTCAGCAACTTTCCAACCTGTGACCTCTACCCACCAATGCACAGTGGCTGCAATATACAGACACAGCAGTTACTCACCCACCCTCAGCAACTTTCCAACCTGTGACCTCTACCCACCAATGCACAGTGGCTGCAATATATAGTTACTCACCCACCCTCAGCAACTTTCCATCCTGTGACCTCTACCCACCAATGCACAGTGGCTGCAATATAGTTACTCACCCACCCTCAGCAACATTCCAACCTGTGACCTCTACCCACCAATGCACAGTGGCTACAATATACAGTTACTCACCCACCCTCAGCAACTTTCCAACCTGTGACCTCTACCCACCAATGCACAGTGGCTACAATATACAGTTACTCACCCACCCTCAGCAACTTTCCATCCTGTGACCTCTACCTACCAATGCACAGTGGCTGCAATATATAGTTACTCACCCACCCTCAGCAACTTTCCAACCTGTGACCTCTACCCACCAATGCACAGTGGCTGCAATATATAGTTACTCACCCACCCTCAGCAACTTTACAACCTGTGACCTCTACCCACCAATGCACAGTGGCTGCAATATACAGTTACTCACCCACCCTCAGCAACTTTCCAACCTGTGACCTCTACCCACCAATGCAGTGGCTGCAATATACAGTTACTCACCCACCCTCAGCAACTTTACAACCTGTGACCTCTACCCACCAATGCACAGTGGCTGCAATATACAGTTACTCACCCACCCTCAGCAACTTTCCATCCTGTGACCTCTACCCACCAATGCACAGTGGCTGCAATACAGTTACTCACCCACCCTCAGCAACTTTCCAACCTGTGACCTCTACCCACCAATGCACAGTGGCTGCAATATACAGTTACTCACCCACCCTCAGCAACTTTACAACCTGTGACCTCTACCCACCAATGCACAGTGGCTGCAATATAGTTACTCACCCACCCTCAGCAACTTTCCAACCTGTGACCTCTACCCACCAATGCACAGTGGCTGCAATATACAGTTACTCACCCACCCTCAGCAACTTTCCAAACTGTGACCTCTACCCACCAATGCACAGTGGCTGCAATATACAGTTACTCACCCACCCTCAGCAACTTTCCAACCTGTGACCTCTACCCACCAATGCACAGTGGCTGCAATATACAGTTACTCACCCACCCTCAGCAACTTTCCAACCTGTGACCTCTACCCACCAATGCACAGTGGCTACAATATACAGTTACTCACCCACCCTCAGCAACTTTCCAACCTGTGACCTCTACCCACCAATGCACAGTGGCTGCAATATACAGTTACTCACCCACCCTCAGCAACTTTCCAACCTGTGACCTCTACCCACCAATGCACAGTGGCTACAATATACAGTTACTCACCCACCCTCAGCAACTTTCCAACCTGTGACCTCTACCCACCAATGCACAGTGGCTACAATATACAGTTACTCACCCACCCTCAGCAACTTTCCAACCTGTGACCTCTACCCACCAATGCACAGTGGCTGCAATATACAGACACAGCAGTTACTCACCCACCCTCAGCAACTTTCCAACCTGTGACCTCTACCCACCAATGCACAGTGGCTGCAATATAGTTACTCACCCACCCTCAGCAACTTTCCAACCTGTGACCTCTACCCACCAATGCACAGTGGCTGCAATATAGTTACTCACCCACCCTCAGCAACTTTACAACCTGTGACCTCTACCCACCAATGCACAGTGGCTACAATATACAGTTACTCACCAACCCTCAGCAACTTTACAACCTGTGACCTCTACCCACCAATGCACAGTGGCGGCAATATAGTTACTCACCCACCCTCAGCAACTTTCCAACCTGTGACCTCTACCCACCAATGCACAGTGGCTGCAATATACAGTTACTCACCCACCCTCAGCAACTTTCCAACCTGTGACCTCTACCCACCAATGCACAGTGGCTGCAATATACAGTTACTCACCCACCCTCAGCAACTTTCCAACCTGTGACCTCTACCCACCAATGCACAGTGGCTGCAATATAGTTACTCACCCACCCTCAGCAACTTTACAACCTGTGACCTCTACCCACCAATGCACATTGGCTGCAATATACAGTTACTCACCCACCCTCAGCAACTTTACAACCTGTGACCTCTACCCACCAATGCACAGTGGCTGCAATATACAGTTACTCACCCACCCTCAGCAACTTTACAACCTGTGACCTCTACCCACCAATGCACAGTGGCTGCAATATACAGTTACTCACCCACCCTCAGCAACTTTCCAACCTGTGACCTCTACCCACCAATGCACAGTGGCTGCAATAGTTACTCACCCACCCTCAGCAACTTTACAACCTGTGACCTCTACCCACCAATGCACAGTGGCTGCAATATACAGTTACTCACCCACCCTCAGCAACTTTACAACCTGTGACCTCTACCCACCAATGCACAGTGGCTGCAATATACAGTTACTCACCCACCCTCAGCAACTTTCCAACCTGTGACCTCTACCCACCAATGCACAGTGGCTGCAATATACAGTTACTCACCCACCCTCAGCAACTTTACAACCTGTGCCTCTACCCACCAATGCACAGTGGCTGCAATATACAGTTACTCACCCACCCTCAGCAACTTTCCAAACTGTGACCTCTACCCACCAATGCACAGTGGCTGCAATATACAGACACAGCAGTTACTCACCCACCCTCAGCAACTTTCCAACCTGTGACCTCTACCCACCAATGCACAGTGGCTGCAATATATAGTTACTCACCCACCCTCAGCAACTTTCCATCCTGTGACCTCTACCCACCAATGCACAGTGGCTGCAATATAGTTACTCACCCACCCTCAGCAACTTTCCAACCTGTGACCTCTACCCACCAATGCACAGTGGCTACAATATACAGTTACTCACCCACCCTCAGCAACTTTCCAACCTGTGACCTCTACCCACCAATGCACAGTGGCTACAATATACAGTTACTCACCCACCCTCAGCAACTTTCCATCCTGTGACCTCTACCTACCAATGCACAGTGGCTGCAATATATAGTTACTCACCCACCCTCAGCAACTTTCCAACCTGTGACCTCTACCCACCAATGCAGTGGCTGCAATATACAGTTACTCACCCACCCTCAGCAACTTTCCAACCTGTGACCTCTACCCACCAATGCACAGTGGCTGCAATATATAGTTACTCACCCACCCTCAGCAACTTTACAACCTGTGACCTCTACCCACCAATGCACAGTGGCTGCAATATACAGTTACTCACCCACCCTCAGCAACTTTCCAACCTGTGACCTCTACCCACCAATGCAGTGGCTGCAATATACAGTTACTCACCCACCCTCAGCAACTTTACAACCTGTGACCTCTACCCACCAATGCACAGTGGCTGCAATATACAGTTACTCACCCACCCTCAGCAACTTTACAACCTGTGACCTCTACCCACCAATGCACAGTGGCTGCAATACAGTTACTCACCCACCCTCAGCAACTTTACAACCTGTGACCTCTACCCACCAATGCACAGTGGCTGCAATATACAGTTACTCACCCACCCTCAGCAACTTTACAACCTGTGACCTCTACCCACCAATGCACAGTGGCTGCAATATACAGTTACTCACCCACCCTCAGCAACTTTACAACCTGTGACCTCTACCCACCAATGCACAGTGGCTGCAATATACAGTTACTCACCCACCCTCAGCAACTTTACAACCTGTGACCTCTACCCACCAATGCACAGTGGCTGCAATATACAGTTACTCACCCACCCTCAGCAACTTTACAACCTGTGACCTCTACCCACCAATGCACAGTGGCTGCAATATACAGTTACTCACCCACCCTCAGCAACTTTACAACCTGTGACCTCTACCCACCAATGCACAGTGGCTGCAATATACAGTTACTCACCCACCCTCAGCAACTTTCCATCCTGTGACCTCTACCCACCAATGCACAGTGGCTGCAATATACAGTTACTCACCCACCCTCAGCAACTTTACAACCTGTGACCTCTACCCACCAATGCACAGTGGCTGCAATATAGTTACTCACCCACCCTCAGCAACTTTACAACCTGTGACCTCTACCCACCAATGCACAGTGGCTGCAATATACAGTTACTCACCCACCCTCAGCAACTTTCCATCCTGTGACCTCTACCCACCAATGCACAGTGGCTGCAATATATAGTTACTCACCCACCCTCAGCAACTTTCCAACCTGTGACCTCTACCCACCAATGCACAGTGGCTGCAATATACAGTTACTCACCCACCCTCAGCAACTTTACAACCTGTGCCTCTACCCACCAATGCACAGTGGCTGCAATATACAGTTACTCACCCACCCTCAGCAACTTTCCAACCTGTGACCTCTACCCACCAATGCACAGTGGCTGCAATATACAGACACAGCAGTTACTCACCCACCCTCAGCAACTTTCCAACCTGTGACCTCTACCCACCAATGCACAGTGGCTGCAATATATCGTTACTCACCCACCCTCAGCAACTTTACAACCTGTGACCTCTACCCACCAATGCACAGTGGCTGCAATATATAGTTACTCACCCACCCTCAGCAACTTTCCATCCTGTGACCTCTACCCACCAATGCACAGTGGCTGCAATATAGTTACTCACCCACCCTCAGCAACTTTCCATCCTGTGACCTCTACCCACCAATGCACAGTGGCTGCAATATAGTTACTCACCCACCCTCAGCAACTTTCCAACCTGTGACCTCTACCCACCAATGCACAGTGGCTGCAATATACAGTTACTCACCCACCCTCAGCAACTTTCCATCCTGTGACCTCTACCTACCAATGCACAGTGGCTGCAATATATAGTTACTCACCCACCCTCAGCAACTTTCCAACCTGTGACCTCTACCCACAAATGCAGTGGCTGCAATATACAGTTACTCACCCACCCTCAGCAACTTTCCAACCTGTGACCTCTACCCACCAATGCACAGTGGCTGCAATATATCGTTACTCACCCACCCTCAGCAACTTTACAACCTGTGACCTCTACCCACCAATGCACAGTGGCTGCAATATACAGTTACTCACCCACCCTCAGCAACTTTCCAACCTGTGACCTCTACCCACCAATGCAGTGGCTGCAATATACAGTTACTCACCCACCCTCAGCAACTTTACAACCTGTGACCTCTACCCACCAATGCACAGTGGCTGCAATATACAGTTACTCACCCACCCTCAGCAACTTTCCATCCTGTGACCTCTACCCACCAATGCACAGTGGCTGCAATACAGTTACTCACCCACCCTCAGCAACTTTACAACCTGTGACCTCTACCCACCAATGCACAGTGGCTGCAATATACAGTTACTCACCCACCCTCAGCAACTTTACAACCTGTGACCTCTACCCACCAATGCACAGTGGCTGCAATATACAGTTACTCACCCACCCTCAGCAACTTTACAACCTGTGACCTCTACCCACCAATGCACAGTGGCTGCAATATACAGTTACTCACCCACCCTCAGCAACTTTACAACCTGTGACCTCTACCCACCAATGCACAGTGGCTGCAATATACAGTTACTCACCCACCCTCAGCAACTTTACAACCTGTGACCTCTACCCACCAATGCACAGTGGCTGCAATATACAGTTACTCACCCACCCTCAGCAACTTTACAACCTGTGACCTCTACCCACCAATGCACAGTGGCTGCAATATACAGTTACTCACCCACCCTCAGCAACTTTCCATCCTGTGACCTCTACCCACCAATGCACAGTGGCTGCAATATACAGTTACTCACCCACCCTCAGCAACTTTACAACCTGTGACCTCTACCCACCAATGCACAGTGGCTGCAATATAGTTACTCACCCACCCTCAGCAACTTTACAACCTGTGACCTCTACCCACCAATGCACAGTGGCTGCAATATAGTTACTCACCCACCCTCAGCAACTTTACAACCTGTGACCTCTACCCACCAATGCACAGTGGCTGCAATATACAGTTACTCACCCACCCTCAGCAACTTTCCAACCTGTGACCTCTACCCACCAATGCACAGTGGCTGCAATATACAGTTACTCACCCACCCTCAGCAACTTTCCAACCTGTGACCTCTACCCACCAATGCACAGTGGCTGCAATATACAGTTACTCACCCACCCTCAGCAACTTTCCAACCTGTGACCTCTACCCACCAATGCACAGTGGCTGCAATATACAGTTACTCACCCACCCTCAGCAACTTTCCAACCTGTGACCTCTACCCACCAATGCACAGTGGCTGCAATATACAGTTACTCACCCTCCCTCAGCAACTTTCCATCCTGTGACCTCTACCCACCAATGCACAGTGGCTGCAATATAGTTACTCACCCACCCTCAGCAACTTTCCAACCTGTGACCTCTACCCACCAATGCACAGTGGCTGCAATATACAGTTACTCACCCACCCTCAGCAACTTTCCAACCTGTGACCTCTACCCACCAATGCACAGTGGCTGCAATATACAGTTACTCACCCACCCTCAGCAACTTTCCAACCTGTGACCTCTACCTACCAATGCACAGTGGCTGCAATATACAGTTACTCACCCACCCTCAGCAACTTTCCAACCTGTGACCTCTACCCACCAATGCACAGTGGCTGCAATATAGTTACTCACCCACCCTCAGCAACTTTCCAACCTGTGACCTCTACCCACCAATGCACAGTGGCTGCAATATACAGTTACTCACCCACCCTCAGCAACTTTACAACCTGTGACCTCTACCCACCAATGCACAGTGGCTGCAATATAGTTACTCACCCACCCTCAGCAACTTTCCAACCTGTGACCTCTACCCACCAATGCACAGTGGCTGCAATATACAGTTCCTCACCCACCCTCAGCAACTTTCCAACCTGTGACCTCTACCCACCAATGCACAGTGGCTGCAATATACAGTTACTCACCCACCCTCAGCAACTTTCCAACCTGTGACCTCTACCCACCAATGCACAGTGGCTGCAATATACAGTTACTCACCCACCCTCAGCAACTTTCCAACCTGTGACCTCTACCCACCAATGCACAGTGGCTGCAATATACAGTTACTCACCCACCCTCAGCAACTTTCCAACCTGTGACCTCTACCCACCAATGCACAGTGGCTGCAATATACAGTTACTCACCCACCCTCAGCAACTTTACAACCTGTGCCTCTACCCACCAATGCACAGTGGCTGCAATATACAGTTACTCACCCACCCTCAGCAACTTTCCAACCTGTGACCTCTACCCACCAATGCACAGTGGCTGCAATATACAGTTACTCACCCACCCTCAGCAACTTTCCATCCTGTGACCTCTACCCACCAATGCACAGTGGCTGCAATATACAGTTACTCACCCACCCTCAGCAACTTTCCAACCTGTGACCTCTACCCACCAATGCACAGTGGCTGCAATATACAGTTACTCACCCACCCTCAGCAACTTTACAACCTGTGCCTCTACCCACCAATGCACAGTGGCTGCAATATACAGTTACTCACCCACCCTCAGCAACTTTCCAACCTGTGACCTCTACCCACCAATGCACAGTGGCTGCAATATACAGACACAGCAGTTACTCACCCACCCTCAGCAACTTTCCATCCTGTGACCTCTACCCACCAATGCACAGTGGCTGCAATATATAGTTACTCACCCACCCTCAGCAACTTTCCATCCTGTGACCTCTACCCACCAATGCACAGTGGCTGCAATATACAGTTACTCACCCACCCTCAGCAACTTTACAACCTGTGACCTCTACCCACCAATGCACAGTGGCTGCAATATACAGTTACTCACCCACCCTCAGCAACTTTACAACCTGTGACCTCTACCCACCAATGCACAGTGGCTGCAATATACAGTTACTCACCCACCCTCAGCAACTTTACAACCTGTGACCTCTACCCACCAATGCACAGTGGCTGCAATATACAGTTACTCACCCACCCTCAGCAACTTTCCAACCTGTGACCTCTACCCACCAATGCACAGTGGCTGCAATATACAGTTACTCACCCACCCTCAGCAACTTTACAACCTGTGACCTCTACCCACCAATGCACAGTGGCTGCAATATACAGTTACTCACCCACCCTCAGCAACTTTCCATCCTGTGACCTCTACCCACCAATGCACAGTGGCTGCAATATACAGTTACTCACCCACCCTCAGCAACTTTACAACCTGTGACCTCTACCCACCAATGCACAGTGGCTGCAATATAGTTACTCACCCACCCTCAGCAACTTTACAACCTGTGACCTCTACCCACCAATGCACAGTGGCTGCAATATAGTTACTCACCCACCCTCAGCAACTTTACAACCTGTGACCTCTACCCACCAATGCACAGTGGCTGCAATATACAGTTACTCACCCACCCTCAGCAACTTTCCAACCTGTGACCTCTACCCACCAATGCACAGTGGCTGCAATATACAGTTACTCACCCACCCTCAGCAACTTTCCAACCTGTGACCTCTACCCACCAATGCACAGTGGCTGCAATATACAGTTACTCACCCACCCTCAGCAACTTTCCAACCTGTGACCTCTACCCACCAATGCACAGTGGCTGCAATATACAGTTACTCACCCACCCTCAGCAACTTTCCAACCTGTGACCTCTACCCACCAATGCACAGTGGCTGCAATATACAGTTACTCACCCTCCCTCAGCAACTTTCCATCCTGTGACCTCTACCCACCAATGCACAGTGGCTGCAATATAGTTACTCACCCACCCTCAGCAACTTTCCAACCTGTGACCTCTACCCACCAATGCACAGTGGCTGCAATATAGTTACTCACCCACCCTCAGCAACTTTCCAACCTGTGACCTCTACCCACCAATGCACAGTGGCTGCAATATACAGTTACTCACCCACCCTCAGCAACTTTCCAACCTGTGACCTCTACCCACCAATGCACAGTGGCTGCAATATACAGTTACTCACCCACCCTCAGCAACTTTCCAACCTGTGACCTCTACCCACCAATGCACAGTGGCTGCAATATACAGTTACTCAGCCACCCTCAGCAACTTTCCTACCTGTGACCTCTACCCACCAATGCACAGTGGCTGCAATATACAGTTACTCACCCACCCTCAGCAACTTTCCAACCTGTGACCTCTACCCACCAATGCACAGTGGCTGCAATATACAGTTACTCACCCACCCTCAGCAACTTTCCAACCTGTGACCTCTACCCACCAATGCACAGTGGCTGCAATATACAGTTACTCACCCTCCCTCAGCAACTTTCCATCCTGTGACCTCTACCCACCAATGCACAGTGGCTGCAATATAGTTACTCACCCACCCTCAGCAACTTTCCAACCTGTGACCTCTACCCACCAATGCACAGTGGCTGCAATATAGTTACTCACCCACCCTCAGCAACTTTCCAACCTGTGACCTCTACCCACCAATGCACAGTGGCTACAATATACAGTTACTCACCCACCCTCAGCAACTTTCCAACCTGTGACCACTACCCACCAATGCACAGTGGCTGCAATATACAGTTACTCACCCACCCTCAGCAACTTTCCAACCTGTGACCTCTACCCACCAATGCACAGTGGCTGCAATATACAGTTACTCACCCACCCTCAGCAACTTTCCAACCTGTGACCTCTACCCACCAATGCACAGTGGCTGCAATATACAGTTACTCACCCACCCTCAGCAACTTTCCAACCTGTGACCTCTACCTACCAATGCACAGTGGCTGCAATATACAGTTACTCACCCACCCTCAGCAACTTTCCAACCTGTGACCTCTACCCACCAATGCACAGTGGCTGCAATATAGTTACTCACCCACCCTCAGCAACTTTCCAACCTGTGACCTCTACCCACCAATGCACAGTGGCTGCAATATAGTTACTCACCCACCCTCAGCAACTTTCCAACCTGTGACCTCTACCCACCAATGCACAGTGGCTGCAATATACAGTTACTCACCCACCCTCAGCAACTTTACAACCTGTGACCTCTACCCACCAATGCACAGTGGCTGCAATATAGTTACTCACCCACCCTCAGCAACTTTACAACCTGTGACCTCTACCCACCAATGCACAGTGGCTGCAATATAGTTACTCACCCACCCTCAGCAACTTTACAACCTGTGACCTCTACCCACCAATGCACAGTGGCTGCAATATACAGTTACTCACCCACCCTCAGCAACTTTCCAACCTGTGACCTCTACCCACCAATGCACAGTGGCTGCAATATACAGTTACTCACCCACCCTCAGCAACTTTACAACCTGTGACCTCTACCCACCAATGCACAGTGGCTGCAATATACAGTTACTCACCCACCCTCAGCAACTTTACAACCTGTGACCTCTACCCACCAATGCACAGTGGCTGCAATATACAGTTACTCACCCACCCTCAGCAACTTTCCAACCTGTGACCTCTACCCACCAATGCACAGTGGCTGCAATATACAGTTACTCACCCACCCTCAGCAACTTTCCAACCTGTGACCTCTACCCACCAATGCACAGTGGCTGCAATATACAGTTACTCACCCACCCTCAGCAACTTTCCAACCTGTGACCTCTACCCACCAATGCACAGTGGCTGCAATATACAGTTACTCACCCACCCTCAGCAACTTTCCAACCTGTGACCTCTACCCACCAATGCACAGTGGCTGCAATATACAGTTACTCACCCTCCCTCAGCAACTTTCCATCCTGTGACCTCTACCCACCAATGCACAGTGGCTGCAATATAGTTACTCACCCACCCTCAGCAACTTTCCAACCTGTGACCTCTACCCACCAATGCACAGTGGCTGCAATATAGTTACTCACCCACCCTCAGCAACTTTCCAACCTGTGACCTCTACCCACCAATGCACAGTGTCTGCAATATACAGTTACTCACCCACCCTCAGCAACTTTCCAACCTGTGACCTCTACCCACCAATGCACAGTGGCTGCAATATACAGTTACTCACCCACCCTCAGCAACTTTCCAAAATGTGACCTCTACCCACCAATGCACAGTGGCTGCAATATACAGTTACTCACCCACCCTCAGCAACTTTCCAAAATGTGACCTCTATCCACCAATGCACAGTGGCTGCAATATACAGTTACTCACCCACCCTCAGCAACTTTCCAAAATGTGACCTCTACCTACCAATGCACAGTGGCTGCAATATACAGTTACTCACCCACCCTCAGCAACTTTCCAACCTGTGACCTCTACCCACCAATGCACAGTGGCTGCAATA
Source organism: Hemitrygon akajei (assembly GCF_048418815.1). NCBI lineage: Eukaryota > Metazoa > Chordata > Chondrichthyes > Myliobatiformes > Dasyatidae > Hemitrygon > Hemitrygon akajei. The sequence goes on from NC_133126.1 coordinate 96,635,182, forward strand.
TAGTTACTCACCCACCCTCAGCAACTTTCCAACCTGTGACCTCTACCCACCAATGCACAGTGGCTGCAATATACAGTTACTCACCCACCCTCAGCAACTTTACAACCTGTGACCTCTACCCACCAATGCACAGTGGCTGCAATATAGTTACTCACCCACCCTCAGCAACTTTCCAACCTGTGACCTCTACCCACCAATGCACAGTGGCTGCAATATACAGTTCCTCACCCACCCTCAGCAACTTTCCAACCTGTGACCTCTACCCACCAATGCACAGTGGCTGCAATATACAGTTCCTCACCCACCCTCAGCAACTTTCCAACCTGTGACCTCTACCCACCAATGCACAGTGGCTACAATATACAGTTACTCACCCACCCTCAGCAACTTTACAACCTGTGACCTCTACCCACCAATGCACAGTGGCTGCAATATACAGTTACTCACCCACCCTCAGCAACTTTCCAACCTGTGACCTCTACCCACCAATGCACAGTGGCTGCAATATACAGTTACTCACCCACCCTCAGCAACTTTACAACCTGTGCCTCTACCCACCAATGCACAGTGGCTGCAATATACAGTTACTCACCCACCCTCAGCAACTTTCCAACCTGTGACCTCTACCCACCAATGCACAGTGGCTGCAATATACAGTTACTCACCCACCCTCAGCAACTTTCCATCCTGTGACCTCTACCCACCAATGCACAGTGGCTGCAATATACAGTTACTCACCCACCCTCAGCAACTTTCCAACCTGTGACCTCTACCCACCAATGCACAGTGGCTGCAATATACAGTTACTCACCCACCCTCAGCAACTTTACAACCTGTGCCTCTACCCACCAATGCACAGTGGCTGCAATATACAGTTACTCACCCACCCTCAGCAACTTTCCAACCTGTGACCTCTACCCACCAATGCACAGTGGCTGCAATATACAGACACAGCAGTTACTCACCCACCCTCAGCAACTTTCCATCCTGTGACCTCTACCCACCAATGCACAGTGGCTGCAATATATAGTTACTCACCCACCCTCAGCAACTTTCCATCCTGTGACCTCTACCCACCAATGCACAGTGGCTGCAATATACAGTTACTCACCCACCCTCAGCAACTTTACAACCTGTGACCTCTACCCACCAATGCACAGTGGCTGCAATATACAGTTACTCACCCACCCTCAGCAACTTTACAACCTGTGACCTCTACCCACCAATGCACAGTGGCTGCAATATACAGTTACTCACCCACCCTCAGCAACTTTACAACCTGTGACCTCTACCCACCAATGCACAGTGGCTGCAATATACAGTTACTCACCCACCCTCAGCAACTTTACAACCTGTGACCTCTACCCACCAATGCACAGTGGCTGCAATATACAGTTACTCACCCACCCTCAGCAACTTTACAACCTGTGACCTCTACCCACCAATGCACAGTGGCTGCAATATACAGTTACTCACCCACCCTCAGCAACTTTACAACCTGTGACCTCTACCCACCAATGCACAGTGGCTGCAATATACAGTTACTCACCCACCCTCAGCAACTTTCCATCCTGTGACCTCTACCCACCAATGCACAGTGGCTGCAATATACAGTTACTCACCCACCCTCAGCAACTTTACAACCTGTGACCTCTACCCACCAATGCACAGTGGCTGCAATATAGTTACTCACCCACCCTCAGCAACTTTACAACCTGTGACCTCTACCCACCAATGCACAGTGGCTGCAATATAGTTACTCACCCACCCTCAGCAACTTTACAACCTGTGACCTCTACCCACCAATGCACAGTGGCTGCAATATACAGTTACTCACCCACCCTCAACAACTTTCCAACCTGTGACCTCTACCCACCAATGCACAGTGGCTGCAATATACAGTTACTCACCCACCCTCAGCAACTTTCCAACCTGTGACCTCTACCCACCAATGCACAGTGGTTGCAATATACAGTTACTCACCCACCCTCAGCAACTTTCCAACCTGTGACCTCTACCCACCAATGCACAGTGGCTGCAATATATAGTTACTCACCCACCCTCAGCAACTTTCCAACCTGTGACCTCTACCCACCAATGCACAGTGGCTGCAATATACAGTTACTCACCCAACCTCAGCAACTTTCCAACCTGTGACCTCTACCCACCAATGCACAGTGGCTGCAATACAGTTACTCACCCACCCTCAGCAACTTTCCAACCTGTGACCTCTACCCACCAATGCACAGTGGCTGCAATATACAGTTACTCACCCACCCTCAGCAACTTTCCAACCTGTGACCTCTACCCACCAATGCACAGTGGCTGCAATATACAGTTACTCACCCACCCTCAGCAACTTTCCAACCTGTGACCTCTACCCACCAATGCACAGTGGCTGCAATATACAGTTACTCACCCTCCCTCAGCAACTTTCCATCCTGTGACCTCTACCCACCAATGCACAGTGGCTGCAATATAGTTACTCACCCACCCTCAGCAACTTTCCGACCTGTGACCTCTACCCACCAATGCACAGTGGCTGCAATATAGTTACTCACCCACCCTCAGCAACTTTCCAACCTGTGACCTCTACCCACCAATGCACAGTGGCTGCAATATACAGTTACTCACCCACCCTCAGCAACTTTCCAACCTGTGACCTCTACCCACCAATGCACAGTGGCTGCAATATACAGTTACTCACCCACCCTCAGCAACTTTCCAACCTGTGACCTCTACCTACCAATGCACAGTGGCTGCAATATACAGTTACTCACCCACCCTCAGCAACTTTCCAACCTGTGACCTCTACCCACCAATGCACAGTGGCTGCAATATAGTTACTCACCCACCCTCAGCAACTTTCCAACCTGTGACCTCTACCCACCAATGCACAGTGGCTGCAATATACAGTTCCTCACCCACCCTCAGCAACTTTCCAACCTGTGACCTCTACCCACCAATGCACAGTGGCTGCAATATACAGTTACTCACCCACCCTCAGAAACTTTCCAACCTGTGACCTCTACCCACCAATGCACAGTGGCTACAATATACAGTTACTCACCCACCCTCAGCAACTTTACAACCTGTGACCTCTACCCACCAATGCACAGTGGCTGCAATATACAGTTACTCACCCACCCTCAGCAACTTTCCAACCTGTGATCTCTACCCACCAATGCACAGTGGCTGCAATATACAGTTACTCACCCACCCTCAGCAACTTTACAACCTGTGCCTCTACCCACCAATGCACAGTGGCTGCAATATACAGTTACTCACCCACCCTCAGCAACTTTCCAACCTGTGACCTCTACCCACCAATGCACAGTGGCTGCAATATACAGTTACTCACCCACCCTCAGCAACTTTCCAACCTGTGACCTCTACCCACCAATGCACAGTGGCTGCAATATACAGTTACTCACCCACCCTCAGCAACTTTCCAACCTGTGACCTCTACCCACCAATGCACAGTGGCTGCAATATACAGTTACTCACCCACCCTCAGCAACTTTACAACCTGTGACCTCTACCCACCAATGCACAGTGGCTGCAATATACAGTTACTCACCCACCCTCAGCAACTTTCCAACCTGTGACCTCTACCCACCAATGCACAGTGGCTGCAATATACAGTTACTCACCCACCCTCAGCAACTTTACAACCTGTGACCTCTACCCACCAATGCACAGTGGCTGCAATATACAGTTATTCACCCACCCTCAGCAACTTTACAACCTGTGACCTCTACCCACCAATGCACAGTGGCTGCAATATACAGTTACTCACCCACCCTCAGCAACTTTACAACCTGTGACCTCTACCCACCAATGCACAGTGGCTGCAATATACAGTTACTCACCCACCCTCAGCAACTTTACAACCTGTGACCTCTACCCACCAATGCACAGTGGCTGCAATATACAGTTACTCACCCACCCTCAGCAACTTTACAACCTGTGACCTCTACCCACCAATGCACAGTGGCTGCAATATACAGTTACTCACCCACCCTCAGCAACTTTCCATCCTGTGACCTCTACCCACCAATGCACAGTGGCTGCAATATACAGTTACTCACCCACCCTCAGCAACTTTACAACCTGTGACCTCTACCCACCAATGCACAGTGGCTGCAATATAGTTACTCACCCACCCTCAGCAACTTTACAACCTGTGACCTCTACCCACCAATGCACAGTGGCTGCAATATAGTTACTCACCCACCCTCAGCAACTTTACAACCTGTGACCTCTACCCACCAATGCACAGTGGCTGCAATATACAGTTACTCACCCACCCTCAGCAACTTTCCAACCTGTGACCTCTACCCACCAATGCACAGTGGCTGCAATATACAGTTACTCACCCACCCTCAGCAACTTTCCAACCTGTGACCTCTACCCACCAATGCACAGTGGCTGCAATATACAGTTACTCACCCACCCTCAGCAACTTTCCAACCTGTGACCTCTACCCACCAATGCACAGTGGCTGCAATATACAGTTACTCACCCACCCTCAGCAACTTTCCAACCTGTGACCTCTACCCACCAATGCACAGTGGCTACAATATACAGTTACTCACCCACCCTCAGCAACTTTACAACCTGTGACCTCTACCCACCAATGCACAGTGGCTGCAATATACAGTTACTCACCCACCCTCAGCAACTTTCCAACCTGTGACCTCTACCCACCAATGCACAGTGGCTGCAATATACAGTTACTCACCCACCCTCAGCAACTTTACAACCTGTGCCTCTACCCACCAATGCACAGTGGCTGCAATATACAGTTACTCACCCACCCTCAGCAACTTTCCAACCTGTGACCTCTACCCACCAATGCACAGTGGCTGCAATATACAGTTACTCACCCACCCTCAGCAACTTTCCAACCTGTGACCTCTACCCACCAATGCACAGTGGCTGCAATATACAGTTACTCACCCACCCTCAGCAACTTTACAACCTGTGACCTCTACCCACCAATGCACAGTGGCTGCAATATACAGTTACTCACCCACCCTCAGCAACTTTCCAACCTGTGACCTCTACCCACCAATGCACAGTGGCTGCAATATACAGTTACTCACCCACCCTCAGCAACTTTACAACCTGTGACCTCTACCCACCAATGCACAGTGGCTGCAATATACAGTTACTCACCCACCCTCAGCAACTTTACAACCTGTGACCTCTACCCACCAATGCACAGTGGCTGCAATATACAGTTACTCACCCACCCTCAGCAACTTTACAACCTGTGACCTCTACCCACCAATGCACAGTGGCTGCAATATACAGTTACTCACCCACCCTCAGCAACTTTCCATCCTGTGACCTCTACCCACCAATGCACAGTGGCTGCAATATACAGTTACTCACCCACCCTCAGCAACTTTACAACCTGTGACCTCTACCCACCAATGCACAGTGGCTGCAATATAGTTACTCACCCACCCTCAGCAACTTTACAACCTGTGACCTCTACCCACCAATGCACAGTGGCTGCAATATAGTTACTCACCCACCCTCAGCAACTTTACAACCTGTGACCTCTACCCACCAATGCACAGTGGCTGCAATATACAGTTACTCACCCACCCTCAGCAACTTTCCAACCTGTGACCTCTACCCACCAATGCACAGTGGCTGCAATATACAGTTACTCACCCACCCTCAGCAACTTTCCAACCTGTGACCTCTACCCACCAATGCACAGTGGCTGCAATATACAGTTACTCACCCACCCTCAGCAACTTTCCAACCTGTGACCTCTACCCACCAATGCACAGTGGCTGCAATATACAGTTACTCACCCACCCTCAGCAACTTTCCAACCTGTGACCTCTACCCACCAATGCACAGTGGCTGCAATATACAGTTACTCACCCTCCCTCAGCAACTTTCCATCCTGTGACCTCTACCCACCAATGCACAGTGGCTGCAATATAGTTACTCACCCACCCTCAGCAACTTTCCAACCTGTGACCTCTACCCACCAATGCACAGTGGCTGCAATATACAGTTACTCACCCACCCTCAGCAACTTTCCAACCTGTGACCTCTACCTACCAATGCACAGTGGCTGCAATATACAGTTACTCACCCACCCTCAGCAAATTTCCAACCTGTGACCTCTACCCACCAATGCACAGTGGCTGCAATATAGTTACTCACCCACCCTCAGCAACTTTCCAACCTGTGACCTCTACCCACCAATGCACAGTGGCTGCAATATACAGTTACTCACCCACCCTCAGCAACTTTACAACCTGTGACCTCTACCCACCAATGCACAGTGGCTGCAATATAGTTACTCACCCACCCTCAGCAACTTTCCAACCTGTGACCTCTACCCACCAATGCACAGTGGCTGCAATATACAGTTACTCACCCACCCTCAGCAACTTTCCAACCTGTGACCTCTACCCACCAATGCACAGTGGCTACAATATACAGTTACTCACCCACCCTCAGCAACTTTACAACCTGTGACCTCTACCCACCAATGCACAGTGGCTGCAATATACAGTTACTCACCCACCCTCAGCAACTTTCCAACCTGTGACCTCTACCCACCAATGCACAGTGGCTGCAATATACAGTTACTCACCCACCCTCAGCAACTTTACAACCTGTGACCTCTACCCACCAATGCACAGTGGCTGCAATATACAGTTACTCACCCACCCTCAGCAACTTTCCAACCTGTGACCTCTACCCACCAATGCACAGTGGCTGCAATATACAGTTACTCACCCACCCTCAGCAACTTTCCAACCTGTGACCTCTACCCACCAATGCACAGTGGCTGCAATATACAGTTACTCACCCACCCTCAGCAACTTTCCAACCTGTGACCTCTACCCACCAATGCACAGTGGCTGCAATATACAGTTACTCACCCACCCTCAGCAACTTTACAACCTGTGACCTCTACCCACCAATGCACAGTGGCTGCAATATACAGTTACTCACCCACCCTCAGCAACTTTCCAACCTGTGACCTCTACCCACCAATGCACAGTGGCTACAATATACAGTTACTCACCCACCCTCAGCAACTTTCCAACCTGTGACCTCTACCCACCAATGCACAGTGGCTGCAATATACAGTTACTCACCCACCCTCAGCAACTTTCCAACCTGTGACCTCTACCCACCAATGCACAGTGGCTGCAATATAGTTACTCACCCACCCTCAGCAACTTTCCAACCTGTGACCTCTACCCACCAATGCACAGTGGCTGCAATATACAGTTACTCACCCACCCTCAGCAACTTTCCAACCTGTGACCTCTACCCACCAATGCACAGTGGCTGCAATATACAGTTACTCACCCACCCTCAGCAACTTTCCAACCTGTGACCTCTACCCACCAATGCACAGTGGCTGCAATATAGTTACTCACCCACCCTCAGCAACTTTCCAACCTGTGACCTCTACCCACCAATGCACAGTGGCTGCAATATACAGTTACTCACCCACCCTCAGCAACTTTCCAACCTGTGACCTCTACCCACCAATGCACAGTGGCTACAATATACAGTTACTCACCCACCCTCAGCAACTTTCCAACCTGTGACCTCTACCCACCAATGCACAGTGGCTACAATATACAGTTACTCACCCACCCTCAGCAACTTTCCAACCTGTGACCTCTACCCACCAATGCACAGTGGCTGCAATATACAGTTACTCACCAACCCTCAGCAACTTTACAACCTGTGACCTCTACCCACCAATGCACAGTGGCTGCAATATAGTTACTCACCCACCCTCAGCAACTTTCCAACCTGTGACCTCTACCCACCAATGCACAGTGGCTGCAATATACAGTTACTCACCCACCCTCAGCAACTTTCCATCCTGTGACCTCTACCCACCAATGCACAGTGGCTACAATATACAGTTACTCACCCACCCTCAGCAACTTTCCAACCTGTGACCTCTACCCACCAATGCACAGTGGCTGCAATATACAGTTACTCACCCACCCTCAGCAACTTTACAACCTGTGACCTCTACCCACCAATGCACAGTGGCTGCAATATACAGTTACTCACCCACCCTCAGCAACTTTCCAACCTGTGACCTCTACCCACCAATGCACAGTGGCTGCAATATAGTTACTCACCCACCCTCAGCAACTTTCCAACCTGTGACCTCTACCCACCAATGCACAGTGGCTGCAATATAGTTACTCACCCACCCTCAGCAACTTTCCAACCTGTGACCTCTACCCACCAATGCACAGCGGCTGCAATATACAGTTACTCACCCACACTCAGCAACTTTCCAACCTGTGACCTCTACCCACCAATGCACAGTGGCTGCAATATACAGTTACTCACCCACCCTCAGCAACTTTCCATCCTGTGACCTCTACCCACCAATGCACAGTGGCTGCAATATACAGTTACTCACCCACCCTCAGCAACTTTACAACCTGTGACCTCTACCCACCAATGCACAGTGGCTGCAATATACAGTTACTCACCCACCCTCAGCAACTTTCCAACCTGTGACCTCTACCCACCAATGCACAGTGGCTGCAATAGTTACTCACCCACCCTCAGCAACTTTACAACCTGTGACCTCTACCCACCAATGCACAGTGGCTGCAATATACAGTTACTCACCCACCCTCAGCAACTTTACAACCTGTGACCTCTACCCACCAATGCACAGTGGCTGCAATATACAGTTATTCACCCACCCTCAGCAACTTTACAACCTGTGACCTCTACCCACCAATGCACAGTGGCTGCAATATACAGTTACTCACCCACCCTCAGCAACTTTACAACCTGTGACCTCTACCCACCAATGCACAGTGGCTGCAATATACAGTTATTCACCCACCCTCAGCAACTTTCCAACCTGTGACCTCTACCCACCAATGCACAGTGGCTGCAATATACAGTTACTCACCGACCCTCAGCAACTTTACAACCTGTGACCTCTACCCACCAATGCACAGTGGCTGCAATATACAGTTACTCACCCACCCTCAGCAACTTTCCATCCTGTGACCTCTACCCACCAATGCACAGTGGCTGCAATATATAGTTACTCACCCACCCTCAGCAACTTTCCAACCTGTGACCTCTACCCACCAATGCACAGTGGCTGCAATATACAGTTACTCACCCACCCTCAGCAACTTTACAACCTGTGCCTCTACCCACCAATGCACAGTGGCTGCAATATACAGTTACTCACCCACCCTCAGCAACTTTCCAACCTGTGACCTCTACCCACCAATGCACAGTGGCTGCAATATACAGACACAGCAGTTACTCACCCACCCTCAGCAACTTTCCAACCTGTGACCTCTACCCACCAATGCACAGTGGCTACAATATACAGTTACTCACCCACCCTCAGCAACTTTCCAACCTGTGACCTCTACCCACCAATGCACAGTGGCTGCAATATACAGTTACTCACCCACCCTCAGCAACTTTACAACCTGTGCCTCTACCCACCAATGCACAGTGGCTGCAATATACAGTTACTCACCCACCCTCAGTAACTTTACAACCTGTGACCTCTACCCACCAATGCACAGTGGCTGCAATATACAGTTACTCACCCACCCTCAGCAACTTTCCAACCTGTGACCTCTACCCACCAATGCACATTGGCTGCAATATACAGTTACTCACCCACCCTCAGCAACTTTACAACCTGTGACCTCTACCCACCAATGCACAGTGGCTGCAATATACAGTTACTCACCCACCCTCAGCAACTTTCCAACCTGTGACCTCTACCCACCAATGCACAGTGGCTGCAATATATAGTTACTCACCCACCCTCAGCAACTTTCCATCCTGTGACCTCTACCCACCAATGCACAGAGGCTGCAATATACAGCTACTCACCCACCCTCAGCAACTTTCCATCCTGTGACCTCTACCCACCAATGCACAGTGGCTGCAATATACAGTTACTCACCCGCCCTCAGTAACTTTCCAACCTGTGACCTCTACCCACCAATGCACAGTGGCTGCAATATACAGACACAGCAGTTACTCACCCACCCTCAGCAACTTTCCAACCTGTGACCTCTACCCACCAATGCACAGTGGCTGCAATATATAGTTACTCACCCACCCTCAGCAACTTTCCATCCTGTGACCTCTACCCACCAATGCACAGTGGCTGCAATATAGTTACTCACCCACCCTCAGCAACTTTCCAACCTGTGACCTCTACCCACCAATGCACAGTTGCTACAATATACAGTTACTCACCCACCCTCAGCAACTTTACAACCTGTGACCTCTACCCACCAATGCACAGTGGCTACAATATACAGTTACTCACCCACCCTCAGCAACTTTCCATCCTGTGACCTCTACCCACCAATGCACAGTGGCTGCAATATACAGTTACTCACCCACCCTTAGCAACTTTCCAACCTGTGACCTCTACCCACCAATGCACAGTGGCTGCAATATACAGTTACTCACCCACCCTCAGCAACTTTCTAACCTGTGACCTCTACCCACCAATGCACAGTGGCTACAATATACAGTTACTCACCCACCCTCAGCAACTTTCCAACCTGTGACCTCTACCCACCAATGCACAGTGGCTGCAATATACAGTTACTCACCAACCCTCAGCAACTTTACAACCTGTGACCTCTACCCACCAATGCACAGTGGCTGCAATATACAGTTACTCACCCACCCTCAGCAACTTTACAACCTGTGACCTCTACCCACCAATGCACAGTGGCTGCAATATACAGTTACTCACCCACCCTCAGCAACTTTCCAACCTGTGACCTCTACCCACCAATGCACAGTGGCTGCAATATACAGTTACTCACCCACCCTCAGCAACTTTCTAACCTGTGACCTCTACCCACCAATGCACAGTGGCTACAATATACAGTTACTCACCCACCCTCAGCAACTTTCCAACCTGTGACCTCTACCCACCAATGCACAGTGGCTGCAATATACAGTTACTCACCAACCCTCAGCAACTTTACAACCTGTGACCTCTACCCACCAATGCACAGTGGCTGCAATATACAGTTACTCACCCACCCTCAGCAACTTTACAACCTGTGACCTCTACCCACCAATGCACAGTGGCTGCAATATACAGTTACTCACCCACCCTCAGCAACTTTCCAACCTGTGACCTCTACCCACCAATGCACAGTGGCTGCAATATACAGTTACTCACCCACCCTCAGCAACTTTCCATCCTGTGACCTCTACCCACCAATGCACAGTGGCTACAATATACAGTTACTCACCCACCCTCAGCAACTTTCCAACCTGTGACCTCTACCCACCAATGCACAGTGGCTGCAATATACAGTTACTCACCCACCCTCAGCAACTTTACAACCTGTGACCTCTACCCACCAATGCACAGTGGCTGCAATATACAGTTACTCACCAACCCCCAGCAACTTTCCAACCTGTGACCTCTACCCACCAATGCACAGTGGCTGCAATATAGTTACTCACCCACCCTCAGCAACTTTCCATCCTGTGACCTCTACCCACCAATGCACAGTGGCTACAATATACAGTTACTCACCCACCCTCAGCAACTTTCCAACCTGTGACCTCTACCCACCAATGCACAGTGGCTGCAATATACAGTTACTCACCCACCCTCAGCAACTTTACAACCTGTGACCTCTACCCACCAATGCAGTGGCTGCAATATACAGTTACTCACCCACCCTCAGCAACTTTCCAACCTGTGACCTCTACCCACCAATGCACAGTGGCTGCAATATACAGTTACTCACCCACCCTCAGCAACTTTCCAACCTGTGACCTCTACCCACCAATGCACAGTGGCTGCAATATAGTTACTCACCCACCCTCAGCAACTTTCCAACCTGTGACCTCTACCCACCAATGCACAGTGGCTGCAATATAGTTACTCACCCACCCTCAGCAACTTTCCAACCTGTGACCTCTACCCACCAATGCACAGCGGCTGCAATATACAGTTACTCACCCACACTCAGCAACTTTCCAACCTGTGACCTCTACCCACCAATGCACAGTGGCTGCAATATACAGTTACTCACCCACCCTCAGCAACTTTCCATCCTGTGACCTCTACCCACCAATGCACAGTGGCTGCAATATAGTTACTCACCCACCCTCAGCAACTTTACAACCTGTAACCTCTACCCACCAATGCACAGTGGCTGCAATATACAGTTACTCACCCACCCTCAGCAACTTTACAACCTGTGACCTCTACCCACCAATGCACAGTGGCTGCAATATACAGTTACTCACCCACCCTCAGCAACTTTACAACCTGTGACCTCTACCCACCAATGCACAGTGGCTGCAATATACAGTTACTCACCCACCCTCAGCAACTTTCCAACCTGTGACCTCTACCCACCAATGCACAGTGGCTGCAATAGTTACTCACCCACCCTCAGCAACTTTACAACCTGTGACCTCTACCCACCAATGCACAGTGGCTGCAATATACAGTTACTCACCCACCCTCAGCAACTTTACAACCTGTGACCTCTACCCACCAATGCACAGTGGCTGCAATATACAGTTACTCACCCACCCTCAGCAACTTTACAACCTGTGACCTCTACCCACCAATGCACAGTGGCTGCAATATACAGTTACTCACCCACCCTCAGCAACTTTACAACCTGTGACCTCTACCCACCAATGCACAGTGGCTGCAATATACAGTTACTCACCCACCCTCAGCAACTTTACAACCTGTGACCTCTACCCACCAATGCACAGTGGCTGCAATATACAGTTACTCACCCACCCTCAGCAACTTTACAACCTGTGACCTCTACCCACCAATGCACAGTGGCTGCAATATACAGTTACTCACCCACCCTCAGCAACTTTCCATCCTGTGACCTCTACCCACCAATGCACAGTGGCTGCAATATATAGTTACTCACCCACCCTCAGCAACTTTCCAACCTGTGACCTCTACCCACCAATGCACAGTGGCTGCAATATAGTTACTCACCCACCCTCAGCAACTTTACAACCTGTGACCTCTACCCACCAATGCACAGTGGCTGCAATATACAGTTACTCACCCACCCTCAGCAACTTTACAACCTGTGCCTCTACCCACCAATGCACAGTGGCTGCAATATACAGTTACTCACCCACCCTCAGCAACTTTCCAACCTGTGACCTCTACCCACCAATGCACAGTGGCTGCAATATACAGACACAGCAGTTACTCACCCACCCTCAGCAACTTTCCAACCTGTGACCTCTACCCACCAATGCACAGTGGCTACAATTTACAGTTACTCACCCACCCTCAGCAACTTTCCAACCTGTGACCTCTACCCACCAATGCACAGTGGCTGCAATATACAGTTACTCACCCACCCTCAGCAACTTTCCAACCTGTGACCTCTACCCACCAATGCACAGTGGCTGCAATATACAGACACAGCAGTTACTCACCCACCCTCAGCAACTTTCCAACCTGTGACCTCTACCCACCAATGCACAGTGGCTGCAATATATAGTTACTCACCCACCCTCAGCAACTTTCCATCCTGTGACCTCTACCCACCAATGCACAGTGGCTGCAATATAGTTACTCACCCACCCTCAGCAACTTTCCAACCTGTGACCTCTACCCACCAATGCACAGTGGCTACAATATACAGTTACTCACCCACCCTCAGCAACTTTCCAACCTGTGACCTCTACCCACCAATGCACAGTGGCTACAATATACAGTTACTCGCCCACCCTCAGCAACTTTCCATCCTGTGACCTCTACCCACCAATGCACATTGGCTGCAATATACAGTTACTCACCCACCCTTAGCAACTTTCCAACCTGTGACCTCTACCCACCAATGCACAGTGGCTACAATATACAGTTACTCACCCACCCTCAGCAACATTCCAACCTGTGACCTCTACCCACCAATGCACAGTGGCTGCAATATACAGTTACTCACCCACCCTCAGCAACTTTCCAACCTGTGACCTCTACCCACCAATGCACAGTGGCTACAATATACAGTTACTCACCCACCCTCAGCAACTTTCCAACCTGTGACCTCTACCCACCAATGCACAGTGGCTACAATATACAGTTACTCACCCACCCTCAGCAACTTTCCAACCTGTGACCTCTACCCACCAATGCACAGTGGCTGCAATATACAGTTACTCACCAACCCTCAGCAACTTTACAACCTGTGACCTCTACCCACCAATGCACAGTGGCTGCAATATACAGTTACTCACCCACCCTCAGCAACTTTACAACCTGTGACCTCTACCCACCAATGCACAGTGGCTGCAATATACAGTTACTCACCAACCCTCAGCAACTTTACAACCTGTGACCTCTACCCACCAATGCACAGTGGCTGCAATATACAGTTACTCACCCACCCTCAGCAACTTTACAACCTGTGACCTCTACCCACCAATGCACAGTGGCTGCAATATACAGTTACTCACCCACCCTCAGCAACTTTCCAACCTGTGACCTCTACCCACCAATGCACAGTGGCTGCAATATACAGTTACTCACCCACCCTCAGCAACTTTCCATCCTGTGACCTCTACCCACCAATGCACAGTGGCTACAATATACAGTTACTCACCCACCCTCAGCAACTTTCCAACCTGTGACCTCTACCCACCAATGCACAGTGGCTACAATATACAGTTACTCACCCACCCTCAGCAACTTTCCAACCTGTGACCTCTACCCACCAATGCACAGTGGCTGCAATATATAGTTACTCACCCACCCTCAGCAACTTTCCATCCTGTGACCTCTACCCACCAATGCACAGTGGCTGCAATATATAGTTACTCACCCACCCTCAGCAACTTTCCATCCTGTGACCTCTACCCACCAATGCACAGTGGCTGCAATATAGTTACTCACCCACCCTCAGCAACTTTCCAACCTGTGACCTCTACCCACCAATGCACAGTGGCTACAATATACAGTTACTCACCCACCCTCAGCAACTTTCCAACCTGTGACCTCTACCCACCAATGCACAGTGGCTACAATATACAGTTACTCACCCACCCTCAGCAACTTTCCATCCTGTGACCTCTACCCACCAATGCACAGTGGCTGCAATATACAGTTACTCACCCACCCTTAGCAACTTTCCAACCTGTGACCTCTACCCACCAATGCACAGTGGCTACAATATACAGTTACTCACCCACCCTCAGCAACCTTCCAACCTGTGACCTCTACCCACCAATGCACAGTGGCTACAATATACAGTTACTCACCCACCCTCAGCAACTTTCCAACCTGTGACCTCTACCCACCAATGCACAGTGGCTGCAATATACAGTTACTCACCAACCCTCAGCAACTTTACAACCTGTGACCTCTACCCACCAATGCACAGTGGCTGCAATATACAGTTACTCACCAACCCTCAGCAACTTTACAACCTGTGACCTCTACCCACCAATGCACAGTGGCTGCAATATACAGTTACTCACCCACCCTCAGCAACTTTACAACCTGTGACCTCTACCCACCAATGCACAGTGGCTGCAATATACAGTTACTCACCCACCCTCAGCAACTTTCCAACCTGTGACCTCTACCCACCAATGCACAGTGGCTGCAATATACAGTTACTCACCCACCCTCAGCAACTTTCTAACCTGTGACCTCTACCCACCAATGCACAGTGGCTACAATATACAGTTACTCACCCACCCTCAGCAACTTTCCAACCTGTGACCTCTACCCACCAATGCACAGTGGCTGCAATATACAGTTACTCACCAACCCTCAGCAACTTTACAACCTGTGACCTCTACCCACCAATGCACAGTGGCTGCAATATACAGTTACTCACCCACCCTCAGCAACTTTACAACCTGTGACCTCTACCCACCAATGCACAGTGGCTGCAATATACAGTTACTCACCCACCCTCAGCAACTTTCCAACCTGTGACCTCTACCCACCAATGCACAGTGGCTGCAATATACAGTTACTCACCCACCCTCAGCAACTTTCCATCCTGTGACCTCTACCCACCAATGCACAGTGGCTACAATATACAGTTACTCACCCACCCTCAGCAACTTTCCAACCTGTGACCTCTACCCACCAATGCACAGTGGCTGCAATATACAGTTACTCACCCACCCTCAGCAACTTTACAACCTGTGACCTCTACCCACCAATGCACAGTGGCTGCAATATACAGTTACTCACCAACCCCCAGCAACTTTCCAACCTGTGACCTCTACCCACCAATGCACAGTGGCTGCAATATAGTTACTCACCCACCCTCAGCAACTTTCCATCCTGTGACCTCTACCCACCAATGCACAGTGGCTACAATATACAGTTACTCACCCACCCTCAGCAACTTTCCAACCTGTGACCTCTACCCACCAATGCACAGTGGCTGCAATATACAGTTACTCACCCACCCTCAGCAACTTTACAACCTGTGACCTCTACCCACCAATGCAGTGGCTGCAATATACAGTTACTCACCCACCCTCAGCAACTTTCCAACCTGTGACCTCTACCCACCAATGCACAGTGGCTGCAATATACAGTTACTCACCCACCCTCAGCAACTTTCCAACCTGTGACCTCTACCCACCAATGCACAGTGGCTGCAATATAGTTACTCACCCACCCTCAGCAACTTTCCAACCTGTGACCTCTACCCACCAATGCACAGTGGCTGCAATATAGTTACTCACCCACCCTCAGCAACTTTCCAACCTGTGACCTCTACCCACCAATGCACAGCGGCTGCAATATACAGTTACTCACCCACACTCAGCAACTTTCCAACCTGTGACCTCTACCCACCAATGCACAGTGGCTGCAATATACAGTTACTCACCCACCCTCAGCAACTTTCCATCCTGTGACCTCTACCCACCAATGCACAGTGGCTGCAATATAGTTACTCACCCACCCTCAGCAACTTTACAACCTGTGACCTCTACCCACCAATGCACAGTGGCTGCAATATACAGTTACTCACCCACCCTCAGCAACTTTACAACCTGTGACCTCTACCCACCAATGCACAGTGGCTGCAATATACAGTTACTCACCCACCCTCAGCAACTTTACAACCTGTGACCTCTACCCACCAATGCACAGTGGCTGCAATATACAGTTACTCACCCACCCTCAGCAACTTTCCAACCTGTGACCTCTACCCACCAATGCACAGTGGCTGCAATAGTTACTCACCCACCCTCAGCAACTTTACAACCTGTGACCTCTACCCACCAATGCACAGTGGCTGCAATATACAGTTACTCACCCACCCTCAGCAACTTTACAACCTGTGACCTCTACCCACCAATGCACAGTGGCTGCAATATACAGTTACTCACCCACCCTCAGCAACTTTACAACCTGTGACCTCTACCCACCAATGCACAGTGGCTGCAATATACAGTTACTCACCCACCCTCAGCAACTTTACAACCTGTGACCTCTACCCACCAATGCACAGTGGCTGCAATATACAGTTACTCACCCACCCTCAGCAACTTTACAACCTGTGACCTCTACCCACCAATGCACAGTGGCTGCAATATACAGTTACTCACCCACCCTCAGCAACTTTCCATCCTGTGACCTCTACCCACCAATGCACAGTGGCTGCAATATATAGTTACTCACCCACCCTCAGCAACTTTCCAACCTGTGACCTCTACCCACCAATGCACAGTGGCTGCAATATACAGTTACTCACCCACCCTCAGCAACTTTACAACCTGTGCCTCTACCCACCAATGCACAGTGGCTGCAATATACAGTTACTCACCCACCCTCAGCAACTTTCCAACCTGTGACCTCTACCCACCAATGCACAGTGGCTGCAATATACAGACACAGCAGTTACTCACCCACCCTCAGCAACTTTCCAACCTGTGACCTCTACCCACCAATGCACAGTGGCTACAATATACAGTTACTCACCCACCCTCAGCAACTTTCCAACCTGTGACCTCTACCCACCAATGCACAGTGGCTGCAATATACAGTTACTCACCCACCCTCAGCAACTTTCCAACCTGTGACCTCTACCCACCAATGCACAGTGGCTGCAATATACAGACACAGCAGTTACTCACCCACCCTCAGCAACTTTCCAACCTGTGACCTCTACCCACCAATGCACAGTGGCTGCAATATATAGTTACTCACCCACCCTCAGCAACTTTCCATCCTGTGACCTCTACCCACCAATGCACAGTGGCTGCAATATAGTTACTCACCCACCCTCAGCAACTTTCCAACCTGTGACCTCTACCCACCAATGCACAGTGGCTACAATATACAGTTACTCACCCACCCTCAGCAACTTTCCAACCTGTGACCTCTACCCACCAATGCACAGTGGCTACAATATACAGTTACTCGCCCACCCTCAGCAACTTTCCATCCTGTGACCTCTACCCACCAATGCACATTGGCTGCAATATACAGTTACTCACCCACCCTTAGCAACTTTCCAACCTGTGACCTCTACCCACCAATGCACAGTGGCTACAATATACAGTTACTCACCCACCCTCAGCAACATTCCAACCTGTGACCTCTACCCACCAATGCACAGTGGCTGCAATATACAGTTACTCACCCACCCTCAGCAACTTTCCAACCTGTGACCTCTACCCACCAATGCACAGTGGCTACAATATACAGTTACTCACCCACCCTCAGCAACTTTCCAACCTGTGACCTCTACCCACCAATGCACAGTGGCTACAATATACAGTTACTCACCCACCCTCAGCAACTTTCCAACCTGTGACCTCTACCCACCAATGCACAGTGGCTGCAATATACAGTTACTCACCCACCCTCAGCAACTTTACAACCTGTGACCTCTACCCACCAATGCACAGTGGCTGCAATATACAGTTACTCACCCACCCTCAGCAACTTTCCAACCTGTGACCTCTACCCACCAATGCACAGTGGCTGCAATATACAGTTACTCACCCACCCTCAGCAACTTTCCATCCTGTGACCTCTACCCACCAATGCACAGTGGCTACAATATACAGTTACTCACCCACCCTCAGCAACTTTCCAACCTGTGACCTCTACCCACCAATGCACAGTGGCTACAATATACAGTTACTCACCCACCCTCAGCAACTTTCCAACCTGTGACCTCTACCCACCAATGCACAGTGGCTGCAATATATAGTTACTCACCCACCCTCAGCAACTTTCCATCCTGTGACCTCTACCCACCAATGCACAGTGGCTGCAATATAGTTACTCACCCACCCTCAGCAACTTTCCAACCTGTGACCTCTACCCACCAATGCACAGTGGCTACAATATACAGTTACTCACCCACCCTCAGCAACTTTCCAACCTGTGACCTCTACCCACCAATGCACAGTGGCTACAATATACAGTTACTCACCCACCCTCAGCAACTTTCCATCCTGTGACCTCTACCCACCAATGCACAGTGGCTGCAATATACAGTTACTCACCCACCCTTAGCAACTTTCCAACCTGTGACCTCTACCCACCAATGCACAGTGGCTACAATATACAGTTACTCACCCACCCTCAGCAACCTTCCAACCTGTGACCTCTACCCACCAATGCACAGTGGCTGCAATATACAGTTACTCACCCACCCTCAGCAACTTTCCAACCTGTGACCTCTACCCACCAATGCACAGTGGCTACAATATACAGTTACTCACCCACCCTCAGCAACTTTCTAACCTGTGACCTCTACCCACCAATGCACAGTGGCTACAATATACAGTTACTCACCCACCCTCAGCAACTTTCCAACCTGTGACCTCTACCCACCAATGCACAGTGGCTGCAATATACAGTTACTCACCCACCCTCAGCAACTTTCCAACCTGTGACCTCTACCCACCAATGCACAGTGGCTACAATATACAGTTACTCACCCACCCTCAGCAACTTTACAACCTGTGACCTCTACCCACCAATGCACAGTGGCTGCAATATACAGTTACTCACCCACCCTCAGCAACTTTACAACCTGTGACCTCTACCCACCAATGCACAGTGGCTGCAATATACAGTTACTCACCCACCCTCAGCAACTTTCCAACCTGTGACCTCTACCCACCAATGCACAGTGGCTGCAATATACAGTTACACACCCACCCTCAGCAACTTTCCATCCTGTGACCTCTACCCACCAATGCACAGTGGCTACAATATACAGTTACTCACCCACCCTCAGCAACTTTCCAACCTGTGACCTCTACCCACCAATGCACAGTGGCTGCAATATAGTTACTCACCCACCCTCAGCAACCTTCCAACCTGTGACCTCTACCCACCAATGCACAGTGGCTGCAATATAGTTACTCACCCACCCTCAGCAACTTTCCAACCTGTGACCTCTACCCACCAATGCACAGCGGCTGCAATATACAGTTACTCACCCACACTCAGCAACTTTCCAACCTGTGACCTCTACCCACCAATGCACAGTGGCTGCAATATACAGTTACTCACCCACCCTCAGCAACTTTCCATCCTGTGACCTCTACCCACCAATGCACAGTGGCTGCAATATAGTTACTCACCCACCCTCAGCAACTTTACAACCTGTGACCTCTACCCACCAATGCACAGTGGCTGCAATATACAGTTACTCACCCACCCTCAGCAACTTTACAACCTGTGACCTCTACCCACCAATGCACAGTGGCTGCAATATACAGTTACTCACCCACCCTCAGCAACTTTACAACCTGTGACCTCTACCCACCAATGCACAGTGGCTGCAATATACAGTTACTCACCCACCCTCAGCAACTTTCCAACCTGTGACCTCTACCCACCAATGCACAGTGGCTGCAATAGTTACTCACCCACCCTCAGCAACTTTACAACCTGTGACCTCTACCCACCAATGCACAGTGGCTGCAATATACAGTTACTCACCCACCCTCAGCAACTTTACAACCTGTGACCTCTACCCACCAATGCACAGTGGCTGCAATATACAGTTACTCACCCACCCTCAGCAACTTTACAACCTGTGACCTCTACCCACCAATGCACAGTGGCTGCAATATACAGTTACTCACCCACCCTCAGCAACTTTACAACTTGTGACCTCTACCCACCAATGCACAGTGGCTGCAATATACAGTTACTCACCCACCCTCAGCAACTTTACAACCTGTGACCTCTACCCACCAATGCACAGTGGCTGCAATATACAGTTACTCACCCACCCTCAGCAACTTTCCATCCTGTGACCTCTACCCACCAATGCACAGTGACTGCAATATATAGTTACTCACCCACCCTCAGCAACTTTCCAACCTGTGACCTCTACCCACCAATGCACAGTGGCTACAATATACAGTTACTCACCCACCCTCAGCAACTTTACAACCTGTGCCTCTACCCACCAATGCACAGTGGCTGCAATATACAGTTACTCACCCACCCTCAGCAACTTTCCATCCTGTGACCTCTACCCACCAATGCACAGTGGCTGCAATATACAGTTACTCACCCACCCTCAGCAACTTTCCATCCTGTGACCTCTACCCACCAATGCACAGTGGCTGCAATATACAGTTACTCACCCACCCTCAGCAACTTTCCAACCTGTGACCTCTACCCACCAATGCACAGTGGCTGCAATATACAGACACAGCAGTTACTCACCCACCCTCAGCAACTTTCCAACCTGTGACCTCTACCCACCAATGCACAGTGGCTACAATATACAGTTACTCACCCACCCTCAGCAACTTTCCAACCTGTGACCTCTACCCACCAATGCACAGTGGCTGCAATATACAGTTACTCACCCACCCTCAGCAACTTTACAACCTGTGCCTCTACCCACCAATGCACAGTGGCTGCAATATACAGTTACTCACCCACCCTCAGCAACTTTCCAACCTGTGACCTCTACCCACCAATGCACAGTGGCTGCAATATACAGACACAGCAGTTACTCACCCACCCTCAGCAACTTTCAACCTGTGACCTCTACCCACCAATGCACAGTGGCTGCAATATATAGTTACTCACCCACCCTCAGCAACTTTCCATCCTGTGACCTCTACCCACCAATGCACAGTGGCTGCAATATAGTTACTCACCCACCCTCAGCAACTTTCCAACCTGTGACCTCTACCCACCAATGCACAGTGGCTACAATATACAGTTACTCACCCACCCTCAGCAACTTTCCAACCTGTGACCTCTACCCACCAATGCACAGTGGCTACAATATACAGTTACTCACCCACCCTCAGCAACTTTCCATCCTGTGACCTCTACCCACCAATGCACAGTGGCTGCAATATACAGTTACTCACCCACCCTTAGCAACTTTCCAACCTGTGACCTCTACCCACCAATGCACAGTGGCTACAATATACAGTTACTCACCCACCCTCAGCAACTTTCCAACCTGTGACCTCTACCCACCAATGCACAGTGGCTACAATATACAGTTACTCACCCACCCTCAGCAACTTTCCAACCTGTGACCTCTACCCACCAATGCACAGTGGCTACAATATACAGTTACTCACCCACCCTCAGCTACTTTCCAACCTGTGACCTCTACCCACCAATGCACAGTGGCTACAATATACAGTTACTCACCCACCCTCAGCAACTTTCCAACCTGTGACCTCTACCCACCAATGCACAGTGGCTGCAATATACAGTTACTCACCAACCCTCAGCAACTTCACAACCTGTGACCTCTACCCACCAATGCACAGTGGCTGCAATATACAGTTACTCACCCACCCTCAGCAACTTTACAACCTGTGACCTCTACCCACCAATGCACAGTGGCTGCAATATACAGTTACTCACCAACCCTCAGCAACTTTACAACCTGTGACCTCTACCCACCAATGCACAGTGGCTGCAATATACAGTTACTCACCCACCCTCAGCAACTTTACAACCTGTGACCTCTACCCACCAATGCACAGTGGCTGCAATATACAGTTACTCACCCACCCTCAGCAACTTTCCAACCTGTGACCTCTACCCACCAATGCACAGTGGCTGCAATATACAGTTACTCACCCACCCTCAGCAACTTTCCATCCTGTGACCTCTACCCACCAATGCACAGTGGCTACAATATACAGTTACTCACCCACCCTCAGCAACTTTCCATCCTGTGACCTCTACCCACCAATGCACAATGGCTACAATATACAGTTACTCACCCACCCTCAGCAACTTTCCAACCTGTGACCTCTACCCACCAATGCACAGTGGCTGCAATATACAGTTACTCACCCACCCTCAGCAACTTTCCAACCTGTGACCTCTACCCACCAATGCACAGTGGCTGCAATATATAGTTACTCACCCACCCTCAGCAACTTTCCATCCTGTGACCTCTACCCACCAATGCACAGTGGCTGCAATATAGTTACTCACCCACCCTCAGCAACTTTCCAACCTGTGACCTCTACCCACCAATGCACAGTGGCTACAATATACAGTTACTCACCCACCCTCAGCAACTTTCCAACCTGTGACCACTACCCACCAATGCACAGTGGCTACAATATACAGTTACTCACCCACCCTCAGCAACTTTCCATCCTGTGACCTCTACCCACCAATGCACAGTGGCTGCAATATGCAGTTACTCACCCACCCTCAGCAACTTTCCAACCTGTGACCTCTACCCACCAATGCACAGTGGCTGCAATATAGTTACTCACCCACCCTCAGCAACTTTCCAACCTGTGACCTCTACCCACCAATGCACAGTGGCTACAATATACAGTTACTCACCCACCCTCAGCAACTTTACAACCTGTGACCTCTACCCACCAATGCACAGTGGCTGCAATATACAGTTACTCACCCACCCTCAGCAACTTTCCAACCTGTGACCTCTACCCACCAATGCACAGTGGCTGCAATATACAGTTACTCACCCACCCTCAGCAACTTTCCAACCTGTGACCTCTACCCACCAATGCACAGTGGCTGCAATATACAGTTACTCACCCACCCTCAGCAACTTTCCAACCTGTGACCTCTACCCACCAAGGACATGGGCGGCATGTAGATGGGAACACCACCTACCTGTTCACTTCACCAGGTTCACTTCCATTCCAAAGTCACCAGGACCACATCAGCCCTCCCGAAGGGCATTTAAGGAAGAACAATAAATCCCCATGATGCCCATATCCCAAACAAAATAATTTCTAGTACTGCTATAAGTCTGTAGGGATTTAAATAGCTTTCCCAGTAATTTTGGCTCAGTTACCTTAAGTTGTTTGGAAATCAGGCAAACATATACTAGTCCCCATAGAAAGGTCTGCAGAGGATCTATCCTAGGACCAACACATAGATGCAACCATGAAGAAGGTGAGCCCACATTTCTGATTTCTCGCAAGTTTAAAGAGATTTAGCATGTCGCTGAAGCTTGATGAACTTCTACAGATATACATTGGAAGGTATTCTGACTGGTTGTGAGATGACCTGGAATGGGAACTCCTACGCACAGGAATGCAAGAAGCTACTTAGACTGTCCCATCCCAGGTACAGCTCTCCCACCATCTACAGAGGTGAAGCCTCAGCAGCATCCAGTATCGTGGATCCCCACTAAATGGGCCATGACCCTTTCCTGATGAAGGAGGTAGAAAATCTTGAAGAGCCACACCCAATGTTCCATCTAAGGTACGTGTGCACACACATTTTGCTACTAGCACACAAAGGAGTTTAAACTACACACAGAAGGTCACCCTCTACCTCACTGGCATGTTAAGTATATTTCACGATCATACGCAATCACATTTCCTTTTCCAGTTTCTGATATAGATTGTCTTGACAACAATGGAGTTTGCAATGATTTGTCTGCAGATTTTAGAACTGGCTTATTTATACTGTTTTTATTGAAGAAATTGATTCATTATGTCAAATTCCAAAGAAACAAAGGGCGCAAAGCACAAAAGAACTGCTAGTTCATTTAGAACAGAATGTCTAAATGAAACAGTAGTAATTGCTACTACAAAGCAGAAACCGGTGTTACCTGTGTATATTGTCCCAATGAAAAAGTTGTTGGAGAATTTGCAAGTGGGAAGAAGTGGAGTAATTATTTGGAAGCTTGACTTTTAAAAGTGCCATTCAGCAAACAAATCACATTTGGTGTGCAAAAGCTCCAGTGAGAAAATCCTTCATTACCCGCTACTGATGTTTTGTGAGAGTGCAGATGAACGAGAGTGAAAACAATTAAACCCAGAGGGGACCAAAGTTCTTATTGACAGTGTTTAGCTAACTGTTAAAATGAATACCTCTCTATATAAAATTCAGCGCGCACATTTTTTCACAGGGCAAAAAATTGCAGAACTCAAGATTTTTGTGCACACTGGTCATTACAAATTGCCCACACGTCAGGTTTAATAACATTTCCCCACAGCTATTAGGTTCTTGCACCAAGCTGAAAACCCTAACAGTACTTTAGACTACGTTTCTTTTACCACTCTCTACCTCTCTTTCAACATGTACTAGTGACATTATGTCTATTTGTTTTTGCTGTGTAAGTTACAGTGCTTTGAAAAAGTATTCAGCCCCCACAACTATTTTCTCACTTTCTAAATTTAAAATATTTAGGATTTTTTTGAGTTAATACAGTTTCTACAGGGCCAACAAAAAGTACTACTGTCCTATTTAAATGTATATTTTAAGATTGCAAGTCCCTGCTATACATTAAGGACTTAAAGTCCTGCAGGTCTCCACCATCAGCGTGTTGCTCGTTGGAGAAAATGAAGGAGCTGCACGTCATGGTGCTGCTGCCTGAGTTGAAGGAGGCGTAGAGTCTAATAGCGAGTGACCGTCTTGTGATTGTAAGACCCTCTTGGACACTGTTAATGAGGAATGCCAAATGTTTGATCCACTGATCTACTGGCAGTGGGCAGAAGCGAATGGCAGGGGAGCTGTGTGACCCTGTTTGGAGCGAGGAATAAGCCTGATTACAGCCACCGGGAGAGAGGTGCCAGATGGTCTGCTCCGCTGTACGCAGTGTCCAGGCTGGAGTCGTTTCTGCCCTCTCCAGTGTTCGCTCGGTAGGAGACAAGCTCTACTGTGGCTGACTGACATTTTTTGTGGCAATCAATGGATTTAGGGCCTCAAGCTGCGGTGTCGCCTGTACACAGCCTCCAGGTGAGAGGCACTGGAGCCGGTGCAGCATCCAGTTTGAAGTCTGTGCTAGCCTCCCAGTGTTCGCTCAGTAGGAGACAAGCTCTATTGTGGCTCGAATCTGGACTTTTTAAAAATTACTGTTTGGGTGTATCTTCCTGATCCCTTTATGTGCTTGCTATCTTGTACGTGCTACGTGTGCTTTGGCTGTGTGACTTTGCACCTTGTCTTTTGTCTTTTGCAAAAGAGGCTGAAAAAGTATTCACCTCTTTTGTAATTACTATGCTAACTTTCCTCAAATGCAATATTGTCTATTACCTTACCCACTTACCCAATTTGTTGATGCAGAAAATTGGAGGAACACCTGAATAAATACCTGCTTTTCTCTGTAAGGTCCAATATATACAGACAATAGACAATAGACAATAGGTGCAGAAGTAGACCATTCGGCCCTTCGAGCCTGCACTGCCATTTTGAGATCATGGCTGATCAATTACTATCAATAGTTCCTGCCTTGTCCCCATATCCCTTGATTCCCCTATCCATAAGATACCTATCTAGCTCCTTCTTGAAAGCATCCAGAGAATTGGCCTCCACTACCTTCCGAGGCAGTGCATTCCAGACCCCCACAACTCTCTGGGAGAAGAAGTTTTTCCTTAACTCTGTCCTAAATGACCTACCCCTTATTCTCAAACCATGCCCTCTGGTACTGGACTCTCCCAGCATCTGGAACATATTTCCTGCCTCTATCTTGTCCAATCCCTTAATAATCTTATATGTTTCAATCAGATCCCCTCTCAATCTCCTTAATTCCAGCGTGTACAAGCCCAGTCTCTCTAACCTCTCTGCGTAAGACAGTCCAGATATCCCAGGAATTAACCTCGTGAATCTACGCTGCACTTCCTCTACAGCCAGGATGTCCTTCCTTAACCCTGGAGACCAAAACTGTACACAATACTCCAGGTGTGGTCTCACCAGGGCCCTGTACAAATGCAAGAGGATTTCCTTGCTCTTGTACTCAATTCCCTTTGTAATAAAGGCCAACATTCCATTAGCCTTCTTCACTGCCTGCTGCACTTGCTCATTCACCTTCAGTGACTGATGAACAAGAACTCCGAGATCTCTTTGTATTTCTCCCTTACCCAACTCTACACCATTCAGATAATAATCTGCCTTCCTGTTCTTACTCCCAAAGTGGATAACCTCACACTTATTCACATTAAACGCCATCTGCCAAGTATCTGCCCACTCACCCAGCCTATCCAAGTCACCCTGAATTCTCCTAACATCCTCATCACATGTCACACTGCCACCCAGCTTAGTATCATCAGCAAATTTGCTGATGTTATTTTCAATGCCTTCATCCAAATCGTTAACGTAAATGGTAAACAGCTGTGGTCCCAATACCGAGCCCTGCGGCACCCCACTAGTCACCACCAGTATATTTTGAACAGACCAATTCAAAATGAAGACAAAAGAGCATTCAAGACAAGTCAGGGAAGCGATAACAGAGAAACACAAATCTGGGGAAGGGTACAACACTACCTCAAAGACACTGAACATGGTTTGGAGTTCAGTACAGCCCATCGTGAAAAGTGGAAAAAAATATGAATACACAGCGACACTGCCTAGGTCAGGCTGCCCCTCTAAACTTAGTTGCCAGAGAAGAATGGCTTTTGTAAGAGAGGCTACTGTGATGCCAACAGTCACTCTAAGTGATGTGCAAAAGTCAGTGACTGCAACTGGAGATGAAGTTCGTGGCTCCACAATCTCTAAGGTCTTGCACAGAAAAGGTAGAAGCCCTGACTTAAAAAAAAAGCATCTCCTTGCCTGTAAAAACTTTGCAAGATAATGTAAAGATGTGGAAGATGGGCTAGTGGTTGGATGAGACTGAAGTTGAACTTTTGGGCATCAACTCTAAGCATAAATTAATAGTGCACATCAACCATCCCTAATGTAACGTACGATAGAGGTAGCTTCATGCTGTGGGGATGCTTTTCATTAGCAGGGTCTGGAAATCTGGTCAGAGTTGATGAGAAGATGAATGCTGCTAAATATAGAGAGAACCTGGATAAAAATCTACTAGCCTCTGCCAGAAAGCTTAAACTGGGGAGAAAGATTGTACTTCAGCAGGAAAACCACCCAAAGCACACTGCCAGAACAACCATGGAGTGGCTTCAAATGAAGAAAATTGATGTCTGAGTGGCTGAGTAGGAGTCCCGACCCTAACCTGATCAAGATTGCTTCCACCACTGCTCTCCAACTAACCTGGCACAGCTTGAGCAATTTTGTAAGGAGGAATGGGCAAATCTTGCTCCATCACCTTATGTAAAGCCAATAGGTTTATCCAAAATAACTACTGGCTGTAAAAATTGCGAGAGGTGGTTCAATTAAGTACTGAGCAAAGGGGAATGAATATTTTGAACTGCTGACTTTTTGATGTTTTTAGTTTTTCCATACTTTACAATTGTCCCTGATTTTGGGCTCTACTGTGGGGAAAAAATGAGCACGTGATTCACAAATAAAAATTCTCCGTGAAATTGATCAAAATCCCTGGTTGTAATACTCATTTGCGTATGTGAACCAAGGGCTGAATACTTTTACAAGGGACTGTATGTATAATTTAGGTTAACTCCAATTGATGTAATTTATGTTTGTCATGTTTCTAATGTATTGTGCTGCTGCTGCTAAAGGCAACTTTTCGTGGCATTTATACACTGGGCATGTATACCCATGGCAATCAACTTGAACTTGAAATGGAATATAAACATTAGAGTGTATCAGTCAAATTGTTCTCAATGTTGAATACAACACTCTTACAATACAACATCTTAAATGTTTCAAATGATATCAAAATGATCACAAATGAAAAGAATGCAGATTCAGGCCATTTTGTGGCATTACTCTCATACCAAAGATACGTTTATTCCCAGATGCTGAGAAAAAGCTGGTTCTCTGGCGATCTGTTCATTCTACCTGTACTGAAGCACTTGTCAGCTTGTGGGTTATAGCACCAGGTGCAGGTCCAGACAGTTGAGCTCTTAAAGTTGCACATCATCCTTGGCTGTTCCTCTGCAGATGCAATAAAATTGGCATTGTATGAATTGTGCTGAAAGGTTTTCCTGGTAATCTCAACCACTTCTATTCATTAAAAATTTGCCTGCTAATTAAAGTGCAACTCCCTGCAATGATTCCTTAAGGAGAGGGCACAACTACAATATTTACCTATTCATCCAAAACATATTCTCAGCTCAGTTTATCCATTCTTAGTTTTTACATGGACTGCAAAGTCTATATAATGTAGATACCAAGGCCTCCAAATATACCCTGGGCCAACAGAAAGGATGCATTCCAAGTCATCTTGGAGATGGAATTTAGCCTATAAACTTAATCCCTTTTCTCACATTTCACACACAGTATTTGGAGGAATCACATTCCACAGCCTGCAATGTTTATTTAACGAGGCTAATAACATGAACAAAATAAAAAAAGTTTAATTAGAAACAATGATAATAATAAACTTTTACTAAATCCAGGAGCCAGGTGCAGCCAAGTGGTTAAAGGTGAAAAGCAGTTTAGCTGGAGGGAAATATAGGTGGTCTAATCAGTTGTATGGAGGAATAAAAAACAGAATTAAATCCAGAGAAGTGTGAGGTGATGTGTCTGGGAAGGTGCAACAAGATGAGGGAAACATGGGTGGATATTGAGAGGTTTAATGGAACAGACGGACTTTGCAGAGCATGTCTACAGATAGCAGGACAGGTCAACAGGTGGCTGAAAAGGTATTGGAATGCTTTTAATTAATAGCTGAGGCACCAAATTTAAAAACATGGACACACAAAATATGCTGCAGGAACTCAGCAGACCAGGCATCTATAGAAAAAAAGTACAGTTGACATTTTAAGCAGAGACCCTTCAGCGGGACTGAAGTAAAAAAGATGAGGAGTAGATTTAAAAGGTGGGGGGCAAGGGAAGGAGAAATACAAGGTGACGGGTGAAGCCAGGAGGGGGAGGGGTGTAGTAAAGAGCTGGCAAGTTAATTGGCGAAAGAGGTACAGGGCTGGAGAAGGGGGAATTATTACAGTCGCCGTATTACAAGGAGTGTGCTGGAGAGAGTGAAAATGGGATTTGAGGCTATTGCCAGAAACAGAATTTTGTTCAGATTTCAATGTGGGTATTGCAGGCAAGACCAGCATTTACAGCCCACCCTGGTGAAGGTGCCGCCACAGTGCTGTTGGGGAGGGAGTTTCAATCAGGTATCCCTCTACTCTACTAAACTTAATCATCCTCATCTCTGTTCACAAAAGTGCCATCCAAGGAATCAGCCTGGTGAACTTTCCCTAAACTATCTCCATAGCAAGAACATACTTTTATAGAAAAGGAGACCTAAATTGCACATAGCACTCAGAGTAAAATCATATCAAGGGCCTAAACAATTTCCCAGACCCTTTCACTGTGACAGCCAACACACTGGCTGCATCTGTGTAGTTACTCACTTGGACACACAGGTCTTTTTGCATCACCTCCCTTTCCCCATACATCACACAACGATCTGTTTCCTTGCTTTCGGCACTCAGCAATACCCCAGTAATCATCACCTGGCAACTGGAAACAAAACTCATTTATTCCTACCTTTTGTTACCCATCTGCCAATCAGCCCACTCTCCATGTTGGTACATCACTGTAAATTCACACGCATACTAATTCCGCAAACAGGACCTGGTCAAAACCCTTCTGAAAATCCAAATACACCACGTTATGACTTACATCTTTAAAATGTACTCCAGCATTATTCCCCCATCAGACTAGCCGGTCTATAGTTCACCCTTTTCTCTATACTTCCTGCTTAGATATGAGGTTACGTTTGTTGCCTCCCAAATTGTGGGTGACACATCGATTCTACACTCCCGCAGCCTACAACTTGCTCCCACACTACTACTTTTGTATCCTATCAAGCAACCAAATCATAAACTCAAAGGCACTGCAATATTCTTCAAGTGCAACAGATCTGGCATGAAATCCTGCGAGATTTCATTGCAAATAGCGTTAAAACAACCATCTGCCGTTTCCTTTCCCTCACTCAGCTACTTTGAGATCCACTTTCCTTCCGATATCATGGATTTTACTTATCTGGTAAGTTCACCAAGTGACAGATCATGTACACCATATCAAATACAATCGCGTCAGAGTAACTGCTTGCATTCTCAACTAATTCACAGGAGAGTCAAGCTTAACCTTCACCTCCAACTACTTCAACTGATTCTCATTAAACGGTGACGTAAACTGCTCCTCATTTTATTTTCCAGTGATATGTCCACCACTGATATTAGGCTAACTGGTTTGTCTTCTCCTTTCAGTCTGTGGTATTGTTTGTAATCTTCCAGACCTCTAACTAGGGAGGGGCAGCAGAGTTTTGAATGACATTGTTGATTAAGAATAGAATAGAATGGAGAGCTGTTAGGGCTTCTGAAGCTGCCAAGTCCAGAAGTAACAAAAGCACAAAAAGGACTTCAGCAGGAGTTGAGCTGAGGAAGGTTAGAATAAAACTATGCCAGAGGTAGAAACTGCAAGGGTGAAGCATCAATAGATACCAGAGTTGCAATCACTCTGAGGTAAGGCAGGCGCTAGGTGTGAGTTCTGCTCCGGGGTCAAAGAGTTTACAGTTCATCTTGCTCGGAGGAAATTTGTTTTCACCCAGTACTGCATGCTGGACAGCTTACAGACAACAGACTGGTATTGTGTACGTGTGCACAATGATACCATTCGCACTGGTTAAAAACACTGAGTACCTTCTTCCCCAGTACCATATGGAATAAACAAGGTAATGTAGCGGTGTGCTACACGCAGCGCTGAAATAACGACACGGAGTCCATAAACTGCAGCCAAAGAATAAGTTTATTTCAACTCCAGTCTTGCTTTTTAGCCTGTCTCTCTCACCAGATACCTTGAGAGACCCTACTGAAACCCCCTCAGGCTTTCTTCCTTTGTCTCTGCATTCTGGCTAATTGTCAGCCGGTTCGAGTGTGCTAGTAATTGGGTCGCCACATAACCCCCCCCCAGAACCAGCGATACACCCCCCAATGTCCACAGTCTGGGCCGGACCCTGTTTGGGAGGTCGGCCTCTGCGCCGCGGTGCCAGAAACTCGACTGGTTGCGCCAAGTCCACATGGGCCGGTTTGAGTCGGTCCACCGTGAAAACCTCCTCTCTCCCCCCAACGTCCAGCACGAACGTGGACCCGTTGTTCCTGAGCACCGTAAACGGCCCCTCGTAGGGCCGTTGCAGCGGTGGCCGATGCCCGCCCCGTCGTACAAACACAAACTTACAGTTCTGCAGGTCTTTGGGTACGCAGGTCGGGTGCTGCCCATGCTGCGAAGTGGGTACGGGGGCCAGGGCACCGAGCCTCTCGCGTAGTCTGCCCAGGACTGCTGCGGGTTCTTCCTCTCGCCCCCTTGGGGCTGGTATGAACTCCCCGGGAACGACCAGGGGTGCGCCGTACACCAACTCGGCCGACAAAGCGTGCAGATCGTCCTTGGGCGCCGTGCGGATGCCGAGTAGGACCCAGGGAAGTTTGTCCGCCCAGTTAACTCCTCGCAGGTGTGCAATGAGAGCCGACTTCAGGTGACGGTGGAAACGCTCCACCAGTCCGTTCGACTGTGGGTGGTAGGCAGTGGTGTGGTGCAGTTGAGTCCCCAACAGGCTGGCCATCACTGACCACAGGCTGGAGGTGAACTGGGCGCCTCTGTCGGAGGTAATGTGGGCCGGTACACCAAAGCGGGACACCCAGGTGGCGATCAGTGCCCGGGCGCAAGATTCAGAGGTGGTGTCGGTGAGTGGGACCGCCTCTGGCCATCTTGTGAACCGGTCCACGATAGTCAGGAGGTGCCGCGCCCTGCGCGACACTGGCAGGGGGCCCACGATATCCACATGAATGTGGTTGAAACGCCGGTGGGTGGGGTGGAACTGCTGCGGCAGAGCTCTGGTGTGTCACTGCACCTTGGCCGTCTGGCAGTGCATGCATGTTCTGGCCCAGTCACGGACCTGCTTGCGGAGTCCGTGCCAAACGAACCTGCTGGAGACCATCCGGACGGTAGTGCGGATGGAGGGGTGGGCCAAGTTATGAATGGAGTCGAAAACACGTCGTCGCCAAGGTGCTGGGACGACGGGACGGGGCTGGCCGGTGGCAACGTCACAGAGTAGGGTACTCTCACCTGGGCCTACGGGGAGGTCCTGGAGCTGCAAACCGGAGACTGCGGTCCTGTAACACGGGATCTCCTCATCTGCCAGCTGTGCCTCAGCCAGCGCCTCAAAGTCTACCCCTTGGGAAAAGGCGTGAATGTTAGGGCGAGAGAGCGCATCCGCCACTACATTGTCCTTACCCGACACATGCCGGACGTCTGTCGTGTATTCAGAGATGTAGGACAGATGGCGCTGCTGGCGGGACGACCAGGGATCGGACACCTTTGTGAATGTAAAGGTAAGCGGTTTGTGGTTCGTGAACGTGGTGAAGAGCCTACCTTCTAAGAAGTACCTGAAATGCCGGATTGCCAGGTATAGCGCCAACAGCTCCCGGTCGAAAGCACTGTATTTGAGCTCGGGTGGCCGCAGGTGTTTGCTGAAAAACGCCAGGGGTTGCCAGCGGCCCGAGATGAGCTGCTCCAGTACCCCACCGACTGTCGTGTTAGATGCGTCCACTGTGAGGGCGGTAGGGACGTCCATTCTGGGGTGCACTAGCATCGTGGCATTCGCCAAGGCATCCTTCGTTTGAATGAAAGCGGCGGCGGACACCTCGTCCCAGGTAATGTCCTTGCCCGGACCGGACAGCAAGGCGAACATGATCCGGGCAGCTGAAGGGAGGAAGCGGTGGTAGAAATTGACCATACCTACGAATTCCTGGAGGCCTTTGATCATGGTGGGTCGGGGGAAATGGCGGACTGCATCTACCTTAGCGGGCAGAGGGGTTGCCCTGTCTGTGGTAATCCTGTGGCCCAGGAAGTCAATGGTGTCGAGCCCGAACTGGCATTTGGCCAGGTTGATCATTAGACCACAGTCACTCAGCCGGGCAAAGAGTTGTCGGAGGTGGGACAGATGCTCCTGACGACTGCTGCTGGCTATGACGAGGTCGCCCAAATAGATGAATGCGAAGTCCAGGTCGCGTCCCACCGCGTCCATCAACCGCTGGAACGTCTGAGCGGCATTCTTCAGGCCGAATGGCATGAGGAGGAACTCAAAAAGGCCGAACGGGGTGATGAGAGCCGTTTTGGGGACGTCGTCCGGATGCATCGGGATTTGATGGTATCCGCGGATGAGGTCCACCTTGGAGAAGATCCGTGCGCCGTGCAGGTTTGCTGCAAAGTCCTGAATGTGCGGCACAGGGTAGCGGTCCGGTGTCGTAGCCTCGTTCAGCCTGCGGTAGTCGCCGCACGGTCTCCAGTCCCCTGTCGCTTTGGGCACCATGTGCAGGGGGGAGGCCCATGGGCTGTCGGACCGCCGAATGATCCCCAATTCCTCCATCCTCTTGAACTCCTCTTTCACCAGTCGGAGCTTGTCTGGGGGAAGCCGCCGAGCGCGGGCATGGAGGGGTGGTCCCTGGGTCAGGATGTGGTGCTGTACGCCATGTCGGGGCATGGCTGCCGCGAACTGCGGTGCCAGAACCGATGGGAAATCCGCCAGGACCCTGGTGAAGTCGTTGTCGGACAGCGTGATGGAGCCGAGGTGAGGGGCTGGCAACTGGGCTGCACCCAGGGAGAACGTCTGAAAGGTCTCGGCGTGAACCAGTCTCTTCCTGGGCAGGTCGACCAGTAGGCTGTGAGCCCGCAAGAAATCCGCACCCAGAAGCGGTTGGGCTACGTCGGCCAGTGTGAAGTCCCACGTAAACTGGCTGGAGTCGAACCATAGCTGCACCGGATGGGTGCCATATGTCCTTATAGTGCTGCCGTTCGCGGCCCGCAGGGGGGGACCCGGCACCCTGCTGCGGGTGTCGTAACTCGTCGGAGGTAAGACGCTGATCTCGGCACCGGTGTCGACCAAAAACCGGCGTCCCGACTGCTTGTCCCAGACATACAGGAGGCTATCCCGATGGCCAGCCGTCGTAGCCATCAGCGACGGCTGGCCCTGGCGTTTCCTGGGAACTGGCAGGGCGGGCGACAACGGCGGGCTTCTGCGCCCCACCGCTGGTGGTAGAAACACCATTGCTATTTGGGCTCCACACCCCGGCCTCTGGGGTTAGCGGGCTCTGCGGCCGGGCCTGGACTGGTTTGCTGCTGGGAGCGTGGCCGGGTGATCTGTGCGATGGACGCCCCACTCACCTTCTTGGCGTTCCACAGCACGTCCGCCCGGGTTGCCACCTTCCGGGGGTCGCTGAAATCCGCGTCGGACAGCAGCAGGCGTATGTCCTCGGGCAGCTGCTCCAGGAATGCCTGCTCAAACATGAGGCAGGGTGTGTGTCCGTCGGCCAGAGACAACATCTCATTCATTAAAGCTGATGGGGGCCTGTCTCCCAAGCCATCCAAGTGCAGTAAACGGGCAGCTCGCTCGCGGCGGGAGAGCCCGAAAGTCCCTATGAGCAGGGTTTTGAATGCCGTGTACTTGCCGTCCGCCGGGGGAGACTGTACGAACTCCGCGACCTGGGCCGCTGTGTCCTGGTCGAGGGAGCTCACCACGTAGTAGTAACGGGTGTCCTCTGAGGTTATTTGCCGAACATGGAATTGGGCTTCTGCTTGCTGAAACCATAGGTGAGGTTGTAGCGTCCAGAAGCTTGGCAGCTTCAAGGAAACCGCATTAATAAATGCAGCGTCTGTCATCTCCGGTCCAAAAACGTTTGGACCGTCGGGGTCACCAATTGTAGCGGTGTGCTACACGCAGCGCTGAAATAACGACACGGAGTCGATAAACTGCAGCCAAAGAATAAGTTTATTTCAACTCCACAGTCTTGCTTTTTAGCCTGTCTCTCTCACCAGATATCTTGAGAGGCCCTACTGAAACCCCCTCAGGCTTTCTTCCTTTGTCCCTGCATTCTGGCTAATTGTCAGCCGGTTCGAGTGTGCTAGTAATTGGGTCGCCACAGTAATACAATAAAGACGAAATATGCAGTTGAAAGGAAAACAGCTTTGGGAAAATTACAAGCCCATAACTTTTCCATAAAGTAAATGTATGATAATGATGCCTTACCCATGCTCGAATTACTAAATATTGAACTCGGAAGCAGGCTGACACTTCCTGGGGTATCTGCATGACCTGTAAGACAAAGCCTGACACAGCAGTTTAAGGAAAATTACTAGTGTTATAATACAGAATCCATGACAAACTTATGGAAAAACAGCTGCCAGGTTAGTATTAAGTTATTCCAGTCCTGGTCAGTGAGTGGCATGCCCTCTTCTCATTGTTACCCTCAGGAACTACAGAAGCTTCTATACACACTCAATGATTCAGGAACTTCCCTTCTGCCATTCAATTTCTGAATGGACATTGAACCATTAAATAGTTAAATAAGTAGTGCAAAATAGAAATCAACAGTAGTGAGGTAGTGTTCATGGGTTCAATGTCCATTCAGAAATTGGATGGCAGAAGGGAAGAAGCTGTTCCTGAATCACTGAGTGTGTGCCTTCAGGCTTCTGTACCTCCTTCCGGAGGGTAACAATGAGAAGAGGGCATGTCCTGGGAATTGGGGGTCCTTAATGACGGATGCCCCCTTTTTGAGGCATCACTCCTGGAAGATGTCCTGGATACTGGGGAGGCGAGTGCCCATGATGGAGCTGACTGAGTTTACAACTCTCTGCAGCTTACCTGAATCCTGTGTAGTAGCTCCCACCCATACCAGACGCGATGCAACTAGTTAGAATGGAAGTTCCCATCTGCTTCTAAAGGGCAACAATAACACCAGTGCCCAAAACAAGCAGCGTGAGCTGTCTTAGCAACTACTGTCCAGCAGCACTCACATCTACGGTGATGAAGTGCTTTGAGAGTTGGTATGCTAGAATTAACTCCTGTCTCAGCAAGGACGTGGAACCACTGCAATTTGGCTATCGCTGTAACAGGTTTATGGTGGATGTGATTTCATTGGCTCTTCATGGGGCCTTGGATCACGTGGACAGTACAAATACCTACGTCAGGATGCTGTTTATTAACCACAGCTCAGGGTTTAAACACAACCATTTCTAATCAATAAACTGCAGAACCGGGGCCTCTCAACATCTTTCTTCAACTGGATGCTTGACTTCCTTGACATCTCTACCTCGCAGGCACACCTCAGGGACGTGGGCTTAGCCCACTACTCTTCTCTCTCTCTACACTCATGACTGTGAGGCTAGGTACAGATCAAATGTCATCTATAAATTTGCTGACAGTACAACCGCTGTTGGCAGAATTTCATATGGTGATGAGAGGATGTACAGGAGTGAGATATACCAACTGGTTGAGTGGTATCGCAGCAACAACCTTGCACTCAACACCAGTAACACCAAAGAACTGATACTGGACTTCTGAAAAGGTAAGATGAAGGAACACATGCCAGTCCTCATAGAGGGATCAAATGTGGAAAGAGTGAGCAATTTCAAGTTCCTGGGAGTCAATATTTCTGAGGTTCTATCCTGGACCCAACATAATGATGAAGGCACAACAGCGGCTGTATTTCATTAGGAGTTGTGGAGAACTGGTATGAAGAAACAACGGCTGCAGCAGCACAGAGTCCAGACTGTGTCTGGATTGTATTTCATTAGGAGTTGTGGAGAACTGGTATGAAGAAACAACGGCTGCAGCAGCACAGAGTCCAGACTGTGTCTGGATTGTATTTCATTAGGAGTTGTGGAGAACTGGTATGAAGAAACAACGGCTGCAGCAGACTCCTTGTGGAGCACCTTCACTATAGCGATTCAAGGCGGCAGCCATCACCTTCTTTAGGAAAAGTAGGGATGGGCAACATACACTGGCTTTATCAGTGATATCCAGAACCAGAAAAATAAATAAATACATAAAAATCTGGAACTCACCCTCTCTCGGGTGGATCTACCCCATGGCAAAACACAGAACTCAGCTGGCACATCAGATCATTTGATGATACAAACATGTCAGGCTGCATTATTAAACTGAGCATGTTTTAAAAGGATACAAGACATGTGAATCATGCCCAGAGAGAGAAGCCCAACAAACGGAGGTGCCCTGAAAATTAACAACAGGCAAATTAAAAGATTTCAATAATTCTGTACTATAATTCTGTTATTGCATGGGAAATAGCAGAATATGATGACCAGAATTAAAATTCACTCAACAGTACATAACATTATTAAAAATTCAGTCACAGCAAATTTAAAAGTAACTTTGTCATTTATGTTGATTAGAATTTCTAATTAAATTGTATCTCAACATCATTTACACACAGGCCACCTCCAGCATTTTCTATGACCACACCACAGCATATTATTGGCAAAGTCAACTGATGACATTGCGTATTGGGACTGGGCAACAGAGTTTTGGATAACCAAAGCTCCCTGATGGTAGAAGATGGGAGGCTAAATACATGAGCATTGAGAATATTCAATTCAGTTACACAGACTAGGGCTTTATTCCCTGGAATGCAGGAGATTGAAAGGTAACCCGATTAAGGCATATAACGATATACCTTTTCCCCAGGGTGGGATTGCTGAAAACGAGAGGACATAGATTTATGATCAGAGGTGACCACCCCAAAGGGTGGCTTGTACTTGGAATGAGCTTCCAGTAACTGCGGCGGAGGCAGGGATGTTGGCAATATTTAAAAGCTGATACGTGGGTAGAAGTTTAGAAGGCTATGTACCAAATGTGGGCAGGTGGGACTAGTTCTCTGAGCAAGACCATGCATGGACCAGTTGGGCCAAGAGGCTTGATTCCATACCATGTGACTATTAAAGTTTAAAACATTCAACGGCAAGTGTCCGTGCACTAGGTAATCAGATCCAAGTGATGGTGTAGAGGAAGAATAGGCCATTTGGTGTTTCATCCTGACTCTCCGTGCTGGCTGTGTGGATGTTGCTGACTCTCTCTGTGACACATGGGCTTGCCATGGTGCTCAGGTTTCCTCCCACATCCCAAAGACCGTGAGGCCAATTGGCCATTGTAAATTGCCTCTATAATAAGTGAGCCAGGCATATATGAGTGAGAGAGAGAGAGCGCGAGAGAGAGATAGAAACAGGGAAATGGGACAGATGGGAATGCTCTGAAATTTGGCATAAATCTAATGGGCAGAATGGCCTTCCATGTCATAAGAATATGTGCAATACAATAGATAGTATGGTTCACATAATGTAAATGAAACCCGTAACATTAAACATGACTGTTTGCATGGCTGTAACACTGGCTGAGAGACACAGCAGAAAAGAATGGTAAGAGGTTGCTCATCAGACCACAGTGAGCCACAGCCCTTTCTGTTACATGTTAATGATCTTGGCTCGAGTATAGGAAATAATTTCAAAATATGCAATGACTCAAAACTTGGAAATGTGATTAATAGCAAGTCGGGTAACAAGAGACTTCAGGAAAACTGACTGGCACAAAACAGATGAACGTTCGCACAGTGTGAAGTGATCCTTTTAGGATGGAAGAATAAGGAGTGGTTATACAAGGCTAATTTTCCATTGGGTTCAAATACAGGCCGGGGGGCTTTACAAGCCTGAGTCTTTAGAGCGGAGAAGGGTGTTGGAAAGGCAAATGAGATATTTAGCATTATAACTAGAGACAGTATAAAATGTAGGGGGAGGGGGAGTGTTTATACCAAATGTTAATACATCACTAAAAAAAATGTTGCCAAATTACATCTGATTCCAAACACACACTTGATGACTGCTTTAAGAGGCACAAAAGTAATTCACAAGATTACCAAGTTTGAGAACTTCAGGCATGTAATAAAGCCTGAGAAGCTGGCCTGCTTTCCATAGTGGTAGGGGTTTAAAAGTCTTGCAGTTCTTTGACAAAATAAGAGAATGGGCAAGGACATGCCAGATGAGATGTCATCTGTGGAAATGTGAGGTCACTCACTTTGGTAGGAAATATAGAAAGGGGTGGTACTTTCTAAATGGTGTGACTGTAGAGGGCTGGTGTTCAGGAGGGACCTGGGCGTCTTATATAAAAAATGTGTTAACGTGAAAGTTCTGCAAGCTATTAGGAATGTTGATGTACAGAGGGCCCTCTTCAGATAAAACTTGAAATAAAAAGGTTGAAGTGAATGGAGGAATATGGAATTAGTACAGGTAGTGAGAGCTGAGGTAAAAAAAAAATCAGCTGAAAACTTAGTGAATGAGAGAGGAAGCAGAACGCAGGGTCCACTCCTGGGTGACAGACAGACATACTTTATTGATCCCGAGGGAAATTGGGTTTCATTACAGCCGCACCAACCAAGAGTGAAGAAATATAGCAATATAAAACCATAAATAATTAAATAATAATAAGTTAATCATGCCAAGTGGAAATAAGTCCAGAACCAGCCTATTGGCTCAGGGTGTCTGACACTCCGAGGGAGGAGTTGTAAAGTTTGATGGCCACAGGCAGGAATGACTTCCTATGATGCTCAGTGTTGTATCTCGGGGGAATGAGGTGTATTGCTTATTGAATAGAGATTTCTCCTGATAGAGGAAATAAGGATGAATTGTTCCTCATAACATCAACATCGGCAAGATTAGTACAAGAATGAGAGTGAGAATGCTTTCCTTTCAAAATAGCAAGTTTCATCATCCACACTGTCTTTAAAAGGTGATGGAAGCAAATTCAGTAACATTCAAAAGGAAACTGAGCAGCTACATTAAGGGAGGAAATCTGGAGGACTACGAGGAAGGACCAGACTGAGTCAAACAGTGCTTTATTTGAGGGGTGGGTGTGTTATCAATGGGATCGTGACTCTTAGATTCAATAACAACAAAAGTCTCACCACTACTGTAATCACACTTGTGGAAAGTAACTAGTCAGAAATGGCATAAGTCAGTGTATTAATATAGGAGATTCTAGATATACTTTTCAGCTGCCGCCAGCGTAGAAATGGTCATAAATTCTCTCCTCTGTACAGATTTACCTAGGGTGTGTATGTAAACAGGGGAGCAAGGCCAAAGCGTGGGTGTAGTGTTGAAGAATTTGGTGGTGTGAGATTAACATGCCACAGCAGGTTGTGCAGTATGGACCACTTCTGCCTGCACATTCTGTGTACAATTTACCGATCAGCGAGGATATGGCCATTAGAATGTGACCAAATCAGACTATGGAGAACACGAAGATTTACTATAAGAGGAGAAATACGAATATACTTTATCATTGGACCTCACAGGCCTAGGGCTAGTCTGAAGCTTAACATCTTAATCAAGGTGGTGGTCAAGTGTGAAAGACTCTGCAGAGGGAGAACAAAAAGTTCTTCCTCTTCCACTCCTGTGGCATAAACAGGAAAGAAATGAGAACATACTTCATACTAGCTAACCAAGCTTCCAAAGTTATAAATTTGTTTTACAATTATAAAAAGTAGCAACAAACCTTGCGAAATGTGGTGTACAGATTGTCACACATGGTCACAGAAATTAAGCCAGATCCCTTCCTACATCCCTCCAGATTCACAATTCCATATTTGTAGCCAGTTTCATCGTTTTTTACAACAAATAACCGCTCACAATTGGTGTCTGCCTATGAAGTATAGAAGACAATCATTAACTTTTGAAATGACTTGGATTCATTGTCCAACAAATTGATAGTTATCATGATTCTGACATTTCCAGACAAAATAATTAAACAAAAAATACTTACATTCAGCAACGGACTACTCAAAAGCAGAAAATGTTGTAAATATTCAGAAGAATAGGCAGCATCTCTGAAGAGATAAACCGGTCTTGTTTCAATCAACTTTAACCAGACCTGCCATCACTTGGCACCGAGGGGAACAGACTGTGCTTACATCGCAGATTGTTTCTACTGATAGTACTAGGGTTGCAATTGTTATGGTTCAGTTCAGGATTGGATATTGAAAGGTGAATTACTTTACTGACACCTTACTTGCTTATTTTCATAGTATTTTCTCATGAACTAAAAATGTGCTCACTAGAACATTAAAAAATCCTTTCTTTCAAAGTCTGTCTTGGTTCTTTTTGCTGTACTGTGCTGACTATTCAGCATTTCCTCTCCATGTGCAATGAACAGCAAGCACATTTCTAAGTTAAACATCATTTGACAGTCATGAGCCTAAATTGTCAACAGAGCAAGGTCACTGTGTAGTCAAGGATCATCCATAGTCACCCTACAGATTATGCCCCATCAGTTACATCCAGATCCTCATCACAAACAATCATGATTAACAGTCCAGTACTAAACCCACCAGCCCCCTATCTCTTTCACCAATCAACTTCCCAGCTCTTTACTTCACCCCTCCCCCTTCCCAGTTTCACCTTGTGTTTCTTCCCTATCTCCACCCCCCCCCCCACACTTTCTTACTCTGATCTTTTTTTTACTCCAGTCCTGATGAAGGGCTTCAGTCCAAAGCATCCATTGATGCTGCCTGGCCTGCCGAGTTCCTCCAGCATTGTGTGCATCACTGTTCCTTTATCATCACCATGTCCAAATCCAAGAGTGACCTACTCTTGCCAAATCCTATTACTCTTGCGAGAGGTCCTTAACTACACAAACTGTAGCATTCAAGACTGCAGTTCACCTTCAACAGCAGATTGAGATGGGTAATAAATGTTAGCTCTGCCAATGACTTCCCACAGAAGTTCTAAAAGTGACTGATAGGCTTGTACAGGCAGTCTCCAGTCTCTGTAATGTCTGATTACTACAGAGAGGCAAAATGTAAAGAATTTCATTTTGAAATCTGTCTTTTGAATTAACTACGTAAGGGTTCTGTTCCTGAGAACTGTCTTTAAATCTACCTTTTGGTAAGTCAGTCAATTAATATGTACATTTATTGATTGTATTCCCCTCTGTAGTTAGTGATACAGAATCAGAAGTTCTTGCATCCAATGTTGATGTGTTTGATGTATAAATGAATGTTGCATTGTTTAAGTATTTTAGAAGTGTTAATAAAAAAAGATTTGCCATGCTAGTTTCCAAAACAAGTGTCTTAATTGGTGTCCCACTGTGGCAGCTACATTCTGTAACAAGCTCTTTAAAAATTCTTTATAAATGTTTGGGAAATTTGCTGAAGTTGGATTTCTGTAAGTCTTCTGTAACCCAGGGATCCTGTAGTTGCATGAATATGTAATTTTCTGCTTTTTTAAAGGAGTATTACTTCCTAACCTTTACACCACTCAAATGAATTAAACACATACATGACTCTGTTA
Organism: Hemitrygon akajei; assembly: GCF_048418815.1. NCBI lineage: Eukaryota > Metazoa > Chordata > Chondrichthyes > Myliobatiformes > Dasyatidae > Hemitrygon > Hemitrygon akajei. Next base: position 96,678,662 of record NC_133126.1, read on the forward strand.
TAAATGTTTCCAGGAACTACAGCTGATTCTTTCATCCCCTACACTGAATCAAAATGTCAAAGCATGTAGAAAAACGGCATGGGAAAACCCTGTATGGGTGAAACATTAATAATTTTCAGGAAAAAGGCTAATCCAATCTCCAACTCTATTAGTACCATTTGAAACATTCGAGCAGAATTTTGTCAGCTCCACTTAACAAGCAAAAGCGCAAATAATTAGTACAGTGATTTTTTCAAAAACGCACTAATGAACTAACATGCAAAAATAATAACTTCATTTCTGAAACTTACTAAAATCATTCCAAAATTGCTTGTGCTGGAAGACTCTGAATTTTGAATCTTGAGCGTATTCCTTCTCATTCTACTGATCTTGAGCTCATGAACATGCCTGTAGATGGTGTTTTGTATGACATGTATAGTGGGGTAAGGGAGAGAAGACCATGTGAAAAGAAATATGGATTATTGTCCAACATCAATGATACAAAATCTTTGAGTGAACTTCTTCATATTAAGGATTCATCTAAAAAAAAAATGCATTTATTTTATAGACTGCAGGAAGGATTTTGCCAGCACCAGGACAAAATATAGAGGATAATTGAAAAAATAGCAAAGTTGAGAGAACAGACTATCAAAGAACAACAAGGAAACTCAAAGTTCCTTGTACAACAATAAACAAAAAGAATGATCAAAGGAGGCAGGGAACGAACAGTGGCATAATATTATATTACACCTCTAAATGAGTTTGGGATCTGTTTTGTTACATTTCCCAATCAAAATACTCTCGACTTTCCATTAATGCCTCCAAATCAAAAGTTATGAGCATCTTAAGATATGGTTAACTAAAAATGGTGAAATGCCTTTTTGAAACACAAGCGCCTTCTTGGTTAATGAGAAAATTATATTTCTCTATTTAAAGGTCAAGTACAAATATTTTATAAATACTGGCTTTCCAATTCAGTTTTAAAATGCAGTGAAACAAACTATCAGCAAAATGCGAAGAATAAAGACAAACAGGTCAGTTCAGAGCTATCCACAACTTTATCCCACAATGCCTTAACGTGTTCATTCTGACCATGATGTTTATTCTCTAGCCGTTGATTCCACCTGTCTCAAAATCAAAAACTGTTGTAAATTTACAGGAGTGACCCCGAGCTTCTTATTTGAGCCACTTTAATTTGCAATCCCACTCCCATTGTTTTGTGTGGTGAAAGTAAGGGAAAAACTGGACTATGCCATCGCCTTGCAGCGGGAGATACAGAAACCTGGGGTCCCACACCATCAAGTTCAAGAACAGCCACTCCCCTTCAACTACTGGGTTAATGAACCAACCTGCACAAACCAAATCACTCCCTCATTACAGTAACACTATGGTCACTTTGCACTGCAATAGCATGTTTTTTTGGTTCCAATTCTGTACTTTCTTGTAAAAAGTTATCTTTAATTTACACTTATTTTTGTGAATGTTGTTTATCTGATGTGCCTGTGACACTGCTACAAGTAAATTCTTCTTTACACTTGTGTACATGTCCCTGACTTTAAAGGCATACTAGTGGAACTGTATATTCAGTGTAGGTACTTTGCAACTTTCCAGAACAACCATTAAATGATCCAGGTAAACTGCTCTCTCATCATTACTCAATAGCACACTTATTTTCTCTTCTGACATCGTTCCTATAAGATGCCTCCTTAGTGGCCAGTAGTTATATTTCTTCTTATCTGATCTGTCTTAACAATCCTTCATCTGGTCTTTTGTCATATACCTCACACACACACACACACACCATACAGTCGGCCCTCCTTATCCGCGAGTTCCGTATGCGCGAATTCAACTAACCGTGAATCGCGAAAACCCGGAAGTGCTCTTCCAGCACTTGTTCGAGCATGTACAGACTTTTTTTTTCTTGTCATTATTTCCTAAACAATGCAGTATAACAACTATTTTACATAGCATTTACATTGTATTAGGTATTATAAGTAATCCAGAGATGATTTAAAGTATACGGGAGGATGTGCATGGGTTATCATGGATCAGGATCGAAAAAAATCGGAAGTTCTCTTACTAAGTAAGTCGGAACAGGTATATCTGGTATTATTTAACATCAGTTAGTCAAACGTTTGTCTTAGTATATAATATATATTTTACCTTTCTATGCATATAAAATATTTAAGAACATATGTTTCAGCGCCAGGCTCAGGATCGGAAGTTCCCGAGTTCGATCCAGTGACAGACCACTCCCAAGTGCGCTCTCCACCACGCCGGGTTGATGTGGAGGATCAAAAACCCAAAACCCCCAAACCCAATAATGAAATCACTGCGTTGCTTAGTAATAATTGTAGCTTTCATCGGGGCACAGCCTTTCTCACTTTATCCTTTAAAATTGTTCTGATCGTTGACTGACGTAGCCTAACGCTTTTCCAGTGACCGATGGCGTTTCACCTCTTTCCGATCGTTTTATTATTTCCACTTTATTTTCAATCATAATCCTGATTATTTTCGTGAACAGAAACACTGCGAATTCAGATCTCTGCCATCGGGTTCTAATGTCCTCCGCACTGAGACGGGTTAAATAAGGTCTGGGGTTCTGCTGGGTCCTAAGGTCCACCGCATTGAGACAAGTTGAATAAGGAACTTGAGCATCCGCAAATTTTGGTATCCACGAGGGGTCCCAGAACCAATCCCTCGCAGATAAGGAGGGCCGACTGTACATGCTTTGAAATTGTAAAACACACAACTCTTCTACCAGTTCTGAAACAGGGTCCCTGACCAAACAGTTAACTGATTTCTCTTTCCGCACAATCTCCTTGCCTGGCAGAGTACTGCCAACATTTCTTCTCATTGTTTCATATTCTAGCATCATTGCTCTATCTAACTTCCTGACGCACTCCATTGCTTTCATCTGTCTAGACATAAAGCTGCAGAAATACTCCCTGGATCCTTGAAATAAAAGCACTCCATAAAACACAAAGCTCTGGCCAAGCTTGTAGTCGTCTTTCTCAAAAGCTCAGTGTGGTTCTGTGTCAAATTTAGCATGAAATATCATTCCTGTGAAGCACCTTACACAAAATCAAATTAGTTTAGTATTTAGTTACTAACTGTACAGTTAAAACAACAATAAGAGATTCAGGACGCGTGAGAGAGAACAGGTTACAGGAAAATAGGGTTGTTTGGATTGCTACAAGAGGTAACAGTTTGTGGGTTGAATGGCCTCTTTCTCCTGTACGAAAATATAAATGTATAAAATGAAACACAGGGAGGGGAAGAGGAAAGAGGGAGAGAGTGAAGTAGGATTGCAATAAAATTATAACTTACTCACCGATGATATGATTGCAAGTTCATTAATCCACAATGTCTTTTGCAGTATAGTGAAATAAAGTCCATACCCATTCGAGCGACCCTCTATTTAAAAAAAATTAACAGTCTCAAAAACCTTGACTGTCACACTCAAGAGTTTAAGTGCATACAAAAGGCTAGTTCGTAAATATTTAGCATTGAGCCTAATTCAGGTGTATGGGAAACACAGATCTTCCCACTAAAATATAACTAGTAACTTTGAGAATATGAAAGAATAACGAGGGTAAAGGCTAAATTTATGCATCACAATTCCACGGTGCCAAATAATCCATTTGTAAAACTACATTTTCATGTAGATAAGGATTACCGTATTACTAGCATCTTCCGCCAACATCTTCAGTCGCTTTTCTTCCATTTCCTTTTGGTTAATTGCCTCCCAAGTAAGAGGGTTACAATTATTATGTCCTGGTAATAGCCTAAAATACCTGTTCTTTTCTCGATCATAGTAAAATCCAGGCAGCTCTAGATAGATACACAAAAAAAGGACATGTTACTCATTACCCGAAGACACAGATACCACTCCACTAAAGCTGCACAGCTTATGCAGAAGTTATAACCACTGGCACCAACCAGCTGCTGTAATCAAAGCTTCAGCACTTCAGTGGACATGCTGACTTCCGATGGAGCCCGAGATGCAGGCTCAGTGTTCAGCATCAATTCTGGCTGCACTGACATGTCAGCATACCTAGAGAACAGGGAGAGTAACTTGATCCTGGGCAGCATACATGAAAAATCAATTTGATTAGCAAACAGATGTTAAATCCTTTGTTCTGAATGAAAGATTTCATGGAAAATGACAAATTAAAAAATCCTTTGCTAAAAGGTTACACATCGGGAACATCTGTCCATTTCAATAACTGTAATTAAAAATAGTGCTGACTTAGTGGTGAGGAAAGCTGGAATGGAGAAAGCAATGAGAAAAACAGGATCCTGAAAATGCAGAACCACTGCTGCTACAGTTACTCACCTGAGTGAAAGAAACTTTCCAGCTGAGATGGTACACCCATTACAGACCCTCTGGCCCACAATGTTGTGCCGACCATGTAACCTACTCTAGAAACTGCCTAGAATTTCCCTACTACACAATCCTCTATTTTTCTAAACTCCATATCTCTTAAAAGAGACATGTCTCCTAAGAGTCTCTTAAAAGACCCTATTGTATCTGCCTCCACCATCGCCGCTGGCAGTGCATTCCACACATTCACCACTCTCTGTGTGAAAAACTTATCTCTGACATCCTCCTTGTACCTACTTCCAAGCACATTAAAATTATGCCCACACAAGGAAATCTGCAGATGCTGGAAATTCAAGCAACACACACAAAATGCTGGTGGAACGCAGCAGGCCAGGCAGCATCTATAGGGAGAAGCACTGTTGACGTTTCGAGAGGAAAGTAGGAGGGGGAGGGGGAAATGTGAAATGATAGGAGAAGACTGGAGGGGGTGGGGTGAAGCTGAGAGCTGGAAAGGTGATTGGCAAAAGGGACACAGAGCTGGAGAAGGGAAAGGATCATGGGACGGGAGGCCTAGGGAGAAGAGCACCGGAGGGAGATGGAGAACAGGGAGAGTGATGGGCAGAGAGAGAGGAAAAAAAGGGGGGAATAACTAAATATATCAGGGATGGGGTAAGAAGGGGAGGAGCAGCATTAATGGAAGTTAGAGAAGTCAATGTTCATGCCATCGGGTTGGAGGCTACCCAGACGGCATATAAAGTGTTGTTCTTCCATGGCATGAACATTGACTTCTCTAACTTCCGTTAATGCCTCCCCATTCTTACCCCATCCCTGATATATGTAGTTCCCCCACTTTTTTTCTCTCTCTCTGCCATCACTCTGCCTGTTCTCTATCTCCCTCTGGTGCTCCCCTCCCCCCTTTCCTTCTCCCGAGGCCTCCCGTCCCATGATCCTTTCCCTTCTCCAGCTCTGTGTCCCTTTTGCCAATCACCTTTCCAGCTCTCAGCTTCACCCCACCCCCTCCTGTCTTCTCCTATCATTTCGCATTTCCCCCTCCCCCTCCTACTTTCAAATCTCTTACTATCTTTCCTTTTAGTTAGTCCTGACGAAGGGTCTCGTCCCGAAACGTCAACAATGCTTCTCCCTATAGATGCTGCCTGGCCTGCTGTGTTCCACCAGCATTTTGTGTGTGTTGCTTAAAATTATGCCCCTTGTGTTAGTCATTTCAGCCCTGGGAAAAAGCCTCTGGCTATCCACATGATCAATGCCTCTCATCATCTTATACACCTCTATCAGGTCACCTCTCATCCTCTGTCACTCCAAGGAGAAAAGGCCAAGTTCACTCAACCTATTCTCATAGGGCATACTCCCCAATCCAGGCACTCTCCAGAGTATCCACATCCTTCCTATTATGAGGTGACCAGAACTGAACACAGTATTCCAAGTAGGGTCTGACCAAGATCTTACATAGTTGTAAAATTACCTCACAGCTCTTGAACTCAATCCCATGGTTGATGAAGGCCAACACACCATATGCCTTCTTAACAACACTGTCAACCTGTGCAGCAGCTTTGAGTGCCCTATGGACATGGACCCCAAGATCTCTCTGATCCTCCACACTGCCAAGAGTCTTACCATTAATACTATATTATGACTTCAAATTTGACCTACCAAAATGAACCACTCCACAGTTAGCTGGGTTGAACTCCATCTGCCACGTCTCAGCCCAGTTCTGCGTCCTGTCGATGTCTCTGCCATCCAGACTATCCACAACACCCCCAACTTTTTTGCCATCTTACTTAGAATGAGTAATAGACAAACGATATTGATTAATGAGGAATACAGCAAAAGCTGTGCTTCACTGCTATAGATAGGGCTTTATCCCCCTTAAACACAGAATTAGTACATTGCTGGGTGGCCCTCAACAGAGTTGTTGACCGTGCTGCTGGATCTGACATACTTTTGGTCAGATGTAGCAAAAGTGACAGATTTTCCTTGTATGCATCACTGGACACCAGCACAGAACTCGAATTGTGAGACCACTATACTGCTGTACCCACAACCTCCTACCAAACTCCGACAAGAGAAGCACTGTTTCCAAAGCCAGCATGACCTCTTGCAATGACATCACTTCCAATCCCGTCACAGGCAACCAAACAAAATCTAAAGACATCTCACAGGGAGAAACCCACAAATTTATGGCCTGGAGTTTGAAAGATCAAGCAGTGGCCCCTAAATGAACTCAACTGTGGTAAACATTTCTGGATGCTGCGTGGGGGAACATGATTAGTGAGTTGACTTAAATGGATAGGTCAAAGTAATCAGTTAAACTTCATAAACTTGTTGAGTGAACGATTGCGTGCTTGAGGGAAAAGATCTATCAATATCCATAACCTGCTTGAGCACAATCTGCCTGAAACAAGAAACAGATTGGAAGACCACAGGCCTGTGGTCAAATGATATTTGGAAGTTCTGTGTTAATTACTACAATCTAGCAAAAACGCAAGTGCATGAGTAGAAATCGCACCAAAATTATTCCCTTCCCGAGACATATTTATGTTTTAATCTTGATGGGAGGAGAAATGAGAATTTATTGGTTAGTACAACGTGCACTCCCCAAAATGATGTATTTTTGTAAGTTTTACATTGTTTTGTATAATTTACAAAGAAAAAGATTTTCTCATGGATTCATCTCTGCTGGAGACTATTATTTATATTACACAATAGAAAGTAGTGATTGAAACAAGGACAGGGGCAAGATACTGAAGAAATTGGAGATTCCCAAGAGCAAAAGAAATATATACTGGAATTCCAAAAGAAAACTGGGGTACAGTATGTGGAAATATGCAACATGTCAGGCAGTATTCCTGGAGAGGGAAAGAGAGTTACCATTTTTGTTTGTTATCTAACTGTATTCCTCTCCCACAGGCTTGGAGAAACCACAGGCTGCTTGTAACCATTCTTTGCAGATTACATACCATTGAGTATTGCAAATACGATTTGAAGGGTTTTGGCCCAAAATGTCAATTGTTTCTTCATTTCCATAGACGGTGCATGACCTGCTGAGTTCCTCCAGTATTTTGTGTGTGTTACCATTAAATATTGACCACTTTTGACACCATCACACTGAGCACGGGAGCTCCCCAGAGTTGCGTGCTCAGTCCACTGCTGTTCACTCCGTTGACCCACGACTGTACTGCAACACACAGCTCGAACCATATCATCAAGTTCACCGATGACATGACCGTGGTGGGTCTCATCAGCAAGAACGACGAGTCAGCTTACAGAGAGGTGCAGTGGCTAACGGACTGGTGCAGAGCCAACAACCTGTCTCTGAATGTGAACAAAACAAAAGAGATGATTGTTGACTTCAGGAGTGCACGGAGTGACCACTCCCCGCTGAACATCGACGGCTCCTCGGTAGAGATCGTAAAGAGCACCAAGTTTCTTGGTGTTCACCTGGTCCCTCAACACCAGCTCCATAGCAAAGAAAGCCCAACAGCATCTCTACTTTCTGCAAAGGCTGAGGAAAGTCCATCTCCCACCTCCCATCCTCATCAGATTCTACAGAGGTTGTACTGAGAGCATCCTGAGCAGCTGCATCACTGCCTGGTTCAGAAATTGCACCATCTCGGTTCATGAGACCCTGCAGCGGATAGTGAGGTCTGCTGAGAAGATCATCAGGGTCTCTCTTCCCGCCATCATGGACATTTACACTACACGCTGCATCTGCAAAGGAAACAGCATTATGAAGGACCCCATGCACCCCTCATACAAACTCTTCTCCCTCCTGCCATCTGGGAAAAGGCTCCGAAGCATTCGGGCTCTCACGACCAGACTAATGAACAGTTTATTCCCCCAAGCTATCAGACTCCTCAATACCCGAAGCCTGGACCGACACCTTACTGCCCTATTGTCTTGTTTATTATTTATTGTAATGCCTGCACTGTTTTTGTGCACTTTATGCAGTCCTGTGTAGGTCTGTAGTCTAGTGTAGGTTTCTCTGTGTTTTTTTTAACGTAGTTCAGTCTAGTTTTTGTACTGTGTCATGTAACACCATGATCCTGAAAAACGTTGTCTCATTTTTACTATGTACTGTACCAGCAGTTATGGTCGAAATGACAATAAAAGTGACTTGACTTTTCAATTTCCTCTTTCCTTCATTAATTCAAGATAGTGATAAGGCACTAAGTAAATGATAGATAATATTTCTGAGCTGCAAGTCTTATACTGTACCAGAATCAGATTTATTATCACCGGCATGTGACGTGAAATTTGTTAACTTAGCAGCTGCAGCTCAATGCAACACATAATATAGAAAAATAATAATAATAAATAAGTAAATCTTATTCAGTGTGTATTATACAGTATACTGAAAAAGTTATACAGTATAGACAAGTGGGTCACAGTCAGGAGAGGGAAGGGGAAGAGTCAGGTACTAGAGAGTACCCCTGCAGCTGTACCCCTTGACAGTAAGTACTCCTGTTTGAGTACTGTTGGGGGGGAGCGGACAGCCTACCTGGGGGAAGCAACAGTGGCGGTGCCTCTGGCACAAGAGTCCAGCCCCTGTGGCTCAGAAGGGTAGGGAAAGGAAGAGGAAGGCAGTAGTGACAGGGGACTCTATAGTCAGGGGTTCAGACAGGCGATTCTGTGGACGCAGGAAAGAAACTCAGATGGTAGTTTGCCTCCCAGGTGCCAGGGTCCAGGATGTTTCTGATCACGTCCAAGATATCCTGCAGTGGGAGGGAGAACAGCCAGAGGTCGTGGTACATATTGGTACCAATGACATAGGCAGGAAAAGGGAAGAGGTCTTGAAAAAAGACTACAGGGCGTTAGGAAGGAAGTTCATAAGCAGGACATCAAAGGTAGTACTCTCGGGATTACTGCCTGTGCCACGTGACAGTGAGTATAGAAATAGGATGAGGTGGAAGATAAATATGTGGCTGAGGGATTGGAGCAGGGGGCAGGGATTCAGATTTCTAGATCATTGGGACCTCTTTTGGGGCAGGAGTGACCTGTACAAAAAGGCCAGGTTGCACTTGAATCCCAGAGGGACCAATATCCTAGTGGGGAGATTTACTAAGGCTACTGGGGAGAGTTTAATCTAGACTTGTTATGGAGTAGGAACCAAACTGAAGAGTCTGGGGCAGAGGCGGTTGGCTCACAAATAGAGAAAGCTTGGAGACAGTGTGAGTGAGGATAGGCAGTTGATAGAGAAAGGATGCGCTCAGACGGACGGTTTGAGATGTGTCTATTTTAACGCAAGGAGTATTGTGAACAAAGCAGATGAGAGAGTGTGGATTAGTACTTGGAGCTACGACGTGGTGGCCATTACAGAGACTTGGATGGCTCAGGGACAGGAATGGTTTCTTCAAGTGCCGCGTTTTAGATGTTTCAGAAAGGTAAAAGAGGTGAGGACTTGGCAATGTTGATCAGAGATAGTGTCACGGCTGCAGAAAAGGTGGACGTCATGGAGGGATTGTCTACGGAGTCTCTGTGGGTGGAGGTTAGGAACAGGAAGGGGTCAATAACTTTAGTGGGTGTTTTTTTATAGGCCGCCCAATAGTAACAGAGAGCAGATAGGGAAACAAATCTTGGAAAGGTGTAATAATAAGAGTCGTCGTGATGGGAGATTTTAATTTCCCAAATATCGACTGGCATCTCCCTAGAGCAAGGGGTTTAGATGGGGTGGAGTTTGTTAGGTGTGTTCAGGAAGGTTTCTTGACACAATATGTAGATAAGCCTACAAGAAGAGAGGCTGTACTTGATCTGATATTGGGAAATGAACCTGGTCAGGTGTCAGGTCTCTCAGTGGGAGAGCATTTTGGAGATAGTGATCACAATTCTATCTCCTTTACCACAGCATTGGGGAGAGATAGGAACAGACAAGTTAGAAAAGCGTTTAATTGGAGTAAGGGGAATTATGAGGCTATCAGGCAGGAAATTGGAAGCTTAAATTGGGAACAGATGTTCTCAAGGAAAAGTATGGAAGAAATGTGGCAAATGTTCAGGGGATATCAGTGTGGAGTTCTGCATAGGTACGTTCCAATGAGACAGGGAGGTTATGTTAGGGTACAGGAACCGTGGTGTAGAAAGGCTGTAATAAATCTAGTCAATAACAAAAGCTTACAAAAGTTTCAGAGAGCTAGGTAATGTTAGAGATCTAGAAGATTATAAGGCTAACAGGAAGGAGCTTAAGAAAGGAGAGCCAGAAGGGGCCATGAGAAGGCCTTGGAGGGCAGGATTAAGGAAAACCCCAAGGCATTCTACAAGTATGTGAAGAGCAAGAGGATAAGACATGAAGGAATAGGACCTATCAGGTGTGACAGTGGGAAAGTCTGTATGAAACCAGAGGAAATAGCAGAGCTACTTAATGAATACTTTATTTCAGTATTCACTATGGAAAAGGATCTTAGTGATTGTAGTGATGACTTGCAGCAGACCGAAGAGTTTAAGCACGTAGATATTAAGAGGATGTGCTAGAGCTTTTGGAAAGCATCAAGTTGGATAAGCCGCTGGGACCAGATGAAAAGAACCCCAGGCTGCTGTGGGAAGTGAGGAAGGAGATTCCTGAGCCTCTGGCGATGATCTTTGCATCATCAATGGGGACAGGAGATATTCTGGAGGATTGGAGGGTTGCGGATGTTTTTCCTTTATTCAAGAAAGGGAGCAGGGATAGCCCAGGAAATTATAGACCGGTGAGTCTTACTTCAGTGGTTGGTAAGTTGATGGAGAAGATCCTGAGAGGCAGGAGTTATGAACATTTGAAAAGATATAAAATGATTAGGAATAGTCAGCATGGCTTTATCAAGGGCAGGTCATGCCTTACAAGCCCGATTGAATTTTCTGAGGATGTGACTAAACACGTTGATGAAGGAAGAGCAGTAGATGTAGTGTATATGGATTTCAGGAAGGCATTTAATAAGTTACCCCATGCAAGACTTATTGAGAAAGTAAGGAGGCACAGAATTCAAGGGGACATTGCTTTGTGGATCCAGAACTGGCTTGCCCACAGAAGGCAAAGAATGGTTGTAGATAGGTCATATTCTGCTTGGAGGTTGGTGACCAGTGGTGTGCCTCAGGGATCTGTTCTGGAACCCTTATTCTTTGTGATTTTTATAAATGACCTGGATGAGGAAGTGAAGGGATGGGTTATTAAGTTTGCTAATGACACAAAGATTGGAGGGGTTGTGGATAGTGTGGAGGGCTGTCAGATGTTACAGTGGGACATTGATGGGATTCAAAACTGAGCTGAGAAGTGGCAGATGGAGTTCAATCCAGATAAATGTGAAGTGGTTCATTTTGGTAGGTCAAATATGATGGCAGAATATAGTATTAATGGTAAGACTCTTGACAGTGTGGAGGATCAGAGGGATCTTGGGGTCTGAGTCCACAGGATGCTCAAAGCAGCTGCGCAGGTTGACTCTGTGCTTAAGAAGGCACAGAGAATTGGCCTTCGTTAATCGTGGAATTGAATTTAGGAGCCGAGAGGAAATGTTGCAGCTATATAGGACCCTGGTCAGACCCCACTTGGAGTACTGTGCTCAGTTCTGGTCGCCTCATTATAGGAAAGACGTGGAAACCATAGAAAGGGTGCAGAGGAGATTTACAAGGATGTTGCCTGGATTGGGGAGCATGCCTTATGAAAACAGGTTGAGTGAACTCGGCCTTTTCTCCTTGGAGCGACGGAGGATGAGAGGTGACTTGATAGAGGTGTATAAGATGATGAGAGGCATTGATTGTGTGGATAATTAGAGGCTTTTTCCCAGGGCTGAAGTGGTTGCCACAAGAGGACACAGGTTTAAGGTGCTGGGGAGTAGGTACAGAGGAGATGTCAGGGGTAAGTTTTTTCACGTAGAGAGTGGTGAAATGGGCTGCTAGTAATGGTAGTGGAGGCAGATATGATAGGGTCTTTTAAGAGACTTTTGGATAGGTACATGGAGGTTAGAAAAATAGAGGGCTATGGGTAAGCCTAGAATTTCTAAGGTAGGGAAATGTTCGGCACAACTTTGTGGGCTGAAGGGACTGTATCGTGCTGTAGGTTTTCTATGTTTCTAGGTATACGTATACTGAATAGATTAGAAATCATGCAAAAGACAGAAATAGATAATATTTTAAAAAAGTGAGATAGTGTCCAAGGGTTCAATGTCCATTTAGGAATTGGATGGCAGAGGGGAAGAAGCTGTTTCTGAATCGCTGAGTGTGTGCCTTCAGGCTTCTGTACCTCCTACCTGATGGTAACAGTGAGAAAAGGGCATGTCCTGGGTGCTGGAGGTCCTTAATAATGGATGCTGCCTTTCTGAGACACCGGTCCTTGAAGATGTCCTGGGAACTTTGTAGGCTGGTACCCAAGGTGGACTGACTAAATTTACAACTCTTTGCAGCTTCTTTCAGCCCTGTTCAGTAGCTCCTCCATACCAGACAGTGATGCAGCCTGTCAGAATGCTCTCCACGGTACACCTATAGAACTTCCTGAGTTTATTTGTTGACATACCAAATCTCTTCAAACTCCTAATAAAGTATAGTCACTCTCTTGCCTTCTTTATAATTGCATTGATATGTTGGGACCAGGTTAGATCCTCAGAGATCTTGACACTCAGAGATTTTGATACTGTAGCATCACTGAACTCACTTCAGTTAGCCTGAGACAGTTAGAGATCAAACACATTCAGAACAGAGACTGCCCAGTCAGAGTCATATCAGAACACAGCATCTAGGTAGGGTGAGAACACTGCAACAATCAGCTCAAACAATCTACCCGTCATCCAAAGATCTGAAATAAAAACAAAAATGCAGGACAATCTGGAGGTAACATTACTAGGAAGCAAGCAAACACTTTGCACTTTCCAGCTACTACAGACTGGGTATGTTCCAAGTTCACTACAGTTGTAAGTGACCTCAGTAGGAGTGTAGAAAGCCAAGTTAGCTGATGACAAAGATATTTTGGCTGTGTAAGCAGTGTATTCAGAATACATTGAATTAATCTGCAAAATTTTGACAAGTGATTTCAACAAAAGCCAATGTAATCATCTAAGATAAAGGATAGAATACAGTGCTTTCTAAATAGTGAGAAGCTAAAAATAGTGGAGATCCAAACAGATTTGAAGATGGGCAGGTACATGCACACAGACCATTAAAATGTCACAATTTGCAAACAATGATGATTGGAAAGGTTAATGAAATTCTGATCTTTAAGGAGTTGAGAACAGGAGTAAACAATTTAGACTGAACAAAAGACTGCATGAAACTCTGTTTAGACCACATCTGGAGTACTGTAATCAGCTCTGGGCACCAGAGCTTAGCATGGATATGTCAGCATTGCAGTGACAACAGTACTGATTCACCGGATTGAAACCAGCATTTGGAAAGTTAAAAGCAGAAATTACAGAAGTCTAGACTATATTCCTTTGTATTTTGTAAGATATTTTTATTGCAGTTTAAACTACCAGAAGTACCGATTGTATAGATAGAGGGAAGATAGTCCTGTTAGATAGGCACAATTTAAAAAGAGAGCAGGTTGCTCAGACATGAAGTTAGGAGAACATTTCTTCACATGGATAGCAGCTAGTGTGAGAGCAATTGTTAAATTGTAACCCAGTGCTTTTAATAACTATTACTGAGTCAGAATAATGGATGAGTGCATGGAATACAGCCATGGTCTTGTTGAATAGTAGAATAAACTTTAATTAAATGACCTACACTGAAATGTCAAAGAAGTTAGTGCACACCTCGCTCTCAAAATACAAATCACAGCCAGAAAGCAATTAATATCTTCAGAGGATAAGGTCAATTCAATAACATACATAAAGATTAGCTTTATGTCATATATACATTAAAGCCTACAGTGAAATGCGTTGTTTGTGTCAGCGGCCGACAGTCCTAGGATGTGCTGGGGGCAGTTTGCAAGTGTCGCCATGCTTCTAGCATCAACATAGTGTGCCCTCAACTTACTAACCCTTACTAGTCTGTATGTCTTTGCAATGGGAGGAAACTGGAATACCCAGAGGAAACCCACGTGGTCACACAGAGAACGTACACACTCCTTAGACAGCGGCAAGAAATGATCGCTGGTGTTGTAAAATGCTATGCTACCATGCTGCTGTTCAATATGCTAACATTGACATGAAGTTCTTTAAAGGAGTTTGCTAACAATGCAAGTTCAAATTTTGTGAAATTTTAAGAAGCTAAAGTAAACATACTTGATGCACCATCAATAACTCACTCTGAGATGTAAGAAGCGAGATATCGGCTTTTATTGACCGGAAGAATGAACAACACTACATCCTGGAGAATGAGGCCGGGCTCAGGCCTCAATCACCTTTATACAGGGGTCTGTGGGAGGAGCCACAGGAGCAGTCAGCAGGGGTCTGTGGGAGGAGCCACAGGAGCAGTCAGCGGGGGTCTGTGGGAGGAGCCACAGGAGCAGTCAGTGGGGGTCTGTGGGAGGAGCCACAGGAGCAGTCAGCAGGGGTCTGTGGGAGGAGCCACAGGAGCAGTCCAGACAGGTATATGTAGTTCACCACAATACTGAAGGGCAACACATCAATTTCAATGTATATTCAGTTCCACCCATGAAAAGTCACTGTTCAAATGGAGCTCAACAGTGATGAAAGACACTTTAACTGAAAGATTCCTGATCAGATTTACCAGCTCTTTATCTACACATGAATGCTAGACAGTGATGGTCATAACAAAAATTCTATTAAGCTTATTCACTTTGGAATAAAATGGCCGGGAAAAAAAACTTGAATGAAATCTTTATAGTTAACAACTGATTGCTTGGTGAATTGGAGTCAGAATCACCAGATGAATTAGGGTCATTTGAACATGAAGGCATTGGTTTGAAGCTCTCTCTCAATCATGTCTGAAGTCCATACATACATATTTTTCAATTGTAGTTAGAAGAAAAGGATTAGTTTTCATACATTATAGGGTCTGACAAACTTAGCTCTAACTAGGATGGAAGTCAGGACATTCTGATTTCAAATATTCCACATGACATCAACTTGAGCAAAGTATTCATGTAATATGAACCATGTCAAATTATCCACTACATTGCCAAATGCATGTCATAGAATAGCATGACAGGAATTCAATGTTCAAAGTACACTTATTATCAAAACATGCATGCAGTATACAACACTGAGATTCATCTTCCCCACAGATTTCAACAAAAAGAAAACCATGTAACCCGTTCAAAGAAAAACATCTGAATGGGAGGCCAGCAGCTTTCACATTTGAAAGGGTTTAAAAGGATCTTGCCATGGTGTGCTTTTGATGAGCAATAATTTACTACAATGGTGTGATCACAACTAGTGAGACTGAAGAACATAAATTCACAGTTGTTACTGTCTAGCCAGGAATGAAAGCCATCGCCGTGAAGTAGTAAACTTTCAAATTGAATCTTGAACTTATACAGCAACATTCTCATTCCTTTTCACCAATTCATCTTTGGCTGTAGACCTTGTTGGCACCACCAGTATTAATTGCCTTCCCTATTTGCCCTTGAGAAAGTGGTGACAGGCGGAAACCTTAGGGTCACAGGGTGATGTAGCACAGAAATGAGCCTCTTAGCCCAACAGGACTACACTGACAACCAAACACCTACTTACGCTCAATCCCATTTTATTCTCCTCTCAATCATTCTAAGTATTACCACTCACCCACACACTAGGGGTAATTTACAGCTACCAATTAACCTACCAAACTGCATGCTTTTAGGAGCTGAGGGGAAACCAGAGCACCTCGATGCAGTCCTAGGGAGAACTTGCAAACTCCACACGGACAACACCCAAGGTCAGAATTGAACCTGGTTTATTGGAGCTGTAAGAGAGTGGCTCTAAAAGCTGTGCCATCTGGTGAATGTACTCCCACTGTACTGTTGATGCGGAGTTCTAGGATTTAAATTTAATGACAATGAAGGACTGTTGATAAATTTTCAAATTAGGATGGTTTTGACTTGGAGAACCTGCAGGTGGGACAGCTCTTGATTGTCCGTGCACTCCTGTTGGGCTGAAGGGCCTATTTCTGTGCTGTGTCACTCTGTGACTCGAAGGTCTGTGGCAGATGGTGCTGCCGTGTGCCTGCTCCCCTTGACATTCTTGTTAGCTGTGCTCATAGTTTGAAAGAATCTGTCAGAAATGATATAACAATCCTCAGACTGGTCTTAAATTAGCAGTTATGGCTTCCTATGTATCACACTAAGATTCTTGCTGGCATCGAATCAACAAACAAGCCAAATGAAGATTCTCTATTTTACAGGAAAATTTCAACAAATCCTAACTCACCATGTCTAGAATAAAATCCTTAACTTGTACAATGTACTGTATTATAGGCTCTTCTTGTAATTCAAAGTAATGCAATATTAATTCTCAGAAATTTCATTATTTTGTCAGCTAATTCCCACAAATGGAAAGTCAGCCAGCATCTGTGTAAAGATAAATAGTGTCAGAGCTGAGACTCATCAGAACTGGGATCATTTTCAATTTCCATTTGAGTTACTTAATATAAGTACTCAGATAGTTCAAAATTTTAATGAAGTTAAAAGTAGTCTTGGAAGCTTGAGGAATGAATGGTACACTAAATGCTGTCAAAGTAATACTTGCCGGGTACATCAGGTGGCAGTGAAGTACTGTTAGTTGGTTCCCCTGCTGACATACTGGAACTATTCTGCTCGCTGGATTCACTGGAGTCATACTGCTGGTTCCTGAGCATCATAATAAATTCAGGAGAAAAATAAGTGCTGTGTATTAAAGTCTTCAAATTCTCAGAAACTGTAAATACATAATTGTACTGAACTACTACCAGCATAAAACACACACTGGCACTCACATGTGGGTTCTTAATAAAATGCACTCCGACCAACAGAAAATATTCATATTTTTAGAAATTGAAAAAGAATCAACTGGTCTCACCATCAGCTAACCCAGTCGCTGATTTTCAGTTACTTGGATGTAGAAACATCACCTACAGCTAAGTTGCATTGTTCACCACTTTCGTAGGGTCAACAGTTGAAATAAACTCCCTCTCCTCAGCAACATGAATCTATTTAACTAAACTGTGGCTGCAAATTAGGCATTAAAAAGAAACAGCTCCTGCAAAAGTCCATCTTATTCACAGAAACATTTTTGGTAATGTCAGTTTCAAACCCAAAATATTTGATTTGAGAGGTAGTAGCAAAGACAAAGAGTATTCCCTCAGCATGGTTACTCTTTAAAGGAAAGCTAACTGTCTGAAAGTGATAGAAGCAGGGTCAGCAGAACTTGTTAAATACTCAAAATAGTCCGTGAGCCAGTAGGGTTGGTCGGTACCATCTGAGGGGAATAATGCTCATAGTGATTTTTGGAAAGGTATACATCTCTAGAGTTAGAAAATACGTGATAGCATTGCACCAGTGGTAGCTTTATGTGTGCTACCATACATTTTATAACACTATCCTAAAACAAGCATTTCTGAAAAGCTGCCAATATAATGTCCAACATATATATTCAAACTAGTGGTATTTTGTCATCAGTGATCCCTCAACATTGAAATTTGGCACAATGATAGCTGAGTTCAAGCGCTTTTCATCAAATGTTGCTATAAAATTCGCAGTACAGTGCCCAATTTCAGTAGAGTGAATCATTTCATTTTTAGAAAAGTATTTGTTGTTTATTTTGGAAAAGTCAATAAAAACCCTAGGACACATATAATCACATGGATTTGTAGAGAATTTATTCAGGAATTCAAATAAGTCATCACTTTTTGTATATATTCCATATTAACATCAGTACAGCAGAAAATGTTACCCCACCCCCCAAAAAGTAAAAACCCTCATTTGGAGAGATTTCTGGAGTTTTATCAATGTCATGATTTTTTCCATATTGTTGTATCAAATCAAAACATCTTAAGCTTTTGTCATAGCATATAGAATTACAGTACAATAATTCAAATGTGGGATTCCACAGGGCCATAACCTAGGCCCCATTTGGTTGTAAAATGAATATATTTAATCAAAGACTGCTTTCCATACTTTCATAAACTATTAATAATCATAATAATTTTCCAAGTCTTCCACGTCTTCATCTGAACTTACCACACTCTCTGAGGTGGATGCCTGGTTCTCACAGTCTGCCAGTCTACATGTCAGTACACCTGAGACCATTTGCAACACACATATAACTTGGCAGCGAATATTTTTTTGGACAGTTACAGGCCAGTAGATCCAGGATGGCATCAGGTGCTGGCTGGCCTTTGATTCAGTGCACCACCAGCTGTTCAGCTTCCTCTTCTCTCTCCATCTTCCATCCTCTGCCAGCAGGGCTTGGCACTTGTGGGTCCTTCTCCAAACATCTCCATATACCAGCCCAGTAGTTGGCTCATTGTACATGTTTTGTTAGGCAGTCCTTGCATGGTGGGAGTTGATGACTTTCGATTTCAACTTTTTTGGCACAGAAAAGGTGATACCTGAGCTCATTGACCTTGGTGGTCAATGCTTTTGGGGCATACAGGAGACATGCAAATGCCTCCAGTTTGTCCATCAGTTCTGGGGAGAGGTCCCATTCCTGACCCAACTCCAAGAATGTGTCCTGAGTCTCCCTGTTGCTGGTCAGAAGTTTAAGGGCACTTGTCTTCCCTTTGCCTGCAAAAATGCTTACAGTGTCACATCCTGTATATGCGTGCAACCCAATGAGAGCCCTACAAACCTCCATGCCAATAGTGGCAGCAACCTTCCTGATGTCTACAAGCCTTGTACGGGTTCTAGTGCCACACTTCTGGAACAATGGGGCCTCAATCTTGTCACAAAATGCTAAAGACATGATAAAGACATCTGCGTCTTCTGAGCAGATCATTACAGATTGGCATCCCTCTCTTGTGACATGGGCAGCATGGAGAAGTAGGTGGCTATCTGCTTCTTGTTGTTGACACTGAAGAGCTGACACCTCCTCACTGTCTTGAGATGTGATTCTGTACCATTTGTCATTCACAGTTGCATACGGAATCTTCTGTAGCATTGCTCTGTACCCCGCCTTCCTCCATTCATGAACTATGAAGCTAATGAGACTATTTTTGTTACTGACTTTGGTCAGGAAGCTCCTCCACTGCCTCACCACCTGTGTGCCTGTGACAGCTTGCAACTCATGACCAGTCTCTTCACCCCGTAGAGATTTTTCACTATCCTTGATAAGAGTTCTCCTTGTATGTGTCGAATGCAACATCTGTTCTGCTATTCTGACTGCCTTCCCTCAGAGCCATACCCAGAATTGTTGTGGCAACATCTCTGAAAGTAACTTGATCACCTTTCACTCTTTGGACCAAGTTCATTCCGTCAACCACTGTTGCAGAGTTTCCTAGGAGTTGCTCTTTTACTGCTACATTTTTCTGCAAGGTTGTGGCTAAAGTAACTTTATTTGTCTTTCTCAGCAATCCTTCTGGTGTGGACAGGGCCCAGGGAAATGGTCCGAGGGGATGAGAAAGGATATCCTCCATACATAGACTGCGCCCTTGTGCCATCACTATGATGCGTCCAAATAAAGACCTGCCTGCTTTCAAGATGATTGCCCTCCCATTTGATTTCACTTCTCTCTTCTTACACATATCACTGAATGCTTTCAGCTTGTTGGTTTTCATTGGGTCATGGAATTTCTTTGCAGGTGGGTCTTCCTCTAGTCTCTCATCCTTGAAGGTTGCAAAGCATTGCTCACCAATCTCATATGCCTTCATCAGGTCAGAGGCAATATCCTTGGGGGCTGCCTTTGCCGTAGAGATGCTAATGAGGTCCTGCTTCTCTGCAAATGGGTTGACCCATTCATGTATGAGGCTAACCACTGCTCAAACTGCTTCCTCGTCTTTCCGGATTCTTGGCTACTGTGGCTTCACATGACAAAGCTCTGATTTGTTGCCTTGCACCATCTCCCTTAACTGTCCCAGGGATGCACTGCGGTGCTCAGCTGTTACGTAGTAACGCTTGATAGCTCCAGCATTCAGGCTGAACCGTGATGTGCGCCCAGGAGTCTGTGTGTCTTTGTTCACTGTGGCTTCAGTAGCCTGATCCACAGGGATCTGACCAAAGGGGTTGTTACTTGACAGCAGCACTGAGAATTGGCCTGTCTTGAAGGCCTCATACACAGAAGGATTCTTCTCTGGGAGGTTCATCATCTGAGCAAAGTAAGGGGACCGGTACCTGGCATAATTAATATTATCATAGGCAAAGCACCATGGGATTATAGTTCTTATAGCATGGAGGTGCAACTCCCAGTCCCCCTTACGAGAGGCGCGCAGAAGCCCAAGTACTAAGTTATCTACCATGTCAATGTATGATATCCAGAATGTGGATAGCTCTCCTTTGCTGTGACGGAAAGCTACCACCGCTACAATGCTATCACATATTTTCTAGCACTGGAGTGTATACCTTGCCAAAAATCACTAAGTATTATTCTCCCCAGATGGCCCAAATTTGGGGTCCTGGCTCATGGACTAAAAGAGAAACATTACAGCCAATCAAGGAAAGGAAAGGGTGTAGGACCAACATGACCTGATTACATTGAGCTGAACAGCCCTGTTCAAAGGCAAGTTATTCTAGTAATTGTTAAAAAGTGATTTAATCAAATAATTGAAATGTCAGCACATTCATCAACACAAGAGCCATATCTTTGGCAGGCAGGGACAGATTACAGTATTACGGCCTTAGTAAAGATGCAAAATCTGAGACTAAATCTGATATGTTTTGCAACAACACATAAAATTTAAAACTTCACTTGACCTGTGACCATAATATGCTCGGTATCGTTGCTGATTGTGTCGTCGTTGATCGTGGTGTGTAAATCGCCTCCTACGATGCCATTTATTACTTTCCATTTCTGTAAACATAGGAAACATTTTTGATTATTTATAAACAGGCAAATCAGTACTGGGATTGTATAAACATTCATCAATTGCCAGAACTAAATTCCTCCAGTTTCCTTCTACTTTTTCACTCAAAGGATGGTGCAAATAGGAAATGAGCTGCCAAGCGGAAATGGTAGGTGCAGGTTCAACTGTAACATTTGAGAAGTTGGATGAGTACATGGATATCAGAGGTATGGAGGGCTATGGTCTGGGTGCAGATAGATGGGACTAGGCAGAAAACCAGGCCAGCATGGACTAGATGGGCCTAAGGGCCTGTTTCATGTGCTGGAGTGTTCTAATGATTCTACAACTGTTTTTGAGACTCTTTTGTAGAGCTGACATTTACTGTATATTAGGAGTTCTGGACAGCTCAATTAATAGATACATTATCGCTACGAATACTCAGTTGCAGCCTCACTGGAATTGTGTAAGTTTCATTTCCCATTGTTCCAAACTCTGTGACAAGTGACAAGTACTGTCTACTGATAGGACAAAGCTTCCTTTCCCAGTAACTAATTTGGTAATCTCTCTGTACCTTAAGTATATCCTTTCTTTATATAAAATCTGATCTTTACACAATATTCCAATATCATCTGACTAGGGTCCTATACACTGCCAGCAAGGTACCTTTCCTATGGTGCTGAAATCCTCTTACAATAAAGGCCCGGACACTAACTTCCTGTGGAAGTTTACACTGCAGGTACAGAAAGCAATTCAAATGACTTGCGTACAAGGACACTCAAGTCCCTCCTTTCAGCACCCTCCATTCTCTCACTACTTAAAAAACACCTCTAATTTGCCCCAAATACATCATACTGTGACAGATTAAATTCCTTCTATATGTCTATTAAAAATCTTAAATTCCTTCTATGCAAGCTCATCAATTCACTCAGCCTATCTATAACCTCTTGAAGCATCCTCACAACCAACACTGAAAGGAAATGGCATTTCTTTTTAACGATAATATATGAAGTCCCCAGTTTATAACAGGGTTCAGTTCCTGAGAACTCTCCATATTAAAACAAAACAAAAACTTCACGCCTTCTTAAAAACTAGAGAAAGTCTGCAGATGCTGGAAATCTAAGCAACACACACACACAAAGTGCTGGAGGAATTTAGCAGGACAGGCAGCATCTATGGAAAGGAGTACAGACGACGTTTCAGGCCGAGACCCTTCATCAGGACTCATGAAGAAGGGTCTCAGCCTGAAAACTCGACTGCACTCTTTTCCAGAGATGCTGCCTGGCCTGCTAAATTATTCCAGAATTTTGTGTATGTTTCTTGGATTTCCAGCATCTTAAAAGTTTCTTCCCTAGGCAGTTAATCTGATCAACCACTCTGTTTAGAGCCACCCCCCTCCCCATCCACCTCTATAACTTCTATCACTGCACTATAAACACTTTAAATCACTTTTTATAACGCTTATTACATTGTAATTACATGCTGGCATTTATGTATTCATACATATTTTATTCCGTATCTGTACTTTAAACTTTATTTTTATGTAATTTGTTATAATTGCTGAATGTTTTTGTTGCATATCGCACCAACACACCAAAGTTCAAAGTCAAAGAAAATTCATTATCAAAGTCCATATGCGACCATACAAAACCCTGAGATTCATTTTCTTGTTGGAATACTCAATAAATCCGTAATAGAATAATAACCATAACAGAATCAATGAAAGACCACACCAACTTGGGCGTTCAACCAGTGTGAAAAGACGACAAACTAAAGAAGAAAAATTAATAATAAGCAATAAGTATCAAGAACATGAAATGAAGAATCCTTGAAAGTGAGTTATGAGAACATTTCAGTGATGGAGTAAGTGAAATTGAGTTAAGTTACAAAATACTGGAGGACCTCAGCAGGCCAGACAGCATCCATGGAAAAGAGTAAATAGCCGATATTTTGGGCTGAGACCCTTCATCAGGACAGGTGAAGTCCTAATGAAAGGTCTCGGTCTGAAACACCAACTGCTTACTCTTTTCCATAGATGCTGCCTGACCTGCTGAGTTCCTCCAGCATTTTGTGTGTGTTGCTTGAATTTCCAGCATCTGCAGATGTTCTCGTTTGTTAAGTGAAACTATCACCTTTGGTTTTAGAGCCTGAAGTTTGAGGGGCAACAACTGTTTCTGAGAGTCCTGAGGCTCCTGCACCTTCTTCCAGATAGCAGCAGCGAGAAGAGAGCATGACCTGGGTGTGGACTCTGCCCTCCTGTGACAATGCTCTGTGTAGATGTGCTCAATGGAGGAGAGAGCTTTACCCGAGATGGACTGGGCTTCACCCATTATAGCAAATTGCTAATTCATATAAATGTGGTGACTGTCCATCGTGTCCAATGATAACAGGAAACCCACGCAGGAGAGGTATTAAAGTAGAAAAGCCATTACATTGGGGCAGTTCCACTCTCTCGACCTCAGAAGTCCAGGTCCAGTGGTACAAACAATCGTCACAAACTGGGGTCTTCCTTGGTTGCAGAGGATGACCAAGACATCTTCAGTACCTTGTCATGGTCCTCATTCTCCACAGAGCATTGTGGAACCACCTTCCTGCCATTGGCTCTCACTGTAGATCTCATCCGCTCAGTCTGCCAGAGCTGACTTTGCATGCTAAGATAGGCACTTCCTTATCTCACCAGGCACAAGGCTACCAGCTACCCTCACATGGTCTAGCCCGCTTGTGTATTGGGGTATGGCTGCTGTCACATACAAAGAGCTACTTGGAGCCAAAGAAGAGAGTTGAGTGTTCGGTGGGGATCAAGGGTGAGTGAGCTGCCCCAGAATGGACGTGACACGCCCCTTTACCAGAGGTGCTATCACTCCCTGGATATCCCAATGTAAATAATAATTATATATAAATAACCCTACATATAAATGTATATAGCGAATAAAGTTGATTGCTAATCCTCAAGAAACCAAACTGTTCCTAAGTTGAAATTGAACAAAAACAGTGTGTCACAAAAGATTCACAGATACAGCTGTTACAGCAGTCACCAGGCACACAAAGAGCTGCCTCCAACTGGCCTCTCTGACCCGAAGTCAGCAAGTGAGTCTGCTCAGTGTTCCCAGTTATACTTGTCTTGACTCAACCCTGCTCAAGTCGGATGGTAAGGGAAGGCAAGCAGAGGTGCCCTGTTCCCACCTGTAAGGAGATCCCTACAGTCCTGCAACCACCAGTCTCCCAAATGGTTATTCATTTGCACGGGATATCCATAGGCATTTGTAATCTGGAGAGGACCTGTATGTACTGTAGAATCACATAATCATGCTCCAGTCTGCATCAGGTACACATCGTAGCTCTATATGAAGAAAGAACTTCTTCTCAGTATGTTGTCCAATGCTTAAGCCTCTAACCAATAGTGTGCTGCGTGGCCATTGACATATTGCTGTTAAGCAGAAATATTTGATGCTGAAAGATTGGATAATCTTAAGAGAGGATTTGATTACAGATGTCAGAAGTCTTGGTGAGACCAGACTTGGAGGTGCCTGTGCAACTTAGTTCTCCTTACCAAGAAAATATATACTTATCACAGGGACATTCCAGGAATGTCACGAGGAAAGAATGAGTAGACTAGAACTGTACTCTTAGCTTTTATAAGGAATAATTACAAAAGATCTTATCAAAATTTAAAAGTTCTTAAAGGGCTTGACAGGATAGATGCAGCAGACATTTCCCTGAACTTACTTTAGGACCAGGGCACATACTTTGAGAATGAAGTGGCGGCTATTAAGACAGATGAGAAATGTCTTCATCCAGAGGGTGGTGGACCTTCTGGCTCTAGCCCAGATAACAGGGAAGCTCAGTACTTTTAAAACAGAGATGCTTGGATTTTTGAGTATTCTGGGGATCAAGAGATCAGGGGACAGTGCTGTAAAGTGGCACTTGAGGGTGTGGTGTTATGCTTGTAGGACTTTGGCATTAGCAAATTGGTTGCTGCATTTCTCATATTCCAACACTTAACAAGTATTTAATTTGCTGGAATGTGGGATATCTCAGCAGTCTGGAAGAATCTAGTTAATGCTTTTCCTTTGTTCCAGTCTTGGACATTTTCATCTGTCCTTGCAAATCATTACCTCAATTCTTCACAACTTTACTATTTTCCTACTCTTCTGCCTTTACAATAGATGACGTTCCCTTACATAATCACAGATTCCCCCTTTGCATTCTTCTCCACGTTGTCTGAAATAGCAATTCTAAAAGCATCCTTCTAATCGTGATATTCTGCAGATGCTGGAACTCTTGAGCAACACACACAAAAAGCTGTTTTGATCTATTCTGATAAACAGTCTCAGCTCAACTGCTTATTTCCCTCCATTGATACTGCCTGACTTGCTGAGTTCCTTCAGCATTTTGTTTATATTGCCCTCATTGCATTGGCTTTGTAGACACTGCCCATAATCATCAGAATGTCTCCTCACTCTAAACCAGACCAAAGCAATTTTTCCAACTCACAAAAGATATCCAACCTTCATGAAAGAAGACTGTTATTTCCTTAAAGAGTTCCAACATATTTGTCAGGCAAGATTTCCCCTAGGAAACCATGCAGACTCCAAGTACCCTGAAACCTGCGACCGTGGTGGGTCCCATCAGCCAGAACAATGAGTCAGCTTACAGAGAGGAGGTGCAGCGGCTAACTGACCGGTGCAGAGCCAACAACTTGTCTCTGAATGTGAACAAAACAGAAGAGATGGTTGTTGACTTCAGGAGGGCACGGAGCGACCACTCCCCGCTGAACATTGACGGCTCCTCAGTAGAGATTGTTAAAAGCACCAAATTTCTTGGTGTTCACCTGGCGGAGAATCTCACCTGGTCCCTCAACACCAGCTCCATAGCAAAGAAAGCCCAGCAACATCTCTACTTTCTGCAACGGCTGAGGAAAGTCCATCTCCCACCCCCCATCCTCATCATATTCTACAGGGGTTGTATTGAGAGCATTCTGACCAGTTGCATCACTGCCTGGTTCGGAAATTGCACCATCTCGGATCGCAAGACCCTGCAGCAGATAGTGAGGTCAGCTGAGAAGATAATCGGGGTCTCTCTTTTCACCATCACAGACATTTACACTACATGCTGCATCCACTAAGCAAACAGCATTATGAAGGTCCCCACGCACCCCTCATACAAACTCTTCTCCCTCCTGCCATCTGGGAAAAGGCTCCGAAGCATTCGGGCTCTCACGACCAGACTATGTAACAGTTTCTTCTCCCAAGCTATCAGACTCCTCAATACCCAGAGCCCGGACTGACACCTTACTGCCCTATTGTCTTGTTTATTATTTATTGTAATGCCTGCACTGTTTTGTGCACTTTATGCAGTCCTGAGTAGGTCTGTAGTCTAGTGTAGCTTTCTCTGTGTTTTTTTTCACATAGTTGAGTCTAGTTTTTGTACTGTGTCATGTAACACCATGGTCCTGAAAAACGTTGTCTCATTTTTACTATGTACAGTACCAGCAGTTATGGTCGAAATGCCAATAAAAGTGACTTGACTTGACTTAATAACGGACTCTAACATCTTGCCAACCACTTCAGTCAGACTAACGGGCCTATAATTTCCTTTCTTTTGCATTCATAAAGAGTACAGTGACATTTAAAATGTTCCAGTCCTTTGGAAATATTCCAGAATCTAGTGATTCTTGAAAGATCATTACTAATGCCTCCACAACCTCTTCAGCTACCTCCTTCAGAACCCTGGAGCATAGACTATCAGGTCACCAATTCATATCTTGGTCTGTCACCTTAATCTCTATTACTTTCTCTTGTTTTGAGGGCATCACCTTGCTACAACTAATTAGCTTTGCTTTAAACACCTCCTTTCTCAAAGAAGCAATTTTACCACCACATCCTCTGCAGTGAGTGAGAACCCATGCTTTGGATTTTGACCAGCAGGCATCTGGCCCTCTCCAATCAACAAGAACTTTCATCAACTCCACATAATACTCCAAATGTGCCTAAGTAGAATTCTATACAGTGGCAGCATAACTTCCCTGTTTTTATACTCCTATGTCTTGACTGATGAAGTCAAGAATGCCAGGCATCTTCTCTTTACAATACAATAAAATATACAATAAACAGTAAGATATAGAAGCAGAAGTAGGCCATTGGGCCCATCAAATCTGCTCCATTATTCAATCATTCCTGATTGTTTTTCACTGCTTTCTCTGGTCTTCTTTCCATAGCCCTTAACCCCAATCACGAAATTATCAATCTCTGCCTAAAAGACATCCAACGCTTTAGCCTTCACTGCAGTTGGTGACAACGAATTCCACAGATTCACCATCCACTGGCTGAAGAAATTGCTCCTTATCCCTATTTTAAAGGGACGTCCCTTTATTCTGAGGCTGTACCCTCAGATCCTAGACTTTCCTATTAACAGAAATATCCTCGCCATGTAAACTCTATCCAAAGCAACTTGTACAAGATGCTGGAGGAACTCAGCAGGCCAGGCAGCTTCTATGGAAATGAAGAGACAGTCAATGTTCCAGGCTGAGACCCTTCTTCAGGACTGGAAAGGTGGCCTCATCTTGGCAAAAGAGGCTATGGATTGACATGCTGGAATGGGAATGGGAGTTAAAATGGTTGGCCACTGGGAAATTCCACATTTGCCAGATGGAGTGACGGTGCTCAACGAAGCAGTCCCCCAATCTACGACAGGCCTCACCAATATACAGGAGGATGCATTGGGAGCACCACACACAATAGCGGACCCCAGCAGTTTTTCAGGTGAAGTGTTGCCTTACTTGCTTGGGGCCCTGAATGGAGGTGAGGGAGGAGATGAATGGGTAAGTGCAGCACTTTGGCCACTTTCAGGGATAAGTACCGGGAGGGACAAATGGACAAGGGAATCATGGATGGAGCAAACCCTGCAAAAAGCAAGGGGGGGGGGGGGAAATGACATAAAGGAAAGGTTGGAGGTAGCGGAACCTTTGCAATCAGCGGAAATTGTGGAGAATGATGTGTTGGATGCAGAGGCTCATGGGGTGGTAGGTGAGGACAAGAGGAACTCTATCCCAGTTAAGGTGGCAGGAAGACTGTGACAGTGCAGATGTTTGGGATAATGGTGGAGATTCATGTGAGGGCAGCAGCCCTCACCCACCAGATGTTAAAAGGCTCTAACAAAGCTTTCATTCCTGGGATCATTCATATGAACCTCTCTGAATCTTGTCCAAGGCCTTCAGCAGTATATTGTTGCTTTTATATTCTTGTCCTCTTGAAATTAATGCTCTTTCTGCAAAATCCCTCTGTACATTAATACCTCCAAGGATCCTTCCTTTTGTACTTGACTTACTAAAGTTTAATAGCTTGTGCTTGTCCAGAGAAAACTCCATCTGCCATTTTTCTGTGCATATTTCTAACTGATCAATATCCTGCAATACCTTGAGAATTTTCCTCATCATCCACAACTTCACATCATGTTCACTTCTAAACAAGCCACCTACATTTTTGTCCACATCATTCATAAACATCACAAACAATAGTAAATAGAAGAGCAAGCTCAAGTGGCCCTACATCTGCTCCACGGTAACCTGCTGCCTGCACCAGGTAAATCTTCTTCAATGAGTTCCACCCTGTAGTTGGAAAGCACTCGTCATAATGCAGGTTCTGTCCAGTGAAACAAGATTCTCAATTTTTGTTGACATTATACAGCACCTTCATATGTTAGAAAGGAATTAATCTGCCAAACAAATATGCAACAGTTTGATGTTCATCATCTGCATTCCAGACCCCAAGACCAACCCACCTTCAGTCTTTCACTTTCAATAAACAGACAATGCAATGTATTTGCACATTCAGATATCCAAATCATTGATGATTCCTTCAAGTGGACAAGAGATTGATCCTTACAATAAACTTCTAGTCAGTCTATCTGGCAGCAGTGATCTCTGTCATAACATATATTGAGGCATTGATCATGTCAGAGGCTTTTCCCCAGGGTTGAAATGGCTAGCATGAGAATAGTTTTAAGGTGCTTGGAAGTAGGTACAGAGATGTCAGGGGTAAGTTTTTTTACGCAGAGAGTGGTGAGCGCATGGAATGGGCTGCTGGTGGCAGTGAAAACGATACGGTCTTTTAAGAGACTCCTGGATGGGTACATGGAGCTTAGAAAAATAGAGGGCTATGAGTAAAGCCTAGATAGTTCTAAGGTGGGGACATGTTTGGCACAGCTTTGTGGGCCGAAGGGCCTGTATTGTGCTGTAGGTTTTCTATGTTTCTATATAGTCATAGAAAAGTACAGCACAGAAATAGATCCTTTGGCCCATTTAGTCTATCAAGCTGCTCAGTCTCATCAACCTGCACCCAGACCATTGCCCTCCATATCCATGTATCGATCCAAACTTCTCTTAAACACTGAAATCAAGTTCACATGCACCACTGGCACTGGCTGCTCGTTCCACACTCTACTGATCCTCCGAGTGAATAAATTTCCCCTCATGTCCCCCTTAAACTTTTCACCTTCCAACCTGATCTCCAGTTGTAGTCCCACCCAACTTCAGTGGAAAAAGCCTGCTTGCATTTAATTTTGAATAATTTTGTATAGCTATACCAAATCTCCCTTCCATCTTCTACGTTCCATGGAATAAAAAGTACTAACCAATTCAAATTTTCCTTATAACTCAGGTCCTCCAGTCCCAGTAATATATTTGTAAATGTTCTCTTTCCTCTTTCAACCTTATTTACATCTTTCCTGTAGGTAGGTGACCAAAACTGCACACCATACTCCAAATTAGGCCTCACCAATGTCTTTACAACTTCAATTTAACATCCCAATACTTTGATTTATGAAGGACAATGTATCAAAAGCTTTCTTTACAATCCAATCTACCTGTGACACCACTTTCAATGTATTTATGGACCTGTATTCCCAGTTCCCTTTGTTCCAGCACACTCCTCAGTACCCTATCGTTCACTGTGCAAGACCCACCCTGGTTGGTCCTACCGAAGTCACATTTGCCTGTATTAGATTCCATCTGCCATTTTTCCACTTGGCCCAGATCCTGCTGCAAGCTCTAGAAGTCTTTCTCGCGTTCGGAACACCCTCAATCTTGGTGTCATCGGCGAATTTGCTGATCCAGTTAACCACATTATCATTCAGAACACTGATATAGATGACAAACAACAGCAGACCCAGCACCGATGCCTGAGGCACTCCATTAATCATAGGCTTCTAGTCAGAGAGGCAATCTACTACCATTCTCTGGCTTCTCCCACAAAGCCAATATCTAATCCAATTTTACCTCATCTTGAATGCCAAGTAACTGAACCTTCTTGACCAACCTCCCATGGGGGACTTTGTCAAATGCCTTACTGAAGTCCACGTAGACAACATCCACTGCTTTGCCTTCATCAACTTTCCGGGTAACTTGCTAACAGTGCTGGCTCAAAGGGCTGAATGGCCTACTCCTGCAACTATTGTCTATTAACTTATATGTTAATGATCTGGATGATGAAATTGATGGCCTTGTGACCAAGTTTGTGAATGATACTTAGATAGGTGGAGCAGTCGGTAGCATTGAAGAAGCAGGGAGTCTGCAGAAGGAATTGGACAGGTTAGGAAAATAGGCAAAGAAGTGGCAGATGTAATACATCATAGGGAAGTGTATGATCATGTGCTTTGGTGGAAGGAATAAAGGCAAAGACTATTTTCTGATGAGGAGCAAGTTCAGAAACAGATGTACAATGGGACCTGGGAGTCCTTGTACAGGCTTTCCTAGAGGTTGAGTCAGTAAAAAGGAAGGCAAATGCAATATTAGCTTACATTTTGAGGGGACATATATAAAAGCAAGGACATAATGCTGAGGTGTGAGCAGCTTGCTCGACCATATCGAAGGATGGACATGCTGTAATTGGAGAGGGTTGAGAGGTTAAAATTATCCTGGGAATGAAAGGGTTAACACGAGGAGTGTTTGATGCTTCTGGGACTGTACTTACAGGACTTTAGAATAAGGGGGTAAGTCAGCGAAAAATACCAAATATTGTTTTAAATCGCGAGTTAGTTGAGAATCAGAGGGCATAGCCTCAAACAGAAGAACATCTACTTAGAACAGATAGAACATAGACATCTACTGGACATGACATGACAGGCCCTTCAGCCCACAATGTTGTGCCAACCACGTAACCTACTCTAGAAACTGCCTAGAATTTCCCTACTGCATCGCCATTTATTTTACTAAGCTCCACGTACCTACCCAAGAGTCTCTTATTGCATCTGCCTCTACCACCTTCAATGGCAGTGCATTCTATTCACCCACTACTCTGTGAAAAACTTACCTCTGACATTCCCTCTTACCTCCTTCCAAGCACCTCACAACTATGCCCCCTTATATTAGCCATTTCAGCCCTGGGAAAAAGCCTCTGACTATCCACTCAATCAATGCCGCTCATCATCTTGTACACCTCCACCAGGTCACCTCATTTTCCGTCACTCCAAGGAGAAAAGGCCTCATCACTCAACCTATTCTCATAAGGCATGCTCTCCAATTCAGGCAACATTCTTGTAAATCTCATCTTAACTCTCTATAGAGTACCCACATCCTTCCTGTAATGAGCTGACCAGAACTGAACACAGTACTCCAAGTGGGGTCTGGGCAAAGTCTTGTACAGCTGTAACATTACCTCACTCTTGAACTCAGTCCCACAGCTGATGAAGGCCATGCTCCATACACCTTCTTAACAACACTGCCAACCTGTGCAGCCAGCAGCTTTGAGTGTCCTGTGGACAAGGACCCCAAGATCTCTCTGACCCTCCACACTGCCAAGAGTCTTACCATTAATACTATATTCTGTCTTCAAATTTGACCTACCGAAATGAACCATTTAAGACTTATTTGGGTTGAACTCCATCTGCCATTTCTCAGCCCAGTTCTGCATCTTATCAATGTCCTGCTGTAACCTCTGACAGCCCTCCACACTATCCACAACACACTCAACTTCTATGTCATCAGCAAACTTACTAACCCATCCTTCTACTTCCTCATCCAGGTCATTTATAAAAATCAAAGAGGAGGGGTCCCAGGACAGATCCCTGTGGAACACCACTGGTCACCAACCTCCATGTAAAATACAAACCATCTACAACCACCCTTTGCCTTCTGTGGGCAAGCCAAACCACAAAGCAAGGTTTCCTTGGATCCCATGCCTCCTTACTTTCTGAATGAGCCTTGCACGAGGAACCTTATCAAATGCCTTAATGAAATCCATATACACGACATCCACTACTCTACCTTCATCAATGTTTTTTTACATCCTCAAAGAATTCAGTCAGGTTCGTAAAGCGTGAACCTGCCCTCGACAAATCCATGCTGACTATCCCTAATTAGATTGTGTCTCTCCAAATGCTCATAAATCCTGCCTCTCAGGATCTTCAACAACTTGCCCATCACTGAAGTAAGACTCACTGGTCTATAATTTCCTGGGTTATCTCTACTCCCTTTTTTGAACAAGGGAACAACATCTGCAACCCTCCAATCCTCTGGTACTTCTCCCGTCCCTACTGATGATGCAAAGATAATCACCAGAGATTCAGCAATCTCTTCTCTTGCTTCCCACAGTAGCCTGGGATATATCTTGTCCAGACCCGTCGAGTTATCTAACTTAATGCTTTTCAAAAGCTCCAGCACATCCTTTTTCTTAATGTCTATATGCTCAATCGTTTCAGTCTGCTGTAAGTCATCCCCACAATTGCCAAGGTCCTTTTCCCTGGTGAATAATGAAGCAAAGTATTCATTTAAGCAGCTCTGCTACCTAGATGTGGAGGAATTTCTTTAACCAGAGGCTGGTGAATCTGTGGAATTCAGTGATGGCTGTGAAGGACAAGTTATAGGGGTACATTTGAAGCAGAGGTTGATAGTAGCTTGATTAGTAAGGATGTCAAAGGTTGGAGAGAAAGGACAGGAGAATGAGGTTGAAAGGGAAAATAAATCAGTCATGATCAAATGTTGGGGCAGACTCGATGGACTGAATGGCCTAATTTTGCTCATATGCCTTATGGTCTTAAAACCAGAGTGGAATCAAGTCACCCTCAATCATGTCTACAGACTAGGAGGATTTTACAAGCGTAGCCAATGGCTTGGTGGTTACTGCATCCACACTGTGTGGATTTGACAATCCATATTGTCAAAGTGCACAGGATTTCATAGATCACATCTACCTTGTGGACCATGAGTTTGTTGTAGGGGCCATCCTCACAAACACTTGAAGGAGTCAGTCAAGAGCCAAAGGTCCGAAAATACCAGAGTCATGCTCATCACGGAAACAGCCTCATCATCCCAACGTGTCCAAGCTGACCAACTGAGACGGAAGTGACTGCAGATGCTGGAATACGGAGCAATAAGTATTCTACGGGAGGAACTCAGCAGGTCGTGAGGAGAGGAATTGTAGACGTTTCAGGTCGAATCCCTGCATCAGATCTTGAAACGTCGTCGACAATTCCTTTCCTCCCCTTCCCCACCCAGACACTGCTCGACCCACTGAGTTTCTCCCGCAGACTGCTGGGTCTTAACCAACTGCCAAGCGAAGCTGATCCAGTATGTATGCTGAGTCATATTGCTCTCCACGAATCTCTCCCAATACGTTCTGTGTTTCAATGCACTCACTGCACTGTCTGTTCGTTGGAAACCGAGGAGCGAGGTTGCGCTGGTCTTTGGGATAGGGCTGAGGCAGGAGCCAGAGGGCCCAAGGCTTGCAACTGACGGTGGAGCTCAGCTCCAGTAGCTGCCTCATTATCTCACCTCGGTTGTGCACCCGACGACTCGCAGAGGTCGCTGACTCTTGTGAACCGAACACCACTAACCATTCAAACTGCCGTCAAACCTTAAAACGGCATTCACGGAACTACTGACCCACAGAAGCCTACCGGCAGCCAATCCAATACGCACGCTCAGAAAGGGCACGCGCATGCCCGGAGCAAACATGACCGGCCAGTCCCTAGGTTTGCGCATGCTCCAATCGAACTTGCGGTGCCGGACCGCTCTAAGTCTCCGCCCACTGTTACTTGCTCAGACTTTAACTCCTACGCATGCGCACTGCGGCTCCGCCCGGCCGTTCACGGTCGGCACCTGGAGCAGTTCCGTCGGTTTGCCCTCTCTCGGAGCTGGCGTTGAGGTGAATAAGAACGTGCCTGCAAAGTACAGAATGGTTATCGGATTCGAAACTTAAGTTTGGTTTGAAATTAAGCGACTCCCTACTTCCTGGGAAAGAGTAGTTGTTATCACTGTATTGAAATCTGGTAAAGATCAGTCAGTTCATAGAACCATCGAACATTACAGCACAGGAACAGGCCCTTTGGCCCTCCTTGGTTGTGCAGAACCATTTTTCTGCCGAGTCCCACTGACCTGCACCTAGCCCATATCCCTCCAAACCCCTCTTATCCATGTACCTGTCCAAGCTTTTCTTAAATGTCAAAAGTGAGCCCGCATTTACCACTTCATCTGGCAGCTCATTCCACACTCCCACCACTCTCTGTGTGAAGAAGCCCCCCCCCCCAATGTTCCCATTAAACTTTTCCCCCTTCACCCTTAACCCATGTCCTCTGGTTTTTTCCTCCCCTAGCCTCAGTGGAAAAAGCCTGCTTGCATTCACTCTATCTATATCCGTCATAACTTTATATACCTCCATCAATTCTCCCCTCATTCTCCTACGCTCCAGGGAATAAAGTCCTAACCTATCCAACCTTTCTCTGTAACTCAGTTTCTCAAGTCCTGGCAACATCCTTGTAAACCTTCTCTGCACTCTTTCAACCTTATTAATATCCTTCCTGTAATTAAGTGGCCAAAACTGCTCACAATACTCCAAATTCGGCCTCACCAATGTCTTATACAACCTCACCATAACATTCCAAATCTTATACTCAATACTTCGATTTATAAAGGCCAATGTACCAAAAACTCTCTTTACGACCCCATCTACCTGTGACGCCACTTTTAGGAAATTCTGTATCTGTACTCCCAGATCCCTCCGTTCTACTGCACTCCTCAGTGTCCTACCATTTACCCTGTATGTTCTACCTTGGTTTGCCCTTCCAATTATAGACCTATTTCGCTAACATCACAGGTATGTGAGATAATAGAACAAATAGTTATAGCAGGGCTTTCTTATTTTGTGGAAAATAGTGAAAAATTAGCTGTATACCAATCTGGATTTCGAAAAGGGAGAATGACCATGAACTTGGCGTTAAGTTTGGAATCTGATATTCGTGAAGCCTGAGTTAATAAAAGAATCAGACGTAGCAGCTTTCTTAGATGTAGAGAAAGCTTGTGATACATTGTGGACACAGATTGCTGCTTAAACTGGAAAGGATGGGAATAAGTGATAGAGTGCCCAATTGGATTCAAGAATTTTTTATGGGATAGGAAGATACAAGTTAGGGTGGGACAATGTTCTCCAAGAATGAGATAGAGAATGGGACTCTACAGGAGAATATGTGTAGCCACTCCTTTTAATTTTATGATTAATGATGTTTTCTTAAATGTTGGCACAGACATTTACAAATTGTAATATACTGATGATATTAATTACGTTGTTAGGAATCTGCAGGCAGCTAGTAATGAAGTGGAGGAGAGGGTGGTTTAAACTTCCTGTTGCAAAGACTCAAGTTATTTGGATAGGGTTCCCCTTGTCCTCACCTACCACCCCACCAGCCTCCGGGTCTAACGTATAATTCTGTGTAACTTCCGCCACCTCCAACGGGATCCCACTACCAAGCACATCTTTCCCTCCCCCGTCTTTCTGCTTTCCGCAAGGATCGCTCCCTAGGCGACTCCCTTGTCCATTCGTCTCCCCCATCCCATCCCACCGATCTCCCTCCTGGCACTTATCCTTGTAAGCGGAACAAGTGCTACACCTGCCCTTACACTTCCTCCCTCACCACCATTCAGGGCCCCAGACAGTCCTTCCAGGTGAGGTGACACTTCGCCTGTGAGTCGGCTGGTGTGGTATACTGCATCTGGTGCTCCCGGTGCGGCCTTTTATATATTGGTGAGAACCGACGCAGACTGGGAGACCGTTTCGCTGAACACCTACGCTCGGTCCACCAGAGAAAGCAGGATCTCCCAGTGGCCACACATTTTAATTCCACGTCCCATTCCCATTCTAATATGTCTATCCATGGCCTCCTCTACTGTCAAGATGAATCCACACTCAGGTTGGAGGAACAGCACCTTATATTCCGTCTGGGTAGCCTCCAACCTGATGGCATAAACATCGACTTCTCTAACTACCGTTAATGCCCCACCTCCCCTTCTTACCCCATCCCTGATTTATTTATTTTCCCCCTCCCCCTTTTTTCCCCTCTCTCTGCCTGTTCTCCATCTCCCTCTGGTGCTTCCCCCTCACTTTCTTTCTCCCTTGGCCTCCTGTCCCATGATCCTCTCCCTTCTCCAGCTCTGTATCCCTTTTTCCAATCACCTTTCCAGCTCTTAGCTTCACCTCTTCCCCCTCCTGTCTTCTCTTATTATTTTGGATTTCCCCCTCCTCCTCCTACTTTCAAATCTCTTACTATCTTTCCTTTCAGTTAGTCCTGACGAAGGGTCTCGGCCCAAAACATCGATTGTTCTTCTTCCTATAGATATGCCTGGCCTGCTGCGTTCCACCAGCATTTTGTGTGTGTTGCTTGAATTTCCAGCATCTGCAGATTTCCTCATGTCCAAATTATTTGTTTTTTTAATTTAAAATGAGCATTACACCCACAATTATCTCAAGTTATGTGGCAAAATCTCTCAAACAAAAGTCAGTGGTAATATTTCCAGATATGTGGATGAACACAGGGTTAACGTAAGAGGACATAAAGTTGGTCATCCAGTATTGGCAACATTAGTAGAGTGTCAAGAGCTCTGCATTCATAAAGTCTTCAGTTTTGATTGGTTGGGAATGGAATGGGTACAAAATTCTGAGTTGTTTAATGTGTGCCAGTATGCCCCTTTCTGTCACTCCATGTTTTTCCCATTGCCTGTGGTTCATTTCAGCCTTCAGTGAAAGATCAAGATGAGGAGTGATTGTTTATCAGTGGCCCAGGAAGTTCAGCAATATATGCAAGGCAGATATTACGGATTCTTACATATCTACACATGTTTTAAAAGATTCATTGACAGGTTGTTCAGGTGTTTATGTTTGTGTATCAGATTTTCAGGTGACTATTAAAAATTATCAGACCAAGTAACAGTATTCATGTCCAAGATGGTTGCTATTGTTTTAGCTTTGGAATAAATCAGGGAGGTACACCCTGATCATGTACTTCTGAGCTCTGATTCATTCTCGGTCTTGACATCTATTAAAACAGGTATTTCAAGTTGTAATCCAGACATTCTTCATGAGATTGGAGAACATCTGTTGAGGTTGCAGGGTCTAGATCTGTGTATATATTTCATATGGGTTCCTGCCCACGTTGGGATTGAAGGAAATGAGGTGGCAGACATTCTTGCCAAGCAATCATTTAAAATAAAGGATATAAATGTAGTGGTGCGTTTGCATGAGGGGTGGTGGTGAAGAACATAATTTAAAAAGTCTGCTCAATCACTGTGGCAACAAAGTTGGGATAAGGAAAAAAAGGTACAACATCTGTATAAAGTTCAGAGGATGGTGGGATCACAACTGGGAGCAGAGTATAAAAAGAAAGGAAGAAGTTAATCATAGATGTTTACAGATTGGACATATTAGGTTGAGTAATTCCTTGTTCAGAATTAATATGCATGATACGGGCATTTGCAGAGAGTGCACTTGTGAAGAAACGGTGCAGCATCAGTTGTTTGAATGCGGTTCCAAAGAGCTGCAAAGGGAATATCTAGTTGCTAAATTGAGATCTTTGTGGCAGGGAGAGTTTAACATGGAATGTTTGTAAAGATATTACTGCCATTGTAAAGTATATGAAGTGTATTTGACTTTCTGAAAAGCATTAGACTTGAAATTATTTAAGATTTTTTGGGGCCAGGGAATTTAGAAGGTATTCTTCCTGTCTCTTTGTACCCCTCTCCACTCAGTAGGTGGCGGTAATGCGCCTTATATTGGCCTGCCAACCACCATTAAACTTTACAGGAAGCAAAGTAGAGAAAAATATACCTTGTTCTTCACAGAACTGTAACAACACAATGTTTCAGAAAGCAGCTGTTTGAAGAGTGGCTGGGTCAATGAGTGTAGTGAAGAGATGTAGTTTGAGGGAAGAATTTAAGTTTGCCAGTGACACCGCTGTTGTTGGAGGAATCAAAGGTGGTGATGAATCAGCATGTAGGAGGGAGATTGAAATTCTGGCTGAGCAGTGCCATAACAATAACCTCTCACCCAATGTCAGCAAGACCAGGGAGCTGATTATTGAGGAGGAAACCAGAGGTCCATGAGCCAGTCCTCACTGGGAGTCAGCAACTTTCAATTCCTCGGTGTTACTATTTCAGAGGACCTGTTCTTGGTTCAGAACGTAGGTGCCATTATGAAGGAAACACGGCGGCATCTCTACTTTCTTCGAAGTTTGCAAAGATTCAGTATGTCATCTGAAACTTTGATACACCTCTGTAGGTGTGTGGTGGAGAATATACTGACTGGTTGCAACATGCTCCTGTATGGAAAAGCCTATAAAAGTAGTGGATACAGGTCAGTCCATCACAGGTAAATCCCTCCCCGCCATTGAGCCTGTTGCAGGAAAGCAGCACCCACCATCAAGGACACCTACCATCCAGACCATTCTCTCTTCTCACTGCTGCCAACAGGAAGGTGGTACAGGAACCTCAGGGCCCGCACTAACAGTTCAAGAACAGTTATTACCCCTCAACCATCAGGCTCTTGAACTGGTGGGGATAACTTCACTTGCCCCATCTTAGGGCTGTTCCCACAACCTATGGACTCATCTTTATCTCATGTTCTCAATATTTATGTTTTAATTAATTTATTTTATTTCATAGATAATGTGAAAGATCATAGATGAGAGCTACAGGGAGGTAGTCACACCTAGGCTGCCGGAAGCAGGTCGTTGGGTGACAGTCAGGGGGGGAAAGCGAAGGAGAGTAGACAGGTAGTGCAGAGCACCCCTGTAGCCATTCCCCTGAATAATAAGTTTACCGTCCTGGATGCTGTTGGTGAGGATGACCAACCAGGTGTGAGCCACGGTGGCAGGGCCTCTGGCACTGAGTCTGACCCTGTGGTACAGAAGGGTGGGGCGGGGAAAAGGAGAGCTGTCGTCATTGTAGACTCTATAGTCAGGGGAGCAGACAGGAGATTTTGTGGACGTGAGAAGGACACCCGCATGGTTTGTTGCCTCCCGGGTGCCAGGTCCGGGATGTCTCTGACCGGGTGCATGACATCCTGGTACGAGAGGGAAAGCAACCAGAAGTCGTGATACATGTTGGTACCAACAACATAGGCAGGAAGAAGGATGAGGTCCTGAAGTGTGAGTTTTGGGAACTAAGCAGAAGGCTGAAGAACAGGACCTCAAGAGTGGCGTTCTCAGGATTGCTGCCAGTGCTACGTGATAGTGATGGTAAGAATTGGAGGAGATGGCAGTTGAATGCGTGGCTGAGGAGTTGGTGCAGGGTTTTAGATTTTTGAATCATTGGGATCTCTTCTGGGGAAGGTGGGACCTGTACAGATTGGATGGGTTGCACCTGAACTCGAGGGGGAGCAATATCCTTGCAGGTAGGTTTGCCAGCATGGTTCGGGAGGGTTTAAACTAATTTGCAAGGGAGATGGGACACAGAGCGATAGAGCAGTGAAAGGAGTGCATGGAGTAAAGCCAAATCTAACATATAGAAAGGCTTTGAGGAAAGAGAAGCAGAATAAAGGGTGTAAAGGTAGTAAGGTAGAAGGGCTAAAGTGTGTGTACTTCAATGTAAGAAGCATCAGGAACAAAGGTGATTAACTGAGAGCTTGGATACATACATGAAATTATGATGTAGTGGCCATTACGGAGACTTGGCTGCACCAGGGCAGGAATGGATTCTCAATATTCCCGGATTTCAGTGCTTTAAAAGGGGGGGGGGGAGGGGAGGAGGGGTGGCATTACTGGTCAGGGATACTATTACAGCTGCAGAAAGGGTGGGTAATGTAGCAGGATCCTCTTTTGAGTCAGTATGGGCAGAAGTCAGGAACAGGAAGGGAGCAGTTACTCTACTGGGGGTATTCTATAGGCCCCCTGGTAGCAACAGAGATACCGAGGAGCAGATTGGGAGGCAGATTTTGGAAAGGTGCAAAAATAACAAGGTTGTTATCATGGGTGACTTTAACTTCCCTAATATTGATTGGCACCAGATTAGGCCAACCAGTGATCCCTGGCGCTAGGGTGTCACTGCTGTTAGGCGACTAATGACCTCGCGTGGGTTCAAGTTCAACAATCGGCGTGACAGGGAATGAGGAAAGGTGCAGCTGACTCATATCGTTTCCCCGCGGCCCGGTGGTTGGGGACCACTGAAGTACACTGTGTAGTGTGTGGGGAGCTACGTGCATGCACATTGGGCAGAAAGAATGGAACTACAACCCCGCAACCCGGAAACAATCTCTCAACAGTATTTGTGTATTTATTTTTCATTTTTTTTTCGGGATCTACTGGGAAAGTCTCAAAGATCGACTAGTCGATCGTGATCGATGGATTGGTGACCACTATTCTAGAGCATGTTGATAATAAGGGAGAAGAGGTGTTGGAGTGGTTAAAATACATTACGGCGGATGAGTTCCCAGAGCCTGATGGAATATTCCCCAGGCTGCTCCACAAGGCGAGGGAAGAGATTGCTGAGCCTCTGGCTAGGATCTTTATGTTCTCGTTGTCCACAGGAATGGTACCGGAGGATTGGAGGGAGGCGAATGTTGTCCCCTTGTTCAAAAAAAGGTGGTAGGGATAGTCCAGGTAATTATAGACCAGTGAGCCTTATGTCTGTGGTGTGAAAGATTCCTAGATACAGGATCTGTGGGCATTTAGAGAATCATGGTCTGATCAGGGACAGTCAGCATGGCTTTGTGAAGGACAGATCGTGTCTAACAAGCATGATAGAGTTCTTTGAGGAGGTGACCAGGCATATAGAT
The DNA here is from genome assembly GCF_048418815.1 of Hemitrygon akajei. Taxonomy (NCBI): domain Eukaryota; kingdom Metazoa; phylum Chordata; class Chondrichthyes; order Myliobatiformes; family Dasyatidae; genus Hemitrygon; species Hemitrygon akajei. The sequence continues at coordinate 96,719,822 of NC_133126.1, forward strand.
GAGGGTAGTGCAGTGGATGTGATCTACATGGATTTTAGTAAGGCATTTGACAAGGTTCCACACGGTAGGCTTATTCAGAAAGTCAGAAGGCATGGAATCCAGGGAAGTTTGGCCAGGCGGATTCAGAATTGGCTTGCCTGCAGAAAGCAGAGGGTCATGTGGAGGGAGTACATTCGGATTGGAGGGTTGTGACTAGTGGTGTCCCACAAGGATCGGTTCTGGGACCCCTACTTTTTGTGATTTTTATTATCGACCTGGATGTGGGGGTAGAAGGGTGGGTTGGCAAGTTTGCAGACAACACAAAGGTTGGTGGTGTTGTAGATAGTGTAGAGGATTGTCGAAGATTGCAGAGAGACATTGACAGGATGCAGAAGTGGGCTGAGCAGTGGCAGATGGAATTCAACCTGGAGAAGTGTGAGGTGGTACACTTTGGAAGGATAAACTCCAAGACAGAGTACAAAGTAAATGGCAGGATACTTGATAGTGTGGAGGAGCAGAGGAGCAGAGTACATATCCACAGATCCCTGAAAGTTGCCTCTCAGGTAGATAGGGTAGTTAAGAAAGCTTATGGGGTGTTAGTTTTCATAAGTCAAGGGATAGAGTTTAAGGGACGCGATGTAATGATGCAGCTCTATAAAACTCTGGTTACGCCACACTTGGAGTACTGTGTCCAGTTCTGGTTGCCTCACTATAGGAAGGATGTGGAAGCATTGGAAAGGATACAGAGGAGATTTACCAGGATGCTGCCTGGTTTAGAGAGTATGCATTATGATCAGAGATTAAGGGAGCTAGGGCTTTACTCTTTGGAAAGAAGGAGGATGAGAGGAGACATGATAGAGGTATACAAGATATTAAGAGGAATAGATAGAGTGGGCAGCCAGCACCTCTTCCCCAGGGCACCACTGCTCAGTACAAGAGGGCATGGCATTAAGGTAAGGGGAGGGAAGTTCAAGGGGGATATTAGAGGAAGGTTTTTTCACTCAGAGAGCGTTTGGTGCGTGGAATGCACTGCCTGAGTCAGTGGTGGAGGCAGATACACTAGTGAAGTTTAAGAGACTACTGGACAGGTATACAGAGGAATTTAAGATGGGGGGTTATATGGGAAGCGGGGTTTAAATGTCAGCACAACATTGTGGGCCGAAGGGCCTGTACTGTGCTGTACTATTCTATGTTCTATTATTTCCTTTTTGCAGTTTGGTTTCTTTGCACGTTGGCTGTTTGTCCGTCCTGTTGGGTGGGGTCTCTCATTGATTCTACTGTCTTTCTTGTATTTACTGTGATTTGTCCACAAGAGAAAGAAATGGATCTCAGGGTTGTATATGGTGACGTATATGTACTTTGATAATACATTTACTTTGAACTTTGAAACCAGAGTGGAGGTACTGGAGTGACTGCAGAGTTGAGAGCCTTGTTCCAGCTGTCATTGGTGGGTCTCTGCAGCAACAGGAAGCCAGATTGAGATGCGAGCAGTCACCTGGGAGAGCCTGGGACTCCAAGGGGTTTGGGAGGAATATGATGAAGAAAAGTCAGTTACACAGTTTGAAACTCTGGATTTTGATGAGGTTGAGTTGAGTCTAATTTACTGTCTGTGTACAATTACGTTCTTGGGTATTGCTGTTTCATCACCGGGCTGTGATACAACCTTTCAACCTCTGCTGTGCATCTATAGAAGTCTGTCAAAGTTTCAGATGACATACTAATTCTGCACAAACTTCTGAGAAAGTAACGACACTTGCCTGCTGGACCCAGGACAGATCCTCTGAAATGATAGTGCCAAGGAATTTAAAGTTATTGACCCTCTTCACCTCTGATCCCTTAATGAGGATTGTGGATTTCTGGTTTCCTCTTCCCGTAGTCAATAATCAGCTCTTATTTTCGATCTCCCTCCTGTGTACAGACTCATCTTTAATTCAGCTAGCAATAATGATGTCATCAGCAAACTTAAATGTGACACTGGAGCTGTACTTAGCCTCACAATCGTAAGTATAAACTGAGTAGAACAGAAGGCTAAGCACATGTCCTTGTGGTGTTACTGAGCTGGTGGTGATTGTGGAAGAGATTTTGTTGCTGATCTGAACTGGCGGGTCTGCAACAGAGGAAGATGAGGTTCCAATTGCACAAGGAGGTGTCAAGGCCTCAGTCTTGGATCTTGTTGATTAGTTTTGAGGGAGAATGGTATTGAATGCAGAGTTGTAATCAGTGACGAGCATCCTGACGTAGGCAGCCAAGTCACATGCTTTCCATGGGTTCACCATCCTGATGTCGGTTTCAGAGACTGGAATTTTGTTTTATTTGTTTTATATTTTATTTAGTGATATAGCGCAGAGTTGGGCCTTCGAGCAACCCCTGACAAACCCAATTAACCCTAATAGGATAATTTACAATGACCAGTTAACCTATCTGGTACGTCTCTGGACTGTAGGAGCAAACTGGAGGACCTGGAGAAAACCCATGCGTTCCACGGGGAGGACATATAGAGGTTTCTTAAAGACTGGCACCAGAATTGAACTCCGAACTCTGGATCTCCCTGAGCTGTAATAACCACAGGGTCTTCGGGGACTGTGGGGGTTTGTGAGAATGCCTCCATGTTCTGTTGGTCAAAGTGAGCACAAAAAGCATCGAGCCTATCTGGGAGAGAAACCTTGTTGTTTGGTTTGGCTTTGTAGGAGGTGGTAGCATTCAAGCACTGCCACAGCTGTTTAGCATCTGCTATGATTCAAATCTGATGTAGAAATGCCACTTTGCTCCCAAGGCAATACCAGTATCTCTTGTACTTTGTTGGTCACTAGGCCTGAAAGCCGCCAGTCTAGTACTCAGCAGATCTCTTGGTTTATCCAGGGCTTCTGGTCAGGGAAAACCCTGAATGACTTTGTGGGGAAACACTCATCCATGTGTATCTTTATAAAGTGTCTGACAACTGTGGCATATTCATTCAGGACCTCTGATAAATCCTTGAACGTGGCTTGAAGCAATCTTCTTGTTTCTCCTCTTTGTTTTCCTTATCTCTGGTCCCTTACACCTCAGCCTCGTATGCAGGTAGGTAGGAGGAGGACAGCCAGATGATCAGATTTCCCGAAAGGAGGTGTAGGGGTGAAACGGTAGGCATTCCTTATTGTCATGTAACAGTGGTGGAGTTAGGACCCAGGGGTGCTGCCAGTGATATACCTTCGGCAGCTGGGCAGAGATTTCTTCACACTGGCCTGATTAAAGTCCCCAGCAAGGATGTGAGGTGTCAGGCAAGGCTGTTCCTTGTTTGCTAATCATGGCATTCAATGCATTGAATGCTTGGCCAACATCTGCCTTTGGCAGTACGTAAGCTGCAGTTAGGAATAGAGTGGAGAACTGTCTTGGTAAGTAGAACCGTTGGTACTGAAATGATTAGGTGTTCTAGGTGGGGGAACAGGTCCAAATGAATTATCTACCTTTAACCCTTTCAGCTTCCCAAGCACTTTTCCATTATCAGTGACAATTATGCTCACTATGCCCCTGACTCTCTCAAATTCCCGGTGTCAGTAGAATACTTATTGAGTTCACTCGTAGTATTTTTGTACTCCATTACTGCCTCTCTGGTGTCATCTTCAAATCATTCTCACCTCTCTTTACACATTGCCTATAAAAAGTATTCATGCCCCCCCCAGAAGTTCTCATGTTTTATTGTTTTACAACATTAAATCGCAATGGATTTAATTTACCTTTTTTTTGACACTGATCAACAGAAAAAGACTCTTGTGTCAAAGTGAAAACAGATCTCTACAAAGTGATCTAAATTAATTATAAACATAAAACACAAAATAATTGATTGCATGAGCATTCACTCCCTCTTAATGTGACACACCAAATCATCACTGGTGCAGCCGATTGGCTTTAGAAGTGACATAATAAGTTAAAAGGTGTACACCTGTGTGTAGTCAACGTGTTTCAATTGACTGTAGTAAAAATACACCTGCATCTGGAAGGTCCAACTGCTGGTGAGTCAGTATCCTGGCAAGAACTACACCATGAAGACAAAACAACACTCCAAGCAACTCTGCAAAAAGGTTTTTGAAAAGCACAAGTCAAGAGATGGATACAAGAAAATTTCCAAGTCGCTAAATATCCCTTGGAGTACGGTTCAATTAATCATCAAGAAATGGAAAGAATATGGCAAAGCTGTAAATCTGCCTTGAGTAGGCCGTCCTCAAAAACTGAGTGACTGTGCTAGAAGAGGACTAGTGAGGGAGGCCACCAAGAGACCTATGACAGCTCTGGAGGAGTTACAAGCTTCAGTGGCTGAGATGGGAGAGACTGCACATACAACAACTGTTGCCCAGGTGCTTCACCAGTCGCAGCTTTATGGGAGAGTGGCAAAGAGAAAGCCACTGTTGGAAAAAACAACTGACATGAAATCTCAGCTAGAGTTTGCCTGAAGGCATGTGGGAGACTCTGAAGTCAGCTGGAAGAAGGTTCTATGGTTCGATGAAACCAAAATTGAGCTTTTTGGCCATCAGACTAATCACCGCAAATCATCAAAAACACACTATCCCTACCGTGAAGCATGGTGGTGGCTTCATCATGCTGTGGGAATGTTTCACTGCAGCAGGTCCTGGAATGCTTGTGAAGGTAGAGGGTAAAATGAATTCAGGAAATCCTAGTGGAAAACCTGATGCAGTCTGTAAGAGAACTGCGACTTGGAAAAAGATTTGTTTTCCAGCAAGACAATGACCCCAAGCATAAAGCCAAAGCTATACAGGAATGGCTTCAAAACAAGTTAATGTCCTGGAGTGGCCAAGTCGGAGCACAGACCTCAATCCAATTGAGAATTTGTGGATGGACTTGAAAAGGGCTGTTCACTCATGATCCCCATGCAATCTGACAGAGCTTGAGCAGTTTTGTAAAGAAAAATGGGGAAAAATTGCAGTGTCCAGATGTGCAAAGCTAAAGACCTATCTGCACAAACTCAAGGCTATAATTGCTGTCAAAGGTGCATCTACTAAATACTGACTTGAAAGGGGTGAATAATTATGCAATCGATTATTTTGTGTTTACTAATTGTGATAAATTTAGACCAATTTGTAGAAAATTGTTTTCACATTGACATGAAAGAGTCTTTCTCTGTTGATCAGTGTCAAAAAAGCCAAATTAAATCCACTGTGATTCAATGTTGTAAAACAATAAAACTGAAAACTTCTGGGGGGGGGGGTGGTGAATACTTTTTATAGGCACTGTACTTCTGAAAAAACTTATGAAATCCTCTGTGATATTTTTGGCTAGCTTGCCATCCTATTTCATCTTTTCTCTCTTTATGGCTTTTTTAGTTGCCTTCTGTTGGTCTTTTAAAGTTCCCCATTTCTCTAGCTTCCCACTAATTTTTGCTATATTATGTGCCCTCTGTTTTGCTTGTATGGTGTCTTTGACTTCTCTTGACAGCCACAGTTGCCTCATCCTCCCCTTAAAATACTTCTTCATCTTTGGGATGTATATATCCTATACCCTCCAATCAACTTTGGCTAGTTCCTCTCTCATGCCCCAATAGTTCTTTTTACGCCATTGTAATACCGATACATCTTATTTTAGCTTCTCCCTTTCAAACTGCAGGGAGAACGCAATCATATTGTAATGCCCGGATCATATTTTTGCTGTTATGCTGTATGTATTCCATTTAGCAGTTCTGTAAGAGCAGTCTGGTTTGTTTTCAGCTTGTTTGGTTTATTGTTGTAGATAAGGGATGATGGTGTCATCTAATTAGGATGGTAGAACTGAGGGGAGGTTTTTCTGTTGAGGGATACTAAGGTTGGGCTTGGGCTTTTGTTCAGCAGGGGATGAAGAGAGAAGACGTTGGAGAGAACAGGTCATATGACTTGACCCTAAGTGGGACTGTGAATTGATTAAGCCAGAGGCAATGATCGATTGAGGATCGATGAGTATGGTGAAACATTGAGCTCCACCTTGTGCACATTTGACTGTTTAATTAAAATGAGCCCTTTCCTTTTGTTTTTCTTTACTAACCCTTTAGTTAAGTTATGAGTCATAAATATAATTCCTTTAATCATATGCAGCGTACTGTCTGTCACTAATTTGTAGCGGGGCAGCAAATTACCCAGCACCCACACAAACCGGGGTTTGGGGTGGGACGAGCCGTCTCCATCTCACCAGTTTGGTGAGACTGGAGAGTGTCTTACCTAGATGCACGGCCAAGGAAACTGGGGGTTTAAATATAGTGATAACTGTTTCCTTAGGATTTCTTGATCTTAAGCTCCCTTATCAAGTCTGGTTCATTACACAGCATGCAATCTAGAATTGCCTTTCCCCTTGAGGAGCCTGACCAGAATCTGCTCTTAAAAAGCCATCTCATAGGCATTCTACAAATTCCTTCTCTTGGAATCCAGCATCAACCTGATTTTCCCAATCTACTTGTATAGTGAATGAAACCATGACTATCATAACGTTGCTTTTTTATCGTGCCTTTTCTATCTGTCATTGTAATTTGTACCCCACATCCTGGCTACTGTTCAGAGGCCTGTATAAAACTCGCATCAGGGTTCTTTTATCCTTGCAGTTCCTTTACCCACAGGAATTCTACAACTTCTGATCCTATGTCAGTTCTTTCTAAGGATATTATTTCATGTTTTACCCACTGAGCCACTCCACCTCCTTTGCCTATCTGCCTATCCTTTCAATACAATGTGCATCCTTAGACGTTAATGTGCGCTTTCAAATACAACACCTTCAGTTCTGTGTCCATCACCCTTTTTGATTTTTGTCGAATTCTTATCCCTTTTGAAAATCTTTTGTCTTTTTATTTGTTCTGGAGATGTTCATTACCTCTTTTGTGCTTTCCTTCCCCTTTACAGATGGTGCCAGAATTGAACTCTGAACTCTGGAATGCCCTTAGCTGTGATAACTTCACGTTAACCACTACACTACGGTAGCACCCACCTTCATCTTGAGCAGCTGTGTTACACAAGAATATGCTCCCTAGGGTGCACACTGAGACAATCACTAAATGCTGCTGGAAGATCGACTCAGTAAAAGACACCCTCTGCTTTCCCAAATTTTGTGACCCTTCCAGTACAGAAGACAGACAGAATGTTGAAGATTGGCAAGGTCATGAACAACTTTCTGAAGGGTGTAACTGCCAAAGGCTGTTATTGTACACTGGGAGAACTGGATCCTGTGTATACATTTTGTGTCCCTTGTATAAGATCAGGTGTGCTTGCATTGAAGGGGTTTCACAAGAATGATTCTGGGAAAGAAAGGGTTAATGTATAAGGAGCGTTTGTTGGTTCTAGGTCTGTACTCACTGACGTTTAGAAGTGAGAGGGGAAATCTCCTTGAGACCCATCAAATATTGAAAGGCCCAGATAGAGTGGATGTAGAGAGGCTGTTTCCTATGGTGAGGGAGTCTAGGACCAGAGGGCACAGCCTCAGAATAGAGGGATATCCCTTTAGAACAGAGATGAGGAATTCTTTAGCCAGAGGGTGGGGAATCTGTGGAATTTGTTGCCACAGGCCGCTGTGGAGGCCAAGTCATTGGGTGTATTTAAGGTGGAGGTTGATAGGTTTTGGTTAGTCAGGGTGTGAAAATTTACAGGAAAAAGGTTGGAGAATGGGGTTGAGAGGGAAATGGATCAGACATGATGAAATGGTGCAGCAGACAATGGGCTGAATGGCCTAATCATGCTCCTATGTCTTACGTTATAAATTATTTGGAATGTTATCTCAAAAAAAGTATGTACATGAAAATGAATGACATGCCAGAATAATTCAAACCATTAATAATTTAGGATACCGTAAAGGTTAACATGCAGGTTGAGTTGGTAGTGAAGAAGGCAATGCAGCGTTAGTGTTTATTCAAGAGGACTAGAATATTAAAGCAAGGATGTGACACTGAAGCTTTATGAGACATTGATCAGACCACATCTTGTTATTGGAATGATGTGCTGACATTGGAAAGGATCTAGAGGAGGTTCGCAAGAGTGATCCCAGAAATGAACGGGTTGATGTAGTATGAGATTGTTCGATGGCTCTGAGCCTGTCCTTGCTCAAAAGAATGAGTGGATATCTCTTTTTAACACCTACCCAATATTGAAGGAGCTAGATAGAGTGTGGACTCAGAGACGATGTTTCTAATAGTGAAGAAGTCTAGGACCAGAGGGCACAAAGGATGTCCCTTCAGAACAAAGATGAGGAGGAATTTCTTTTGCCAGAGAGTGGCGAATCTGTGGAAATCATTGTCACAGATGGGTGTGGAAGTCATTGGATATATCAAAAGCAGAGGCTGATGGGTTCTTGATTAGCAAGGGCACCAAAGTTTACAGGGAAAAGGAAGGAGAATGGGGTTGAGAAGGAAAATAAATTATCCAGGATCGAATAGCAGAGTAGAACCAATGTATGAAATGCCCTAACTCTGTCTTGTGGTCGAAAATAATTGTACAGTTCATACTGAGAATAAAGTGTACTACACATTTTGTGTGAATAAAATATTATAAATTTATAGAAAAAAATCTTGCTCTTGATCCAGTACTGATAGTCAAGACCAAAGCACCATGTGTGATTTTGAAGGTGACAGTTGTAGCATTATCATTAAAAAAATGTTGGAAATACTCAGCAGATCAGATAGAGGGAAATACAAGCAGTTAATGTTTCAAGTTGGAGACCCTGGGAAAGAGATAGAAAAATGTTATTTTAAGTTGCAGAGAATGTGGCAGTAGCGATTAATGGGACAAATGTTATATTTGACAGGGTAAGTCCAGGTCAAATGGATTAATGTGACAATTAAATGATGATTATGCTTCTTTGTCAGTGATGTGTGTTGCTAATAGCAGGGCAGCAAATTAGGCTGAACTAATGGAGAGAAAAAAAAACAGAAAATCACAGATGACGTAGCAGTAATGGTTTGTTCTGATTCAGAGAAAGTGGGTGATTTGATATTGCGTCTGAAAGGCTGCAGTTTGACTAGATGGAAGCTGAGGTGCTCTTCCTCAGGCTTACAATGAGCCTCATTGTAATAGTCCAAGGGGCCATAAACAAGTTGGAGTGAGAATAGGATGTGGAATTAAAGTGACAGATGTTCGGTACAATGCTTAGTGTAAGATGCAGGAGCATTCTGCAGTTGGAGGAGAAGACAGGCATTTCTGTTGTTGTAGATGAAATTCCAAAATGTTGTGTTTCTTCTATCGAATTGTGGTCAAAGATCCTGGGGAACTGGAGAACATTCTGGAGGGGAATGGTGAACAGTCAGAGGTTCTGGTCCATGTCAGTTCCAACCACAAGAGATAAAAACAAAGTATAAAGGCTTTCAGGTGAATTTTAAGGAGTTAGGAAAGAGGTTGAGAATCAGGACAAGGACATCTTAATCTTTGGCACATGACTCCAGGAGTATTCCAATGGAAATGCAAACAAAAGTTAGCTTTATTTGTCGCATATATTGGTTTCTTTAGTCAGAGAGTGGTGAATCTGTGGAATTCTTTGCCACAGGCAGCTGTGGAGGCCAAGTCTTTGTGTATATTTAAGGCAGAAGATGATAGATTCTTGATTGGTCAGGGCATGAAGGGATACCGGAAGAAGGCAGGAGATTGGAACTGAGAGGAAAATTGGATTAGCCGTGAGGAAATGGCAGAACAGACTTGATGGGCCAAGTGGCTTCATTCTGCTCCTGACTTCTATGGTTTGCAGTCATGTACATTGAAACGTGTTGTTTGCATCAAATGAAATTAACGAGGATGGTGCTGGGCAGCCAGCCCACAAGAGTCACCACACTTCTGGCACTGATGTAGCATGCCCACAACTCACTAACCATAACAGTACATCTTTGAAACGTGGGAGGAAAATGGAGCACCTGGAGGGAACCTATGCGGTCATGAACCAAATCTACAAATTCTTTACAGACAATGGCGGGAAAGGAATCTCGATCGCTGATTGCTGGCACTGTAAAGCATTACACTCACTGCTACACTGAGTGTTTCCAGCAGTTTCTGTTTCAATTTCAGATCTCCAACATCAGCAATATTTTCCATTTGCTTCTACTGATTCACAGCAAATTCCGCACCCTTGTGATCAGTTGGTGATTGATGGTAGGTGATCTGTTTCCATGTGGTATCTCTCTGTGATTCTGAACAAAGCTGAGCCAAAGAAGGGATGTCAGTGGGAGAACACTGATCCTATAGTTAGATGGTACAGATAGAGAAAAGAAGGAAGGCAAAACTCTGTAAGAGTTGTAATTTGAGAGAAGAAAACTTTTAACTAGCAAAAGTGACTTAAAATGCTCAGGAAATAATCACTGGAAAGGACATTAGAGGAATAGGAGGTATTTAAGAAGAAAATTCAAGATGTTCCTGAACACAAGGCCAGGACTGTCACATCTGAAACCTCTGGATGAAAGGTGCATGCAGGATAAAATAAAGCTAAAAGGGCAAAGTGTATTTCAGACACCGAGATTTTAAAGCAGCAGAAACTCTGGAGTTTAGAGGGTGAAGAAATGTATGTAAAAGAGGGATTTGACCCATCATTTTGGTGCCAATCTAAAAAGATCCATGAAGTGAAATCCTGTCAAATACACATCCATTGCGGCTGAAATGTAAACAAAACAAAAGCACTGGATATACTCTGCGGGTCAGGCAGCATCTGTAGAAAAAGTCATTGTTTCAGCTTTGAGATCCTTCATCAGAACTGCTGAAGGCCTCAGACGAGATATGTTAACACAATTCACTTTATACTGATGTTACCAGACCCACTGAGCGATTCTGGCACATTCTGGTTTTATTTCAGAACCACAGGTTTTTTTTTAAATCTTCGTTTATTCTGTGAATGTGACAAGAGTTTCTGCCCCACTATCCTTTCAGGTAATGAGTCCTATATCCCCATCATCTGAGTGGGAAAAAAAATCCTCATCTCTACTCTCGTCCCTTTTTTTTTTGCTTTAAATCTGTGTCCCGTTTCTCTGAGCTGCAGTTTAGGGAAGTAGGTCTTTCCTATTTACTCATTTAGACCTCTCACGATTTTACGCTCTTCAATTAAATCTTCCCTCACCTTTCATTTCCAAACAACATAACTCTAATCTATTCAATCTTCACTGAAACCTAACCCTTTGATTCCTGAAACAGTTTTGGATCCAATTTCCACTCTTGAATCCCATAGGTTTTTATTCTATGTTTGATTTATGCTAAAATCCATGCAAGTTACACACATAATGTGGGTTATTAAGCTTCCCTTTTACCTCCTCAAGACAGAACTTTAATTGACTGTCCCTGATTCTGAATAAACATTTGTATATCCTTCAGAATGATACAATAACTCATTCACATCTGAAGTGAAGCTAACTAGTCTGTAATCTCAGTTATGACAGAAAGTCATAGACTTGAAGTGTTAACTCTAATTTTCTCTCTGTAGCTGCTGCCTGATCTGGTGAATATTTCCAGCATTTTTCCTTTTATTTCAGATTCCAATCATCTGCACGGTTTTTATTTTAGTTGATGTTTAATTATGTGACTTGTTTGTTCATTGATAAAACAAAAGTAGAACTTTATCGGACTTCCTGTTCTCTGCCACCAATCCAGTGGGCTTGGAAGATTGAAAAGACCAGTCTACATCATTCTCCCTGACTTCTTTCAAAAGCCTAGGATATATTTCATTTGGGCCTGGAGTTTGTATTTTCAAAGATGATAAACTTCCCACTCCCATTCTGTCCTTCCCACCTCTCCTAACTCTCCTTCCCTTTACCCCTCCTCCTCTCATCCATCACTTCTTGCCTTCCCCATCTCAAGCCATCCATCTCCCATTCCCTTCTGCCAACTTTACTCCCACTCTATGCCCTTTCTATTCCTAAATCTGCTCTCTTCTCTTCCCCTCTCCTAAATCACTTCCTCTGCATCTCATACTTTTCCTCCTCCCCTTCCTTTCCATACTCCACCTCTCCACAACTATTCCTTCTCCTCCACAACTCCTTTATCTTAATCCACCACCCTTTTCCCCATCCCTCTGACCTTCTTCAGCCTCCAGCCTCTCTTTCTGCTTCCTATCCATCTTTCTTTTTCTTTTCCCATGTGTATATCTCCAACCTTCCTCTCACTGCCTTCATTTTATTCCTTTCCCACCCCTAACATTTCTTCTTTGCGCTTCTCCATCCACCCCTTCTCTGCTTCCCCGCCTCCTCTTTCTTTTCCCCTCCCTCTTTTCCTTCCTCTCTCCCCCTCCTCTCCCTCCACCCCTATCCCTTTCTGCCCTCCCAATGAAGAACATAGGAAAAGTGAACATACACAGTCTTTTTTCTGAGTTTAGGAATCAAGAAAAAGAGGACATAGTTTTAAGGAGAGGGGGATAGATTTAATAGGAACCTGAGGGGCAACTTTTTCCATCTGGAGCATGGTCAGCATATGGAATGATCTGCCAGAAGAAGTGGTTGAGGCAAGTACATTGATAAGACACTTGAACAGATACATGGGTGGGAAAGCTATAGAGGTATGGATCTACTGCAGGGAAATGAGATAGTCTTAGTTGGGAATCTTGGATGACTTGTCCAGTTGGAATGAAGAGTCTGTCTATTTCAATAAGAGTCTGTAATGTTCATGACATTGGATTTATTGATTAGCATCAGTGATACTGTTGCCTAGATCTTAGGAGAACTTTTTTCTTGAAATAACTTTGGAATATTAGCATGCAATTTCTTGTGTTAGCCTAAGCAAATAGTTTGTACAAACTGCTCAAGGAACTAAGCTGTTCAGGTAGCATCTGTGAAAGAAGGTGGACAGTTGACAGTTTGGATTGAGACTGCTGGATTAGACTGTTTAATTATCATTTTCTTTGCATCTTTACAATCACTTATCTGCTTGTATTTTGTATAACTGCTTGCATACATGTAACTGTTTAGTATGTTTCCTAGTGGTCACAGTGTGTATATGCAGTTGTTCAGTGTGTCCCCTAGTGGGGTGGGGGGGGGGGGGTGGTTACAGTCCTTTGTAATGTTCCAGAAAATTACTTTGGTATTGCATAATTTTAATTGGGGCTATCTGATTGGTTAACTCTTATCTATGAATTTGAGAGGAATATTTCCTACCTATGGGGTATAAAGAGAGCTGAACCGTGGCACTTACATCTTTTGCTTCTCCTCTCCCTTCTGCTGCTAGGCTCAGCTCCTGTTAATGTCCATTCACTATTTGTTCTACTGACACTTAATAAAATTATCGTTAAGTAATCCAGGCCAGTCTTCGTGCACTGCCGCTGGTACCCCCGTCTCCCCTTCCCCCACCACCACTCCACAATCCCGTGTCTCTCAGGTCCCACCACCAGCTCCTGGGTCTTCGGAGATTCTATCTTCCTCTCACCCCACCATCCTTGAACTCCGCAAACCTCCCTTCTCCTCAGATACAATCAACCCTTCCCTCCCCCCGATCCCAGCTCTCATCCATGCTAGGTTTTCACCATCACCAATCTTCCCCTCTTGGAGGCAGTAAGGTCCACCTTTGTCCCCGTGCACCCACACCTCAGTGAGTAGGTTCCACTGTGACGCAGAGCTCTTCTTCCACCGCCTTAGTCTCCAAGCCTCCTCCTTTGGCAAGGGCTCTGCACCTACATTGATGACCCCTTCTCTTGTCTTCAACCCTCCTCCTCTCCCTGGTCTTCTGCCTGCTCTGGACCTTTTCATTGCCAAATGTCAATGGGATATTAACTGTCTAGACTTCAACACTCCTCTCTCCAATTCCAACCACTCCTTCCAAACGCTTGGCTCTCTGCTCCCTGCGCACTAATCTTAACCTCACCATCAAACCCGCAGTCTGGCATACTGAGGCCTTGCTGAGGCCCAGCGCTAACTCTCAGACACCTCCTCTTACTTACCCTTCATACAGGACCCCCCTAAGGAACACCAGGCCATTGTCTCCCACACCGTCACCAATGTTATTGACTCTGGTGATCTCCCATCCACCACCACCAACCTCATGGTTCCCACACCCCGCACCTCCAGTTTCTACCTCCTATCCAAGATCCACAAACCTGCTTGTCCAGGCAGACCCATTGTTTCAGCTTGTTCCTGTCCCACTGAACTCATATCAGCATACCTCAGCTCTGTTTTATCCCCCCTGGTTCCTAGCTACATCTGTGACACTTCACACTCTCTGGATCTTTTCAATGATTTCAGGTTCCCTGGCCCCCATCACCTTATTTTCACTATGGATACCCAGGCCCTATGTACCTCCATCCCCCACCAGGAAGGCCTCAAAGCTCTCAGTTTCTTTCTGGACACCAGACCTAACCAGTTCCCCTCCACCACCACCCTCCTCCACCTCATGGAACTTGTCCTCACTCTTAATAATTTCTCTTTTGTCTCTTTCCATTTTCTTCAAACAAAAGGGGTAGCCATGGGCACTCACATGGGTCCCAGCTATGCCTGCCTGTTTGTCAACTACGTGGAATAGTCTATGTTCCAAGCCTACACTGGTGACCGTCCCGCATTTTTCCTACGCTACATCGACAACTGCATTGGTGCTGCTTCCTGCACCCATGCTGAACTCGTTGTCTTCATCGACTTCGCCTCCAACTTCTACTCTACCCTCAAATTTACCCAGAACATTTCTGACACCTCCCTCCCCTTTCTCAATCTCACTGTCTCTATTTCCGGAGGCATCTTATCACCGATGTCTATTACAAACTCACGGACTCTTACAGCTACCTGGACTATCCCTCTTCCCACCCTGTCACTTTGAAAAATGCCGTCCATTTCTCTCAGTTCCTCCGTCCCCACCACATCTTTCAGGATGAGGCTTTTCATTCTAGAATGAAGGAGATGTCCTCGTCTTTCAAAGAAAGGAACTTCCCTTCCTCCATCATCAATGCTGCCCTCAATCACATCTCTTCCATGTCACGCACGTCTGCTCTTACTCCATCCTCCCGTCACCCTACCAGGGATAGGGTTGCTCCTGTCCTCACCTACTACCCCACCAGCCTCCGTATCCAGCACATAATACTCCAAAGCCTCCACCATCTCCAATGGAATCCCATCACAAGCACACCTTTCCCTCTCCCCCCACCCCCACTTTCTGCTTTCTGCAGGGATCACTCCCTATGCAACTCCCTTGTCCGTTCTTCCCTCCCCTCTGATCTCCCTCCTGGCACTTTTCCTTGCAAGTGGAACAAGTACTACACCTGCCTGAACATCTCCTCCCTCAGTACCACTCAGGGCCTTAAACAGTCCTTCCAGGTGAGGCGACACTTCATTTGTGAGTCTGTTGGGGTCATATGCTGTGTCCGGTGTTACCGGTGTGGCCTCCTGTATATCAGTGAGACCCAATGTAGATCGGGAGACCACTTCACCGAGCCCCTACGCTCTGTTCAACAAAACAAGTGGGATGTCCCATTTTAGTTCCACTTCCCATTCCGATATGTCCATCCACGGCCTCCTCCTCTGTCATGATGAGTCCACACTTCGGTCGGAGGAACAACATCTTGTATTCCATTTGGGCAGCCTCCAACCTGATGCCATGAACATATGAACATTGATTTCTCAAACTTCTGGTAATGGCCCCCTCCTTCACCAGTTCCCATCCATTTTTCCCTCTCATCTTATCTACTTGCCTTCCAATTGCCTACCTCTGATGCTCCTCCCCCCTTTACTTTCTTCCATGGTCTTCTGTCCCTTTCAACAATCAACTTCCCAGCTCTTTACGTCATCCGTCCCTCTTCATTTTCACCTATCACCTGGTGTTTCTCTCTCCCCTCTCCCACTTTTCAAATTGACTCCTTAAGCACTTTTTCCCAAGTTCTGATGAAGAGTCTTGGCCCAAACAGTTGACTGTTTATTCTTTTCCATAGATGCTGCCTGATCTGCAGAGTTCCTCCAGTATTTTGTGGGTGTTGCTCAGATTTCCAGCATCTGCAGATTTTCTCTTGTTTGTGATGATGAAGTAACAAGATTTGTGCCTCATTCCTGACTTCCAAAAGAACCTTTGAGTGAGCATCAGAATGCAAAAAAACTCTGCATCTGCATGGAAAATGTAGAGCAGAGACGCAAGTAAAGAGGTGCGCAGGATACGGACAGACAGTGACTGAGTGGATCCGGGAGAGGATACGGACTGACAGTGAGTGAGTGGGTCCGGGTGAGGATACGGACTGAGAGTGAGTGAGTGGATCTTGGGTGAGGAAACGGACTGACGAACAGTGAGTGAGTGGGTCCGGGTGAGGATACAGACTGACAGTGAGTGAGTGGGTCCGGGGGAGGATACGGACTGACAGTGAGTGATTGGGTCCGGGGGAGGAAACGGACTGACAGTGAGTGAGTGGATCAGGGTGAGGTTACGGACTGACAGTGAGTGATTGGGTCCGGGGGAGGATACGGACTGAGAGTGAGTGAGTGGATCTGGGGGAGGATACGGACAGACAGTGAGTGAGTGGATCCGGGGGAGGATACGGACTGACTGAGAGTGAGTGGGTCCGGGTGAGGATACGGACTGACAGTGAGTGAGTGGATCCGGGTGAGGATAAGACTGACGAACAGTGAGTGAGTGGATCCGGGTGAGGATATGGACTGACAGTGAGTGAGTGGATCAGGGTGACGATACGGACTGACAGTCAGTGAGTGGATCCGGTTGAGGATACGGACAGACAGTGAGTGAGTGGAGCCGGGGGAGGATACGGACTGACAGTGAGTGAGTGGGTCCGGGGGAGGATACGGACTGACAGTGAGTGAGTGGGTCCGGGTGAGGATATGGACTGACGAACAGTGAGTGAGTGGATCTGGGGGAGGATACGGACTGACAGTGAGTGAGTGGGTCCGGGTGAGGATACGGACTGACAGTGAGTGGTTGGATCCGGGTGAGGATACGGACTGACAGTGAGTGAGTGGAACCGGGTGAGATTACGGATTTTTGAACAGTGAGTGAGTGGATCCGGGGGAGGATACGGACTGACAGTGAGTGAGTGGATTCGGGTGAGGATACGGACTGTCAGTGAGTGAGTGGATCCAGGGGAGGATACGGACTGATGAACAGTGAGTGAGTGGGTCTGGGTGAGTATACGGACTGACATCGAGTGAGTGGATCAGGGTGAGGATACGGACTGAGAGTGAGTGAGTGGATCCAGGTGAGGATACGGACTGACAGTGAGTGAGTGGATCCGGGTGAGGATACGGACTGACAGTGAGTGGGTGGATGCGGGTGAGGATACGGACTGACAGTGAGTGGGTGGATCCAGGTGAGGATACGGATTGACGAACACTGAGTGAGTGTATCCGGGGGAGGATACGGACTGACAGTGAGTGGGTGGATCCGGGTGAGGATACGGACTGCCAGTGAGTGAGTGGATCCCTCTGAGGATACGGACTGACGAACAATGAGTGAGTGGATCCGGGTGAGGATACGGACTGGCGAACAGTGAGTGAGTGGATCCGGGTGAGGATACGGACTGGCGAACAGTGAGTGAGTGGATCCGGGTGAGGATACGGATGCCAGTGAGTGAGTGGATCCCGCTGAGGATACGGACCGACGAACAATGAGTGAGTGGATCCGGGGGAGGATACGGACTGACAGTTAGTGAGTGGATCTGTGTGAGGATACGGACTGACAGTGAGTGAGTGGAACCGGGTGAGGATACGGATTGTTGAACAGTGAGTGAGTGGATCCGGGGGAGGATACGGACTGACAGTGAGTGAGTGGATTCGGGTGAGGATACGGACTGTCAGTGAGTGAGTGGATCCAGGGGAGGATACGGACTGATGAACAGTGAGTGAGTGGGTCTGGGTGAGTATACGGACTGACATCGAGTGAGTGGATCAGGGTGAGGATACGGACTGAGAGTGAGTGAGTGGATCCAGGTGAGGAAACGGACTGACGAACAGTGAGTGAGTGGGTCCGGGTGAGGATACAGACTGACAGTGAGTGAGTGGGTCCGGGGGAGGATACGGACTGACAGTGAGTGATTGGGTCCGGGGGAGGAAACGGACTGACAGTGAGTGAGTGGATCAGGGTGAGGTTACGGACTGACAGTGAGTGATTGGGTCCGGGGGAGGATACGGACTGACAGTGAGTGAGTGGATCAGGGTGAGGATACGGACTGACAGTGAGTGATTGGGTCCGGGGGAGGAAACGGACTGACAGTGAGTGAGTAGGTCCGGGTGAGGATACGGACTGACAGTGAGTGAGTGGACCCGTGGGAGGATACGGACTGAGAGTGAGTGAGTGGATCTGGGGGAGTATACGGACTGAGAGTGAGTGAGTGGATCCAGGTGAGGATACGGACAGACAGTGAGTGAGTGGATCCGGGTGAGGATAAGACTGACGAACAGTGAGTGAGTGGATACGGACTGACAGTGAGTGAGTGGATCAGGGTGACGATACGGACAGACAGAGAGAGAGTGGAGCCGGGGGAGGATACGGATTGACAGTGAGTGAGTGGGTCCGGTGGAGGATACGGACTGACAGTGAGTGAGTGGGTCCGGGTGAGGATATGGACTGATGAACAGTGAGTGAGTGGATCCGGGGGAGGATACGGACTGACAGTGAGTGAGTGGGTCCGGGTGAGGATACGCACTGACAGTGAGTGGTTGGATCCGGGTGAGGATACGGACTGACAGTGAGTGAGTGGAACCGGGTGAGGATACGGATTGTTGAACAGTGAGTGAGTGGATCCGGGGGAGGATACGGACTGACAGTGAGTGAGTGGATCAGGGTGAGGATACGGACTGACAGTGAGTGAGTGGATCCAGGGGAGGATACGGACTCACAGTGAGTGAGTGCATCCGGGTGAGGTTACGGACTGACAGTGAGTGAGTGGATCCGGGTGAGGTTACGGATTGCTGAACAGTGAGTGAGTGGATCCGGGGGAGGATACGGACTGACAGTGAGAGAGTGGATTCGGGTGAGGATACGGACTGTCAGTGAGTGAGTGGATCCAGGGGAGGATACGGACTGATGAACAGTGAGTGAGTGGGTCTGGGTGAGTATACGGACTGACATCGAGTGAGTGGATCAGGGTGAGGATACGGACAGAGTGTGAGTGAGTGGATCCAGGTGAGGATACGGACTGACAGTCAGTGAGTGGATCCGGGTGAGGATACGGACTGACAGTAAGTGGGTGGATGCGGGTGAGGATACGGACTGACAGTGAGTGGGTGGATCCAGGTGAGGATACGGATTGACGAACACTGAGTGAGTGTATCCGGGGGAGGATACGGACTGACAGTGAGTGGGTGGATCCGGGTGAGGATACGGACTGACAGTGAGTGAGTGCATCCGGGTGAGGTTACGGATTGTTGAACAGTGAGTGAGTGGATCCGGGTGAGGATACGGACTCACAGTGAGTGAGTGGATCCGGGTGAGGATACGGACTGCCAGTGAGTGAGTGGATCCCGCTGAGGATACGGACTGACGAACAATGTGTGAGTGGATCCGGGGGAGGATACGGACTGGCGAACAGTGAGTGTGTGGATCCGGGTGAGGATACGGACTGGAGAACAGTGAGTGAGTGGATCCGGGTGAGGATACGAACTGGCGAACAGTGAGTGAGTGGATCCGGGTGAGGATACGGACTGGCGAACAGTGAGTGAGTGGATCCGGGTGAGGATACGGACTGGCGAACAGTGAGTGAGTGGGTCCGGGTGAGGATACGGACTGACAGTGAGTGAGTGGGTCCGGGGGAGGAAACGGACTGACAGTGAGTGAGTGGATCCGGGTGAGGATACGGACTGACAGTGAGTGAGTGGGTCCGGGTGGGGATACGGACTGACAGTGAGTGAGTGGGTCCGGGGGAGGAAACGGACTGACAGTGAGTGAGTGGATCCGGGTGAGGATATGGACTGACGAACAGTGAGTGAGTGGATCCGGGTGAGGAAACGGACTGACAGTGAGTGAGTGGATCCGGGTGAGGATATGGACTGACGAACAGTGAGTGAGTGGGTCCGGGTGAGGATACGGACTGACAGTGAGTGAGTGGGTCCGGGGGAGGAAACGGACTGACAGTGAGTGAGTGGATCAGGGTGAGGATACGGACTGACAGTGAGTGATTGGGTCCGGTGGAGGAAACGGACTGACAGTGAGTAAGTGGATCAGGGTGAGGAAACGGACTGACAGTGAGTGATTGGGTCTGGGGGAGGATACGGCCTGACAGTGAGTGAGTGGATCAGGGTGAGGATACGGACTGACAGTGAGTGAGTGGACCCGGGGGAGGATACGGACTGAGAGTGAGTGAGTGGATCTGGGGGAGGATACGGACAGACAGTGAGTGAGTGGATCCGGGGGAGGATACGGACTGACTGAGAGTGAGTGGATCCGGGTGAGGATAAGACTGACGAACAGTGAATGAGTGGATCCGGTTGAGGAGACGGACAGACAGTGAGTGAGTGGATCCGGGTGAGGATACGGACTGACAGTGAGTGAGTGTGTCCGGTTGAGGATACGGACTGACAGTGAGTGAGTGTGTCCGGGGGAGGATACGGACTGACAGTGAGTGAGTGGATCTGGGGGAGGATACGGACAGACAGTGAGTGAGTGGATCCGGGTGAGGATACGGACTGACAGTGAGTGAGTGTGTCCGGTTGAGGATACGGACTGACAGTGAGTGAGTGTGTCCGGGGGAGGATACGGACTGACAGTGAGTGAGTGGATCCGGGGGAGGATACGGACAGACAGTGAGAGAGTGGAGCCGGGGGAGGATACGGACTGACAGTGAGTGAGTGGATCCGGGTGATGATACGGACTGACAGTGAGTGAGTGGATCAGGGTGAGGATACGGACTGACAGTGAGTGAGTGGATCAGGGTGACGATACGGACTGACAGTCAGTGAGTGGGTCCGGGGGAGGAAACGGACTGACAGTGAGTGAGTGGGTCCGGGGGAGGATACGGACTGACTGAGAGTGAGTGGGTCCGGGTGAGGATACGGACTGACAGTGAGTGAGTGGATCCGGGTGAGGATAAGACTGACGAACAGTGAGTGAGTGGATCAGGGTGAGGATATGGACTGACGAACAGTGAGTGAGTGGAGCCGGGGGAGGATACGGACTGACAGTGAGAGAGTGGATCAGGGTGAGGATATGGACTGACGAACAGTGAGTGAGTGGAGCCGGGGGAGGTTACGGACTGACAGTGAGTGAGTGGATCCGGGTGAGGATACGGACTGACAGTGAGAGAGTGGATCAGGGTGAGGATATGGACTGACGAATAGTGAGTGAGTGGAGCCGGGGGAGGATACGGACTGACAGTGAGTGAGTGGATCCGGGTGAGGATACGGACTGACATTGAGTGAGTGGATCAGGGTGAGGATACGGACTGAGAGTGAGTGAGTGGATCCAGGTGAGGATACGGACTGACAGTGAGTGAGTGGATCCGGGTGAGGATACGGACTGACAGTGAGTGAGTGCATCCGGGTGAGGTTACGGATTGTTGAACAGTGAGTGAGTGGATCCGGGTGAGGATACGGACTCACAGTGAGTGAGTGGATCCGGGTGAGGATACAGACTGCCAGTGAGTGAGTGGATCCCGCTGAGGATACGGACTGACGAACAATGTGTGAGTGGATCCGGGGGAGGATACGGACTGGCGAACAGTGAGTGTGTGGATCCGGGTGAGGATACGGACTGGAGAACAGTGAGTGAGTGGATCCGGGTGAGGATACGAACTGGCGAACAGTGAGTGAGTGGTTCCGGGTGAGGATACGGACTGGCGAACAGTGAGTGAGTGGATCCGGGTGAGGATACGGACTGGCGAACAGTGAGTGAGTGGGTCCGGGTGAGGATACGGACTGACAGTGAGTGAGTGGGTCCGGGGGAGGAAACGGACTGACAGTGAGTGAGTGGATCCGGGTGAGGATACGGACTGACAGTGAGTGAGTGGGTCCGGGTGGGGATACGGCCTGACAGTGAGTGAGTGGATCAGGGTGAGGATACGGACTGACAGTGAGTGAGTGGACCCGGGGGAGGATACGGACTGAGAGTGAGTGAGTGGATCTGGGGGAGGATACGGACAGACAGTGAGTGAGTGGATCCGGGGGAGGATACGGACTGACTGAGAGTGAGTGGATCCGGGTGAGGATAAGACTGACGAACAGTGAATGAGTGGATCCGGTTGAGGAGACGGACAGACAGTGAGTGAGTGGATCCGGGTGAGGATACGGACTGACAGTGAGTGAGTGTGTCCGGTTGAGGATACGGACTGACAGTGAGTGAGTGTGTCCGGGGGAGGATACGGACTGACAGTGAGTGAGTGGATCTGGGGGAGGATACGGACAGACAGTGAGTGAGTGGATCCGGGTGAGGATACGGACTGACAGTGAGTGAGTGTGTCCGGTTGAGGATACGGACTGACAGTGAGTGAGTGTGTCCGGGGGAGGATACGGACTGACAGTGAGTGAGTGGATCCGGGGGAGGATACGGACAGACAGTGAGAGAGTGGAGCCGGGGGAGGATACGGACTGACAGTGAGTGAGTGGATCCGGGTGATGATACGGACTGACAGTGAGTGAGTGGATCAGGGTGAGGATACGGACTGACAGTGAGTGAGTGGATCAGGGTGACGATACGGACTGACAGTCAGTGAGTGGGTCCGGGGGAGGAAACGGACTGACAGTGAGTGAGTGGGTCCGGGGGAGGATACGGACTGACTGAGAGTGAGTGGGTCCGGGTGAGGATACGGACTGACAGTGAGTGAGTGGATCCGGGTGAGGATAAGACTGACGAACAGTGAGTGAGTGGATCAGGGTGAGGATATGGACTGACGAACAGTGAGTGAGTGGAGCCGGGGGAGGATACGGACTGACAGTGAGAGAGTGGATCAGGGTGAGGATATGGACTGACGAACAGTGAGTGAGTGGAGCCGGGGGAGGTTACGGACTGACAGTGAGTGAGTGGATCCGGGTGAGGATACGGACTGACAGTGAGAGAGTGGATCAGGGTGAGGATATGGACTGACGAATAGTGAGTGAGTGGAGCCGGGGGAGGATACGGACTGACAGTGAGTGAGTGGATCCGGGTGAGGATACGGACTGACATTGAGTGAGTGGATCAGGGTGAGGATACGGACTGAGAGTGAGTGAGTGGATCCAGGTGAGGATACGGACTGACAGTGAGTGAGTGGATCCGGGTGAGGATACGGACTGACAGTGAGTGAGTGCATCCGGGTGAGGTTACGGATTGTTGAACAGTGAGTGAGTGGATCCGGGTGAGGATACGGACTCACAGTGAGTGAGTGGATCCGGGTGAGGATACGGACTGCCAGTGAGTGAGTGGATCCCGCTGAGGATACGGACTGACGAACAATGTGTGAGTGGATCCGGGGGAGGATACGGACTGGCGAACAGTGAGTGTGTGGATCCGGGTGAGGATACGGACTGGAGAACAGTGAGTGAGTGGATCCGGGTGAGGATACGAACTGGCGAACAGTGAGTGAGTGGTTCCGGGTGAGGATACGGACTGGCGAACAGTGAGTGAGTGGATCCGGGTGAGGATACGGACTGGCGAACAGTGAGTGAGTGGGTCCGGGTGAGGATACGGACTGACAGTGAGTGAGTGGGTCCGGGGGAGGAAACGGACTGACAGTGAGTGAGTGGATCCGGGTGAGGATACGGACTGACAGTGAGTGAGTGGGTCCGGGTGGGGATACGGACTGACAGTGAGTGAGTGGGTCCGGGGGAGGAAACGGACTGACAGTGAGTGAGTGGGTCCGGGGGAGGAAACGGACTGGCAGTGAGTGAGTGGATCAGGGTGAGGATACGGACTGAGAGTGAGTGAGTGGATCTGGGGGAGAATACGGACAGACAGTGAGTGAGTGGATCCGGGGGAGGATACGGACTGACTGAGAGTGAGTGGGTCCGGGTGAGGATACGGACTGACAGTGAGTGTGTGGATCCGGGTGAGGATAAGACTGACGAACAGTGAGTGAGTGGATCCGGGTGAGGATATGGACTGACAGTGAGTGAGTGGATCAGGGTGACGATACGGACTGACAGTCAGTGAGTGGAGCCGGGGGAGGATACGGATTGACAGTGAGTGAGTGGGTCCGGGGGAGGATACGGACTCACAGTGAGTGAGTGGATCCGGGTGAGGATACAGACTGACGAACAATGTGTGAGTGGATCCGGGGGAGGATACGGACTGGCGAACAGTGAGTGTGTGGATCCGGGTGAGTATACGGACTGGAGAACAGTGAGTGAGTGGATCCGGGTGAGGATACGAACTGGCGAACAGTGAGTGAGTGGATCCGGGTGAGGATACGGACTGGCGAACAGTGAGTGAGTGGAGCCGGGGGAGGATACGGACTGACAGTGAGAGAGTGGATCAGGGTGAGGATATGGACTGACGAACAGTGAGTGAGTGGAGCCGGGGGAGGATACGGACTGACAGTGAGTGAGTGGATCCGGGTGAGGATACGGACTGACAGTGAGAGAGTGGATCAGGGTGAGGATATGGACTGACGAACAGTGAGTGAGTGGAGCCGGGGGAGGATACGGACTGACAGTGAGTGAGTGGATTCGGGTGAGGATACGGACTGACAGTGAGTGAGTGGATCAGGGTGAGGATACGGACTGATGAACAGTGAGTGAGTGGGTATGGGTGAGTATACGGACTGACATCGAGTGAGTGGATCAGGGTGAGGATACGGACTGAGAGTGAGTGAGTGGATCCAGGTGAGGATACGGACTGACAGTGAGTGAGTGGATCCGGGTGAGGATACGGACTGACAGTGAGTGGGTGGATGCGGGTGAGGATACGGACTGACAGTGAGTGGGTGTATCCAGGTGAGGATACGGATTGACGAATACTGAGTGAGTGTATCCGGGGGAGGATACGGACTGACAGTGAGTGGGTGGATCCGGGTGAGGATACGGACTGCCAGTGAGTGAGTGGATCCCTCTGAGGATACGGACTGACGAACAATGAGTGAGTGGATCCGGGTGAGGATACGGACTGGCGAACAGTGAGTGAGTGGATCCGGGTGAGGATACGGACTGGCGAACAGTGAGTGAGTGGATCCGGGTGAGGATACGGACTGCCAGTGAGTGAGTGGATCCCGCTGAGGATACGGACCGACGAACAATGAGTGAGTGGATCCGGGGGAGGATACGGACTCACAGTTAGTGAGTGGATCCGGGGGAGGGTACGGACTGACAGTTAGTGAGTGGATCTGTGTGAGGATACGGATTGTTGAACAGTGAGTGAGTGGATCCGGGTGAGGATACGGACTGACAGTGAGTGAGTGGAACCGGGTGAGGATACGGATTGTTGAACAGTGAGTGAGTGGATCCGGGGGAGGATACGGACTGACAGTGAGTGAGTGGATTAGGGTGAGGATACGGACTGTCAGTGAGTGAGTGGATCCAGGGGAGGATACGGACTGATGAACAGTGAGTGAGTGGGTCTGGGTGAGTATACGGACTGACATCGAGTGAGTGGATCAGGGTGAGGATACGGACTGAGAGTGAGTGAGTGGATCCAGGTGAGGATACAGACTGACAGTGAGTGAGTGGATCCGGGTGAGGATACGGACTGACAGTGAGTGGGTGGATGCGGGTGAGGATACGGACTGACAGTGAGTGGGTGTATCCAGGTGAGGATACGGATTGACGAACACTGAGTGAGTGTATCCGGGGGAGGATACGGACTGACAGTGAGTGGGTGGATCCGGGTGAGGATACGGACTGACAGTGAGTGAGTGGATCCGGGTGAGGATACGGACTGCCAGTGAGTGAGTGGATCCCTCTGAGGATACGGACTGACGAAGAATGAGTGAGTGGATCCGGGTGAGGATACGGACTGGCGAACAGTGAGTGAGTGGATCCGGGTGAGGATACGGACTGGCGAACAGTGAGTGAGTGGATCCGGGTGAGGATACGGACTGCCAGTGAGTGAGTGGATCCCGCTGAGGATACGGACCGACGATCAATGAGTGAGTGGATCCGGGGGAGGATACGGACTCACAGTTAGTGAGTGGATCCGGGGGAGGGTACGGACTGACAGTTAGTGAGTGGATCTGTGTGAGGATACGGACTGACGGTTAGTGAGTGGAACAGGGTGTGGATACGGACTGACAGTGAGTGAGTGGATCCAGGTGAGGACACGGACTGGCACTGAGTGAGTAGATCCGGGTGCGGATACGGACTGAGAGTGAGTGAGTGGATCTGGGGGAGGATACGGACAGACAGTGAGTGAGTGGATCCGGGGGAGGATACGGACTGACTGAGAGTGAGTGGGTCCGGTTGAGGATACGGACTGACAGTGAGTGAGTGGATCCGGGTGAGGATAAGACTGACGAACAGTGAGTGAGTGGATCCGGGTGAGGATATGGACTGACAGTGAGTGAGTGGATCAGGGTGACGATACGGACTGACAGTCAGTGAGTGGATCCGGTTGAGGATACGGACAGACAGTGAGTGAGTGGAGCCGGGGGAGGATACGGACTGACAGTGAGTGAGTGGGTCCGGGGGAGGATACGGACTGACAGTGAGTGAGTGGGTCCGAGTGAGGATATGGACTGACGAACAGTGAGTGTGTGGATCCGGGGGAGGATACGGACTGACAGTGAGTGAGTGGGTCCGGGTGAGGATACGGACTGACAGTGAGTGAGTGGATCTGGGGGTGGATACGGACAGACAGTGAGTGAGTGGATCCGGGGGAGGATACGGACAGACAGTGAGTGAGTGGGTCCGGGTGAGGATACGGACTGACTGAGAGTGAGTGGGTCCGGGTGAGGATAAGACTGACGAACAGTGAGTGAGTGGATCCGGGTGAGGATATGGACTGACAGTGAGTGAGTGGATCAGTGTGACGATACGGACTGACAGTCAGTGAGTGGATCCGGTTGAGGATACGGACTGACAGTGAGTGAGTGGGTCCGGGGGAGGATACGGACTGACAGTGAGTGAGTGGATCCGGGGGAGGATACGGACAGACAGTGAGAGAGTGGAGCCGGGGGAGGATACGGACTGACAGTGAGTGAGTGGATCCGGGTGAGTATACGGACTGACAGTGAGTGAGTGGATCAGGGTGAGGATACGGACTGACAGTGAGTGAGTGGATCAGGGTGACGATACGGACTGACAGTCAGTGAGTGGGTCCGGGGGAGGAAACGGACTGACAGTCAGTGAGTGGGTCCGGGGGAGGATACGGACTGACTGAGAGTGAGTGGGTCCGGGTGAGGATACGGACTGACAGTGAGTGAGTGGGTCCGGGTGAGGATAAGACTGACGAACAGTGAGTGAGTGGATCAGGGTGAGGATATGGACTGACGAACAGTGAGTGAGTGGAGCCGGGGGAGGATACGGACCGACAGTGAGAGAGTGGATCAGGGTGAGGATATGGACTGACGAACACTGAGTGAGTGGAGCCGGGGGAGGATACGGACTGACAGTGAGTGAGTGGATCCGGGTGAGGATACGGACTGACAGTGAGAGAGTGGATCAGGGTGAGGATATGGACTGACGAACAGTGAGTGAGTGGAGCCGGGGGAGGATACGGACTGACAGTGAGTGAGTGGATCCGGGTGAGGATACGGACTGACATCGAGTGAGTGGATCAGGGTGAGGATACGGACTGAGAGTGAGTGAGTGGATCCAGGTAAGGATACGGACTGACAGTGAGTGAGTGGATCCAGGTGAGGATACGGACTGACAGTGAGTGGGAGGATGCGGGTGAGGATACGGACTGACAGTGAGTGGGTGTATCCAGGTGAGGATACGGATTGACGAACACTGAGTGAGTGTATCTGGGGGAGGATACGGACTGACAGTGAGTGGGTGGATCCGGGTGAGGATACGGACTGCCAGTGAGTGAGTGGATCCCTCTGAGGATACGGACTGACGAACAATGAGTGAGTGGATCCGGGTGAGGATACGGACTGGCGAACAGTGAGTGAGTGGATCCGGGTGAGGATACGGACTGGCGAACAGTGAGTGAGTGGATCCGGGTGAGGATACGGACTGCCAGTGAGTGAGTGGATCCCGCTGAGGATACGGACCGACGAACAATGAGTGAGTGGATCCGGGGGAGGATACGGACTCACAGTTAGTGAGTGGATCCGGGGGAGGGTACGGACTGACAGTTAGTGAGTGGATCTGTGTGAGGATACGGATTGTTGAACAGTGAGTGAGTGGAACCGGGTGAGGATACGGATTGTTGAACAGTGAGTGAGTGGATCCGGGGGAGGATACGGACTGACAGTGAGTGAGTGGATTCGGGTGAGGATACGGACTGTCAGTGAGTGAGTGGATCCAGGGGAGGATACGGACTGATGAACAGTGAGTGAGTGGGTCTGGGTGAGTATACGGACTGACATCGAGTGAGTGGATCAGGGTGAGGATACGGACTGAGAGTGAGTGAGTGGATCCAGGTGAGGATACAGACTGACAGTGAGTGAGTGGATCCGGGTGAGGATACGGACTGACAGTGAGTGGGTGGATGCGGGTGAGGATACGGACTGACAGTGAGTGGGTGTATCCAGGTGAGGATACGGATTGACGAACACTGAGTGAGTGTATCCGGGGGAGGATACGGACTGACAGTGAGTGGGTGGATCCGGGTGAGGATACGGACTGACAGTGAGTGAGTGGATCCGGGTGAGGATACGGACTGCCAGTGAGTGAGTGGATCCCTCTGAGGATACGGACTGACGAAGAATGAGTGAGTGGATCCGGGTGAGGATACGGACTGGCGAACAGTGAGTGAGTGGATCCGGGTGAGGATACGGACTGGCGAACAGTGAGTGAGTGGATCCGGGTGAGGATACGGACTGCCAGTGAGTGAGTGGATCCCGCTGAGGATACGGACCGACGATCAATGAGTGAGTGGATCCGGGGGAGGATACGGACTCACAGTTAGTGAGTGGATCCGGGGGAGGGTACGGCCTGACAGTTAGTGAGTGGATCTGTGTGAGGATACGGACTGACGGTTAGTGAGTGGAACAGGGTGTGGATACGGACTGACAGTGAGTGAGTGGATCCAGGTGAGGACACGGACTGGCACTGAGTGAGTAGATCCGGGTGCGGATACGGACTGAGAGTGAGTGAGTGGATCTGGGGGAGGATACGGACAGACAGTGAGTGAGTGGATCCGGGGGAGGATACGGACTGACTGAGAGTGAGTGGGTCCGGTTGAGGATACGGACTGACAGTGAGTGAGTGGATCCGGGTGAGGATAAGACTGACGAACAGTGAGTGAGTGGATCCGGGTGAGGATATGGACTGACAGTGAGTGAGTGGATCAGGGTGACGATACGGACTGACAGTCAGTGAGTGGATCGGGTTGAGGATACGGACAGACAGTGAGTGAGTGGAGCCGGGGGAGGATACGGACTGACAGTGAGTGAGTGGGTCCGGGGGAGGATACGGACTGACAGTGAGTGAGTGGGTCCGGGTGAGGATATGGACTGACGAACAGTGAGTGAGTGGATCCGTGGGAGGATACGGACTGACAGTGAGTGAGTGGGTCCGGGTGAGGATACGGACTGACAGTGAGTGAGTGGATCCGGGTGAGGATACGGACTGACAGTGAGTGGGTGGATGCGGGTGAGGATACGGACTGACAGTGAGTGGGTGTATCCAGGTGAGGATACGGATTGACGAACACTGAGTGAGTGTATCCGGGGGAGGATACGGACTGACAGTGAGTGGGTGGATCCGGGTGAGGATACTGACTGACAGTGAGTGAGTGGATCCGGGTGAGGATACGGACTGCCAGTGAGTGAGTGGATCCCCTGAGGATACGGACTGACGAAGAATGAGTGAGTGGATCCGGATGAGGATACGGACTGGCGAACAGTGAGTGAGTGGATCCGGGTGAGGATACGGACTGGCGAACAGTGAGTGAGTGGATCCGGGTGAGGATACGGACTGCCAGTGAGTGAGTGGATCCAGCTGAGGATACGGACCGACGAACAATGAGTGAGTGGATCCGGGGGAGGATACGGACTCACAGTTAGTGAGTGGATCCGGGGGAGGGTACGGACTGACAGTTAGTGAGTGGATCTGTGTGAGGATACGGACTGACGGTTAGTGAGTGGAACAGGGTGTGGATACGGACTGACAGTGAGTGAGTGGATCCAGGTGAGGACACGGACTGATACTGAGTGAGTGGATCCGGGTGCGGATACGGACAGACAGTGAGTGAGTGGGTCCGGGTGAGGATACGGACTGACAGTGAGTGGTTGGATCCGGGTGAGGATACGGACTGACAGTGAGTGAGTGGAACCGGGTGAGGTTACGGATTTTTGAACAGTGAGTGAGTGGATCCGGGGGAGGATACGGACTGACAGTGAGTGAGTGGGTCCGGGTGAGGATACGGACTGACAGTGAGTGGTTGGATCCGGGTGAGGATACGGACTGACAGTGAGTGAGTGGAACCGGGTGAGGTTACGGATTTTTGAACAGTGAGTGAGTGGATCCGGGGGAGGATACGGACTGACAGTGAGTGAGTGGATTCGGGTGAGGATACGGACTGTCAGTGAGTGAGTGGATCCAGGGGAGGATACGGACTGATGAACAGTGAGTGAGTGGATCCGGGTGAGGATACGGACTGGCGAACAGTGAGTGAGTTGGTCCGGGTGAGGATACGGACTGACAGTGAGTGAGTGGGTCCGGGGGAGGAAACGGACTGACAGTGAGTGAGTGGATCCGGGTGAGGATACGGACTGACAGTGAGTGAGTGGGTCCGGCTGGGGATACGGACTGACAGTGAGTGAGTGGGTCCGGGGGAGGAAACGGACTGACAGTGAGTAAGTGGATCAGGGTGAGGAAACGGACTGACAGTGAGTGATTGGGTCCGGGGGAGGATACGGACTGACAGTGAGTGAGTGGATCAGGGTGAGGATACGGACTGACAGTGAGTGATTGGGTCCGGGGGAGGAAACAGACTGACAGTGAGTGAGTGGGTCCGGGTGAGGATACGGACTGACAGTGAGTGAGTGGACCCGGGGGAGGATACGGACTGAGAGTGAGTGAGTGGATCTGGGGGAGAATACGGACAGTCAGTGAGTGAGTGGATCGGGGGGAGGATACGGACTGACTGAGAGTGAGTGGGTCCGGGTGAGGATACGGACTGACAGTGAGTGAGTGGATCCAGGGGAGGATACGGACTGATGAACAGTGAGTGAGTGGGTCTGGGTGAGTATACGGACTGACATCGAGTGAGTGGATCAGGGTGAGGATACGGACTGAGAGTGAGTGAGTGGATCCAGGTGAGGATACAGACTGACAGTGAGTGAGTGGATCCGGGTGAGGATACGGACTGACAGTGAGTGGGTGGATCCGGGTGAGGATACGGACTGACAATGAGTGAGTGGATCCGGGTGAGGATACGGACTGCCAGTGAGTGAGTGGATCCCTCTGAGGATACGGACTGACGAAGAATGAGTGAGTGGATCCGGGTGAGGATACGGACTGGCGAACAGTGAGTGAGTGGATCCGGGTGAGGATACGGACTGGCGAACAGTGAGTGAGTGGATCCGGGTGAGGATACGGACTGCCAGTGAGTGAGTGGATCCCGCTGAGGATACGGACCGACGATCAATGAGTGAGTGGATCCGGGGGAGGATACGGACTCACAGTTAGTGAGTGGATCCGGGGGAGGGTACGGACTGTCAGTTAGTGAGTGGATCTGTGTGAGGATACGGACTGACGGTTAGTGAGTGGAACAGGGTGTGGATACGGACTGACAGTGAGTGAGTGGATCCAGGTGAGGACACGGACTGGCACTGTGTGAGTGGATCCCGGTGCGGATACGGACTGAGAGTGAGTGAGTGGATCTGGGGGAGGATACGGACAGACAGTGAGTGAGTGGATCCGGGGGAGGATACGGACTGACTGAGAGTGAGTGGGTCCGGGTGAGGATACGGACTGACAGTGAGTGAGTGGATCCGGGTGAGGATAAGACTGACGAACAGTGAGTGAGTGGATCCGGGTGAGGATATGGACTGACAGTGAGTGAGTGGATCAGGGTGACGATACGGACTGACAGTCAGTGAGTGGATCCGGTTGAGGGTACGGACAGACAGTGAGTGAGTGAAGCCGGGGGAGGATACGGACTGACAGTGAGTGAGTGGTTCCGGGGGAGGATACGGACTGACAGTGAGTGAGTGGGTCCGGGTGAGGATATGGACTGACGAACAGTGAGTGAGTGGATCCGGGGGAGGATACGGACTGACAGTGAGTGAGTGGGTCCGGGTGAGGATACGGACTGACAGTGAGTGGTTGGATCCGGGTGAGGATACGGACTGACAGTGAGTGAGTGGAACCGGGTGAGGTTACGGATTTTTGAACAGTGAGTGAGTGGATCCGGGGGAGGATACGGACTGACAGTGAGTGAGTGGATTCGGGTGAGGATACGGACTGTCAGTGAGTGAGTGGATCCAGGGGAGGATACGGACTGATGAACAGTGAGTGAGTGGATCCGGGTGAGGATACGGACTGGCGAACAGTGAGTGAGTGGTTCCGGGTGAGGATACGGACTGACAGTGAGTGAGTGGGTCCGGGGGAGGAAACGGACTGACAGTGAGTGAGAGGATCCGGGTGAGGATACGGACTGACAGTGAGTGAGTGGGTCCGGCTGGGGATACGGACTGACAGTGAGTGAGTGGGTCCGGGGGAGGAAACGGACTGACAGTGAGTGAGTGGGTCCGGGGGAGGAAACGGACTGACAGTGAGTGAGTGGATCAGGGTGAGGATACGGACTGACAGTGAGTGATTGGGTCCGGGGGAGGAAACGGACTGACAGTGAGTAAGTGGATCAGGGTGAGGAAACGGACTGACAGTGAGTGATTGGGTCCGGGGGAGGATACGGACTGACAGTGAGTGAGTGGATCAGGGTGAGGATACGGACTGACAGTGAGTGATTGGGTCCGGGGGAGGAAACAGACTGACAGTGAGTGAGTGGGTCAGGGTGAGGATACGGACTGACAGTGAGTGAGTGGATCCGGGGGAGGATACGGACTGAGAGTGAGTGAGTGGATCCGGGGGAGAATACGGACAGACAGTGAGTGAGTGGATCGGGGGGAGGATACGGACTGACTGAGAGTGAGTGGGTCCGGGTGAGGATACGGACTGACAGTGAGTGAGTGGATCCGGGTGAGGATAAGACTGACGAACAGTGAGTGAGTGGATCAGGGTGACGATACGGACTGACAGTCAGTGAGTGGAGCCGGGGGAGGATACGGATTGACAGTGAGTGAGTGGGTCCGGGGGAGGATACGGACTGACAGTGAGTGAGTGGGTCCGGGTGAGGATATGGACTGATGAACAGTGAGTGAGTGGATCCGGGGGAGGATACGGACTGACAGTGAGTGAGTGGGTCCGGGTGAGGATACGCACTGACAGTGAGTGGTTGGATCCGGGTGAGGATACGGACTGACAGTGAGTGAGTGGAACCGGGTGAGGATACGGATTGTTGAACAGTGAGTGAGTGGATCCAGGGGAGGATACGGACTCACAGTGAGTGAGTGCATCCGGGTGAGGTTACGGATTGCTGAACAGTGAGTGAGTGGATCCGGGGGAGGATACGGACTGACAGTCAGTGAGTGGATTCGGGTGAGGATACGGACTGTCAGTGAGTGAGTGGATCCAGGGGAGGATACGGACTGATGAACAGTGAGTGAGTGGGTCTGGGTGAGTATACGGAGTGACATCGAGTGAGTGGATCAGGCTGAGGATACGGACTGAGTGTGAGTGAGTGGATCCAGGTGAGGATACGGACTGACAGTCAGTGAATGGATCCGGGTGAGGATACGGACTGACAGTAAGTGGGTGGATGCGGGTGAGGATACGGACTGACAGTGAGTGGGTGGATCCAGGTGAGGATACGGATTGACGAACACTGAGTGAGTGTATCCGGGGGAGGATACGGACTGACAGTGAGTGGGTGGATCCGGGTGAGGATACGGACTGACAGTGAGTGAGTGCATCCGGGTGAGGTTACGGATTGTTGAACAGTGAGTGAGTGGATCCGGGTGAGGATACGGACTCACAGTGAGTGAGTGGATCTGGGTGAGGATACGGACTGCCAGTGAGTGAGAGGATCCCGCTGAGGATACGGACTGACGAACAATGTGTGAGTGGATCCGGGGGAGGATACGGACTGGCGAACAGTGAGTGTGTGGATCCGGGTGAGGATACGGACTGGAGAACAGTGAGTGAGTGGATCCGGGTGAGGATACGAACTGGCGAACAGTGAGTGAGTGGATCCGGGTGAGGATACGGACTGGCGAACAGTGAGTGAGTGGATCCGGGTGAGGATACGGACTGGCGAACAGTGAGTGAGTGGGTCCGGGTGAGGATACGGACTGACAGTGAGTGAGTGGGTCCGGTGGAGGAAACGGACTGACAGTGAGTGAGTGGTTCCGGGTGAGGATACGGACTGACAGTGAGTGAGTGGGTCCGGGTGGGGATACGGACTGACAGTGAGTGAGTGGGTCCGGGGGAGGAAACGGACTGACAGTGAGTGAGTGGGTCCGGGGGAGGAAACAGACTGACAGTGAGTGAGTGGATCAGGGTGAGGATACGGACTGACAGTGAGTGATTGGGTCCGGGGGAGGAAACGGACTGACAGTGAGTAAGTGGATCAGGGTGAGGAAACGGACTGACAGTGAGTGATTGGGTCCGGGGGAGGATACGGACTGACAGTGAGTGAGTGGATCAGGGTGAGGATACGGACTGACAGTGAGTGATTGGGTCCGGGGGAGGAAACAGACTGACAGTGAGTGAGTGGGTCCGGGGGAGGATACGGACTGACAGTGAGTGAGTGGACCCGGGGGAGGATACGGACTGAGAGTGAGTGAGTGGATCTGGGGGAGGATACGGACAGACAGTGAGTGAGTGGATCCGGGGGAGGATACGGACAGACAGTGAGTGAGTGGGTCCGGGTGAGGATACGGACTGACTGAGAGTGAGTGGGTCCGGGTGAGGATAAGACTGACGAACATTGAGTCAGTGGATCCGGGTGAGGATATGGACTGACAGTGAGTGAGTGGATCAGGGTGACGATACGGACTGACAGTCAGTGAGTGGATCCGGTTGAGGATACGGACTGACAGTGAGTGAGTGGGTCCGGGGGAGGATATGGACTGACAGTGAGTGAGTGGATCCGGGGGAGGATACGGACAGACAGTGAGAGAGTGGAGCCGGGGGAGGATACGGACTGACAGTGAGTGAGTGGATCCGGGTGAGGATACGGACTGACAGTGAGTAAGTGGATCAGGGTGAGGATACGGACTGACAGTGAGTGAGTGGATCAGGGTGACGATACGGACTGACAGTCAGTGAGTGGGTCCGGGGGAGGAAACGGACTGACAGTCAGAGAGTGGGTCCGGGGGAGGATACGGACTGACTGAGAGTGAGTGGGTCCGGGTGAGGATACGGACTGACAGTGAGTGAGTGGGTCCGGGTGAGGATAAGACTGACGAACAGTGAGTGAGTGGATCAGGGTGAGGATATGGACTGACGAACAGTGAGTGAGTGGAGCCGGGGGAGGATACGGACTGACAGTGAGAGAGTGGATCAGGGTGAGGATATGGACTGACGAACAGTGAGTGAGTGGAGCCGGGGGAGGATACGGACTGACAGTGAGTGAGTGGATCCGGGTGAGGATACGGACTGACAGTGAGAGAGTGGATCAGGGTGAGGATATGGACTGACGAACAGTGAGTGAGTGGAGCCGGGGGAGGATACGGACTGACAGTGAGTGAGTGGATCCGGGTGAGGATACGGACTGACATCGAGTGAGTGGATCAGGGTGAGGATACGGACTGAGAGTGAGTGAGTGGATCCAGGTGAGGATACGGACTGACAGTGAGTGAGTGGATCCGGGTGAGGATACGGACTGACAGTGAGTGGGTGGATGCGGGTGAGGATACGGACTGACAGTGAGTGGGTGTATCCAGGTGAGGATACGGATTGACGAACACTGAGTGAGTGTATCCGGGGGAGGATACGGACTGACAGTGAGTGGGTGGATCCGGGTGAGGATACGGACTGCCAGTGAGTGAGTGGATCGCTCTGAGGATACGGACTGACGAACAATGAGTGAGTGGATCCGGGTGAGGATACGGACTGGCGAACAGTGAGTGAGTGGATCCGGGTGAGGATACGGACTGGCGAACTGTGAGTGAGTGGATCCGGGTGAGGATACGGACTGCCAGTGAGTGAGTGGATCCCGCTGAGGATACGGACCGACGAACAATGAGTGAGTGGATCCAGGGGAGGATACGGACTCACAGTTAGTGAGTGGATCCGGGGGAGGGTACGGACTGACAGTTAGTGAGTGGATCTGTGTGAGGATACGGATTGTTGAACAGTGAGTGAGTGGATCCGGGTGAGGATATGGACTGACAGTGAGTGAGTGGAACCGGGTGAGGATACGGATTGTTGAACAGTGAGTGAGTGGATCCGGGGGAGGATACGGACTGACAGTGAGTGAGTGGATTCGGGTGAGGATACGGACTGTCAGTGAGTGAGTGGATCCAGGGGAGGATACGGACTGATGAACAGTGAGTGAGTGGGTCTGGGTGAGTATACGGACTGACATCGAGGGAGTGGATCAGGGTGAGGATACGGACTGAGAGTGAGTGAGTGGATCCAGGTGAGGATACAGACTGACAGTGAGTGAGTGGATCCGGGTGAGGATACGGACTGACAGTGAGTGGGTGGATGCGGGTGAGGATACGGACTGACAGTGAGTGGGTGTATCCAGGTGAGGATACGGATTGACGAACACTGAGTGAGTGTATCCGGGGGAGGATACGGACTGACAGTGAGTGGGTGGATCCGGGTGAGGATACGGACTGACAGTGAGTGAGTGGATCCGGGTGAGGATACGGACTGCCAGTGAGTGAGTGGATCCCTCTGAGGATATGGACTGACGAAGAATGAGTGAGTGGATCCGGGTGAGGATACGGACTGGCGAACAGTGAGTGAGTGGATCCGGGTGAGGATACGGACTGGCGAACAGTGAGTGAGTGGATCCGGGTGAGGATACGGACTGCCAGTGAGTGAGTGGATCCCGCTGAGGATATGGACCGACGAACAATGAGTGAGTGGATCCGGGGGAGGATACGGACTCACAGTTAGTGAGTGGATCCGGGGGAGGGTACGGACTGACAGTTAGTGAGTGGATCTGTGTGAGGATACGGACTGACGGTTAGTGAGTGGAACAGGGTGTGGATACGGACTGGCGAACAGTGAGTGAGTGGATCCGGGTGAGGATACGGACTGGCGAACAGTGAGTGAGTGGATCCAGGTGAGGACACGGACTGGCACTGAGTGAGTGGATCCGGGGGAGGATACGGACTGACTGAGAGTGAGTGGGTCCGGGTGAGGATACGGACTGAGAGTGAGTGAGTGGATCCGAGTGAGGATAAGACTGACGAACAGTGAGTGAGTGGATCCCTCTGAGGATACGGACTGACGAAGAATGAGTGAGTGGATCCGGGTGAGGATACGGAATGGCGAACAGTGAGTGAGTGGATCCGGGTGAGGATATGGACTGGCGAACAGTGAGTGAGTGGATCCAGGTGAGGACACGGACTGGCACTGAGTGAGTGGATCCGGGTGCGGATACGGACTGAGAGTGAGTGAGTGGATCTGGGGGAGGATACGGACAGACAGTGAGTGAGTGGATCCGGGGGAGGATACGGACTGACTGAGAGTGAGTGGGTCCGGGTGAGGATACGGACTGACAGTGAGTGAGTGGATCCGGGTGAGGATAAGACTGACGAACAGTGAGTGAGTGGATCCGGGTGAGGATATGGACTGACAGTGAGTGAGTGGATCAGGGTGACGATACGGACTGACAGTCAGTGAGTGGATCCGGTTGAGGATACGGACAGACAGTGAGTGAGTGGAGCCGGGGGAGGATACGGACTGACAGTCAGTGAGTGGGTCCAGGGGAGGAAACGGACTGACAGTCAGTGAGTGGGTCCGGGGGAGGATACGGACTGACTGAGAGTGAGTGGGTCCGGGTGAGGATACGGACTGACAGTGAGTGAGTGGGTCCGGGTGAGGATACGGACTGTCAGTGTGTGAGTGGATCCAGGGGAGGATACGGACTGATGAACAGTGAGTGAGTGGGTCTGGGTGAGTATACGGACTGACATCGAGTGAGTGGATCAGGGTGAGGATACGGACTGAGAGTGAGTGAGTGGATCCAGGTGAGGATACAGACTGACAGTGAGTGAGTGGATCCGGGTGAGGATACGGACTGACAGTGAGTGGGTGGATGCGGGTGAGGATACGGACTGACAGTGAGTGGGTGTATCCAGGTGAGGATACGGATTGACGAACACTGAGTGAGTGTATCCGGGGGAGGATACGGACTGACAGTGAGTGGGTGGATCCGGGTGAGGATACGGACTGACAGTGAGTGAGTGGATCCGGGTGAGGATACGGACTGCCAGTGAGTGAGTGGATCCCTCTGAGGATACGGACTGACGAAGAATGAGTGAGTGGATCCGGGTGAGGATACGGACTGGCGAACAGTGAGTGAGTGGATCCGGGTGAGGATACGGACTGGCGAACAGTGAGTGAGTGGATCCGGGTGAGGATACGGACTGCCAGTGAGTGAGTGGATCCCGCTGAGGATACGGACCGACGAACAATGAGTGAGTGGATCCGGGGGAGGATACGGACTCACAGTTAGTGAGTGGATCCGGGGGAGGGTACGGACTGACAGTTAGTGAGTGGATCTGTGTGAGGATACGGACTGACGGTTAGTGAGTGGATCAGGGTGTGGATACGGACTGACAGTGAGTGAGTGGATCCAGGTGAGGACACGGACTGGCACTGAGTGAGTGGATCCGGGTGCGGATACGGACTGAGAGTGAGTGAGTGGATCTGGGGGAGGATACGGACAGACAGTGAGTGAGTGGATCCGGGGGAGGATACGGACTGACTGAGAGTGAGTGGGTCCGGGTGAGGATACGGACTGACAGTGAGTGAGTGGATCCGGGTGAGGATAAGACTGACGAACAGTGAGTGAGTGGATCCGGGTGAGGATATGGACTGACAGTGAGTGAGTGGATCAGGGTGACGATACGGACTGACAGTCAGTGAGTGGATCCGGTTGAGGATACGGACAGACAGTGAGTGAGTGGAGCCGGGGGAGGATACGGACTGACAGTCAGTGAGTGGGTCCAGGGGAGGAAACGGACTGACAGTCAGTGAGTGGGTCCGGGGGAGGATACGGACTGACTGAGAGTGAGTGGGTCCGGGTGAGGATACGGACTGACAGTGAGTGAGTGGGTCCGGGTGAGGATACGGACTGTCAGTGTGTGAGTGTATCCAGGGGAGGATACGGACTGATGAACAGTGAGTGAGTGGGTCTGGGTGAGTATACGGACTGACATCGAGTGAGTGGATCAGGGTGAGGATACGGACTGAGAGTGAGTGAGTGGATCCAGGTGAGGATACAGACTGACAGTGAGTGAGTGGATCCGGGTGAGGATACGGACTGACAGTGAGTGGGTGGATGCGGGTGAGGATACGGACTGACAGTGAGTGGGTGTATCCAGGTGAGGATACGGATTGACGAACACTGAGTGAGTGTATCCGGGGGAGGATACGGACTGACAGTGAGTGGGTGGATCCGGGTGAGGATACGGACTGACAGTGAGTGAGTGGATCCGGGTGAGGATACGGACTGCCAGTGAGTGAGTGGATCCCTCTGAGGATACGGACTGACGAAGAATGAGTGAGTGGATCCGGGTGAGGATACGGACTGGCGAACAGTGAGTGAGTGGATCCGGGTGAGGATACGGACTGGCGAACAGTGAGTGAGTGGATCCGGGTGAGGATACGGACTGCCAGTGAGTGAGTGGATCCCGCTGAGGATACGGACCGACGAACAATGAGTGAGTGGATCCGGGGGAGGATACGGACTCACAGTTAGTGAGTGGATCCGGGGGAGGGTACGGACTGACAGTTAGTGAGTGGATCTGTGTGAGGATACGGACTGACGGTTAGTGAGTGGATCAGGGTGTGGATACGGACTGACAGTGAGTGAGTGGATCCAGGTGAGGACACGGACTGGCACTGAGTGAGTGGATCCGGGTGCGGATACGGACTGAGAGTGAGTGAGTGGATCTGGGGGAGGATACGGACAGACAGTGAGTGAGTGGATCCGGGGGAGGATACGGACTGACTGAGAGTGAGTGGGTCCGGGTGAGGATACGGACTGACAGTGAGTGAGTGGATCCGGGTGAGGATACGGACTGAGAGTGAGTGAGTGGATCCAGGTGAGGATACAGACTGACAGTGAGTGAGTGGATCCGGGTGAGGATACGGACTGACAGTGAGTGGGTGGATGCGGGTGAGGATACGGACTGACAGTGAGTGGGTGTATCCAGATGAGGATACGGATTGACGAACACTGAGTGAGTGTATCCGGGGGAGGATACGGACTGACAGTGAGTGGGTGGATCCGGGTGAGGATACGGACTGACAGTGAGTGAGTGGATCCGGGTGAGGATACGGACTGCCAGTGAGTGAGTGGATCCCTCTGAGGATACGGACTGACGAAGAATGAGTGAGTGGATCCGGGTGAGGATACGGACTGGCGAACAGTGAGTGAGTGGATCCGGGTGAGGATACGGACTGGCGAACAGTGAGTGAGTGGATCTGGGTGAGGATACGGACTGCCAGTGAGTGAGTGGATCCCGCTGAGGATATGGACCGACGAACAATGATTGAGTGGATCCGGGGGAGGATACGGACTCACAGTTAGTGAGTGGATCCGGGGGAGGGTACGGACTGACAGTTAGTGAGTGGATCTGTGTGAGGATACGGACTGACGGTTAGTGAGTGGAACAGGGTGTGGATACGGACTGGCGAACAGTGAGTGAGTGGATCCGGGTGAGGATACGGACTGGTGAACAGTGAGTGAGTGGATCCAGGTGAGGACACGGACTGGCACTGAGTGAGTGGATCCGGGTGCGGATACGGACTGAGAGTGAGTGAGTGGATCTGGGTGAGGATACGGACAGACAGTGAGTGAGTGGATCCGGGGGAGGATACGGACTGACTGAGAGTGAGTGGGTCCGGGTGAGGATACGGACTGACAGTGAGTGAGTGGATCCGGGTGAGGATAAGACTGACGAACAGTGAGTGAGTGGATCCCTCTGAGGATACGGACTGACGAAGAATGAGTGAGTGGATCCGGGTGAGGATACGGACTGGCGAACAGTGAGTGAGTGGATCCGGGTGAGGATACGGACTGGCGAACAGTGAGTGAGTGGATCCAGGTGAGGACACGGACTGGCACTGAGTGAGTGGATCCGGGTGCGGATACGGACTGAGAGTGAGTGAGTGGATCTGGGGGAGGATACGGACAGACAGTGAGTGAGTGGATCCGGGGGAGGATACGGACTGACTGAGAGTGAGTGGGTCCGGGTGAGGATACGGACTGACAGTGAGTGAGTGGATCCGGGTGAGGATAAGACTGACGAACAGTGAGTGAGTGGATCCGGGTGAGGATATGGACTGACAGTGAGTGAGTGGATCAGGGTGACGATACGGACTGACAGTCAGTGAGTGGATCCGGTTGAGGATACGGACAGACAGTGAGTGAGTGGAGCCGGGGGAGGATACGGACTGACAGTCAGTGAGTGGGTCCAGGGGAGGAAACGGACTGACAGTCAGTGAGTGGGTCCGGGGGAGGATACGGACTGATTGAGAGTGAGTGGGTCCGGGTGAGGATACGGACTGACAGTGAGTGAGTGGGTCCGGGTGAGGATACGGACTGTCAGTGTGTGAGTGGATCCAGGGGAGGATACGGACTGATGAACAGTGAGTGAGTGGGTCTGGGTGAGTATACGGACTGACATCGAGTGA
Organism: Hemitrygon akajei; assembly: GCF_048418815.1. Taxonomy (NCBI): domain Eukaryota; kingdom Metazoa; phylum Chordata; class Chondrichthyes; order Myliobatiformes; family Dasyatidae; genus Hemitrygon; species Hemitrygon akajei. The sequence goes on from NC_133126.1 coordinate 96,761,571, forward strand.
GTGGATCAGGGTGAGGATACGGACTGAGAGTGAGTGAGTGGATCCAGGTGAGGATACAGACTGACAGTGAGTGAGTGGATCCGGGTGAGGATACGGACTGACAATGAGTGGGTGGATGCGGGTGAGGATACGGACTGACAGTGAGTGGGTGTATCCAGGTGAGGATACGGATTGACGAACACTGAGTGAGTGTATCCGGGGGAGGATACGGACTGACAGTGAGTGGGTGGATCCGGGTGAGGATACGGACTGACAGTGAGTGAGTGGATCCGGGTGAGGATACGGACTGCCAGTGAGTGAGTGGATCCCTCTGAGGATACGGACTGACGAAGAATGAGTGAGTGGATCCGGGTGAGGATACGGACTGGCGAACAGTGAGTGAGTGGATCCTGGTGAGGATACGGACTGGCGAACAGTGAGTGAGTGGATCCGGGTGAGGATACGGACTGCCAGTGAGTGAGTGGATCCCGCTGAGGATACGGACCGACGAACAATGAGTGAGTGGATCCGGGGGAGGATACGGACTCACAGTTAGTGAGTGGATCCGGGGGAGGGTACGGACTGACAGTTAGTGAGTGGATCTGTGTGAGGATACGGACTGACGGTTAGTGAGTGGATCAGGGTGTGGATACGGACTGACAGTGAGTGAGTGGATCCAGGTGAGGACACGGACTGGCACTGAGTGAGTGGATCCGGGTGCGGATACGGACTGAGAGTGAGTGAGTGGATCTGGGGGAGGATACGGACAGACAGTGAGTGAGTGGATCCGGGGGAGGATACGGACTGACTGAGAGTGAGTGGGTCCGGGTGAGGATACGGACTGACAGTGAGTGAGTGGATCCGGGTGAGGATAAGACTGACGAACAGTGAGTGAGTGGATCCGGGTGAGGATATGGACTGACAGTGAGTGAGTGGATCAGGGTGACGATACGGACTGACAGTCAGTGAGTGGATCCGGTTGAGGATACGGACAGACAGTGAGTGAGTGGAGCCGGGGGAGGATACGGACTGACAGTCAGTGAGTGGGTCCGGGGGAGGAAACGGACTGACAGTCAGTGAGTGGGTCCGGGTGAGGATACGGACTGACAGTGAGTGAGTGGGTCCGGGTGAGGATAAGACTGACGAACAGTGAGTGAGTGGATCAGGGTGAGGATATGGACTGACGAACAGTGAGTGAGTGGAGCCGGGGGAGGATACGGACTGACAGTGAGAGAGTGGATCAGGGTGAGGATATGGACTGACGAACAGTGAGTGAGTGGAGCCGGGGGAGGATACGGACTGACAGTGAGTGAGTGGATCCGGGTGAGGATACGGACTGACAGTGAGAGAGTGGATCAGGGTGAGGATATGGACTGACGAACAGTGAGTGAGTGGAGCCGGGGGAGGATACGGACTGACAGTGAGTGAGTGGATCCGGGTGAGGATACGGACTGACATCGAGTGAGTGGATCAGGGTGAGGATACGGACTGAGAGTGAGTGAGTGGATCCAGGTGAGGATACGGACTGACAGTGAGTGAGTGGATCCGGGTGAGGATACGGACTGACAGTGAGTGGGTGGATGCGGGTGAGGATACGGACTGACAGTGAGTGGGTGTATCCAGGTGAGGATACGGATTGACGAACACTGAGTGAGTGTATCCGGGGGAGGATACGGACTGACAGTGAGTGGGTGGATCCGGGTGAGGATACGGACTGCCAGTGAGTGAGTGGATCCCTCTGAGGATACGGACTGACGAACAATGAGTGAGTGGATCCGGGTGAGGATACGGACTGGCGAACAGTGAGTGAGTGGATCCGGGTGAGGATACGGACTGGCGAACAGTGAGTGAGTGGATCCGGGTGAGGATACGGACTGCCAGTGAGTGAGTGGATCCCGCTGAGGATACGGACCGACGAACAATGAGTGAGTGGATCCGGGGGAGGATACGGACTCACAGTTAGTGAGTGGATCCGGGGGAGGATACGGACTGACAGTCAGTGAGTGGAGCCGGGGGAGGATACGGGTTGACAGTGAGTGAGTGGGTCCGGGGGAGGATACGGACTGACAGTGAGTGAGTGGGTCCGGGTGAGGATATGGACTGATGAACAGTGAGTGAGTGGATCCGGGGGAGGATACGGACTGACAGTGAGTGAGTGGGTCCGGGTGAGGATACGCACTGACAGTGAGTGGTTGGATCCGGGTGAGGTTACGGACTGACAGTGAGTGAGTGGAACCGGGTGAGGATACGGATTGTTGAACAGTGAGTGAGTGGATCCAGGGGAGGATACGGACTCACAGTGAGTGAGTGCATCCGGGTGAGGTTACGGATTGCTGAACAGTGAGTGAGTGGATCCGGGGGAGGATACGGACTGACAGTCAGTGAGTGGATTCGGGTGAGGATACGGACTGTCAGTGAGTGAGTGGATCCAGGGGAGGATACGGACTGATGAACAGTGTGTGAGTGGGTCTGGGTGAGTATACGGACTGACATCGAGTGAGTGGATCAGGGTGAGGATACGGACTGAGTGTGAGTGAGTGGATCCAGGTGAGGATACGGACTGACAGTCAGTGAGTGGATCCGGGTGAGGATACGGACTGACAGTAAGTGGGTGGATGCGGGTGAGGATACGGACTGACAGTGAGTGGGTGTATCCAGGTGAGGATACGGATTGACGAACACTGAGTGAGTGTATCCGGGGGAGGATACGGACTGACAGTGAGTGGGTGGATCCGGGTGAGGATACGGACTGACAGTGAGTGAGTGCATCCGGGTGAGGTTACGGATTGTTGAACAGTGAGTGAGTGGATCCGGGTGAGGATACGGACTCACAGTGAGTGAGTGGATCTGGGTGAGGATACGGACTGCCAGTGAGTGAGTGGATCCCGCTGAGGATACGGACTGACGAACAATGTGTGAGTGGATCCGGGGGAGGATACGGACTGGCGAACAGTGAGTGTGTGGATCCGGGTGAGGATACGGACTGGAGAACAGTGAGTGAGTGGATCCGGGTGAGGATACGAACTGGCGAACAGTGAGTGAGTGGATCCGGGTGAGGATACGGACTGGCGAACAGTGAGTGAGTGGGTCCGGGTGAGGATACGGACTGGAGAACAGTGAGTGAGTGGATCCGGGTGAGGATACGAACTGGCGAACAGTGAGTGAGTGGATCCGGGTGAGGATACGGACTGGCGAACAGTGAGTGAGTGGGTCCGGGTGAGGATGCGGACTGACAGTGAGTGAGTGGGTCCGGTGGAGGAAACGGACTGACAGTGAGTGAGTGGATCCGGGTGAGGATACGGACTGACAGTGAGTGAGTGGGTCCGGGTGGGGATACGGACTGACAGTGAGTGAGTGGGTCCGGGGGAGGAAACGGACTGACAGTGAGTGAGTGGGTCCGGGGGAGGAAACGGACTGACAGTGAGTGAGTGGATCAGGGTGAGGATACGGACTGACAGTGAGTGATTGGGTCCGGGGGAGGAAACGGACTGACAGTGAGTAAGTGGATCAGGGTGAGGAAACGGACTGACAGTGAGTGATTGGGTCCGGGGGAGGATACGGACTGACAGTGAGTGAGTGGATCAGGGTGAGGATACGGACTGACAGTGAGTGATTGGGTCCAGGGGAGGAAACAGACTGACAGTGAGTGAGTGGGTCCGGGGGAGGATACGGACTGACAGTGAGTGAGTGGACCCGGGGGAGGATACGGACTGAGAGTGAGTGAGTGGATCTGGGGGAGGATACGGACAGACAGTGAGTGAGTGGATCCAGGTGAGGATACGGATTGACGAACACTGAGTGAGTGTATCCGGGGGAGGATACGGACTGACAGTGAGTGGGTGGATCCGGGTGAGGATACGGACTGCCAGTGAGTGAGTGGATCCCTCTGAGGATACGGACTGACGAACAATGAGTGAGTGGATCCGGGTGAGGATACGGACTGGCGAACAGTGAGTGAGTGGATCCGGGTGAGGATACGGACTGGCGAACAGTGAGTGAGTGGATCCGGGTGAGGATACGGACTGCCAGTGAGTGAGTGGATCCCGCTGAGGATACGGACCGACGAACAATGAGTGAGTGGATCCGGGGGAGGATACGGACTCACAGTTAGTGAGTGGATCCGGGGGAGGATACGGACTGACAGTCAGTGAGTGGAGCCGGGGGAGGATACGGGTTGACAGTGAGTGAGTGGGTCCGGGGGAGGATACGGACTGACAGTGAGTGAGTGGGTCCGGGTGAGGATATGGACTGATGAACAGTGAGTGAGTGGATCCGGGGGAGGATACGGACTGACAGTGAGTGAGTGGGTCCGGGTGAGGATACGCACTGACAGTGAGTGGTTGGATCCGGGTGAGGTTACGGACTGACAGTGAGTGAGTGGAACCGGGTGAGGATACGGATTGTTGAACAGTGAGTGAGTGGATCCAGGGGAGGATACGGACTCACAGTGAGTGAGTGCATCCGGGTGAGGTTACGGATTGCTGAACAGTGAGTGAGTGGATCCGGGGGAGGATACGGACTGACAGTCAGTGAGTGGATTCGGGTGAGGATACGGACTGTCAGTGAGTGAGTGGATCCAGGGGAGGATACGGACTGATGAACAGTGTGTGAGTGGGTCTGGGTGAGTATACGGACTGACATCGAGTGAGTGGATCAGGGTGAGGATACGGACTGAGTGTGAGTGAGTGGATCCAGGTGAGGATACGGACTGACAGTCAGTGAGTGGATCCGGGTGAGGATACGGACTGACAGTAAGTGGGTGGATGCGGGTGAGGATACGGACTGACAGTGAGTGGGTGTATCCAGGTGAGGATACGGATTGACGAACACTGAGTGAGTGTATCCGGGGGAGGATACGGACTGACAGTGAGTGGGTGGATCCGGGTGAGGATACGGACTGACAGTGAGTGAGTGCATCCGGGTGAGGTTACGGATTGTTGAACAGTGAGTGAGTGGATCCGGGTGAGGATACGGACTCACAGTGAGTGAGTGGATCTGGGTGAGGATACGGACTGCCAGTGAGTGAGTGGATCCCGCTGAGGATACGGACTGACGAACAATGTGTGAGTGGATCCGGGGGAGGATACGGACTGGCGAACAGTGAGTGTGTGGATCCGGGTGAGGATACGGACTGGAGAACAGTGAGTGAGTGGATCCGGGTGAGGATACGAACTGGCGAACAGTGAGTGAGTGGATCCGGGTGAGGATACGGACTGGCGAACAGTGAGTGAGTGGGTCCGGGTGAGGATACGGACTGGAGAACAGTGAGTGAGTGGATCCGGGTGAGGATACGAACTGGCGAACAGTGAGTGAGTGGATCCGGGTGAGGATACGGACTGGCGAACAGTGAGTGAGTGGGTCCGGGTGAGGATGCGGACTGACAGTGAGTGAGTGGGTCCGGTGGAGGAAACGGACTGACAGTGAGTGAGTGGATCCGGGTGAGGATACGGACTGACAGTGAGTGAGTGGGTCCGGGTGGGGATACGGACTGACAGTGAGTGAGTGGGTCCGGGGGAGGAAACGGACTGACAGTGAGTGAGTGGGTCCGGGGGAGGAAACGGACTGACAGTGAGTGAGTGGATCAGGGTGAGGATACGGACTGACAGTGAGTGATTGGGTCCGGGGGAGGAAACGGACTGACAGTGAGTAAGTGGATCAGGGTGAGGAAACGGACTGACAGTGAGTGATTGGGTCCGGGGGAGGATACGGACTGACAGTGAGTGAGTGGATCAGGGTGAGGATACGGACTGACAGTGAGTGATTGGGTCCGGGGGAGGAAACAGACTGACAGTGAGTGAGTGGGTCCGGGGGAGGATACGGACTGACAGTGAGTGAGTGGACCCGGGGGAGGATACGGACTGAGAGTGAGTGAGTGGATCTGGGGGAGGATACGGACAGACAGTGAGTGAGTGGATCCGGGGGAGGATACGGACAGACAGTGAGTGAGTGGGTCCGGGTGAGGATACGGACTGACTGAGAGTGAGTGGGTCCGGGTGAGGATAAGACTGACGAACATTGAGTGAGTGGATCCGGGTGAGGATATGGACTGACAGTGAGTGAGTGGATCAGGGTGACGATACGGACTGACAGTCAGTGAGTGGATCCGGTTGAGGATACGGACTGACAGTGAGTGAGTGGGTCCGGGGGAGGATACGGACTGACAGTGAGTGAGTGGATCCGGGGGAGGATACGGACAGACAGTGAGAGAGTGGAGCCGGGGGAGGATACGGACTGACAGTGAGTGAGTGGATCCGGGTGAGGATACGGACTGACAGTGAGTGAGTGGATCAGGGTGAGGATACGGACTGACAGTGAGTGAGTGGATCAGGGTGACGATACGGACTGACAGTCAGTGAGTGGGTCCGGGGGAGGAAACGGACTGACAGTCAGTGAGTGGGTCCGGGGGAGGATACGGACTGACTGAGAGTGAGTGGGTCCGGGTGAGGATACGGACTGACAGTGAGTGAGTGGGTCCGGGTGAGGATAAGACTGACGAACACTGAGTGAGTGGGTCCGGGTGAGGATATGGACTGACGAACAGTGAGTGAGTGGAGCCGGGGGAGGATACGGACTGACAGTGAGAGAGTGGATCAGGGTGAGGATATGGACTGACGAACAGTGAGTGAGTGGAGCCGGGGGAGGATACGGACTGACAGTGAGTGAGTGGATCCGGGTGAGGATACGGACTGACAGTGAGAGAGTGGATCAGGGTGAGGATATGGACTGACGAACAGTGAGTGAGTGGAGCCGGGGGAGGATACGGACTGACAGTGAGTGAGTGGATCCGGGTGAGGATACGGACTGACATCGAGTGAGTGGATCAGGGTGAGGATACGGACTGAGAGTGAGTGAGTGGATCCAGGTGAGGATACGGACTGACAGTGAGTGAGTGGATCCGGGTGAGGATACGGACTGACAGTGAGTGGGTGGATGCGGGTGAGGATACAGACTGACAGTGAGTGGGTGTATCCAGGTGAGGATACGGATTGACGAACACTGAGTGAGTGTATCCGGGGGAGGATACGGACTGACAGTGAGTGGGTGGATCCGGGTGAGGATACGGACTGCCAGTGAGTGAGTGGATCCCTCTGAGGATACGGACTGACGAAGAATGAGTGAGTGGATCCGGGTGAGGATACGGACTGGCGAACAGTGAGTGAGTGGAGCCGGGTGAGGATACGGACTGGCGAACAGTGAGTGAGTGGATCCGGGTGAGGATACGGACTGCCAGTGAGTGAGTGGATCCCGCTGAGGATACGGACCGACGAACAATGAGTGAGTGGATCCGGGGGAGGATACGGACTCACAGTTAGTGAGTGGATCCGGGGGAGGGTACGGACTGACAGTTAGTGAGTGGATCTGTGTGAGGATACGGATTGTTGAACAGTGAGTGAGTGGATCCGGGTGAGGATACGGACTGACAGTGAGTGAGTGGAACCGGGTGAGGATACGGATTGTTGAACAGTGAGTGAGTGGATCCGGGGGAGGATACGGACTGAAAGTGAGTGAGTGGATTCGGGTGAGGATACGGACTGTCAGTGAGTGAGTGGATCCAGGGGAGGATACGGACTGATGAACAGTGAGTGAGTGGGTCTGGGTGAGTATACGGACTGACATCGAGTGAGTGGATCAGGGTGAGGATACGGACTGAGAGTGAGTGAGTGGATCCAGGTGAGGATACAGACTGACAGTGAGTGAGTGGATCCGGGTGAGGATACGGACTGACAGTGAGTGGGTGGATGCGGGTGAGGATACGGACTGACAGTGAGTGGGTGTATCCAGGTGAGGATACGGATTGACGAACACTGAGTGAGTGTATCCGGGGGAGGATACGGACTGACAGTGAGTGGGTGGATCCGGGTGAGGATACGGACTGACAGTGAGTGAGTGGATCCGGGTGAGGATACGGACTGCCAGTGAGTGAGTGGATCCCTCTGAGGATACGGACTGACGAAGAATGAGTGAGTGGATCCGGGTGAGGATACGGACTGGCGAACAGTGAGTGAGTGGATCCAGGTGAGGATACGGACTGGCGAACAGTGAGTGAGTGGATCCGGGTGAGGATACGGACTGCCAGTGAATGAGTGGATCCCGCTGAGGATACGGACCGACGAACAATGAGTGAGTGGATCCGGGGGAGGGTACGGACTGACAGTTAGTGAGTGGATCTGTGTGAGGATACGGACTGACGGTTAGTGAGTGGAACAGGGTGTGGATACGGACTGACAGTGAGTGAGTGGATCCAGGTGAGGACACGGACTGGCACTGAGTGTGTGGATCCGGGTGCGGATACGGACTGAGAGTGAGTGAGTGGATCTGGGGGAGGATACGGACAGACAGTGAGTGAGTGGATCCGGGGGAGGATACGGACTGACTGAGTGTGAGTGGGTCCGGGTGAGGATACGGACTGACAGTGAGTGAGTGGATCCGGGTGAGGATAAGACTGACGAACAGTGAGTGAGTGGATCCGGGTGAGGATATGGACTGACAGTGAGTGAGTGGATCAGTGTGACGATACGGACTGACAGTCAGTGAGTGGATCCGGTTGAGGATACGGACAGACAGTGAGTGAGTGGAGCCGGGGGAGGATACGGACTGACAGTGAGTGAGTGGGTCCGTGGGAGGATACGGACTGACAGTGAGTGAGTGGGTCCGGGTGAGGATATGGACTGACGAACAGTGAGTGAGTGGATCCGGGGGAGGATACGGACTGACAGTGAGTGAGTGGGTCCGGGTGAGGATACGGACTGACAGTGAGTGGTTGGATCCGGGTGAGGATACGGACTGACAGTGAGTGAGTGGAACCGGGTGAGGTTACGGATTTTTGAACAGTGAGTGAGTGGATCCGGGGGAGGATACGGACTGACAGTGAGTGAGTGGATTCGGGTGAGGATACGGACTGTCAGTGAGTGAGTGGATCCAGGGGAGGATACGGACTGATGAACAGTGAGTGAGTGGGTCTGGGTGAGTATACGGACTGACATCGAGTGAGTGGATCATGGTGAGGATACGGACTGAGAGTGAGTGAGTGGATCCAGGTGAGGATACGGACTGACAGTGAGTGAGTGGATCCGGGTGAGGATACGGACTGACAGTGAGTGGGTGGATGCGGGTGAGGATACGGATTGACAAACACTGAGTGAGTGTATCCGGGGGAGGATACGGACTGACAGTGAGTGGGTGGATCCGGGTGAGGATACGGACTGCCAGTGAGTGAGTGGATCCCTCTGAGGATACGGACTGACGAACAATGAGTGAGTGGATCCAGGTGAGGATACGGACTGACAGTGAGTGAGTGGATCCGGGTGAGGATACGGACTGACAGTGAGTGGGTGGATGCGGGTGAGGATACGGATTGACAAACACTGAGTGAGTGTATCCGGGGGAGGATACGGACTGACAGTGAGTGGGTGGATCCGGGTGAGGATACGGACTGCCAGTGAGTGAGTGGATCCCTCTGAGGATACGGACTGACGAACAATGAGTGAGTGGATCCGGGTGAGGATACGGACTGCCAGTGAGTGACTGGATCCGGGTGAGGATACGGACTGACAGTGAGTGGGTGGATGCGGGTGAGGATACGGATTGACAAACACTGAGTGAGTGTATCCGGGGGAGGATACGGACTGACAGTGAGTGGGTGGATCCGGGTGAGGATACGGACTGCCAGTGAGTGAGTGGATCCCTCTGAGGATACGGACTGACGAACAATGAGTGAGTGGATCCGGGTGAGTATACGGACTGGCGAACAGTGAGTGAGTGGATCCGGGTGAGGATACGGACTGGCGAACAGTGAGTGAGTGGATCCGGGTGAGGATACGGACTGCCAGTGAGTGAGTGGATCCCGCTGAGGATACGGACCGACGAACAATGAGTGAGTGGATCCGGGGGAGGATACGGACTGACAGTTAGTGAGTGGATCTGTGTGAGGATACGGACTGACAGTGAGTGAGTGGAACCGGGTGAGGATACGGATTGTTGAACAGTGAGTGAGTGGATCCGGGGGAGGATACGGACTGACAGTGAGTGAGTGGATTCGAGTGAGGATACGGACTGTCAGTGAGTGAGTGGATCCAGGCGAGGATACGGACTGATGAACAGTGAGTGAGTGGGTCTGGGTGAGTATACGGACTGACATCGAGTGAGTGGATCAGGGTGAGGATATGGACTGAAAGTGAGTGAGTGGATCCAGGTGAGGAAACGGACTGACGAACAGTGAGTGAGTGGGTCCGGGTGAGGATACAGACTGACAGTGAGTGAGTGGGTCCGGGGGAGGATACGGACTGACAGTGAGTGATTGGGTCCGGGGGAGGAAACGGACTGACAGTGAGTGAGTGGATCAGGGTGAGGTTACGGACTGACAGTGAGTGATTGGGTCCGGGGGAGGATACGGACTGACAGTGAGTGAGTGGATCAGGGTGAGGATACAGACTGACAGTGAGTGATTGGGTCCGGGGGAGGAAACGGACTAACAGTGAGTGAGTAGGTCCGGGTGAGGATACGGACTGACAGTGAGTGAGTGGACCCGGGGGAGGATACGGACTGAGAGTGAGTGAGTGGATCTGGGGGAGTATACGGACTGAGAGTGAGTGAGTGGATCCAGGTGAGGATACGGACAGACAGTGAGTGAGTGGATCCGGGTGAGGATAAGACTGACGAACAGTGAGTGAGTGGATCCGGGTGAGGATACGGACTGCCAGTGAGTGAGTGGATCCCGCTGAGGATACGGACCGACGAACAATGAGTGAGTGGATCCGGGGGAGGATACGGACTCAGAGTTAGTGAGTGGATCCGGGGGAGGGTACGGACTGACAGTTAGTGAGTGGATCTGTGTGAGGATACGGACTGACGGTTAGTGAGTGGAACAGGGTGTGGATACGGACTGACAGTGAGTGAGTGGATCCAGGTGAGGACACGGACTGGCACTGAGTGAGTGGATCCGGGTGCGGATACGGACTGAGAGTGAGTGAGTGGATCTGGGGGAGGATACGGACAGACAGTGAGTGAGTGGATCCGGGGGAGGATACGGACTGACTGAGAGTGAGTGGGTCCGGGTGAGGATACGGACTGACAGTGAGTGAGTGGATCCGGGTGAGGATAAGACTGACGAACAGTGAGTGAGTGGATCCGGGTGAGGATATGGATTGACAGTGAGTGAGTGGATCAGGGTGACGATACGGACTGACAGTCAGTGAGTGGATCCGGTTGAGGATACGGACAGACAGTGAGTGAGTGGAGCCGGGGGAGGATACGGACTGACAGTGAGTGGGTGGATCCGGGTGAGGATACGGACTGCCAGTGAGTGAGTGGATCCCTCTGAGGACACGGACTGACGAACAATGAGTGAGTGGATCCGGGTGAGGATACGGACTGCCGAACAGTGAGTGAGTGGATCCGGGTGAGGATACGGACTGGCGAACAGTGAGTGAGTGGATCCGGGTGAGGATACGGACTGCCAGTGAGTGAGTGGATCCCGCTGAGGATACGGACCGACGAACAATGAGTGAGTGGATCCGGGGGAGGATACGGACTCACAGTTAGTGAGTGGATCCGGGGGAGGGTACGGACTGACAGTTAGTGAGTGGATCTGTGTGAGGATACGGATTGTTGAACAGTGAGTGAGTGGATCCGGGTGAGGATACGGACTGACAGTGAGTGAGTGGAACCGGGTGAGGATACGGATTGTTGAACAGTGAGTGAGTGGATCCGGGGGAGGATACGGACTGACAGTGAGTGAGTGGATTCGGGTGAGGATACGGACTGTCAGTGAGTGAGTGGATCCAGGGGAGGATACGGACTGATGAACAGTGAGTGAGTGGGTATGGGTGAGTATACGGACTGAGAGTGAGTGAGTGGATCTGGGGGAGTATACGGACTGAGAGTGAGTGAGTGGATCCAGGTGAGGATACGGACAGACAGTGAGTGAGTGGATCCGGGTGAGGATAAGACTGACGAACAGTGAGTGAGTGGATCCGGGTGAGGATACGGACTGCCAGTGAGTGAGTGGATCCCGCTGAGGATACGGACCGACGAACAATGAGTGAGTGGATCCGGGGGAGGATACGGACTCAGAGTTAGTGAGTGGATCCGGGGGAGGGTACGGACTGACAGTTAGTGAGTGGATCTGTGTGAGGATACGGACTGACGGTTAGTGAGTGGAACAGGGTGTGGATACGGACTGACAGTGAGTGAGTGGATCCAGGTGAGGACACGGACTGGCACTGAGTGAGTGGATCCGGGTGCGGATACGGACTGAGAGTGAGTGAGTGGATCTGGGGGAGGATACGGACAGACAGTGAGTGAGTGGATCCGGGGGAGGATACGGACTGACTGAGAGTGAGTGGGTCCGGGTGAGGATACGGACTGACAGTGAGTGAGTGGATCCGGGTGAGGATAAGACTGACGAACAGTGAGTGAGTGGATCCGGGTGAGGATATGGATTGACAGTGAGTGAGTGGATCAGGGTGACGATACGGACTGACAGTCAGTGAGTGGATCCGGTTGAGGATACGGACAGACAGTGAGTGAGTGGAGCCGGGGGAGGATACGGACTGACAGTGAGTGGGTGGATCCGGGTGAGGATACGGACTGCCAGTGAGTGAGTGGATCCCTCTGAGGACACGGACTGACGAACAATGAGTGAGTGGATCCGGGTGAGGATACGGACTGCCGAACAGTGAGTGAGTGGATCCGGGTGAGGATACGGACTGGCGAACAGTGAGTGAGTGGATCCGGGTGAGGATACGGACTGCCAGTGAGTGAGTGGATCCCGCTGAGGATACGGACCGACGAACAATGAGTGAGTGGATCCGGGGGAGGATACGGACTCACAGTTAGTGAGTGGATCCGGGGGAGGGTACGGACTGACAGTTAGTGAGTGGATCTGTGTGAGGATACGGATTGTTGAACAGTGAGTGAGTGGATCCGGGTGAGGATACGGACTGACAGTGAGTGAGTGGAACCGGGTGAGGATACGGATTGTTGAACAGTGAGTGAGTGGATCCGGGGGAGGATACGGACTGACAGTGAGTGAGTGGATTCGGGTGAGGATACGGACTGTCAGTGAGTGAGTGGATCCAGGGGAGGATACGGACTGATGAACAGTGAGTGAGTGGGTATGGGTGAGTATACGGACTGACATCGAGTGAGTGGATCAGGGTGAGGATACGGACTGAGAGTGAGTGAGTGGATCCAGGTGAGGATACAGACCGACAGTGAGTGAGTGGATCCAGGTGAGGATACGGACTGACAGTGAGTGGGTGGATGCGGGTGAGGATACGGACTGACAGTGAGTGGGTGTATCCAGGTGAGGATACGGATTGACGAACACTGAGTGAGTGTATCCGGGGGAGGATACGGACTGACAGTGAGTGGGTGGATCCGGGTGAGGATACGGACTGACAGTGAGTGAGTGGATCCGGGTGAGGATACGGACTGCCAGTGAGTGAGTGGATCCCTCTGAGGATACGGACTGACGAAGAATGAGTGAGTGGATCCGGGTGAGGATACGGACTGGCGAACAGTGAGTGAGTGGATCCGGGTGAGGATACGGACTGGCGAACAGTGATTGAGTGGATCCGGGTGAGGATACGGACTGCCAGTGAGTGAGTGGATCCCGCTGAGGTTACGGACCGACGAACAATGAGTGAGTGGATCCGGGGGAGGATACGGACTCACAGTTAGTGAGTGGATCCCGGGGAGGGTACGGACTGACAGTTAGTGAGTGGATCTGTGTGAGGATACGGACTGACGGTTAGTGAGTGGAACAGGGTGTGGATACGGACTGACAGTGAGTGAGTGGATCCAGGTGAGGACACGGACTGGCACTGAGTGAGTGGATCCGGGTGCGGATACGGACTGAGAGTGAGTGAGTGGATCTGGCGGAGGATACGGACAGACAATGAGTGAGTGGATCCGGGGGAGGATACGGACTGACTGAGAGTGAGTGGGTCCGGGTGAGGATACGGACTGACAGTGAGTGAGTGGATCCGGGTGAGGATAAGACTGACGAACAGTGAGTGAGTGGATCCGGGTGAGGATATGGACTGACAGTGAGTGAGTGGATCAGTGTGACGATACGGACTGACAGTCAGTGAGTGGATCCGGTTGAGGATACGGACAGACAGTGATTGAGTGGAGCCGGGGGAGGATACGGATTGACAGTAAGTGAGTGGGTCCGGGGGACGAGACCGTCTGACAGTGAGTGATTGGGTCCGGGTGAGGATATGGACTGATGAACAGTGAGTGAGTGGATCCGGGGGAGGATACGGACTGCCAGTGAGTGAGTGGGTCCGGGTGAGGATACGCACTGACAGTGAGTGGTTGGATCCGGGTGAGGATACGGACTGACAGTGAGTGAGTGCATCCGGGTGAGGTTACGGATTGCTGAACAGTGAGTGAGTGGATCCGGGGGAGGATACGGACTGACAGTGAGTGAGTGGATTCGGGTGAGGATACGGACTGTCAGTGAGTGAGTGGATCCAGGGGAGGATACGGACTGATGAACAGTGAGTGAGTGGGTCTGGGTGAGTATACGGACTGACATCGAGTGAGTGCATCAGGGTGAGGATACGGACTGAGTGTGAGTGAGTGGATCCAGGTGAGGATACGGACTGAGAGTCAGTGAGTGGATCCGGGTGAGGATACGGACTGACAGTAAGTGGGTGGATGCGGGTGAGGATACGGACTGACAGTGAGTGGGTGGATCCAGGTGAGGATACGGATTGACAGTGAGTGAGTGCATCCGGGTGAGGTTACGGATTGTTAAACAGTGAGTGAGTGGATCCGGGTGAGGATACGGACTCACAGTGAGTGAGTGGATCCCGCTGAGGATACGGACTGACGAACAATGTGTGAGTGAATCCGGGGGAGGATACGGACTGGCGAACAGTGAGTGTGTGGATCCGGGTGAGGATACGGACTGGAGAACAGTGAGTGAGTGGATCCGGGTGAGGATACGGACTGTCAGTGAGTGAGTGGATCCAGGGGAGGATACGGACTGATGAACAGTGAGTGAGTGGGTCTGGGTGAGTATACGGACTGACATCGAGTGAGTGGATCATGGTGAGGATACGGACTGAGAGTGAGTGAGTGGATCCAGGTGAGGATACGGACTGACAGTGAGTGAGTGGATCCGGGTGAGGATACGGACTGACAGTGAGTGGGTGGATGCGGGTGAGGATACGGATTGACAAACACTGAGTGAGTGTATCCGGGGGAGGATACGGACTGACAGTGAGTGGGTGGATCCGGGTGAGGATACGGACTGCCAGTGAGTGAGTGGATCCCTCTGAGGATACGGACTGACGAACAATGAGTGAGTGGATCCAGGTGAGGATACGGACTGACAGTGAGTGAGTGGATCCGGGTGAGGATACGGACTGACAGTGAGTGGGTGGATGCGGGTGAGGATACGGATTGACAAACACTGAGTGAGTGTATCCGGGGGAGGATACGGACTGACAGTGAGTGGGTGGATCCGGGTGAGGATACGGACTGCCAGTGAGTGAGTGGATCCCTCTGAGGATACGGACTGACGAACAATGAGTGAGTGGATCCGGGTGAGTATACGGACTGGCGAACAGTGAGTGAGTGGATCCGGGTGAGGATACGGACTGGCGAACAGTGAGTGAGTGGATCCGGGTGAGGATACGGACTGCCAGTGAGTGAGTGGATCCCGCTGAGGATACGGACCGACGAACAATGAGTGAGTGGATGCGGGGGAGGATACGGACTGACAGTTAGTGAGTGGATCTGTGTGAGGATACGGACTGACAGTGAGTGAGTGGAACCGGGTGAGGATACGGATTGTTGAACAGTGAGTGAGTGGATCCGGGGGAGGATACGGACTGACAGTGAGTGAGTGGATTCGAGTGAGGATACGGACTGTCAGTGAGTGAGTGGATCCAGGCGAGGATACGGACTGATGAACAGTGAGTGAGTGGGTCTGGGTGAGTATACGGACTGACATCGAGTGAGTGGATCAGGGTGAGGATACGGACTGAAAGTGAGTGAGTGGATCCAGGTGAGGAAACGGACTGACGAACAGTGAGTGAGTGGGTCCGGGTGAGGATACAGACTGACAGTGAGTGAGTGGGTCCGGGGGAGGATACGGACTGACAGTGAGTGATTGGGTCCGGGGGAGGAAACGGACTGACAGTGAGTGAGTGGATCAGGGTGAGGTTACGGACTGACAGTGAGTGATTGGGTCCGGGGGAGGATACGGACTGACAGTGAGTGAGTGGATCAGGGTGAGGATACAGACTGACAGTGAGTGATTGGGTCCGGGGGAGGAAACGGACTAACAGTGAGTGAGTAGGTCCGGGTGAGGATACGGACTGACAGTGAGTGAGTGGACCCGGGGGAGGATACGGACTGAGAGTGAGTGAGTGGATCTGGGGGAGTATACGGACTGAGAGTGAGTGAGTGGATCCAGGTGAGGATACGGACAGACAGTGAGTGAGTGGATCCGGGTGAGGATAAGACTGACGAACAGTGAGTGAGTGGATCCGGGTGAGGATACGGACTGCCAGTGAGTGAGTGGATCCCGCTGAGGATACGGACCGACGAACAATGAGTGAGTGGATCCGGGGGAGGATACGGACTCAGAGTTAGTGAGTGGATCCGGGGGAGGGTACGGACTGACAGTTAGTGAGTGGATCTGTGTGAGGATACGGACTGACGGTTAGTGAGTGGAACAGGGTGTGGATACGGACTGACAGTGAGTGAGTGGATCCAGGTGAGGACACGGACTGGCACTGAGTGAGTGGATCCGGGTGCGGATACGGACTGAGAGTGAGTGAGTGGATCTGGGGGAGGATACGGACAGACAGTGAGTGAGTGGATCCGGGGGAGGATACGGACTGACTGAGAGTGAGTGGGTCCGGGTGAGGATACGGACTGACAGTGAGTGAGTGGATCCGGGTGAGGATAAGACTGACGAACAGTGAGTGAGTGGATCCGGGTGAGGATATGGATTGACAGTGAGTGAGTGGATCAGGGTGACGATACGGACTGACAGTCAGTGAGTGGATCCGGTTGAGGATACGGACAGACAGTGAGTGAGTGGAGCCGGGGGAGGATACGGACTGACAGTGAGTGGGTGGATCCGGGTGAGGATACGGACTGCCAGTGAGTGAGTGGATCCCTCTGAGGACACGGACTGACGAACAATGAGTGAGTGGATCCGGGTGAGGATACGGACTGCCGAACAGTGAGTGAGTGGATCCGGGTGAGGATACGGACTGGCGAACAGTGAGTGAGTGGATCCGGGTGAGGATACGGACTGCCAGTGAGTGAGTGGATCCCGCTGAGGATACGGACCGACGAACAATGAGTGAGTGGATCCGGGGGAGGATACGGACTCACAGTTAGTGAGTGGATCCGGGGGAGGGTACGGACTGACAGTTAGTGAGTGGATCTGTGTGAGGATACGGATTGTTGAACAGTGAGTGAGTGGATCCGGGTGAGGATACGGACTGACAGTGAGTGAGTGGAACCGGGTGAGGATACGGATTGTTGAACAGTGAGTGAGTGGATCCGGGGGAGGATACGGACTGACAGTGAGTGAGTGGATTCGGGTGAGGATACGGACTGTCAGTGAGTGAGTGGATCCAGGGGAGGATACGGACTGATGAACAGTGAGTGAGTGGGTATGGGTGAGTATACGGACTGACATCGAGTGAGTGGATCAGGGTGAGGATACGGACTGAGAGTGAGTGAGTGGATCCAGGTGAGGATACAGACTGACAGTGAGTGAGTGGATCCAGGTGAGGATACGGACTGACAGTGAGTGGGTGGATGCGGGTGAGGATACGGACTGACAGTGAGTGGGTGTATCCAAGTGAGGATACGGATTGACGAACACTGAGTGAGTGTATCCGGGGGAGGATACGGACTGACAGTGAGTGGGTGGATCCGGGTGAGGATACGGACTGACAGTGAGTGAGTGGATCCGGGTGAGGATACGGACTGCCAGTGAGTGAGTTGATCCCTCTGAGGATACGGACTGACGAAGAATGAGTGAGTGGATCCGGGTGAGGATACGGACTGGCGAACAGTGAGTGAGTGGATCCGGGTGAGGATACGGACCGACGAACAATGAGTGAGTGGATCCGGGGGAGGATACGGACTCACAGTTAGTGAGTGGATCCCGGTGAGGACACGGACTGGCACTGAGTGAGTGGATCCGGGTGCGGATACGGACTGAGAGTGAATGAGTGGATCTGGCGGAGGATACGGACAGACAATGAGTGAGTGGATCCGGGGGAGGATACGGACTGACTGAGAGTGAGTGGGTCCGGGTGAGGATACGGACTGACAGTGAGTGAGTGGATCCGGGTGAGGATAAGACTGACGAACAGTGAGTGAGTGGATCCGGGTGAGGATATGGACTGACAGTGAGTGAGTGGATCAGTGTGACGATACGGACTGACAGTCAGTGAGTGGATCCGGTTGAGGATACGGACAGACAGTGATTGAGTGGAGCCGGGGGAGGATACGGATTGACAGTAAGTGAGTGGGTCCGGGGGACGAGACCGTCTGACAGTGAGTGATTGGGTCCGGGTGAGGATATGGACTGATGAACAGTGAGTGAGTGGATCCGGGGGAGGATACGGACTGCCAGTGAGTGAGTGGGTCCGGGTGAGGATACGCACTGACAGTGAGTGGTTGGATCCGGGTGAGGATACGGACTGACAGTGAGTGAGTGCATCCGGGTGAGGTTACGGATTGCTGAACAGTGAGTGAGTGGATCCGGGGGAGGATACGGACTGACAGTGAGTGAGTGGATTCGGGTGAGGATACGGACTGTCAGTGAGTGAGTGGATCCAGGGGAGGATACGGACTGATGAACAGTGAGTGAGTGGGTCTGGGTGAGTATACGGACTGACATCGAGTGAGTGCATCAGGGTGAGGATACGGACTGAGTGTGAGTGAGTGGATCCAGGTGAGGATACGGACTGAGAGTCAGTGAGTGGATCCGGGTGAGGATACGGACTGACAGTAAGTGGGTGGATCCAGGTGAGGATACGGATTGACAGTGAGTGAGTGCATCCGGGTGAGGTTACGGATTGTTGAACAGTGAGTGAGTGGATCCGGGTGAGGATACGGACTGGCGAACAGTGAGTGAGTGGGTCCGGGTGAGGATACAGACTGACAGTGAGTGAGTGGGTCCGGGGGAGGAAACGGACTGACAGTGAGTGAGTGGATCCGGGTGAGGATACGGACTGAGAGTGAATGAGTGGGTCCGGGTGGGGATACGGACTGACAGTGAGTGAGTGGGTCCGGGGGAGGAAACGGACTGACAGTGAGTGAGTGGGTCCGGGGGAGGAAACGGACTGACAGTGAGTGATTGGGTCCGGGGGAGGAAACAGACTGACAGTGAGTGAGTGGGTCCGGGTGAGGATACGGACTGACAGTGAGTGAGTGGACCCGGGGGAGGATACGGACTGAGAGTGAGTGAGTGGGTCCGGGGGAGGAAACGGACTGACAGTGAGTAAGTGGATCATGGTGAGGAAACGGACTGACAGTGAGTGATTGGGTCCGGGGGAGGATACGGACTGACAGTGAGTGAGTGGATCAGGGTGAGGATACGGACTGACAGTGAGTGATTGGGTCCGGGGGAGGAAACAGACTGACAGTGAGTGAGTGGGTCCGGGTGAGGATACGGACTGACAGTGAGTGA
Organism: Hemitrygon akajei; assembly: GCF_048418815.1. Taxonomy (NCBI): domain Eukaryota; kingdom Metazoa; phylum Chordata; class Chondrichthyes; order Myliobatiformes; family Dasyatidae; genus Hemitrygon; species Hemitrygon akajei. Next base: position 96,781,234 of record NC_133126.1, read on the forward strand.
GTGGACCCGGGGGAGGATACGGACTGAGAGTGAGTGAGTGGATCTGGGGGAGGATACGGACAGAGAGTGAGTGAGTGGATCCGGGGGAGGATACGGACTGACTGAGAGTGAGTGGGTTCGGGTGAGGATACGGACTGACAGTGAGTGTGAGGATCCGGGTGAGGATAAGACTGACGAACATTGAGTGAGTGGATCCGGGTGAGGATATGGACTGACAGTGAGTGAGTGGATCAGGGTGACGATACGGACTGACAGTCAGTGAGTGTATCCGGTTGAGGATACGGACTGACAGTGAGTGAGTGGGTCCGGGGGAGGATACGGACTGACAGTGAGTGAGTGGATCCAGGTGAGGATACGGACTGACACTGAGTGAGTGGATCCGGGTGAGGATACGGACTGACAGTGAGTGACTGGGTCCGGGTGAGGATACGGACTGACAGTGAGTGAGAGGATCCGGGTGAGGATAAGACTGACGAACATTGAGTGAGTGGATCCGGGTGAGGATATGGACTGACAGTGAGTGAGTGGATCAAGGTGACGATACGGACTGACAGTCAGTGAGTGGATCCGGTTGAGGATACGGACTGACAGTGAGTGAGTGGGTCCGGGGGAGGATACGGACTGACAGTGAGTGAGTGGGTCGGGGTGAGGATATGGACTGACGAACAGTGCGTGAGTGGATCCGGGGGAGGATACAGACAGACAGTGAGAGAGTGGAGCCGGGGGAGGATACGGACTGACAGTGAGTGAGTGGATCCGGGTGAGGATACGGACTGACAGTGAGTGAGTGGATCAGGGTGAGGATACGGACTGACAGTGAGTGAGTGGAGCCGGGGGAGGATACGGACTGACAGTGAGTGGGTGGATCCGGGTGAGGATACGGACTGCCAGTGAGTGAGTGGATCCCTCTCTGGACACGGACTGACGAACAATGAGTGAGTGGATCCGGGTGAGGATACGGACTGCCGAACAGTGAGTGAGTGGATCCGGGTGAGGATACGGACTGGCGAACAGTGAGTGAGTGGATCCGGGTGAGGATACGGACTGCCAGTGAGTGAGTGGATCCCGCTGAGGATACGGACCGACGAACAATGAGTGAGTGGATCCGGGGGAGGATACGGACTCACAGTGAGTGAGTGGGTCCGGGTGAGGATACGGACTGACAGTGAGTGGTTGGATCCGGGTGAGGATACGGACTGACAGTGAGTGAGTGGATCCGGGGGAGGGTACGGACTGACAGTTAGTGAGTGGATCTGTGTGAGGATACGGATTGTTGAACAGTGAGTGAGTGGATCCGGGTGAGGATACGGACTGACAGTGAGTGAGTGGAACCGGGTGAGGATACGGATTGTTGAACAGTGAGTGAGTGGATCCGGGGGAGGATACGGACTGACAGTGAGTGAGTGGATTCGGGTGAGGATACGGACTGTCAGTGAGTGAGTGGATCCAGGGGAGGATACGGACTGATGAACAGTGAGTGAGTGGGTATGGGTGAGTATACGGACTGACATCGAGTGAGTGGATCAGGGTGAGGATACGGACTGAGAGTGAGTGAGTGGATCCAGGTGAGGATACAGACTGACAGTGAGTGAGTGGATCCAGGTGAGGATACGGACTGACAGTGAGTGGGTGGATGCGGGTGAGGATACGGACTGACAGTGAGTGGGTGTATCCAGGTGAGGATACGGATTGACGAACACTGAGTGAGTGTATCCGGGGGAGGATACGGACTGACAGTGAGTGGGTGGATCCGGGTGAGGATACGGACTGACAGTGAGTGAGTGGATCCGGGTGAGGATACGGACTGCCAGTGAGTGAGTGGATCCCTCTGAGGATACGGACTGACGAAGAATGAGTGAGTGGATCCGGGTGAGGATACGGACTGGCGAACAGTGAGTGAGTGGATCCGGGTGAGGATACGGACTGGCGAACAGTGATTGAGTGGATCCGGGTGAGGATACGGACTGCCAGTGAGTGAGTGGATCCCGCTGAGGATACGGACCGACAAACAATGAGTGAGTGGATCCGGGGGAGGATACGGACTCACAGTTAGTGAGTGGATCCCGGGGAGGGTACGGACTGACAGTTAGTGAGTGGATCTGTGTGAGGATACGGACTGACGGTTAGTGAGTGGAACAGGGTGTGGATACGGACTGACAGTGAGTGAGTGGATCCAGGTGAGGACACGGACTGGCACTGAGTGAGTGGATCCGGGTGCGGATACGGACTGAGAGTGAGTGAGTGGATCTGGGGGAGGATACGGACAGACAATGAGTGAGTGGATCCGGGGGAGGATACGGACTGACTGAGAGTGAGTGGGTCCGGGTGAGGATACGGACTGACAGTGAGTGAGTGGATCCGGGTGAGGATATGGACTGACAGTGAGTGAGTGGATCAGTGTGACCTTACGGACTGACAGTCAGTGAGTGGATCCGGTTGAGGATACGGACAGACAGTGAGTGAGTGGAGCCGGGGGAGGATACGGATTGACAGTAAGTGAGTGGGTCCGGGGGACGATACCATCTGACAGTGTGTGATTGGGTCCGGGTGAGGATATGGACTGATGAACAGTGAGTGAGTGGATCCGGGGGAGGATACGGACTGACAGTGAGTGAGTGGGTCCGGGTGAGGATACGCACTGACAGTGAGTGGTTGGATCCGGGTGAGGATACGGACTGACAGTGAGTGAGTGCATCCGGGTGAGGTTACGGATTGCTGAACAGTGAGTGAGTGGATCCGGGGGAGGATACGGACTGACAGTGAGTGAGTGGATTCGGGTGAGGATACGGACTGTCAGTGAGTGAGTGGATCCAGGGGAGGATACGGACTGATGAACAGTGAGTGAGTGGGTCTGGGTGAGTATACGGACTGACATCGAGTGAGTGGATCAGGGTGAGGATACGGACTGAGTGTGAGTGAGTGGATCCAGGTGAGGATACGGACTGAGAGTCAGTGAGTGGATCCGGGTGAGGATACGGACTGACAGTAAGTGGGTGGATGCGGGTGAGGATACGGACTGACAGTGAGTGGGTGGATCCAGGTGAGGATACGGATTGACGAACACTGAGTGAGTGTATCCGGGGGAGGATACGGACTGACAGTGAGTGGGTGGATCCGTGTGAGGATACGGACTGACAGTGAGTGAGTGCATCCGGGTGAGGTTACGGATTGTTGAACAGTGAGTGAGTGGATCCGGGTGAGGATACGGACTCACAGTGAGTGAGTGGATCCGGGTGAGGATACGGACTGCCAGTGAGTGAGTGGATCCCGCTGAGGATACGGACTGACGAACAATGTGTGAGTGGATCCGGGGGAGGATACGGACTGGCGAACAGTGAGTGTGTGGATCCGGGTGAGGATACGGACTGGAGAACAGTGAGTGAGTGGATCCGGGTGAGGATACGAACTGGCGAACAGTGTGTGAGTGGATACGGGTGAGGATACGGACTGGCGAACAGTGAGTGAGTGGATCCGGGTGAGGATACGGACTGGCGAACAGTGAGTGAGTGGTTCCGGGTGAGGATACGGACTGACAGTGAGTGAGTGGGTCCGGGGGAGGAAACGGACTGACAGTGAGTGAGTGGATCCGGGTGAGGATACGGACTGACAGTGAATGAGTGGGTCCGGGTGGGGATACGGACTGACAGTGAGTGAGTGGGTCCGGGGGAGGAAACGGACTGACAGTGAGTAAGTGGATCAGGGTGAGGAAACGGACTGACAGTGAGTGATTGGGTCCGGGGGAGGATACGGACTGACAGTGAGTGAGTGGATCAGGGTGAGGATACGGACTGACAGTGAGTGATTTGGTCCGGGGGAGGAAACAGACTGACAGTGAGTGAGTGGGTCCGGGTGAGGATACGGACTGACAGTGAGTGAGTGGACCCGGGGGAGGATACGGACTGAGAGTGAGTGAGTGGATCTGGGGGAGGATACGGACAGAGAGTGAGTGAGTGGATCCGGGGGAGGATACGGACTGACTGAGAGTGTGTGGGTTCGGGTGAGGATACGGACTGACAGTGAGTGAGAGGATCCGGGTGAGGATAAGACTGACGAACATTGAGTGAGTGGATCCGGGTGAGGATATGGACTGACAGTGAGTGAGTGGATCAGGGTGACGATACGGACTGACAGTCAGTGAGTGGATCCGGTTGAGGATACGGACTGACAGTGAGTGAGTGGGTCCGGGGGAGGATACGGACTGACAGTGAGTGAGTGGATCCAGGTGAGGATACGGACTGACAGTGAGTGAGTGGATCCGGGTGAGGATACGGACTGACAGTGAGTGACTGGGTCCGGGTGAGGATACGGACTGACAGTGAGTGAGAGGATCCGGGTGAGTATAAGACTGACGAACATTGAGTGAGTGGATCCGGGTGAGGATATGGACTGACAGTGAGTGAGTGGATCAGGGTGACGATACGGACTGACAGTCAGTGAGTGGATCCGGTTGAGGATACGGACTGACAGTGAGTGAGTGGGTCCGGGGGAGGATACGGACTGACAGTGAGTGAGTGGGTCGGGGTGAGGATATGGACTGACGAACAGTGCGTGAGTGGATCCGGGGGAGGATACAGACAGACAGTGAGAGAGTGGAGCCGGGGGAGGATACGGACTGACAGTGAGTGAGTGGATCCGGGTGAGGATACGGACTGACAGTGAGTGAGTGGATCAGGGTGAGGATACGGACTGACAGTGAGTGAGTGGATCAGGGTGACGATACGGACTGACAGTCAGTGAGTGGGTCCGGGGGAGGAAACGGACTGACAGTGAGTGAGTGGGTCCGGGGGAGGATACGGACTGACTGAGAGTGAGTGGGTCCGGGTGAGGATACGGACTGACAGTGAGTGAGTGGATCCGGGTGAGGATAAGACTGACGAACAGTGAGTGAGTGGATCAGGGTGAGGATATGGACTGACGAACAGTGAGTGAGTGGAGCCGGGGGAGGATACGGACTGACAGTGAGTGAGTGGATCCGGGTGAGGATACGGACTGACATCGAGTGAGTGGATCAGGGTGAGGATACGGACTGAGAGTGAGTGAGTGGATCCAGGTGAGGATACGGACTGACAGTGAGTGAGTGGATCCGGGTGAGGATACGGACTGACAGTGAGTGGGTGGATGCGGGTGAGGATACGGACTGACAGTGAGTGGGTGTATCCAGGTGAGGATACGGATTGACGAACACTGAGTGAGTGTATCCGGGGGAGGATACGGACTGACAGTGAGTGGGTGGATCCGGGTGAGGATACGGACTGCCAGTGAGTGGGTGTATCCAGGTGAGGATACGGATTGACGAACACTGAGTGAGTGTATCCGGGGGAGGATACGGACTGACAGTGAGTGGGTGGATCCGGGTGAGGATACGGACTGCCAGTGAGTGAGTGGATCCCTCTGAGGATACGGACTGACGAACAATGAGTGAGTGGATCCGGGTGAGGATACGGACAGGCGAACAGTGAGTGAGTGGATCCGGGTGAGGATACGGACTGGCGAACAGTGAGTGAGTGGATCCGGGTGAGGATACGGACTGCCAGTGAGTGAGTGGATCCCGCTGAGGATACGGACCGACGAACAATGAGTGAGTGGATCCGGGGGAGGATACGGACTCACAGTTAGTGAGTGGATCCGGGGGAGGGTACGGACTGACAGTTAGTGAGTGGATCTGTGTGAGGATACGTATTGTTGAACAGTGAGTGAGTGGATCCGGGTGAGGATACGGACTGACAGTGCGTGAGTGGAACCGGGTGAGGATACGGATTGTTGAACAGTGAGTGAGTGGATCCGGGGGAGGATACAGACTGACAGTGAGTGAGTGGATCCGGGTGAGGATACGGACTGACAGTGAGTGGGTGGATGCGGGTGAGGATACGGACTGACAGTGAGTGGGTGTATCCAGGTGAGGATACGGATTGACGAACACTGAGTGAGTGTATCCGGGGGAGGATACGGACTGACAGTGAGTGGGTGGATCCGGGTGAGGATACGGACTGACAGTGAGTGAGTGGATCCGGGTGAGGATACGGACTGCCAGTGAGTGAGTGGATCCCTCTGAGGATACGGACTGACGAAGAATGAGTGAGTGGATCCGGGTGAGGATACGGACTGGCGAACAGTGAGTGAGTGGATCCGGGTGAGGATACGGACTGGCGAACAGTGAGTGAGTGGATCCGGGTGAGGATACGGACTGTCAGTGAGTGAGTGGATCCCGCTGAGGATACGGACCGACGAACAATGAGTGAGTGGATCCGGGGGAGGATACGGACTCACAGTTAGTGAGTGGATCCGGGGGAGGGTACGGACTGACAGTTAGTGAGTGGATCTGTGTGAGGATACGGACTGACGGTTAGTGAGTGGAACAGGGTGTGGATACGGACTGACAGTGAGTGAGTGGATCCAGGTGAGGACACGGACTGGCACTGAGTGAGTGGATCCGGGTGCGGATACGGACTGAGAGTGAGTGAGTGGATCTGGGGGAGGATACGGACAGACAGTGAGTGAGTGGATCCGGGGGAGGATACGGACTGACTGAGTGTGAGTGGGTCCGGGTGAGGATACGGACTGACAGTGAGTGAGTGGATCCGGGTGAGGATAAGACTGACGAACAGTGAGTGAGTGGATCCGGGTGAGGATATGGACTGACAGTGAGTTAGTGGATCAGTGTGACGATACGGACTGACAGTCAGTGAGTGGATCCGGTTGAGGATACGGACAGACAGTGAGTGAGTGGAGCCGGGGGAGGATACGGACTGACAGTGAGTGAGTGGGTCCGTGGGAGGATACGGACTGACAGTGAGTGAGTGGGTCCGGGTGAGGATATGGACTGACGAACAGTGAGTGAGTGGATCCGGGGGAGGATACGGACTGACAGTGAGTGAGTGGGTCCGGGTGAGGATACGGACTGACAGTGAGTGGTTGGATCCGGGTGAGGATACGGACTGACAGTGAGTGAGTGGAACCGGGTGAGGTTACGGATTTTTGAACAGTGAGTGAGTGGATCCGGGGGAGGATACGGACTGACAGTGAGTGAGTGGATTCGGGTGAGGATACGGACTGTCAGTGAGTGAGTGGATCCAGGGGAGGATACGGACTGATGAACAGTGAGTGAGTGGGTCTGGGTGAGTATACGGACTGACATCGAGTGAGTGGATCATGGTGAGGATACGGACTGAGAGTGAGTGAGTGGATCCAGGTGAGGATACGGACTGACAGTGAGTGAGTGGATCCGGGTGAGGATACGGACTGACAGTGAGTGGGTGGATGCGGGTGAGGATACGGATTGACAAACACTGAGTGAGTGTATCCGGGGGAGGATACGGACTGACAGTGAGTGGGTGGATCCGGGTGAGGATACGGACTGCCAGTGAGTGAGTGGATCCCTCTGAGGATACGGACTGACGAACAATGAGTGAGTGGATCCAGGTGAGGATACGGACTGACAGTGAGTGTGTGGATCCGGGTGAGGATACGGACTGACAGTGAGTGGGTGGATGCGGGTGAGGATACGGATTGACAAACACTGAGTGAGTGTATCCGGGGGAGGATACGGACTGACAGTGAGTGGGTGGATCCGGGTGAGGATACGGACTGCCAGTGAGTGAGTGGATCCCTCTGAGGATACGGACTGACGAACAATGAGTGAGTGGATCCGGGTGAGTATACGGACTGGCGAACAGTGAGTGAGTGGATCCGGGTGAGGATACGGACTGGCGAACAGTGAGTGAGTGGATCCGGGTGAGGATACGGACTGCCAGTGAGTGAGTGGATCCCGCTGAGGATACGGACCGACGAACAATGAGTGAGTGGATCCGGGGGAGGATACGGACTGACAGTTAGTGAGTGGATCTGTGTGAGGATACGGACTGACAGTGAGTGAGTGGAACCGGGTGAGGATACGGATTGTTGAACAGTGAGTGAGTGGATCCGGGGGAGGATACGGACTGACAGTGAGTGAGTGGATTCGAGTGAGGATACGGACTGTCAGTGAGTGAGTGGATCCAGGCGAGGATACGGACTGATGAACAGTGAGTGAGTGGGTCTGGGTGAGTATACGGACTGACATCGAGTGAGTGGATCAGGGTGAGGATACGGACTGAAAGTGAGTGAGTGGATCCAGGTGAGGAAACGGACTGACGAACAGTGAGTGAGTGGGTCCGGGTGAGGATACAGACTGACAGTGAGTGAGTGGGTCCGGGGGAGGATACGGACTGACAGTGAGTGATTGGGTCCGGGGGAGGAAACGGACTGACAGTGAGTGAGTGGATCAGGGTGAGGTTACGGACTGACAGTGAGTGATTGGGTCCGGGGGAGGATACGGACTGACAGTGAGTGAGTGGATCAGGGTGAGGATACAGACTGACAGTGAGTGATTGGCTCCGGGGGAGGAAACGGACTAACAGTGAGTGAGTAGGTCCGGGTGAGGATACGGACTGACAGTGAGTGAGTGGACCCGGGGGAGGATACGGACTGAGAGTGAGTGAGTGGATCTGGGGGAGTATACGGACTGAGAGTGAGTGAGTGGATCCAGGTGAGGATACGGACAGACAGTGAGTGAGTGGATCCGGGTGAGGATAAGACTGACGAACAGTGAGTGAGTGGATCCGGGTGAGGATACGGACTGCCAGTGAGTGAGTGGATCCCGCTGAGGATACGGACCGACGAACAATGAGTGAGTGGATCCGGGGGAGGATACGGACTCAGAGTTAGTGAGTGGATCCGGGGGAGGGTACGGACTGACAGTTAGTGAGTGGATCTGTGTGAGGATACGGACTGACGGTTAGTGAGTGGAACAGGGTGTGGATACGGACTGACAGTGAGTGAGTGGATCCAGGTGAGGACACGGACTGGCACTGAGTGAGTGGATCCGGGTGCGGATACGGACTGAGAGTGTGTGAGTGGATCTGGGGGAGGATACGGACAGACAGTGAGTGAGTGGATCCGGGGGAGGATACGGACTGACTGAGAGTGAGTGGGTCCGGGTGAGGATACGGACTGACAGTGAGTGAGTGGATCCGGGTGAGGATAAGACTGACGAACAGTGAGTGAGTGGATCCGGGTGAGGATATGGATTGACAGTGAGTGAGTGGATCAGGGTGACGATACGGAATGACAGTCAGTGAGTGGATCCGGTTGAGGATACGGACAGACAGTGAGTGAGTGGAGCCGGGGGAGGATACGGACTGACAGTGAGTGGGTGGATCCGGGTGAGGATACGGACTGCCAGTGAGTGAGTGGATCCCTCTGAGGACACGGACTGACGAACAATGAGTGAGTGGATCCGGGTGAGGATACGGACTGCCGAACAGTGAGTGAGTGGATCCGGGTGAGGATACGGACTGGCGAACAGTGAGTGAGTGGATCCGGGTGAGGATACGGACTGCCAGTGAGTGAGTGGATCCCGCTGAGGATACGGACCGACGAACAATGAGTGAGTGGATCCGGGGGAGGATACGGACTCACAGTTAGTGAGTGGATCCGGGGGAGGGTACGGACTGACAGTTAGTGAGTGGATCTGTGTGAGGATACGGATTGTTGAACAGTGAGTGAGTGGATCCGGGTGAGGATACGGACTGACAGTCAGTGAGTGGAACCGGGTGAGGATACGGATTGTTGAACAGTGAGTGAGTGGATCCGGGGGAGGATACGGACTGACAGTGAGTGAGTGGATTCGGGTGAGGATACGGACTGTCAGTGAGTGAGTGGATCCAGGGGAGGATACGGACTGATGAACAGTGAGTGAGTGGGTATGGGTGAGTATACGGACTGACATCGAGTGAGTGGATCAGGGTGAGGATACGGACTGAGAGTGAGTGAGTGGATCCAGGTGAGGATACAGACTGACAGTGAGTGAGTGGATCCAGGTGAGGATACGGACTGACAGTGAGTGGGTGGATGCGGGTGAGGATACGGACTGACAGTGAGTGGGTGTATCCAGGTGAGGATACGGATTGACGAACACTGAGTGAGTGTATCCGGGGGAGGATACGGACTGACAGTGAGTGGGTGGATCCGGGTGAGGATACGGACTGACAGTGAGTGAGTGGATCCGGGTGAGGATACGGACTGCCAGTGAGTGAGTGGATCCCTCTGAGGATACGGACTGACGAAGAATGAGTGAGTGGATCCGGGTGAGGATACGGACTGGCGAACAGTGAGTGAGTGGATCCGGGTGAGGATACGGACTGGCGAACAGTGATTGAGTGGATCCGGGTGAGGATACGGACTGCCAGTGAGTGAGTGGATCCCGCTGAGGTTACGGACCGACGAACAATGAGTGAGTGGATCCGGGGGAGGATACGGACTCACAGTTAGTGAGTGGATCCCGGGGAGGGTACGGACTGACAGTTAGTGAGTGGATCTGTGTGAGGATACGGACTGACGGTTAGTGAGTGGAACAGGGTGTGGATACGGACTGACAGTGAGTGAGTGGATCCAGGTGAGGACACGGACTGGCACTGAGTGAGTGGATCCGGGTGCGGATACGGACTGAGAGTGAGTGAGTGGATCTGGCGGAGGATACGGACAGACAATGAGTGAGTGGATCCGGGGGAGGATACGGACTGACTGAGAGTGAGTGGGTCCGGGTGAGGATACGGACTGACAGTGAGTGAGTGGATCCGGGTGAGGATAAGACTGACGAACAGTGAGTGAGTGGATCCGGGTGAGGATATGGACTGACAGTGAGTGAGTGGATCAGTGTGACGATACGGACTGACAGTCAGTGAGTGGATCCGGTTGAGGATACGGACAGACAGTGATTGAGTGGAGCCGGGGGAGGATACGGATTGACAGTAAGTGAGTGGGTCCGGGGGACGAGACCGTCTGACAGTGAGTGATTGGGTCCGGGTGAGGATATGGACTGATGAACAGTGAGTGAGTGGATCCGGGGGAGGATACGGACTGCCAGTGAGTGAGTGGGTCCGGGTGAGTATACGCACTGACAGTGAGTGGTTGGATCCGGGTGAGGATACGGACTGACAGTGAGTGAGTGCATCCGGGTGAGGTTACGGATTGCTGAACAGTGAGTGAGTGGATCCGGGGGAGGATACGGACTGACAGTGAGTGAGTGGATTCGGGTGAGGATACGGACTGTCAGTGAGTGAGTGGATCCAGGGGAGGATACGGACTGATGAACAGTGAGTGAGTGGGTCTGGGTGAATATACGGACTGACATCGAGTGAGTGCATCAGGGTGAGGATACGGACTGAGTGTGAGTGAGTGGATCCAGGTGAGGATACGGACTGAGAGTCAGTGAGTGGATCCGGGTGAGGATACGGACTGACAGTAAGTGGGTGGATGCGGGTGAGGATACGGACTGACAGTGAGTGGGTGGATCCAGGTGAGGATACGGATTGACAGTGAGTGAGTGCATCCGGGTGAGGTTACGGATTGTTGAACAGTGAGTGAGTGGATCCGGGTGAGGATACGGACTCACAGTGAGTGAGTGGATCCGGGTGAGGATACGGACTGCCAGTGAGTGAGTGGATCCCGCTGAGGATACGGACTGACGAACAATGTGTGAGTGGATCCGGGGGAGGATACGGACTGGCGAACAGTGAGTGTGTGGATCCGGGTGAGGATACGGACTGGAGAACAGTGAGTGAGTGGATCCGGGTGAGGATACGGACTGTCAGTGAGTGAGTGGATCCAGGGGAGGATACGGACTGATGAACAGTGAGTGAGTGGGTCTGGGTGAGTATACGGACTGACATCGAGTGAGTGGATCATGGTGAGGATACGGACTGAGAGTGAGTGAGTGGATCCAGGTGAGGATACGGACTGACAGTGAGTGAGTGGATCCGGGTGAGGATACGGACTGACAGTGAGTGGGTGGATGCGGGTGAGGATACGGATTGACAAACACTGAGTGAGTGTATCCGGGGGAGGATACGGACTGACAGTGAGTGGGTGGATCCGGGTGAGGATACGGACTGCCAGTGAGTGAGTGGATCCCTCTGAGGATACGGACTGACGAACAATGAGTGAGTGGATCCAGGTGAGGATACGGACTGACAGTGAGTGAGTGGATCCGGGTGAGGATACGGACTGACAGTGAGTGGGTGGATGCGGGTGAGGATACGGATTGACAAACACTGAGTGAGTGTATCCGGGGGAGGATACGGACTGACAGTGAGTGGGTGGATCCGGGTGAGGATACGGACTGCCAGTGAGTGAGTGGATCCCTCTGAGGATACGGACTGACGAACAATGAGTGAGTGGATCCGGGTGAGTATACGGACTGGCGAACAGTGAGTGAGTGGATCCGGGTGAGGATACGGACTGGCGAACAGTGAGTGAGTGGATCCGGGTGAGGATACGGACTGCCAGTGAGTGAGTGGATCCCGCTGAGGATACGGACCGACGAACAATGAGTGAGTGGATCCGGGGGAGGATACGGACTGACAGTTAGTGAGTGGATCTGTGTGAGGATACGGACTGACAGTGAGTGAGTGGAACCGGGTGAGGATACGGATTGTTGAACAGTGAGTGAGTGGATCCGGGGGAGGATACGGACTGACAGTGAGTGAGTGGATTCGAGTGAGGATACGGACTGTCAGTGAGTGAGTGGATCCAGGCGAGGATACGGACTGATGAACAGTGAGTGAGTGGGTCTGGGTGAGTATACGGACTGACAGTGAGTGAGTGCATCCGGGTGAGGTTACGGATTGTTGAACAGTGAGTGAGTGGATCCGGGTGAGGATACGGACTCACAGTGAGTGAGTGGATCCGGGTGAGGATACGGACTGCCAGTGAGTGAGTGGATCCCGCTGAGGATACGGACTGACGAAGAATGAGTGAGAGGATCCGGGTGAGGATACGGACTGGCGAACAGTGAGTGAGTGGATCCGGGTGAGGATACGGACTGACAGTGAGTGGGTGGATCCGGGTGAGGATACGGACTGCCAGTGAGTGAGTGGATCCCTCTGAGGACACGGACTGACGAACAATGAGTGAGTGGATCCGGGTGAGGATACGGACTGCCGAACAGTGAGTGAGTGGATCCGGGTGAGGATACGGACTGGCGAACAGTGAGTGAGTGGATCCGGGTGAGGATACGGACTGCCAGTGAGTGAGTGGATCCCGCTGAGGATACGGACCGACGAACAATGAGTGAGTGGATCCGGGGGAGGATACGGACTCACAGTTAGTGAGTGGATCCGGGGGAGGGTACGGACTGACAGTTAGTGAGTGGATCTGTGTGAGGATACGGATTGTTGAACAGTGAGTGAGTGGATCCGGGTGAGGATACGGACTGACAGTGAGTGAGTGGAACCGGGTGAGGATACGGATTGTTGAACAGTGAGTGAGTGGATCCGGGGGAGGATACGGACTGACAGTGAGTGAGTGGATTCGGGTGAGGATACGGACTGTCAGTGAGTGAGTGGATCCAGGGGAGGATACGGACTGATGAACAGTGAGTGAGTGGGTATGGGTGAGTATACGGACTGACATCGAGTGAGTGGATCAGGGTGAGGATACGGACTGAGAGTGAGTGAGTGGATCCAGGTGAGGATACAGACTGACAGTGAGTGAGTGGATCCAGGTGAGGATACGGACTGACAGTGAGTGGGTGGATGCGGGTGAGGATACGGACTGACAGTGAGTGGGTGTATCCAGGTGAGGATACGGATTGACGAACACTGAGTGAGTGTATCCGGGGGAGGATACGGACTGACAGTGAGTGGGTGGATCCGGGTGAGGATACGGACTGACAGTGAGTGAGTGGATCCGGGTGAGGATACGGACTGCCAGTGAGTGAGTTGATCCCTCTGAGGATACGGACTGACGAAGAATGAGTGAGTGGATCCGGGTGAGGATACGGACTGGCGAACAGTGAGTGAGTGGATCCGGGTGAGGATACGGACCGACGAACAATGAGTGAGTGGATCCGGGGGAGGATACGGACTCACAGTTAGTGAGTGGATCCCGGTGAGGACACGGACTGGCACTGAGTGAGTGGATCCGGGTGCGGATACGGACTGAGAGTGAATGAGTGGATCTGGCGGAGGATACGGACAGACAATGAGTGAGTGGATCCGGGGGAGGATACGGACTGACTGAGAGTGAGTGGGTCCGGGTGAGGATACGGACTGACAGTGAGTGAGTGGATCCGGGTGAGGATAAGACTGACGAACAGTGAGTGAGTGGATCCGGGTGAGGATATGGACTGACAGTGAGTGAGTGGATCAGTGTGACGATACGGACTGACAGTCAGTGAGTGGATCCGGTTGAGGATACGGACAGACAGTGATTGAGTGGAGCCGGGGGAGGATACGGATTGACAGTAAGTGAGTGGGTCCGGGGGACGAGACCGTCTGACAGTGAGTGATTGGGTCCGGGTGAGGATATGGACTGATGAACAGTGAGTGAGTGGATCCGGGGGAGGATACGGACTGCCAGTGAGTGAGTGGGTCCGGGTGAGGATACGCACTGACAGTGAGTGGTTGGATCCGGGTGAGGATACGGACTGACAGTGAGTGAGTGCATCCGGGTGAGGTTACGGATTGCTGAACAGTGAGTGAGTGGATCCGGGGGAGGATACGGACTGACAGTGAGTGAGTGGATTCGGGTGAGGATACGGACTGTCAGTGAGTGAGTGGATCCAGGGGAGGATACGGACTGATGAACAGTGAGTGAGTGGGTCTGGGTGAGTATACGGACTGACATCGAGTGAGTGCATCAGGGTGAGGATACGGACTGAGTGTGAGTGAGTGGATCCAGGTGAGGATACGGACTGAGAGTCAGTGAGTGGATCCGGGTGAGGATACGGACTGACAGTAAGTGGGTGGATCCAGGTGAGGATACGGATTGACAGTGAGTGAGTGCATCCGGGTGAGGTTACGGATTGTTGAACAGTGAGTGAGTGGATCCGGGTGAGGATACGGACTGGCGAACAGTGAGTGAGTGGGTCCGGGTGAGGATACAGACTGACAGTGAGTGAGTGGGTCCGGGGGAGGAAACGGACTGACAGTGAGTGAGTGGATCCGGGTGAGGATACGGACTGAGAGTGAATGAGTGGGTCCGGGTGGGGATACGGACTGACAGTGAGTGAGTGGGTCCGGGGGAGGAAACGGACTGACAGTGAGTGAGTGGGTCCGGGGGAGGAAACGGACTGACAGTGAGTGATTGGGTCCGGGGGAGGAAACAGACTGACAGTGAGTGAGTGGGTCCGGGTGAGGATACGGACTGACAGTGAGTGAGTGGACCCGGGGGAGGATACGGACTGAGAGTGAGTGAGTGGGTCCGGGGGAGGAAACGGACTGACAGTGAGTAAGTGGATCATGGTGAGGAAACGGACTGACAGTGAGTGATTGGGTCCGGGGGAGGATACGGACTGACAGTGAGTGAGTGGATCAGGGTGAGGATACGGACTGACAGTGAGTGATTGGGTCCGGGGGAGGAAACAGACTGACAGTGAGTGAGTGGGTCCGGGTGAGGATACGGACTGACAGTGAGTGAGTGGGCCCGGGGGAGGATACGGACTGAGAGTGAGTGAGTGGATCTGGGGGAGGATACGGACAGAGAGTGAGTGAGTGGATCCGGGGGAGGATACGGACTGACTGAGAGTGAGTGGGTTCGGGTGAGGATACGGACTGACAGTGAGTGTGAGGATCCGGGTGAGGATAAGACTGACGAACATTGAGTGAGTGGATCCGGGTGAGGATATGGACTGACAGTGAGTGAGTGGATCAGGGTGACGATACGGACTGACAGTCAGTGAGTGTATCCGGTTGAGGATACGGACTGACAGTGAGTGAGTGGGTCCGGGGGAGGATACGGACTGACAGTGAGTGAGTGGATCCAGGTGAGGATACGGACTGACACTGAGTGAGTGGATCCGGGTGAGGATACGGACTGACAGTGAGTGACTGGGTCCGGGTGAGGATACGGACTGACAGTGAGTGAGAGGATCCGGGTGAGGATAAGACTGACGAACATTGAGTGAGTGGATCCGGGTGAGGATATGGACTGACAGTGAGTGAGTGGATCAAGGTGACGATACGGACTGACAGTCAGTGAGTGGATCCGGTTGAGGATACGGACTGACAGTGAGTGAGTGGGTCCGGGGGAGGATACGGACTGACAGTGAGTGAGTGGGTCGGGGTGAGGATATGGACTGACGAACAGTGCGTGAGTGGATCCGGGGGAGGATACAGACAGACAGTGAGAGAGTGGAGCCGGGGGAGGATACGGACTGACAGTGAGTGAGTGGATCCGGGTGAGGATACGGACTGACAGTGAGTGAGTGGATCAGGGTGAGGATACGGACTGACAGTGAGTGAGTGGAGCCGGGGGAGGATACGGACTGACAGTGAGTGGGTGGATCCGGGTGAGGATACGGACTGCCAGTGAGTGAGTGGATCCCTCTCTGGACACGGACTGACGAACAATGAGTGAGTGGATCCGGGTGAGGATACGGACTGCCGAACAGTGAGTGAGTGGATCCGGGTGAGGATACGGACTGGCGAACAGTGAGTGAGTGGATCCGGGTGAGGATACGGACTGCCAGTGAGTGAGTGGATCCCGCTGAGGATACGGACCGACGAACAATGAGTGAGTGGATCCGGGGGAGGATACGGACTCACAGTGAGTGAGTGGGTCCGGGTGAGGATACGGACTGACAGTGAGTGGTTGGATCCGGGTGAGGATACGGACTGACAGTGAGTGAGTGGATCCGGGGGAGGGTACGGACTGACAGTTAGTGAGTGGATCTGTGTGAGGATACGGATTGTTGAACAGTGAGTGAGTGGATCCGGGTGAGGATACGGACTGACAGTGAGTGAGTGGAACCGGGTGAGGATACGGATTGTTGAACAGTGAGTGAGTGGATCCGGGGGAGGATACGGACTGACAGTGAGTGAGTGGATTCGGGTGAGGATACGGACTGTCAGTGAGTGAGTGGATCCAGGGGAGGATACGGACTGATGAACAGTGAGTGAGTGGGTATGGGTGAGTATACGGACTGACATCGAGTGAGTGGATCAGGGTGAGGATACGGACTGAGAGTGAGTGAGTGGATCCAGGTGAGGATACAGACTGACAGTGAGTGAGTGGATCCAGGTGAGGATACGGACTGACAGTGAGTGGGTGGATGCGGGTGAGGATACGGACTGACAGTGAGTGGGTGTATCCAGGTGAGGATACGGATTGACGAACACTGAGTGAGTGTATCCGGGGGAGGATACGGACTGACAGTGAGTGGGTGGATCCGGGTGAGGATACGGACTGACAGTGAGTGAGTGGATCCGGGTGAGGATACGGACTGCCAGTGAGTGAGTGGATCCCTCTGAGGATACGGACTGACGAAGAATGAGTGAGTGGATCCGGGTGAGGATACGGACTGGCGAACAGTGAGTGAGTGGATCCGGGTGAGGATACGGACTGGCGAACAGTGATTGAGTGGATCCGGGTGAGGATACGGACTGCCAGTGAGTGAGTGGATCCCGCTGAGGATACGGACCGACAAACAATGAGTGAGTGGATCCGGGGGAGGATACGGACTCACAGTTAGTGAGTGGATCCCGGGGAGGGTACGGACTGACAGTTAGTGAGTGGATCTGTGTGAGGATACGGACTGACGGTTAGTGAGTGGAACAGGGTGTGGATACGGACTGACAGTGAGTGAGTGGATCCAGGTGAGGACACGGACTGGCACTGAGTGAGTGGATCCGGGTGCGGATACGGACTGAGAGTGAGTGAGTGGATCTGGGGGAGGATACGGACAGACAATGAGTGAGTGGATCCGGGGGAGGATACGGACTGACTGAGAGTGAGTGGGTCCGGGTGAGGATACGGACTGACAGTGAGTGAGTGGATCCGGGTGAGGATATGGACTGACAGTGAGTGAGTGGATCAGTGTGACCTTACGGACTGACAGTCAGTGAGTGGATCCGGTTGAGGATACGGACAGACAGTGAGTGAGTGGAGCCGGGGGAGGATACGGATTGACAGTAAGTGAGTGGGTCCGGGGGACGATACCATCTGACAGTGTGTGATTGGGTCCGGGTGAGGATATGGACTGATGAACAGTGAGTGAGTGGATCCGGGGGAGGATACGGACTGACAGTGAGTGAGTGGGTCCGGGTGAGGATACGCACTGACAGTGAGTGGTTGGATCCGGGTGAGGATACGGACTGACAGTGAGTGAGTGCATCCGGGTGAGGTTACGGATTGCTGAACAGTGAGTGAGTGGATCCGGGGGAGGATACGGACTGACAGTGAGTGAGTGGATTCGGGTGAGGATACGGACTGTCAGTGAGTGAGTGGATCCAGGGGAGGATACGGACTGATGAACAGTGAGTGAGTGGGTCTGGGTGAGTATACGGACTGACATCGAGTGAGTGGATCAGGGTGAGGATACGGACTGAGTGTGAGTGAGTGGATCCAGGTGAGGATACGGACTGAGAGTCAGTGAGTGGATCCGGGTGAGGATACGGACTGACAGTAAGTGGGTGGATGCGGGTGAGGATACGGACTGACAGTGAGTGGGTGGATCCAGGTGAGGATACGGATTGACGAACACTGAGTGAGTGTATCCGGGGGAGGATACGGACTGACAGTGAGTGGGTGGATCCGTGTGAGGATACGGACTGACAGTGAGTGAGTGCATCCGGGTGAGGTTACGGATTGTTGAACAGTGAGTGAGTGGATCCGGGTGAGGATACGGACTCACAGTGAGTGAGTGGATCCGGGTGAGGATACGGACTGCCAGTGAGTGAGTGGATCCCGCTGAGGATACGGACTGACGAACAATGTGTGAGTGGATCCGGGGGAGGATACGGACTGGCGAACAGTGAGTGTGTGGATCCGGGTGAGGATACGGACTGGAGAACAGTGAGTGAGTGGATCCGGGTGAGGATACGAACTGGCGAACAGTGTGTGAGTGGATACGGGTGAGGATACGGACTGGCGAACAGTGAGTGAGTGGATCCGGGTGAGGATACGGACTGGCGAACAGTGAGTGAGTGGTTCCGGGTGAGGATACGGACTGACAGTGAGTGAGTGGGTCCGGGGGAGGAAACGGACTGACAGTGAGTGAGTGGATCCGGGTGAGGATACGGACTGACAGTGAATGAGTGGGTCCGGGTGGGGATACGGACTGACAGTGAGTGAGTGGGTCCGGGGGAGGAAACGGACTGACAGTGAGTAAGTGGATCAGGGTGAGGAAACGGACTGACAGTGAGTGATTGGGTCCGGGGGAGGATACGGACTGACAGTGAGTGAGTGGATCAGGGTGAGGATACGGACTGACAGTGAGTGATTTGGTCCGGGGGAGGAAACAGACTGACAGTGAGTGAGTGGGTCCGGGTGAGGATACGGACTGACAGTGAGTGAGTGGACCCGGGGGAGGATACGGACTGAGAGTGAGTGAGTGGATCTGGGGGAGGATACGGACAGAGAGTGAGTGAGTGGATCCGGGGGAGGATACGGACTGACTGAGAGTGTGTGGGTTCGGGTGAGGATACGGACTGACAGTGAGTGAGAGGATCCGGGTGAGGATAAGACTGACGAACATTGAGTGAGTGGATCCGGGTGAGGATATGGACTGACAGTGAGTGAGTGGATCAGGGTGACGATACGGACTGACAGTCAGTGAGTGGATCCGGTTGAGGATACGGACTGACAGTGAGTGAGTGGGTCCGGGGGAGGATACGGACTGACAGTGAGTGAGTGGATCCAGGTGAGGATACGGACTGACAGTGAGTGAGTGGATCCGGGTGAGGATACGGACTGACAGTGAGTGACTGGGTCCGGGTGAGGATACGGACTGACAGTGAGTGAGAGGATCCGGGTGAGTATAAGACTGACGAACATTGAGTGAGTGGATCCGGGTGAGGATATGGACTGACAGTGAGTGAGTGGATCAGGGTGACGATACGGACTGACAGTCAGTGAGTGGATCCGGTTGAGGATACGGACTGACAGTGAGTGAGTGGGTCCGGGGGAGGATACGGACTGACAGTGAGTGAGTGGGTCGGGGTGAGGATATGGACTGACGAACAGTGCGTGAGTGGATCCGGGGGAGGATACAGACAGACAGTGAGAGAGTGGAGCCGGGGGAGGATACGGACTGACAGTGAGTGAGTGGATCCGGGTGAGGATACGGACTGACAGTGAGTGAGTGGATCAGGGTGAGGATACGGACTGACAGTGAGTGAGTGGATCAGGGTGACGATACGGACTGACAGTCAGTGAGTGGGTCCGGGGGAGGAAACGGACTGACAGTGAGTGAGTGGGTCCGGGGGAGGATACGGACTGACTGAGAGTGAGTGGGTCCGGGTGAGGATACGGACTGACAGTGAGTGAGTGGATCCGGGTGAGGATAAGACTGACGAACAGTGAGTGAGTGGATCAGGGTGAGGATATGGACTGACGAACAGTGAGTGAGTGGAGCCGGGGGAGGATACGGACTGACAGTGAGTGAGTGGATCCGGGTGAGGATACGGACTGACATCGAGTGAGTGGATCAGGGTGAGGATACGGACTGAGAGTGAGTGAGTGGATCCAGGTGAGGATACGGACTGACAGTGAGTGAGTGGATCCGGGTGAGGATACGGACTGACAGTGAGTGGGTGGATGCGGGTGAGGATACGGACTGACAGTGAGTGGGTGTATCCAGGTGAGGATACGGATTGACGAACACTGAGTGAGTGTATCCGGGGGAGGATACGGACTGACAGTGAGTGGGTGGATCCGGGTGAGGATACGGACTGCCAGTGAGTGGGTGTATCCAGGTGAGGATACGGATTGACGAACACTGAGTGAGTGTATCCGGGGGAGGATACGGACTGACAGTGAGTGGGTGGATCCGGGTGAGGATACGGACTGCCAGTGAGTGAGTGGATCCCTCTGAGGATACGGACTGACGAACAATGAGTGAGTGGATCCGGGTGAGGATACGGACAGGCGAACAGTGAGTGAGTGGATCCGGGTGAGGATACGGACTGGCGAACAGTGAGTGAGTGGATCCGGGTGAGGATACGGACTGCCAGTGAGTGAGTGGATCCCGCTGAGGATACGGACCGACGAACAATGAGTGAGTGGATCCGGGGGAGGATACGGACTCACAGTTAGTGAGTGGATCCGGGGGAGGGTACGGACTGACAGTTAGTGAGTGGATCTGTGTGAGGATACGTATTGTTGAACAGTGAGTGAGTGGATCCGGGTGAGGATACGGACTGACAGTGCGTGAGTGGAACCGGGTGAGGATACGGATTGTTGAACAGTGAGTGAGTGGATCCGGGGGAGGATACAGACTGACAGTGAGTGAGTGGATCCGGGTGAGGATACGGACTGACAGTGAGTGG
Organism: Hemitrygon akajei; assembly: GCF_048418815.1. Lineage (NCBI taxonomy): Eukaryota > Metazoa > Chordata > Chondrichthyes > Myliobatiformes > Dasyatidae > Hemitrygon > Hemitrygon akajei. Next base: position 96,802,539 of record NC_133126.1, read on the forward strand.
GTGGATGCGGGTGAGGATACGGACTGACAGTGAGTGGGTGTATCCAGGTGAGGATACGGATTGACGAACACTGAGTGAGTGTATCCGGGGGAGGATACGGACTGACAGTGAGTGGGTGGATCCGGGTGAGGATACGGACTGACAGTGAGTGAGTGGATCCGGGTGAGGATACGGACTGCCAGTGAGTGAGTGGATCCCTCTGAGGATACGGACTGACGAAGAATGAGTGAGTGGATCCGGGTGAGGATACGGACTGGCGAACAGTGAGTGAGTGGATCCGGGTGAGGATACGGACTGGCGAACAGTGAGTGAGTGGATCCGGGTGAGGATACGGACTGTCAGTGAGTGAGTGGATCCCGCTGAGGATACGGACCGACGAACAATGAGTGAGTGGATCCGGGGGAGGATACGGACTCACAGTTAGTGAGTGGATCCGGGGGAGGGTACGGACTGACAGTTAGTGAGTGGATCTGTGTGAGGATACGGACTGACGGTTAGTGAGTGGAACAGGGTGTGGATACGGACTGACAGTGAGTGAGTGGATCCAGGTGAGGACACGGACTGGCACTGAGTGAGTGGATCCGGGTGCGGATACGGACTGAGAGTGAGTGAGTGGATCTGGGGGAGGATACGGACAGACAGTGAGTGAGTGGATCCGGGGGAGGATACGGACTGACTGAGTGTGAGTGGGTCCGGGTGAGGATACGGACTGACAGTGAGTGAGTGGATCCGGGTGAGGATAAGACTGACGAACAGTGAGTGAGTGGATCCGGGTGAGGATATGGACTGACAGTGAGTTAGTGGATCAGTGTGACGATACGGACTGACAGTCAGTGAGTGGATCCGGTTGAGGATACGGACAGACAGTGAGTGAGTGGAGCCGGGGGAGGATACGGACTGACAGTGAGTGAGTGGGTCCGTGGGAGGATACGGACTGACAGTGAGTGAGTGGGTCCGGGTGAGGATATGGACTGACGAACAGTGAGTGAGTGGATCCGGGGGAGGATACGGACTGACAGTGAGTGAGTGGGTCCGGGTGAGGATACGGACTGACAGTGAGTGGTTGGATCCGGGTGAGGATACGGACTGACAGTGAGTGAGTGGAACCGGGTGAGGTTACGGATTTTTGAACAGTGAGTGAGTGGATCCGGGGGAGGATACGGACTGACAGTGAGTGAGTGGATTCGGGTGAGGATACGGACTGTCAGTGAGTGAGTGGATCCAGGGGAGGATACGGACTGATGAACAGTGAGTGAGTGGGTCTGGGTGAGTATACGGACTGACATCGAGTGAGTGGATCATGGTGAGGATACGGACTGAGAGTGAGTGAGTGGATCCAGGTGAGGATACGGACTGACAGTGAGTGAGTGGATCCGGGTGAGGATACGGACTGACAGTGAGTGGGTGGATGCGGGTGAGGATACGGATTGACAAACACTGAGTGAGTGTATCCGGGGGAGGATACGGACTGACAGTGAGTGGGTGGATCCGGGTGAGGATACGGACTGCCAGTGAGTGAGTGGATCCCTCTGAGGATACGGACTGACGAACAATGAGTGAGTGGATCCAGGTGAGGATACGGACTGACAGTGAGTGTGTGGATCCGGGTGAGGATACGGACTGACAGTGAGTGGGTGGATGCGGGTGAGGATACGGATTGACAAACACTGAGTGAGTGTATCCGGGGGAGGATACGGACTGACAGTGAGTGGGTGGATCCGGGTGAGGATACGGACTGCCAGTGAGTGAGTGGATCCCTCTGAGGATACGGACTGACGAACAATGAGTGAGTGGATCCGGGTGAGTATACGGACTGGCGAACAGTGAGTGAGTGGATCCGGGTGAGGATACGGACTGGCGAACAGTGAGTGAGTGGATCCGGGTGAGGATACGGACTGCCAGTGAGTGAGTGGATCCCGCTGAGGATACGGACCGACGAACAATGAGTGAGTGGATCCGGGGGAGGATACGGACTGACAGTTAGTGAGTGGATCTGTGTGAGGATACGGACTGACAGTGAGTGAGTGGAACCGGGTGAGGATACGGATTGTTGAACAGTGAGTGAGTGGATCCGGGGGAGGATACGGACTGACAGTGAGTGAGTGGATTCGAGTGAGGATACGGACTGTCAGTGAGTGAGTGGATCCAGGCGAGGATACGGACTGATGAACAGTGAGTGAGTGGGTCTGGGTGAGTATACGGACTGACATCGAGTGAGTGGATCAGGGTGAGGATACGGACTGAAAGTGAGTGAGTGGATCCAGGTGAGGAAACGGACTGACGAACAGTGAGTGAGTGGGTCCGGGTGAGGATACAGACTGACAGTGAGTGAGTGGGTCCGGGGGAGGATACGGACTGACAGTGAGTGATTGGGTCCGGGGGAGGAAACGGACTGACAGTGAGTGAGTGGATCAGGGTGAGGTTACGGACTGACAGTGAGTGATTGGGTCCGGGGGAGGATACGGACTGACAGTGAGTGAGTGGATCAGGGTGAGGATACAGACTGACAGTGAGTGATTGGGTCCGGGGGAGGAAACGGACTAACAGTGAGTGAGTAGGTCCGGGTGAGGATACGGACTGACAGTGAGTGAGTGGACCCGGGGGAGGATACGGACTGAGAGTGAGTGAGTGGATCTGGGGGAGTATACGGACTGAGAGTGAGTGAGTGGATCCAGGTGAGGATACGGACAGACAGTGAGTGAGTGGATCCGGGTGAGGATAAGACTGACGAACAGTGAGTGAGTGGATCCGGGTGAGGATACGGACTGCCAGTGAGTGAGTGGATCCCGCTGAGGATACGGACCGACGAACAATGAGTGAGTGGATCCGGGGGAGGATACGGACTCAGAGTTAGTGAGTGGATCCGGGGGAGGGTACGGACTGACAGTTAGTGAGTGGATCTGTGTGAGGATACGGACTGACGGTTAGTGAGTGGAACAGGGTGTGGATACGGACTGACAGTGAGTGAGTGGATCCAGGTGAGGACACGGACTGGCACTGAGTGAGTGGATCCGGGTGCGGATACGGACTGAGAGTGTGTGAGTGGATCTGGGGGAGGATACGGACAGACAGTGAGTGAGTGGATCCGGGGGAGGATACGGACTGACTGAGAGTGAGTGGGTCCGGGTGAGGATACGGACTGACAGTGAGTGAGTGGATCCGGGTGAGGATAAGACTGACGAACAGTGAGTGAGTGGATCCGGGTGAGGATATGGATTGACAGTGAGTGAGTGGATCAGGGTGACGATACGGACTGACAGTCAGTGAGTGGATCCGGTTGAGGATACGGACAGACAGTGAGTGAGTGGAGCCGGGGGAGGATACGGACTGACAGTGAGTGGGTGGATCCGGGTGAGGATACGGACTGCCAGTGAGTGAGTGGATCCCTCTGAGGACACGGACTGACGAACAATGAGTGAGTGGATCCGGGTGAGGATACGGACTGCCGAACAGTGAGTGAGTGGATCCGGGTGAGGATACGGACTGGCGAACAGTGAGTGAGTGGATCCGGGTGAGGATACGGACTGCCAGTGAGTGAGTGGATCCCGCTGAGGATACGGACCGACGAACAATGAGTGAGTGGATCCGGGGGAGGATACGGACTCACAGTTAGTGAGTGGATCCGGGGGAGGGTACGGACTGACAGTTAGTGAGTGGATCTGTGTGAGGATACGGATTGTTGAACAGTGAGTGAGTGGATCCGGGTGAGGATACGGACTGACAGTCAGTGAGTGGAACCGGGTGAGGATACGGATTGTTGAACAGTGAGTGAGTGGATCCGGGGGAGGATACGGACTGACAGTGAGTGAGTGGATTCGGGTGAGGATACGGACTGTCAGTGAGTGAGTGGATCCAGGGGAGGATACGGACTGATGAACAGTGAGTGAGTGGGTATGGGTGAGTATACGGACTGACATCGAGTGAGTGGATCAGGGTGAGGATACGGACTGAGAGTGAGTGAGTGGATCCAGGTGAGGATACAGACCGACAGTGAGTGAGTGGATCCAGGTGAGGATACGGACTGACAGTGAGTGGGTGGATGCGGGTGAGGATACGGACTGACAGTGAGTGGGTGTATCCAGGTGAGGATACGGATTGACGAACACTGAGTGAGTGTATCCGGGGGAGGATACGGACTGACAGTGAGTGGGTGGATCCGGGTGAGGATACGGACTGACAGTGAGTGAGTGGATCCGGGTGAGGATACGGACTGCCAGTGAGTGAGTGGATCCCTCTGAGGATACGGACTGACGAAGAATGAGTGAGTGGATCCGGGTGAGGATACGGACTGGCGAACAGTGAGTGAGTGGATCCGGGTGAGGATACGGACTGGCGAACAGTGATTGAGTGGATCCGGGTGAGGATACGGACTGCCAGTGAGTGAGTGGATCCCGCTGAGGTTACGGACCGACGAACAATGAGTGAGTGGATCCGGGGGAGGATACGGACTCACAGTTAGTGAGTGGATCCCGGGGAGGGTACGGACTGACAGTTAGTGAGTGGATCTGTGTGAGGATACGGACTGACGGTTAGTGAGTGGAACAGGGTGTGGATACGGACTGACAGTGAGTGAGTGGATCCAGGTGAGGACACGGACTGGCACTGAGTGAGTGGATCCGGGTGCGGATACGGACTGAGAGTGAGTGAGTGGATCTGGCGGAGGATACGGACAGACAATGAGTGAGTGGATCCGGGGGAGGATACGGACTGACTGAGAGTGAGTGGGTCCGGGTGAGGATACGGACTGACAGTGAGTGAGTGGATCCGGGTGAGGATAAGACTGACGAACAGTGAGTGAGTGGATCCGGGTGAGGATATGGACTGACAGTGAGTGAGTGGATCAGTGTGACGATACGGACTGACAGTCAGTGAGTGGATCCGGTTGAGGATACGGACAGACAGTGATTGAGTGGAGCCGGGGGAGGATACGGATTGACAGTAAGTGAGTGGGTCCGGGGGACGAGACCGTCTGACAGTGAGTGATTGGGTCCGGGTGAGGATATGGACTGATGAACAGTGAGTGAGTGGATCCGGGGGAGGATACGGACTGCCAGTGAGTGAGTGGGTCCGGGTGAGGATACGCACTGACAGTGAGTGGTTGGATCCGGGTGAGGATACGGACTGACAGTGAGTGAGTGCATCCGGGTGAGGTTACGGATTGCTGAACAGTGAGTGAGTGGATCCGGGGGAGGATACGGACTGACAGTGAGTGAGTGGATTCGGGTGAGGATACGGACTGTCAGTGAGTGAGTGGATCCAGGGGAGGATACGGACTGATGAACAGTGAGTGAGTGGGTCTGGGTGAGTATACGGACTGACATCGAGTGAGTGCATCAGGGTGAGGATACGGACTGAGTGTGAGTGAGTGGATCCAGGTGAGGATACGGACTGAGAGTCAGTGAGTGGATCCGGGTGAGGATACGGACTGACAGTAAGTGGGTGGATGCGGGTGAGGATACGGACTGACAGTGAGTGGGTGGATCCAGGTGAGGATACGGATTGACAGTGAGTGAGTGCATCCGGGTGAGGTTACGGATTGTTGAACAGTGAGTGAGTGGATCCGGGTGAGGATACGGACTCACAGTGAGTGAGTGGATCCGGGTGAGGATACGGACTGCCAGTGAGTGAGTGGATCCCGCTGAGGATACGGACTGACGAACAATGTGTGAGTGGATCCGGGGGAGGATACGGACTGGCGAACAGTGAGTGTGTGGATCCGGGTGAGGATACGGACTGGAGAACAGTGAGTGAGTGGATCCGGGTGAGGATACGGACTGTCAGTGAGTGAGTGGATCCAGGGGAGGATACGGACTGATGAACAGTGAGTGAGTGGGTCTGGGTGAGTATACGGACTGACATCGAGTGAGTGGATCATGGTGAGGATACGGACTGAGAGTGAGTGAGTGGATCCAGGTGAGGATACGGACTGACAGTGAGTGAGTGGATCCGGGTGAGGATACGGACTGACAGTGAGTGGGTGGATGCGGGTGAGGATACGGATTGACAAACACTGAGTGAGTGTATCCGGGGGAGGATACGGACTGACAGTGAGTGGGTGGATCCGGGTGAGGATACGGACTGCCAGTGAGTGAGTGGATCCCTCTGAGGATACGGACTGACGAACAATGAGTGAGTGGATCCAGGTGAGGATACGGACTGACAGTGAGTGAGTGGATCCGGGTGAGGATACGGACTGACAGTGAGTGGGTGGATGCGGGTGAGGATACGGATTGACAAACACTGAGTGAGTGTATCCGGGGGAGGATACGGACTGACAGTGAGTGGGTGGATCCGGGTGAGGATACGGACTGCCAGTGAGTGAGTGGATCCCTCTGAGGATACGGACTGACGAACAATGAGTGAGTGGATCCGGGTGAGTATACGGACTGGCGAACAGTGAGTGAGTGGATCCGGGTGAGGATACGGACTGGCGAACAGTGAGTGAGTGGATCCGGGTGAGGATACGGACTGCCAGTGAGTGAGTGGATCCCGCTGAGGATACGGACCGACGAACAATGAGTGAGTGGATCCGGGGGAGGATACGGACTGACAGTTAGTGAGTGGATCTGTGTGAGGATACGGACTGACAGTGAGTGAGTGGAACCGGGTGAGGATACGGATTGTTGAACAGTGAGTGAGTGGATCCGGGGGAGGATACGGACTGACAGTGAGTGAGTGGATTCGAGTGAGGATACGGACTGTCAGTGAGTGAGTGGATCCAGGCGAGGATACGGACTGATGAACAGTGAGTGAGTGGGTCTGGGTGAGTATACGGACTGACAGTGAGTGAGTGCATCCGGGTGAGGTTACGGATTGTTGAACAGTGAGTGAGTGGATCCGGGTGAGGATACGGACTCACAGTGAGTGAGTGGATCCGGGTGAGGATACGGACTGCCAGTGAGTGAGTGGATCCCGCTGAGGATACGGACTGACGAAGAATGAGTGAGAGGATCCGGGTGAGGATACGGACTGGCGAACAGTGAGTGAGTGGATCCGGGTGAGGATACGGACTGGCGAACAGTGATTGAGTGGATCCGGGTGAGGATACGGACTGCCAGTGAGTGAGTGGATCCCGCTGAGGTTACGGACCGACGAACAATGAGTGAGTGGATCCGGGGGAGGATACGGACTCACAGTTAGTGAGTGGATCCCGGGGAGGGTACGGACTGACAGTTAGTGAGTGGATCTGTGTGAGGATACGGACTGACGGTTAGTGAGTGGAACAGGGTGTGGATACGGACTGACAGTGAGTGAGTGGATCCAGGTGAGGACACGGACTGGCACTGAGTGAGTGGATCCGGGTGCGGATACGGACTGAGAGTGAGTGAGTGGATCTGGCGGAGGATACGGACAGACAATGAGTGAGTGGATCCGGGGGAGGATACGGACTGACTGAGAGTGAGTGGGTCCGGGTGAGGATACGGACTGACAGTGAGTGAGTGGATCCGGGTGAGGATAAGACTGACGAACAGTGAGTGAGTGGATCCGGGTGAGGATATGGACTGACAGTGAGTGAGTGGATCAGTGTGACGATACGGACTGACAGTCAGTGAGTGGATCCGGTTGAGGATACGGACAGACAGTGATTGAGTGGAGCCGGGGGAGGATACGGATTGACAGTAAGTGAGTGGGTCCGGGGGACGAGACCGTCTGACAGTGAGTGATTGGGTCCGGGTGAGGATATGGACTGATGAACAGTGAGTGAGTGGATCCGGGGGAGGATACGGACTGCCAGTGAGTGAGTGGGTCCGGGTGAGGATACGCACTGACAGTGAGTGGTTGGATCCGGGTGAGGATACGGACTGACAGTGAGTGAGTGCATCCGGGTGAGGTTACGGATTGCTGAACAGTGAGTGAGTGGATCCGGGGGAGGATACGGACTGACAGTGAGTGAGTGGATTCGGGTGAGGATACGGACTGTCAGTGAGTGAGTGGATCCAGGGGAGGATACGGACTGATGAACAGTGAGTGAGTGGGTCTGGGTGAATATACGGACTGACATCGAGTGAGTGCATCAGGGTGAGGATACGGACTGAGTGTGAGTGAGTGGATCCAGGTGAGGATACGGACTGAGAGTCAGTGAGTGGATCCGGGTGAGGATACGGACTGACAGTAAGTGGGTGGATGCGGGTGAGGATACGGACTGACAGTGAGTGGGTGGATCCAGGTGAGGATACGGATTGACAGTGAGTGAGTGCATCCGGGTGAGGTTACGGATTGTTGAACAGTGAGTGAGTGGATCCGGGTGAGGATACGGACTCACAGTGAGTGAGTGGATCCGGGTGAGGATACGGACTGCCAGTGAGTGAGTGGATCCCGCTGAGGATACGGACTGACGAACAATGTGTGAGTGGATCCGGGGGAGGATACGGACTGGCGAACAGTGAGTGTGTGGATCCGGGTGAGGATACGGACTGGAGAACAGTGAGTGAGTGGATCCGGGTGAGGATACGGACTGTCAGTGAGTGAGTGGATCCAGGGGAGGATACGGACTGATGAACAGTGAGTGAGTGGGTCTGGGTGAGTATACGGACTGACATCGAGTGAGTGGATCATGGTGAGGATACGGACTGAGAGTGAGTGAGTGGATCCAGGTGAGGATACGGACTGACAGTGAGTGAGTGGATCCGGGTGAGGATACGGACTGACAGTGAGTGGGTGGATGCGGGTGAGGATACGGATTGACAAACACTGAGTGAGTGTATCCGGGGGAGGATACGGACTGACAGTGAGTGGGTGGATCCGGGTGAGGATACGGACTGCCAGTGAGTGAGTGGATCCCTCTGAGGATACGGACTGACGAACAATGAGTGAGTGGATCCAGGTGAGGATACGGACTGACAGTGAGTGAGTGGATCCGGGTGAGGATACGGACTGACAGTGAGTGGGTGGATGCGGGTGAGGATACGGATTGACAAACACTGAGTGAGTGTATCCGGGGGAGGATACGGACTGACAGTGAGTGGGTGGATCCGGGTGAGGATACGGACTGCCAGTGAGTGAGTGGATCCCTCTGAGGATACGGACTGACGAACAATGAGTGAGTGGATCCGGGTGAGTATACGGACTGGCGAACAGTGAGTGAGTGGATCCGGGTGAGGATACGGACTGGCGAACAGTGAGTGAGTGGATCCGGGTGAGGATACGGACTGCCAGTGAGTGAGTGGATCCCGCTGAGGATACGGACCGACGAACAATGAGTGAGTGGATCCGGGGGAGGATACGGACTGACAGTTAGTGAGTGGATCTGTGTGAGGATACGGACTGACAGTGAGTGAGTGGAACCGGGTGAGGATACGGATTGTTGAACAGTGAGTGAGTGGATCCGGGGGAGGATACGGACTGACAGTGAGTGAGTGGATTCGAGTGAGGATACGGACTGTCAGTGAGTGAGTGGATCCAGGCGAGGATACGGACTGATGAACAGTGAGTGAGTGGGTCTGGGTGAGTATACGGACTGACATCGAGTGAGTGGATCAGGGTGAGGATACGGACTGAAAGTGAGTGAGTGGATCCAGGTGAGGAAACGGACTGACGAACAGTGAGTGAGTGGGTCCGGGTGAGGATACAGACTGACAGTGAGTGAGTGGGTCCGGGGGAGGATACGGACTGACAGTGAGTGATTGGGTCCGGGGGAGGAAACGGACTGACAGTGAGTGAGTGGATCAGGGTGAGGTTACGGACTGACAGTGAGTGATTGGGTCCGGGGGAGGATACGGACTGACAGTGAGTGAGTGGATCAGGGTGAGGATACAGACTGACAGTGAGTGATTGGGTCCGGGGGAGGAAACGGACTAACAGTGAGTGAGTAGGTCCGGGTGAGGATACGGACTGACAGTGAGTGAGTGGACCCGGGGGAGGATACGGACTGAGAGTGAGTGAGTGGATCTGGGGGAGTATACGGACTGAGAGTGAGTGAGTGGATCCAGGTGAGGATACGGACAGACAGTGAGTGAGTGGATCCGGGTGAGGATAAGACTGACGAACAGTGAGTGAGTGGATCCGGGTGAGGATACGGACTGCCAGTGAGTGAGTGGATCCCGCTGAGGATACGGACCGACGAACAATGAGTGAGTGGATCCGGGGGAGGATACGGACTCAGAGTTAGTGAGTGGATCCGGGGGAGGGTACGGACTGACAGTTAGTGAGTGGATCTGTGTGAGGATACGGACTGACGGTTAGTGAGTGGAACAGGGTGTGGATACGGACTGACAGTGAGTGAGTGGATCCAGGTGAGGACACGGACTGGCACTGAGTGAGTGGATCCGGGTGCGGATACGGACTGAGAGTGTGTGAGTGGATCTGGGGGAGGATACGGACAGACAGTGAGTGAGTGGATCCGGGGGAGGATACGGACTGACTGAGAGTGAGTGGGTCCGGGTGAGGATACGGACTGACAGTGAGTGAGTGGATCCGGGTGAGGATAAGACTGACGAACAGTGAGTGAGTGGATCCGGGTGAGGATATGGATTGACAGTGAGTGAGTGGATCAGGGTGACGATACGGAATGACAGTCAGTGAGTGGATCCGGTTGAGGATACGGACAGACAGTGAGTGAGTGGAGCCGGGGGAGGATACGGACTGACAGTGAGTGGGTGGATCCGGGTGAGGATACGGACTGCCAGTGAGTGAGTGGATCCCTCTGAGGACACGGACTGACGAACAATGAGTGAGTGGATCCGGGTGAGGATACGGACTGCCGAACAGTGAGTGAGTGGATCCGGGTGAGGATACGGACTGGCGAACAGTGAGTGAGTGGATCCGGGTGAGGATACGGACTGCCAGTGAGTGAGTGGATCCCGCTGAGGATACGGACTGACGAAGAATGAGTGAGAGGATCCGGGTGAGGATACGGACTGACAGTGAGTGAGTGGATCCAGGTGAGGATACGGACTGACAGTGAGTGGGTGGATGCGGGTGAGGATACGGACTGACAGTGAATGGGTGTATCCAGGTGAGGATACGGATTGACGAACACTGAGTGAGTGTATCCGGGGGAGGATACGGACTGACAGTGAGTGGGTGGATCCGGGTGAGGATACGGACTGACAGTGAGTGAGTGGATCCGGGTGAGGATACGGACTGCCAGTGAGTGAGTGGATCCCTCTGAGGATACGGACTGACGAAGAATGAGTGAGTGGATCCGGGTGAGGATACGGACTGTCGAACAGTGAGTGAGTGGATCCGGGTGAGGATACGGACTGGCGAACAGTGATTGAGTGGATCCGGGTGAGGATACGGACTGCCAGTGAGTGAGTGGATCCCGCTGAGGTTACGGACCGACGAACAATGAGTGAGTGGATCCGGGGGAGGATACGGACTCACAGTTAGTGAGTGGATCCCGGGGAGGGTACGGACTGACAGTTTGTGAGTGGATCTGTGTGAGGATACGGACTGACGGTTAGTGAGTGGAACAGGGTGTGGATACGGACTGACAGTGAGTGAGTGGATCCAGGTGAGGACACGGACTGGCACTGAGTGAGTGGATCCGGGTGCGGATACGGACTGAGAGTGAGTGAGTGGATCTGGCGGAGGATACGGACAGACAATGAGTGAGTGGATCCGGGTGAGGATAAGACTGACGAACAGTGAGTGAGTGGATCCGGGTGACGATACGGACAGACAGTGATTGAGTGGAGCCGGGGGAGGATACGGATTGACAGTAAGTGAGTGGGTCCGGGGGACGAGACCGTCTGACAGTGAGTGATTGGGTCCGGGTGAGGATATGGACTGATGAACAGTGAGTGAGTGGATCCGGGGGAGGATACGGACTGACAGTGAGTGAGTGGATTCGGGTGAGGATACGGACTGTCAGTGAGTGAGTGGATCCAGGGGAGGATACGGACTGATGAACAGTGAGTGAGTGGGTCTGGGTGAATATACGGACTGACATCGAGTGAGTGCATCAGGGTGAGGATACGGACTGAGTGTGAGTGAGTGGATCCAGGTGAGGATTCGGACTGAGAGTCAGTGAGTGGATCCGGGTGAGGATACGGACTGACAGTAAGTGGGTGGATGCGGGTGAGGATACGGACTGACAGTGAGTGGGTGGATCCAGGTGAGGATACGGATTGACAGTGAGTGAGTGCATCCGGGTGAGGTTACGGATTGTTGAACAGTGAGTGAGTGGATCCGGGTGAGGATACGGACTCACAGTGAGTGAGTGGATCCGGGTGAGGATACGGACTGCCAGTGAGTGAGTGGATCCCGCTGAGGATACGGACTGACGAACAATGTGTGAGTGGATCCGGGGGAGGATACGGACTGGCGAACAGTGAGTGTGTGGATCCGGGTGAGGATACGGACTGGAGAACAGTGAGTGAGTGGATCCGGGTGAGGATACGGACTGTCAGTGAGTGAGTGGATCCAGGGGAGGATACGGACTGATGAACAGTGAGTGAGTGGGTCTGGGTGAGTATACGGACTGACATCGAGTGAGTGGATCATGGTGAGGATACGGACTGAGAGTGAGTGAGTGGATCCAGGTGAGGATAAGGACTGACAGTGAGTGAGTGGATCCGGGTGAGGATACGGACTGACAGTGAGTGGGTGGATGCGGGTGAGGATACGGATTGACAAACACTGAGTGAGTGTATCCGGGGGAGGATACGGACTGACAGTGAGTGGGTGGATCCGGGTGAGGATACGGACTGCCAGTGAGTGAGTGGATCCCTCTGAGGATACGGACTGACGAACAATGAGTGAGTGGATCCAGGTGAGGATACGGACTGACAGTGAGTGAGTGGATCCGGGTGAGGATACGGACTGACAGTGAGTGGGTGGATGCGGGTGAGGATACGGATTGACAAACACTGAGTGAGTGTATCCGGGGGAGGATACGGACTGACAGTGAGTGGGTGGATCCGGGTGAGGATACGGACTGCCAGTGAGTGAGTGGATCCCTCTGAGGATACGGACTGACGAACAATGAGTGAGTGGATCCGGGTGAGTATACGGACTGGCGAACAGTGAGTGAGTGGATCCGGGTGAGGATACGGACTGGCGAACAGTGAGTGAGTGGATCCGGGTGAGGATACGGACTGCCAGTGAGTGAGTGGATCCCGCTGAGGATACGGACCGACGAACAATGAGTGAGTGGATCCGGGGGAGGATACGGACTGACAGTTAGTGAGTGGATCTGTGTGAGGATACGGACTGACAGTGAGTGAGTGGAACCGGGTGAGGATACGGATTGTTGAACAGTGAGTGAGTGGATCCGGGGGAGGATACGGACTGACAGTGAGTGAGTGGATTCGAGTGAGGATACGGACTGTCAGTGAGTGAGTGGATCCAGGCGAGGAAACGGACTGACGAACAGTGAGTGAGTGGGTCCGGGTGAGGATACAGACTGACAGTGAGTGAGTGGGTCCGGGGGAGGATACGGACTGACAGTGAGTGATTGGGTCCGGGGGAGGAAACGGACTGACAGTGAGTGAGTGGATCAGGGTGAGGTTACGGACTGACAGTGAGTGATTGGGTCCGGGGGAGGATACGGACTGACAGTGAGTGAGTGGATCAGGGTGAGGATACAGACTGACAGTGAGTGATTGGGTCCGGGGGAGGAAACGGACTAACAGTGAGTGAGTAGGTCCGGGTGAGGATACGGACTGACAGTGAGTGAGTGGACCCGGGGGAGGATACGGACTGAGAGTGAGTGAGTGGATCTGGGGGAGTATACGGACTGAGAGTGAGTGAGTGGATCCAGGTGAGGATACGGACAGACAGTGAGTGAGTGGATCCGGGTGAGGATAAGACTGACGAACAGTGAGTGAGTGGATCCGGGTGAGGATACGGACTGCCAGTGAATGAGTGGATCCCGCTGAGGATACGGACCGACGAACAATGAGTGAGTGGATCCGGGGGAGGATACGGACTCAGAGTTAGTGAGTGGATCCGGGGGAGGGTACGGACTGACAGTTAGTGAGTGGATCTGTGTGAGGATACGGACTGACGGTTAGTGAGTGGAACAGGGTGTGGATACGGACTGACAGTGAGTGAGTGGATCCAGGTGAGGACACGGACTGGCACTGAGTGAGTGGATCCGGGTGCGGATACGGACTGAGAGTGAGTGAGTGGATCTGGGGGAGGATACGGACAGACAGTGAGTGAGTGGATCCGGGGGAGGATACGGACTGACTGAGAGTGAGTGGGTCCGGGTGAGGATACGGACTGACAGTGAGTGAGTGGATCCGGGTGAGGATACGGACTGACAGTGAGTGAGTGGGTCCGGGGGAGGATACGGACTGACAGTGAGTGAGTGGATCCAGGTGAGGACACGGACTGGCACTGAGTGAGTGGATCCGGGTGCGGATACGGACTGAGAGTGAGTGAGTGGATCTGGCGGAGGATACGGACAGACAATGAGTGAGTGGATCCGGGTGAGGATAAGACTGACGAACAGTGAGTGAGTGGATCCGGGTGACGATACGGACTGACAGTCAGTGAGTGGATCCGGTTGAGGATACGGACAGACAGTGATTGAGTGGAGCCGGGGGAGGATACGGATTGACAGTAAGTGAGTGGGTCCGGGGGACGAGACCGTCTGACAGTGAGTGATTGGGTCCGGGTGAGGATATGGACTGATGAACAGTGAGTGAGTGGATCCGGGGGAGGATACGGACTGACAGTGAGTGAGTGGATTCGGGTGAGGATACGGACTGTCAGTGAGTGAGTGGATCCAGGGGAGGATACGGACTGATGAACAGTGAGTGAGTGGGTCTGGGTGAATATACGGACTGACATCGAGTGAGTGCATCAGGGTGAGGATACGGACTGAGTGTGAGTGAGTGGATCCAGGTGAGGATTCGGACTGAGAGTCAGTGAGTGGATCCGGGTGAGGATACGGACTGACAGTAAGTGGGTGGATGCGGGTGAGGATACGGACTGACAGTGAGTGGGTGGATCCAGGTGAGGATACGGATTGACAGTGAGTGAGTGCATCCGGGTGAGGTTACGGATTGTTGAACAGTGAGTGAGTGGATCCGGGTGAGGATACGGACTCACAGTGAGTGAGTGGATCCGGGTGAGGATACGGACTGCCAGTGAGTGAGTGGATCCCGCTGAGGATACGGACTGACGAACAATGTGTGAGTGGATCCGGGGGAGGATACGGACTGGCGAACAGTGAGTGTGTGGATCCGGGTGAGGATACGGACTGGAGAACAGTGAGTGAGTGGATCCGGGTGAGGATACGGACTGTCAGTGAGTGAGTGGATCCAGGGGAGGATACGGACTGATGAACAGTGAGTGAGTGGGTCTGGGTGAGTATACGGACTGACATCGAGTGAGTGGATCATGGTGAGGATACGGACTGAGAGTGAGTGAGTGGATCCAGGTGAGGATAAGGACTGACAGTGAGTGAGTGGATCCGGGTGAGGATACGGACTGACAGTGAGTGGGTGGATGCGGGTGAGGATACGGATTGACAAACACTGAGTGAGTGTATCCGGGGGAGGATACGGACTGACAGTGAGTGGGTGGATCCGGGTGAGGATACGGACTGCCAGTGAGTGAGTGGATCCCTCTGAGGATACGGACTGACGAACAATGAGTGAGTGGATCCAGGTGAGGATACGGACTGACAGTGAGTGAGTGGATCCGGGTGAGGATACGGACTGACAGTGAGTGGGTGGATGCGGGTGAGGATACGGATTGACAAACACTGAGTGAGTGTATCCGGGGGAGGATACGGACTGACAGTGAGTGGGTGGATCCGGGTGAGGATACGGACTGCCAGTGAGTGAGTGGATCCCTCTGAGGATACGGACTGACGAACAATGAGTGAGTGGATCCGGGTGAGTATACGGACTGGCGAACAGTGAGTGAGTGGATCCGGGTGAGGATACGGACTGGCGAACAGTGAGTGAGTGGATCCGGGTGAGGATACGGACTGCCAGTGAGTGAGTGGATCCCGCTGAGGATACGGACCGACGAACAATGAGTGAGTGGATCCGGGGGAGGATACGGACTGACAGTTAGTGAGTGGATCTGTGTGAGGATACGGACTGACAGTGAGTGAGTGGAACCGGGTGAGGATACGGATTGTTGAACAGTGAGTGAGTGGATCCGGGGGAGGATACGGACTGACAGTGAGTGAGTGGATTCGAGTGAGGATACGGACTGTCAGTGAGTGAGTGGATCCAGGCGAGGAAACGGACTGACGAACAGTGAGTGAGTGGGTCCGGGTGAGGATACAGACTGACAGTGAGTGAGTGGGTCCGGGGGAGGATACGGACTGACAGTGAGTGATTGGGTCCGGGGGAGGAAACGGACTGACAGTGAGTGAGTGGATCAGGGTGAGGTTACGGACTGACAGTGAGTGATTGGGTCCGGGGGAGGATACGGACTGACAGTGAGTGAGTGGATCAGGGTGAGGATACAGACTGACAGTGAGTGATTGGGTCCGGGGGAGGAAACGGACTAACAGTGAGTGAGTAGGTCCGGGTGAGGATACGGACTGACAGTGAGTGAGTGGACCCGGGGGAGGATACGGACTGAGAGTGAGTGAGTGGATCTGGGGGAGTATACGGACTGAGAGTGAGTGAGTGGATCCAGGTGAGGATACGGACAGACAGTGAGTGAGTGGATCCGGGTGAGGATAAGACTGACGAACAGTGAGTGAGTGGATCCGGGTGAGGATACGGACTGCCAGTGAATGAGTGGATCCCGCTGAGGATACGGACCGACGAACAATGAGTGAGTGGATCCGGGGGAGGATACGGACTCAGAGTTAGTGAGTGGATCCGGGGGAGGGTACGGACTGACAGTTAGTGAGTGGATCTGTGTGAGGATACGGACTGACGGTTAGTGAGTGGAACAGGGTGTGGATACGGACTGACAGTGAGTGAGTGGATCCAGGTGAGGACACGGACTGGCACTGAGTGAGTGGATCCGGGTGCGGATACGGACTGAGAGTGAGTGAGTGGATCTGGGGGAGGATACGGACAGACAGTGAGTGAGTGGATCCGGGGGAGGATACGGACTGACTGAGAGTGAGTGGGTCCGGGTGAGGATACGGACTGACAGTGAGTGAGTGGATCCGGGTGAGGATACGGACTGACAGTGAGTGAGTGGGTCCGGGGGAGGATACGGACTGACAGTGAGTGAGTGGATCTGGGGGAGTATACGGACTGAGAGTGAGTGAGTGGATCCAGGTGAGGATACGGACAGACAGTGAGTGAGTGGATCCGGGTGAGGATACGGACTGACAGTGAGTGAGTGGGTCCGGGGGAGGATACGGACTGACAGTGAGTGAGTGGATCCGGGTGAGGATAAGACTGACGAACAGTGAGTGAGTGGATCCGGGTGAGGATATGGATTGACAGTGAGTGAGTGGATCAGGGTGACGATACGGACTGACAGTCAGTGAGTGGATCCGGTTGAGGATACGGACAGACAGTGAGTGAGTGGAGCCGGGGGAGGATACGGACTGACAGTGAGTGGGTGGATCCGGGTGAGGATACGGACTGCCAGTGAGTGAGTGGATCCCTCTGAGGACACGGACTGACGAACAATGAGTGAGTGGATCCGGGTGAGGATACGGACTGCCGAACAGTGAGTGAGTGTATCCGGGTGAGGATACGGACTGGCGAACAGTGAGTGAGTGGATCCGGGTGAGGATACGGACTGCCAGTGAGTGAGTGGATCCCGCTGAGGATACGGACCGACGAACAATGAGTGAGTGGATCCGGGGGAGGATACGGACTCACAGTTAGTGAGTGGATCCGGGGGAGGGTACGGACTGACAGTTAGTGAGTGGATCTGTGTGAGGATACGGATTGTTGAACAGTGAGTGAGTGGATCCGGGTGAGGATACGGACTGACAGTGAGTGAGTGGAACCGGGTGAGGATACGGATTGTTGAACAGTGAGTGAGTGGATCCGGGGGAGGATACGGACTGACAGTGAGTGAGTGGATTCGGGTGAGGATACGGACTGTCAGTGAGTGAGTGGATCCAGGGGAGGATACGGACTGATGAACAGTGAGTGAGTGGGTATGGGTGAGTATACGGACTGACATCGAGTGAGTGGATCAGGGTGAGGATACGGACTGAGAGTGAGTGAGTGGATACAGGTGAGGATACAGACTGACAGTGAGTGAGTGGATCCAGGTGAGGATACGGACTGACAGTGAGTGGGTGGATGCGGGTGAGGATACGGACTGACAGTGAGTGGGTGTATCCAGGTGAGGATACGGATTGACGAACACTGAGTGAGTGTATCCGGGGGAGGATACGGACTGACAGTGAGTGGGTGGATCCGGGTGAGGATACGGACTGACAGTGAGTGAGTGGATCCGGGTGAGGATACGGACTGCCAGTGAGTGAGTGGATCCCTCTGAGGATACGGACTGACGAAGAATGAGTGAGTGGATCCGGGTGAGGATACGGACTGGCGAACAGTGAGTGAGTGGATCCGGGTGAGGATACGGACTGGCGAACAGTGATTGAGTGGATCCGGGTGAGGATACGGACTGCCAGTGAGTGAGTGGATCCCGCTGAGGATACGGACCGACGAACAATGAGTGAGTGGATCCGGGGGAGGATACGGACTCACAGTTAGTGAGTGGATCCCGGGGAGGGTACGGACTGACAGTTAGTGAGTGGATCTGTGTGAGGATACGGACTGACGGTTAGTGAGTGGAACAGGGTGTGGATACGGACTGACAGTGAGTGAGTGGATCCAGGTGAGGACACGGACTGGCACTGAGTGAGTGGATCCGGGTGCGGATACGGACTGAGAGTGAGTGAGTGGATCTGGCGGAGGATACGGACAGACAATGAGTGAGTGGATCCGGGGGAGGATACGGACTGACTGAGAGTGAGTGGGTCCGGGTGAGGATACGGACTGACAGTGAGTGAGTGGATCCGGGTGAGGATAAGACTGACGAACAGTGAGTGAGTGGATCCGGGTGAGGATATGGACTGACAGTGAGTGAGTGGATCAGTGTGACGATACGGACTGACAGTCAGTGAGTGGATCCGGTTGAGGATACGGACAGACAGTGATTGAGTGGAGCCGGGGGAGGATACGGATTGACAGTAAGTGAGTGGGTCCGGGGGACGAGACCGTCTGACAGTGAGTGATTGGGTCCGGGTGAGGATATGGACTGATGAACAGTGAGTGAGTGGATCCGGGGGAGGATACGGACTGCCAGTGAGTGAGTGGGTCCGGGTGAGGATACGCACTGACAGTGAGTGGTTGGATCCGGGTGAGGATACGGACTGACAGTGAGTGAGTGCATCCGGGTGAGGTTACGGATTGCTGAACAGTGAGTGAGTGGATCCGGGGGAGGATACGGACTTACAGTGAGTGAGTGGATTCGGGTGAGGATACGGACTGTCAGTGAGTGAGTGTATCCAGGGGAGGATACGGACTGACAGTGAGTGGGTGGATCCGGGTGAGGATAAGACTGACGAACAGTGAGTGAGTGGATCCGGGTGAGGATATGGATTGACAGTGAGTGAGTGGATCAGGGTGACGATACGGACTGACAGTCAGTGAGTGGATCCGGTTGAGGATACGGACAGACAGTGAGTGAGTGGAGCCGGGGGAGGATACGGACTGACAGTGAGTGGGTGGATCCGGGTGAGGATACGGACTGCCAGTGAGTGAGTGGATCCCTCTGAGGACACGGACTGACGAACAATGAGTGAGTGGATCCGGGTGAGGATACGGACTGCCGAACAGTGAGTGAGTGGATCCGGGTGAGGATACGGACTGGCGAACAGTGAGTGAGTGGATCCGGGTGAGGATACGGACTGCCAGTGAGTGAGTGGATCCCGCTGAGGATACGGACCGACGAACAATGAGTGAGTGGATCCGGGGGAGGATACGGACTCACAGTTAGTGAGTGGATCCGGGGGAGGGTACGGACTGACAGTTAGTGAGTGGATCTGTGTGAGGATACGGATTGTTGAACAGTGAGTGAGTGGATCCGGGTGAGGATACGGACTGACAGTGAGTGAGTGGAACCGGGTGAGGATACGGATTGTTGAACAGTGAGTGAGTGGATCCGGGGGAGGATACGGACTGACAGTGAGTGAGTGGATTCGGGTGAGGATACGGACTGTCAGTGAGTGAGTGGATCCAGGGGAGGATACGGACTGATGAACAGTGAGTGAGTGGGTATGGGTGAGTATACGGACTGACATCGAGTGAGTGGATCAGGGTGAGGATACGGACTGAGAGTGAGTGAGTGGATCCAGGTGAGGATACAGACTGACAGTGAGTGAGTGGATCCAGGTGAGGATACGGACTGACAGTGAGTGGGTGGATGCGGGTGAGGATACGGACTGACAGTGAGTGGGTGTATCCAGGTGAGGATACGGATTGACGAACACTGAGTGAGTGTATCCGGGGGAGGATACGGACTGACAGTGAGTGGGTGGATCCGGGTGAGGATACGGACTGACAGTGAGTGAGTGGATCCGGGTGAGGATACGGACTGCCAGTGAGTGAGTGGATCCCTCTGAGGATACGGACTGACGAAGAATGAGTGAGTGGATCCGGGTGAGGATACGGACTGGCGAACAGTGAGTGAGTGGATCCGGGTGAGGATACGGACTGGCGAACAGTGATTGAGTGGATCCGGGTGAGGATACGGACTGCCAGTGAGTGAGTGGATCCCGCTGAGGTTACGGACCGACGAACAATGAGTGAGTGGATCCGGGGGAGGATACGGACTCACAGTTAGTGAGTGGATCCCGGGGAGGGTACGGACTGACAGTTTGTGAGTGGATCTGTGTGAGGATACGGACTGACGGTTAGTGAGTGGAACAGGGTGTGGATACGGACTGACAGTGAGTGAGTGGATCCAGGTGAGGACACGGACTGGCACTGAGTGAGTGGATCCGGGTGCGGATACGGACTGAGAGTGAGTGAGTGGATCTGGCGGAGGATACGGACAGACAATGAGTGAGTGGATCCGGGTGAGGATAAGACTGACGAACAGTGAGTGAGTGGATCCGGGTGACGATACGGACTGACAGTCAGTGAGTGGATCCGGTTGAGGATACGGACAGACAGTGATTGAGTGGAGCCGGGGGAGGATACGGATTGACAGTAAGTGAGTGGGTCCGGGGGACGAGACCGTCTGACAGTGAGTGATTGGGTCCGGGTGAGGATATGGACTGATGAACAGTGAGTGAGTGGATCCGGGGGAGGATACGGACTGACAGTGAGTGAGTGGATTCGGGTGAGGATACGGACTGTCAGTGAGTGAGTGGATCCAGGGGAGGATACGGACTGATGAACAGTGAGTGAGTGGGTCTGGGTGAATATACGGACTGACATCGAGTGAGTGCATCAGGGTGAGGATACGGACTGAGTGTGAGTGAGTGGATCCAGGTGAGGATTCGGACTGAGAGTCAGTGAGTGGATCCGGGTGAGGATACGGACTGACAGTAAGTGGGTGGATGCGGGTGAGGATACGGACTGACAGTGAGTGGGTGGATCCAGGTGAGGATACGGATTGACAGTGAGTGAGTGCATCCGGGTGAGGTTACGGATTGTTGAACAGTGAGTGAGTGGATCCGGGTGAGGATACGGACTCACAGTGAGTGAGTGGATCCGGGTGAGGATACGGACTGCCAGTGAGTGAGTGGATCCCGCTGAGGATACGGACTGACGAACAATGTGTGAGTGGATCCGGGGGAGGATACGGACTGGCGAACAGTGAGTGTGTGGATCCGGGTGAGGATACGGACTGGAGAACAGTGAGTGAGTGGATCCGGGTGAGGATACGGACTGTCAGTGAGTGAGTGGATCCAGGGGAGGATACGGACTGATGAACAGTGAGTGAGTGGGTCTGGGTGAGTATACGGACTGACATCGAGTGAGTGGATCATGGTGAGGATACGGACTGAGAGTGAGTGAGTGGATCCAGGTGAGGATAAGGACTGACAGTGAGTGAGTGGATCCGGGTGAGGATACGGACTGACAGTGAGTGGGTGGATGCGGGTGAGGATACGGATTGACAAACACTGAGTGAGTGTATCCGGGGGAGGATACGGACTGACAGTGAGTGGGTGGATCCGGGTGAGGATACGGACTGCCAGTGAGTGAGTGGATCCCTCTGAGGATACGGACTGACGAACAATGAGTGAGTGGATCCAGGTGAGGATACGGACTGACAGTGAGTGAGTGGATCCGGGTGAGGATACGGACTGACAGTGAGTGGGTGGATGCGGGTGAGGATACGGATTGACAAACACTGAGTGAGTGTATCCGGGGGAGGATACGGACTGACAGTGAGTGGGTGGATCCGGGTGAGGATACGGACTGCCAGTGAGTGAGTGGATCCCTCTGAGGATACGGACTGACGAACAATGAGTGAGTGGATCCGGGTGAGTATACGGACTGGCGAACAGTGAGTGAGTGGATCCGGGTGAGGATACGGACTGGCGAACAGTGAGTGAGTGGATCCGGGTGAGGATACGGACTGCCAGTGAGTGAGTGGATCCCGCTGAGGATACGGACCGACGAACAATGAGTGAGTGGATCCGGGGGAGGATACGGACTGACAGTTAGTGAGTGGATCTGTGTGAGGATACGGACTGACAGTGAGTGAGTGGAACCGGGTGAGGATACGGATTGTTGAACAGTGAGTGAGTGGATCCGGGGGAGGATACGGACTGACAGTGAGTGAGTGGATTCGAGTGAGGATACGGACTGTCAGTGAGTGAGTGGATCCAGGCGAGGAAACGGACTGACGAACAGTGAGTGAGTGGGTCCGGGTGAGGATACAGACTGACAGTGAGTGAGTGGGTCCGGGGGAGGATACGGACTGACAGTGAGTGATTGGGTCCGGGGGAGGAAACGGACTGACAGTGAGTGAGTGGATCAGGGTGAGGTTACGGACTGACAGTGAGTGATTGGGTCCGGGGGAGGATACGGACTGACAGGGAGTGAGTGGATCAGGGTGAGGATACAGACTGACAGTGAGTGATTGGGTCCGGGGGAGGAAACGGACTAACAGTGAGTGAGTAGGTCCGGGTGAGGATACGGACTGACAGTGAGTGAGTGGACCCGGGGGAGGATACGGACTGAGAGTGAGTGAGTGGATCTGGGGGAGTATACGGACTGAGAGTGAGTGAGTGGATCCAGGTGAGGATACGGACAGACAGTGAGTGAGTGGATCCGGGTGAGGATAAGACTGACGAACAGTGAGTGAGTGGATCCGGGTGAGGATACGGACTGCCAGTGAATGAGTGGATCCCGCTGAGGATACGGACCGACGAACAATGAGTGAGTGGATCCGGGGGAGGATACGGACTCAGAGTTAGTGAGTGGATCCGGGGGAGGGTACGGACTGACAGTTAGTGAGTGGATCTGTGTGAGGATACGGACTGACGGTTAGTGAGTGGAACAGGGTGTGGATACGGACTGACAGTGAGTGAGTGGATCCAGGTGAGGACACGGACTGGCACTGAGTGAGTGGATCCGGGTGCGGATACGGACTGAGAGTGAGTGAGTGGATCTGGGGGAGGATACGGACAGACAGTGACTGAGTGGATCCGGGGGAGGATACGGACTGACTGAGAGTGAGTGGGTCCGGGTGAGGATACGGACTGACAGTGAGTGAGTGGATCCGGGTGAGGATACGGACTGACAGTGAGTGAGTGGGTCCGGGGGAGGATACGGACTGACAGTGAGTGAGTGGATCCAGGTGAGGACACGGACTGGCACTGAGTGAGTGGATCCGGGTGCGGATACGGATTGAGAGTGAGTGAGTGGATCTGGCGGAGGATACGGACAGACAATGAGTGAGTGGATCCGGGTGAGGATAAGACTGACGAACAGTGAGTGAGTGGATCCGGGTGACGATACGGACTGACAGTCAGTGAGTGGATCCGGTTGAGGATACGGACAGACAGTGATTGAGTGGAGCCGGGGGAGGATACGGATTGACAGTAAGTGAGTGGGTCCGGGGGACGAGACCGTCTGACAGTGAGTGATTGGGTCCGGGTGAGGATATGGACTGATGAACAGTGAGTGAGTGCATCCGGGGGAGGATACGGACTGACAGTGAGTGAGTGGATTCGGGTGAGGATACGGACTGTCAGTGAGTGAGTGGATCCAGGGGAGGATACGGACTGATGAACAGTGAGTGAGTGGGTCTGGGTGAATATACGGACTGACATCGAGTGAGTGCATCAGGGTGAGGATACGGACTGAGTGTGAGTGAGTGGATCCAGGTGAGGATTCGGACTGAGAGTCAGTGAGTGGATCCGGGTGAGGATACGGACTGACAGTAAGTGGGTGGATGCGGGTGAGGATACGGACTGACAGTGAGTGGGTGGATCCAGGTGAGGATACGGATTGACAGTGAGTGAGTGCATCCGGGTGAGGTTACGGATTGTTGAACAGTGAGTGAGTGGATCCGGGTGAGGATACGGACTCACAGTGAGTGAGTGGATCCGGGTGAGGATACGGACTGCCAGTGAGTGAGTGGATCCCGCTGAGGATACGGACTGACGAACAATGTGTGAGTGGATCCGGGGGAGGATACGGACTGGCGAACAGTGAGTGTGTGGATCCGGGTGAGGATACGGACTGGAGAACAGTGAGTGAGTGGATCCGGGTGAGGATACGGACTGTCAGTGAGTGAGTGGATCCAGGGGAGGATACGGACTGATGAACAGTGAGTGAGTGGGTCTGGGTGAGTATACGGACTGACATCGAGTGAGTGGATCATGGTGAGGATACGGACTGAGAGTGAGTGAGTGGATCCAGGTGAGGATAAGGACTGACAGTGAGTGAGTGGATCCGGGTGAGGATACGGACTGACAGTGAGTGGGTGGATGCGGGTGAGGATACGGATTGACAAACACTGAGTGAGTGTATCCGGGGGAGGATACGGACTGACAGTGAGTGGGTGGATCCGGGTGAGGATACGGACTGCCAGTGAGTGAGTGGATCCCTCTGAGGATACGGACTGACGAACAATGAGTGAGTGGATCCAGGTGAGGATACGGACTGACAGTGAGTGAGTGGATCCGGGTGAGGATACGGACTGACAGTGAGTGGGTGGATGCGGGTGAGGATACGGATTGACAAACACTGAGTGAGTGTATCCGGGGGAGGATACGGACTGACAGTGAGTGGGTGGATCCGGGTGAGGATACGGACTGCCAGTGAGTGAGTGGATCCCTCTGAGGATACGGACTGACGAACAATGAGTGAGTGGATCCGGGTGAGTATACGGACTGGCGAACAGTGAGTGAGTGGATCCGGGTGAGGATACGGACTGGCGAACAGTGAGTGAGTGGATCCGGGTGAGGATACGGACTGCCAGTGAGTGAGTGGATCCCGCTGAGGATACGGACCGACGAACAATGAGTGAGTGGATCCGGGGGAGGATACGGACTGACAGTTAGTGAGTGGATCTGTGTGAGGATACGGACTGACAGTGAGTGAGTGGAACCGGGTGAGGATACGGATTGTTGAACAGTGAGTGAGTGGATCCGGGGGAGGATACGGACTGACAGTGAGTGAGTGGATTCGAGTGAGGATACGGACTGTCAGTGAGTGAGTGGATCCAGGCGAGGAAACGGACTGACGAACAGTGAGTGAGTGGGTCCGGGTGAGGATACAGACTGACAGTGAGTGAGTGGGTCCGGGGGAGGATACGGACTGACAGTGAGTGATTGGGTCCGGGGGAGGAAACGGACTGACAGTGAGTGAGTGGATCAGGGTGAGGTTACGGACTGACAGTGAGTGATTGGGTCCGGGGGAGGATACGGACTGACAGTGAGTGAGTGGATCAGGGTGAGGATACAGACTGACAGTGAGTGATTGGGTCCGGGGGAGGAAACGGACTAACAGTGAGTGAGTAGGTCCGGGTGAGGATACGGACTGACAGTGAGTGAGTGGACCCGGGGGAGGATACGGACTGAGAGTGAGTGAGTGGATCTGGGGGAGTATACGGACTGAGAGTGAGTGAGTGGATCCAGGTGAGGATACGGACAGACAGTGAGTGAGTGGATCCGGGTGAGGATAAGACTGACGAACAGTGAGTGAGTGGATCCGGGTGAGGATACGGACTGCCAGTGAATGAGTGGATCCCGCTGAGGATACGGACCGACGAACAATGAGTGAGTGGATCCGGGGGAGGATACGGACTCAGAGTTAGTGAGTGGATCCGGGGGAGGGTACGGACTGACAGTTAGTGAGTGGATCTGTGTGAGGATACGGACTGACGGTTAGTGAGTGGAACAGGGTGTGGATACGGACTGACAGTGAGTGAGTGGATCCAGGTGAGGACACGGACTGGCACTGAGTGAGTGGATCCGGGTGCGGATACGGACTGAGAGTGAGTGAGTGGATCTGGGGGAGGATACGGACAGACAGTGAGTGAGTGGATCCGGGGGAGGATACGGACTGACTGAGAGTGAGTGGGTCCGGGTGAGGATACGGACTGACAGTGAGTGAGTGGATCCGGGTGAGGATACGGACTGACAGTGAGTGAGTGGGTCCGGGGGAGGATACGGACTGACAGTGAGTGAGTGGATCTGGGGGAGTATACGGACTGAGAGTGAGTGAGTGGATCCAGGTGAGGATACGGACAGACAGTGAGTGAGTGGATCCGGGTGAGGATACGGACTGACAGTGAGTGAGTGGGTCCGGGGGAGGATACGGACTGACAGTGAGTGAGTGGATCCGGGTGAGGATAAGACTGACGAACAGTGAGTGAGTGGATCCGGGTGAGGATATGGATTGACAGTGAGTGAGTGGATCAGGGTGACGATACGGACTGACAGTCAGTGAGTGGATCCGGTTGAGGATACGGACAGACAGTGAGTGAGTGGAGCCGGGGGAGGATACGGACTGACAGTGAGTGGGTGGATCCGGGTGAGGATACGGACTGCCAGTGAGTGAGTGGATCCCTCTGAGGACACGGACTGACGAACAATGAGTGAGTGGATCCGGGTGAGGATACGGACTGCCGAACAGTGAGTGAGTGTATCCGGGTGAGGATACGGACTGGCGAACAGTGAGTGAGTGGATCCGGGTGAGGATACGGACTGCCAGTGAGTGAGTGGATCCCGCTGAGGATACGGACCGACGAACAATGAGTGAGTGGATCCGGGGGAGGATACGGACTCACAGTTAGTGAGTGGATCCGGGGGAGGGTACGGACTGACAGTTAGTGAGTGGATCTGTGTGAGGATACGGATTGTTGAACAGTGAGTGAGTGGATCCGGGTGAGGATACGGACTGACAGTGAGTGAGTGGAACCGGGTGAGGATACGGATTGTTGAACAGTGAGTGAGTGGATCCGGGGGAGGATACGGACTGACAGTGAGTGAGTGGATTCGGGTGAGGATACGGACTGTCAGTGAGTGAGTGGATCCAGGGGAGGATACGGACTGATGAACAGTGAGTGAGTGGGTATGGGTGAGTATACGGACTGACATCGAGTGAGTGGATCAGGGTGAGGATACGGACTGAGAGTGAGTGAGTGGATACAGGTGAGGATACAGACTGACAGTGAGTGAGTGGATCCAGGTGAGGATACGGACTGACAGTGAGTGGGTGGATGCGGGTGAGGATACGGACTGACAGTGAGTGGGTGTATCCAGGTGAGGATACGGATTGACGAACACTGAGTGAGTGTATCCGGGGGAGGATACGGACTGACAGTGAGTGGGTGGATCCGGGTGAGGATACGGACTGACAGTGAGTGAGTGGATCCGGGTGAGGATACGGACTGCCAGTGAGTGAGTGGATCCCTCTGAGGATACGGACTGACGAAGAATGAGTGAGTGGATCCGGGTGAGGATACGGACTGGCGAACAGTGAGTGAGTGGATCCGGGTGAGGATACGGACTGGCGAACAGTGATTGAGTGGATCCGGGTGAGGATACGGACTGCCAGTGAGTGAGTGGATCCCGCTGAGGATACGGACCGACGAACAATGAGTGAGTGGATCCGGGGGAGGATACGGACTCACAGTTAGTGAGTGGATCCCGGGGAGGGTACGGACTGACAGTTAGTGAGTGGATCTGTGTGAGGATACGGACTGACGGTTAGTGAGTGGAACAGGGTGTGGATACGGACTGACAGTGAGTGAGTGGATCCAGGTGAGGACACGGACTGGCACTGAGTGAGTGGATCCGGGTGCGGATACGGACTGAGAGTGAGTGAGTGGATCTGGCGGAGGATACGGACAGACAATGAGTGAGTGGATCCGGGGGAGGATACGGACTGACTGAGAGTGAGTGGGTCCGGGTGAGGATACGGACTGACAGTGAGTGAGTGGATCCGGGTGAGGATAAGACTGACGAACAGTGAGTGAGTGGATCCGGGTGAGGATATGGACTGACAGTGAGTGAGTGGATCAGTGTGACGATACGGACTGACAGTCAGTGAGTGGATCCGGTTGAGGATACGGACAGACAGTGATTGAGTGGAGCCGGGGGAGGATACGGATTGACAGTAAGTGAGTGGGTCCGGGGGACGAGACCGTCTGACAGTGAGTGATTGGGTCCGGGTGAGGATATGGACTGATGAACAGTGAGTGAGTGGATCCGGGGGAGGATACGGACTGCCAGTGAGTGAGTGGGTCCGGGTGAGGATACGCACTGACAGTGAGTGGTTGGATCCGGGTGAGGATACGGACTGACAGTGAGTGAGTGCATCCGGGTGAGGTTACGGATTGCTGAACAGTGAGTGAGTGGATCCGGGGGAGGATACGGACTTACAGTGAGTGAGTGGATTCGGGTGAGGATACGGACTGTCAGTGAGTGAGTGTATCCAGGGGAGGATACGGACTGACAGTGAGTGGGTGGATCCGGGTGAGGATAAGACTGACGAACAGTGAGTGAGTGGATCCGGGTGAGGATATGGATTGACAGTGAGTGAGTGGATCAGGGTGACGATACGGACTGACAGTCAGTGAGTGGATCCGGTTGAGGATACGGACAGACAGTGAGTGAGTGGAGCCGGGGGAGGATACGGACTGACAGTGAGTGGGTGGATCCGGGTGAGGATACGGACTGCCAGTGAGTGAGTGGATCCCTCTGAGGACACGGACTGACGAACAATGAGTGAGTGGATCCGGGTGAGGATACGGACTGCCGAACAGTGAGTGAGTGGATCCGGGTGAGGATACGGACTGGCGAACAGTGAGTGAGTGGATCCGGGTGAGGATACGGACTGCCAGTGAGTGAGTGGATCCCGCTGAGGATACGGACCGACGAACAATGAGTGAGTGGATCCGGGGGAGGATACGGACTCACAGTTAGTGAGTGGATCCGGGGGAGGGTACGGACTGACAGTTAGTGAGTGGATCTGTGTGAGGATACGGATTGTTGAACAGTGAGTGAGTGGATCCGGGTGAGGATACGGACTGACAGTGAGTGAGTGGAACCGGGTGAGGATACGGATTGTTGAACAGTGAGTGAGTGGATCCGGGGGAGGATACGGACTGACAGTGAGTGAGTGGATTCGGGTGAGGATACGGACTGTCAGTGAGTGAGTGGATCCAGGGGAGGATACGGACTGATGAACAGTGAGTGAGTGGGTATGGGTGAGTATACGGACTGACATCGAGTGAGTGGATCAGGGTGAGGATACGGACTGAGAGTGAGTGAGTGGATCCAGGTGAGGATACAGACTGACAGTGAGTGAGTGGATCCAGGTGAGGATACGGACTGACAGTGAGTGGGTGGATGCGGGTGAGGATACGGACTGACAGTGAATGGGTGTATCCAGGTGAGGATACGGATTGACGAACACTGAGTGAGTGTATCCGGGGGAGGATACGGACTGACAGTGAGTGGGTGGATCCGGGTGAGGATACGGACTGACAGTGAGTGAGTGGATCCGGGTGAGGATACGGACTGCCAGTGAGTGAGTGGATCCCTCTGAGGATACGGACTGACGAAGAATGAGTGAGTGGATCCGGGTGAGGATACGGACTGGCGAACAGTGAGTGAGTGGATCCGGGTGAGGATACGGACTGGCGAACAGTGATTGAGTGGATCCGGGTGAGGATACGGACTGCCAGTGAGTGAGTGGATCCCGCTGAGGTTACGGACCGACGAACAATGAGTGAGTGGATCCGGGGGAGGATACGGACTCACAGTTAGTGAGTGGATCCCGGGGAGGGTACGGACTGACAGTTTGTGAGTGGATCTGTGTGAGGATACGGACTGACGGTTAGTGAGTGGAACAGGGTGTGGATACGGACTGACAGTGAGTGAGTGGATCCAGGTGAGGACACGGACTGGCACTGAGTGAGTGGATCCGGGTGCGGATACGGACTGAGAGTGAGTGAGTGGATCTGGCGGAGGATACGGACAGACAATGAGTGAGTGGATCCGGGGGAGGATACGGACTGACTGAGAGTGAGTGGGTCCGGGTGAGGATACGGACTGACAGTGAGTGAGTGGATCCGGGTGAGGATAAGACTGACGAACAGTGAGTGAGTGGATCCGGGTGAGGATATGGACTGACAGTGAGTGAGTGGATCAGTGTGACGATACGGACTGACAGTCAGTGAGTGGATCCGGTTGAGGATACGGACAGACAGTGATTGAGTGGAGCCGGGGGAGGATACGGATTGACAGTAAGTGAGTGGGTCCGGGGGACGAGACCGTCTGACAGTGAGTGATTGGGTCCGGGTGAGGATATGGACTGATGAACAGTGAGTGAGTGGATCCGGGGGAGGATACGGACTGACAGTGAGTGAGTGGATTCGGGTGAGGATACGGACTGTCAGTGAGTGAGTGGATCCAGGGGAGGATACGGACTGATGAACAGTGAGTGAGTGGGTCTGGGTGAATATACGGACTGACATCGAGTGAGTGCATCAGGGTGAGGATACGGACTGAGTGTGAGTGAGTGGATCCAGGTGAGGATACGGACTGAGAGTCAGTGAGTGGATCCGGGTGAGGATACGGACTGACAGTAAGTGGGTGGATGCGGGTGAGGATACGGACTGACAGTGAGTGGGTGGATCCAGGTGAGGATACGGATTGACAGTGAGTGAGTGCATCCGGGTGAGGTTACGGATTGTTGAACAGTGAGTGAGTGGATCCGGGTGAGGATACGGACTCACAGTGAGTGAGTGGATCCGGGTGAGGATACGGACTGCCAGTGAGTGAGTGGATCCCGCTGAGGATACGGACTGACGAACAATGTGTGAGTGGATCCGGGGGAGGATACGGACTGGCGAACAGTGAGTGTGTGGATCCGGGTGAGGATACGGACTGGAGAACAGTGAGTGAGTGGATCCGGGTGAGGATACGGACTGTCAGTGAGTGAGTGGATCCAGGGGAGGATACGGACTGATGAACAGTGAGTGAGTGGGTCTGGGTGAGTATACGGACTGACATCGAGTGAGTGGATCATGGTGAGGATACGGACTGAGAGTGAGTGAGTGGATCCAGGTGAGGATACGGACTGACAGTGAGTGAGTGGATCCGGGTGAGGATACGGACTGACAGTGAGTGGGTGGATGCGGGTGAGGATACGGATTGACAAACACTGAGTGAGTGTATCCGGGGGAGGATACGGACTGACAGTGAGTGGGTGGATCCGGGTGAGGATACGGACTGCCAGTGAGTGAGTGGATCCCTCTGAGGATACGGACTGACGAACAATGAGTGAGTGGATCCAGGTGAGGATACGGACTGACAGTGAGTGAGTGGATCCGGGTGAGGATACGGACTGACAGTGAGTGGGTGGATGCGGGTGAGGATACGGATTGACAAACACTGAG
Organism: Hemitrygon akajei; assembly: GCF_048418815.1. Lineage (NCBI taxonomy): Eukaryota > Metazoa > Chordata > Chondrichthyes > Myliobatiformes > Dasyatidae > Hemitrygon > Hemitrygon akajei. The sequence continues at coordinate 96,834,267 of NC_133126.1, forward strand.
TGAGTGTATCCGGGGGAGGATACGGACTGACAGTGAGTGGGTGGATCCGGGTGAGGATACGGACTGCCAGTGAGTGAGTGGATCCCTCTGAGGATACGGACTGACGAACAATGAGTGAGTGGATCCGGGTGAGTATACGGACTGGCGAACAGTGAGTGAGTGGATCCGGGTGAGGATACGGACTGGCGAACAGTGAGTGAGTGGATCCGGGTGAGGATACGGACTGCCAGTGAGTGAGTGGATCCCGCTGAGGATACGGACCGACGAACAATGAGTGAGTGGATCCGGGGGAGGATACGGACTGACAGTTAGTGAGTGGATCTGTGTGAGGATACGGACTGACAGTGAGTGAGTGGAACCGGGTGAGGATACGGATTGTTGAACAGTGAGTGAGTGGATCCGGGGGAGGATACGGACTGACAGTGAGTGAGTGGATTCGAGTGAGGATACGGACTGTCAGTGAGTGAGTGGATCCAGGCGAGGAAACGGACTGACGAACAGTGAGTGAGTGGGTCCGGGTGAGGATACAGACTGACAGTGAGTGAGTGGGTCCGGGGGAGGATACGGACTGACAGTGAGTGATTGGGTCCGGGGGAGGAAACGGACTGACAGTGAGTGAGTGGATCAGGGTGAGGTTACGGACTGACAGTGAGTGATTGGGTCCGGGGGAGGATACGGACTGACAGTGAGTGAGTGGATCAGGGTGAGGATACAGACTGACAGTGAGTGATTGGGTCCGGGGGAGGAAACGGACTAACAGTGAGTGAGTAGGTCCGGGTGAGGATACGGACTGACAGTGAGTGAGTGGACCCGGGGGAGGATACGGACTGAGAGTGAGTGAGTGGATCTGGGGGAGTATACGGACTGAGAGTGAGTGAGTGGATCCAGGTGAGGATACGGACAGACAGTGAGTGAGTGGATCCGGGTGAGGATAAGACTGATGAACAGTGAGTGAGTGGATCCGGGTGAGGATACGGACTGCCAGTGAGTGAGTGGATCCCGCTGAGGATACGGACCGACGAACAATGAGTGAGTGGATCCGGGGGAGGATACGGACTCAGAGTTAGTGAGTGGATCCGGGGGAGGGTACGGACTGACAGTTAGTGAGTGGATCTGTGTGAGGATACGGACTGACGGTTAGTGAGTGGAACAGGGTGTGGATACGGACTGACAGTGAGTGAGTGGATCCAGGTGAGGACACGGACTGGCACTGAGTGAGTGGATCCGGGTGCGGATACGGACTGAGAGTGAGTGAGTGGATCTGGGGGAGGATACGGACAGACAGTGAGTGAGTGGATCCGGGGGAGGATACGGACTGACTGAGAGTGAGTGGGTCCGGGTGAGGATACGGACTGACAGTGAGTGAGTGGATCCGGGTGAGGATAAGACTGACGAACAGTGAGTGAGTGGATCCGGGTGAGGATATGGATTGACAGTGAGTGAGTGGATCAGGGTGACGATACGGACTGACAGTCAGTGAGTGGATCCGGTTGAGGATACGGACAGACAGTGAGTGAGTGGAGCCGGGGGAGGATACGGACTGACAGTGAGTGGGTGGATCCGGGTGAGGATACGGACTGCCAGTGAGTGAGTGGATCCCTCTGAGGACACGGACTGACGAACAATGAGTGAGTGGATCCGGGTGAGGATACGGACTGCCGAACAGTGAGTGAGTGGATCCGGGTGAGGATACGGACTGGCGAACAGTGAGTGAGTGGATCCGGGTGAGGATACGGACTGCCAGTGAGTGAGTGGATCCCGCTGAGGATACGGACCGACGAACAATGAGTGAGTGGATCCGGGGGAGGATACGGACTCACAGTTAGTGAGTGGATCCGGGGGAGGGTACGGACTGACAGTTAGTGAGTGGATCTGTGTGAGGATACGGATTGTTGAACAGTGAGTGAGTGGATCCGGGTGAGGATACGGACTGACAGTGAGTGAGTGGAACCGGGTGAGGATACGGATTGTTGAACAGTGAGTGAGTGGATCCGGGGGAGGATACGGACTGACAGTGAGTGAGTGGATTCGGGTGAGGATACGGACTGTCAGTGAGTGAGTGGATCCAGGGGAGGATACGGACTGATGAACAGTGAGTGAGTGGGTATGGGTGAGTATACGGACTGACATCGAGTGAGTGGATCAGGGTGAGGATATGGACTGAGAGTGAGTGAGTGGATCCAGGTGAGGATACAGACTGACAGTGAGTGAGTGGATCCAGGTGAGGATACGGACTGACAGTGAGTGGGTGGATGCGGGTGAGGATACGGACTGACAGTGAGTGGGTGTATCCAGGTGAGGATACGGATTGACGAACACTGAGTGAGTGTATCCGGGGGAGGATACGGACTGACAGTGAGTGGGTGGATCCGGGTGAGGATACGGACTGACAGTGAGTGAGTGGATCCGGGTGAGGATACGGACTGCCAGTGAGTGAGTGGATCCCTCTGAGGATACGGACTGACGAAGAATGAGTGAGTGGATCCGGGTGAGGATACGGACTGGCGAACAGTGAGTGAGTGGATCCGGGTGAGGATACGGACTGGCGAACAGTGATTGAGTGGATCCGGGTGAGGATACGGACTGCCAGTGAGTGAGTGGATCCCGCTGAGGATACGGACCGACGAACAATGAGTGAGTGGATCCGGGGGAGGATACGGACTCACAGTTAGTGAGTGGATCCCGGGGAGGGTACGGACTGACAGTTAGTGAGTGGATCTGTGTGAGGATACGGACTGACGGTTAGTGAGTGGAACAGGGTGTGGATACGGACTGACAGTGAGTGAGTGGATCCAGGTGAGGACACGGACTGGCACTGAGTGAGTGGATCCGGGTGCGGATACGGACTGAGAGTGAGTGAGTGGATCTGGCGGAGGATACGGACAGACAATGAGTGAGTGGATCCGGGGGAGGATACGGACTGACTGAGAGTGAGTGGGTCCGGGTGAGGATACGGACTGACAGTGAGTGAGTGGATCCGGGTGAGGATAAGACTGACGAACAGTGAGTGAGTGGATCCGGGTGAGGATATGGACTGACAGTGAGTGAGTGGATCAGTGTGACGATACGGACTGACAGTCAGTGAGTGGATCCGGTTGAGGATACGGACAGACAGTGATTGAGTGGAGCCGGGGGAGGATACGGATTGACAGTAAGTGAGTGGGTCCGGGGGACGAGACCGTCTGACAGTGAGTGATTGGGTCCGGGTGAGGATATGGACTGATGAACAGTGAGTGAGTGGATCCGGGGGAGGATACGGACTGCCAGTGAGTGAGTGGGTCCGGGTGAGGATACGCACTGACAGTGAGTGGTTGGATCCGGGTGAGGATACGGACTGACAGTGAGTGAGTGCATCCGGGTGAGGTTACGGATTGCTGAACAGTGAGTGAGTGGATCCGGGGGAGGATACGGACTGACAGTGAGTGAGTGGATTCGGGTGAGGATACGGACTGTCAGTGAGTGAGTGGATCCAGGGGAGGATACGGACTGATGAACAGTGAGTGAGTGGGTCTGGGTGAGTATACGGACTGACATCGAGTGAGTGCATCAGGGTGAGGATACGGACTGAGTGTGAGTGAGTGGATCCAGGTGAGGATACGGACTGAGAGTCAGTGAGTGGATCCGGGTGAGGATACGGACTGACAGTAAGTGGGTGGATGCGGGTGAGGATACGGACTGACAGTGAGTGGGTGGATCCAGGTGAGGATACGGATTGACAGTGAGTGAGTGCATCCGGGTGAGGTTACGGATTGTTGAACAGTGAGTGAGTGGATCCGGGTGAGGATACGGACTCACAGTGAGTGAGTGGATCCGGGTGAGGATACGGACTGCCAGTGAGTGAGTGGATCCCGCTGAGGATACGGACTGACGAACAATGTGTGAGTGGATCCGGGGGAGGATACGGACTGGCGAACAGTGAGTGAGTGGATCCGGGTGAGGATACGAACTGGCGAACAGTGTGTGAGTGGATACGGGTGAGGATACGGACTGGCGAACAGTGAGTGAGTGGGTCCGGGTGAGGATACGGACTGACAGTGAGTGAGTGGGTCCGGGGGAGGAAACGGACTGACAGTGAGTGAGTGGATCCGGGTGAGGATACGGACTGAGAGTGAATGAGTGGGTCCGGGTGGGGATACGGACTGACAGTGAGTGAGTGGGTCCGGGGGAGGAAACGGACTGACAGTGAGTGAGTGGGTCCGGGGGAGGAAACGGACTGACAGTGAGTGAGTGGATCAGGGTGAGGATACGTACTGACAGTGAGTGATTGGGTCCGGGGGAGGAAACGGACTGACAGTGAGTAAGTGGATCATGGTGAGGAAACGGACTGACAGTGAGTGATTGGGTCCGGGAGAGGATACGGACTGACAGTGAGTGAGTGGATCAGGGTGAGGATACGGACTGACAGTGAGTGATTGGGTCCGGGGGAGGAAACAGACTGACAGTGAGTGAGTGGGTCCGGGTGAGGATACGGACTGACAGTGAGTGAGTGGACCCGGGGGAGGATACGGACTGAGAGTGAGTGAGTGGATCTGGGGGAGGATACGGACAGAGAGTGAGTGAGTGGATCCGGGGGAGGATACGGACTGACTGAGAGTGAGTGGGTTCGGGTGAGGATACGGACTGACAGTGAGTGTGAGGATCCCGGTGAGGATAAGACTGACGAACATTGAGTGAGTGGATCCGGGTGAGGATATGGACTGACAGTGAGTGAGTGGATCAGGGTGACGATACGGACTGACAGTCAGTGAGTGTATCCGGTTGAGGATACGGACTGACAGTGAGTGAGTGGGTCCGGGGGAGGATACGGACTGACAGTGAGTGAGTGGATCCAGGTGAGGATACGGACTGACACTGAGTGAGTGGATCCGGGTGAGGATACGGACTGACAATGAGTGACTGGGTCCGGGTGAGGATACGGACTGACAGTGAGTGAGAGGATCCGGGTGAGGATAAGACTGACGAACATTGAGTGAGTGGATCCGGGTGAGGATATGGACTGACAGTGAGTGAGTGGATCAAGGTGACGATACGGACTGACAGTCAGTGAGTGGATCCGGTTGAGGATACGGACTGACAGTGAGTGAGTGGGTCCGGGGGAGGATACGGACTGACAGTGAGTGAGTGGGTCGGGGTGAGGATATGGACTGACGAACAGTGCGTGAGTGGATCCGGGGGAGGATACAGACAGACAGTGAGAGAGTGGAGCCGGGGGAGGATACGGACTGACAGTGAGTGAGTGGATCCGGGTGAGGATACGGACTGACAGTGAGTGAGTGGATCAGGGTGAGGATACGGACTGACAGTGAGTGAGTGGAGCCGGGGGAGGATACGGACTGACAGTGAGTGGGTGGATCCGGGTGAGGATACGGACTGCCAGTGAGTGAGTGGATCCCTCTCTGGACACGGACTGACGAACAATGAGTGAGTGGATCCGGGTGAGGATACGGACTGCCGAACAGTGAGTGAGTGGATCCGGGTGAGGATACGGACTGGCGAACAGTGAGTGAGTGGATCCGGGTGAGGATACGGACTGCCAGTGAGTGAGTGGATCCCGCTGAGGATACGGACCGACGAACAATGAGTGAGTGGATCCGGGGGAGGATACGGACTCACAGTGAGTGAGTGGGTCCGGGTGAGGATACGGACTGACAGTGAGTGGTTGGATCCGGGTGAGGATACGGACTGACAGTGAGTGAGTGGATCCGGGGGAGGGTACGGACTGACAGTTAGTGAGTGGATCTGTGTGAGGATACGGATTGTTGAACAGTGAGTGAGTGGATCCGGGTGAGGATACGGACTGACAGTGAGTGAGTGGAACCGGGTGAGGATACGGATTGTTGAACAGTGAGTGAGTGGATCCGGGGGAGGATACGGACTGACAGTGAGTGAGTGGATTCGGGTGAGGATACGGACTGTCAGTGAGTGAGTGGATCCAGGGGAGGATACGGACTGATGAACAGTGAGTGAGTGGGTATGGGTGAGTATACGGACTGACATCGAGTGAGTGGATCAGGGTGAGGATACGGACTGAGAGTGAGTGAGTGGATCCAGGTGAGGATACAGACTGACAGTGAGTGAGTGGATCCAGGTGAGGATACGGACTGACAGTGAGTGGGTGGATGCGGGTGAGGATACGGACTGACAGTGAGTGGGTGTATCCAGGTGAGGATACGGATTGACGAACACTGAGTGAGTGTATCCGGGGGAGGATACGGACTGACAGTGAGTGGGTGGATCCGGGTGAGGATACGGACTGACAGTGAGTGAGTGGATCCGGGTGAGGATACGGACTGCCAGTGAGTGAGTGGATCCCTCTGAGGATACGGACTGACGAAGAATGAGTGAGTGGATCCGGGTGAGGATACGGACTGGCGAACAGTGAGTGAGTGGATCCGGGTGAGGATACGGACTGGCGAACAGTGATTGAGTGGATCCGGGTGAGGATACGGACTGCCAGTGAGTGAGTGGATCCCGCTGAGGATACGGACCGACGAACAATGAGTGAGTGGATCCGGGGGAGGATACGGATTCACAGTTAGTGAGTGGATCCCGGGGAGGGTACGGACTGACAGTTAGTGAGTGGATCTGTGTGAGGATACGGACTGACGGTTAGTGAGTGGAACAGGGTGTGGATACGGACTGACAGTGAGTGAGTGGATCCAGGTGAGGACACGGACTGGCACTGAGTGAGTGGATCCGGGTGCGGATACGGACTGAGAGTGAGTGAGTGGATCTGGGGGAGGATACGGACAGACAATGAGTGAGTGGATCCGGGGGAGGATACGGACTGACTGAGAGTGAGTGGGTCCGGGTGAGGATACGGACTGACAGTGAGTGAGTGGATCCGGGTGAGGATATGGACTGACAGTGAGTGAGTGGATCAGTGTGACCTTACGGACTGACAGTCAGTGAGTGGATCCGGTTGAGGATACGGACAGACAGTGAGTGAGTGGAGCCGGGGGAGGATACGGATTGACAGTAAGTGAGTGGGTCCGGGGGACGATACCGTCTGACAGTGTGTGATTGGGTCCGGGTGAGGATATGGACTGATGAACAGTGAGTGAGTGGATCCGGGGGAGGATACGGACTGACAGTGAGTGAGTGGGTCCGGGTGAGGATACGCACTGACAGTGAGTGGTTGGATCCGGGTGAGGATACGGACTGACAGTGAGTGAGTGCATCCGGGTGAGGTTACGGATTGCTGAACAGTGAGTGAGTGGATCCGGGGGAGGATACGGACTGACAGTGAGTGAGTGGATTCGGGTGAGGATACGGACTGTCAGTGAGTGAGTGGATCCAGGGGAGGATACGGACTGATGAACAGTGAGTGAGTGGGTCTGGGTGAGTATACGGACTGACATCGAGTGAATGGATCAGGGTGAGGATACGGACTGAGTGTGAGTGAGTGGATCCAGGTGAGGATACGGACTGAGAGTCAGTGAGTGGATCCAGGTGAGGATACGGACTGACAGTAAGTGGGTGGATGCGGGTGAGGATACGGACTGACAGTGAGTGGGTGGATCCAGGTGAGGATACGGATTGACGAACACTGAGTGAGTGTATCCGGGGGAGGATACGGACTGACAGTGAGTGGGTGGATCCGTGTGAGGATACGGACTGACAGTGAGTGAGTGCATCCGGGTGAGGTTACGGATTGTTGAACAGTGAGTGAGTGGATCCGGGTGAGGATACGGACTCACAGTGAGTGAGTGGATCCGGGTGAGGATACGGACTGCCAGTGAGTGAGTGGATCCCGCTGAGGATACGGACTGACGAACAATGTGTGAGTGGATCCGGGGGAGGATACGGACTGGCGAACAGTGAGTGTGTGGATCCGGGTGAGGATACGGACTGGAGAACAGTGAGTGAGTGGATCCGGGTGAGGATACGAACTGGCGAACAGTGTGTGAGTGGATACGGGTGAGGATACGGACTGGCGAACAGTGAGTGAGTGGATCCGGGTGAGGATACGGACTGGCGAACAGTGAGTGAGTGGTTCCGGGTGAGGATACGGACTGACAGTGAGTGAGTGGGTCCGGGGGAGGAAACGGACTGACAGTGAGTGAGTGGATCCGGGTGAGGATACGGACTGACAGTGAATGAGTGGGTCCGGGTGGGGATACGGACTGACAGTGAGTGAGTGGGTCCGGGGGAGGAAACGGACTGACAGTGAGTAAGTGGATCAGGGTGAGGAAACGGACTGACAGTGAGTGATTGGGTCCGGGGGAGGATACGGACTGACAGTGAGTGAGTGGATCAGGGTGAGGATACGGACTGACAGTGAGTGATTTGGTCCGGGGGAGGAAACAGACTGACAGTGAGTGAGTGGGTCCGGGTGAGGATACGGACTGACAGTGAGTGAGTGGACCCGGGGGAGGATACGGACTGAGAGTGAGTGAGTGGATCTGGGGGAGGATACGGACAGAGAGTGAGTGAGTGGATCCGGGGGAGGATACGGACTGACTGAGAGTGAGTGGGTTCGGGTGAGGATACGGACTGACAGTGAGTGAGAGGATCCGGGTGAGGATAAGACTGACGAACATTGAGTGAGTGGATCCGGGTGAGGATATGGACTGACAGTGAGTGAGTGGATCAGGGTGACGATACGGACTGACAGTCAGTGAGTGGATCCGGTTGAGGATACGGACTGACAGTGAGTGAGTGGGTCCGGGGGAGGATACGGACTGACAGTGAGTGAGTGGATCCAGGTGAGGATACGGACTGACAGTGAGTGAGTGGATCCGGGTGAGGATACGGACTGACAGTGAGTGACTGGGTCCGGGTGAGGATACGGACTGACAGTGAGTGAGAGGATCCGGGTGAGGATAAGACTGACGAACATTGAGTGAGTGGATCCGGGTGAGGATATGGACTGACAGTGAGTGAGTGGATCAGGGTGACGATACGGACTGACAGTCAGTGAGTGGATCCGGTTGAGGATACGGACTGACAGTGAGTGAGTGGGTCCGGGGGAGGATACGGACTGACAGTGAGTGAGTGGGTCGGGGTGAGGATATGGACTGACGAACAGTGCGTGAGTGGATCCGGGGGAGGATACAGACAGACAGTGAGAGAGTGGAGCCGGGGGAGGATACGGACTGACAGTGAGTGAGTGGATCCGGGTGAGGATACGGACTGACAGTGAGTGAGTGGATCAGGGTGAGGATACGGACTGACAGTGAGTGAGTGGATCAGGGTGACGATACGGACTGACAGTCAGTGAGTGGGTCCGGGGGAGGAAACGGACTGACAGTGAGTGAGTGGGTCCGGGGGAGGATACGGACTTACTGAGAGTGAGTGGGTCCGGGTGAGGATACGGACTGACAGTGAGTGAGTGGATCCGGGTGAGGATAAGACTGACGAACAGTGAGTGAGTGGATCAGGGTGAGGATATGGACTGACGAACAGTGAGTGAGTGGAGCCGGGGGAGGATACGGACTGACAGTGAGTGAGTGGATCCGGGTGAGGATACGGACTGACATCGAGTGAGTGGATCAGGGTGAGGATACGGACTGAGAGTGAGTGAGTGGATCCAGGTGAGGATACGGACTGACAGTGAGTGAGTGGATCCGGGTGAGGATACGGACTGACAGTGAGTGGGTGGATGCGGGTGAGGATACGGACTGACAGTGAGTGGGTGTATCCAGGTGAGGATACGGATTGACGAACACTGAGTGAGTGTATCCGGGGGAGGATACGGACTGACAGTGAGTGGGTGGATCCGGGTGAGGATACGGACTGCCAGTGAGTGAGTGGATCCCTCTGAGGATACGGACTGACGAACAATGAGTGAGTGGATCCGGGTGAGGATACGGACTGGCGAACAGTGAGGGAGTGGTACGGGTGAGGATACGGACTGGCGAACAGTGAGTGAGTGGATCCGGGTGAGGATACGGACCGACGAACAATGAGTGAGTGGATCCGGGGGAGGATACGGACTCACAGTTAGTGAGTGGATCCGGGGGAGGGTACGGACTGACAGTTAGTGAGTGGATCTGTGTGAGGATACGGATTGTTGAACAGTGAGTGAGTGGATCCGGGTGAGGATACGGACTGACAGTGAGTGAATGGAACCGGGTGAGGATACGGATTGTTGAACAGTGAGTGAGTGGATCCGGGGGAGGATACGGACTGACAGTGAGTGAGTGGATTCGGGTGAGGATACGGACTGACGAACAATGAGTGAGTGGGTCTGGGTGAGTATACGGACTGACATCGAGTGAGTGGATCCGGGTGAGGATACGGACTGAGAGTGAGTGAGTGGAACCAGGTGAGGATACAGACTGACAGTGAGTGAGTCGATCCGGGTGAGGATACGGACTGACAGTGAGTGGGTGGATGCGGGTGAGGATACGGACTGACAGTGAGTGGGTGGATGCGGGTGAGGATACGGACTGACAGTGAGTGGGTGTATCCAGGTGAGGATACGGATTGACGAACACTGAGTGAGTGTATCCGGGGGAGGATACGGACTGACAGTGAGTGGGTGGATCCGGGTGAGGATACGGACTGACAGTGAGTGAGTGGATCCGGGTGAGGATACGGACTGCCAGTGAGTGAGTGGATCCCACAGAGGATACGGACTGCCGAAGAATGAGTGAGTGGATCCGGGTGAGGATACGGACTGGCGAACAGTGAGTGAGTGGATCCTGGTGAGGATACGGACTGACAGTGAGTGAGTGGATCCGGGTGAGGATACGGACTGACAGTGAGTGGGTGGATGCGGGTGAGGATACGGACTGACAGTGAGTGGGTGTATCCAGGTGAGGATACGGATTGACGAACACTGAGTGAGTGTATCCGGGGGAGGATACGGACTGACAGTGAGTGGGTGGATCCGGGTGAGGATACGGACTGCCAGTGAGTGAGTGGATCCCTCTGAGGATACGGACTGACGAACAATGAGTGAGTGGATCCGGGTGAGGATACGGACTGGCGAACAGTGAGGGAGTGGTACGGGTGAGGATACGGACTGGCGAACAGTGAGTGAGTGGATCCGGGTGAGGATACGGACCGACGAACAATGAGTGAGTGGATCCGGGGGAGGATACGGACTCACAGTTAGTGAGTGGATCCGGGGGAGGGTACGGACTGACAGTTAGTGAGTGGATCTGTGTGAGGATACGGATTGTTGAACAGTGAGTGAGTGGATCCGGGTGAGGATACGGACTGACAGTGAGTGAGTGGAACCGGGTGAGGATACGGATTGTTGAACAGTGAGTGAGTGGATCCGGGGGAGGATACGGACTGACAGTGAGTGAGTGGATTCGGGTGAGGATACGGACTGACGAACAATGAGTGAGTGGGTCTGGGTGAGTATACGGACTGACATCGAGTGAGTGGATCAGGGTGAGGATACGGACTGAGAGTGAGTGAGTGGAACCAGGTGAGGATACAGACTGACAGTGAGTGAGTCGATCCGGGTGAGGATACGGACTGACAGTGAGTGGGTGGATGCGGGTGAGGATACGGACTGACAGTGAGTGGGTGTATCCAGGTGAGGATACGGATTGACGAACACTGAGTGAGTGTATCCGGGGGAGGATACGGACTGACAGTGAGTGGGTGGATCCGGGTGAGGATACGGACTGACAGTGAGTGAGTGGATCCGGGTGAGGATACGGACTGCCAGTGAGTGAGTGGATCCCTCAGAGGATACGGACTGACGAAGAATGAGTGAGTGGATCCGGGTGAGGATACGGACTGGCGAACAGTGAGTGAGTGGATCCTGGTGAGGATACGGACTGGCGAACAGTGAGTGAGTGGATCCGGGTGAGGATACGGACTGCCAGTGAGTGAGTGGATCCCGCTGAGGATACGGACCGACGAACAATGAGTGAGTGGATCCGGGGGAGGATACGGACTCACAGTTAGTGAGTGGATCCGGGGGAGGGTACGGACTGACAGTTAGTGAGTGGATCTGTGTGAGGATACGGACTGACGGTTAGTGAGTGGAACAGGGTGTGGATACGGACTGACAGTGAGTGAGTGGATCCAGGTGAGGACACGGACTGGCACTGAGTGAGTGGATCCTGGTGCGGATACGGACTGACAGTGAGTGAGTGGATCCAAGTGAGGACACGGACTGGCAGTGAGTGAGTGGATCCGTGTGAGGATACGGACTGACAGTGAGTGAGTGGGTCCGGGGGAGGATACGGACTGACAGTGACTGAGTGGGTCCGGGTGAGGATACGGACTGACAGTGAGTGAGTGGATCAGGGAGAGGATACGGACTGAAAGTGAGTGAGTGGGTCCGGGTGAGGATACGGACTGAGAGTGAGTGAGTGGGTCCGGGGGAGGAAACGGACTGACAGTGAGTGGGTGGATCTTGGGTGAGGAAACGGACTGACGAACAGTGAGTGAGTGGGTCCGGGTGAGGATACGGACTGACAGTGAGTGAGTGGGTCCGGGTGAGGATACGGACTGAGAGTGACTGAGTGAATCTTGGGTGAGGAAACGGACTGACGAACAGTGAGTGAATGGGTCCGGGTGAGGATACGGACTGACAGTGAGTGAGTGGGTCCGGGGGAGGAAACGGACTGACAGTGAGTGAGTGGATCCGGGTGAGGATACGGACTGACAGTGAGTGAGTGGGTCCGGGTGGGGATACGGACTGACAGTGAGTGAATGGGTCCGGGGGAGGAAACGGACTGACAGTGAGTGAGTGGGTCCGGGGGAGGAAACGGACTGACAGTGAGTGAGTGGATCAGGGTGAGGATACGGACTGACAGTGAATGATTGGGTCCGGGGGAGGAAACGGACTGACAGTGAGTGAGTGGATCCGGGTGAGGATACGGACTGACAGTGAGTGAATGGAACCGGGTGAGGATACGGATTGTTGAACAGTGAGTGAGTGGATCCGGGGGAGGATACGGACTGACAGTGAGTGAGTGGATTCGGGTGAGGATACGGACTGACGAACAATGAGTGAGTGGGTCTGGGTGAGTATACGGACTGACATCGAGTGAGTGGATCCGGGTGAGGATACGGACTGAGAGTGAGTGAGTGGAACCAGGTGAGGATACAGACTGACAGTGAGTGAGTCGATCCGGGTGAGGATACGGACTGACAGTGAGTGGGTGGATGCGGGTGAGGATACGGACTGACAGTGAGTGGTTGGATGCGGGTGAGGATACGGACTGACAGTGAGTGGGTGTATCCAGGTGAGGATACGGATTGACGAACACTGAGTGAGTGTATCCGGGGGAGGATACGGACTGACAGTGAGTGGGTGGATCCGGGTGAGGATACGGACTGACAGTGAGTGAGTGGATCCGGGTGAGGATACGGACTGCCAGTGAGTGAGTGGATCCCTCTGAGGATACGGACTGACGAAGAATGAGTGAGTGGATCCGGGTGAGGATACGGACTGGCGAACAGTGAGTGAGTGGATCCGGGTGAGGATACGGACTGGCGAACAGTGATTGAGTGGATCCGGGTGAGGATACGGACTGCCAGTGAGTGAGTGGATCCCGCTGAGGATACGGACCGACGAACAATGAGTGAGTGGATCCGGGGGAGGATACGGACTCACAGTTAGTGAGTGGATCCCGGGGAGGGTACGGACTGACAGTTAGTGAGTGGATCTGTGTGAGGATACGGACTGACGGTTAGTGAGTGGAACAGGGTGTGGATACGGACTGACAGTGAGTGAGTGGATCCAGGTGAGGACACGGACTGGCACTGAGTGAGTGGATCCGGGTGCGGATACGGACTGAGAGTGAGTGAGTGGATCTGGGGGAGGATACGGACAGACAATGAGTGAGTGGATCCGGGGGAGGATACGGACTGACTGAGAGTGAGTGGGTCCGGGTGAGGATACGGACTGACAGTGAGTGAGTGGATCCGGGTGAGGATATGGACTGACAGTGAGTGAGTGGATCAGTGTGACCTTACGGACTGACAGTCAGTGAGTGGATCCGGTTGAGGATACGGACAGACAGTGAGTGAGTGGAGCCGGGGGAGGATACGGATTGACAGTAAGTGAGTGGGTCCGGGGGACGATACCGTCTGACAGTGTGTGATTGGGTCCGGGTGAGGATATGGACTGATGAACAGTGAGTGAGTGGATCCGGGGGAGGATACGGACTGACAGTGAGTGAGTGGGTCCGGGTGAGGATACGCACTGACAGTGAGTGGTTGGATCCGGGTGAGGATACGGACTGACAGTGAGTGAGTGCATCCGGGTGAGGTTACGGATTGCTGAACAGTGAGTGAGTGGATCCGGGGGAGGATACGGACTGACAGTGAGTGAGTGGATTCGGGTGAGGATACGGACTGTCAGTGAGTGAGTGGATCCAGGGGAGGATACGGACTAATGAACAGTGAGTGAGTGGGTCTGGGTGAGTATACGGACTGACATCGAGTGAGTGGATCAGGGTGAAGATACGGACTGAGTGTGAGTGAGTGGATCCAGGTGAGGATACGGACTGAGAGTCAGTGAGTGGATCCGGGTGAGGATACGGACTGACAGTAAGTGGGTGGATGCGCGTGAGGATACGGACTGACAGTGAGTGGGTGGATCCAGGTGAGGATACGGATTGACGAACACTGAGTGAGTGTATCCGGGGGAGGATACGGACTGACAGTGAGTGGGTGGATCCGTGTGAGGATACGGACTGACAGTGAGTGAGTGCATCCGGGTGAGGTTACGGATTGTTGAACAGTGAGTGAGTGGATCCGGGTGAGGATACGGACTCACAGTGAGTGAGTGGATCCGGGTGAGGATACGGACTGCCAGTGAGTGAGTGGATCCCGCTGAGGATACGGACTGACGAACAATGTGTGAGTGGATCCGGGGGAGGATACGGACTGGCGAACAGTGAGTGTGTGGATCCGGGTGAGGATACGGACTGGAGAACAGTGAGTGAGTGGATCCGGGTGAGGATACGAACTGGCGAACAGTGTGTGAGTGGATACGGGTGAGGATACGGACTGGCGAACAGTGAGTGAGTGGATCCGGGTGAGGATACGGACTGGCGAACAGTGAGTGAGTGGTTCCGGGTGAGGATACGGACTGACAGTGAGTGAGTGGGTCCGGGGGAGGAAACGGACTGACAGTGAGTGAGTGGATCCGGGTGAGGATACGGACTGACAGTGAATGAGTGGGTCCGGGTGGGGATACGGACTGACAGTGAGTGAGTGGGTCCGGGGGAGGAAACGGACTGACAGTGAGTAAGTGGATCAGGGTGAGGAAACGGACTGACAGTGAGTGATTGGGTCCGGGGGAGGATACGGACTGACAGTGAGTGAGTGGATCAGGGTGAGGATACGGACTGACAGTGAGTGATTTGGTCCGGGGGAGGAAACAGACTGACAGTGAGTGAGTGGGTCCGGGTGAGGATACGGACTGACAGTGAGTGAGTGGACCCCGGGGAGGATACGGACTGAGAGTGAGTGAGTGGATCTGGGGGAGGATACGGACAGAGAGTGAGTGAGTGGATCCGGGGGAGGATACGGACTGACTGAGAGTGAGTGGGTTCGGGTGAGGATACGGACTGACAGTGAGTGAGAGGATCCGGGTGAGGATAAGACTGACGAACATTGAGTGAGTGGATCCGGGTGAGGATATGGACTGACAGTGAGTGAGTGGATCAGGGTGACGATACGGACTGACAGTCAGTGAGTGGATCCGGTTGAGGATACGGACTGACAGTGAGTGAGTGGGTCCGGGGGAGGATACGGACTGACAGTGAGTGAGTGGATCCAGGTGAGGATACGGACTGACAGTGAGTGACTGGGTCCGGGTGAGGATACGGACTGACAGTGAGTGAGAGGATCCGGGTGAGGATAAGACTGACGAACATTGAGTGAGTGGATCCGGGTGAGGATATGGACTGACAGTGAGTGAGTGGATCAGGGTGACGATACGGACTGACAGTCAGTGAGTGGATCCGGTTGAGGATACGGACTGACAGTGAGTGAGTGGGTCCGGGGGAGGATACGGACTGACAGTGAGTGAGTGGGTCGGGGTGAGGATATGGACTGACGAACAGTGCGTGAGTGGATCCGGGGGAGGATACGGACTGGAGAACAGTGAGTGAGTGGATCCGGGTGAGGATACGAACTGGCGAACAGTGTGTGAGTGGATACGGGTGAGGATACGGACTGGCGAACAGTGAGTGAGTGGATCCGGGTGAGGATACGGACTGACAGTGAGTGAGTGGATCAGGGTGACGATACGGACTGACAGTCAGTGAGTGGGTCCGGGGGAGGAAACGGACTGACAGTGAGTGAGTGGGTCCGGGGGAGGATACGGACTGACTGAGAGTGAGTGGGTCCGGGTGAGGATACGGACTGACAGTGAGTGAGTGGATCCGGGTGAGGATAAGACTGACGAACAGTGAGTGAGTGGATCAGGGTGAGGATATGGACTGACGAACAGTGAGTGAGTGGAGCCGGGGGAGGATACGGACTGACAGTGAGTGAGTGGATCCGGGTGAGGATACGGACTGACATCGAGTGAGTGGATCAGGGTGAGGATACGGACTGAGAGTGAGTGAGTGGATCCAGGTGAGGATACGGACTGACAGTGAGTGAGTGGATCCGGGTGAGGATACGGACTGACAGTGAGTGGGTGGATGCGGGTGAGGATACGGACTGACAGTGAGTGGGTGTATCCAGGTGAGGATACGGATTGACGAACACTGAGTGAGTGTATCCGGGGGAGGATACGGACTGACAGTGAGTGGGTGGATCCGGGTGAGGATACGGACTGCCAGTGAGTGAGTGGATCCCTCTGAGGATACGGACTGACGAACAATGAGTGAGTGGATCCGGGTGAGGATACGGACTGGCGAACAGTGAGGGAGTGGTACGGGTGAGGATACGGACTGGCGAACAGTGAGTGAGTGGATCCGGGTGAGGATACGGACCGACGAACAATGAGTGAGTGGATCCGGGGGAGGATACGGACTCACAGTTAGTGAGTGGATCCGGGGGAGGGTACGGACTGACAGTTAGTGAGTGGATCTGTGTGAGGATACGGATTGTTGAACAGTGAGTGAGTGGATCCGGGTGAGGATACGGACTGACAGTGAGTGAATGGAACCGGGTGAGGATACGGATTGTTGAACAGTGAGTGAGTGGATCCGGGGGAGGATACGGACTGACAGTGAGTGAGTGGATTCGGGTGAGGATACGGACTGACGAACAATGAGTGAGTGGGTCTGGGTGAGTATACGGACTGACATCGAGTGAGTGGATCCGGGTGAGGATACGGACTGAGAGTGAGTGAGTGGAACCAGGTGAGGATACAGACTGACAGTGAGTGAGTCGATCCGGGTGAGGATACGGACTGACAGTGAGTGGGTGGATGCGGGTGAGGATACGGACTGACAGTGAGTGGGTGGATGCGGGTGAGGATACGGACTGACAGTGAGTGGGTGGATCCGGGTGAGGATACGGACTGACAGTGAGTGAGTGGATCCGGGTGAGGATACGGACTGCCAGTGAGTGAGTGGATCCCACAGAGGATACGGACTGCCGAAGAATGAGTGAGTGGATCCGGGTGAGGATACGGACTGGCGAACAGTGAGTGAGTGGATCCTGGTGAGGATACGGACTGACAGTGAGTGAGTGGATCCGGGTGAGGATACGGACTGACAGTGAGTGGGTGGATGCGGGTGAGGATACGGACTGACAGTGAGTGGGTGTATCCAGGTGAGGATACGGATTGACGAACACTGAGTGAGTGTATCCGGGGGAGGATACGGACTGACAGTGAGTGGGTGGATCCGGGTGAGGATACGGACTGCCAGTGAGTGAGTGGATCCCTCTGAGGATACGGACTGACGAACAATGAGTGAGTGGATCCGGGTGAGGATACGGACTGGCGAACAGTGAGGGAGTGGTACGGGTGAGGATACGGACTGGCGAACAGTGAGTGAGTGGATCCGGGTGAGGATACGGACCGACGAACAATGAGTGAGTGGATCCGGGGGAGGATACGGAGTCACAGTTAGTGCGTGGATCCGGGGGAGGGTACGGACTGACAGTTAGTGAGTGGATCTGTGTGAGGATACGGATTGTTGAACAGTGAGTGAGTGGATCCGGGTGAGGATACGGACTGACAGTGAGTGAGTGGAACCGGGTGAGGATACGGATTGTTGAACAGTGAGTGAGTGGATCCGGGGGAGGATACGGACTGACAGTGAGTGAGTGGATTCGGGTGAGGATACGGACTGACGAACAATGAGTGAGTGGGTCTGGGTGAGTATACGGACTGACATCGAGTGAGTGGATCAGGGTGAGGATACGGACTGAGAGTGAGTGAGTGGAACCAGGTGAGGATACAGACTGACAGTGAGTGAGTCGATCCGGGTGAGGATACGGACTGACAGTGAGTGGGTGGATGCGGGTGAGGATACGGACTGACAGTGAGTGGGTGTATCCAGGTGAGGATACGGATTGACGAACACTGAGTGAGTGTATCCGGGGGAGGATACGGACTGACAGTGAGTGGGTGGATCCGGGTGAGGATACGGACTGACAGTGAGTGAGTGGATCCGGGTGAGGATACGGACTGCCAGTGAGTGAGTGGATCCCTCAGAGGATACGGACTGACGAAGAATGAGTGAGTGGATCCGGGTGAGGATACGGACTGGCGAACAGTGAGTGAGTGGATCCTGGTGAGGATACGGACTGGCGAACAGTGAGTGAGTGGATCCGGGTGAGGATACGGACTGCCAGTGAGTGAGTGGATCCCGCTGAGGATACGGACCGACGAACAATGAGTGAGTGGATCCGGGGGAGGATACGGACTCACAGTTAGTGAGTGGATCCGGGGGAGGGTACGGACTGACAGTTAGTGAGTGGATCTGTGTGAGGATACGGACTGACGGTTAGTGAGTGGAACAGGGTGTGGATACGGACTGACAGTGAGTGAGTGGATCCAGGTGAGGACACGGACTGGCACTGAGTGAGTGGATCCTGGTGCGGATACGGACTGACAGTGAGTGAGTGGATCCAAGTGAGGACACGGACTGGCAGTGAGTGAGTGGATCCGTGTGAGGATACGGACTGACAGTGAGTGAGTGGGTCCGGGGGAGGATACGGACTGACAGTGACTGAGTGGGTCCGGGTGAGGATACGGACTGACAGTGAGTGAGTGGATCAGGGAGAGGATACGGACTGAAAGTGAGTGAGTGGGTCCGGGTGAGGATACGGACTGAGAGTGAGTGAGTGGGTCCGGGGGAGGAAACGGACTGACAGTGAGTGGGTGGATCTTGGGTGAGGAAACGGACTGACGAACAGTGAGTGAGTGGGTCCGGGTGAGGATACGGACTGACAGTGAGTGAGTGGGTCCGGGTGAGGATACGGACTGAGAGTGACTGAGTGAATCTTGGGTGAGGAAACGGACTGACGAACAGTGAGTGAATGGGTCCGGGTGAGGATACGGACTGACAGTGAGTGAGTGGGTCCGGGGGAGGAAACGGACTGACAGTGAGTGAGTGGGTCCGGGTGGGGATACGGACTGACAGTGAGTGAATGGGTCCGGGGGAGGAAACGGACTGACAGTGAGTGAGTGGGTCCGGGGGAGGAAACGGACTGACAGTGAGTGAGTGGATCAGGGTGAGGATACGGACTGACAGTGAATGATTGGGTCCGGGGGAGGAAACGGACTGACAGTGAGTGAGTGGATCCGGGTGAGGATACGGACTGACAGTGAGTGAATGGAACCGGGTGAGGATACGGATTGTTGAACAGTGAGTGAGTGGATCCGGGGGAGGATACGGACTGACAGTGAGTGAGTGGATTCGGGTGAGGATACGGACTGACGAACAATGAGTGAGTGGGTCTGGGTGAGTATACGGACTGACATCGAGTGAGTGGATCCGGGTGAGGATACGGACTGAGAGTGAGTGAGTGGAACCAGGTGAGGATACAGACTGACAGTGAGTGAGTCGATCCGGGTGAGGATACGGACTGACAGTGAGTGGGTGGATGCGGGTGAGGATACGGACTGACAGTGAGTGGGTGGATGCGGGTGAGGATACGGACTGACAGTGAGTGGGTGTATCCAGGTGAGGATACGGATTGACGAACACTGAGTGAGTGTATCCGGGGGAGGATACGGACTGACAGTGAGTGGGTGGATCCGGGTGAGGATACGGACTGACAGTGAGTGAGTGGATCCGGGTGAGGATACGGACTGCCAGTGAGTGAGTGGATCCCTCAGAGGATACGGACTGCCGAAGAATGAGTGAGTGGATCCGGGTGAGGATACGGACTGGCGAACAGTGAGTGAGTGGATCCTGGTGAGGATACGGACTGACAGTGAGTGAGTGGATCCGGGTGAGGATACGGACTGACAGTGAGTGGGTGGATGCGGGTGAGGATACGGACTGACAGTGAGTGGG
Source organism: Hemitrygon akajei (assembly GCF_048418815.1). Lineage (NCBI taxonomy): Eukaryota > Metazoa > Chordata > Chondrichthyes > Myliobatiformes > Dasyatidae > Hemitrygon > Hemitrygon akajei. The sequence goes on from NC_133126.1 coordinate 96,854,627, forward strand.
TGTATCCAGGTGAGGATACGGATTGACGAACACTGAGTGAGTGTATCCGGGGGAGGATACGGACTGACAGTGAGTGGGTGGATCCGGGTGAGGATACGGACTGCCAGTGAGTGAGTGGATCCCTCTGAGGATACGGACTGACGAACAATGAGTGAGTGGATCCGGGTGAGGATACGGACTGGCGAACAGTGAGGGAGTGGTACGGGTGAGGATACGGACTGGCGAACAGTGAGTGAGTGGATCCGGGTGAGGATACGGACCGACGAACAATGAGTGAGTGGATCCGGGGGAGGATACGGACTCACAGTTAGTGAGTGGATCCGGGGGAGGGTACGGACTGACAGTTAGTGAGTGGATCTGTGTGAGGATACGGATTGTTGAACAGTGAGTGAGTGGATCCGGGTGAGGATACGGACTGACAGTGAGTGAGTGGAACCGGGTGAGGATACGGATTGTTGAACAGTGAGTGAGTGGATCCGGGGGAGGATACGGACTGACAGTGAGTGAGTGGATTCGGGTGAGGATACGGACTGACGAACAATGAGTGAGTGGGTCTGGGTGAGTATACGGACTGACATCGAGTGAGTGGATCAGGGTGAGGATACGGACTGAGAGTGAGTGAGTGGAACCAGGTGAGGATACAGACTGACAGTGAGTGAGTCGATACGGGTGAGGATACGGACTGACAGTGAGTGGGTGGATGCGGGTGAGGATACGGACTGACAGTGAGTGGGTGTATCCAGGTGAGGATACGGATTGACGAACACTGAGTGAGTGTATCCGGGGGAGGATACGGACTGACAGTGAGTGGGTGGATCCGGGTGAGGATACGGACTGACAGTGAGTGAGTGGATCCGGGTGAGGATACGGACTGCCAGTGAGTGAGTGGATCCCTCAGAGGATACGGACTGACGAAGAATGAGTGAGTGGATCCGGGTGAGGATACGGACTGGCGAACAGTGAGTGAGTGGATCCTGGTGAGGATACGGACTGGCGAACAGTGAGTGAGTGGATCCGGGTGAGGATACGGACTGCCAGTGAGTGAGTGGATCCCGCTGAGGATACGGACCGACGAACAATGAGTGAGTGGATCCGGGGGAGGATACGGACTCACAGTTAGTGAGTGGATCCGGGGGAGGGTACGGACTGACAGTTAGTGAGTGGATCTGTGTGAGGATACGGACTGACGGTTAGTGAGTGGAACAGGGTGTGGATACGGACTGACAGTGAGTGAGTGGATCCAGGTGAGGACACGGACTGGCACTGAGTGAGTGGATCCTGGTGCGGATACGGACTGACAGTGAGTGAGTGGATCCAAGTGAGGACACGGACTGGCAGTGAGTGAGTGGATCCGTGTGAGGATACGGACTGACAGTGAGTGAGTGGGTCCGGGGGAGGATACGGACTGACAGTGACTGAGTGGGTCCGGGTGAGGATACGGACTGACAGTGAGTGAGTGGATCAGGGAGAGGATACGGACTGAAAGTGAGTGAGTGGGTCCGGGTGAGGATACGGACTGAGAGTGAGTGAGTGGGTCCGGGGGAGGAAACGGACTGACAGTGAGTGGGTGGATCTTGGGTGAGGAAACGGACTGACGAACAGTGAGTGAGTGGGTCCGGGTGAGGATACGGACTGACAGTGAGTGAGTGGGTCCGGGTGAGGATACGGACTGACAGTGAGTGAGTGGACCCCGGGGAGGATACGGACTGAGAGTGAGTGAGTGGATCTGGGGGAGGATACGGACAGAGAGTGAGTGAGTGGATCCGGGGGAGGATACGGACTGACTGAGAGTGAGTGGGTTCGGGTGAGGATACGGACTGACAGTGAGTGAGAGGATCCGGGTGAGGATAAGACTGACGAACATTGAGTGAGTGGATCCGGGTGAGGATATGGACTGACAGTGAGTGAGTGGATCAGGGTGACGATACGGACTGACAGTCAGTGAGTGGATCCGGTTGAGGATACGGACTGGCGAACAGTGAGTGAGTGGATCCGGGTGAGGATACGGACCGACGAACAATGAGTGAGTGGATCCGGGGGAGGATACGGACTCACAGTTAGTGAGTGGATCCGGGGGAGGGTACGGACTGACAGTTAGTGAGTGGATCTGTGTGAGGATACGGATTGTTGAACAGTGAGTGAGTGGATCCGGGTGAGGATACGGACTGACAGTGAGTGAATGGAACCGGGTGAGGATACGGATTGTTGAACAGTGAGTGAGTGGATCCGGGGGAGGATACGGACTGACAGTGAGTGAGTGGATTCGGGTGAGGATACGGACTGACGAACAATGAGTGAGTGGGTCTGGGTGAGTATACGGACTGACATCGAGTGAGTGGATCCGGGTGAGGATACGGACTGAGAGTGAGTGAGTGGAACCAGGTGAGGATACAGACTGACAGTGAGTGAGTCGATCCGGGTGAGGATACGGACTGACAGTGAGTGGGTGGATGCGGGTGAGGATACGGACTGACAGTGAGTGGGTGGATGCGGGTGAGGATACGGACTGACAGTGAGTGGGTGGATCCGGGTGAGGATACGGACTGACAGTGAGTGAGTGGATCCGGGTGAGGATACGGACTGCCAGTGAGTGAGTGGATCCCACAGAGGATACGGACTGCCGAAGAATGAGTGAGTGGATCCGGGTGAGGATACGGACTGGCGAACAGTGAGTGAGTGGATCCTGGTGAGGATACGGACTGACAGTGAGTGAGTGGATCCGGGTGAGGATACGGACTGACAGTGAGTGGGTGGATGCGGGTGAGGATACGGACTGACAGTGAGTGGGTGTATCCAGGTGAGGATACGGATTGACGAACACTGAGTGAGTGTATCCGGGGGAGGATACGGACTGACAGTGAGTGGGTGGATCCGGGTGAGGATACGGACTGCCAGTGAGTGAGTGGATCCCTCTGAGGATACGGACTGACGAACAATGAGTGAGTGGATCCGGGTGAGGATACGGACTGGCGAACAGTGAGGGAGTGGTACGGGTGAGGATACGGACTGGCGAACAGTGAGTGAGTGGATCCGGGTGAGGATACGGACCGACGAACAATGAGTGAGTGGATCCGGGGGAGGATACGGAGTCACAGTTAGTGCGTGGATCCGGGGGAGGGTACGGACTGACAGTTAGTGAGTGGATCTGTGTGAGGATACGGATTGTTGAACAGTGAGTGAGTGGATCCGGGTGAGGATACGGACTGACAGTGAGTGAGTGGAACCGGGTGAGGATACGGATTGTTGAACAGTGAGTGAGTGGATCCGGGGGAGGATACGGACTGACAGTGAGTGAGTGGATTCGGGTGAGGATACGGACTGACGAACAATGAGTGAGTGGGTCTGGGTGAGTATACGGACTGACATCGAGTGAGTGGATCAGGGTGAGGATACGGACTGAGAGTGAGTGAGTGGAACCAGGTGAGGATACAGACTGACAGTGAGTGAGTCGATCCGGGTGAGGATACGGACTGACAGTGAGTGGGTGGATGCGGGTGAGGATACGGACTGACAGTGAGTGGGTGTATCCAGGTGAGGATACGGATTGACGAACACTGAGTGAGTGTATCCGGGGGAGGATACGGACTGACAGTGAGTGGGTGGATCCGGGTGAGGATACGGACTGACAGTGAGTGAGTGGATCCGGGTGAGGATACGGACTGCCAGTGAGTGAGTGGATCCCTCAGAGGATACGGACTGACGAAGAATGAGTGAGTGGATCCGGGTGAGGATACGGACTGGCGAACAGTGAGTGAGTGGATCCTGGTGAGGATACGGACTGGCGAACAGTGAGTGAGTGGATCCGGGTGAGGATACGGACTGCCAGTGAGTGAGTGGATCCCGCTGAGGATACGGACCGACGAACAATGAGTGAGTGGATCCGGGGGAGGATACGGACTCACAGTTAGTGAGTGGATCCGGGGGAGGGTACGGACTGACAGTTAGTGAGTGGATCTGTGTGAGGATACGGACTGACGGTTAGTGAGTGGAACAGGGTGTGGATACGGACTGACAGTGAGTGAGTGGATCCAGGTGAGGACACGGACTGGCACTGAGTGAGTGGATCCTGGTGCGGATACGGACTGACAGTGAGTGAGTGGATCCAAGTGAGGACACGGACTGGCAGTGAGTGAGTGGATCCGTGTGAGGATACGGACTGACAGTGAGTGAGTGGGTCCGGGGGAGGATACGGACTGACAGTGACTGAGTGGGTCCGGGTGAGGATACGGACTGACAGTGAGTGAGTGGATCAGGGAGAGGATACGGACTGAAAGTGAGTGAGTGGGTCCGGGTGAGGATACGGACTGAGAGTGAGTGAGTGGGTCCGGGGGAGGAAACGGACTGACAGTGAGTGGGTGGATCTTGGGTGAGGAAACGGACTGACGAACAGTGAGTGAGTGGGTCCGGGTGAGGATACGGACTGGCGAACAGTGAGTGAGTGGATCCGGGTGAGGATACGGACCGACGAACAATGAGTGAGTGGATCCGGGGGAGGATACGGACTCACAGTTAGTGAGTGGATCCGGGGGAGGGTACGGACTGACAGTTAGTGAGTGGATCTGTGTGAGGATACGGATTGTTGAACAGTGAGTGAGTGGATCCGGGTGAGGATACGGACTGACAGTGAGTGAGTGGAACCGGGTGAGGATACGGATTGTTGAACAGTGAGTGAGTGGATCCGGGGGAGGATACGGACTGACAGTGAGTGAGTGGATTCGGGTGAGGATACGGACTGACGAACAATGAGTGAGTGGGTCTGGGTGAGTATACGGACTGACATCGAGTGAGTGGATCAGGGTGAGGATACGGACTGAGAGTGAGTGAGTGGAACCAGGTGAGGATACAGACTGACAGTGAGTGAGTCGATACGGGTGAGGATACGGACTGACAGTGAGTGGGTGGATGCGGGTGAGGATACGGACTGACAGTGAGTGGGTGTATCCAGGTGAGGATACGGATTGACGAACACTGAGTGAGTGTATCCGGGGGAGGATACGGACTGACAGTGAGTGGGTGGATCCGGGTGAGGATACGGACTGACAGTGAGTGAGTGGATCCGGGTGAGGATACGGACTGCCAGTGAGTGAGTGGATCCCTCAGAGGATACGGACTGACGAAGAATGAGTGAGTGGATCCGGGTGAGGATACGGACTGGCGAACAGTGAGTGAGTGGATCCTGGTGAGGATACGGACTGGCGAACAGTGAGTGAGTGGATCCGGGTGAGGATACGGACTGCCAGTGAGTGAGTGGATCCCGCTGAGGATACGGACCGACGAACAATGAGTGAGTGGATCCGGGGGAGGATACGGACTCACAGTTAGTGAGTGGATCCGGGGGAGGGTACGGACTGACAGTTAGTGAGTGGATCTGTGTGAGGATACGGACTGACGGTTAGTGAGTGGAACAGGGTGTGGATACGGACTGACAGTGAGTGAGTGGATCCAGGTGAGGACACGGACTGGCACTGAGTGAGTGGATCCTGGTGCGGATACGGACTGACAGTGAGTGAGTGGATCCAAGTGAGGACACGGACTGGCAGTGAGTGAGTGGATCCGTGTGAGGATACGGACTGACAGTGAGTGAGTGGGTCCGGGGGAGGATACGGACTGACAGTGACTGAGTGGGTCCGGGTGAGGATACGGACTGACAGTGAGTGAGTGGATCAGGGAGAGGATACGGACTGAAAGTGAGTGAGTGGGTCCGGGTGAGGATACGGACTGAGAGTGAGTGAGTGGGTCCGGGGGAGGAAACGGACTGACAGTGAGTGGGTGGATCTTGGGTGAGGAAACGGACTGACGAACAGTGAGTGAGTGGGTCCGGGTGAGGATACGGACTGACAGTGAGTGAGTGGGTCCGGGTGAGGATACGGACTGACAGTGAGTGAGTGGACCCCGGGGAGGATACGGACTGAGAGTGAGTGAGTGGATCTGGGGGAGGATACGGACAGAGAGTGAGTGAGTGGATCCGGGGGAGGATACGGACTGACTGAGAGTGAGTGGGTTCGGGTGAGGATACGGACTGACAGTGAGTGAGAGGATCCGGGTGAGGATAAGACTGACGAACATTGAGTGAGTGGATCCGGGTGAGGATATGGACTGACAGTGAGTGAGTGGATCAGGGTGACGATACGGACTGACAGTCAGTGAGTGGATCCGGTTGAGGATACGGACTGGCGAACAGTGAGTGAGTGGATCCGGGTGAGGATACGGACCGACGAACAATGAGTGAGTGGATCCGGGGGAGGATACGGACTCACAGTTAGTGAGTGGATCCGGGGGAGGGTACGGACTGACAGTTAGTGAGTGGATCTGTGTGAGGATACGGATTGTTGAACAGTGAGTGAGTGGATCCGGGTGAGGATACGGACTGACAGTGAGTGAATGGAACCGGGTGAGGATACGGATTGTTGAACAGTGAGTGAGTGGATCCGGGGGAGGATACGGACTGACAGTGAGTGAGTGGATTCGGGTGAGGATACGGACTGACGAACAATGAGTGAGTGGGTCTGGGTGAGTATACGGACTGACATCGAGTGAGTGGATCCGGGTGAGGATACGGACTGAGAGTGAGTGAGTGGAACCAGGTGAGGATACAGACTGACAGTGAGTGAGTCGATCCGGGTGAGGATACGGACTGACAGTGAGTGGGTGGATGCGGGTGAGGATACGGACTGACAGTGAGTGGGTGGATGCGGGTGAGGATACGGACTGACAGTGAGTGGGTGGATCCGGGTGAGGATACGGACTGACAGTGAGTGAGTGGATCCGGGTGAGGATACGGACTGCCAGTGAGTGAGTGGATCCCACAGAGGATACGGACTGCCGAAGAATGAGTGAGTGGATCCGGGTGAGGATACGGACTGGCGAACAGTGAGTGAGTGGATCCTGGTGAGGATACGGACTGACAGTGAGTGAGTGGATCCGGGTGAGGATACGGACTGACAGTGAGTGGGTGGATGCGGGTGAGGATACGGACTGACAGTGAGTGGGTGTATCCAGGTGAGGATACGGATTGACGAACACTGAGTGAGTGTATCCGGGGGAGGATACGGACTGACAGTGAGTGGGTGGATCCGGGTGAGGATACGGACTGCCAGTGAGTGAGTGGATCCCTCTGAGGATACGGACTGACGAACAATGAGTGAGTGGATCCGGGTGAGGATACGGACTGGCGAACAGTGAGGGAGTGGTACGGGTGAGGATACGGACTGGCGAACAGTGAGTGAGTGGATCCGGGTGAGGATACGGACCGACGAACAATGAGTGAGTGGATCCGGGGGAGGATACGGAGTCACAGTTAGTGCGTGGATCCGGGGGAGGGTACGGACTGACAGTTAGTGAGTGGATCTGTGTGAGGATACGGATTGTTGAACAGTGAGTGAGTGGATCCGGGTGAGGATACGGACTGACAGTGAGTGAGTGGAACCGGGTGAGGATACGGATTGTTGAACAGTGAGTGAGTGGATCCGGGGGAGGATACGGACTGACAGTGAGTGAGTGGATTCGGGTGAGGATACGGACTGACGAACAATGAGTGAGTGGGTCTGGGTGAGTATACGGACTGACATCGAGTGAGTGGATCAGGGTGAGGATACGGACTGAGAGTGAGTGAGTGGAACCAGGTGAGGATACAGACTGACAGTGAGTGAGTCGATCCGGGTGAGGATACGGACTGACAGTGAGTGGGTGGATGCGGGTGAGGATACGGACTGACAGTGAGTGGGTGTATCCAGGTGAGGATACGGATTGACGAACACTGAGTGAGTGTATCCGGGGGAGGATACGGACTGACAGTGAGTGGGTGGATCCGGGTGAGGATACGGACTGACAGTGAGTGAGTGGATCCGGGTGAGGATACGGACTGCCAGTGAGTGAGTGGATCCCTCAGAGGATACGGACTGACGAAGAATGAGTGAGTGGATCCGGGTGAGGATACGGACTGGCGAACAGTGAGTGAGTGGATCCTGGTGAGGATACGGACTGGCGAACAGTGAGTGAGTGGATCCGGGTGAGGATACGGACTGCCAGTGAGTGAGTGGATCCCGCTGAGGATACGGACCGACGAACAATGAGTGAGTGGATCCGGGGGAGGATACGGACTCACAGTTAGTGAGTGGATCCGGGGGAGGGTACGGACTGACAGTTAGTGAGTGGATCTGTGTGAGGATACGGACTGACGGTTAGTGAGTGGAACAGGGTGTGGATACGGACTGACAGTGAGTGAGTGGATCCAGGTGAGGACACGGACTGGCACTGAGTGAGTGGATCCTGGTGCGGATACGGACTGACAGTGAGTGAGTGGATCCAAGTGAGGACACGGACTGGCAGTGAGTGAGTGGATCCGTGTGAGGATACGGACTGACAGTGAGTGAGTGGGTCCGGGGGAGGATACGGACTGACAGTGACTGAGTGGGTCCGGGTGAGGATACGGACTGACAGTGAGTGAGTGGATCAGGGAGAGGATACGGACTGAAAGTGAGTGAGTGGGTCCGGGTGAGGATACGGACTGAGAGTGAGTGAGTGGGTCCGGGGGAGGAAACGGACTGACAGTGAGTGGGTGGATCTTGGGTGAGGAAACGGACTGACGAACAGTGAGTGAGTGGGTCCGGGTGAGGATACGGACTGACAGTGAGTGAGTGGGTCCGGGTGAGGATACGGACTGAGAGTGACTGAGTGAATCTTGGGTGAGGAAACGGACTGACGAACAGTGAGTGAATGGGTCCGGGTGAGGATACGGACTGACAGTGAGTGAGTGGGTCCGGGGGAGGAAACGGACTGACAGTGAGTGAGTGGGTCCGGGTGGGGATACGGACTGACAGTGAGTGAATGGGTCCGGGGGAGGAAACGGACTGACAGTGAGTGAGTGGGTCCGGGGGAGGAAACGGACTGACAGTGAGTGAGTGGATCAGGGTGAGGATACGGACTGACAGTGAATGATTGGGTCCGGGGGAGGAAACGGACTGACAGTGAGTGAGTGGATCCGGGTGAGGATACGGACTGACAGTGAGTGAATGGAACCGGGTGAGGATACGGATTGTTGAACAGTGAGTGAGTGGATCCGGGGGAGGATACGGACTGACAGTGAGTGAGTGGATTCGGGTGAGGATACGGACTGACGAACAATGAGTGAGTGGGTCTGGGTGAGTATACGGACTGACATCGAGTGAGTGGATCCGGGTGAGGATACGGACTGAGAGTGAGTGAGTGGAACCAGGTGAGGATACAGACTGACAGTGAGTGAGTCGATCCGGGTGAGGATACGGACTGACAGTGAGTGGGTGGATGCGGGTGAGGATACGGACTGACAGTGAGTGGGTGGATGCGGGTGAGGATACGGACTGACAGTGAGTGGGTGTATCCAGGTGAGGATACGGATTGACGAACACTGAGTGAGTGTATCCGGGGGAGGATACGGACTGACAGTGAGTGGGTGGATCCGGGTGAGGATACGGACTGACAGTGAGTGAGTGGATCCGGGTGAGGATACGGACTGCCAGTGAGTGAGTGGATCCCTCAGAGGATACGGACTGCCGAAGAATGAGTGAGTGGATCCGGGTGAGGATACGGACTGGCGAACAGTGAGTGAGTGGATCCTGGTGAGGATACGGACTGACAGTGAGTGAGTGGATCCGGGTGAGGATACGGACTGACAGTGAGTGGGTGGATGCGGGTGAGGATACGGACTGACAGTGAGTGGGTGTATCCAGGTGAGGATACGGATTGACGAACACTGAGTGAGTGTATCCGGGGGAGGATACGGACTGACAGTGAGTGGGTGGATCCGGGTGAGGATACGGACTGCCAGTGAGTGAGTGGATCCCTCTGAGGATACGGACTGACGAACAATGAGTGAGTGGATCCGGGTGAGGATACGGACTGGCGAACAGTGAGGGAGTGGTACGGGTGAGGATACGGACTGGCGAACAGTGAGTGAGTGGATCCGGGTGAGGATACGGACCGACGAACAATGAGTGAGTGGATCCGGGGGAGGATACGGACTCACAGTTAGTGAGTGGATCCGGGGGAGGGTACGGACTGACAGTTAGTGAGTGGATCTGTGTGAGGATACGGATTGTTGAACAGTGAGTGAGTGGATCCGGGTGAGGATACGGACTGACAGTGAGTGAGTGGAACCGGGTGAGGATACGGATTGTTGAACAGTGAGTGAGTGGATCCGGGGGAGGATACGGACTGACAGTGAGTGAGTGGATTCGGGTGAGGATACGGACTGACGAACAATGAGTGAGTGGGTCTGGGTGAGTATACGGACTGACATCGAGTGAGTGGATCAGGGTGAGGATACGGACTGAGAGTGAGTGAGTGGAACCAGGTGAGGATACAGACTGACAGTGAGTGAGTCGATCCGGGTGAGGATACGGACTGACAGTGAGTGGGTGGATGCGGGTGAGGATACGGACTGACAGTGAGTGGGTGTATCCAGGTGAGGATACGGATTGACGAACACTGAGTGAGTGTATCCGGGGGAGGATACGGACTGACAGTGAGTGGGTGGATCCGGGTGAGGATACGGACTGACAGTGAGTGAGTGGATCCGGGTGAGGATACGGACTGCCAGTGAGTGAGTGGATCCCTCAGAGGATACGGACTGACGAAGAATGAGTGAGTGGATCCGGGTGAGGATACGGACTGGCGAACAGTGAGTGAGTGGATCCTGGTGAGGATACGGACTGGCGAACAGTGAGTGAGTGGATCCGGGTGAGGATACGGACTGCCAGTGAGTGAGTGGATCCCGCTGAGGATACGGACCGACGAACAATGAGTGAGTGGATCCGGGGGAGGATACGGACTCACAGTTAGTGAGTGGATCCGGGGGAGGGTACGGACTGACAGTTAGTGAGTGGATCTGTGTGAGGATACGGACTGACGGTTAGTGAGTGGAACAGGGTGTGGATACGGACTGACAGTGAGTGAGTGGATCCAGGTGAGGACACGGACTGGCACTGAGTGAGTGGATCCTGGTGCGGATACGGACTGACAGTGAGTGAGTGGATCCAAGTGAGGACACGGACTGGCAGTGAGTGAGTGGATCCGTGTGAGGATACGGACTGACAGTGAGTGAGTGGGTCCGGGGGAGGATACGGACTGACAGTGACTGAGTGGGTCCGGGTGAGGATACGGACTGACAGTGAGTGAGTGGATCAGGGAGAGGATACGGACTGAAAGTGAGTGAGTGGGTCCGGGTGAGGATACGGACTGAGAGTGAGTGAGTGGGTCCGGGGGAGGAAACGGACTGACAGTGAGTGGGTGGATCTTGGGTGAGGAAACGGACTGACGAACAGTGAGTGAGTGGGTCCGGGTGAGGATACGGACTGACAGTGAGTGAGTGGGTCCGGGTGAGGATACGGACTGAGAGTGACTGAGTGAATCTTGGGTGAGGAAACGGACTGACGAACAGTGAGTGAATGGGTCCGGGTGAGGATACGGACTGACAGTGAGTGAGTGGGTCCGGGGGAGGAAACGGACTGACAGTGAGTGAGTGGGTCCGGGTGGGGATACGGACTGACAGTGAGTGAATGGGTCCGGGGGAGGAAACGGACTGACAGTGAGTGAGTGGGTCCGGGGGAGGAAACGGACTGACAGTGTGTGAGTGGATCAGGGTGAGGATACGGACTGACAGTGAATGATTGGGTCCGGGGGAGGAAACGGACTGACAGTGAGTGAGTGGATCCGGGTGAGGATACGGACTGACAGTGAGTGAATGGAACCGGGTGAGGATACGGATTGTTGAACAGTGAGTGAGTGGATCCGGGGGAGGATACGGACTGACAGTGAGTGAGTGGATTCGGGTGAGGATACGGACTGACGAACAATGAGTGAGTGGGTCTGGGTGAGTATACGGACTGACATCGAGTGAGTGGATCCGGGTGAGGATACGGACTGAGAGTGAGTGAGTGGAACCAGGTGAGGATACAGACTGACAGTGAGTGAGTCGATCCGGGTGAGGATACGGACTGACAGTGAGTGGGTGGATGCGGGTGAGGATACGGACTGACAGTGAGTGGGTGGATGCGGGTGAGGATACGGACTGACAGTGAGTGGGTGTATCCAGGTGAGGATACGGATTGACGAACACTGAGTGAGTGTATCCGGGGGAGGATACGGACTGACAGTGAGTGGGTGGATCCGGGTGAGGATACGGACTGACAGTGAGTGAGTGGATCCGGGTGAGGATACGGACTGCCAGTGAGTGAGTGGATCCCTCAGAGGATACGGACTGCCGAAGAATGAGTGAGTGGATCCGGGTGAGGATATGGACTGGCGAACAGTGAGTGAGTGGATCCTGGTGAGGATACGGACTGACAGTGAGTGAGTGGATCCGGGTGAGGATACGGACTGACAGTGAGTGGGTGGATGCGGGTGAGGATACGGACTGACAGTGAGTGGGTGTATCCAGGTGAGGATACGGATTGACGAACACTGAGTGAGTGTATCCGGGGGAGGATACGGACTGACAGTGAGTGGGTGGATCCGGGTGAGGATACGGACTGCCAGTGAGTGAGTGGATCCCTCTGAGGATACGGACTGACGAACAATGAGTGAGTGGATCCGGGTGAGGATACGGACTGGCGAACAGTGAGGGAGTGGTACGGGTGAGGATACGGACTGGCGAACAGTGAGTGAGTGGATCCGGGTGAGGATACGGACCGACGAACAATGAGTGAGTGGATCCGGGGGAGGATACGGACTCACAGTTAGTGAGTGGATCCGGGGGAGGGTACGGACTGACAGTTAGTGAGTGGATCTGTGTGAGGATACGGATTGTTGAACAGTGAGTGAGTGGATCCGGGTGAGGATACGGACTGACAGTGAGTGAGTGGAACCGGGTGAGGATACGGATTGTTGAACAGTGAGTGAGTGGATCCGGGGGAGGATACGGACTGACAGTGAGTGAGTGGATTCGGGTGAGGATACGGACTGACGAACAATGAGTGAGTGGGTCTGGGTGAGTATACGGACTGACATCGAGTGAGTGGATCAGGGTGAGGATACGGACTGAGAGTGAGTGAGTGGAACCAGGTGAGGATACAGACTGACAGTGAGTGAGTCGATACGGGTGAGGATACGGACTGACAGTGAGTGGGTGGATGCGGGTGAGGATACGGACTGACAGTGAGTGGGTGTATCCAGGTGAGGATACGGATTGACGAACACTGAGTGAGTGTATCCGGGGGAGGATACGGACTGACAGTGAGTGGGTGGATCCGGGTGAGGATACGGACTGACAGTGAGTGAGTGGATCCGGGTGAGGATACGGACTGCCAGTGAGTGAGTGGATCCCTCAGAGGATACGGACTGACGAAGAATGAGTGAGTGGATCCGGGTGAGGATACGGACTGGCGAACAGTGAGTGAGTGGATCCTGGTGAGGATACGGACTGGCGAACAGTGAGTGAGTGGATCCGGGTGAGGATACGGACTGCCAGTGAGTGAGTGGATCCCGCTGAGGATACGGACCGACGAACAATGAGTGAGTGGATCCGGGGGAGGATACGGACTCACAGTTAGTGAGTGGATCCGGGGGAGGGTACGGACTGACAGTTAGTGAGTGGATCTGTGTGAGGATACGGACTGACGGTTAGTGAGTGGAACAGGGTGTGGATACGGACTGACAGTGAGTGAGTGGATCCAGGTGAGGACACGGACTGGCACTGAGTGAGTGGATCCTGGTGCGGATACGGACTGACAGTGAGTGAGTGGATCCAAGTGAGGACACGGACTGGCAGTGAGTGAGTGGATCCGTGTGAGGATACGGACTGACAGTGAGTGAGTGGGTCCGGGGGAGGATACGGACTGACAGTGACTGAGTGGGTCCGGGTGAGGATACGGACTGACAGTGAGTGAGTGGAGCCGGGGGAGGATACGGACTGACAGTGAGTGAGTGGATCCGGGTGAGGATACGGACTGACATCGAGTGAGTGGATCAGGGTGAGGATACGGACTGAGAGTGAGTGAGTGGATCCAGGTGAGGATACGGACTGACAGTGAGTGAGTGGATCCGGGTGAGGATACGGACTGACAGTGAGTGGGTGGATGCGGGTGAGGATACGGACTGACAGTGAGTGGGTGTATCCAGGTGAGGATACGGATTGACGAACACTGAGTGAGTGTATCCGGGGGAGGATACGGACTGACAGTGAGTGGGTGGATCCGGGTGAGGATACGGACTGCCAGTGAGTGAGTGGATCCCTCTGAGGATACGGACTGACGAACAATGAGTGAGTGGATCCGGGTGAGGATACGGACTGGCGAACAGTGAGGGAGTGGTACGGGTGAGGATACGGACTGGCGAACAGTGAGTGAGTGGATCCGGGTGAGGATACGGACCGACGAACAATGAGTGAGTGGATCCGGGGGAGGATACGGACTCACAGTTAGTGAGTGGATCCGGGGGAGGGTACGGACTGACAGTTAGTGAGTGGATCTGTGTGAGGATACGGATTGTTGAACAGTGAGTGAGTGGATCCGGGTGAGGATACGGACTGACAGTGAGTGAATGGAACCGGGTGAGGATACGGATTGTTGAACAGTGAGTGAGTGGATCCGGGGGAGGATACGGACTGACAGTGAGTGAGTGGATTCGGGTGAGGATACGGACTGACGAACAATGAGTGAGTGGGTCTGGGTGAGTATACGGACTGACATCGAGTGAGTGGATCCGGGTGAGGATACGGACTGAGAGTGAGTGAGTGGAACCAGGTGAGGATACAGACTGACAGTGAGTGAGTCGATCCGGGTGAGGATACGGACTGACAGTGAGTGGGTGGATGCGGGTGAGGATACGGACTGACAGTGAGTGGGTGGATGCGGGTGAGGATACGGACTGACAGTGAGTGGGTGGATCCGGGTGAGGATACGGACTGACAGTGAGTGAGTGGATCCGGGTGAGGATACGGACTGCCAGTGAGTGAGTGGATCCCACAGAGGATACGGACTGCCGAAGAATGAGTGAGTGGATCCGGGTGAGGATACGGACTGGCGAACAGTGAGTGAGTGGATCCTGGTGAGGATACGGACTGACAGTGAGTGAGTGGATCCGGGTGAGGATACGGACTGACAGTGAGTGGGTGGATGCGGGTGAGGATACGGACTGACAGTGAGTGGGTGTATCCAGGTGAGGATACGGATTGACGAACACTGAGTGAGTGTATCCGGGGGAGGATACGGACTGACAGTGAGTGGGTGGATCCGGGTGAGGATACGGACTGCCAGTGAGTGAGTGGATCCCTCTGAGGATACGGACTGACGAACAATGAGTGAGTGGATCCGGGTGAGGATACGGACTGGCGAACAGTGAGGGAGTGGTACGGGTGAGGATACGGACTGGCGAACAGTGAGTGAGTGGATCCGGGTGAGGATACGGACCGACGAACAATGAGTGAGTGGATCCGGGGGAGGATACGGACTCACAGTTAGTGAGTGGATCCGGGGGAGGGTACGGACTGACAGTTAGTGAGTGGATCTGTGTGAGGATACGGATTGTTGAACAGTGAGTGAGTGGATCCGGGTGAGGATACGGACTGACAGTGAGTGAGTGGAACCGGGTGAGGATACGGATTGTTGAACAGTGAGTGAGTGGATCCGGGGGAGGATACGGACTGACAGTGAGTGAGTGGATTCGGGTGAGGATACGGACTGACGAACAATGAGTGAGTGGGTCTGGGTGAGTATACGGACTGACATCGAGTGAGTGGATCAGGGTGAGGATACGGACTGAGAGTGAGTGAGTGGAACCAGGTGAGGATACAGACTGACAGTGAGTGAGTCGATCCGGGTGAGGATACGGACTGACAGTGAGTGGGTGGATGCGGGTGAGGATACGGACTGACAGTGAGTGGGTGTATCCAGGTGAGGATACGGATTGACGAACACTGAGTGAGTGTATCCGGGGGAGGATACGGACTGACAGTGAGTGGGTGGATCCGGGTGAGGATACGGACTGACAGTGAGTGAGTGGATCCGGGTGAGGATACGGACTGCCAGTGAGTGAGTGGATCCCTCAGAGGATACGGACTGACGAAGAATGAGTGAGTGGATCCGGGTGAGGATACGGACTGGCGAACAGTGAGTGAGTGGATCCTGGTGAGGATACGGACTGGCGAACAGTGAGTGAGTGGATCCGGGTGAGGATACGGACTGCCAGTGAGTGAGTGGATCCCGCTGAGGATACGGACCGACGAACAATGAGTGAGTGGATCCGGGGGAGGATACGGACTCACAGTTAGTGAGTGGATCCGGGGGAGGGTACGGACTGACAGTTAGTGAGTGGATCTGTGTGAGGATACGGACTGACGGTTAGTGAGTGGAACAGGGTGTGGATACGGACTGACAGTGAGTGAGTGGATCCAGGTGAGGACACGGACTGGCACTGAGTGAGTGGATCCTGGTGCGGATACGGACTGACAGTGAGTGAGTGGATCCAAGTGAGGACACGGACTGGCAGTGAGTGAGTGGATCCGTGTGAGGATACGGACTGACAGTGAGTGAGTGGGTCCGGGGGAGGATACGGACTGACAGTGACTGAGTGGGTCCGGGTGAGGATACGGACTGACAGTGAGTGAGTGGATCAGGGAGAGGATACGGACTGAAAGTGAGTGAGTGGGTCCGGGTGAGGATACGGACTGAGAGTGAGTGAGTGGGTCCGGGGGAGGAAACGGACTGACAGTGAGTGGGTGGATCTTGGGTGAGGAAACGGACTGACGAACAGTGAGTGAGTGGGTCCGGGTGAGGATACGGACTGACAGTGAGTGAGTGGGTCCGGGTGAGGATACGGACTGAGAGTGACTGAGTGAATCTTGGGTGAGGAAACGGACTGACGAACAGTGAGTGAATGGGTCCGGGTGAGGATACGGACTGACAGTGAGTGAGTGGGTCCGGGGGAGGAAACGGACTGACAGTGAGTGAGTGGGTCCGGGTGGGGATACGGACTGACAGTGAGTGAATGGGTCCGGGGGAGGAAACGGACTGACAGTGAGTGAGTGGGTCCGGGGGAGGAAACGGACTGACAGTGAGTGAGTGGATCAGGGTGAGGATACGGACTGACAGTGAATGATTGGGTCCGGGGGAGGAAACGGACTGACAGTGAGTGAGTGGATCCGGGTGAGGATACGGACTGACAGTGAGTGAATGGAACCGGGTGAGGATACGGATTGTTGAACAGTGAGTGAGTGGATCCGGGGGAGGATACGGACTGACAGTGAGTGAGTGGATTCGGGTGAGGATACGGACTGACGAACAATGAGTGAGTGGGTCTGGGTGAGTATACGGACTGACATCGAGTGAGTG
Source organism: Hemitrygon akajei (assembly GCF_048418815.1). NCBI lineage: Eukaryota > Metazoa > Chordata > Chondrichthyes > Myliobatiformes > Dasyatidae > Hemitrygon > Hemitrygon akajei. The sequence continues at coordinate 96,871,930 of NC_133126.1, forward strand.
GATCCGGGTGAGGATACGGACTGAGAGTGAGTGAGTGGAACCAGGTGAGGATACAGACTGACAGTGAGTGAGTCGATCCGGGTGAGGATACGGACTGACAGTGAGTGGGTGGATGCGGGTGAGGATACGGACTGACAGTGAGTGGGTGGATGCGGGTGAGGATACGGACTGACAGTGAGTGGGTGTATCCAGGTGAGGATACGGATTGACGAACACTGAGTGAGTGTATCCGGGGGAGGATACGGACTGACAGTGAGTGGGTGGATCCGGGTGAGGATACGGACTGACAGTGAGTGAGTGGATCCGGGTGAGGATACGGACTGCCAGTGAGTGAGTGGATCCCTCAGAGGATACGGACTGCCGAAGAATGAGTGAGTGGATCCGGGTGAGGATACGGACTGGCGAACAGTGAGTGAGTGGATCCTGGTGAGGATACGGACTGACAGTGAGTGAGTGGATCCGGGTGAGGATACGGACTGACAGTGAGTGGGTGGATGCGGGTGAGGATACGGACTGACAGTGAGTGGGTGTATCCAGGTGAGGATACGGATTGACGAACACTGAGTGAGTGTATCCGGGGGAGGATACGGACTGACAGTGAGTGGGTGGATCCGGGTGAGGATACGGACTGCCAGTGAGTGAGTGGATCCCTCTGAGGATACGGACTGACGAACAATGAGTGAGTGGATCCGGGTGAGGATACGGACTGGTGAACAGTGAGGGAGTGGTACGGGTGAGGATACGGACTGGCGAACAGTGAGTGAGTGGATCCGGGTGAGGATACGGACCGACGAACAATGAGTGAGTGGATCCGGGGGAGGATACGGACTCAGAGTTAGTGAGTGGATCCGGGGGAGGGTACGGACTGACAGTTAGTGAGTGGATCTGTGTGAGGATACGGATTGTTGAACAGTGAGTGAGTGGATCCGGGTGAGGATACGGACTGACAGTGAGTGAGTGGAACCGGGTGAGGATACGGATTGTTGAACAGTGAGTGAGTGGATCCGGGGGAGGATACGGACTGACAGTGAGTGAGTGGATTCGGGTGAGGATACGGACTGACGAACAATGAGTGAGTGGGTCTGGGTGAGTATACGGACTGACATCGAGTGAGTGGATCAGGGTGAGGATACGGACTGAGAGTGAGTGAGTGGAACCAGGTGAGGATACAGACTGACAGTGAGTGAGTCGATACGGGTGAGGATACGGACTGACAGTGAGTGGGTGGATGCGGGTGAGGATACGGACTGACAGTGAGTGGGTGTATCCAGGTGAGGATACGGATTGACGAACACTGAGTGAGTGTATCCGGGGGAGGATACGGACTGACAGTGAGTGGGTGGATCCGGGTGAGGATACGGACTGACAGTGAGTGAGTGGATCCGGGTGAGGATACGGACTGCCAGTGAGTGAGTGGATCCCTCAGAGGATACGGACTGACGAAGAATGAGTGAGTGGATCCGGGTGAGGATACGGACTGGCGAACAGTGAGTGAGTGGATCCTGGTGAGGATACGGACTGGCGAACAGTGAGTGAGTGGATCCGGGTGAGGATACGGACTGCCAGTGAGTGAGTGGATCCCGCTGAGGATACGGACCGACGAACAATGAGTGAGTGGATCCGGGGGAGGATACGGACTCACAGTTAGTGAGTGGATCCGGGGGAGGGTACGGACTGACAGTTAGTGAGTGGATCTGTGTGAGGATACGGACTGACGGTTAGTGAGTGGAACAGGGTGTGGATACGGACTGACAGTGAGTGAGTGGATCCAGGTGAGGACACGGACTGGCACTGAGTGAGTGGATCCTGGTGCGGATACGGACTGACAGTGAGTGAGTGGATCCAAGTGAGGACACGGACTGGCAGTGAGTGAGTGGATCCGTGTGAGGATACGGACTGACAGTGAGTGAGTGGGTCCGGGGGAGGATACGGACTGACAGTGACTGAGTGGGTCCGGGTGAGGATACGGACTGACAGTGAGTGAGTGGATCAGGGAGAGGATACGGACTGAAAGTGAGTGAGTGGGTCCGGGTGAGGATACGGACTGAGAGTGAGTGAGTGGGTCCGGGGGAGGAAACGGACTGACAGTGAGTGGGTGGATCTTGGGTGAGGAAACGGACTGACGAACAGTGAGTGAGTGGGTCCGGGTGAGGATACGGACTGACAGTGAGTGAGTGGGTCCGGGTGAGGATACGGACTGAGAGTGACTGAGTGAATCTTGGGTGAGGAAACGGACTGACGAACAGTGAGTGAATGGGTCCGGGTGAGGATACGGACTGACAGTGAGTGAGTGGGTCCGGGGGAGGAAACGGACTGACAGTGAGTGAGTGGATCCGGGTGAGGATACGGACTGACAGTGAGTGAGTGGGTCCGGGTGGGGATACGGACTGACAGTGAGTGAATGGGTCCGGGGGAGGAAACGGACTGACAGTGAGTGAGTGGGTCCGGGGGAGGAAACGGACTGACAGTGAGTGAGTGGATCAGGGTGAGGATACGGACTGACAGTGAATGATTGGGTCCGGGTGAGGAAACGGACTGACAGTGAGTGAGTGGATCCGGGTGAGGATACGGACTGACAGTGAGTGAATGGAACCGGGTGAGGATACGGATTGTTGAACAGTGAGTGAGTGGATCCGGGGGAGGATACGGACTGACAGTGAGTGAGTGGATTCGGGTGAGGATACGGACTGACGAACAATGAGTGAGTGGGTCTGGGTGAGTATACGGACTGACATCGAGTGAGTGGATCCGGGTGAGGATACGGACTGAGAGTGAGTGAGTGGAACCAGGTGAGGATACAGACTGACAGTGAGTGAGTCGATCCGGGTGAGGATACGGACTGACAGTGAGTGGGTGGATGCGGGTGAGGATACGGACTGACAGTGAGTGGGTGGATGCGGGTGAGGATACGGACTGACAGTGAGTGGGTGTATCCAGGTGAGGATACGGATTGACGAACACTGAGTGAGTGTATCCGGGGGAGGATACGGACTGACAGTGAGTGGGTGGATCCGGGTGAGGATACGGACTGACAGTGAGTGAGTGGATCCGGGTGAGGATACGGACTGCCAGTGAGTGAGTGGATCCCTCAGAGGATACGGACTGCCGAAGAATGAGTGAGTGGATCCGGGTGAGGATACGGACTGGCGAACAGTGAGTGAGTGGATCCTGGTGAGGATACGGACTGACAGTGAGTGAGTGGATCCGGGTGAGGATACGGACTGACAGTGAGTGGGTGGATGCGGGTGAGGATACGGACTGACAGTGAGTGGGTGTATCCAGGTGAGGATACGGATTGACGAACACTGAGTGAGTGTATCCGGGGGAGGATACGGACTGACAGTGAGTGGGTGGATCCGGGTGAGGATACGGACTGCCAGTGAGTGAGTGGATCCGGGTGAGGATACGGACTGACAGTGAGTGAGTGGATCAGGGTGAGGATACGGACTGACAGTGAGTGAGTGGATCAGGGTGACGATACGGACTGACAGTCAGTGAGTGGGTCCGGGGGAGGAAACGGACTGACAGTGAGTGAGTGGGTCCGGGGGAGGATACGGACTGACTGAGAGTGAGTGGGTCCGGGTGAGGATACGGACTGACAGTGAGTGAGTGGATCCGGGTGAGGATAAGACTGACGAACAGTGAGTGAGTGGATCAGGGTGAGGATATGGACTGACGAACAGTGAGTGAGTGGAGCCGGGGGAGGATACGGACTGACAGTGAGTGAGTGGATCCGGGTGAGGATACGGACTGACATCGAGTGAGTGGATCAGGGTGAGGATACGGACTGAGAGTGAGTGAGTGGATCCAGGTGAGGATACGGACTGACAGTGAGTGAGTGGATCCGGGTGAGGATACGGACTGACAGTGAGTGGGTGGATGCGGGTGAGGATACGGACTGACAGTGAGTGGGTGTATCCAGGTGAGGATACGGATTGACGAACACTGAGTGAGTGTATCCGGGGGAGGATACGGACTGACAGTGAGTGGGTGGATCCGGGTGAGGATACGGACTGCCAGTGAGTGAGTGGATCCCTCTGAGGATACGGACTGACGAACAATGAGTGAGTGGATCCGGGTGAGGATACGGACTGGCGAACAGTGAGGGAGTGGTACGGGTGAGGATACGGACTGGCGAACAGTGAGTGAGTGGATCCGGGTGAGGATACGGACCGACGAACAATGAGTGAGTGGATCCGGGGGAGGATACGGACTCACAGTTAGTGAGTGGATCCGGGGGAGGGTACGGACTGACAGTTAGTGAGTGGATCTGTGTGAGGATACGGATTGTTGAACAGTGAGTGAGTGGATCCGGGTGAGGATACGGACTGACAGTGAGTGAATGGAACCGGGTGAGGATACGGATTGTTGAACAGTGAGTGAGTGGATCCGGGGGAGGATACGGACTGACAGTGAGTGAGTGGATTCGGGTGAGGATACGGACTGACGAACAATGAGTGAGTGGGTCTGGGTGAGTATACGGACTGACATCGAGTGAGTGGATCCGGGTGAGGATACGGACTGAGAGTGAGTGAGTGGAACCAGGTGAGGATACAGATTGACAGTGAGTGAGTCGATCCGGGTGAGGATACGGACTGACAGTGAGTGGGTGGATGCGGGTGAGGATACGGACTGACAGTGAGTGGGTGGATGCGGGTGAGGATACGGACTGACAGTGAGTGGGTGGATCCGGGTGAGGATACGGACTGACAGTGAGTGAGTGGATCCGGGTGAGGATACGGACTGCCAGTGAGTGAGTGGATCCCACAGAGGATACGGACTGCCGAAGAATGAGTGAGTGGATCCGGGTGAGGATACGGACTGGCGAACAGTGAGTGAGTGGATCCTGGTGAGGATACGGACTGACAGTGAGTGAGTGGATCCGGGTGAGGATACGGACTGACAGTGAGTGGGTGGATGCGGGTGAGGATACGGACTGACAGTGAGTGGGTGTATCCAGGTGAGGATACGGATTGACGAACACTGAGTGAGTGTATCCGGGGGAGGATACGGACTGACAGTGAGTGGGTGGATCCGGGTGAGGATACGGACTGCCAGTGAGTGAGTGGATCCCTCTGAGGATACGGACTGACGAACAATGAGTGAGTGGATCCGGGTGAGGATACGGACTGGCGAACAGTGAGGGAGTGGTACGGGTGAGGATACGGACTGGCGAACAGTGAGTGAGTGGATCCGGGTGAGGATACGGACCGACGAACAATGAGTGAGTGGATCCGGGGGAGGATACGGACTCACAGTTAGTGAGTGGATCCGGGGGAGGGTACGGACTGACAGTTAGTGAGTGGATCTGTGTGAGGATACGGATTGTTGAACAGTGAGTGAGTGGATCCGGGTGAGGATACGGACTGACAGTGAGTGAGTGGAACCGGGTGAGGATACGGATTGTTGAACAGTGAGTGAGTGGATCCGGGGGAGGATACGGACTGACAGTGAGTGAGTGGATTCGGGTGAGGATACGGACTGACGAACAATGAGTGAGTGGGTCTGGGTGAGTATACGGACTGACATCGAGTGAGTGGATCAGGGTGAGGATACGGACTGAGAGTGAGTGAGTGGAACCAGGTGAGGATACAGACTGACAGTGAGTGAGTCGATCCGGGTGAGGATACGGACTGACAGTGAGTGGGTGGATGCGGGTGAGGATACGGACTGACAGTGAGTGGGTGTATCCAGGTGAGGATACGGATTGACGAACACTGAGTGAGTGTATCCGGGGGAGGATACGGACTGACAGTGAGTGGGTGGATCCGGGTGAGGATACGGACTGACAGTGAGTGAGTGGATCCGGGTGAGGATACGGACTGCCAGTGAGTGAGTGGATCCCTCAGAGGATACGGACTGACGAAGAATGAGTGAGTGGATCCGGGTGAGGATACGGACTGGCGAACAGTGAGTGAGTGGATCCTGGTGAGGATACGGACTGGCGAACAGTGAGTGAGTGGATCCGGGTGAGGATACGGACTGCCAGTGAGTGAGTGGATCCCGCTGAGGATACGGACCGACGAACAATGAGTGAGTGGATCCGGGGGAGGATACGGACTCACAGTTAGTGAGTGGATCCGGGGGAGGGTACGGACTGACAGTTAGTGAGTGGATCTGTGTGAGGATACGGACTGACGGTTAGTGAGTGGAACAGGGTGTGGATACGGACTGACAGTGAGTGAGTGGATCCAGGTGAGGACACGGACTGGCACTGAGTGAGTGGATCCTGGTGCGGATACGGACTGACAGTGAGTGAGTGGATCCAAGTGAGGACACGGACTGGCAGTGAGTGAGTGGATCCGTGTGAGGATACGGACTGACAGTGAGTGAGTGGGTCCGGGGGAGGATACGGACTGACAGTGACTGAGTGGGTCCGGGTGAGGATACGGACTGACAGTGAGTGAGTGGATCAGGGAGAGGATACGGACTGAAAGTGAGTGAGTGGGTCCGGGTGAGGATACGGACTGAGAGTGAGTGAGTGGGTCCGGGGGAGGAAACGGACTGACAGTGAGTGGGTGGATCTTGGGTGAGGAAACGGACTGACGAACAGTGAGTGAGTGGGTCCGGGTGAGGATACGGACTGACAGTGAGTGAGTGGGTCCGGGTGAGGATACGGACTGAGAGTGACTGAGTGAATCTTGGGTGAGGAAACGGACTGACGAACAGTGAGTGAATGGGTCCGGGTGAGGATACGGACTGACAGTGAGTGAGTGGGTCCGGGGGAGGAAACGGACTGACAGTGAGTGAGTGGGTCCGGGTGGGGATACGGACTGACAGTGAGTGAATGGGTCCGGGGGAGGAAACGGACTGACAGTGAGTGAGTGGGTCCGGGGGAGGAAACGGACTGACAGTGAGTGAGTGGATCAGGGTGAGGATACGGACTGACAGTGAATGATTGGGTCCGGGGGAGGAAACGGACTGACAGTGAGTGAGTGGATCCGGGTGAGGATACGGACTGACAGTGAGTGAATGGAACCGGGTGAGGATACGGATTGTTGAACAGTGAGTGAGTGGATCCGGGGGAGGATACGGACTGACAGTGAGTGAGTGGATTCGGGTGAGGATACGGACTGACGAACAATGAGTGAGTGGGTCTGGGTGAGTATACGGACTGACATCGAGTGAGTGGATCCGGGTGAGGATACGGACTGAGAGTGAGTGAGTGGAACCAGGTGAGGATACAGACTGACAGTGAGTGAGTCGATCCGGGTGAGGATACGGACTGACAGTGAGTGGGTGGATGCGGGTGAGGATACGGACTGACAGTGAGTGGGTGGATGCGGGTGAGGATACGGACTGACAGTGAGTGGGTGTATCCAGGTGAGGATACGGATTGACGAACACTGAGTGAGTGTATCCGGGGGAGGATACGGACTGACAGTGAGTGGGTGGATCCGGGTGAGGATACGGACTGACAGTGAGTGAGTGGATCCGGGTGAGGATACGGACTGCCAGTGAGTGAGTGGATCCCTCAGAGGATACGGACTGCCGAAGAATGAGTGAGTGGATCCGGGTGAGGATACGGACTGGCGAACAGTGAGTGAGTGGATCCTGGTGAGGATACGGACTGACAGTGAGTGAGTGGATCCGGGTGAGGATACGGACTGACAGTGAGTGGGTGGATGCGGGTGAGGATACGGACTGACAGTGAGTGGGTGTATCCAGGTGAGGATACGGATTGACGAACACTGAGTGAGTGTATCCGGGGGAGGATACGGACTGACAGTGAGTGGGTGGATCCGGGTGAGGATACGGACTGCCAGTGAGTGAGTGGATCCCTCTGAGGATACGGACTGACGAACAATGAGTGAGTGGATCCGGGTGAGGATACGGACTGGCGAACAGTGAGGGAGTGGTACGGGTGAGGATACGGACTGGCGAACAGTGAGTGAGTGGATCCGGGTGAGGATACGGACCGACGAACAATGAGTGAGTGGATCCGGGGGAGGATACGGACTCACAGTTAGTGAGTGGATCCGGGGGAGGGTACGGACTGACAGTTAGTGAGTGGATCTGTGTGAGGATACGGATTGTTGAACAGTGAGTGAGTGGATCCGGGTGAGGATACGGACTGACAGTGAGTGAGTGGAACCGGGTGAGGATACGGATTGTTGAACAGTGAGTGAGTGGATCCGGGGGAGGATACGGACTGACAGTGAGTGAGTGGATTCGGGTGAGGATACGGACTGACGAACAATGAGTGAGTGGGTCTGGGTGAGTATACGGACTGACATCGAGTGAGTGGATCAGGGTGAGGATACGGACTGAGAGTGAGTGAGTGGAACCAGGTGAGGATACAGACTGACAGTGAGTGAGTCGATACGGGTGAGGATACGGACTGACAGTGAGTGGGTGGATGCGGGTGAGGATACGGACTGACAGTGAGTGGGTGTATCCAGGTGAGGATACGGATTGACGAACACTGAGTGAGTGTATCCGGGGGAGGATACGGACTGACAGTGAGTGGGTGGATCCGGGTGAGGATACGGACTGACAGTGAGTGAGTGGATCCGGGTGAGGATACGGACTGCCAGTGAGTGAGTGGATCCCTCAGAGGATACGGACTGACGAAGAATGAGTGAGTGGATCCGGGTGAGGATACGGACTGGCGAACAGTGAGTGAGTGGATCCTGGTGAGGATACGGACTGGCGAACAGTGAGTGAGTGGATCCGGGTGAGGATACGGACTGCCAGTGAGTGAGTGGATCCCGCTGAGGATACGGACCGACGAACAATGAGTGAGTGGATCCGGGGGAGGATACGGACTCACAGTTAGTGAGTGGATCCGGGGGAGGGTACGGACTGACAGTTAGTGAGTGGATCTGTGTGAGGATACGGACTGACGGTTAGTGAGTGGAACAGGGTGTGGATACGGACTGACAGTGAGTGAGTGGATCCAGGTGAGGACACGGACTGGCACTGAGTGAGTGGATCCTGGTGCGGATACAGACTGACAGTGAGTGAGTGGATCCAAGTGAGGACACGGACTGGCAGTGAGTGAGTGGATCCGTGTGAGGATACGGACTGACAGTGAGTGAGTGGGTCCGGGGGAGGATACGGACTGACAGTGACTGAGTGGGTCCGGGTGAGGATACGGACTGACAGTGAGTGAGTGGATCAGGGAGAGGATACGGACTGAAAGTGAGTGAGTGGGTCCGGGTGAGGATACGGACTGAGAGTGAGTGAGTGGGTCCGGGGGAGGAAACGGACTGACAGTGAGTGGGTGGATCTTGGGTGAGGAAACGGACTGACGAACAGTGAGTGAGTGGGTCCGGGTGAGGATACGGACTGACAGTGAGTGAGTGGGTCCGGGTGAGGATACGGACTGAGAGTGACTGAGTGAATCTTGGGTGAGGAAACGGACTGACGAACAGTGAGTGAATGGGTCCGGGTGAGGATACGGACTGACAGTGAGTGAGTGGGTCCGGGGGAGGAAACGGACTGACAGTGAGTGAGTGGATCCGGGTGAGGATACGGACTGACAGTGAGTGAGTGGGTCCGGGTGGGGATACGGACTGACAGTGAGTGAATGGGTCCGGGGGAGGAAACGGACTGACAGTGAGTGAGTGGGTCCGGGGGAGGAAACGGACTGACAGTGAGTGAGTGGATCAGGGTGAGGATACGGACTGACAGTGAATGATTGGGTCCGGGGGAGGAAACGGACTGACAGTGAGTGAGTGGATCCGGGTGAGGATACGGACTGACAGTGAGTGAATGGAACCGGGTGAGGATACGGATTGTTGAACAGTGAGTGAGTGGATCCGGGGGAGGATACGGACTGACAGTGAGTGAGTGGATTCGGGTGAGGATACGGACTGACGAACAATGAGTGAGTGGGTCTGGGTGAGTATACGGACTGACATCGAGTGAGTGGATCCGGGTGAGGATACGGACTGAGAGTGAGTGAGTGGAACCAGGTGAGGATACAGACTGACAGTGAGTGAGTCGATCCGGGTGAGGATACGGACTGACAGTGAGTGGGTGGATGCGGGTGAGGATACGGACTGACAGTGAGTGGGTGGATGCGGGTGAGGATACGGACTGACAGTGAGTGGGTGTATCCAGGTGAGGATACGGATTGACGAACACTGAGTGAGTGTATCCGGGGGAGGATACGGACTGACAGTGAGTGGGTGGATCCGGGTGAGGATACGGACTGACAGTGAGTGAGTGGATCCGGGTGAGGATACGGACTGCCAGTGAGTGAGTGGATCCCTCAGAGGATACGGACTGCCGAAGAATGAGTGAGTGGATCCGGGTGAGGATACGGACTGGCGAACAGTGAGTGAGTGGATCCTGGTGAGGATACGGACTGACAGTGAGTGAGTGGATCCGGGTGAGGATACGGACTGACAGTGAGTGGGTGGATGCGGGTGAGGATACGGACTGACAGTGAGTGGGTGTATCCAGGTGAGGATACGGATTGACGAACACTGAGTGAGTGTATCCGGGGGAGGATACGGACTGACAGTGAGTGGGTGGATCCGGGTGAGGATACGGACTGCCAGTGAGTGAGTGGATCCCTCTGAGGATACGGACTGACGAACAATGAGTGAGTGGATCCGGGTGAGGATACGGACTGGCGAACAGTGAGGGAGTGGTACGGGTGAGGATACGGACTGGCGAACAGTGAGTGAGTGGATCCGGGTGAGGATACGGACCGACGAACAATGAGTGAGTGGATCCGGGGGTGGATACGGACTCACAGTTAGTGAGTGGATCCGGGGGAGGGTACGGACTGACAGTTAGTGAGTGGATCTGTGTGAGGATACGGATTGTTGAACAGTGAGTGAGTGGATCCGGGTGAGGATACGGACTGACAGTGAGTGAGTGGAACCGGGTGAGGATACGGATTGTTGAACAGTGAGTGAGTGGATCCGGGGGAGGATACGGACTGACAGTGAGTGAGTGGATTCGGGTGAGGATACGGACTGACGAACAATGAGTGAGTGGGTCTGGGTGAGTATACGGACTGACATCGAGTGAGTGGATCAGGGTGAGGATACGGACTGAGAGTGAGTGAGTGGAACCAGGTGAGGATACAGACTGACAGTGAGTGAGTCGATCCGGGTGAGGATACGGACTGACAGTGAGTGGGTGGATGCGGGTGAGGATACGGACTGACAGTGAGTGGGTGTATCCAGGTGAGGATACGGATTGACGAACACTGAGTGAGTGTATCCGGGGGAGGATACGGACTGACAGTGAGTGGGTGGATCCGGGTGAGGATACGGACTGACAGTGAGTGAGTGGATCCGGGTGAGGATACGGACTGCCAGTGAGTGAGTGGATCCCTCAGAGGATACGGACTGACGAAGAATGAGAGAGTGGATCCGGGTGAGGATACGGACTGGCGAACAGTGAGTGAGTGGATCCTGGTGAGGATACGGACTGGCGAACAGTGAGTGAGTGGATCCGGGTGAGGATACGGACTGCCAGTGAGTGAGTGGATCCCGCTGAGGATACGGACCGACGAACAATGAGTGAGTGGATCCGGGGGAGGATACGGACTCACAGTTAGTGAGTGGATCCGGGGGAGGGTACGGACTGACAGTTAGTGAGTGGATCTGTGTGAGGATACGGACTGACGGTTAGTGAGTGGATCCAGGTGAGGACACGGACTGGCACTGAGTGAGTGGATCCTGGTGCGGATACGGACTGACAGTGAGTGAGTGGATCCAAGTGAGGACACGGACTGGCAGTGAGTGAGTGGATCCGTGTGAGGATACGGACTGACAGTGAGTGAGTGGGTCCGGGGGAGGATACGGACTGACAGTGACTGAGTGGGTCCGGGTGAGGATACGGACTGACAGTGAGTGAGTGGATCAGGGAGAGGATACGGACTGAAAGTGAGTGAGTGGGTCCGGGTGAGGATACGGACTGAGAGTGAGTGAGTGGGTCCGGGGGAGGAAACGGACTGACAGTGAGTGGGTGGATCTTGGGTGAGGAAACGGACTGACGAACAGTGAGTGAGTGGGTCCGGGTGAGGATACGGACTGACAGTGAGTGAGTGGGTCCGGGTGAGGATACGGACTGAGAGTGACTGAGTGAATCTTGGGTGAGGAAACGGACTGACGAACAGTGAGTGAATGGGTCCGGGTGAGGATACGGACTGACAGTGAGTGAGTGGGTCCGGGGGAGGAAACGGACTGACAGTGAGTGAGTGGATCCGGGTGAGGATACGGACTGACAGTGAGTGAGTGGGTCCGGGTGGGGATACGGACTGACAGTGAGTGAATGGGTCCGGGGGAGGAAACGGACTGACAGTGAGTGAGTGGGTCCGGGGGAGGAAACGGACTGACAGTGAGTGAGTGGATCAGGGTGAGGATACGGACTGACAGTGAATGATTGGGTCCGGGGGAGGAAACGGACTGACAGTGAGTGAGTGGATCAGGGTGAGGATACGGACTGACAGTGAGTGATTGGGTCCGGGGGAGGATACGGACTGACAGTGAGTGAGTGGATCAGGGTGAGGATACGGACTGACTGTGAGTGATTGGGTCCGGGGGAGGAAACGGACTGACAGTGAGTGAGTGGGTCCGGGTGAGGATACGGACTGGCGAACAGTGAGTGAGTGGATCCGGGTGAGGATACGGACTGGCGAACAGTGAGTGAGTGGATCCGGGTGAGGATACGGACTGAGAGTGAGTGAGTGGAACCAGGTGAGGATACAGACTGACAGTGAGTGAGTCGATCCGGGTGAGGATACGGACTGACAGTGAGTGGGTGGATGCGGGTGAGGATACGGACTGACAGTGAGTGGGTGGATGCGGGTGAGGATACGGACTGACAGTGAGTGGGTGTATCCAGGTGAGGATACGGATTGACGAACACTGAGTGAGTGTATCCGGGGGAGGATACGGACTGACAGTGAGTGGGTGGATCCGGGTGAGGATACGGACTGACGAACAATGAGTGAGTGGATCCGGGTGAGGATACGGACTGGCGAACAGTGAGGGAGTGGTACGGGTGAGGATACGGACTGGCGAACAGTGAGTGAGTGGATCCGGGTGAGGATACGGACCGACGAACAATGAGTGAGTGGATCCGGGGGTGGATACGGACTCACAGTTAGTGAGTGGATCCGGGGGAGGGTACGGACTGACAGTTAGTGAGTGGATCTGTGTGAGGATAGGGATTGTTGAACAGTGAGTGAGTGGATCCGGGTGAGGATACGGACTGACAGTGAGTGAGTGGAACCGGGTGAGGATACGGATTGTTGAACAGTGAGTGAGTGGATCCGGGGGAGGATACGGACTGACAGTGAGTGAGTGGATTCGGGTGAGGATACGGACTGACGAACAATGAGTGAGTGGGTCTGGGTGAGTATACGGACTGACATCGAGTGAGTGGATCAGGGTGAGGATACGGACTGAGAGTGAGTGAGTGGAACCAGGTGAGGATACAGACTGACAGTGAGTGAGTCGATCCGGGTGAGGATACGGACTGACACTGAGTGGGTGGATGCGGGTGAGGATACGGACTGACAGTGAGTGGGTGTATCCAGGTGAGGATACGGATTGACGAACACTGAGTGAGTGTATCCGGGGGAGGATACGGACTGACAGTGAGTGGGTGGATCCGGGTGAGGATACGGACTGACAGTGAGTGAGTGGATCCGGGTGAGGATACGGACTGCCAGTGAGTGAGTGGATCCCTCAGAGGATACGGACTGACGAAGAATGAGTGAGTGGATCCGGGTGAGGATACGGACTGGCGAACAGTGAGTGAGTGGATCCTGGTGAGGATACGGACTGGCGAACAGTGAGTGAGTGGATCCGGGTGAGGATACGGACTGCCAGTGAGTGAGTGGATCCCGCTGAGGATACGGACCGACGAACAATGAGTGAGTGGATCCGGGGGAGGATACGGACTCACAGTTAGTGAGTGGATCCGGGGGAGGGTACGGACTGACAGTTAGTGAGTGGATCTGTGTGAGGATACGGACTGACGGTTAGTGAGTGGATCCAGGTGAGGACACGGACTGGCACTGAGTGAGTGGATCCTGGTGCGGATACGGACTGACAGTGAGTGAGTGGATCCAAGTGAGGACACGGACTGGCAGTGAGTGAGTGGATCCGTGTGAGGATACGGACTGACAGTGAGTGAGTGGGTCCGGGGGAGGATACGGACTGACAGTGACTGAGTGGGTCCGGGTGAGGATACGGACTGACAGTGAGTGAGTGGATCAGGGAGAGGATACGGACTGAAAGTGAGTGAGTGGGTCCGGGTGAGGATACGGACTGAGAGTGAGTGAGTGGGTCCGGGGGAGGAAACGGACTGACAGTGAGTGGGTGGATCTTGGGTGAGGAAACGGACTGACGAACAGTGAGTGAGTGGGTCCGGGTGAGGATACGGACTGACAGTGAGTGAGTGGGTCCGGGTGAGGATACGGACTGAGAGTGACTGAGTGAATCTTGGGTGAGGAAACGGACTGACGAACAGTGAGTGAATGGGTCCGGGTGAGGATACGGACTGACAGTGAGTGAGTGGGTCCGGGGGAGGAAACGGACTGACAGTGAGTGAGTGGATCCGGGTGAGGATACGGACTGACAGTGAGTGAGTGGGTCCGGGTGGGGATACGGACTGACAGTGAGTGAATGGGTCCGGGGGAGGAAACGGACTGACAGTGAGTGAGTGGGTCCGGGGGAGGAAACGGACTGACAGTGAGTGAGTGGATCAGGGTGAGGATACGGACTGACAGTGAATGATTGGGTCCGGGGGAGGAAACGGACTGACAGTGAGTGAGTGGATCAGGGTGAGGATACGGACTGACAGTGAGTGATTGGGTCCGGGGGAGGATACGGACTGACAGTGAGTGAGTGGATCAGGGTGAGGATACGGACTGACAGTGAGTGATTGGGTCCGGGGGAGGAAACGGACTGACAGTGAGTGAGTGGGTCCGGGTGAGGATACGGACTGGCGAACAGTGAGTGAGTGGATCCGGGTGAGGATACGGACTGGCGAACAGTGAGTGAGTGGATCCGGGTGAGGATACGGACTGCCAGTGAGTGAGTGGATCCCGCTGAGGATACGGACCGACGAACAATGAGTGAGTGGATCCGGGGGAGGATACGGACTCACAGTTAGTGAGTGGATCCGGGGGAGGATACGGACTGACAGTTAGTGAGTGGATCTGGGTGAGGATACGGACTGACGGTTAGTGAGTGGAACAGGGTGTGGATACGGACTGACAGTGAGTGAGTGGATCCAGGTGAGGACACGGACTGGCAGTGAGTGAGTGGATCCGGGTGCGGAGACGGACTGACAGTGAGTGAGTGGATCCAGGTGAGGACACGGACTGACAGTGAGTGAGTGGATCCGGGTGCGGATACGGACTGACAGTGAGTGAGTGGGTCCGGGGGAGGATACGGACTGACAGTGAGTGAGTGGGTCCGGGTGAGGATACGGACTGACAGTGAGTGAGTGGATCAGGGAGAGGATACGGACTGACAGTGAGTGAGTGGGTCCGGGTGAGGATACGGACTGACAGTGAGTGAGTGCGTCCGGGTGGGGATACGGACTGAGAGTGAGTGAGTGGAACTTGGGTGAGGAAACGGACTGAAGAACAGTGAGTGAGTGGGTCCGGGTGAGGATACGGACTGACAGTGAGTGAGTGGGTCCGGGGGAGGAAACGGACTGACAGTGAGTGAGTGGATCCGGGTGAGGATACGGACTGACAGTGAGTGAGTGGGTCCGGGTGGGGATACGGACTGACAGTGAGTGAGTGGGTCCGGGGGAGGAAACGGACTGACAGTGAGTGAGTGGGTCCGGGGGAGGAAACGGACTGACAGTGAGTGAGTGGATCAGGCTGAGGATACGGACTGACAGTGAGTGATTGGGTCCGGGGGAGGAAACGGACTGACAGTGAGTGAGTGGATCAGGGTGAGGATACGGTCTGACAGTGAGTGAGTGGAACCGGGTGATGATACGGATTGTTGAACAGTGAGTGAGTGGATCCAGGGGAGGATACGGACTCACAGTGAGTGAGTGCATCCGGGTGAGATTACGGATTGTTGAACAGTGAGTGAGTGGATCCGGGGGAGGATACGGACTGACAGTGAGTGAGTGGATTCGAGTGAGGATACGGACTGTCAGTGTGTGAGTGGATCCAGGGGAAGATACGGACTGATGAACAGTGAGTGAGTGGGTCTGGGTGAGTATACGGACTGACATCGAGTGAGTGGATCAGGGTGAGGATACGGACTGAGAGTGAGTGAGTGGATCCAGGTGAGGATACGGACTGACCGTGAGTGAGTGGATCCGGGTGAGGATACGGACTGACAGTGAGTGGGTGGATGCGGGTGAGGATACGGAGTGACAGTGAGTGGGTGTATCCAGGTGAGGATACGGATTGACGAACACTGAGTGAGTGTATCCGGGGGAGGATACGGACTGACAGTGTGTGAGTGGATCCGGGGGAGGATACGGACTCACAGTGAGTGAGTGGATCCGGGTGAGGATACGGACTGACAGTGAGTGAGTGGATCCGGGGGAGGATACGGACTGACAGAGAGTGAGTGGATCCGGGTGAGGATACGGACTGACAGTGAGTGAGTGGATCCGGTTGAGGATACGGACAGACAGTGAGAGAGTGGAGCCGGGGGAGGATACGGATTGACAGTGAGTGAGTGGGTCCGGGGGAGGATACGGACTGACAGTGTGTGAGTGTGTCCGGGTGAGGATAGGGACTGATGAACAGTGAGTGAGTGGATCTGGGGGAGGATACGGACTGACAGTGAGTGAGTGGGTCCGGGTGAGGATACGCACTGACAGTGAGTGGTTGGATCCGGGTGAGGATACGGACTGGCAGTGAGTGAGAGGAACCGGGTGAGGATACGGATTGTTGAACAGTGAGTGAGTGGATCCAGGGGAGGATACGGACTCACAGTGAGTGAGTGCATCCGGGTGAGGTTACGGATTGCTGAGCAGTGAGTGAGTGGATCCGGGGGAGGATACGGACTGACAGTGAGTGAGTGGATTCGGGTGAGGATACGGACTGTCAGTGAGTGAGTGGATCCAGGGGAGGATACGGACTGATGAACAGTGAGTGAGTGGGTCTGGGTGAGTATACGGACTGACATCGAGTGAGTGGATCAGGGTGAGGATACGGACTGAGTGTGAGTGAGTGGATCCAGGTGAGGATACGGACTGACAGTCAGTGAGTGGATCCGGGTGAGGATACGGACTGACAGTAAGTGGGTGGATGCGGGTGAGGATACGGACTGACAGTGAGTGGGTGGATCCAGGTGAGGATACGGATTGACGAACACTGAGTGAGTGTATCCGGGGGAGGATACGGACTGACAGTGAGTGGGTGGATCCGGGTGAGGATACGGACTGACAGTGAGTGAGTGCATCCGGGTGAGGTTACGGATTGTTGTACAGTGAGTGAGTGGATCCGGGTGAGGATACGGACTCACAGTGAGTGAGTGGATCCGGGTGAGGATACGGACTGCCAGTGAGTGAGTGGATCCCGCTGAGGAAACGGACTGGAGAACAGTGAGTGAGTGTATCCGGGTGAGGATACGAACTGGCGAACAGTGAGTGAGTGGATCCGGGTGAGGATACGGACTGGCGAACAGTGAGTGAGTGGATCCGGGTGAGGATACGGACTGGCGAACAGTGAGTGAGTGGATCCGGGTGAGGATACGTACTGGCGAACAGTGAGTGAGTGGGTCCGGGTGAGGATACGGACTGGCGAACAGTGAGTGAGTGGATCCGCATGAGGATACGGACTGGCGAACAGTGAGTGAGTGGATCCGGGTGAGGATACGGACTGCCAGTGAGTGAGTGGATCCCGCTGAGGATACGGACCGACGAACAATGAGTGAGTGGATCCGGGGGAGGAAACGGACTGGCGAACAGTGAGTGTGTGGATCCGGGTGAGGATACGGACTGGCGAACAGTGAGTGAGTGGATCCGGGTGAGGATACGGACTGGCGAACAGTGAGTGAGTGGATCCCGCTGAGGATACGGATCGACGAACAATGAGTGAGTGGATCCGGGGGAGGAAACGGACTGGCGAACAGTGAGTGTGTGGATCCGGGTGAGGATACGGACTGGCGAACAGTGAGTGAGTGGATCCGGGTGAGGATACGGACTGGCGAACAGTGAGTGAGTGGATCCGGGTGAGGATACGGACTGGCGAACAGTGAGTGAGTGGATCCGGGTGAGGATACGGACTGGCGAACAGTGAGTGAGTGGATCCGGTTGAGGATACGGACTGCCAGTGAGTGAGTGGATCCCGCTGAGGATACGGACCGACGAACAATGAGTGAGTGGATCCGGGGGAGGATACGGACTCACAGTTAGTGAGTGGATCCGGGGGAGGATACGGACTGACAGTTAGTGAGTGGATCTGGGTGAGGATACGGACTGACGGTTAGTGAGTGGAACA
The DNA here is from genome assembly GCF_048418815.1 of Hemitrygon akajei. NCBI lineage: Eukaryota > Metazoa > Chordata > Chondrichthyes > Myliobatiformes > Dasyatidae > Hemitrygon > Hemitrygon akajei. The sequence continues at coordinate 96,890,333 of NC_133126.1, forward strand.
GGGTGTGGATACGGACTGACAGTGAGTGAGTGGATCCAGGTGAGGACACGGACTGGCAGTGAGTGAGTGGATCCGGGTGCGGAGACGGACTGACAGTGAGTGAGTGGATCCAGGTGAGGACACGGACTGACAGTGAGTGAGTGGATCCGGGCGCGGATACGGACTGACAGTGAGTGAGTTGGTCCGGGGGAGGATACGGACTGACAGTGAGTGAGTGGGTCCGGGTGAGGATACGGACTGACAGTGAGTGAGTGGATCAGGGAGAGGATACGGACTGACAGTGAGTGAGTGGGTCCGGGTGAGGATACGGACTGACAGTGAGTGAGTGGGTCCGGGGGAGGAAACGGACTGACAGTGAGTGAGTGGATCCGGGTGAGGATACGGACTGACAGTGAGTGAGTGGGTCCGGGTGGGGATACGGACTGACAGTGAGTGAGTGGGTCCGGGGGAGGAAACGGACTGACAGTGAGTGAGTGGGTCCGGGGGAGGAAACGGACTGACAGTGAGTGAGTGGATCAGGCTGAGGATACGGACTGACAGTGAGTGAGTGGGTCCGGGTGAGGATACGGACTGACAGTGAGTGAGTGGATCAGGGAGAGGATACGGACTGACAGTGAGTGAGTGGGTCCGGGTGAGGATACGGACTGACAGTGAGTGAGTGGGTCCGGGGGAGGAAACGGACTGACAGTGAGTGAGTGGATCCGGGTGAGGATACGGACTGACAGTGAGTGAGTGGGTCCGGGTGGGGATACGGACTGACAGTGAGTGAGTGGGTCCGGGGGAGGAAACGGACTGACAGTGAGTGAGTGGGTCCGGGGGAGGAAACGGACTGACAGTGAGTGAGTGGATCAGGCTGAGGATACGGACTGACAGTGAGTGATTGGGTCCGGGGGAGGAAACGGACTGACAGTGAGTGAGTGGATCAGGGTGAGGATACGGTCTGACAGTGAGTGAGTGGAACCGGGTGAGGATACGGATTGTTGAACAGTGAGTGAGTGGATCCAGGGGAGGATACGGACTCACAGTGAGTGAGTGCATCCGGGTGAGATTACGGATTGTTGAACAGTGAGTGAGTGGATCCGGGGGAGGATACGGACTGACAGTGAGTGAGTGGATTCGAGTGAGGACACGGACTGACAGTGAGTGAGTGGATCCGGGGGAGGAAACGGACTGACAGTGAGTGAGTGGATCCGGGTGAGGATACGGACTGACAGTGAGTGAGTGGGTCCGGGGGAGGAAACGGACTGACAGTGAGTGAGTGGATCCGGGTGAGGATACGGACTGACAGTGAGTGAGTGGGTCCGGGTGGGGATACGGACTGACAGTGAGTGAGTGGGTCCGGGGGAGGAAACGGACTGACAGTGAGTGAGTGGGTCCGGGGGAGGAAACGGACTGACAGTGAGTGAGTGGATCAGGCTGAGGATACGGACTGACAGTGAGTGATTGGGTCCGGGGGAGGAAACGGACTGACAGTGAGTGAGTGGATCAGGGTGAGGATACGGTCTGACAGTGAGTGAGTGGAACCGGGTGAGGATACGGATTGTTGAACAGTGAGTGAGTGGATCCAGGGGAGGATACGGACTCACAGTGAGTGAGTGCATCCGGGTGAGATTACGGATTGTTGAACAGTGAGTGAGTGGATCCGGGGGAGGATACGGACTGACAGTGAGTGAGTGGATTCGAGTGAGGATACGGACTGTCAGTGTGTGAGTGGATCCAGGGGAGGATACGGACTGATGAACAGTGAGTGAGTGGGTCTGGGTGAGTATACGGACTGACATCGAGTGAGTGGATCAGGGTGAGGATACGGACTGAGAGTGAGTGAGTGGATCCAGGTGAGGATACGGACTGACCGTGAGTGAGTGGATCCGGGTGAGGATACGGACTGACAGTGAGTGGGTGGATGCGGGTGAGGATACGGAGTGACAGTGAGTGGGTGTATCCAGGTGAGGATACGGATTGACGAACACTGAGTGAGTGTATCCGGGGGAGGATACGGACTGACAGTGTGTGAGTGGATCCGGGGGAGGATACGGACTGACAGTGACTGAGTGGATCCGGGTGAGGAAACGGACTGACAGTGAGTGAGTCGATCAGGGTGAGGATACGGACTGACAGTGAGTGATTGGGTCCGGGGGAGTAAATGGACTGACAGTGAGTGAGTGGATCAGGGTGAGGATACGGACTGGCGAACAGTGAGTGAGTGGGTCCGGGTGAGGATACGGACTGGCGAACAGTGAGTGAGTGGATCCGGATGAGGATACGGACTGGCGAACAGTGAGTGAGTGGATCCGGGTGAGGATACGGACTGCCAGTGAGTGAGTGGATCCCGCTGAGGATACGGACCGACGAACAATGAGTGAGTGGATCCGGGGGAGGAAACGGACTGGCGAACAGTGAGTGTGTGGATCCGGGTGAGGATACGGACTGGCGAACAGTGAGTGAGTGGATCCGGCTGAGGATACGGACTGGCGAACAGTGAGTGAGTGGATCCCGCTGAGGATACGGACCGACGAACAATGAGTGAGTGGATCCGGGGGAGGAAACGGACTGGCGAACAGTGAGTGTGTGGATCCGGGTGAGGATACGGACTGGCGAACAGTGAGTGAGTGGATCCGGGTGAGGATACGGACTGGCGAACAGTGAGTGAGTGGATCCCGCTGAGGATACGGACCGACGAACAATGAGTGAGTGGATCCGGGGGAGGAAACGGACTGGCGAACAGTGAGTGTGTGGATCCGGGTGAGGATACGGACTGGAGAACAGTGAGTGAGTGGATCCGGGTGAGGATACGAACTGGCGAACAGTGAGTGAGTGGATCCGGGTGAGGATACGGACTGGCGAACAGTGAGTGAGTGGATCCGGGTGAGGATACGGACTGGCGAACAGTGAGTGAGTGGATCCGGGTGAGGATACGGACTGGCGAACAGTGAGTGAGTGGATCCGGGTGAGGATACGGACTGGCGAACAGTGAGTGAGTGGATCCGGGTGAGGATACGGACTGCCAGTGAGTGAGTGGATCCCGCTGAGGATACGGACCGACGAACAATGAGTGAGTGGATCCGGGGGAGGATACGGACTCACAGTTAGTGAGTGGATCCGGGGGAGGATACGGACTGACAGTTAGTGAGTGGATCTGGGTGAGGATACGGACTGACGGTTAGTGAGTGGAACAGGGTGTGGATACGGACTGACAGTGAGTGAGTGGATCCAGGTGAGGACACGGACTGGCAGTGAGTGAGTGGATCCGGGTGCGGAGACGGACTGACAGTGAGTGAGTGGATCCAGGTGAGGACACGGACTGACAGTGAGTGAGTGGATCCGGGTGCGGATACGGACTGACAGTGAGTGAGTGGGTCCGGGGGAGGATACGGACTGACAGTGAGTGAGTGGGTCCGGGTGAGGATACGGACTGACAGTGAGTGAGTGGATCAGGGAGAGGATACGGACTGACAGTGAGTGAGTGGGTCCGGGTGAGGATACGGACTGACAGTGAGTGAGTGCGTCCGGGTGAGGATACGGACTGAGAGTGAGTGAGTGGAACTTGGGTGAGGAAACGGACTGAAGAACAGTGAGTGAGTGGGTCCGGGTGAGGATACGGACTGACAGTGAGTGAGTGGGTCCGGGGGAGGAAACGGACTGACAGTGAGTGAGTGGATCCGGGTGAGGATACGGACTGACAGTGAGTGAGTGGGTCCGGGTGGGGATACGGACTGACAGTGAGTGAGTGGGTCCGGGGGAGGAAATGGACTGACAGTGAGTGAGTGGGTCCGGGGGAGGAAACGGACTGACAGTGAGTGAGTGGATCAGGCTGAGGATACGGACTGACAGTGAGTGATTGGGTCCGGGGGAGGAAACGGACTGACAGTGAGTGAGTGGATCAGGGTGAGGATACGGTCTGACAGTGAGTGAGTGGAACCGGGTGAGGATACGGATTGTTGAACAGTGAGTGAGTGGATCCAGGGGAGGATACGGACTCACAGTGAGTGAGTGCATCCGGGTGAGATTACGGATTGTTGAACAGTGAGTGAGTGGATCCGGGGGAGGATACGGACTGACAGTGAGTGAGTGGATTCGAGTGAGGATACGGACTGTCAGTGTGTGAGTGGATCCAGGGGAGGATACGGACTGATGAACAGTGAGTGAGTGGGTCTGGGTGAGTATACGGACTGACATCGAGTGAGTGGATCAGGGTGAGGATACGGACTGAGAGTGAGTGAGTGGATCCAGGTGAGGATACGGACTGACCGTGAGTGAGTGGATCCGGGTGAGGATACGGACTGACAGTGAGTGGGTGGATGCGGGTGAGTATACGGAGTGACAGTGAGTGGGTGTATCCAGGTGAGGATACGGATTGACGAACACTGAGTGAGTGTATCCGGGGGAGGATACGGACTGACAGTGTGTGAGTGGATCCGGGGGAGGATACGGACTGACAGTGACTGAGTGGATCCGGGTGAGGAAACGGACTGACAGTGAGTGAGTCGATCAGGGTGAGGCTACGGACTGACAGTGAGTGATTGGGTCCGGGGGAGTAAATGGACTGACAGTGAGTGAGTGGATCAGGGTGAGGATACGGACTGACAGTGAGTGATTGGGTCCGGGGGTGGATACGGACTGACAGTGAGTGAGTGTATCAGGGTGAGGATACGGACTGACAGTGAGTGATTGGGTCCGGGGGAGGAAACGGACTGACAGTGAGTGAATGGGTCCGGGTGAGGATACGGACTGACAGTGAGTGGGTGGATCCGGGGGAGGATACGGACTGACAGTGAGTGGGTGGATCCGGGTGAGGATATGGACTGACAGTGAGTGAGTGGATCCGGGTGAGGATGCGGATTGTTGAACAGTGAGTGAGTGGATCCGGGTGAGGATACGGACTCACAGTGAGTGAGTGGATCCGGGTGAGGATGCGGACTGCCAGTGAGTGAGTGGATCCCGCTGAGGATACGGACTGACGAACAATGTGTGAGTGGATCCGGGGGAGGATACGGACTGGCGAACAGTGAGTGTGTGGATCTGTGTGAGGATACGGACTGGAGAACAGTGAGTGAGTGGATCCGGGTGAGGATACGAACTGGCGAACAGTGAGTGAGTGGATCCGGGTGAGGATACGGACTGCCAGTGAGTGAGTGGATCCGGGTGAGGATACGGACTGACGAACAATGTGTGAGTGGATCCGGGGGAGGATACGGACTGGCGAACAGTGAGTGAGTGGATCCGGGTGCGGATACGGACTGACAGTGAGTGAGTGGGTCCGGGGGAGGATACGGACTGACAGTGAGTGAGTGGGTCCGGGTGAGGATACGGACTGACAGTGAGTGAGTGGATCAGGGAGAGGATACGGACTGACAGTGAGTGAGTGGGTCCGGGTGAGGATACGGACTGACAGTGAGTGAGTGCGTCCGGGTGAGGATACGGACTGAGAGTGAGTGAGTGGAACTTGGGTGAGGAAACGGACTGAAGAACAGTGAGTGAGTGGGTCCGGGTGAGGATACGGACTGACAGTGAGTGAGTGGGTCCGGGGGAGGAAACGGACTGACAGTGAGTGAGTGGATCCGGGTGAGGATACGGACTGACAGTGAGTGAGTGGGTCCGGGTGGGGATACGGACTGACAGTGAGTGAGTGGGTCCGGGGGAGGAAACGGACTGACAGTGAGTGAGTGGGTCCGGGGGAGGAAACGGACTGACAGTGAGTGAGTGGATCAGGCTGAGGATACGGACTGACAGTGAGTGATTGGGTCCGGGGGAGGAAACGGACTGACAGTGAGTGAGTGGATCAGGGTGAGGATACGGTCTGACAGTGAGTGAGTGGAACCGGGTGAGGATACGGATTGTTGAACAGTGAGTGAGTGGATCCAGGGGAGGATACGGACCCACAGTGAGTGAGTGCATCCGGGTGAGATTACGGATTGTTGAACAGTGAGTGAGTGGATCCGGGGGAGGATACGTACTGACAGTGAGTGAGTGGATTCGAGTGAGGATACGGACTGTCAGTGTGTGAGTGGATCCAGGGGAGGATACGGACTGATGAACAGTGAGTGAGTGGGTCTGGGTGAGTATACGGACTGACATCGAGTGAGTGGATCAGGGTGAGGATACGGACTGAGAGTGAGTGAGTGGATCCAGGTGAGGATACGGACTGACCGTGAGTGAGTGGATCCGGGTGAGGATACGGACTGACAGTGAGTGGGTGGATGCGGGTGAGGATACGGAGTGACAGTGAGTGGGTGTATCCAGGTGAGGATACGGATTGACGAACACTGAGTGAGTGTATCCGGGGGAGGATACGGACTGACAGTGTGTGAGTGGATCCGGGGGAGGATACGGACTGACAGTGACTGAGTGGATCCGGGTGAGGAAACGGACTGACAGTGAGTGAGTCGATATGGGTGAGGATACGGACTGACAGTGAGTGATTGGGTCCGGGGGAGTAAATGGACTGACAGTGAGTGAGTGGATCAGGGTGAGGATACGGACTGACAGTGAGTGATTGGGTCCGGGGGAGGATACGGACTGACAGTGAGTGAGTGGATCAGGGTGAGGATACGGACTGACAGTGAGTGATTGGGTCCGGGGGAGGAAACGGACTGACAGTGAGTGAATGGGTCCGGGTGAGGATACGGACTGACAGTGAGTGAGTGGACCCGGGGGAGGATACGGACTGAGAGTGAGTGAGTGGATCTGGGGGAGTATACGGACTGAGAGTGAGTGAGTGGATCCAGGTGAGGATACGGACAGACAGTGAGTGAGTGGATCCGGGGGAGGATACGGACTGACAGTGAGTGGGTGGATCCGGGTGAGGATATGGACTGACAGTGAGTGAGTGCATCCGGGTGAGGTTACGGATTGTTGAACAGTGAGTGAGTGGATCCGGGTGAGGATACGGACTCACAGTGAGTGAGAGGATCCCGCTGAGGATACGGACTGACGAACAATGTGTGAGTGGATCCGGGGGAGGATACGGACTGGCGAACAGTGATTGTGTGGATCTGGGTGAGGATACGGACTGGAGAACAGTGAGTGAGTGGATCCGGGTGAGGATACGAACTGGCGAACAGTGAGTGAGTGGATCCGGGTGAGGATACGGACTGCCAGTGAGTGAGTGGATCCCGCTGAGGATACGGACCGACGAACAATGAGTGAGTGGATCCGGGGGAGGATACGGACTCACAGTTAGTGAGTGGATACGGGGGAGGGTACGGACTGACAGTTAGTGAGTGGATCTGTGTGAGGATACGGACTGACGGTTAGTGAGTGGAACAGGGTGTGGATACGGACTGACAGTGAGTGAGTGGATCTTGGGTGAGGAAACGGACTGACGAACAGTGAGTGAGTGGATCCGGGTGAGGATACGGACTGACAGTGAGTGAGTGGATCCAGGTGAGGACACGGACTGGCAGTGAGTGAGTGGATCCGGGTGCGGATACGGACTGACAGTGAGTGAGTGGATCCAAGTGAGGACACGGACTGGCAGTGAGTGAGTGGATCCGGGTGCGGATACGGACTGACAGTGAGTGAGTGGGTCCGGGGGAGGATACGGACTGACAGTGAGTGAGTGGGTCCGGGTGAGGATACGGACTGTCAGTGAGTGAGTGGATCAGGGAGAGTATACGGACTGAAAGTGAGTGAGTGGGTCCGGGTGAGGATACGGACTGACAGTGAGTGAGTGGGTCCGGGGGAGGAAACGGACTGTCAGTGAGTGGGTGGATCTTGGGTGAGGAAACGGACTGACGAACAGTGAGTGAGTGGGTCCGGGTGAGGATATGGACTGACAGTTAGTGAGTGGGTCCGGGTGAGGATACGGACTGAGAGTGAGTGAGTGGATCTTGGGTGAGGAAACGGACTGACGAACAGTGAGTGAGTGGATCCGGGTGAGGATACGGACTGACAGTGAGTGAGTGGATCCAGGTGAGGACACGGACTGGCAGTGAGTGAGTGGATCCGGGTGCGGATACGGACTGACAGTGAGTGAGTGGATCCAAGTGAGGACACGGACTGGCAGTGAGTGAGTGGATCCGGGTGCGGATACGGACTGACAGTGAGTGAGTGGGTCCGGGGGAGGATACGGACTGACAGTGAGTGAGTGGGTCCGGGTGAGGATACGGACTGTCAGTGAGTGAGTGGATCAGGGAGAGTATACGGACTGAAAGTGAGTGAGTGGGTCCGGGTGAGGATACGGACTGACAGTGAGTGAGTGGGTCCGGGTGCGGATACGGACTGACAGTGAGTGAGTGGGTCCGGGGGAGGATACGGACTGACAGTGAGTGAGTGGGTCCGGGTGAGGATACGGACTGTCAGTGAGTGAGTGGATCAGGGAGAGTATACGGACTGAAAGTGAGTGAGTGGGTCCGGGTGAGGATACGGACTGACAGTGAGTGAGTGGGTCCGGGGGAGGAAACGGACTGTCAGTGAGTGGGTGGATCTTGGGTGAGGAAACGGACTGACGAACAGTGAGTGAGTGGGTCCGGGTGAGGATATGGACTGACAGTGAGTGAGTGGGTCCGGGTGAGGATACGGACTGAGAGTGAGTGAGTGGATCTTGGGTGAGGAAACGGACTGACGAACAGTGAGTGAGTGGATCCGGGTGAGGATACGGACTGACAGTGAGTGAGTGGATCCAGGTGAGGACACGGACTGGCAGTGAGTGAGTGGATCCGGGTGCGGATACGGACTGACAGTGAGTGAGTGGGTCCGGGGGAGGAAACGGACTGTCAGTGAGTGGGTGGATCTTGGGTGAGGAAACGGACTGACGAACAGTGAGTGAGTGGGTCCGGGTGAGGATATGGACTGACAGTGAGTGAGTGGGTCCGGGTGAGGATACGGACTGAGAGTGAGTGAGTGGATCTTGGGTGAGGAAACGGACTGACGAACAGTGAGTGAGTGGATCCGGGTGAGGATACGGACTGACAGTGAGTGAGTGGATCCAGGTGAGGACACGGACTGGCAGTGAGTGAGTGGATCCGGGTGCGGATACGGACTGACAGTGAGTGAGTGGATCCAAGTGAGGACACGGACTGGCAGTGAGTGAGTGGATCCGGGTGCGGATACGGACTGACAGTGAGTGAGTGGGTCCGGGGGAGGATACGGACTGACAGTGAGTGAGTGGGTCCGGGGGAGGAAACGGACTGTCAGTGAGTGGGTGGATCTTGGGTGAGGAAACGGACTGACGAACAGTGAGTGAGTGGGTCCGGGTGAGGATATGGACTGACAGTGAGTGAGTGGGTCCGGGTGAGGATACGGACTGAGAGTGAGTGAGTGGATCTTGGGTGAGGAAACGGACTGACGAACAGTGAGTGAGTGGATCCGGGTGAGGATACGGACTGACAGTGAGTGAGTTGGTCCGGGGGAGGAAACGGACTGACAGTGAGTGAGTGGATCCGGGTGAGGATACGGACTGACAGTGAGTGAGTGGGTCCGGGTGGGGATACGGACTGACAGTGAGTGAGTGGGTCCGGGTGCGGATACGGACTGACAGTGAGTGAGTGGGTCCGGGGGAGGATACGGACTGACAGTGAGTGAGTGGGTCCGGGTGAGGATACGGACTGTCAGTGAGTGAGTGGATCAGGGAGAGTATACGGACTGAAAGTGAGTGAGTGGGTCCGGGTGAGGATACGGACTGACAGTGAGTGAGTGGGTCCGGGTGCGGATACGGACTGACAGTGAGTGAGTGGGTCCGGGGGAGGATACGGACTGACAGTGAGTGAGTGGGTCCGGGTGAGGATACGGACTGTCAGTGAGTGAGTGGATCAGGGAGAGTATACGGACTGAAAGTGAGTGAGTGGGTCCGGGTGAGGATACGGACTGACAGTGAGTGAGTGGGTCCGGGGGAGGAAACGGACTGTCAGTGAGTGGGTGGATCTTGGGTGAGGAAACGGACTGACGAACAGTGAGTGAGTGGGTCCGGGTGAGGATATGGACTGACAGTGAGTGAGTGGGTCCGGGTGAGGATACGGACTGAGAGTGAGTGAGTGGATCTTGGGTGAGGAAACGGACTGACGAACAGTGAGTGAGTGGATCCGGGTGAGGATACGGACTGACAGTGAGTGAGTGGATCCAGGTGAGGACACGGACTGGCAGTGAGTGAGTGGATCCGGGTGCGGATACGGACTGACAGTGAGTGAGTGGATCCAAGTGAGGACACGGACTGGCAGTGAGTGAGTGGATCCGGGTGCGGATACGGACTGACAGTGAGTGAGTGGGTCCGGGGGAGGATACGGACTGACAGTGAGTGAGTGGGTCCGGGTGAGGATACGGACTGTCAGTGAGTGAGTGGATCAGGGAGAGTATACGGACTGAAAGTGAGTGAGTGGATCCGGGTGAGGATACGGACTGACAGTGAGTGAGTGGATCCAGGTGAGGACACGGACTGGCAGTGAGTGAGTGGATCCGGGTGAGGATACGGACTGACAGTGAGTGAGTGGGTCCGGGTGGGGACACGGACTGGCAGTGAGTGAGTGGGTCCGGGTGCGGATACGGACTGACAGTGAGTGAGTGGGTCCGGGGGAGGATACGGACTGACAGTGAGTGAGTGGGTCCGGGTGAGGATACGGACTGTCAGTGAGTGAGTGGATCAGGGAGAGTATACGGACTGAAAGTGAGTGAGTGGGTCCGGGTGAGGATACGGACTGACAGTGAGTGAGTGGGTCCGGGGGAGGAAACGGACTGTCAGTGAGTGGGTGGATCTTGGGTGAGGAAACGGACTGACGAACAGTGAGTGAGTGGGTCCGGGTGAGGATATGGACTGACAGTGAGTGAGTGGGTCCGGGTGAGGATACGGACTGAGAGTGAGTGAGTGGATCTTGGGTGAGGAAACGGACTGACGAACAGTGAGTGAGTGGATCCGGGTGAGGATACGGACTGACAGTGAGTGAGTGGATCCAGGTGAGGACACGGACTGGCAGTGAGTGAGTGGATCCGGGTGCGGATACGGACTGACAGTGAGTGAGTGGATCCAAGTGAGGACACGGACTGGCAGTGAGTGAGTGGATCCGGGTGCGGATACGGACTGACAGTGAGTGAGTGGGTCCGGGGGAGGATACGGACTGACAGTGAGTGAGTGGGTCCGGGGGAGGAAACGGACTGACAGTGAGTGAGTGGGTCCGGGGGAGGATACGGACTGACAGTGAGTGAGTGGGTCCGGGGGAGGAAACGGACTGTCAGTGAGTGGGTGGATCTTGGGTGAGGAAACGGACTGACGAACAGTGAGTGAGTGGGTCCGGGTGAGGATATGGACTGACAGTGAGTGAGTGGGTCCGGGTGAGGATACGGACTGAGAGTGAGTGAGTGGATCTTGGGTGAGGAAACGGACTGACGAACAGTGAGTGAGTGGATCCGGGTGAGGATACGGACTGACAGTGAGTGAGTGGATCCAGGTGAGGACACGGACTGGCAGTGAGTGAGTGGATCCGGGTGCGGATACGGACTGACAGTGAGTGAGTGGATCCAAGTGAGGACACGGACTGGCAGTGAGTGAGTGGATCCGGGTGCGGATACGGACTGACAGTGAGTGAGTGGGTCCGGGGGAGGATACGGACTGACAGTGAGTGAGTGGGTCCGGGTGAGGATACGGACTGTCAGTGAGTGAGTGGATCAGGGAGAGTATACGGACTGAAAGTGAGTGAGTGGGTCCGGGTGAGGATACGGACTGACAGTGAGTGAGTGGGTCCGGGTGCGGATACGGACTGACAGTGAGTGAGTGGGTCCGGGGGAGGATACGGACTGACAGTGAGTGAGTGGGTCCGGGTGAGGATACGGACTGTCAGTGAGTGAGTGGATCAGGGAGAGTATACGGACTGAAAGTGAGTGAGTGGGTCCGGGTGAGGATACGGACTGACAGTGAGTGAGTGGGTCCGGGGGAGGAAACGGACTGTCAGTGAGTGGGTGGATCTTGGGTGAGGAAACGGACTGACGAACAGTGAGTGAGTGGGTCCGGGTGAGGATATGGACTGACAGTGAGTGAGTGGGTCCGGGTGAGGATACGGACTGAGAGTGAGTGAGTGGATCTTGGGTGAGGAAACGGACTGACGAACAGTGAGTGAGTGGATCCGGGTGAGGATACGGACTGACAGTGAGTGAGTGGATCCAGGTGAGGACACGGACTGGCAGTGAGTGAGTGGATCCGGGTGCGGATACGGACTGACAGTGAGTGAGTGGATCCAAGTGAGGACACGGACTGGCAGTGAGTGAGTGGATCCGGGTGCGGATACGGACTGACAGTGAGTGAGTGGGTCCGGGGGAGGATACGGACTGACAGTGAGTGAGTGGGTCCGGGTGAGGATACGGACTGTCAGTGAGTGAGTGGATCAGGGAGAGTATACGGACTGAAAGTGAGTGAGTGGGTCCGGGTGAGGATACGGACTGACAGTGAGTGAGTGGGTCCGGGGGAGGATACGGACTGACAGTGAGTGAGTGGGTCCGGGTGAGGATACGGACTGTCAGTGAGTGAGTGGATCAGGGAGAGTATACGGACTGAAAGTGAGTGAGTGGGTCCGGGTGAGGATACGGACTGACAGTGAGTGAGTGGGTCCGGGGGAGGAAACGGACTGTCAGTGAGTGGGTGGATCTTGGGTGAGGAAACGGACTGACGAACAGTGAGTGAGTGGGTCCGGGTGAGGATATGGACTGACAGTGAGTGAGTGGGTCCGGGTGAGGATACGGACTGAGAGTGAGTGAGTGGATCTTGGGTGAGGAAACGGACTGACGAACAGTGAGTGAGTGGATCCGGGTGAGGATACGGACTGACAGTGAGTGAGTGGATCCGGGTGAGGATACGGACTGACAGTGAGTGAGTGGGTCCGGGTGGGGATACGGACTGACAGTGAGTGAGTGGGTCCGGGGGAGGAAACGGACTGACAGTGAGTGAGTGGGTCCGGGGGAGGAAACGGACTGACAGTGAGTGAGTGGATCAGGGTGAGGATACGGACTGACAGTGAATGATTGGGTCCGGGGGAGGAAACGGACTGACAGTGAGTGAGTGGATCAGGGTGAGGATACGGACTGACAGTGAGTGATTGGGTCCGGGGGAGGATACGGACTGACAGTGAGTGAGTGGATCAGGGTGAGGATACGGACTGACAGTGAGTGATTGGGTCCGGGGGAGGAAACGGACTGACAGTGAGTGAGTGGGTCCGGGTGAGGATACGGACTGACAGTGAGTGAGTGGGTCCGGGTGAGGATATGGACTGACGAACAGTGAGTGAGTGGATCCGGGGGAGGATACGGACTGACAGTGAGTGAGGTGGTCCGGGTGAGGATACGGACTGACAGTGAGTGGTTGGATCTGGGTGAGGATACGGACTGACAGTGAGTGAGTGGAACCGGGTGAGGATACGGATTGTTGAACAGTGAGTGAGTGGATCCAGGGGAGGGTACGGACTCACAGTGAGTGAGTGCATCCGGGTGAGGTTACGGATAGTTGAACAGTGAGTGAGTGAGTGGATCCGGGGGAGGATACGGACTGACAGTGAGTGAGTGGATTCGGGTGAGGATACGGACTGTCAGTGAGTGAGTGGATCCAGGGGAGGATACGGACTGATGAACAGTGAGTGAGTGGGTCTGGGTGAGTATACGGACTGACATCGAGTGAGTAGATCAGGGTGAGGATACGGACTGAGAGTGAGTGAGTGGATCCAGGTGAGGATACGGACTGACAGTGAGTGAGTGGATCCGGGTGAGGATACGGACTGACAGTGAGTGGGTGGATGCGGGTGAGGATATGGACTGACAGTGAGTGGGTGTATCCAGGTGACGATACGGATTGACAAACACTGAGTGAGTGTATCCAGGTGAGGAAACGGACTGACAGTGACTGAGTGGATCCGGGTGAGGAAACGGACTGACAGTGAGTGATTGGGTCCGGGGGAGGATACGGACTGACAGTGAGTGAGTGGATCAGGGTGAGGATACGGACTGACGAACAGTGAGTGAGTGGATCCAAGTGAGGACACGGACTGGCAGTGAGTGAGTGGATCCGGGTGCGGATACGGACTGACATTGAGTGAGTGGGTCCGGGGGAGGATACGGACTGACAGTGAGTGAGTGGGTCCGGGGGAGGAAACGGACTGACAGTGAGTGAGTGGGTCCGGGGGAGGAAACGGACTGACAGTGAGTGAGTGGATCAGGCTGAGGATACGGACTGACAGTGAGTGATTGGGTCCGGGGGAGGAAACGGACTGACAGTGAGTGAGTGGATCAGGGTGAGGATACGGTCTGACAGTGAGTGAGTGGAACCGGGTGAGGATACGGATTGTTGAACAGTGAGTGAGTGGATCCAGGGGAGGATACGGACCCACAGTGAGTGAGTGCATCCGGGTGAGATTACGGATTGTTGAACAGTGAGTGAGTGGATCCGGGGGAGGATACGTACTGACAGTGAGTGAGTGGATTCGAGTGAGGATACGGACTGTCAGTGTGTGAGTGGATCCAGGGGAGGATACGGACTGATGAACAGTGAGTGAGTGGGTCTGGGTGAGTATACGGACTGACATCGAGTGAGTGGATCAGGGTGAGGATACGGACTGAGAGTGAGTGAGTGGATCCAGGTGAGGATACGGACTGACCGTGAGTGAGTGGATCCGGGTGAGGATACGGACTGACAGTGAGTGGGTGGATGCGGGTGAGGATACGGAGTGACAGTGAGTGGGTGTATCCAGGTGAGGATACGGATTGACGAACACTGAGTGAGTGTATCCGGGGGAGGATACGGACTGACAGTGTGTGAGTGGATCCGGGGGAGGATACGGACTGACAGTGACTGAGTGTATCCGGGTGAGGAAACGGATTGACAGTGAGTGAGTCGATATGGGTGAGGATACGGACTGACAGTGAGTGATTGGGTCCGGGGGAGTAAATGGACTGACAGTGAGTGAGTGGATCAGGGTGAGGATACGGACTGACAGTGAGTGATTGGGTCCGGGGGAGGATACGGACTGACAGTGAGTGAGTGGATCAGGGTGAGGATACGGACTGACAGTGAGTGAATGGGTCCGGGGGAGGAAACGGACTGACAGTGAGTGAATGGGTCCGGGTGAGGATACGGACTGACAGTGAGTGAGTGGACCCGGGGGAGGATACGGACTGAGAGTGAGTGAGTGGATCTGGGGGAGTATACGGACTGAGAGTGAGTGAGTGGATCCAGGTGAGGACACGGACTGACAGTGAGTGAGTGGATCCGGGTGCGGATACGGACTGACAGTGAGTGAGTGGGTCCGGGGGAGGATACGGACTGACAGTGAGTGAGTGGGTCCGGGTGAGGATACGGACTGACAGTGAGTGAGTGGATCAGGGAGAGGATACGGACTGACAGTGAGTGAGTGGGTCCGGGTGAGGATACGGACTGACAGTGAGTGAGTGCGTCCGGGTGAGGATACGGACTGAGAGTGAGTGAGTGGAACTTGGGTGAGGAAACGGACTGAAGAACAGTGAGTGAGTGGGTCCGGGTGAGGATACGGACTGACAGTGAGTGAGTGGGTCCGGGGGAGGAAACGGACTGACAGTGAGTGAGTGGATCCGGGTGAGGATACGGACTGACAGTGAGTGAGTGGGTCCGGGTGGGGATACGGACTGACAGTGAGTGAGTGGGTCCGGGGGAGGAAACGGACTGACAGTGAGTGAGTGGGTCCGGGGGAGGAAACGGACTGACAGTGAGTGAGTGGATCAGGCTGAGGATACGGACTGACAGTGAGTGATTGGGTCCTGGGGAGGAAACGGACTGACAGTGAGTGAGTGGATCAGGGTGAGGATACGGTCTGACAGTGAGTGAGTGGAACCGGGTGAGGATACGGATTGTTGAACAGTGAGTGAGTGGATCCAGGGGAGGATACGGACTCACAGTGAGTGAGTGCATCCGGGTGAGATTACGGATTGTTGAACAGTGAGTGAGTGGATCCGGGGGAGGATACGGACTGACAGTGAGTGAGTGGATTCGAGTGAGGATACGGACTGTCAGTGTGTGAGTGGATCCAGGGGAGGATACGGACTGATGAACAGTGAGTGAGTGGGTCTGGGTGAGTATACGGACTGACATCGAGTGAGTGGATCAGGGTGAGGATACGGACTGAGAGTGAGTGAGTGGATCCAGGTGAGGATACGGACTGACCGTGAGTGAGTGGATCCGGGTGAGGATACGGACTGACAGTGAGTGGGTGGATGCGGGTGAGTATACGGAGTGACAGTGAGTGGGTGTATCCAGGTGAGGATACGGATTGACGAACACTGAGTGAGTGTATCCGGGGGAGGATACGGACTGACAGTGTGTGAGTGGATCCGGGGGAGGATACGGACTGACAGTGACTGAGTGGATCCGGGTGAGGAAACGGACAGACAGTGAGTGAGTCGATCAGGGTGAGGCTACGGACTGACAGTGAGTGATTGGGTCCGGGGGAGTAAATGGACTGACAGTGAGTGAGTGGATCAGGGTGAGGATACGGACAGACAGTGAGTGAGTGGATCCGGGGGAGGATACGGACTGACAGTGAGTGGGTGGATCCGGGTGAGGATATGGACTGACAGTGAGTGAGTGCATCCGGGTGAGGTTACGGATTGTTGAACAGTGAGTGAGTGGATCCGGGTGAGGATACGGACTCACAGTGAGTGAGAGGAACCCGCTGAGGATACGGACTGACGAACAATGTGTGAGTGGATCCGGGGGAGGATACGGACTGGCGAACAGTGATTGTGTGGATCTGGGTGAGGATACGGACTGGAGAACAGTGAGTGAGTGGATCCGGGTGAGGATACGAACTGGCGAACAGTGAGTGAGTGGATCCGGGTGAGGATACGGACTGCCAGTGAGTGAGTGGATCCGGGTGAGGATACGGACTGACGAACAATGTGTGAGTGGATCCGGGGGAGGATACGGACTGGCGAACAGTGAGTGAGTGGATCCGGGTGAGGATACGGACTGGCGAACAGTGAGTGAGTGGATCCGGGTGAGGATACGGACTGCCAGTGAGTGAGTGGATCCCGCTGAGGATACGGACCGACGAACAATGAGTGAGTGGATCCGGGGGAGGATACGGACTCACAGTTAGTGAGTGGATACGGGGGAGGGTACGGACTGACAGTTAGTGAGTGGATCTGTGTGAGGATACGGACTGACGGTTAGTGAGTGGAACAGGGTGTGGATACGGACTGACAGTGAGTGAGTGGATCTTGGGTGAGGAAACGGACTGACGAACAGTGAGTGAGTGGATCCGGGTGAGGATACGGACTGACAGTGAGTGAGTGGATCCAGGTGAGGACACGGACTGGCAGTGAGTGAGTGGATCCGGGTGCGGATACGGACTGACAGTGAGTGAGTGGATCCAAGTGAGGACACGGACTGGCAGTGAGTGAGTGGATCCGGGTGCGGATACGGACTGACAGTGAGTGAGTGGGTCCGGGGGAGGATACGGACTGACAGTGAGTGAGTGGGTCCGGGTGAGGATACGGACTGTCAGTGAGTGAGTGGATCAGGGAGAGTATACGGACTGAAAGTGAGTGAGTGGGTCCGGGTGAGGATACGGACTGACAGTGAGTGAGTGGGTCCGGGGGAGGAAACGGACTGTCAGTGAGTGGGTGGATCTTGGGTGAGGAAACGGACTGACGAACAGTGAGTGAGTGGGTCCGGGTGAGGATATGGACTGACAGTGAGTGAGTGGGTCCGGGTGAGGATACGGACTGAGAGTGAGTGAGTGGATCTTGGGTGAGGAAACGGACTGACGAACAGTGAGTGAGTGGGTCCGGGTGAGGATACGGACTGACAGTGAGTGAGTTGGTCCGGGGGAGGAAACGGACTGAGAGTGAGTGAGTGGATCTTGGGTGAGGAAACGGACTGACGAACAGTGAGTGAGTGGATCCGGGTGAGGATACGGACTGACAGTGAGTGAGTGGATCCGGGTGAGGATACGGACTGACAGTGAGTGAGTGGGTCCGGGTGGGGATACGGACTGACAGTGAGTGAGTGGGTCCGGGGGAGGAAACGGACTGACAGTGAGTGAGTGGGTCCGGGGGAGGAAACGGACTGACAGTGAGTGAGTGGATCAGGGTGAGGATACGGACTGACAGTGAATGATTGGGTCCGGGGGAGGAAACGGACTGACAGTGAGTGAGTGGATCAGGGTGAGGATACGGACTGACAGTGAGTGATTGGGTCCGGGGGAGGATACGGACTGACAGTGAGTGAGTGGATCAGGGTGAGGATACGGACTGACAGTGAGTGATTGGGTCCGGGGGAGGAAACGGACTGACAGTGAGTGAGTGGGTCCGGGTGAGGATACGGACTGACAGTGAGTGAGTGGGTCCGGGTGAGGATATGGACTGACGAACAGTGAGTGAGTGGATCCGGGGGAGGATACGGACTGACAGTGAGTGAGGTGGTCCGGGTGAGGATACGGACTGACAGTGAGTGGTTGGATCTGGGTGAGGATACGGACTGACAGTGAGTGAGTGGAACCGGGTGAGGATACGGATTGTTGAACAGTGAGTGAGTGGATCCAGGGGAGGGTACGGACTCACAGTGAGTGAGTGCATCCGGGTGAGGTTACGGATAGTTGAACAGTGAGTGAGTGAGTGGATCCGGGGGAGGATACGGACTGACAGTGAGTGAGTGGATTCGGGTGAGGATACGGACTGTCAGTGAGTGAGTGGATCCAGGGGAGGATACGGACTGATGAACAGTGAGTGAGTGGGTCTGGGTGAGTATACGGACTGACATCGAGTGAGTAGATCAGGGTGAGGATACGGACTGAGAGTGAGTGAGTGGATCCAGGTGAGGATACGGACTGACAGTGAGTGAGTGGATCCGGGTGAGGATACGGACTGACAGTGAGTGGGTGGATGCGGGTGAGGATATGGACTGACAGTGAGTGGGTGTATCCAGGTGACGATACGGATTGACAAACACTGAGTGAGTGTATCCAGGTGAGGAAACGGACTGACAGTGACTGAGTGGATCCGGGTGAGGAAACGGACTGACAGTGAGTGATTGGGTCCGGGGGAGGATACGAACTGACAGTGAGTGAGTGGATCAGGGTGAGGATACGGACTGACGAACAGTGAGTGAGTGGATCCACGTGAGGACACGGACTGGCAGTGAGTGAGTGGATCCGGGTGCGGATACGGACTGACATTGAGTGAGTGGGTCCGGGGGAGGATACGGACTGACAGTGAGTGAGTGGGTCCGGGGGAGGAAACGGACTGACAGTGAGTGAGTGGGTCCGGGGGAGGAAACGGACTGACAGTGAGTGAGTGGATCAGGCTGAGGATACGGACTGACAGTGAGTGATTGGGTCCGGGGGAGGAAACGGACTGACAGTGAGTGAGTGGATCAGGGTGAGGATACGGTCTGACAGTGAGTGAGTGGAACCGGGTGAGGATACGGATTGTTGAACAGTGAGTGAGTGGATCCAGGGGAGGATACGGACCCACAGTGAGTGAGTGCATCCGGGTGAGATTACGGATTGTTGAACAGTGAGTGAGTGGATCCGGGGGAGGATACGTACTGACAGTGAGTGAGTGGATTCGAGTGAGGATACGGACTGTCAGTGTGTGAGTGGATCCAGGGGAGGATACGGACTGATGAACAGTGAGTGAGTGGGTCTGGGTGAGTATACGGACTGACATCGAGTGAGTGGATCAGGGTGAGGATACGGACTGAGAGTGAGTGAGTGGATCCAGGTGAGGATACGGACTGACCGTGAGTGAGTGGATCCGGGTGAGGATACGGACTGACAGTGAGTGGGTGGATGCGGGTGAGGATACGGAGTGACAGTGAGTGGGTGTATCCAGGTGAGGATACGGATTGACGAACACTGAGTGAGTGTATCCGGGGGAGGATACGGACTGACAGTGTGTGAGTGGATCCGGGGGAGGATACGGACTGACAGTGACTGAGTGTATCCGGGTGAGGAAACGGATTGACAGTGAGTGAGTCGATATGGGTGAGGATACGGACTGACAGTGAGTGATTGGGTCCGGGGGAGTAAATGGACTGACAGTGAGTGAGTGGATCAGGGTGAGGATACGGACTGACAGTGAGTGATTGGGTCCGGGGGAGGATACGGACTGACAGTGAGTGAGTGGATCAGGGTGAGGATACGGACTGACAGTGAGTGAATGGGTCCGGGGGAGGAAACGGACTGACAGTGAGTGAATGGGTCCGGGTGAGGATACGGACTGACAGTGAGTGAGTGGACCCGGGGGAGGATACGGACTGAGAGTGAGTGAGTGGATCTGGGGGAGTATACGGACTGAGAGTGAGTGAGTGGATCCAGGTGAGGACACGGACTGACAGTGAGTGAGTGGATCCGGGTGCGGATACGGACTGACAGTGAGTGAGTGGGTCCGGGGGAGGATACGGACTGACAGTGAGTGAGTGGGTCCGGGTGAGGATACGGACTGACAGTGAGTGAGTGGATCAGGGAGAGGATACGGACTGACAGTGAGTGAGTGGGTCCGGGTGAGGATACGGACTGACAGTGAGTGAGTGCGTCCGGGTGAGGATACGGACTGAGAGTGAGTGAGTGGAACTTGGGTGAGGAAACGGACTGAAGAACAGTGAGTGAGTGGGTCCGGGTGAGGATACGGACTGACAGTGAGTGAGTGGGTCCGGGGGAGGAAACGGACTGACAGTGAGTGAGTGGATCCGGGTGAGGATACGGACTGACAGTGAGTGAGTGGGTCCGGGTGGGGATACGGACTGACAGTGAGTGAGTGGGTCCGGGGGAGGAAACGGACTGACAGTGAGTGAGTGGGTCCGGGGGAGGAAACGGACTGACAGTGAGTGAGTGGATCAGGCTGAGGATACGGACTGACAGTGAGTGATTGGGTCCTGGGGAGGAAACGGACTGACAGTGAGTGAGTGGATCAGGGTGAGGATACGGTCTGACAGTGAGTGAGTGGAACCGGGTGAGGATACGGATTGTTGAACAGTGAGTGAGTGGATCCAGGGGAGGATACGGACTCACAGTGAGTGAGTGCATCCGGGTGAGATTACGGATTGTTGAACAGTGAGTGAGTGGATCCGGGGGAGGATACGGACTGACAGTGAGTGAGTGGATTCGAGTGAGGATACGGACTGTCAGTGTGTGAGTGGATCCAGGGGAGGATACGGACTGATGAACAGTGAGTGAGTGGGTCTGGGTGAGTATACGGACTGACATCGAGTGAGTGGATCAGGGTGAGGATACGGACTGAGAGTGAGTGAGTGGATCCAGGTGAGGATACGGACTGACCGTGAGTGAGTGGATCCGGGTGAGGATACGGACTGACAGTGAGTGGGTGGATGCGGGTGAGTATACGGAGTGACAGTGAGTGGGTGTATCCAGGTGAGGATACGGATTGACGAACACTGAGTGAGTGTATCCGGGGGAGGATACGGACTGACAGTGTGTGAGTGGATCCGGGGGAGGATACGGACTGACAGTGACTGAGTGGATCCGGGTGAGGAAACGGACAGACAGTGAGTGAGTCGATCAGGGTGAGGCTACGGACTGACAGTGAGTGATTGGGTCCGGGGGAGTAAATGGACTGACAGTGAGTGAGTGGATCAGGGTGAGGATACGGACAGACAGTGAGTGAGTGGATCCGGGGGAGGATACGGACTGACAGTGAGTGGGTGGATCCGGGTGAGGATATGGACTGACAGTGAGTGAGTGCATCCGGGTGAGGTTACGGATTGTTGAACAGTGAGTGAGTGGATCCGGGTGAGGATACGGACTCACAGTGAGTGAGAGGAACCCGCTGAGGATACGGACTGACGAACAATGTGTGAGTGGATCCGGGGGAGGATACGGACTGGCGAACAGTGATTGTGTGGATCTGGGTGAGGATACGGACTGGAGAACAGTGAGTGAGTGGATCCGGGTGAGGATACGAACTGGCGAACAGTGAGTGAGTGGATCCGGGTGAGGATACGGACTGCCAGTGAGTGAGTGGATCCGGGTGAGGATACGGACTGACGAACAATGTGTGAGTGGATCCGGGGGAGGATACGGACTGGCGAACAGTGAGTGAGTGGATCCGGGTGAGGATACGGACTGGCGAACAGTGAGTGAGTGGATCCGGGTGAGGATACGGACTGCCAGTGAGTGAGTGGATCCCGCTGAGGATACGGACCGACGAACAATGAGTGAGTGGATCCGGGGGAGGATACGGACTCACAGTTAGTGAGTGGATACGGGGGAGGGTACGGACTGACAGTTAGTGAGTGGATCTGTGTGAGGATACGGACTGACGGTTAGTGAGTGGAACAGGGTGTGGATACGGACTGACAGTGAGTGAGTGGATCTTGGGTGAGGAAACGGACTGACGAACAGTGAGTGAGTGGATCCGGGTGAGGATACGGACTGACAGTGAGTGAGTGGATCCAGGTGAGGACACGGACTGGCAGTGAGTGAGTGGATCCGGGTGCGGATACGGACTGACAGTGAGTGAGTGGATCCAAGTGAGGACACGGACTGGCAGTGAGTGAGTGGATCCGGGTGCGGATACGGACTGACAGTGAGTGAGTGGGTCCGGGGGAGGATACGGACTGACAGTGAGTGAGTGGGTCCGGGTGAGGATACGGACTGTCAGTGAGTGAGTGGATCAGGGAGAGTATACGGACTGAAAGTGAGTGAGTGGGTCCGGGTGAGGATACGGACTGACAGTGAGTGAGTGGGTCCGGGGGAGGAAACGGACTGTCAGTGAGTGGGTGGATCTTGGGTGAGGAAACGGACTGACGAACAGTGAGTGAGTGGGTCCGGGTGAGGATATGGACTGACAGTGAGTGAGTGGGTCCGGGTGAGGATACGGACTGAGAGTGAGTGAGTGGATCTTGGGTGAGGAAACGGACTGACGAACAGTGAGTGAGTGGGTCCGGGTGAGGATACGGACTGACAGTGAGTGAGTTGGTCCGGGGGAGGAAACGGACTGACAGTGAGTGAGTGGATCCGGGTGAGGATACGGACTGACAGTGAGTGAGTGGGTCCGGGTGGGGATACGGACTGACAGTGAGTGAGTGGGTCCGGGGGAGGAAACGGACTGACAGTGAGTGAGTGGGTCCGGGGGAGGAAACGGACTGACAGTGAGTGAGTGGATCAGGGTGAGGATACGGACTGACAGTGAATGATTGGGTCCGGGGGAGGAAACGGACTGACAGTGAGTGAGTGGATCAGGGTGAGGATACGGACTGACAGTGAGTGATTGGGTCCGGGGGAGGATACGGACTGACAGTGAGTGAGTGGATCAGGGTGAGGATACGGACTGACAGTGAGTGATTGGGTCCGGGGGAGGAAACGGACTGACAGTGAGTGAGTGGGTCCGGGTGAGGATACGGACTGACAGTGAGTGAGTGGGTCCGGGTGAGGATATGGACTGACGAACAGTGAGTGAGTGGATCCGGGGGAGGATACGGACTGACAGTGAGTGAGGTGGTCCGGGTGAGGATACGGACTGACAGTGAGTGGTTGGATCTGGGTGAGGATACGGACTGACAGTGTGTGAGTGGAACCGGGTGAGGATACGGATTGTTGAACAGTGAGTGAGTGGATCCAGGGGAGGGTACGGACTCACAGTGAGTGAGTGCATCCGGGTGAGGTTACGGATAGTTGAACAGTGAGTGAGTGAGTGGATCCGGGGGAGGATACGGACTGACAGTGAGTGAGTGGATTCGGGTGAGGATACGGACTGTCAGTGAGTGAGTGGATCCGGGGAGGATACGGACTGATGAACAGTGAGTGAGTGGGTCTGGGTGAGTATACGGACTGACATCGAGTGAGTAGATCAGGGTGAGGATACGGACTGAGAGTGAGTGAGTGGATCCAGGTGAGGATACGGACTGACAGTGAGTGAGTGGATCCGGGTGAGGATACGGACTGACAGTGAGTGGGTGGATGCGGGTGAGGATATGGACTGACAGTGAGTGGGTGTATCCAGGTGACGATACGGATTGACAAACACTGAGTGAGTGTATCCAGGTGAGGATACGGACTGACAGTGACTGAGTGGATCCGGGTGAGGAAACGGACTGACAGTGAGTGATTGGGTCCGGGGGAGGATACGGACTGACAGTGAGTGAGTGGATCAGGGTGAGGATACGGACTGACGAACAGTGAGTGAGTGGATCCAAGTGAGGACACGGACTGGCAGTGAGTGAGTGGATCCGGGTGCGGATACGGACTGACATTGAGTGAGTGGGTCCGGGGGAGGATACGGACTGACAGTGAGTGAGTGGGTCCGGGGGAGGAAACGGACTGACAGTGAGTGAGTGGGTCCGGGGGAGGAAACGGACTGACAGTGAGTGAGTGGATCAGGCTGAGGATACGGACTGACAGTGAGTGATTGGGTCCGGGGGAGGAAACGGACTGACAGTGAGTGAGTGGATCAGGGTGAGGATACGGACTGAGAGTGAGTGAGTGGATCCAGGTGAGGATACGGACTGACCGTGAGTGAGTGGATCCGGGTGAGGATACGGACTGACAGTGAGTGGGTGGATGCGGGTGAGGATACGGAGTGACAGTGAGTGGGTGTATCCAGGTGAGGATACGGATTGACGAACACTGAGTGAGTGTATCCGGGGGAGGATACGGACTGACAGTGTGTGAGTGGATCCGGGGGAGGATACGGACTCACAGTGAGTGAGTGGATCCGGGTGAGGATACGGACTGACAGTGAGTGAGTGGATCCGGGGGAGGATACGGACTGACAGAGAGTGAGTGGATCCGGGTGAGGATACGGACTGACAGTGAGTGAGTGGATCCGGTTGAGGATACGGACAGACAGTGAGAGAGTGGAGCCGGGGGAGGATACGGATTGACAGTGAGTGAGTGGGTCCGGGGGAGGATACGGACTGACAGTGTGTGAGTGTGTCCGGGTGAGGATAGGGACTGATGAACAGTGAGTGAGTGGATCTGGGGGAGGATACGGACTGACAGTGAGTGAGTGGGTCCGGGTGAGGATACGCACTGACAGTGAGTGGTTGGATCCGGGTGAGGATAC
The DNA here is from genome assembly GCF_048418815.1 of Hemitrygon akajei. Lineage (NCBI taxonomy): Eukaryota > Metazoa > Chordata > Chondrichthyes > Myliobatiformes > Dasyatidae > Hemitrygon > Hemitrygon akajei. The sequence continues at coordinate 96,915,293 of NC_133126.1, forward strand.
GGACTGGCAGTGAGTGAGAGGAACCGGGTGAGGATACGGATTGTTGAACAGTGAGTGAGTGGATCCAGGGGAGGATACGGACTCACAGTGAGTGAGTGCATCCGGGTGAGGTTACGGATTGCTGAGCAGTGAGTGAGTGGATCCGGGGGAGGATACGGACTGACAGTGAGTGAGTGGATTCGGGTGAGGATACGGACTGTCAGTGAGTGAGTGGATCCAGGGGAGGATACGGACTGATGAACAGTGAGTGAGTGGGTCTGGGTGAGTATACGGACTGACATCGAGTGAGTGGATCAGGGTGAGGATACGGACTGAGTGTGAGTGAGTGGATCCAGGTGAGGATACGGACTGACAGTAAGTGGGTGGATGCGGGTGAGGATACGGACTGACAGTGAGTGGGTGGATCCAGGTGAGGATACGGATTGACGAACACTGAGTGAGTGTATCCGGGGGAGGATACGGACTGACAGTGAGTGGGTGGATCCGGGTGAGGATACGGACTGACAGTGAGTGAGTGCATCCGGGTGAGGTTACGGATTGTTGTACAGTGAGTGAGTGGATCCGGGTGAGGATACGGACTCACAGTGAGTGAGTGGATCCGGGTGAGGATACGGACTGCCAGTGAGTGAGTGGATCCCGCTGAGGAAACGGACTGGAGAACAGTGAGTGAGTGTATCCGGGTGAGGATACGAACTGGCGAACAGTGAGTGAGTGGATCCGGGTGAGGATACGGACTGGCGAACAGTGAGTGAGTGGATCCGGGTGAGGATACGGACTGGCGAACAGTGAGTGAGTGGATCCGGGTGAGGATACGTACTGGCGAACAGTGAGTGAGTGGGTCCGGGTGAGGATACGGACTGGCGAACAGTGAGTGAGTGGATCCGCATGAGGATACGGACTGGCGAACAGTGAGTGAGTGGATCCGGGTGAGGATACGGACTGCCAGTGAGTGAGTGGATCCCGCTGAGGATACGGACCGACGAACAATGAGTGAGTGGATCCGGGGGAGGAAACGGACTGGCGAACAGTGAGTGTGTGGATCCGGGTGAGGATACGGACTGGCGAACAGTGAGTGAGTGGATCCGGGTGAGGATACGGACTGGCGAACAGTGAGTGAGTGGATCCCGCTGAGGATACGGATCGACGAACAATGAGTGAGTGGATCCGGGGGAGGAAACGGACTGGCGAACAGTGAGTGTGTGGATCCGGGTGAGGATACGGACTGGCGAACAGTGAGTGAGTGGATCCGGGTGAGGATACGGACTGGCGAACAGTGAGTGAGTGGATCCGGGTGAGGATACGGACTGGCGAACAGTGAGTGAGTGGATCCGGGTGAGGATACGGACTGGCGAACAGTGAGTGAGTGGATCCGGTTGACGATACGGACTGCCAGTGAGTGAGTGGATCCCGCTGAGGATACGGACCGACGAACAATGAGTGAGTGGATCCGGGGGAGGATACGGACTCACAGTTAGTGAGTGGATCCGGGGGAGGATACGGACTGACAGTTAGTGAGTGGATCTGGGTGAGGATACGGACTGACGGTTAGTGAGTGGAACAGGGTGTGGATACGGACTGACAGTGAGTGAGTGGATCCAGGTGAGGACACGGACTGGCAGTGAGTGAGTGGATCCGGGTGCGGAGACGGACTGACAGTGAGTGAGTGGATCCAGGTGAGGACACGGACTGACAGTGAGTGAGTAGATCCGGGCGCGGATACGGACTGACAGTGAGTGAGTTGGTCCGGGGGAGGATACGGACTGACAGTGAGTGAGTGGGTCCGGGTGAGGATACGGACTGACAGTGAGTGAGTGGATCAGGGAGAGGATACGGACTGACAGTGAGTGAGTGGGTCCGGGTGAGGATACGGACTGACAGTGAGTGAGTGCGTCCGGGTGAGGATACGGACTGAGAGTGAGTGAGTGGAACTTGGGTGAGGAAACGGACTGAAGAACAGTGAGTGAGTGGGTCCGGGTGAGGATACGGACTGACAGTGAGTGAGTGGGTCCGGGGGAGGAAACGGACTGACAGTGAGTGAGTGGATCCGGGTGAGGATACGGACTGACAGTGAGTGAGTGGGTCCGGGTGGGGATACGGACTGACAGTGAGTGAGTGGGTCCGGGGGAGGAAACGGACTGACAGTGAGTGAGTGGGTCCGGGGGAGGAAACGGACTGACAGTGAGTGAGTGGATCAGGCTGAGGATACGGACTGACAGTGAGTGATTGGGTCCGGGGGAGGAAACGGACTGACAGTGAGTGAGTGGATCAGGGTGAGGATACGGTCTGACAGTGAGTGAGTGGAACCGGGTGAGGATACGGATTGTTGAACAGTGAGTGAGTGGATCCAGGGGAGGATACGGACTCACAGTGAGTGAGTGCATCCGGGTGAGATTACGGATTGTTGAACAGTGAGTGAGTGGATCCGGGGGAGGATACGGACTGACAGTGAGTGAGTGGATTCGAGTGAGGATACGGACTGTCAGTGTGTGAGTGGATCCAGGGGAGGATACGGACTGATGAACAGTGAGTGAGTGGGTCTGGGTGAGTATACGGACTGACATCGAGTGAGTGGATCAGGGTGAGGATACGGACTGAGAGTGAGTGAGTGGATCCAGGTGAGGATACGGACTGACCGTGAGTGAGTGGATCCGGGTGAGGATACGGACTGACAGTGAGTGGGTGGATGCGGGTGAGGATACGGAGTGACAGTGAGTGGGTGTATCCAGGTGAGGATACGGATTGACGAACACTGAGTGAGTGTATCCGGGGGAGGATACGGACTGACAGTGTGTGAGTGGATCCGGGGGAGGATACGGACTGACAGTGACTGAGTGGATCCGGGTGAGGAAACGGACTGACAGTGAGTGAGTCGATCAGGGTGAGGATACGGACTGACAGTGAGTGATTGGGTCCGGGGGAGGAAACGGACTGACAGTGAGTGAGTGTATCCGGGTGAGGATACGAACTGGCGAACAGTGAGTGAGTGGATCCGGGTGAGGATACGGACTGGCGAACAGTGAGTGAGTGGATCCGGGTGAGGATACGGACTGGCGAACAGTGAGTGAGTGGATCCGGGTGAGGATACGTACTGGCGAACAGTGAGTGAGTGGGTCCGGGTGAGGATACGGACTGGCGAACAGTGAGTGAGTGGATCCGCATGAGGATACGGACTGGCGAACAGTGAGTGAGTGGATCCGGGTGAGGATACGGACTGCCAGTGAGTGAGTGGATCCCGCTGAGGATACGGACCGACGAACAATGAGTGAGTGGATCCGGGGGAGGAAACGGACTGGCGAACAGTGAGTGTGTGGATCCGGGTGAGGATACGGACTGGCGAACAGTGAGTGAGTGGATCCGGGTGAGGATACGGACTGGCGAACAGTGAGTGAGTGGATCCCGCTGAGGATACGGATCGACGAACAATGAGTGAGTGGATCCGGGGGAGGAAACGGACTGGCGAACAGTGAGTGTGTGGATCCGGGTGAGGATACGGACTGGCGAACAGTGAGTGAGTGGATCCGGGTGAGGATACGGACTGGCGAACAGTGAGTGAGTGGATCCGGGTGAGGATACGGACTGGCGAACAGTGAGTGAGTGGATCCGGGTGAGGATACGGACTGGCGAACAGTGAGTGAGTGGATCCGGTTGAGGATACGGACTGCCAGTGAGTGAGTGGATCCCGCTGAGGATACGGACCAACGAACAATGAGTGAGTGGATCCGGGGGAGGATACGGACTCACAGTTAGTGAGTGGATCCGGGGGAGGATACGGACTGACAGTTAGTGAGTGGATCTGGGTGAGGATACGGACTGACGGTTAGTGAGTGGAACAGGGTGTGGATACGGACTGACAGTGAGTGAGTGGATCCAGGTGAGGACACGGACTGGCAGTGAGTGAGTGGATCCGGGTGCGGAGACGGACTGACAGTGAGTGAGTGGAACCGGGTGAGGATACGGATTGTTGAACAGTGAGTGAGTGGATCCAGGGGAGGATACGGACTCACAGTGAGTGAGTGCATCCGGGTGAGATTACGGATTGTTGAACAGTGAGTGAGTGGATCCGGGGGAGGATACGGACTGACAGTGAGTGAGTGGATTCGAGTGAGGATACGGACTGTCAGTGTGTGAGTGGATCCAGGGGAGGATACGGACTGATGAACAGTGAGTGAGTGGGTCTGGGTGAGTATACGGACTGACATCGAGTGAGTTGATCAGGGTGAGGATACGGACTGAGAGTGAGTGAGTGGATCCAGGTGAGGATACGGACTGACCGTGAGTGAGTGGATCCGGGTGAGGATACGGACTGACAGTGAGTGGGTGGATGCGGGTGAGGATACGGAGTGACAGTGAGTGGGTGTATCCAGGTGAGGATACGGATTGACGAACACTGAGTGAGTGTATCCGGGGGAGGATACGGACTGACAGTGTGTGAGTGGATCCGGGGGAGGATACGGACTGACAGTGACTGAGTGGATCCGGGTGAGGAAACGGACTGACAGTGAGTGAGTCGATCAGGGTGAGGATACGGACTGACAGTGAGTGATTGGGTCCGGGGGAGGAAACGGACTGACAGTGAGTGAGTGTATCCGGGTGAGGATACGAACTGGCGAACAGTGAGTGAGTGGATCCGGGTGAGGATACGGACTGGCAAACAGTGAGTGAGTGGATCCGGGTGAGGATACGGACTGGCGAACAGTGAGTGAGTGGATCCGGGTGAGGATACGTACTGGCGAACAGTGAGTGAGTGGGTCCGGGTGAGGATACGGACTGGCGAACAGTGAGTGAGTGGATCCGCATGAGGATACGGACTGGCGAACAGTGAGTGAGTGGATCCGGGTGAGGATACGGACTGCCAGTGAGTGAGTGGATCCCGCTGAGGATACGGACCGACGAACAATGAGTGAGTGGATCCGGGGGAGGAAACGGACTGGCGAACAGTGAGTGTGTGGATCCGGGTGAGGATACGGACTGGCGAACAGTGAGTGAGTGGATCCGGGTGAGGATACGGACTGGCGAACAGTGAGTGAGTGGATCCCGCTGAGGATACGGATCGACGAACAATGAGTGAGTGGATCCGGGGGAGGAAACGGACTGGCGAACAGTGAGTGTGTGGATCCGGGTGAGGATACGGACTGGCGAACAGTGAGTGAGTGGATCCGGGTGAGGATACGGACTGGCGAACAGTGAGTGAGTGGATCCGGGTGAGGATACGGACTGGCGAACAGTGAGTGAGTGGATCCGGGTGAGGATACGGACTGGCGAACAGTGAGTGAGTGGATCCGGTTGAGGATACGGACTGCCAGTGAGTGAGTGGATCCCGCTGAGGATACGGACCGACGAACAATGAGTGAGTGGATCCGGGGGAGGATACGGACTCACAGTTAGTGAGTGGATCCGGGGGAGGATACGGACTGACAGTTAGTGAGTGGATCTGGGTGAGGATACGGACTGACGGTTAGTGAGTGGAACAGGGTGTGGATACGGACTGACAGTGAGTGAGTGGATCCAGGTGAGGACACGGACTGGCAGTGAGTGAGTGGATCCGGGTGCGGAGACGGACTGACAGTGAGTGAGTGGATCCAGGTGAGGACACGGACTGACAGTGAGTGAGTGGATCCGGGCGCGGATACGGACTGACAGTGAGTGAGTTGGTCCGGGGGAGGATACGGACTGACAGTGAGTGAGTGGGTCCGGGTGAGGATACGGACTGACTGTGAGTGAGTGGATCAGGGAGAGGATACGGACTGACAGTGAGTGAGTGGGTCCGGGTGAGGATACGGACTGACAGTGAGTGAGTGCGTCCGGGTGAGGATACGGACTGAGAGTGAGTGAGTGGAACTTGGGTGAGGAAACGGACTGAAGAACAGTGAGTGAGTGGGTCCGGGTGAGGATACGGACTGACAGTGAGTGAGTGGGTCCGGGGGAGGAAACGGACTGACAGTGAGTGAGTGGATCCGAGTGAGGATACGGACTGACAGTGAGTGAGTGGGTCCGGGTGGGGATACGGACTGACAGTGAGTGAGTGGGTCCGGGGGAGGAAACGGACTGACAGTGAGTGAGTGGGTCCGGGGGAGGAAACGGACTGACAGTGAGTGAGTGGATCAGGCTGAGGATACGGACTGACAGTGAGTGATTGGGTCCAGGGGCGGAAACGGACTGACAGTGAGTGAGTGGATCAGGGTGAGGATACGGTCTGACAGTGAGTGAGTGGAACCGGGTGAGGATACGGATTGTTGAACAGTGAGTGAGTGGATCCAGGGGAGGATACGGACTCACAGTGAGTGAGTGCATCCGGGTGAGATTACGGATTGTTGAACAGTGAGTGAGTGGATCCGGGGGAGGATACGGACTGACAGTGAGTGAGTGGATTCGAGTGAGGATACGGACTGTCAGTGTGTGAGTGGATCCAGGGGAGGATACGGACTGATGAACAGTGAGTGAGTGGGTCTGGGTGAGTATACGGACTGACATCGAGTGAGTGGATCAGGGTGAGGATACGGACTGAGAGTGAGTGAGTGGATCCAGGTGAGGATACGGACTGACCGTGAGTGAGTGGATCCGGGTGAGGATACGGACTGACAGTGAGTGGGTGGATGCGGGTGAGGATACGGAGTGACAGTGAGTGGGTGTATCCAGGTGAGGATACGGATTGACGAACACTGAGTGAGTGTATCCGGGGGAGGATACGGACTGACAGTGTGTGAGTGGATCCGGGGGAGGATACGGACTGACAGTGACTGAGTGGATCCGGGTGAGGAAACGGACTGACAGTGAGTGAGTCGATCAGGGTGAGGATACGGACTGACAGTGAGTGATTGGGTCCGGGGGAGTAAATGGACTGACAGTGAGTGAGTGGATCAGGGTGAGGATACGGACTGGCGAACAGTGAGTGAGTGGGTCCGGGTGAGGATACGGACTGGCGAACAGTGAGTGAGTGGATCCGGATGAGGATACGGACTGGCGAACAGTGAGTGAGTGGATCCGGGTGAGGATACGGACTGCCAGTGAGTGAGTGGATCCCGCTGAGGATACGGACCGACGAACAATGAGTGAGTGGATCCGGGGGAGGAAACGGACTGGCGAACAGTGAGTGTGTGGATCCGGGTGAGGATACGGACTGGCGAACAGTGAGTGAGTGGATCCGGCTGAGGATACGGACTGGCGAACAGTGAGTGAGTGGATCCCGCTGAGGATACGGACCGACGAACAATGAGTGAGTGGATCCGGGGGAGGAAACGGACTGGCGAACAGTGAGTGTGTGGATCCGGGTGAGGATACGGACTGGCGAACAGTGAGTGAGTGGATCCGGGTGAGGATACGGACTGGCGAACAGTGAGTGAGTGGATCCCGCTGAGGATACGGACCGACGAACAATGAGTGAGTGGATCCGGGGGAGGAAACGGACTGGCGAACAGTGAGTGTGTGGATCCGGGTGAGGATACGGACTGGAGAACAGTGAGTGAGTGGATCCGGGTGAGGATACGAACTGGCGAACAGTGAGTGAGTGGATCCGGGTGAGGATACGGACTGGCGAACAGTGAGTGAGTGGATCCGGGTGAGGATACGGACTGGCGAACAGTGAGTGAGTGGATCCGGGTGAGGATACGGACTGGCGAACAGTGAGTGAGTGGATCCGGGTGAGGATACGGACTGGCGAACAGTGAGTGAGTGGATCCGGGTGAGGATACGGACTGCCAGTGAGTGAGTGGATCCCGCTGAGGATACGGACCGACGAACAATGAGTGAGTGGATCCGGGGGAGGATACGGACTCACAGTTAGTGAGTGGATCCGGGGGAGGATACGGACTGACAGTTAGTGAGTGGATCTGGGTGAGGATACGGACTGACGGTTAGTGAGTGGAACAGGGTGTGGATACGGACTGACAGTGAGTGAGTGGATCCAGGTGAGGACACGGACTGGCAGTGAGTGAGTGGATCCGGGTGCGGAGACGGACTGACAGTGAGTGAGTGGATCCAGGTGAGGACACGGACTGACAGTGAGTGAGTGGATCCGGGTGCGGATACGGACTGACAGTGAGTGAGTGGGTCCGGGTGGGGATACGGACTGACAGTGAGTGAGTGGGTCCGGGGGAGGAAACGGACTGACAGTGAGTGAGTGGGTCCGGGGGAGGAAACGGACTGACAGTGAGTGAGTGGATCAGGCTGAGGATACGGACTGACAGTGAGTGATTGGGTCCGGGGGAGGAAACGGACTGACAGTGAGTGAGTGGATCAGGGTGAGGATACGGTCTGAGAGTGAGTGAGTGGAACCGGGTGAGGATACGGATTGTTGAACAGTGAGTGAGTGGATCCAGGGGAGGATACGGACCCACAGTGAGTGAGTGCATCCGGGTGAGATTACGGATTGTTGAACAGTGAGTGAGTGGATCCGGGGGAGGATACGTACTGACAGTGAGTGAGTGGATTCGAGTGAGGATACGGACTGTCAGTGTGTGAGTGGATCCAGGGGAGGATACGGACTGATGAAGAGTGAGTGAGTGGGTCTGGGTGAGTATACGGACTGACATCGAGTGAGTGGATCAGGGTGAGGATACGGACTGAGAGTGAGTGAGTGGATCCAGGTGAGGATACGGACTGACCGTGAGTGAGTGGATCCGGGTGAGGATACGGACTGACAGTGAGTGGGTGGATGCGGGTGAGGATACGGAGTGACAGTGAGTGGGTGTATCCAGGTGAGGATACGGATTGACGAACACTGAGTGAGTGTATCCGGGGGAGGATACGGACTGACAGTGTGTGAGTGGATCCGGGGGAGGATACGGACTGACAGTGACTGAGTGGATCCGGGTGAGGAAACGGACTGACAGTGAGTGAGTCGATATGGGTGAGGATACGGACTGACAGTGAGTGATTGGGTCCGGGGGAGTAAATGGACTGACAGTGAGTGAGTGGATCAGGGTGAGGATACGGACTGACAGTGAGTGATTGGGTCCGGGGGAGGATACGGACTGACAGTGAGTGAGTGGATCAGGGTGAGGATACGGACTGACAGTGAGTGATTGGGTCCGGGGGAGGAAACGGACTGACAGTGAGTGAATGGGTCCGGGTGAGGATACGGACTGACAGTGAGTGAGTGGACCCGGGGGAGGATACGGACTGAGAGTGAGTGAGTGGATCTGGGGGAGTATACGGACTGAGAGTGAGTGAGTGGATCCAGGTGAGGATACGGACAGACAGTGAGTGAGTGGATCCGGGGGAGGATACGGACTGACAGTGAGTGGGTGGATCCGGGTGAGGATATGGACTGACAGTGAGTGAGTGCATCCGGGTGAGGTTACGGATTGTTGAACAGTGAGTGAGTGGATCCGGGTGAGGATACGGACTCACAGTGAGTGAGAGGATCCCGCTGAGGATACGGACTGACGAACAATGTGTGAGTGGATCCGGGGGAGGATACGGACTGGCGAACAGTGATTGTGTGGATCTGGGTGAGGATACGGACTGGAGAACAGTGAGTGAGTGGATCCGGGTGAGGATACGAACTGGCGAACAGTGAGTGAGTGGATCCGGGTGAGGATACGGACTGCCAGTGAGTGAGTGGATCCGGGTGAGGATACGGACTGACGAACAATGTGTGAGTGGATCCGGGGGAGGATACGGACTGGCGAACAGTGAGTGAGTGGATCCGGGTGAGGATACGGACTGGCGAACAGTGAGTGAGTGGATCCGGGTGAGGATACGGACTGCCAGTGAGTGAGTGGATCCCGCTGAGGATACGGACCGACGAACAATGAGTGAGTGGATCCGGGGGAGGATACGGACTCACAGTTAGTGAGTGGATACGGGGGAGGGTACGGACTGACAGTTAGTGAGTGGATCTGTGTGAGGATACGGACTGACGGTTAGTGAGTGGAACAGGGTGTGGATACGGACTGACAGTGAGTGAGTGGATCTTGGGTGAGGAAACGGACTGACGAACAGTGAGTGAGTGGATCCGGGTGAGGATACGGACTGACAGTGAGTGAGTGGATCCAGGTGAGGACACGGACTGGCAGTGAGTGAGTGGATCCGGGTGCGGATACGGACTGACAGTGAGTGAGTGGATCCAAGTGAGGACACGGACTGGCAGTGAGTGAGTGGATCCGGGTGCGGATACGGACTGACAGTGAGTGAGTGGGTCCGGGGGAGGATACGGACTGACAGTGAGTGAGTGGGTCCGGGTGAGGATACGGACTGTCAGTGAGTGAGTGGATCAGGGAGAGTATACGGACTGAAAGTGAGTGAGTGGGTCCGGGTGAGGATACGGACTGACAGTGAGTGAGTGGGTCCGGGGGAGGAAACGGACTGTCAGTGAGTGGGTGGATCTTGGGTGAGGAAACGGACTGACGAACAGTGAGTGAGTGGGTCCGGGTGAGGATATGGACTGACAGTGAGTGAGTGGGTCCGGGTGAGGATACGGACTGAGAGTGAGTGAGTGGATCTTGGGTGAGGAAACGGACTGACGAACAGTGAGTGAGTGGGTCCGGGTGAGGATACGGACTGACAGTGAGTGAGTTGGTCCGGGGGAGGAAACGGACTGACAGTGAGTGAGTGGATCCGGGTGAGGATACGGACTGACAGTGAGTGAGTGGGTCCGGGTGGGGATACGGACTGACAGTGAGTGAGTGGGTCCGGGGGAGGAAACGGACTGACAGTGAGTGAGTGGGTCCGGGGGAGGAAACGGACTGACAGTGAGTGAGTGGATCAGGGTGAGGATACGGACTGACAGTGAATGATTGGGTCCGGGGGAGGAAACGGACTGACAGTGAGTGAGTGGATCAGGGTGAGGATACGGACTGACAGTGAGTGATTGGGTCCGGGGGAGGATACGGACTGACAGTGAGTGAGTGGATCAGGGTGAGGATACGGACTGACAGTGAGTGATTGGGTCCGGGGGAGGAAACGGACTGACAGTGAGTGAGTGGGTCCGGGTGAGGATACGGACTGACAGTGAGTGAGTGGGTCCGGGTGAGGATATGGACTGACGAACAGTGAGTGAGTGGATCCGGGGGAGGATACGGACTGACAGTGAGTGAGGTGGTCCGGGTGAGGATACGGACTGACAGTGAGTGGTTGGATCTGGGTGAGGATACGGACTGACAGTGAGTGAGTGGAACCGGGTGAGGATACGGATTGTTGAACAGTGAGTGAGTGGATCCAGGGGAGGGTACGGACTCACAGTGAGTGAGTGCATCCGGGTGAGGTTACGGATAGTTGAACAGTGAGTGAGTGAGTGGATCCGGGGGAGGATACGGACTGACAGTGAGTGAGTGGATTCGGGTGAGGATACGGACTGTCAGTGAGTGAGTGGATCCAGGGGAGGATACGGACTGATGAACAGTGAGTGAGTGGGTCTGGGTGAGTATACGGACTGACATCGAGTGAGTAGATCAGGGTGAGGATACGGACTGAGAGTGAGTGAGTGGATCCAGGTGAGGATACGGACTGACAGTGAGTGAGTGGATCCGGGTGAGGATACGGACTGACAGTGAGTGGGTGGATGCGGGTGAGGATATGGACTGACAGTGAGTGGGTGTATCCAGGTGACGATACGGATTGACAAACACTGAGTGAGTGTATCCAGGTGAGGATACGGACTGACAGTGACTGAGTGGATCCGGGTGAGGAAACGGACTGACAGTGAGTGATTGGGTCCGGGGGAGGATACGGACTGACAGTGAGTGAGTGGATCAGGGTGAGGATACGGACTGACGAACAGTGAGTGAGTGGATCCAAGTGAGGACACGGACTGGCAGTGAGTGAGTGGATCCGGGTGCGGATACGGACTGACATTGAGTGAGTGGGTCCGGGGGAGGATACGGACTGACAGTGAGTGAGTGGGTCCGGGGGAGGAAACGGACTGACAGTGAGTGAGTGGGTCCGGGGGAGGAAACGGACTGACAGTGAGTGAGTGGATCAGGCTGAGGATACGGACTGACAGTGAGTGATTGGGTCCGGGGGAGGAAACGGACTGACAGTGAGTGAGTGGATCAGGGTGAGGATACGGTCTGACAGTGAGTGAGTGGAACCGGGTGAGGATACGGATTGTTGAACAGTGAGTGAGTGGATCCAGGGGAGGATACGGACCCACAGTGAGTGAGTGCATCCGGGTGAGATTACGGATTGTTGAACAGTGAGTGAGTGGATCCGGGGGAGGATACGTACTGACAGTGAGTGAGTGGATTCGAGTGAGGATACGGACTGTCAGTGTGTGAGTGGATCCAGGGGAGGATACGGACTGATGAACAGTGAGTGAGTGGGTCTGGGTGAGTATACGGACTGACATCGAGTGAGTGGATCAGGGTGAGGATACGGACTGAGAGTGAGTGAGTGGATCCAGGTGAGGATACGGACTGACCGTGAGTGAGTGGATCCGGGTGAGGATACGGACTGACAGTGAGTGGGTGGATGCGGGTGAGGATACGGAGTGACAGTGAGTGGGTGTATCCAGGTGAGGATACGGATTGACGAACACTGAGTGAGTGTATCCGGGGGAGGATACGGACTGACAGTGTGTGAGTGGATCCGGGGGAGGATACGGACTGACAGTGACTGAGTGGATCCGGGTGAGGAAACGGATTGACAGTGAGTGAGTCGATATGGGTGAGGATACGGACTGACAGTGAGTGATTGGGTCCGGGGGAGTAAATGGACTGACAGTGAGTGAGTGGATCAGGGTGAGGATACGGACTGACAGTGAGTGATTGGGTCCGGGGGAGGATACGGACTGACAGTGAGTGAGTGGATCAGGGTGAGGATACGGACTGACAGTGAGTGATTGGGTCCGGGGGAGGAAACGGACTGACAGTGAGTGAATGGGTCCGGGTGAGGATACGGACTGACAGTGAGTGAGTGGACCCGGGGGAGGATATGGACTGAGAGTGAGTGAGTGGATCTGGGGGAGTATACGGACTGAGAGTGAGTGAGTGGATCCAGGTGAGGACACGGACTGACAGTGAGTGAGTGGATCCGGGTGCGGATACGGACTGACAGTGAGTGAGTGGGTCCGGGGGAGGATACGGACTGACAGTGAGTGAGTGGGTCCGGGTGAGGATACGGACTGACAGTGAGTGAGTGGATCAGGGAGAGGATACGGACTGACAGTGAGTGAGTGGGTCCGGGTGAGGATACGGACTGACAGTGAGTGAGTGCGTCCGGGTGAGGATACGGACTGAGAGTGAGTGAGTGGAACTTGGGTGAGGAAACGGACTGAAGAACAGTGAGTGAGTGGGTCCGGGTGAGGATACGGACTGACAGTGAGTGAGTGGGTCCGGGGGAGGAAACGGACTGACAGTGAGTGAGTGGATCCGGGTGAGGATACGGACTGACAGTGAGTGAGTGGGTCCGGGTGGGGATACGGACTGACAGTGAGTGAGTGGGTCCGGGGGAGGAAACGGACTGACAGTGAGTGAGTGGGTCCGGGGGAGGAAACGGACTGACAGTGAGTGAGTGGATCAGGCTGAGGATACGGACTGACAGTGAGTGATTGGGTCCGGGGGAGGAAACGGACTGACAGTGAGTGAGTGGATCAGGGTGAGGATACGGTCTGACAGTGAGTGAGTGGAACCGGGTGAGGATACGGATTGTTGAACAGTGAGTGAGTGGATCCAGGGGAGGATACGGACTCACAGTGAGTGAGTGCATCCGGGTGAGATTACGGATTGTTGAACAGTGAGTGAGTGGATCCGGGGGAGGATACGGACTGACAGTGAGTGAGTGGATTCGAGTGAGGATACGGACTGTCAGTGTGTGAGTGGATCCAGGGGAGGATACGGACTGATGAACAGTGAGTGAGTGGGTCTGGGTGAGTATACGGACTGACATCGAGTGAGTGGATCAGGGTGAGGATACGGACTGAGAGTGAGTGAGTGGATCCAGGTGAGGATACGGACTGACCGTGAGTGAGTGGATCCGGGTGAGGATACGGACTGACAGTGAGTGGGTGGATGCGGGTGAGTATACGGAGTGACAGTGAGTGGGTGTATCCAGGTGAGGATACGGATTGACGAACACTGAGTGAGTGTATCCGGGGGAGGATACGGACTGACAGTGTGTGAGTGGATCCGGGGGAGGATACGGACTGACAGTGACTGAGTGGATCCGGGTGAGGAAACGGACTGACAGTGAGTGAGTCGATCAGGGTGAGGCTACGGACTGACAGTGAGTGATTGGGTCCGGGGGAGTAAATGGACTGACAGTGAGTGAGTGGATCAGGGTGAGGATACGGACTGACAGTGAGTGATTGGGTCCGGGGGTGGATACGGACTGACAGTGAGTGAGTGTATCAGGGTGAGGATACGGACTGACAGTGAGTGATTGGGTCCGGGGGAGGAAACGGACTGACAGTGAGTGAATGGGTCCGGGTGAGGATACGGACTGACAGTGAGTGAGTGGACCCGGGGGAGGATACGGACTGACAGTGAGTGGGTGGATCCGGGGGAGGATACGGACTGACAGTGAGTGGGTGGATCCGGGTGAGGATATGGACTGACAGTGAGTGAGTGGATCCGGGTGAGGATGCGGATTGTTGAACAGTGAGTGAGTGGATCCGGGTGAGGATACGGACTCACAGTGAGTGAGTGGATCCGGGTGAGGATGCGGACTGCCAGTGAGTGAGTGGATCCCGCTGAGGATACGGACTGACGAACAATGTGTGAGTGGATCCGGGGGAGGATACGGACTGGCGAACAGTGAGTGTGTGGATCTGTGTGAGGATACGGACTGGAGAACAGTGAGTGAGTGGATCCGGGTGAGGATACGAACTGGCGAACAGTGAGTGAGTGGATCCGGGTGAGGATACGGACTGCCAGTGAGTGAGTGGATCCGGGTGAGGATACGGACTGACGAACAATGTGTGAGTGGATCCGGGGGAGGATACGGACTGGCGAACAGTGAGTGAGTGGATCCGGGTGCGGATACGGACTGACAGTGAGTGAGTGGGTCCGGGGGAGGATACGGACTGACAGTGAGTGAGTGGGTCCGGGTGAGGATACGGACTGACAGTGAGTGAGTGGATCAGGGAGAGGATACGGACTGACAGTGAGTGAGTGGGTCCGGGTGAGGATACGGACTGACAGTGAGTGAGTGCGTCCGGGTGAGGATACGGACTGAGAGTGAGTGAGTGGAACTTGGGTGAGGAAACGGACTGAAGAACAGTGAGTGAGTGGGTCCGGGTGAGGATACGGACTGACAGTGAGTGAGTGGGTCCGGGGGAGGAAACGGACTGACAGTGAGTGAGTGGATCCGGGTGAGTATACGGACTGACAGTGAGTGAGTGGGTCCGGGTGGGGATACGGACTGACAGTGAGTGAGTGGGTCCGGGGGAGGAAACGGACTGACAGTGAGTGAGTGGGTCCGGGGGAGGAAACGGACTGACAGTGAGTGAGTGGATCAGGCTGAGGATACGGACTGACAGTGAGTGATTGGGTCCGGGGGAGGAAACGGACTGACAGTGAGTGAGTGGATCAGGGTGAGGATACGGTCTGACAGTGAGTGAGTGGAACCGGGTGAGGATACGGATTGTTGAACAGTGAGTGAGTGGATCCAGGGGAGGATACGGACCCACAGTGAGTGAGTGCATCCGGGTGAGATTACGGATTGTTGAACAGTGAGTGAGTGGATCCGGGGGAGGATACGTACTGACAGTGAGTG
Source organism: Hemitrygon akajei (assembly GCF_048418815.1). Classification (NCBI taxonomy): domain Eukaryota; kingdom Metazoa; phylum Chordata; class Chondrichthyes; order Myliobatiformes; family Dasyatidae; genus Hemitrygon; species Hemitrygon akajei. The sequence continues at coordinate 96,930,944 of NC_133126.1, forward strand.
AGTGGATTCGAGTGAGGATACGGACTGTCAGTGTGTGAGTGGATCCAGGGGAGGATACGGACTGATGAACAGTGAGTGAGTGGGTCTGGGTGAGTATACGGACTGACATCGAGTGAGTGGATCAGGGTGAGGATACGGACTGAGAGTGAGTGAGTGGATCCAGGTGAGGATACGGACTGACCGTGAGTGAGTGGATCCGGGTGAGGATACGGACTGACAGTGAGTGGGTGGATGCGGGTGAGGATACGGAGTGACAGTGAGTGGGTGTATCCAGGTGAGGATACGGATTGACGAACACTGAGTGAGTGTATCCGGGGGAGGATACGGACTGACAGTGTGTGAGTGGATCCGGGGGAGGATACGGACTGACAGTGACTGAGTGGATCCGGGTGAGGAAACGGACTGACAGTGAGTGAGTCGATATGGGTGAGGATACGGACTGACAGTGAGTGATTGGGTCCGGGGGAGTAAATGGACTGACAGTGAGTGAGTGGATCAGGGTGAGGATACGGACTGACAGTGAGTGATTGGGTCCGGGGGAGGATACGGACTGACAGTGAGTGAGTGGATCAGGGTGAGGATACGGACTGACAGTGAGTGATTGGGTCCGGGGGAGGAAACGGACTGACAGTGAGTGAATGGGTCCGGGTGAGGATACGGACTGACAGTGAGTGAGTGGACCCGGGGGAGGATACGGACTGAGAGTGAGTGAGTGGATCTGGGGGAGTATACGGACTGAGAGTGAGTGAGTGGATCCAGGTGAGGATACGGACAGACAGTGAGTGAGTGGATCCGGGGGAGGATACGGACTGACAGTGAGTGGGTGGATCCGGGTGAGGATATGGACTGACAGTGAGTGAGTGCATCCGGGTGAGGTTACGGATTGTTGAACAGTGAGTGAGTGGATCCGGGTGAGGATACGGACTCACAGTGAGTGAGAGGATCCCGCTGAGGATACGGACTGACGAACAATGTGTGAGTGGATCCGGGGGAGGATACGGACTGGCGAACAGTGATTGTGTGGATCTGGGTGAGGATACGGACTGGAGAACAGTGAGTGAGTGGATCCGGGTGAGGATACGAACTGGCGAACAGTGAGTGAGTGGATCCGGGTGAGGATACGGACTGCCAGTGAGTGAGTGGATCCGGGTGAGGATACGGACTGACGAACAATGTGTGAGTGGATCCGGGGGAGGATACGGACTGGCGAACAGTGAGTGAGTGGATCCGGGTGAGGATACGGACTGGCGAACAGTGAGTGAGTGGATCCGGGTGAGGATACGGACTGCCAGTGAGTGAGTGGATCCCGCTGAGGATACGGACCGACGAACAATGAGTGAGTGGATCCGGGGGAGGATACGGACTCACAGTTAGTGAGTGGATACGGGGGAGGGTACGGACTGACAGTTAGTGAGTGGATCTGTGTGAGGATACGGACTGACGGTTAGTGAGTGGAACAGGGTGTGGATACGGACTGACAGTGAGTGAGTGGATCTTGGGTGAGGAAACGGACTGACGAACAGTGAGTGAGTGGATCCGGGTGAGGATACGGACTGACAGTGAGTGAGTGGATCCAGGTGAGGACACGGACTGGCAGTGAGTGAGTGGATCCGGGTGCGGATACGGACTGACAGTGAGTGAGTGGATCCAAGTGAGGACACGGACTGGCAGTGAGTGAGTGGATCCGGGTGCGGATACGGACTGACAGTGAGTGAGTGGGTCCGGGGGAGGATACGGACTGACAGTGAGTGAGTGGGTCCGGGTGAGGATACGGACTGTCAGTGAGTGAGTGGATCAGGGAGAGTATACGGACTGAAAGTGAGTGAGTGGGTCCGGGTGAGGATACGGACTGACAGTGAGTGAGTGGGTCCGGGGGAGGAAACGGACTGTCAGTGAGTGGGTGGATCTTGGGTGAGGAAACGGACTGACGAACAGTGAGTGAGTGGGTCCGGGTGAGGATATGGACTGACAGTGAGTGAGTGGGTCCGGGTGAGGATACGGACTGAGAGTGAGTGAGTGGATCTTGGGTGAGGAAACGGACTGACGAACAGTGAGTGAGTGGGTCCGGGTGAGGATACGGACTGACAGTGAGTGAGTTGGTCCGGGGGAGGAAACGGACTGACAGTGAGTGAGTGGATCCGGGTGAGGATACGGACTGACAGTGAGTGAGTGGGTCCGGGTGGGGATACGGACTGACAGTGAGTGAGTGGGTCCGGGGGAGGAAACGGACTGACAGTGAGTGAGTGGGTCCGGGGGAGGAAACGGACTGACAGTGAGTGAGTGGATCAGGGTGAGGATACGGACTGACAGTGAATGATTGGGTCCGGGGGAGGAAACGGACTGACAGTGAGTGAGTGGATCAGGGTGAGGATACGGACTGACAGTGAGTGATTGGGTCCGGGGGAGGATACGGACTGACAGTGAGTGAGTGGATCAGGGTGAGGATACGGACTGACAGTGAGTGATTGGGTCCGGGGGAGGAAACGGACTGACAGTGAGTGAGTGGGTCCGGGTGAGGATACGGACTGACAGTGAGTGAGTGGGTCCGGGTGAGGATATGGACTGACGAACAGTGAGTGAGTGGATCCGGGGGAGGATACGGACTGACAGTGAGTGAGGTGGTCCGGGTGAGGATACGGACTGACAGTGAGTGGTTGGATCTGGGTGAGGATACGGACTGACAGTGAGTGAGTGGAACCGGGTGAGGATACGGATTGTTGAACAGTGAGTGAGTGGATCCAGGGGAGGGTACGGACTCACAGTGAGTGAGTGCATCCGGGTGAGGTTACGGATAGTTGAACAGTGAGTGAGTGAGTGGATCCGGGGGAGGATACGGACTGACAGTGAGTGAGTGGATTCGGGTGAGGATACGGACTGTCAGTGAGTGAGTGGATCCAGGGGAGGATACGGACTGATGAACAGTGAGTGAGTGGGTCTGGGTGAGTATACGGACTGACATCGAGTGAGTAGATCAGGGTGAGGATACGGACTGAGAGTGAGTGAGTGGATCCAGGTGAGGATACGGACTGACAGTGAGTGAGTGGATCCGGGTGAGGATACGGACTGACAGTGAGTGGGTGGATGCGGGTGAGGATATGGACTGACAGTGAGTGGGTGTATCCAGGTGACGATACGGATTGACAAACACTGAGTGAGTGTATCCAGGTGAGGATACGGACTGACAGTGACTGAGTGGATCCGGGTGAGGAAACGGACTGACAGTGAGTGATTGGGTCCGGGGGAGGATACGGACTGACAGTGAGTGAGTGGATCAGGGTGAGGATACGGACTGACGAACAGTGACTGAGTGGATCCAAGTGAGGACACGGACTGGCAGTGAGTGAGTGGATCCGGGTGCGGATACGGACTGACACTGAGTGAGTGGGTCCGGGGGAGGATACGGACTGACAGTGAGTGAGTGGGTCCGGGTGAGGATACGGACTGTCAGTGAGTGAGTGGTTCAGGGAGAGGATACGGACTGAAAGTGAGTGAGTGGGTCCGGGTGAGGATACGGACTGACAGTGAGTGAGTGGGTCCGGGGGAGGAAACGGACTGACAGTGAGTGGGTGGATCTTGGGTGAGGAAACGGACTGACGAACAGTGAGTGAGTGGGTCCGGGTGAGGATATGGACTGACAGTGAGTGAGTGGGTCCGGGTGAGGATACGGACTGAGAGTGAGTGAGTGGATCTTGGGTGAGGAAACGGACTGACGAACAGTGAGTGAGTGGGTCCGGGTGAGGATACGGACTGACAGTGAGTGAGTGGGTCCGGGGGAGGAAACGGACTGACAGTGAGTGAGTGGATCTGGGTGAGGATACGGACTGACAGTGAGTGAGTGGGTCCGGGTGGGGATACGGACTGACAGTGAGTGAGTGGGTCCGCGGGAGGAAACGGACTGACAGTGAGTGAGTGGGTCCGGGGGAGGAAACGGACTGACAGTGAGTGAGTGGATCCGGGTGAGGATACGGACTGACAGTGAATGATTGGGTCCGGGGGAGGAAACGGACTGACAGTGAGTGAGTGGATCAGGGTGAGGATACGGACTGACAGTGAGTGATTGGGTCCGGGGGAGTATACGGACTGACAGTGAGTGAGTGGATCAGGGTGAGGATACGGACTGACAGTGAGTGATTGGGTCCGGGGGAGGAAACGGACTGACAGTGAGTGAATGGGTCCGGGTGAGGATACGGACTGACAGTGAGTGAGTGGGTCCGGGGGAGGATATGGACTGACAGTGAGTGAGTGGGTCCGGGTGAGGATATGGACTGACGAACAGTGAGTGAGTGGATCCGGGGGAGGATACGGACTGAGAGTGAGTGAGGTAGTCCGGGTGAGGATACGGACTGACAGTGAGTGGTTGGATCTGGGTGAGGATACGGACTGACAGTGAGTGAGTGGAACCGGGTGAGGATACGGATTGTTGAACAGTGAGTGAGTGGATCCAGGGGAGGATACGGACTCACAGTGAGTGAGTGCATCCGGGTGAGGTTACGGATAGTTGAACAGTGAGTGAGTGGATCCGGGGGAGGATACGGACTGACAGTGAGTGAGTGGATTCGGGTGAGGATACGGACTGTCAGTGAGTGAGTGGATCCAGGGGAGGATACGGACAGATGAACAGTGAGTGAGTGGGTCTGGGTGAGTATACGGACTGACATAGAGTGAGTAGATCAGGGTGAGGATACGGACTGAGAGTGAGTGAGTGGATCCAGGTGAGGATACGGACTGACAGTGACTGAGTGGATCCGGGTGAGGAAACGGACTGACAGTGAGTGAGTGGATCAGGGTGAGGATACGGACTGACAGTGAGTGATTGTGTCCGGGGGAGGATACGGACTGACAGTGAGTGAGTGGATCAGGGTGAGGATACGGACTGACAGTGAGTGATTGGGTCCGGGGGAGGAAACGGACTGACAGTGAGTGAGTGGGTCCGGGTGAGGATACGGACTGACAGTGAGTGAGTGGACCCGGGGGAGGATACGGACTGAGAGTGAGTGAGTGGATCTGGGGGAGTATACGGACTGAGCGTGAGTGAGTGGATCCAGGTGAGGATACGGACAGACAGTGAGTGAGTGGATCCGGGGGAGGATACGGACTGACAGTGAGTGGGTGGATCCGGGTGAGGATACGGACTGACAGTGAGTGAGTGCATCCGGGTGAGGTTACGGATTGTTGAACAGTGAGTGAGTGGATCCGGGTGAGGATACGGACACACAGTGAGTGAGTGGATCAGGGTGAGGATACGGACTGCCAGTGAGTGAGTGGATCCCGCTGAGGATACGGACTGACGAACAATGTGTGAGTGGATCCGGGGGAGGATACGGACTGGCGAACAGTGATGTGTGGATCCGGGTGAGGATACGGACTGGAGAACAGTGAGTGAGTGGATCCGGGTGAGGATACGAACTGGCGAACAGTGAGTGTGTGGATCCGGGTGAGGATACGGACTAGCGAACAGTGAGTGAGTGGATCCCGGTGAGTATACGGACTGGCGAACAGTGAGTGAGTGGATCCGGGTGAGGATACGGACTGCCAGTGAGTGAGTGGATCCCGCTGAGGATACGGACCGACGAACAATGAGTGAGTGGATCCGGGGGAGGATACGGACTCACAGTTAGTGAGTGGATCCGGGGCAGGGTACGGACTGACAGTTAGTGAGTGGATCCAGGTGAGGATACGGACTGGCAGTGAGTGAGTGGATCCGGGTGCGGATACGGACTGACAGTGAGTGAGTGGATCCAGGTGAGGACACGGACTGGCAGTGAGTGAGTGGATCCAGGTGCGGATACGGACTGACAGTGAGTGAGTGGGTCCGGGTGAGGATACGGACTGACAGTGAGTGAGTGGATCAGGGAGAGGATACGGACTGACAGTGAGTGAGTGGGTCCGGGTGAGGATACGGACTGACAGTGAGTGAGTGGGTACGGGTGAGGATACGGACTGACAGTGAGTGAGTGGGTCCGGGTGAGGATACAGACTGAGAGTGAGTGAGTGGATCTTGGGTGAGGAAACGGACTGACGAACAGTGAGTGAGTGGGTCCGGGTGAGGATACGGACTGACAGTGAGTGAGTGGGTCCGGGGGAGGAAACGGACTGACAGTGAGTGAGTGGATCCGGGTGAGGATACGGACTGACAGTGAGTGAGTGGGTCCGGGTGGGGATACGGACTGACAGTGAGTGAGTGGGTCCGCGGGAGGAAACGGACTGACAGTGAGTGAGTGGGTCCGGGGGAGGAAACGGACTGACAGTGAGTGAGTGGATCAGGGTGAGGATACGGACTGACAGTGAGTGATTGGGTCCGGGGGAGGAAACGGACTGACAGTGAGTAAGTGGATCAGGGTGAGGAAACGGACTGACAGAGAGTGATTGGGTCCGGGGGAGGATACGGACTGACAGTGAGTGAGTGGATCAGGGTGAGGATACGGACTGACAGTGAGTGATTGGGTCCGGGGGAGGAAACAGACTGACAGTGAGTGAGTGGGTCCGGGTGAGGATACGGACTGACAGTGAGTGAGTGGTCCCGGGGGAGGATACGGACTGAGAGTGAGTGAGTGGATCTGGGGGAGTATACGGACTGAGAGTGAGTGAGTGGATCCAGGTGAGGATACGGACAGACAGTGAGTGAGTGGATCCGGGTGAGGATAAGACTGACGAACAGTGAGTGAGTGGGTCCGGGTGAGGATATGGACTGACAGTGAGTGAGTGGATCCGGGTGAGGATAAGACTGACGAACAGTGAGTGAGTGGATCCGGGTGAGGATACGGACTGACAGTGAGTGAGTGGATCAGGGTGAGGATACGGACTGACAGTGAGTGATTGGGTCCGGGGGAGGAAACAGACTGACAGTGAGTGAGTGGGTCCGGGTGAGGATACGGACTGACAGTGAGTGAGTGGTCCCGGGGGAGGATACGGACTGAGAGTGAGTGAGTGGATCTGGGGGAGTATACGGACTGAGAGTGAGTGAGTGGATCCGGGTGATGATAAGACTGACGAACAGTGAGTGAGTGGATCCGGGTGAGGATACGGACTGACAGTGAGTGAGTGGATCAGGGTGACGATACGGACTGACAGTGAGTGAGTGGATCCGGTTGAGGATAAGACTGACGAACAGTGAGAGAGTGGAGCCGGGGGAGGATACGGACTGACAGTGAGTGAGTGGGTCCGGGGGAGGATACGGACTGACAGTGAGTGAGTGGGTCCGGGTGAGGATATGGACTGACGAACAGTGAGTGAGTGGATCCGGGGGAGGATACGGACTGACAGTGAGTGAGTGGCTCCGGGTGAGGATACGGACTGACAGTGAGTGGTTGGATCCGGGTGAGGATACGGACTGACAGTGAGTGAGTGGAACTGGGTGAGGTTACGGATTTTTGAACAGTGAGTGAGTGGATCCGGGGGAGGATATGGACTGACAGTGAGTGAGTGGATTCGGGTGAGGATACGGACTGTCAGTGAGTGAGTGGATCCAGGGGAGGATACGGACTGATGAACAGTGAGTGAGTGGGTCTGGGTGAGTATACGTACTGACATCGAGTGAGTGGATCAGGGTGAGGATACGGACTGAGAGTGAGTGAGTGGATCCAGGTGAGGATACGGACTGACAGTGAGTGAGTGGATCAGGGTGAGGATACGGACTGACAGTGAGTGAGTGGATCCAGGTGAGGATACGGACTGACAGTGAGAGAGTGGATCCGGGGGAGGATACGGACTGACAGTGAGTGGTTGGATCCGGGTGAGGATACGGACTGACAGTGAGTGAGTGGATCCGGGTGAGGATACGGACTGGCGAACAGTGAGTGAGTGGATCCGGGTGAGGATACGGACTGCCAGTGAGTGAGTGGATCCCACTGAGGATACGGACCGACGAACAATGAGTGAGTGGATCCGGGGGAGGATACGGACTGGCGAACAGTGAGTGTGTGGATCCGGGTGAGGATACGGACTGGAGAACAGTGAGTGAGTGGATCCGGGTGAGGATACGAACTGGCGAACAGTGAGTGAGTGGATCCGGGTGAGGATACGGACTGGCGAACAGTGAGTGAGTGGATCAGGGTGAGGATACGGACTGAGAGTGAGTGAGTGGATCCAGGTGAGGATACGGACTGACAGTGAGTGAGTGGATCCGGGTGAGGATACGGACTGACAGTGAGTGAGTGGATCCAGGTGAGGATACGGACTGAGAGTGAGTGAGTGGATCCAGGTGAGGATACGGACTGACAGTGAGTGAGTGGATCAGGGTGAGGATACGGACTGACAGTGAGTGAGTGGATCCAGGTGAGGATACGGACTGACAGTGAGAGAGTGGATCCGGGGGAGGATACGGACTGACAGTGAGTGGTTGGATCCGGGTGAGGATACGGACTGACAGTGAGTGAGTGGATCCGGGTGAGGATACGGACTGGCGAACAGTGAGTGAGTGGATCCGGGTGAGGATACGGACTGCCAGTGAGTGAGTGGATCCCACTGAGGATACGGACCGACGAACAATGAGTGAGTGGATCCGGGGGAGGATACGGACTGGCGAACAGTGAGTGTGTGGATCCGGGTGAGGATACGGACTGGAGAACAGTGAGTGAGTGGATCCGGGTGAGGATACGAACTGGCGAACAGTGAGTGAGTGGATCCGGGTGAGGATACGGACTGGCGAACAGTGAGTGAGTGGATCAGGGTGAGGATACGGACTGAGAGTGAGTGAGTGGATCCAGGTGAGGATACGGACTGACAGTGAGTGAGTGGATCCGGGTGAGGATACGGACTGACAGTGAGTGGGTGGATGCGGGTGAGGATACGGACTGACAGTGAGTGGGTGTATCCAGGTGAGGATACGGATTGACGAACACTGAGTGAGTGTATCCGGGGGAGGATACGGACTGACAGTGAGTGGGTGGAGCCGGGTGAGGATACGAACTGACAGTGAGTGAGTGGATCCGGGTGAGGATACGGACTGCCAGTGAGTGAGTGGATCCCTCTGAGGATACGGACTGACGAACAATGAGTGAGTGGATCCGGGGGAGGAAACGGACTGGCCAACAGTGAGTGTGTGGATCCGGGTGAGGATATGAACTGGCGAACAGTGAGTGAGTGGATCCGGGTGAGGGTACGGACTGACAGTTAGTGAGTGGATCCGGGTGAGGATACGGACTGACGGTTAGTGAGTGGAACAGGGTGTGGACACGGACTGACAGTGAGTGAGTGGATCCAGGTGAGGACACGGACTGGCAGTGAGTGAGTGGATCCGGGTGGGGATACGGACTGACAGTGAGTGAGTGGGTCCGGGGGAGGAAACGGACTGACAGTGAGTGAGTGGGTCCGGGTGAGGAAACGGACTGACAGTGAGTGAGTGGATCAGGGTGAGGATACGGACTGACAGTGAGTGATTGGGTCCGGGGGAGGAAACGGACTGACAGTGAGTGAGTGGATCAGGGTGACGATACGGACTGACAGTGAGTGATTGGGTCCGGGGGAGGATACAGACTGACAGTGAGTGAGTGGATCAGGGTGAGGATACGGACTGACAGTGAGTGATTGGGTCCGGGGGAGGAAACGGACTGACAGTGAGTGAGTGGGTCCGGGTGAGGATACGGACTGACAGTGATTGAGTGGACCCGGGGGAGGATACGGACTGAGAGTGAGTGAGTGGATCTCGGGGAGTATACGGACTGAGAGTGAGTGAGTGGATCCAGGTGAGGATACGGACAGACAGTGAGTGAGTGGATCCGGGGGAGTATACCGACTGACAGAGAGTGAGTGGGTCCGGGTGAGGATACGGACTGACAATGATTGAGTGGATCCGGGTGAGGATAAGACTGACGAACAGTGAGTGAGTGGATCAGGGTGACGATACGGACTGACAGTGAGTGAGTGGATCCGGTTGAGGAGACGGACAGACAGTGAGAGAGTGGAGCCGGGGGAGGATACGGACTGACAGTGAGTGAGTGGGTCCGGGGGAGGATACGGACTGACAGTGAGTGAGTGGGTCCGGGTGAGGATATGGACTGACGAACAGTGAGTGAGTGGATCCGTGGGAGGATACGGACTGACAGTGAGTGAGTGGGTCCGGGTGAGGATACGGACTGACAGTGAGTGGTTGGATCCGGGTGAGGATACGGACTGACAGTGAGTGAGTGGAACAGGGTGTGGATACGGACTGACAGTGAGTGAGTGGATCCAGGTGAGGACACGGACTGGCAGTGAGTGAGTGGATCCGGGTGCGGATACGGACTGACAGTGAGTGAGTGGATCCAGGTGAGGACACGGACTGGCAGTGAGTGAGTGGATCCAGGTTCGGAAACGGACTGACAGTGAGTGAGTGGGTCCGGGGGAGGATACGGACTGACAGTGAGTGAGTGGGTCCGGGTGAGGATACGGACTGACAGTGAGTGAGTGGATCAGGGAGAGGATACGGACTGACAGTGAGTGAGTGGGTCCGGGTGAGGATACGGACTGACAGTGAGTGAGTGGGTCCGGGTGGGGATACGGACTGACAGTGAGTGAGTGGGTCCGCGGGAGGAAATGGACTGACAGTGAGTGAGTGGGTCCGGGGGAGGAAACGGACTGACAGTGAGTGAGTGGATCAGGGTGAGGATACGGACTGACAGTGAGTGATTGGGTCCGGGGGAGGAAACGGACTGACAGTGAGTAAGTGGATCAGGGTGAGGAAACGGACTGACAGTGAGTGATTGGGTCCGGGGGAGGATACGGACTGACAGTGAGTGCGTGGTCCCGGGGGAGGATACGGACTGAGAGTGAGTGAGTGGATCTGGAGGAGTATACGGACTGAGAGTGAGTGAGTGGATCCAGGTGAGGATACGGACAGACAGTGAGTGAGTGCATCCGGGGGAGGATACGGACAGACAGTGAGTGAGTGGATCAGGGTGAGGATACGGACTGACAGTGAGTGATTGGGTCCGGGGGAGGAAACAGACTGACAGTGAGTGAGTGGGTCCGGGTGAGGATACGGACTGACAGTGAGTGAGTGGTCCCGGGGGAGGATACGGACTGAGAGTGAGTGAGTGGATCTGGGGGAGTATACGGACTGAGAGTGAGTGAGTGGATCCAGGTGAGGATACGGACTGACAGTGAGTGAGTGGATCCGGGTGAGGATACGGACTGACAGTGAGTGAGTGGATCCAGGTGAGGATACGGACTGAGAGTGAGTGAGTGGATCCAGGTGAGGATACGGACTGACAGTGAGTGAGTGGATCAGGGTGAGGATACGGACTGACAGTGAGTGAGTGGATCCAGGTGAGGATACGGACTGACAGTGAGAGAGTGGATCCGGGGGAGGATACGGACTGACAGTGAGTGGTTGGATCCGGGTGAGGATACGGACTGACAGTGAGTGAGTGGATTCGGGTGAGGATACGGACTGGCGAACAGTGAGTGAGTGGATCCGGGTGAGGATACGGACTGCCAGTGAGTGAGTGGATCCCACTGAGGATACGGACCGACGAACAATGAGTGAGTGGATCCGGGGGAGGATACGGACTGGCGAACAGTGAGTGTGTGGATCCGGGTGAGGATACGGACTGGAGAACAGTGAGTGAGTGGATCCGGGTGAGGATACGAACTGGCGAACAGTGAGTGAGTGGATCCGGGTGAGGATACGGACTGGCGAACAGTGAGTGAGTGGATCAGGGTGAGGATACGGACTGAGAGTGAGTGAGTGGATCCAGGTGAGGATACGGACTGACAGTGAGTGAGTGGATCCGGGTGAGGATACGGACTGACAGTGAGTGGGTGGATGCGGGTGAGGATACGGACTGACAGTGAGTGGGTGTATCCAGGTGAGGATACGGATTGACGAACACTGAGTGAGTGTATCCGGGGGAGGATACGGACTGACAGTGAGTGGGTGGAGCCGGGTGAGGATACGAACTGACAGTGAGTGAGTGGATCCGGGTGAGGATACGGACTGCCAGTGAGTGAGTGGATCCGGGTGAGGATACGGACTGCCAGTGAGTGAGTGGATCCCTCTGAGGATACGGACTGACGAACAATGAGTGAGTGGATCCGGGGGAGGAAACGGACTGGCCAACAGTGAGTGTGTGGATCCGGGTGAGGACATGAACTGGCGAACAGTGAGTGAGTGGATCCGGGTGAGGGTACGGACTGACAGTTAGTGAGTGGATCCGGGTGAGGATACGGACTGACGGTTAGTGAGTGGAACAGGGTGTGGACACGGACTGACAGTGAGTGAGTGGATCCAGGTGAGGACACGGACTGGCAGTGAGTGAGTGGATCCGGGTGGGGATACGGACTGACAGTGAGTGAGTGGGTCCGGGGGAGGAAACGGACTGACAGTGAGTGAGTGGGTCCGGGTGAGGAAACGGACTGACAGTGAGTGAGTGGATCAGGGTGAGGATACGGACTGACAGTGAGTGATTGGGTCCGGGGGAGGAAACGGACTGACAGTGAGTGAGTGGATCAGGGTGACGATACGGACTGACAGTGAGTGATTGGGTCCGGGGGAGGATACAGACTGACAGTGAGTGAGTGGATCAGGGTGAGGATACGGACTGACAGTGAGTGATTGGGTCCGGGGGAGGAAACGGACTGACAGTGAGTGGGTGGGTCCGGGTGAGGATACGGACTGACAGTGATTGAGTGGACCCGGGGGAGGATACGGACTGAGAGTGAGTGAGTGGATCTCGGGGAGTATACGGACTGAGAGTGAGTGAGTGGATCCAGGTGAGGAGACGGACAGACAGTGAGAGAGTGGAGCCGGGGGAGGATACGGACTGACAGTGAGTGAGTGGGTCCGGGGGAGGATACGGACTGACAGTGAGTGAGTGGGTCCGGGTGAGGATATGGACTGACGAACAGTGAGTGAGTGGATCCGTGGGAGGATACGGACTGACAGTGAGTGAGTGGGTCCGGGTGAGGATACGGACTGACAGTGAGTGGTTGGATCCGGGTGAGGATACGGACTGACAGTGAGTGAGTGGAACAGGGTGTGGATACGGACTGACAGTGAGTGAGTGGATCCAGGTGAGGACACGGACTGGCAGTGAGTGAGTGGATCCGGGTGCGGATACGGACTGACAGTGAGTGAGTGGATCCAGGTGAGGACACGGACTGGCAGTGAGTGAGTGGATCCAGGTTCGGAAACGGACTGACAGTGAGTGAGTGGGTCCGGGGGAGGATACGGACCGACAGTGAGTGAGTGGGTCCGGGTGAGGATACGGACTGACAGTGAGTGAGTGGATCAGGGAGAGGATACGGACTGACAGTGAGTGAGTGGGTCCGGGTGAGGATACGGACTGACAGTGAGTGAGTGGGTCCGGGTGGGGATACGGACTGACAGTGAGTGAGTGGGTCCGCGGGAGGAAATGGACTGACAGTGAGTGAGTGGGTCCGGGGGAGGAAACGGACTGACAGTGAGTGAGTGGATCAGGGTGAGGATACGGACTGACAGTGAGTGATTGGGTCCGGGGGAGGAAACGGACTGACAGTGAGTAAGTGGATCAGGGTGAGGAAACGGACTGACAGTGAGTGATTGGGTCCGGGGGAGGATACGGACTGACAGTGAGTGCGTGGTCCCGGGGGAGGATACGGACTGAGAGTGAGTGAGTGGATCTGGAGGAGTATACGGACTGAGAGTGAGTGAGTGGATCCAGGTGAGGATACGGACAGACAGTGAGTGAGTGCATCCGGGGGAGGATACGGACAGACAGTGAGTGAGTGGATCAGGGTGAGGATACGGACTGACAGTGAGTGATTGGGTCCGGGGGAGGAAACAGACTGACAGTGAGTGAGTGGGTCCGGGTGAGGATACGGACTGACAGTGAGTGAGTGGTCCCGGGGGAGGATACGGACTGAGAGTGAGTGAGTGGATCTGGGGGAGTATACGGACTGAGAGTGAGTGAGTGGATCCAGGTGAGGATACGGACAGACAGTGAGTGAGTGGATCCGGGGGAGGATACGGACTGACAGTGAGTGAGTGGGTCCGGGGGAGGATACGGACTGACAGTGAGTGAGTGGGTCCGGGTGAGGATAAGACTGACGAACAGTGAGTGAGTGGATCCGGGTGAGGAAACGGACTGACAGTGAGTGAGTGGATCAGGGTGACGATACGGACAGACAGTGAGTGAGTGGATCAGGGTGACGATACGGACAGACAGTGAGTGAGTGGGTCCGGAGGAGGATACGGACTGACAGTGAGTGAGTGTATCTGGGGGAGGATACGAACTGACAGTGAGTGAGTGGATCCGGGTGAGGGTACGGACTGACGAACAGTGAGTGAGTGGATCCGTGGGAGGATACGGACTGACAGTGAGTGAGTGGATCCAGGTGAGGATACGGACTGAGAGTGAGTGAGTGGATCCGGGTGAGGATACGGACTGACAGTGAGTGAGTGGATCCAGGTGAGGATACGGACTGAGAGTGAGTGAGTGGATCCAGGTGAGGATACGGACTGACAGTGAGTGAGTGGATCAGGGTGAGGATACGGACTGACAGTGAGTGAGTGGATCCAGGTGAGGATACGGACTGACAGTGAGAGAGTGGATCCGGGGGAGGATACGGACTGACAGTGAGTGGTTGGATCCGGGTGAGGATACGGACTGACAGTGAGTGAGTGGATTCGGGTGAGGATACGGACTGGCGAACAGTGAGTGAGTGGATCCGGGTGAGGATACGGACTGAGAGTGAGTGAGTGGATCTGGGGGAGTATACGGACTGAGAGTGAGTGAGTGGATCCAGGTGAGGATACGGACAGACAGTGAGTGAGTGGATCCGGGGGAGGATACGGACTGACAGTGAGTGAGTGGGTCCGGGGGAGGATACGGACTGACAGTGAGTGAGTGGGTCCGGGTGAGGATAAGACTGACGAACAGTGAGTGAGTGGATCCGGGTGAGGAAACGGACTGACAGTGAGTGAGTGGATCAGGGTGACGATACGGACAGACAGTGAGTGAGTGGATCAGGGTGACGATACGGACAGACAGTGAGTGAGTGGGTCCGGAGGAGGATACGGACTGACAGTGAGTGAGTGTATCTGGGGGAGGATACGAACTGACAGTGAGTGAGTGGATCCGGGTGAGGGTACGGACTGACGAACAGTGAGTGAGTGGATCCGTGGGAGGATACGGACTGACAGTGAGTGAGTGGATCCAGGTGAGGATACGGACTGAGAGTGAGTGAGTGGATCCGGGTGAGGATACGGACTGACAGTGAGTGAGTGGATCCAGGTGAGGATACGGACTGAGAGTGAGTGAGTGGATCCAGGTGAGGATACGGACTGACAGTGAGTGAGTGGATCAGGGTGAGGATACGGACTGACAGTGAGTGAGTGGATCCAGGTGAGGATACGGACTGACAGTGAGAGAGTGGATCCGGGGGAGGATACGGACTGACAGTGAGTGGTTGGATCCGGGTGAGGATACGGACTGACAGTGAGTGAGTGGATTCGGGTGAGGATACGGACTGGCGAACAGTGAGTGAGTGGATCCGGGTGAGGATACGGACTGCCAGTGAGTGAGTGGATCCCACTGAGGATACGGACCGACGAACAATGAGTGAGTGGATCCGGGGGAGGATACGGACTGGCGAACAGTGAGTGTGTGGATCCGGGTGAGGATACGGACTGGAGAACAGTGAGTGAGTGGATCCGGGTGAGGATACGAACTGGCGAACAGTGAGTGAGTGGATCCGGGTGAGGATACGGACTGGCGAACAGTGAGTGAGTGGATCAGGGTGAGGATACGGACTGAGAGTGAGTGAGTGGATCCAGGTGAGGATACGGACTGACAGTGAGTGAGTGGATCCGGGTGAGGATACGGACTGACAGTGAGTGGGTGGATGCGGGTGAGGATACGGACTGACAGTGAGTGGGTGTATCCAGGTGAGGATACGGATTGACGAACACTGAGTGAGTGTATCCGGGGGAGGATACGGACTGACAGTGAGTGGGTGGAGCCGGGTGAGGATACGGACTGCCAGTGAGTGAGTGGATCCGGGTGAGGATACGGACTGCCAGTGAGTGAGTGGATCCCTCTGAGGATACGGACTGACGAACAATGAGTGAGTGGATCCGGGGGAGGAAACGGACTGGCCAACAGTGAGTGTGTGGATCCGGGTGAGGACATGAACTGGCGAACAGTGAGTGAGTGGATCCGGGTGAGGGTACGGACTGACAGTTAGTGAGTGGATCCGGGTGAGGATACGGACTGACGGTTAGTGAGTGGAACAGGGTGTGGACACGGACTGACAGTGAGTGAGTGGATCCAGGTGAGGACACGGACTGGCAGTGAGTGAGTGGATCCGGGTGGGGATACGGACTGACAGTGAGTGAGTGGGTCCGGGGGAGGAAACGGACTGACAGTGAGTGAGTGGGTCCGGGTGAGGAAACGGACTGACAGTGAGTGAGTGGATCAGGGTGAGGATACGGACTGACAGTGAGTGATTGGGTCCGGGGGAGGAAACGGACTGACAGTGAGTGAGTGGATCAGGGTGACGATACGGACTGACAGTGAGTGATTGGGTCCGGGGGAGGATACAGACTGACAGTGAGTGAGTGGATCAGGGTGAGGATACGGACTGACAGTGAGTGATTGGGTCCGGGGGAGGAAACGGACTGACAGTGAGTGAGTGGGTCCGGGTGAGGATACGGACTGACAGTGATTGAGTGGACCCGGGGGAGGATACGGACTGAGAGTGAGTGAGTGGATCTCGGGGAGTATACGGACTGAGAGTGAGTGAGTGGATCCAGGTGAGGATACGGACAGACAGTGAGTGAGTGGATCCGGGGGAGTATACCGACTGACAGAGAGTGAGTGGGTCCGGGTGAGGATACGGACTGACAATGATTGAGTGGATCCGGGTGAGGATAAGACTGACGAACAGTGAGTGAGTGGATCAGGGTGACGATACGGACTGACAGTGAGTGAGTGGATCCGGTTGAGGAGACGGACAGACAGTGAGAGAGTGGAGCCGGGGGAGGATACGGACTGACAGTGAGTGAGTGGGTCCGGGGGAGGATACGGACTGACAGTGAGTGAGTGGGTCCGGGTGAGGATATGGACTGACGAACAGTGAGTGAGTGGATCCGTGGGAGGATACGGACTGACAGTGAGTGAGTGGGTCCGGGTGAGGATACGGACTGACAGTGAGTGGTTGGATCCGGGTGAGGATACGGACTGACAGTGAGTGAGTGGAACAGGGTGTGGATACGGACTGACAGTGAGTGAGTGGATCCAGGTGAGGACACGGACTGGCAGTGAGTGAGTGGATCCGGGTGCGGATACGGACTGACAGTGAGTGAGTGGATCCAGGTGAGGACACGGACTGGCAGTGAGTGAGTGGATCCAGGTTCGGAAACGGACTGACAGTGAGTGAGTGGGTCCGGGGGAGGATACGGACTGACAGTGAGTGAGTGGGTCCGGGTGAGGATACGGACTGACAGTGAGTGAGTGGATCAGGGAGAGGATACGGACTGACAGTGAGTGAGTGGGTCCGGGTGAGGATACGGACTGACAGTGAGTGAGTGGGTCCGGGTGGGGATACGGACTGACAGTGAGTGAGTGGGTCCGCGGGAGGAAATGGACTGACAGTGAGTGAGTGGGTCCGGGGGAGGAAACGGACTGACAGTGAGTGAGTGGATCAGGGTGAGGATACGGACTGACAGTGAGTGATTGGGTCCGGGGGAGGAAACGGACTGACAGTGAGTAAGTGGATCAGGGTGAGGAAACGGACTGACAGTGAGTGATTGGGTCCGGGGGAGGATACGGACTGACAGTGAGTGCGTGGTCCCGGGGGAGGATACGGACTGAGAGTGAGTGAGTGGATCTGGAGGAGTATACGGACTGAGAGTGAGTGAGTGGATCCAGGTGAGGATACGGACAGACAGTGAGTGAGTGCATCCGGGGGAGGATACGGACAGACAGTGAGTGAGTGGATCAGGGTGAGGATACGGACTGACAGTGAGTGATTGGGTCCGGGGGAGGAAACAGACTGACAGTGAGTGAGTGGGTCCGGGTGAGGATACGGACTGACAGTGAGTGAGTGGTCCCGGGGGAGGATACGGACTGAGAGTGAGTGAGTGGATCTGGGGGAGTATACGGACTGAGAGTGAGTGAGTGGATCCAGGTGAGGATACGGACAGACAGTGAGTGAGTGGATCCGGGGGAGGATACGGACTGACAGTGAGTGAGTGGGTCCGGGGGAGGATACGGACTGACAGTGAGTGAGTGGGTCCGGGTGAGGATAAGACTGACGAACAGTGAGTGAGTGGATCCGGGTGAGGAAACGGACTGACAGTGAGTGAGTGGATCAGGGTGACGATACGGACAGACAGTGAGTGAGTGGATCAGGGTGACGATACGGACAGACAGTGAGTGAGTGGGTCCGGAGGAGGATACGGACTGACAGTGAGTGAGTGTATCTGGGGGAGGATACGAACTGACAGTGAGTGAGTGGATCCGGGTGAGGGTACGGACTGACAGTGGGTGAGTGAGTGGATCAGGATGAGGATACGGACTGACAGTGAGTGAGTGGATCCAGGTGAGGATACGGACTGACAGTGAGAGAGTGGAGCCGGGGGAGGATACGGACTGACAGTGAGTGAGTGGATCTGGGTGAGGATACGGACTGACAGTGAGTGAGTGGGTCCGGATGAGGACACGGACTGACAGTGAGTGAGTGGATCCGGGTGGGGATACGGACTGACAGTGAGTGAGTGGATCCCGCTGAGGATACGGACCGACGAACAATGTGTGAGTGGATCCGGGGGAGGATACGGACTCACAGTTAGTGAGTGGATCAGGGAGAGGATACGGACTGACAGTGAGTAAGTGGATCAGGGTGAGGAAACGGACTGACAGTGAGTGATTGGGTCCGGGGGAGGATACGGACTGACAGTGAGTGCGTGGTCCCGGGGGAGGATACGGACTGAGAGTGAGTGAGTGGATCTGGAGGAGTATACGGACTGAGAGTGAGTGAGTGGATCCAGGTGAGGATACGGACAGACAGTGAGTGAGTGCATCCGGGGGAGGATACGGACAGACAGTGAGTGAGTGGATCAGGGTGAGGATACGGACTGACAGTGAGTGATTGGGTCCGGGGGAGGAAACAGACTGACAGTGAGTGAGTGGGTCCGGGTGAGGATACGGACTGACAGTGAGTGAGTGGTCCCGGGGGAGGATACGGACTGACAGTGAGTGAGTGGATCCAGGTGAGGATACGGACTGAGAGTGAGTGAGTGGATCCAGGTGAGGATACGGACTGACAGTGAGTGAGTGGATCAGGGTGAGGATACGGACTGACAGTGAGTGAGTGGATCCAGGTGAGGATACGGACTGACAGTGAGAGAGTGGATCCGGGGGAGGATACGGACTGACAGTGAGTGGTTGGATCCGGGTGAGGATACGGACTGACAGTGAGTGAGTGGATTCGGGTGAGGATACGGACTGGCGAACAGTGAGTGAGTGGATCCGGGTGAGGATACGGACTGAGAGTGAGTGAGTGGATCTGGGGGAGTATACGGACTGAGAGTGAGTGAGTGGATCCAGGTGAGGATACGGACAGACAGTGAGTGAGTGGATCCGGGGGAGGATACGGACTGACAGTGAGTGAGTGGGTCCGGGGGAGGATACGGACTGACAGTGAGTGAGTGGGTCCGGGTGAGGATAAGACTGACGAACAGTGAGTGAGTGGATCCGGGTGAGGAAACGGACTGACAGTGAGTGAGTGGATCAGGGTGACGATACGGACAGACAGTGAGTGAGTGGATCAGGGTGACGATACGGACAGACAGTGAGTGAGTGGGTCCGGAGGAGGATACGGACTGACAGTGAGTGAGTGTATCTGGGGGAGGATACGAACTGACAGTGAGTGAGTGGATCCGGGTGAGGGTACGGACTGACGAACAGTGAGTGAGTGGATCCGTGGGAGGATACGGACTGACAGTGAGTGAGTGGATCCAGGTGAGGATACGGACTGAGAGTGAGTGAGTGGATCCGGGTGAGGATACGGACTGACAGTGAGTGAGTGGATCCAGGTGAGGATACGGACTGAGAGTGAGTGAGTGGATCCAGGTGAGGATACGGACTGACAGTGAGTGAGTGGATCAGGGTGAGGATACGGACTGACAGTGAGTGAGTGGATCCAGGTGAGGATACGGACTGACAGTGAGAGAGTGGATCCGGGGGAGGATACGGACTGACAGTGAGTGGTTGGATCCGGGTGAGGATACGGACTGACAGTGAGTGAGTGGATTCGGGTGAGGATACGGACTGGCGAACAGTGAGTGAGTGGATCCGGGTGAGGATACGGACTGCCAGTGAGTGAGTGGATCCCACTGAGGATACGGACCGACGAACAATGAGTGAGTGGATCCGGGGGAGGATACGGACTGGCGAACAGTGAGTGTGTGGATCCGGGTGAGGATACGGACTGGAGAACAGTGAGTGAGTGGATCCGGGTGAGGATACGAACTGGCGAACAGTGAGTGAGTGGATCCGGGTGAGGATACGGACTGGCGAACAGTGAGTGAGTGGATCAGGGTGAGGATACGGACTGAGAGTGAGTGAGTGGATCCAGGTGAGGATACGGACTGACAGTGAGTGAGTGGATCCGGGTGAGGATACGGACTGACAGTGAGTGGGTGGATGCGGGTGAGGATACGGACTGACAGTGAGTGGGTGTATCCAGGTGAGGATACGGATTGACGAACACTGAGTGAGTGTATCCGGGGGAGGATACGGACTGACAGTGAGTGGGTGGAGCCGGGTGAGGATACGAACTGACAGTGAGTGAGTGGATCCGGGTGAGGATACGGACTGCCAGTGAGTGAGTGGATCCGGGTGAGGATACGGACTGCCAGTGAGTGAGTGGATCCCTCTGAGGATACGGACTGACGAACAATGAGTGAGTGGATCCGGGGGAGGAAACGGACTGGCCAACAGTGAGTGTGTGGATCCGGGTGAGGACATGAACTGGCGAACAGTGAGTGAGTGGATCCGGGTGAGGGTACGGACTGACAGTTAGTGAGTGGATCCGGGTGAGGATACGGACTGACGGTTAGTGAGTGGAACAGGGTGTGGACACGGACTGACAGTGAGTGAGTGGATCCAGGTGAGGACACGGACTGGCAGTGAGTGAGTGGATCCGGGTGGGGATACGGACTGACAGTGAGTGAGTGGGTCCGGGGGAGGAAACGGACTGACAGTGAGTGAGTGGGTCCGGGTGAGGAAACGGACTGACAGTGAGTGAGTGGATCAGGGTGAGGATACGGACTGACAGTGAGTGATTGGGTCCGGGGGAGGAAACGGACTGACAGTGAGTGAGTGGATCAGGGTGACGATACGGACTGACAGTGAGTGATTGGGTCCGGGGGAGGATACAGACTGACAGTGAGTGAGTGGATCAGGGTGAGGATACGGACTGACAGTGAGTGATTGGGTCCGGGGGAGGAAACGGACTGACAGTGAGTGAGTGGATCAGGGTGAGGATACGGACTGACAGTGAGTGATTGGGTCCGGGGGAGGAAACGGACTGACAGTGAGTGAGTGGATCAGGGTGACGATACGGACTGACAGTGAGTGATTGGGTCCGGGGGAGGATACAGACTGACAGTGAGTGAGTGGATCAGGGTGAGGATACGGACTGACAGTGAGTGATTGGGTCCGGGGGAGGAAACGGACTGACAGTGAGTGGGTGGGTCCGGGTGAGGATACGGACTGACAGTGATTGAGTGGACCCGGGGGAGGATACGGACTGAGAGTGAGTGAGTGGATCTCGGGGAGTATACGGACTGAGAGTGAGTGAGTGGATCCAGGTGAGGATACGGACAGACAGTGAGTGAGTGGATCCGGGGGAGTATACCGACTGACAGAGAGTGAGTGGGTCCGGGTGAGGATACGGACTGACAATGATTGAGTGGATCCGGGTGAGGATAAGACTGACGAACAGTGAGTGAGTGGATCAGGGTGACGATACGGACTGACAGTGAGTGAGTGGATCCGGTTGAGGAGACGGACAGACAGTGAGAGAGTGGAGCCGGGGGAGGATACGGACTGACAGTGAGTGAGTGGGTCCGGGGGAGGATACGGACTGACAGTGAGTGAGTGGGTCCGGGTGAGGATATGGACTGACGAACAGTGAGTGAGTGGATCCGTGGGAGGATACGGACTGACAGTGAGTGAGTGGGTCCGGGTGAGGATACGGACTGACAGTGAGTGGTTGGATCCGGGTGAGGATACGGACTGACAGTGAGTGAGTGGAACAGGGTGTGGATACGGACTGACAGTGAGTGAGTGGATCCAGGTGAGGACACGGACTGGCAGTGAGTGAGTGGATCCGGGTGCGGATACGGACTGACAGTGAGTGAGTGGATCCAGGTGAGGACACGGACTGGCAGTGAGTGAGTGGATCCAGGTTCGGAAACGGACTGACAGTGAGTGAGTGGGTCCGGGGGAGGATACGGACTGACAGTGAGTGAGTGGGTCCGGGTGAGGATACGGACTGACAGTGAGTGAGTGGATCAGGGAGAGGATACGGACTGACAGTGAGTGAGTGGGTCCGGGTGAGGATACGGACTGACAGTGAGTGAGTGGGTCCGGGTGGGGATACGGACTGACAGTGAGTGAGTGGGTCCGCGGGAGGAAATGGACTGACAGTGAGTGAGTGGGTCCGGGGGAGGAAACGGACTGACAGTGAGTGAGTGGATCAGGGTGAGGATACGGACTGACAGTGAGTGATTGGGTCCGGGGGAGGAAACGGACTGACAGTGAGTAAGTGGATCAGGGTGAGGAAACGGACTGACAGTGAGTGATTGGGTCCGGGGGAGGATACGGACTGACAGTGAGTGCGTGGTCCCGGGGGAGGATACGGACTGAGAGTGAGTGAGTGGATCTGGAGGAGTATACGGACTGAGAGTGAGTGAGTGGATCCAGGTGAGGATACGGACAGACAGTGAGTGAGTGCATCCGGGGGAGGATACGGACAGACAGTGAGTGAGTGGATCAGGGTGAGGATACGGACTGACAGTGAGTGATTGGGTCCGGGGGAGGAAACAGACTGACAGTGAGTGAGTGGGTCCGGGTGAGGATACGGACTGACAGTGAGTGAGTGGTCCCGGGGGAGGATACGGACTGAGAGTGAGTGAGTGGATCTGGGGGAGTATACGGACTGAGAGTGAGTGAGTGGATCCAGGTGAGGATACGGACAGACAGTGAGTGAGTGGATCCGGGGGAGGATACGGACTGACAGTGAGTGAGTGGGTCCGGGGGAGGATACGGACTGACAGTGAGTGAGTGGGTCCGGGTGAGGATAAGACTGACGAACAGTGAGTGAGTGGATCCGGGTGAGGAAACGGACTGACAGTGAGTGAGTGGATCAGGGTGACGATACGGACAGACAGTGAGTGAGTGGATCAGGGTGACGATACGGACAGACAGTGAGTGAGTGGGTCCGGAGGAGGATACGGACTGACAGTGAGTGAGTGTATCTGGGGGAGGATACGAACTGACAGTGAGTGAGTGGATCCGGGTGAGGGTACGGACTGACAGTGGGTGAGTGAGTGGATCAGGATGAGGATACGGACTGACAGTGAGTGAGTGGATCCAGGTGAGGATACGGACTGACAGTGAGAGAGTGGAGCCGGGGGAGGATACGGACTGACAGTGAGTGAGTGGATCTGGGTGAGGATACGGACTGACAGTGAGTGAGTGGGTCCGGATGAGGACACGGACTGACAGTGAGTGAGTGGATCCGGGTGGGGATACGGACTGACAGTGAGTGAGTGGATCCCGCTGAGGATACGGACCGACGAACAATGTGTGAGTGGATCCGGGGGAGGATACGGACTCACAGTTAGTGAGTGGATCAGGGAGAGGATACGGACTGACAGTGAGTAAGTGGATCAGGGTGAGGAAACGGACTGACAGTGAGTGATTGGGTCCGGGGGAGGATACGGACTGACAGTGAGTGCGTGGTCCCGGGGGAGGATACGGACTGAGAGTGAGTGAGTGGATCTGGAGGAGTATACGGACTGAGAGTGAGTGAGTGGATCCAGGTGAGGATACGGACAGACAGTGAGTGAGTGCATCCGGGGGAGGATACGGACAGACAGTGAGTGAGTGGATCAGGGTGAGGATACGGACTGACAGTGAGTGATTGGGTCCGGGGGAGGAAACAGACTGACAGTGAGTGAGTGGGTCCGGGTGAGGATACGGACTGACAGTGAGTGAGTGGTCCCGGGGGAGGATACGGACTGAGAGTGAGTGAGTGGATCTGGGGGAGTATACGGACTGAGAGTGAGTGACTGGATCCAGGTGAGGATACGGACAGACAGTGAGTGAGTGGATCCGGGGGAGGATACGGACTGACAGTGAGTGAGTGGGTCCGGGGGAGGATACGGACTGACAGTGAGTGAGTGGGTCCGGGTGAGGATAAGACTGATGAACAGTGAGTGAGTGGATCCGGGTGAGGAAACGGACTGACAGTGAGTGAGTGGATCAGGGTGACGATACGGACAGACAGTGAGTGAGTGGATCAGGGTGACGATACGGACAGACAGTGAGTGAGTGGGTCCGGAGGAGGATACGGACTGACAGTGAGTGAGTGTATCTGGGGGAGGATACGAACTGACAGTGAGAGAGTGGAGCCGGGGGAGGATACGGACTGACAGTGAGTGAGTGGATCTGGGTGAGGATACGGACTGACAGTGAGTGAGTGGGTCCGGATGAGGACACGGACTGACAGTGAGTGAGTGGATCCGGGTGGGGATACGGACTGACAGTGAGTGAGTGGATCCCGCTGAGGATACGGACCGACGAACAATGTGTGAGTGGATCCGGGGGAGGATACGGACTCACAGTTAGTGAGTGGATCAGGGAGAGGATACGGACTGACAGTGAGTGAGTTGATCCGGGTGAGGATACGGACTGACAGTGAGTGAGTGGATCCGGGGGAGGAAACGGACTGACAGTGAGTGAGTGGATCCGGGTGAGGATATGGGCAGACAGTGAGAGAGTGGAGCCGGGGGAGGATACGGACTGACATTGAGTGAGTGGATCAGGGAGAGGATACTGACTGACAGTGAGTGAGTGGGTCCGGGTGAGGATACGGACTGACATTGAGTGAGTGGATCAGGGAGAGGATACGGACTGACAGTGAGTGAGTGGATCCGGGTGCGGATATGGACTGACAGTGAGTGAGTGGGTCCGGGTGAGGATATGGACTGACGAACAGTGAGTGAGTGGGTCCGGGGGAGGAAACGGACTGACAGTGAGTGAGTGGGTCCGGGTGAGGATACGGACTGACAGTGAGTGAGTGGACCCGGGGGAGGATACGGACTGAGAGTGAGTGAGTGGATCTGGGGGAGTATACGGACTGAGCGTGAGTGAGTGGATCCAGTTGAGGATACGGACAGACAGTGAGTGAGTGGATCCGGGGGAGGATACGGACTGATAGTGAGTGGGTGGATCCGGGTGAGGATACGGACAGACAGTGAGTGAGTGGATCTTGGGTGAGGAAACGGACTGACGAACAGTGAGTGAGTGGGTCCGGGTGAGGATACGGACTGACAGTGAGTGAGTGGGTCCGGGGGAGGAAACGGACTGACAGTGAGTGAGTGGATCCGGGTGAGGATACGGACTGACAGTGAGTGAGTGGGTCCGGGTGGGGATACGGACTGACAGTGAGTGAGTGGGTCCGCGGGAGGAAATGGACTGACAGTGAGTGAGTGGGTCCGGGGGAGGAAACGGACTGACAGTGAGTGAGTGGATCAGGGTGAGGATACGGACTGACAGTGAGTGATTGGGTCCGGGGGAGGAAACGGACTGACAGTGAGTAAGTGGATCAGGGTGAGGAAACGGACTGACAGTGAGTGATTGGGTCCGGGGGAGGATACGGACTGACAGTGAGTGCGTGGTCCCGGGGGAGGATACGGACTGAGAGTGAGTGAGTGGATCTGGAGGAGTATAGGGACTGAGAGTGAGTGAGTGGATCCAGGTGAGGATACGGACAGACAGTGAGTGAGTGCATCCGGGGGAGGATACGGACAGACAGTGAGTGAGTGGATCAGGGTGAGGATACGGACTGACAGTGAGTGATTGGGTCCGGGGGAGGAAACAGACTGACTGTGAGTGAGTGGGTCCGGGTGAGGATACGGACTGACAGTGAGTGAGTGGTCCCGGGGGAGGATACGGACTGAGAGTGAGTGAGTGGATCTGGGGGAGTATACGGACTGAGAGTGAGTGAGTGGATCCAGGTGAGGATACGGACAGACAGTGAGTGAGTGGATCCGGGGGAGGATACGGACTGACAGTGAGTGAGTGGGTCCAGGGGAGGATACGGACTGACAGTGAGTGAGTGGGTCCGGGTGAGGATAAGACTGACGAACAGTGAGTGAGTGGATCCGGGTGAGGAAACGGACTGACAGTGAGTGAGTGGATCAGGGTGACGATACGGACAGACAGTGAGTGAGTGGATCAGGGTGACGATACGGACAGACAGTGAGTGAGTGGGTCCGGAGGAGGATACGGACTGACAGTGAGTGAGTGTATCTGGGGGAGGATACGAACTGACAGTGAGTGAGTGGATCCGGGTGAGGGTACGGACTGACAGTGGGTGAGTGAGTGGATCAGGATGAGGATACGGACTGACAGTGAGTGAGTGGATCCAGGTGAGGATACGGACTGACAGTGAGAGAGTGGAGCCGGGGGAGGATACGGACTGACAGTGAGTGAGTGGATCTGGGTGAGGATACGGACTGACAGTGAGTGAGTGGATCCGGGTGGGGATACGGACTGACAGTGAGTGAGTGGATCCCGCTGAGGATACGGACCGACGAACAATGTGTGAGTGGATCCGGGGGAGGATACGGACTCACAGTTAGTGAGTGGATCAGGGAGAGGATACGGACTGACAGTGAGTGAGTTGATCCGGGTGAGGATATGGACTGACAGTGAGTGAGTGGATCCGGGGGAGGAAACGGACTGACAGTGAGTGAGTGGATCCGGGTGAGGATATGGGCAGACAGTGAGAGAGTGGAGCCGGGGTAGGATACGGACTGACATTGAGTGAGTGGATCAGGGAGAGGATACTGACTGACAGTGAGTGAGTGGGTCCGGGTGAGGATACGGACTGACATTGAGTGAGTGGATCAGTGAGAGGATACGGACTGACAGTGAGTGAGTGGATCCGGGTGCGGATATGGACTGACAGTGAGTGAGTGGGTCCGGGTGAGGATATGGACTGACGAACAGTGAGTGAGTGGGTCCGGGGGAGGAAACGGACTGACAGTGAGTGAGTGGGTCCGGGTGAGGATACGGACTGACAGTGAGTGAGTGGACCCGGGGGAGGATACGGACTGAGAGTGAGTGAGTGGATCTGGGGGAGTATACGGACTGAGCGTGAGTGAGTGGATCCAGGTGAGGATACGGACAGACAGTGAGTGAGTGGATCCGGGGGAGGATACGGACTGATAGTGAGTGGGTGGATCCGGGTGAGGATACGGACAGACAGTGAGTGAGTGGATCCAGGTGAGGATACGGACAGACAGTGAGTGAGTGGATCCGGGGGAGGATACGGACTGACAGTGAGTGGGTGGATCCGGGTGAGGATACGGACTGACAGTGAGTGAGTGGATCCGGGGGAGGATACGGACTGACAGTGAGTGGGTGGATCCGGGTGAGGATACGGACTGACAGTGAGTGAGTGGATCCGGGGGAGGATACGGACTGACAGTGAGTGGTTGGATCCGGGTGAGGATACGGACTGACAGTGAGTGAGTGGAACAGGGTGTGGATACGGACTGACAGTGAGTGAGTGGATCCAGGTGAGGACACGGACTGGCAGTGAGTGAGTGGATCCGGGTGCGGATACGGACTGACAGTGAGTGAGTGGATCCAGGTGAGGACACGGACTGGCAGTGAGTGAGTGGATCCAGGTTCGGAAACGGACTGACAGTGAGTGAGTGGGTCCGGGGGAGGATACGGACTGACAGTGAGTGAGTGGGTCCGGGTGAGGATACGGACTGACAGTGAGTGAGTGGATCAGGGAGAGGATACGGACTGACAGTGAGTGAGTGGGTCCGGGTGAGGATACGGACTGACAGTGAGTGAGTGGGTCCGGGTGGGGATACGGACTGACAGTGAGTGAGTGGGTCCGCGGGAGGAAATGGACTGACAGTGAGTGAGTGGGTCCGGGGGAGGAAACGGACTGACAGTGAGTGAGTGGATCAGGGTGAGGATACGGACTGACAGTGAGTGATTGGGTCCGGGGGAGGAAACGGACTGACAGTGAGTAAGTGGATCAGGGTGAGGAAACGGACTGACAGTGAGTGATTGGGTCCGGGGGAGGATACGGACTGACAGTGAGTGCGTGGTCCCGGGGGAGGATACGGACTGAGAGTGAGTGAGTGGATCTGGAGGAGTATACGGACTGAGAGTGAGTGAGTGGATCCAGGTGAGGATACGGACAGACAGTGAGTGAGTGCATCCGGGGGAGGATACGGACAGACAGTGAGTGAGTGGATCAGGGTGAGGATACGGACTGACAGTGAGTGATTGGGTCCGGGGGAGGAAACAGACTGACAGTGAGTGAGTGGGTCCGGGTGAGGATACGGACTGACAGTGAGTGAGTGGTCCCGGGGGAGGATACGGACTGAGAGTGAGTGAGTGGATCTGGGGGAGTATACGGACTGAGAGTGAGTGAGTGGATCCAGGTGAGGATACGGACTGACAGTGAGTGAGTGGATCCGGGTGAGGATACGGACTGACAGTGAGTGAGTGGATCCAGGTGAGGATACGGACTGAGAGTGAGTGAGTGGATCCAGGTGAGGATACGGACTGACAGTGAGTGAGTGGATCAGGGTGAGGATACGGACTGACAGTGAGTGAGTGGATCCAGGTGAGGATACGGACTGACAGTGAGAGAGTGGATCCGGGGGAGGATACGGACTGACAGTGAGTGGTTGGATCCGGGTGAGGATACGGACTGACAGTGAGTGAGTGGATTCGGGTGAGGATACGGACTGGCGAACAGTGAGTGAGTGGATCCGGGTGAGGATACGGACTGCCAGTGAGTGAGTGGATCCCACTGAGGATACGGACCGACGAACAATGAGTGAGTGGATCCGGGGGAGGATACGGACTGGCGAACAGTGAGTGTGTGGATCCGGGTGAGGATACGGACTGGAGAACAGTGAGTGAGTGGATCCGGGTGAGGATACGAACTGGCGAACAGTGAGTGAGTGGATCCGGGTGAGGATACGGACTGGCGAACAGTGAGTGAGTGGATCAGGGTGAGGATACGGACTGAGAGTGAGTGAGTGGATCCAGGTGAGGATACGGACTGACAGTGAGTGAGTGGATCCGGGTGAGGATACGGACTGACAGTGAGTGGGTGGATGCGGGTGAGGATACGGACTGACAGTGAGTGGGTGTATCCAGGTGAGGATACGGATTGACGAACACTGAGTGAGTGTATCCGGGGGAGGATACGGACTGACAGTGAGTGGGTGGAGCCGGGTGAGGATACGAACTGACAGTGAGTGAGTGGATCCGGGTGAGGATACGGACTGCCAGTGAGTGAGTGGATCCGGGTGAGGATACGGACTGCCAGTGAGTGAGTGGATCCCTCTGAGGATACGGACTGACGAACAATGAGTGAGTGGATCCGGGGGAGGAAACGGACTGGCCAACAGTGAGTGTGTGGATCCGGGTGAGGACATGAACTGGCGAACAGTGAGTGAGTGGATCCGGGTGAGGGTACGGACTGACAGTTAGTGAGTGGATCCGGGTGAGGATACGGACTGACGGTTAGTGAGTGGAACAGGGTGTGGACACGGACTGACAGTGAGTGAGTGGATCCAGGTGAGGACACGGACTGGCAGTGAGTGAGTGGATCCGGGTGGGGATACGGACTGACAGTGAGTGAGTGGGTCCGGGGGAGGAAACGGACTGACAGTGAGTGAGTGGGTCCGGGTGAGGAAACGGACTGACAGTGAGTGAGTGGATCAGGGTGAGGATACGGACTGACAGTGAGTGATTGGGTCCGGGGGAGGAAACGGACTGACAGTGAGTGAGTGGATCAGGGTGACGATACGGACTGACAGTGAGTGATTGGGTCCGGGGGAGGATACAGACTGACAGTGAGTGAGTGGATCAGGGTGAGGATACGGACTGACAGTGAGTGATTGGGTCCGGGGGAGGAAACGGACTGACAGTGAGTGGGTGGGTCCGGGTGAGGATACGGACTGACAGTGATTGAGTGGACCCGGGGGAGGATACGGACTGAGAGTGAGTGAGTGGATCTCGGGGAGTATACGGACTGAGAGTGAGTGAGTGGATCCAGGTGAGGATACGGACAGACAGTGAGTGAGTGGATCCGGGGGAGTATACCGACTGACAGAGAGTGAGTGGGTCCGGGTGAGGATACGGACTGACAATGATTGAGTGGATCCGGGTGAGGATAAGACTGACGAACAGTGAGTGAGTGGATCAGGGTGACGATACGGACTGACAGTGAGTGAGTGGATCCGGTTGAGGAGACGGACAGACAGTGAGAGAGTGGAGCCGGGGGAGGATACGGACTGACAGTGAGTGAGTGGGTCCGGGGGAGGATACGGACTGACAGTGAGTGAGTGGGTCCGGGTGAGGATATGGACTGACGAACAGTGAGTGAGTGGATCCGTGGGAGGATACGGACTGACAGTGAGTGAGTGGGTCCGGGTGAGGATACGGACTGACAGTGAGTGGTTGGATCCGGGTGAGGATACGGACTGACAGTGAGTGAGTGGAACAGGGTGTGGATACGGACTGACAGTGAGTGAGTGGATCCAGGTGAGGACACGGACTGGCAGTGAGTGAGTGGATCCGGGTGCGGATACGGACTGACAGTGAGTGAGTGGATCCAGGTGAGGACACGGACTGGCAGTGAGTGAGTGGATCCAGGTTCGGAAACGGACTGACAGTGAGTGAGTGGGTCCGGGGGAGGATACGGACTGACAGTGAGTGAGTGGGTCCGGGTGAGGATACGGACTGACAGTGAGTGAGTGGATCAGGGAGAGGATACGGACTGACAGTGAGTGAGTGGGTCCGGGTGAGGATACGGACTGGCAGTGAGTGAGTGGATCCAGGTTCGGAAACGGACTGACAGTGAGTGAGTGGGTCCGGGGGAGGATACGGACTGACAGTGAGTGAGTGGGTCCGGGTGAGGATACGGACTGACAGTGAGTGAGTGGATCAGGGAGAGGATACGGACTGACAGTGAGTGAGTGGGTCCGGGTGAGGATACGGACTGACAGTGAGTGAGTGGGTCCGGGTGGGGATACGGACTGACAGTGAGTGAGTGGGTCCGCGGGAGGAAATGGACTGACAGTGAGTGAGTGGGTCCGGGGGAGGAAACGGACTGACAGTGAGTGAGTGGATCAGGGTGAGGATACGGACTGACAGTGAGTGATTGGGTCCGGGGGAGGAAACGGACTGACAGTGAGTAAGTGGATCAGGGTGAGGAAACGGACTGACAGTGAGTGATTGGGTCCGGGGGAGGATACGGACTGACAGTGAGTGCGTGGTCCCGGGGGAGGATACGGACTGAGAGTGAGTGAGTGGATCTGGAGGAGTATACGGACTGAGAGTGAGTGAGTGGATCCAGGTGAGGATACGGACAGACAGTGAGTGAGTGCATCCGGGGGAGGATACGGACAGACAGTGAGTGAGTGGATCAGGGTGAGGATACGGACTGACAGTGAGTGATTGGGTCCGGGGGAGGAAACAGACTGACAGTGAGTGAGTGGGTCCGGGTGAGGATACGGACTGACAGTGAGTGAGTGGTCCCGGGGGAGGATACGGACTGAGAGTGAGTGAGTGGATCTGGGGGAGTATACGGACTGAGAGTGAGTGAGTGGATCCAGGTGAGGATACGGACAGACAGTGAGTGAGTGGATCCGGGGGAGGATACGGACTGACAGTGAGTGAGTGGGTCCGGGGGAGGATACGGACTGACAGTGAGTGAGTGGGTCCGGGTGAGGATAAGACTGACGAACAGTGAGTGAGTGGATCCGGGTGAGGAAACGGACTGACAGTGAGTGAGTGGATCAGGGTGACGATACGGACAGACAGTGAGTGAGTGGATCCGGGGGAGGATACGGACTGACAGTGAGTGGGTGGATCCGGGTGAGGATACGGACTGACAGTGAGTGAGTGGATCCGGGGGAGGATACGGACTGACAGTGAGTGGTTGGATCCGGGTGAGGATACGGACTGACAGTGAGTGAGTGGAACAGGGTGTGGATACGGACTGACAGTGAGTGAGTGGATCCAGGTGAGGACACGGACTGGCAGTGAGTGAGTGGATCCGGGTGCGGATACGGACTGACAGTGAGTGAGTGGATCCAGGTGAGGACACGGACTGGCAGTGAGTGAGTGGATCCAGGTTCGGAAACGGACTGACAGTGAGTGAGTGGGTCCGGGGGAGGATACGGACTGACAGTGAGTGAGTGGGTCCGGGTGAGGATACGGACTGACAGTGAGTGAGTGGATCAGGGAGAGGATACGGACTGACAGTGAGTGAGTGGGTCCGGGTGAGGATACGGACTGACAGTGAGTGAGTGGGTCCGGGTGGGGATACGGACTGACAGTGAGTGAGTGGGTCCGCGGGAGGAAATGGACTGACAGTGAGTGAGTGGGTCCGGGGGAGGAAACGGACTGACAGTGAGTGAGTGGATCAGGGTGAGGATACGGACTGACAGTGAGTGATTGGGTCCGGGGGAGGAAACGGACTGACAGTGAGTAAGTGGATCAGGGTGAGGAAACGGACTGACAGTGAGTGATTGGGTCCGGGGGAGGATACGGACTGACAGTGAGTGCGTGGTCCCGGGGGAGGATACGGACTGAGAGTGAGTGAGTGGATCTGGAGGAGTATACGGACTGAGAGTGAGTGAGTGGATCCAGGTGAGGATACGGACAGACAGTGAGTGAGTGCATCCGGGGGAGGATACGGACAGACAGTGAGTGAGTGGATCAGGGTGAGGATACGGACTGACAGTGAGTGATTGGGTCCGGGGGAGGAAACAGACTGACAGTGAGTGAGTGGGTCCGGGTGAGGATACGGACTGACAGTGAGTGAGTGGTCCCGGGGGAGGATACGGACTGAGAGTGAGTGAGTGGATCTGGGGGAGTATACGGACTGAGAGTGAGTGAGTGGATCCAGGTGAGGATACGGACTGACAGTGAGTGAGTGGATCCGGGTGAGGATACGGACTGACAGTGAGTGAGTGGATCCAGGTGAGGATACGGACTGAGAGTGAGTGAGTGGATCCAGGTGAGGATACGGACTGACAGTGAGTGAGTGGATCAGGGTGAGGATACGGACTGACAGTGAGTGAGTGGATCCAGGTGAGGATACGGACTGACAGTGAGAGAGTGGATCCGGGGGAGGATACGGACTGACAGTGAGTGGTTGGATCCGGGTGAGGATACGGACTGACAGTGAGTGAGTGGATTCGGGTGAGGATACGGACTGGCGAACAGTGAGTGAGTGGATCCGGGTGAGGATACGGACTGCCAGTGAGTGAGTGGATCCCACTGAGGATACGGACCGACGAACAATGAGTGAGTGGATCCGGGGGAGGATACGGACTGGCGAACAGTGAGTGTGTGGATCCGGGTGAGGATACGGACTGGAGAACAGTGAGTGAGTGGATCCGGGTGAGGATACGAACTGGCGAACAGTGAGTGAGTGGATCCGGGTGAGGATACGGACTGGCGAACAGTGAGTGAGTGGATCAGGGTGAGGATACGGACTGAGAGTGAGTGAGTGGATCCAGGTGAGGATACGGACTGACAGTGAGTGAGTGGATCCGGGTGAGGATACGGACTGACAGTGAGTGGGTGGATGCGGGTGAGGATACGGACTGACAGTGAGTGGGTGTATCCAGGTGAGGATACGGATTGACGAACACTGAGTGAGTGTATCCGGGGGAGGATACGGACTGACAGTGAGTGGGTGGAGCCGGGTGAGGATACGAACTGACAGTGAGTGAGTGGATCCGGGTGAGGATACGGACTGCCAGTGAGTGAGTGGATCCGGGTGAGGATACGGACTGCCAGTGAGTGAGTGGATCCCTCTGAGGATACGGACTGACGAACAATGAGTGAGTGGATCCGGGGGAGGAAACGGACTGGCCAACAGTGAGTGTGTGGATCCGGGTGAGGACATGAACTGGCGAACAGTGAGTGAGTGGATCCGGGTGAGGGTACGGACTGACAGTTAGTGAGTGGATCCGGGTGAGGATACGGACTGACGGTTAGTGAGTGGAACAGGGTGTGGACACGGACTGACAGTGAGTGAGTGGATCCAGGTGAGGACACGGACTGGCAGTGAGTGAGTGGATCCGGGTGGGGATACGGACTGACAGTGAGTGAGTGGGTCCGGGGGAGGAAACGGACTGACAGTGAGTGAGTGGGTCCGGGTGAGGAAACGGACTGACAGTGAGTGAGTGGATCAGGGTGAGGATACGGACTGACAGTGAGTGATTGGGTCCGGGGGAGGAAACGGACTGACAGTGAGTGAGTGGATCAGGGTGACGATACGGACTGACAGTGAGTGATTGGGTCCGGGGGAGGATACAGACTGACAGTGAGTGAGTGGATCAGGGTGAGGATACGGACTGACAGTGAGTGATTGGGTCCGGGGGAGGAAACGGACTGACAGTGAGTGAGTGGGTCCGGGTGAGGATACGGACTGACAGTGATTGAGTGGACCCGGGGGAGGATACGGACTGAGAGTGAGTGAGTGGATCTCGGGGAGTATACGGACTGAGAGTGAGTGAGTGGATCCAGGTGAGGATACGGACAGACAGTGAGTGAGTGGATCCGGGGGAGTATACCGACTGACAGAGAGTGAGTGGGTCCGGGTGAGGATACGGACTGACAATGATTGAGTGGATCCGGGTGAGGATAAGACTGACGAACAGTGAGTGAGTGGATCAGGGTGACGATACGGACTGACAGTGAGTGAGTGGATCCGGTTGAGGAGACGGACAGACAGTGAGAGAGTGGAGCCGGGGGAGGATACGGACTGACAGTGAGTGAGTGGGTCCGGGGGAGGATACGGACTGACAGTGAGTGAGTGGGTCCGGGTGAGGATATGGACTGACGAACAGTGAGTGAGTGGATCCGTGGGAGGATACGGACTGACAGTGAGTGAGTGGGTCCGGGTGAGGATACGGACTGACAGTGAGTGGTTGGATCCGGGTGAGGATACGGACTGACAGTGAGTGAGTGGAACAGGGTGTGGATACGGACTGACAGTGAGTGAGTGGATCCAGGTGAGGACACGGACTGGCAGTGAGTGAGTGGATCCGGGTGCGGATACGGACTGACAGTGAGTGAGTGGATCCAGGTGAGGACACGGACTGGCAGTGAGTGAGTGGATCCAGGTTCGGAAACGGACTGACAGTGAGTGAGTGGGTCCGGGGGAGGATACGGACTGACAGTGAGTGAGTGGGTCCGGGTGAGGATACGGACTGACAGTGAGTGAGTGGATCAGGGAGAGGATACGGACTGACAGTGAGTGAGTGGGTCCGGGTGAGGATACGGACTGACAGTGAGTGAGTGGGTCCGGGTGGGGATACGGACTGACAGTGAGTGAGTGGGTCCGCGGGAGGAAATGGACTGACAGTGAGTGAGTGGGTCCGGGGGAGGAAACGGACTGACAGTGAGTGAGTGGATCAGGGTGAGGATACGGACTGACAGTGAGTGATTGGGTCCGGGGGAGGAAACGGACTGACAGTGAGTAAGTGGATCAGGGTGAGGAAACGGACTGACAGTGAGTGATTGGGTCCGGGGGAGGATACGGACTGACAGTGAGTGCGTGGTCCCGGGGGAGGATACGGACTGAGAGTGAGTGAGTGGATCTGGAGGAGTATACGGACTGAGAGTGAGTGAGTGGATCCAGGTGAGGATACGGACAGACAGTGAGTGAGTGCATCCGGGGGAGGATACGGACAGACAGTGAGTGAGTGGATCAGGGTGAGGATACGGACTGACAGTGAGTGATTGGGTCCGGGGGAGGAAACAGACTGACAGTGAGTGAGTGGGTCCGGGTGAGGATACGGACTGACAGTGAGTGAGTGGTCCCGGGGGAGGATACGGACTGAGAGTGAGTGAGTGGATCTGGGGGAGTATACGGACTGAGAGTGAGTGAGTGGATCCAGGTGAGGATACGGACAGACAGTGAGTGAGTGGATCCGGGGGAGGATACGGACTGACAGTGAGTGAGTGGGTCCGGGGGAGGATACGGACTGACAGTGAGTGAGTGGGTCCGGGTGAGGATAAGACTGACGAACAGTGAGTGAGTGGATCCGGGTGAGGAAACGGACTGACAGTGAGTGAGTGGATCAGGGTGACGATACGGACAGACAGTGAGTGAGTGGATCAGGGTGACGATACGGACAGACAGTGAGTGAGTGGGTCCGGAGGAGGATACGGACTGACAGTGAGTGAGTGTATCTGGGGGAGGATACGAACTGACAGTGAGTGAGTGGATCCGGGTGAGGGTACGGACTGACAGTGGGTGAGTGAGTGGATCAGGATGAGGATACGGACTGACAGTGAGTGAGTGGATCCAGGTGAGGATACGGACTGACAGTGAGAGAGTGGAGCCGGGGGAGGATACGGACTGACAGTGAGTGAGTGGATCTGGGTGAGGATACGGACTGACAGTGAGTGAGTGGGTCCGGATGAGGACACGGACTGACAGTGAGTGAGTGGATCCGGGTGGGGATACGGACTGACAGTGAGTGAGTGGATCCCGCTGAGGATACGGACCGACGAACAATGTGTGAGTGGATCCGGGGGAGGATACGGACTCACAGTTAGTGAGTGGATCAGGGAGAGGATACGGACTGACAGTGAGTAAGTGGATCAGGGTGAGGAAACGGACTGACAGTGAGTGATTGGGTCCGGGGGAGGATACGGACTGACAGTGAGTGCGTGGTCCCGGGGGAGGATACGGACTGAGAGTGAGTGAGTGGATCTGGAGGAGTATACGGACTGAGAGTGAGTGAGTGGATCCAGGTGAGGATACGGACAGACAGTGAGTGAGTGCATCCGGGGGAGGATACGGACAGACAGTGAGTGAGTGGATCAGGGTGAGGATACGGACTGACAGTGAGTGATTGGGTCCGGGGGAGGAAACAGACTGACAGTGAGTGAGTGGGTCCGGGTGAGGATACGGACTGACAGTGAGTGAGTGGTCCCGGGGGAGGATACGGACTGAGAGTGAGTGAGTGGATCTGGGGGAGTATACGGACTGAGAGTGAGTGACTGGATCCAGGTGAGGATACGGACAGACAGTGAGTGAGTGGATCCGGGGGAGGATACGGACTGACAGTGAGTGAGTGGGTCCGGGGGAGGATACGGACTGACAGTGAGTGAGTGGGTCCGGGTGAGGATAAGACTGATGAACAGTGAGTGAGTGGATCCGGGTGAGGAAACGGACTGACAGTGAGTGAGTGGATCAGGGTGACGATACGGACAGACAGTGAGTGAGTGGATCAGGGTGACGATACGGACAGACAGTGAGTGAGTGGGTCCGGAGGAGGATACGGACTGACAGTGAGTGAGTGTATCTGGGGGAGGATACGAACTGACAGTGAGAGAGTGGAGCCGGGGGAGGATACGGACTGACAGTGAGTGAGTGGATCTGGGTGAGGATACGGACTGACAGTGAGTGAGTGGGTCCGGATGAGGACACGGACTGACAGTGAGTGAGTGGATCCGGGTGGGGATACGGACTGACAGTGAGTGAGTGGATCCCGCTGAGGATACGGACCGACGAACAATGTGTGAGTGGATCCGGGGGAGGATACGGACTCACAGTTAGTGAGTGGATCAGGGAGAGGATACGGACTGACAGTGAGTGAGTTGATCCGGGTGAGGATACGGACTGACAGTGAGTGAGTGGATCCGGGGGAGGAAACGGACTGACAGTGAGTGAGTGGATCCGGGTGAGGATATGGGCAGACAGTGAGAGAGTGGAGCCGGGGGAGGATACGGACTGACATTGAGTGAGTGGATCAGGGAGAGGATACTGACTGACAGTGAGTGAGTGGGTCCGGGTGAGGATACGGACTGACATTGAGTGAGTGGATCAGGGAGAGGATACGGACTGACAGTGAGTGAGTGGATCCGGGTGCGGATATGGACTGACAGTGAGTGAGTGGGTCCGGGTGAGGATATGGACTGACGAACAGTGAGTGAGTGGGTCCGGGGGAGGAAACGGACTGACAGTGAGTGAGTGGGTCCGGGTGAGGATACGGACTGACAGTGAGTGAGTGGACCCGGGGGAGGATACGGACTGAGAGTGAGTGAGTGGATCTGGGGGAGTATACGGACTGAGCGTGAGTGAGTGGATCCAGTTGAGGATACGGACAGACAGTGAGTGAGTGGATCCGGGGGAGGATACGGACTGATAGTGAGTGGGTGGATCCGGGTGAGGATACGGACAGACAGTGAGTGAGTGGATCTTGGGTGAGGAAACGGACTGACGAACAGTGAGTGAGTGGGTCCGGGTGAGGATACGGACTGACAGTGAGTGAGTGGGTCCGGGGGAGGAAACGGACTGACAGTGAGTGAGTGGATCCGGGTGAGGATACGGACTGACAGTGAGTGAGTGGGTCCGGGTGGGGATACGGACTGACAGTGAGTGAGTGGGTCCGCGGGAGGAAATGGACTGACAGTGAGTGAGTGGGTCCGGGGGAGGAAACGGACTGACAGTGAGTGAGTGGATCAGGGTGAGGATACGGACTGACAGTGAGTGATTGGGTCCGGGGGAGGAAACGGACTGACAGTGAGTAAGTGGATCAGGGTGAGGAAACGGACTGACAGTGAGTGATTGGGTCCGGGGGAGGATACGGACTGACAGTGAGTGCGTGGTCCCGGGGGAGGATACGGACTGAGAGTGAGTGAGTGGATCTGGAGGAGTATAGGGACTGAGAGTGAGTGAGTGGATCCAGGTGAGGATACGGACAGACAGTGAGTGAGTGCATCCGGGGGAGGATACGGACAGACAGTGAGTGAGTGGATCAGGGTGAGGATACGGACTGACAGTGAGTGATTGGGTCCGGGGGAGGAAACAGACTGACTGTGAGTGAGTGGGTCCGGGTGAGGATACGGACTGACAGTGAGTGAGTGGTCCCGGGGGAGGATACGGACTGAGAGTGAGTGAGTGGATCTGGGGGAGTATACGGACTGAGAGTGAGTGAGTGGATCCAGGTGAGGATACGGACAGACAGTGAGTGAGTGGATCCGGGGGAGGATACGGACTGACAGTGAGTGAGTGGGTCCAGGGGAGGATACGGACTGACAGTGAGTGAGTGGGTCCGGGTGAGGATAAGACTGACGAACAGTGAGTGAGTGGATCCGGGTGAGGAAACGGACTGACAGTGAGTGAGTGGATCAGGGTGACGATACGGACAGACAGTGAGTGAGTGGATCAGGGTGACGATACGGACAGACAGTGAGTGAGTGGGTCCGGAGGAGGATACGGACTGACAGTGAGTGAGTGTATCTGGGGGAGGATACGAACTGACAGTGAGTGAGTGGATCCGGGTGAGGGTACGGACTGACAGTGGGTGAGTGAGTGGATCAGGATGAGGATACGGACTGACAGTGAGTGAGTGGATCCAGGTGAGGATACGGACTGACAGTGAGAGAGTGGAGCCGGGGGAGGATACGGACTGACAGTGCGTGAGTGGATCTGGGTGAGGATACGGACTGACAGTGAGTGAGTGGATCCGGGTGGGGATACGGACTGACAGTGAGTGAGTGGATCCCGCTGAGGATACGGACCGACGAACAATGTGTGAGTGGATCCGGGGGAGGATACGGACTCACAGTTAGTGAGTGGATCAGGGAGAGGATACGGACTGACAGTGAGTGAGTTGATCCGGGTGAGGATATGGACTGACAGTGAGTGAGTGGATCCGGGGGAGGAAACGGACTGACAGTGAGTGAGTGGATCCGGGTGAGGATATGGGCAGACAGTGAGAGAGTGGAGCCGGGGGAGGATACGGACTGACATTGAGTGAGTGGATCAGGGAGAGGATACTGACTGACAGTGAGTGAGTGGGTCCGGGTGAGGATACGGACTGACATTGAGTGAGTGGATCAGTGAGAGGATACGGACTGACAGTGAGTGAGTGGATCCGGGTGCGGATATGGACTGACAGTGAGTGAGTGGGTCCGGGTGAGGATATGGACTGACGAACAGTGAGTGAGTGGGTCCGGGGGAGGAAACGGACTGACAGTGAGTGAGTGGGTCCGGGTGAGGATACGGACTGACAGTGAGTGAGTGGACCCGGGGGAGGATACGGACTGAGAGTGAGTGAGTGGATCTGGGGGAGTATACGGACTGAGCGTGAGTGAGTGGATCCAGGTGAGGATACGGACAGACAGTGAGTGAGTGGATCCGGGGGAGGATACGGACTGATAGTGAGTGGGTGGATCCGGGTGAGGATACGGACAGACAGTGAGTGAGTGGATCCAGGTGAGGATACGGACAGACAGTGAGTGAGTGGATCCGGGGGAGGATACGGACTGACAGTGAGTGGGTGGATCCGGGTGAGGATACGGACTGACAGTGAGTGAGTGGATCCGGGGGAGGATACGGACTGACAGTGAGTGGTTGGATCCGGGTGAGGATACGGACTGACAGTGAGTGAGTGCATCCGGGTGAGGTTACGGATTGTTGAACAGTGAGTGAGTGGATCCGGGTGAGGATACGGACTCACAGTGAGTGAGTGGATCCGGGTGAGGATACGGACTGCCAGTGAGTGAGTGGATCAGGGTGAGGAAACGGACTGACAGTGAGTGATTGGGTCCGGGGGAGGATACGGACTGACAGTGAGTGCGTGGTCCCGGGGGAGGATACGGACTGAGAGTGAGTGAGTGGATCTGGAGGAGTATACGGACTGAGAGTGAGTGAGTGGATCCAGGTGAGGATACGGACAGACAGTGAGTGAGTGCATCCGGGGGAGGATACGGACAGACAGTGAGTGAGTGGATCAGGGTGAGGATACGGACTGACAGTGAGTGATTGGGTCCGGGGGAGTAAACAGACTGACAGTGAGTGAGTGGGTCCGGGTGAGGATACGGACTGACAGTGAGTGAGTGGTCCCGGGGGAGGATACGGACTGAGAGTGAGTGAGTGGATCTGGGGGAGTATACGGACTGAGAGTGAGTGAGTGGATCCAGGTGAGGATACGGACAGACAGTGAGTGAGTGGATCCGGGGGAGGATACGGACAGACAGTGAGTGAGTGGGTCCGGGGGAGGATACGGACTGACAGTGAGTGAGTGGGTCCGGGTGAGGATAAGACTGACGAACAGTGAGTGAGTGGATCCGGGTGAGGAAACGGACTGACAGTGAGTGAGTGGATCAGGGTGACGATACGGACAGACAGTGAGTGAGTGGATCAGGGTGACGATACGGACAGACAGTGAGTGAGTGGGTCCGGAGGAGGATACGGACTGACAGTGAGTGAGTGTATCTGGGGGAGGATACGAACTGACAGTGAGTGAGTGGATCCGGGTGAGGGTACGGACTGACAGTGGGTGAGTGAGTGGATCA
This sequence comes from Hemitrygon akajei, assembly GCF_048418815.1. NCBI lineage: Eukaryota > Metazoa > Chordata > Chondrichthyes > Myliobatiformes > Dasyatidae > Hemitrygon > Hemitrygon akajei. Next base: position 96,972,526 of record NC_133126.1, read on the forward strand.
GGATGAGGATACGGACTGACAGTGAGTGAGTGGATCCAGGTGAGGATACGGACTGAGAGTGAGAGAGTGGAGCCGGGGGAGGATACGGACTGACAGTGAGTGAGTGGATCTGGGTGAGGATACGGACTGACAGTGAGTGAGTGGGTCCGGATGAGGACACGGACTGACAGTTAGTGAGTGGATCCGGGTGGGGATACGGACTGACAGTGAGTGAGTGGATCCCGCTGAGGATACGGACCGACGAACAATGTGTGAGTGGATCCGGGGGAGGATACGGACTCACAGTTAGTGAGTGGATCAGGGAGAGGATACGGACTGACAGTGAGTGAGTTGATCCGGGTGAGGATACGGACTGACAGTGAGTGAGTGGATCCGGGGGAGGAAACGGACTGACAGTGAGTGAGTGGATCCGGGTGAGGATATGGGCAGACAGTGAGAGAGTGGAGCCGGGGGAGGATACGGACTGACATTGAGTGAGTGGGTCCGGGGGAGGATACGGACTGACAGTGAGTGAGTGGGTCCGGGTGAGGATACGGACTGACAGTGAGTGAGTGGATCAGGGAGAGGATACGGACTGACAGTGAGTGAGTGGGTCCGGGTGAGGATACGGACTGACAGTGAGTGAGTGGGTACGGGTGAGGATACGGACTGACAATGAGTGAGTGGGTCCGGGTGAGGATACGGACTGAGAGTGAGTGAGTGGATCTTGGGTGAGGAAACGGACTGACGAACAGTGAGTGAGTGGGTCCGGGTGAGGATACGGACTGACAGTGAGTGAGTGGGTCCGGGGGAGGAAACGGACTGACAGTGAGTGAGTGGATCCGGGTGAGGATACGGACTGACAGTGAGTGAGTGGGTCCGGGTGGGGATACGGACTGACAGTGAGTGAGTGGGTCCGCGGGAGGAAATGGACTGACAGTGAGTGAGTGGGTCCGGGGGAGGAAACGGACTGACAGTGAGTGAGTGGATCAGGGTGAGGATACGGACTGACAGTGAGTGATTGGGTCCGGGGGAGGAAACGGACTGACAGTGAGTAAGTGGATCAGGGTGAGGAAACGGACTGACAGTGAGTGATTGGGTCCGGGGGAGGATACGGACTGACAGTGAGTGCGTGGTCCCGGGGGAGGATACGGACTGAGAGTGAGTGAGTGGATCTGGAGGAGTATACGGACTGAGAGTGAGTGAGTGGATCCAGGTGAGGATACGGACAGACAGTGAGTGAGTGCATCCGGGGGAGGATACGGACAGACAGTGAGTGAGTGGATCAGGGTGAGGATACGGACTGACAGTGAGTGATTGGGTCCGGGGGAGGAAACAGACTGACAGTGAGTGAGTGGGTCCGGGTGAGGATACGGACTGACAGTGAGTGAGTGGTCCCGGGGGAGGATACGGACTGAGAGTGAGTGAGTGGATCTGGGGGAGTATACGGACTGAGAGTGAGTGAGTGGATCCAGGTGAGGATACGGACAGACAGTGAGTGAGTGGATCCGGGGGAGGATACGGACTGACAGTGAGTGAGTGGGTCCGGGGGAGGATACGGACTGACAGTGAGTGAGTGGGTCCGGGTGAGGATAAGACTGACGAACAGTGAGTGAGTGGATCCGGGTGAGGAAACGGACTGACAGTGAGTGAGTGGATCAGGGTGACGATACGGACAGACAGTGAGTGAGTGGATCAGGGTGACGATACGGACAGACAGTGAGTGAGTGGGTCCGGAGGAGGATACGGACTGACAGTGAGTGAGTGTATCTGGGGGAGGATACGAACTGACAGTGAGTGAGTGGATCCGGGTGAGGGTACGGACTGACAGTGGGTGAGTGAGTGGATCAGGATGAGGATACGGACTGACAGTGAGTGAGTGGATCCAGGTGAGGATACGGACTGACAGTGAGAGAGTGGAGCCGGGGGAGGATTCGGACTGACAGTGAGTGAGTGGATCTGGGTGAGGATACGGACTGACAGTGAGTGAGTGGGTCCGGATGAGGACACGGACTGACAGTGAGTGAGTGGATCCGGGTGGGGATACGGACTGACAGTGAGTGAGTGGATCCCGCTGAGGATACGGACCGACGAACAATGTGTGAGTGGATCCGGGGGAGGATACGGACTCACAGTTAGTGAGTGGATCAGGGAGAGGATACGGACTGACAGTGAGTGAGTTGATCCGGGTGAGGATACGGACTGACAGTGAGTGAGTGGATCCGGGGGAGGAAACGGACTGACAGTGAGTGAGTGGATCCGGGTGAGGATATGGGCAGACAGTGAGAGAGTGGAGCCGGGGGAGGATACGGACTGACATTGAGTGAGTGGATCAGGGAGAGGATACTGACTGACAGTGAGTGAGTGGGTCCGGGTGAGGATACGGACTGACATTGAGTGAGTGGATCAGGGAGAGGATACGGACTGACAGTGAGTGAGTGGATCCGGGTGCGGATATGGACTGACAGTGAGTGAGTGGGTCCGGGTGAGGATATGGACTGACGAACAGTGAGTGAGTGGGTCCGGGGGAGGAAACGGACTGACAGTGAGTGAGTGGGTCCGGGTGAGGATACGGACTGACAGTGAGTGAGTGGACCCGGGGGAGGATACGGACTGAGAGTGAGTGAGTGGATCTGGGGGAGTATACGGACTGAGCGTGAGTGAGTGGATCCAGGTGAGGATACGGACAGACAGTGAGTGAGTGGATCCGGGGGAGGATACGGACTGATAGTGAGTGGGTGGATCCGGGTGAGGATACGGACAGACAGTGAGTGAGTGGATCTTGGGTGAGGAAACGGACTGACGAACAGTGAGTGAGTGGGTCCGGGTGAGGATACGGACTGACAGTGAGTGAGTGGGTCCGGGGGAGGAAACGGACTGACAGTGAGTGAGTGGATCCGGGTGAGGATACGGACTGACAGTGAGTGAGTGGGTCCGGGTGGGGATACGGACTGACAGTGAGTGAGTGGGTCCGCGGGAGGAAATGGACTGACAGTGAGTGAGTGGGTCCGGGGGAGGAAACGGACTGACAGTGAGTGAGTGGATCAGGGTGAGGATACGGACTGACAGTGAGTGATTGGGTCCGGGGGAGGAAACGGACTGACAGTGAGTAAGTGGATCAGGGTGAGGAAACGGACTGACAGTGAGTGATTGGGTCCGGGGGAGGATACGGACTGACAGTGAGTGCGTGGTCCCGGGGGAGGATACGGACTGAGAGTGAGTGAGTGGATCTGGAGGAGTATACGGACTGAGAGTGAGTGAGTGGATCCAGGTGAGGATACGGACAGACAGTGAGTGAGTGCATCCGGGGGAGGATACGGACAGACAGTGAGTGAGTGGATCAGGGTGAGGATACGGACTGACAGTGAGTGATTGGGTCCGGGGGAGGAAACAGACTGACAGTGAGTGAGTGGGTCCGGGTGAGGATACGGACTGACAGTGAGTGAGTGGTCCCGGGGGAGGATACGGACTGAGAGTGAGTGAGTGGATCTGGGGGAGTATACGGACTGAGAGTGAGTGAGTGGATCCAGGTGAGGATACGGACAGACAGTGAGTGAGTGGATCCGGGGGAGGATACGGACTGACAGTGAGTGAGTGGGTCCGGGGGAGGATACGGACTGACAGTGAGTGAGTGGGTCCGGGTGAGGATAAGACTGACGAACAGTGAGTGAGTGGATCCGGGTGAGGAAACGGACTGACAGTGAGTGAGTGGATCAGGGTGACGATACGGACAGACAGTGAGTGAGTGGATCAGGGTGACGATACGGACAGACAGTGAGTGAGTGGGTCCGGAGGAGGATACGGACTGACAGTGAGTGAGTGTATCTGGGGGAGGATACGAACTGACAGTGAGTGAGTGGATCCGGGTGAGGGTACGGACTGACAGTGGGTGAGTGAGTGGATCAGGATGAGGATACGGACTGACAGTGAGTGAGTGGATCCAGGTGAGGATACGGACTGACAGTGAGAGAGTGGAGCCGGGGGAGGATACGGACTGACAGTGAGTGAGTGGATCTGGGTGAGGATACGGACTGACAGTGAGTGAGTGGGTCCGGATGAGGACACGGACTGACAGTGAGTGAGTGGATCCGGGTGGGGATACGGACTGACAGTGAGTGAGTGGATCCCGCTGAGGATACGGACCGACGAACAAAGTGTGAGTGGATCCGGGGGAGGATACGGACTCACAGTTAGTGAGTGGATCAGGGAGAGGATACGGACTGACAGTGAGTGAGTTGATCCGGGTGAGGATACGGACTGACAGTGAGTGAGTGGATCCGGGGGAGGATACGGACTGACATTGAGTGAGTGGATCAGGGAGAGGATACGGACTGACAGTGAGTGAGTGGATCCGGGTGCGGATATGGACTGACAGTGAGTGAGTGGGTCCGGGTGAGGATATGGACTGACGAACAGTGAGTGAGTGGGTCCGGGGGAGGAAACGGACTGACAGTGAGTGAGTGGGTCCGGGTGAGGATACGGACTGACAGTGAGTGAGTGGACCCGGGGGAGGATACGGACTGAGAGTGAGTGAGTGGATCTGGGGGAGTATACGGACTGAGCGTGAGTGAGTGGATCCAGGTGAGGATACGGACAGACAGTGAGTGAGTGGATCCGGGGGAGGATACGGACTGATAGTGAGTGGGTGGATCCGGGTGAGGATACGGACAGACAGTGAGTGAGTGGATCCAGGTGAGGATACGGACAGACAGTGAGTGAGTGGATCCGGGGGAGGATACGGACTGACAGTGAGTGGGTGGATCCGGGTGAGGATACGGACTGACAGTGAGTGAGTGGATCCGGGGGAGGATACGGACTGACAGTGAGTGGTTGGATCCGGGTGAGGATACGGACTGACAGTGAGTGAGTGCATCCGGGTGAGGTTACGGATTGTTGAACAGTGAGTGAGTGGATCCGGGTGAGGATACGGACTCACAGTGAGTGAGTGGATCCGGGTGAGGATACGGACTGCCAGTGAGTGAGTGGATCAGGGTGAGGAAACGGACTGACAGTGAGTGATTGGGTCCGGGGGAGGATACGGACTGACAGTGAGTGCGTGGTCCCGGGGGAGGATACGGACTGAGAGTGAGTGAGTGGATCTGGAGGAGTATACGGACTGAGAGTGAGTGAGTGGATCCAGGTGAGGATACGGACAGACAGTGAGTGAGTGCATCCGGGGGAGGATACGGACAGACAGTGAGTGAGTGGATCAGGGTGAGGATACGGACTGACAGTGAGTGATTGGGTCCGGGGGAGTAAACAGACTGACAGTGAGTGAGTGGGTCCGGGTGAGGATACGGACTGACAGTGAGTGAGTGGTCCCGGGGGAGGATACGGACTGAGAGTGAGTGAGTGGATCTGGGGGAGTATACGGACTGAGAGTGAGTGAGTGGATCCAGGTGAGGATACGGACAGACAGTGAGTGAGTGGATCCGGGGGAGGATACGGACAGACAGTGAGTGAGTGGATCCGGGGGAGGATACGGACTGACAGTGAGTGAGTGGGTCCGGGTGAGGATAAGACTGACAGTGAGTGAGTGGGTCCGGGTGAGGATAAGACTGACGAACAGTGAGTGAGTGGATCCGGGTGAGGAAACGGACTGACAGTGAGTGAGTGGGTCCGGGTGAGGATAAGACTGACGAACAGTGAGTGAGTGGATCCGGGTGAGGAAACGGACTGACAGTGAGTGAGTGGATCAGGGTGACGATACGGACAGACAGTGAGTGAGTGGATCAGGGTGACGATACGGACAGACAGTGAGTGAGTGGGTCCGGAGGAGGATACGGACTGACAGTGAGTGAGTGTATCTGGGGGATGATACGAACTGACAGTGAGTGAGTGGATCCGGGTGAGGGTACGGACTGACAGTGGGTGAGTGAGTGGATCAGGATGAGGATACGGACTGACAGTGAGTGAGTGGATCCAGGTGAGGATACGGACTGACAGTGAGAGAGTGGAGCCGGGGGAGGATACGGACTGACAGTGAGTGAGTGGATCTGGGTGAGGATACGGACTGACAGTGAGTGAGTGGGTCCGGATGAGGACACGGACTGACAGTGAGTGAGTGGATCCGGGTGGGGATACGGACTGACAGTGAGTGAGTGGATCCCGCTGAGGATACGGACCGACGAACAATGTGTGAGTGGATCCGGGGGAGGATACGGACTCACAGTTAGTGAGTGGATCAGGGAGAGGATACGGGCTGACAGTGAGTGAGTTGATCCGGGTGAGGATACGGACTGACAGTGAGTGAGTGGATCCGGGGGAGGAAACGGACTGACAGTGAGTGAGTGGATCCGGGTGAGGATATGGGCAGACAGTGAGTGAGTGGATCCCGCTGAGGATACGGACCGACGAACAAAGTGTGAGTGGATCCGGGGGAGGATACGGACTCACAGTTAGTGAGTGGATCAGGGAGAGGATACGGACTGACAGTGAGTGAGTTGATCCGGGTGAGGATACGGACTGACAGTGAGTGAGTGGATCCGGGGGAGGAAACGGACTGACAGTGAGTGAGTGGATCCGGGTGAGGATATGGGCAGACAGTGAGAGAGTGGAGCCGGGGGAGGATACGGACTGACATTGAGTGAGTGGATCAGGGAGAGGATACTGACTGACAGTGAGTGAGTGGGTCCGGGTGAGGATACGGACTGACATTGAGTGAGTGGATCAGGGAGAGGATACGGACTGACAGTGAGTGAGTGGATCCGGGTGCGGATATGGACTGACAGTGAGTGAGTGGGTCCGGGTGAGGATATGGACTGACGAACAGTGAGTGAGTGGGTCCGGGGGAGGAAACGGACTGACAGTGAGTGAGTGGGTCCGGGTGAGGATACGGACTGACAGTGAGTGAGTGGACCCGGGGGAGGATACGGACTGAGAGTGAGTGAGTGGATCTGGGGGAGTATACGGACTGAGCGTGAGTGAGTGGATCCAGGTGAGGATACGGACAGACAGTGAGTGAGTGGATCCGGGGGAGGATACGGACTGATAGTGAGTGGGTGGATCCGGGTGAGGATACGGACAGACAGTGAGTGAGTGGATCCAGGTGAGGATACGGACAGACAGTGAGTGAGTGGATCCGGGGGAGGATACGGACTGACAGTGAGTGGGTGGATCCGGGTGAGGATACGGACTGACAGTGAGTGAGTGGATCCGGGGGCGGATACCGACTGACAGTGAGTGGTTGGATCCGGGTGAGGATACGGACTGACAGTGAGTGAGTGCATCCGGGTGAGGTTACGGATTGTTGAACAGTGAGTGAGTGGATCCGGGTGAGGATACGGACTCACAGTGAGTGAGTGGATCCGGGTGAGGATACGGACTGCCAGTGAGTGAGTGGATCAGGGTGAGGAAACGGACTGACAGTGAGTGATTGGGTCCGGGGGAGGATACGGACTGACAGTGAGTGCGTGGTCCCGGGGGAGGATACGGACTGAGAGTGAGTGAGTGGATCTGGAGGAGTATACGGACTGAGAGTGAGTGAGTGGATCCAGGTGAGGATACGGACAGACAGTGAGTGAGTGCATCCGGGGGAGGATACGGACAGACAGTGAGTGAGTGGATCAGGGTGAGGATACGGACTGACAGTGAGTGATTGGGTCCGGGGGAGTAAACAGACTGACAGTGAGTGAGTGGGTCCGGGTGAGGATACGGACTGACAGTGAGTGAGTGGTCCCGGGGGAGGATACGGACTGAGAGTGAGTGAGTGGATCTGGGGGAGTATACGGACTGAGAGTGAGTGAGTGGATCCAGGTGAGGATACGGACAGACAGTGAGTGAGTGGATCCGGGGGAGGATACGGACTGACAGTGAGTGAGTGGGTCCGGGGGAGGATACGGACTGACAGTGAGTGAGTGGGTCCGGGTGAGGATAAGACTGACGAACAGTGAGTGAGTGGATCCGGGTGAGGAAACGGACTGACAGTGAGTGAGTGGATCAGGGTGACGATACGGACAGACAGTGAGTGAGTGGATCAGGGTGACGATACGGACAGACAGTGAGTGAGTGGGTCCGGAGGAGGATACGGACTGACAGTGAGTGAGTGTATCTGGGGGAGGATACGAACTGACAGTGAGTGAGTGGATCCGGGTGAGGGTACGGACTGACAGTGGGTGAGTGAGTGGATCAGGATGAGGATACGGACTGACAGTGAGTGAGTGGATCCAGGTGAGGATACGGACTGACAGTGAGAGAGTGGAGCCGGGGGAGGATACGGACTGACAGTGAGTGAGTGGATCTGGGTGAGGATACGGACTGACAGTGAGTGAGTGGGTCCGGATGAGGACACGGACTGACAGTGAGTGAGTGGATCCGGGTGGGGATACGGACTGACAGTGAGTGAGTGGATCCCGCTGAGGATACGGACCGACGAACAATGTGTGAGTGGATCCGGGGGAGGATACGGACTCACAGTTAGTGAGTGGATCAGGGAGAGGATACGGGCTGACAGTGAGTGAGTTGATCCGGGTGAGGATACGGACTGACAGTGAGTGAGTGGATCCGGGGGAGGAAACGGACTGACAGTGAGTGAGTGGATCCGGGTGAGGATATGGGCAGACAGTGAGAGAGTGGAGCCGGGGGAGGATACGGACTGACATTGAGTGAGTGGATCAGGGAGAGGATACTGACTGACAGTGAGTGAGTGGGTCCGGGTGAGGATACGGACTGACATTGAGTGAGTGGATCAGGGAGAGGATACGGACTGACAGTGAGTGAGTGGATCCGGGTGCGGATATGGACTGACAGTGAGTGAGTGGGTCCGGGTGAGGATATGGACTGACGAACAGTGAGTGAGTGGGTCCGGGGGAGGAAACGGACTGACAGTGAGTGAGTGGGTCCGGGTGAGGATACGGACTGACAGTGAGTGAGTGGACCCGGGGGAGGATACGGACTGAGAGTGAGTGAGTGGATCTGGGGGAGTATACGGACTGAGCATGAGTGAGTGGATCCAGGTGAGGATACGGACAGACAGTGAGTGAGTGGATCCGGGGGAGGATACGGACTGATAGTGAGTGGGTGGATCCGGGTGAGGATACGGACAGACAGTGAGTGAGTGGATCCAGGTGAGGATACGGACAGACAGTGAGTGAGTGGATCCGGGGGAGGATACGGACTGACAGTGAGTGAGTGGATCCGGGGGAGGATACGGACTGACAGTGAGTGGTTGGATCCGGGTGAGGATACGGACTGACAGTGAGTGAGTGCATCCGGGTGAGGTTACGGATTGTTGAACAGTGAGTGAGTGGATCCGGGTGAGGATACGGACTCACAGTGAGTGAGTGGATCCGGGTGAGGATACGGACTGCCAGTGAGTGAGTGGATCCCGCTGAGGATACGGACTGACGAACAATGTGTGAGTGGATCCGGGGGAGGATACGGACTGGCGAACAGTGAGTGTATGGATCCGGGTGAGGATACGGACTGGAGAACAGTGAGTGAGTGGATCCGGGTGAGGATACGAACTGGCGAACAGTGAGTGTGTGGATCCGGGTGAGGATACGGACTGGCGAACAGTGAGTGAGTGGATCCGGGTGAGGATACGGACTGGCGAACAGTGAATGAGTGGATCCGGGTGAGGATACGGACTGCCAGTGAGTGAGTGGATCCCGCTGAGGATACGGACCGACGAACAATGAGTGAGTGGATCCGGGGGAGGATACGGACTCACAGTTAGTGAGTGGATCCAGGGCAGGGTACGGACTGACAGTTAGTGAGTGGATCCAGGTGAGGATACGGACTGGCAGTGAGTGAGTGGTCCGGGTGCGGATACGGACTGACAGTGAGTGAGTGGATCCAGGTGAGGACACGGACTGGCAGTGAGTGAGTGGATCCAGGTGCGGATACGGACTGACAGTGAGTGAGTGGGTCCGGGGGAGGATACGGACTGACAGTGAGTGAGTGGGTGCGGGTGAGGATACGGACTGACAGTGAGTGAGTGGATCAGGGAGAGGATACGGACTGACAGTGAGTGAGTGGGTCCGGGTGAGGATACGGACTGACAGTGAGTGAGTGGGTACGGGTGAGGATACGGACTGACAGTGAGTGAGTGGGTCCGGGTGAGGATACGGACTGAGAGTGAGTGAGTGGATCTTGGGTGAGGAAACGGACTGACGAACAGTGAGTGAGTGGGTCCGGGTGAGGATACGGACTGACAGTGAGTGAGTGGGTCCGGGTGAGGAAACGGACTGACAGTGAGTGAGTGGATCCGGGTGACGATACGGACTGACAGTGAGTGAGTGGGTCCGGGTGTGGATACGGACTGACAGTGAGTGAGTGGGTCCGCGGGAGGAAACGGACTGACAGTGAGTGAGAGGATCCGGGTGATGATAAGACTGACGAACAGTGAGTGAGTGGATCCGGGTGAGGATACGGACTGACAGTGAGTGAGTGGATCAGGGTGACGATACGGACTGACAGTGAGTGAGTGGATCCGGTTGAGGATAAGACTGACGAACAGTGAGAGAGTGGAGCCGGGGGAGGATACGGACTGACAGTGAGTGAGTGGGTCCGGGGGAGGATACGGACTGACAGTGAGTGAGTGGGTCCGGGTGAGGATATGGACTGACGAACAGTGAGTGAGTGGATCCGGGGGAGGATACGGACTGACAGTGAGTGAGTGGCTCCGGGTGAGGATACGGACTGACAGTGAGTGGTTGGATCCGGGTGAGGATACGGACTGACAGTGAGTGAGTGGAACCGGGTGAGGTTACGGATTTTTGAACAGTGAGTGAGTGGATCCGGGGGAGGATATGGACTGACAGTGAGTGAGTGGATTCGGGTGAGGATACGGACTGTCAGTGAGTGAGTGGATCCAGGGGAGGATACGGACTGATGAACAGTGAGTGAGTGGGTCTGGGTGAGTATACGGACTGACATCGAGTGAGTGGATCAGGGTGAGGATACGGACTGAGAGTGAGTGAGTGGATCCAGGTGAGGATACGGACTGACAGTGAGTGAGTGGATCCGGGTGAGGATACGGACTGATAGTGAGTGGGTGGATGCGGGTGAGGATACGGACTGATAGTGAGTGGGTGTATCCAGGTGAGGATACGGATTGACGAACACTGAGTGAGTGTATCCGGGGGAGGATACGGACTGACAGTGAGTGGGTGGATCCGGGTGAGGATACGGACTGCCAGTGAGTGAGTGGATCCCTCTGAGGATACGGACTGACGAACAATGAGTGAGAGGATCCGGGGGAAGAAACGGACTGGCGAACAGTGAGTGTGTGGATCCGGGTGAGGATACGAACTGGCGAACAGTGAGTGAGTGGATCCGGGTGAGGATACGGACTGGCGAACAGTGAGTGAGTGGATCCGGGTGAGGATACGGACTGCCAGTGAGTGACTGGATCCCGCTGAGGATACGGACCGACGAACAATGAGTGAGTGGATCCGGGGGAGGATACGGACTCACAGTTAGTGAGTGGATCCGGGGGAGGGTACTAACTGACAGTTAGTGAGTGGATCTGGGTGAGGATACGGACTGACGGTTAGTGAGTGGAACAGGGTGTGGATACCGACTGACAGTGAGTGAGTGGATCCAGGTGAGGACACGGACTGGCAGTGAGTAAGTGGATCCGGGTGCGGATACGGACTGACAGTGAGTGAGTGGATCCAGGTGATGACACGGACTGACAGTGAGTGGGTGGATGCAGGTGAGGATACGGACTGTCAGTGAGTGGGTGGATCCAGGTGAGGATACGGATTGACGAACACTGAGTGAGTGTATCCGGGGGAGGATACGTACTCACAGTGAGTGAGTGCATCCGGGTGAGGATACGGGTTGTTGAACAGTGAGTGAGTGGATCCCGCTGAGGAACTGACGAACAATGAGTGAGTGGAACCTGGGGAGGATACGGACTGGCGAACAGTGAGTGTGTGGATCCGGGTGAGGATACTGACTGGAGAACAGTGAGTGAGTGGATCAGGGTGAGGATACGGACTGACAGTGAGTGATTGGGTCCGGGGGAGGAAACGGACTGACAGTGAGTGAGTGGGTCCGGGTGAGGATACGGACTGACAGTGAGTGAGTGGACCCGGGGGAGGATACGGACTGAGAGTGAGTGAGTGGATCTGGGGGAGTATACGGACTGAGAGTGAGTGAGTGGATCCAGGTGAGGATACGGACAGACAGTGAGTGAGTGGATCCAGGGGAGGATACGGACTGACAGTGAGTGAGTGCATCCGGGTGAGGTTACGGATTGTTGAACAGTGAGTGATTGGATCCGGGTGAGGATACGGACTCACAGTGAGTGGGTGGATCCGGGTGAGGATACGGACTGCCAGTGAGTGAGTGGATCCCGCTGAGGATACGGACTGACGAACAATGTGTGAGTGGATCCGGGGGAGGATACGGACTGGCGAACAGTGAGTGTCTGGATCCGGGTGAGGATACGGACTGGAGAACAGTGAGTGTGTGGATCCGGGTGAGGATACGGACTGGAGAACAGTGAGTGTCTGGATCCGGGTGAGGATACGGACTGGCGAACAGTGAGTGTGTGGATCCGGGTGAGGATACGGACTGGAGAACAGTGAGTGAGTGGATCCGGGTGAGGATACGGACTGGCGAACAGTGAGTGTCTGGATCCGGGTGAGGATACGGACTGGAGAACAGTGAGTGAGTGGATCCGTGTGAGGATACGGACTGGAGAACAGTGAGTGTGTGGATCCGGGTGAGGATACGGACTGACAGTGAGTGGGTGGATCCGGGTGAGGATACGGAATGCCAGTGAGTGAGTGGATCCGGGTGAGGATACGAACTGGCGAACAGTGAGTGAGTGGATCCGGGTGAGGATACGGACTGGCGAACAGTGAGTGAGTGGATCCGGGTGAGGATACGGACTGGCGAACAGTGAGTGAGTGGATCCGGGTGAGGATACGGACTGGCGAACAGTGAGTGAGTGGATCCGGGTGAGGATACGGACTGGCGAACAGTGAGTGAGTGGATCCGGGTGAGGATACGGACTGGCGAACAGTGAGTGAGTGGATCCGGGTGAGGATACGGACTGGCGAACAGTGAGTGAGTGGATCCGGGTGAGGATACGGACTGGCGAACAGTGAGTGAGTGGATCCGGGTGAGGATACGGACTGCCAGTGAGTGAGTGGATCCCGCTGAGGATACGGACCGACGAACAATGAGTGAGTGGATCCGGGGGAGGATACGGACTGGCGAACAGTGAGTGTGTGGATCCGGGTGAGGATACGGACTGGAGAACAGTGAGTGAGTGGATCCGGGTGAGGATACGAACTGGCGAACAGTGAGTGAGTGGATCCGGGTGAGGATACGGACTGGCGAACAGTGAGTGAGTGGATCCGGGTGAGGATACGGACTGGCGAACAGTGAGTGAGTGGATCAGGGTGAGGATACGGACTGAGAGTGAGTGAGTGGATCCAGGTGAGGATACGGACTGACAGTGAGTGAGTGGATCCGGGTGAGGATACGGACTGACAGTGAGTGGGTGGATGCGGGTGAGGATACGGACTGACAGTGAGTGGGTGTATCCAGGTGAGGATACGGATTGACGAACACTGAGTGAGTGTATCCGGGGGAGGATACGGACTGACAGTGAGTGGGTGGATCCGGGTGAGGATACGGACTGACAGTGAGTGAGTGGATCCGGGTGAGGATACGGACTGCCAGTGAGTGAGTGGATCCCTCTGAGGATACGGACTGACGAACAATGAGTGAGTGGATCCGGGGGAGGAAACGGACTGGCGAACAGTGAGTGTGTGGATCCGGGTGAGGATACGAACTGGCGAACAGTGAGTGAGTGGATCCGGGTGAGGATACGGACTGACAGTGAGTGAGTGGATCCGGGTGAGGGTACGGACTGACAGTTAGTGAGTGGATCCGGGTGAGGATACGGACTGACGGTTAGTGAGTGGAACAGGGTGTGGATACGGACTGACAGTGAGTGAGTGGATCCGGGTGAGGACACGGACTGACAGTGAGTGATTGGGTCCGGGGGAGGAAACGGACTGACAGTGAGTGAGTGGGTCCGGGTGAGGATACGGACTGACAGTGAGTGAGTGGACCCAGGGGAGGATACGGACTGAGAGTGAGTGAGTGGATCTGGGGGAGTATACGGACTGAGAGTGAGTGAGTGGATCCAGGTGAGGATACGGACAGACAGTGAGTGAGTGGATCCAGGGGAGGATACGGACTGACAGTGAGTGAGTGCATCCGGGTGAGGTTACGGATTGTTGAACAGTGAGTGAGTGGATCCGGGTGAGGATACGGACTCACAGTGAGGGGGTGGATCCGGGTGAGGATACGGACTGCCAGTGAGTGAGTGGATCCCGCTGAGGATACGGACTGACGAACAATGTGTGAGTGGATCCGGGGGAGGATACGGACTGGCGAACAGTGAGTGTGTGGATCCGGGTGAGGATACGGACTGGAGAACAGTGAGTGAGTGGATCCGGGTGAGGATACGGACTGGAGAACAGTGAGTGTGTGGATCCGGGTGAGGATACGGACTGACAGTGAGTGGGTGGATCCGGGTGAGGATACGGACTGCCAGTGAGTGAGTGGATCCGGGTGAGGATACGAACTGGCGAACAGTGAGTGAGTGGATCCGGGTGAGGATACGGACTGGCGAACAGTGAGTGAGTGGATCCGGGTGAGGATACGGACTGGCGAACAGTGAGTGAGTGGATCCGGGTGAGGATACGGACTGCCAGTGAGTGAGTGGATCCCGCTGAGGATACGGACCGACGAACAATGAGTGAGTGGATCCGGGGGAGGATACGGACTGGCGTACAGTGAGTGTGTGGATCCGGGTGAGGATACGGACTGGAGAACAGTGAGTGAGTGGATCCGGGTGAGGATACGAACTGGCGAACAGTGAGTGAGTGGATCCGGGTGAGGATACGGACTGGCGAACAGTGAGTGAGTGGATCCGGGTGAGGATACGGACTGGCGAACAGTGAGTGAGTGGATCAGGGTGAGGATACGGACTGACAGTGAGTGGGTGGAAGCGGGTGAGGATACGGACTGACAGTGAGTGGGTGTATCCAGGTGAGGATACGGATTGACGAACACTGAGTGAGTGTATCCGGGGGAGGATACGGACTGACAGTGAGTGGGTGGATCCGGGTGAGGATACGGACTGACAGTGAGTGAGTGGATCCGGGTGAGGATACGGACTGCCAGTGAGTGAGTGGATCCCTCTGAGGATACGGACTGACGAACAATGAGTGAGTGGATCCGGGGGAGGAAACGGACTGGCGAACAGTGAGTGTGTGGATCCGGGTGAGGATACGAACTGGCGAACAGTGAGTGAGTGGATCCGGGTGAGGATACGGACTGACAGTTAGTGAGTGGATCCGGGTGAGGGTACGGACTGACAGTTAGTGAGTGGATCCGGGTGAGGATATGGACTGACGGTTAGTGAGTGGAACAGGGTGTGGATACGGACTGACAGTGAGTGAGTGGATCCAGGTGAGGACACGGACTGGCAGTGAGTGAGTGGATCCGGGTGGGGATACGGACTGACAGTGAGTGAGTGGGTCCGGGGGAGGAAACGGACTGACAGTGAGTGAGTGGGTCCGGGTGAGGAAACGGACTGACAGTGAGTGAGTGGATCAGGGTGAGGATACGGACTGACAGTGAGTGATTGGGTCCGGGGGAGGAAACGGACTGACAGTGAGTGAGTGGATCAGGGTGAGGATACGGACTGACAGTGAGTGATTGGTTCCGGGGGAGGATACAGACTGACAGTGAGTGAGTGGATCAGGGTGAGGATACGGACTGACAGTGAGTGATTGGGTCCGGGGGAGGAAACGGACTGACAGTGAGTGAGTGGGTCCGGGTGAGGATACGGACTGACAGTGAGTGGGTGGATGCGGGTGAGGATACGGACTGACAGTGAGTGGGTGTATCCAGGTGAGGATACGGATTGACGAACACTGAGTGAGTGTATCCGGGGGAGGATACGGACTGGCAGTGAGTGAGTGGATCAGGGTGAGGATACGGACTGAGAGTGAGTGAGTGGATCCAGGTGAGGATACGGACTGACAGTGAGTGAGTGGATCCGGGTGAGGATACGGACTGACAGTGATTGAGTGGACCCGGGGGAGGATACGGACTGAGAGTGAGTGAGTGGATCTCGGGGAGTATACGGACTGAGAGTGAGTGAGTGGATCCAGGTGAGGATACGGACAGACAGTGAGTGAGTGGATCCGGGGGAGTATACGGACTGACAATGATTGAGTGGATCCGGGTGAGGATAAGACTGACAGTGAGTGAGTGGGTCCGGGTGAGGATATGGACTGACGAACAGTGAGTGAGTGGATCCGTGGGAGGATCCGGACTGACAGTGAGTGAGTGGGTCCGGGTGAGGATACGGACTGACAGTGAGTGGTTGGATCCGGGTGAGGATACGGACTGACAGTGAGTGAGTGGAACAGGGTGTGGATACGGACTGACAGTGAGTGAGTGGATCCAGGTGAGGACACGGACTGGCAGTGAGTGAGTGGATCCGGGTGCGGATACGGACTGACAGTGAGTGAGTGGATCCAGGTGAGGACACGGACTGGCAGTGAGTGAGTGGATCCAGGTTCGGATACGGACTGACAGTGAGTGAGTGGGTCCGGGGGAGGATACGGACTGACAGTGAGTGAGTGGGTCCGGGTGAGGATACGGACTGACAGTGAGTGAGTGGATCAGGGAGAGGATACGGACTGACAGTGATAGAGTGGGTCCGGGTGAGGATACGGACTGACAGTGAGTGAGTGGGTACGGGTGAGGATACGGACTGACAGTGAGTGAGTGGGTCCGGGTGAGGATACGGACAGAGAGTGAGTGAGTGGATCTTGGGTGAGGAAACGGACTGACGAACAGTGAGTGAGTGGGTCCGGGTGAGGATACGGACTGACAGTGAGTGAGTGGGTCTGGGTGAGGATACGGACTGACAGTGAGTGAGTGGGTCCGGGTGGGGATACGGACTGACAGTGAGTGAGTGGCTCCGCGGGAGGAAACGGACTGACAGTGAGTGAGTGGGTCCGGGGGAGGAAACGGACTGACAGTGAGTGAGTGGATCAGGGTGAGGATACGGACTGACAGTGAGTGAGTGGATCAGGGTGAGGATACGGACTGACAGTGAGTGAGTGGGTCCGGGGGAGGAAACGGACTGACAGTGAGTAAGTGGATCAGGGTGAGGAAACGGACTGACAGTGAGTGATTGGGTCCGGGGGAGGATACGGACTGACAGTGAGTGAGTGGTCCCGGGGGAGGATACGGACTGAGAGTGAGTGAGTGGATCTGGAGGAGTATACGGACTGAGAGTGAGTGAGTGGATCCAGGTGAGGATACGGACAGACAGTGAGTGAGTGGATCCGGGGGAGGATACGGACAGACTGTGAGTGAGTGGATCAGGGTGAGGATACGGACTGACAGTGAGTGATTGGGTCCGGGGGAGGAAACAGACTGACAGTGAGTGAGTGGGTCCGGGTGAGGATACGGACTGACAGTGAGTGAGTGGTCCCGGGGGAGGATACGGACTGAGAGTGAGTGAGTGGATCTGGGGGAGTATACGGACTGAGAGTGAGTGAGTGGATCCAGGTGAGGATACGGACAGACAGTGAGTGAGTGGATCCGGGGGAGGATACGGACTGACAGTGAGTGAGTGGGTCCGGGGGAGGATACGGACTGACAGTGAGTGAGTGGATCCGGGTGAGGATAAGACTGACGAACAGTGAGTGAGTGGATCCGGGTGAGGAAACGGACTGACAGTGAGTGAGTGGATCAGGGTGACGATACGGACAGACAGTGAGTGAGTGGATCAGGGTGACGATACGGACAGACAGTGAGTGAGTGGGTCCGGGGGAGGATACGGACTGACAGTGAGTGAGTGTATCCGGGGGAGGATACGAACTGACAGTGAGTGAGTGGATCCGGGTGAGGGTACGGACTGACAGTGGGTGAGTGAGTGGATCAGGATGAGGATACGGACTGACAGTGAGTGAGTGGATCCAGGTGAGGATACGGACTGACAGTGAGTGAGTGGATCCAGGTGAGGATACAAACTGACAGTGAGTGAGTGGTCCCGGGGGAGGATACGGACTGACAGTGAGTGAGTGGGTCCGGGTGAGGATACGGACTGGCGAACAGTGAGTGAGTGGATCTGGGTGAGGATACGGACTGGCGAACAGTGAGTGAGTGGATCCGGGTGAGGATACGGACTGGCGAACAGTGAGTGAGTGGATCCGGGTGAGGATAAGACTGACGAACAGTGAGTGAGTGGATCCGGGTGAGGATACGGACTGACGAACATTGAGTGAGTGGATCCGGGTGAGGATACGGACTGACAGTGAGTGAGTGGGTCCGGGGGAGGATACGGACTGACAGTGAGTGAGTGGGTCCGGGGGAGGATACGGACTGACAGTGAGTGAGTGGATCTGGGTGAGGATACGGACTGACAGTGAGTGAGTGGATCCGGGTGAGGATACGGACAGACAGTGAGTGAGTGGATCCGGGTGAGGATACGGACAGACATTTAGTGAGTGGATCCGGGTGAGGATACGGACTGACAGTGAGTGAGTGGATCAGGGTGAGGATACGGATTGACAAACAGTGAGTGAGTGGATCTGGGTGAGGATACGAACTGACAGTGAGTGAGCGGATCTGGGTGAGGATACGGACTGACAGTGAGTGAGTGGATCCGGGTGAGGATACGGACAGACAGTGAGTGAGTGGCTCCGGGTGAGGATACGGACAGACAGTGAGTGAGTGGGTCTGGGGGAGGATACGGACAGACAGTGAGAGAGTGGAGCCGGGGGAGGATACGGACAGACAGTGAGTGAGTGGAGCCGGGGGAGGATACGGACTGACAGTGAGTGAGTGGATCTGGGTGAGGATACGGACTGACAGTGAGTGAGTGGGTCCGGATGAGGACACGGACTGACAGTGAGTGAGTGGATCCGGGTGGGGATACGGACTGCCAGTGAGTGAGTGGATCCCGCTGAGGATACGGACTGCCAGTGAGTGAGTGGATCCCGCTGAGGATACGGACCGACGAACAATGTGTGAGTGGATCAGGGAGAGGATACGGACTGACAGTGAGTGAGTTGATCCGGGTGAGGATACGGAGTGACAGTGAGTGAGTGGATCCGGGGGAGGAAACGGACTGACTGTGAGTGAGTGGATCCGGGTGAGGATATGGGCAGACTGTGAGAGAGTGGAGCTGGGGGAGGATACGGACTGACATTGAGTGAGTGGATCAGGGAGAGGATACGGACTGACAGTGAGTGAGTGGGTCCGGGTGAGGATACGGACTGACATTGAATGAGTGGATCAGGGAGAGGATACGGACTGACAGTGAGTGAGTGGATCCGGGTGAGGATATGGACTGACAGTGAGTGAGTGGGTCCGGGTGAGGATATGGACTGACGAACAGTGAGTGAGTGGGTCCGGGGGAGGAAACGGACTGACAGTGAGTGAGTGGGTCCGGGTGAGGATACGGACTGACAGTGAGTGAGTGGACCCGGGGGAGGATACGGACTGACAGTGAGTGAGTGGGTCCGGGTGAGGATATGGACTGACGAACAGTGAGTGAGTGGATCCGGGGGAGGATACTGACTGACAGTGAGTGAGTGGGTCCGGGTGAGGATACGGACTGACAGTGAGTGAGTGGATCCGGGGGACTGTACGGACTGACAGTTAGTG
Organism: Hemitrygon akajei; assembly: GCF_048418815.1. Lineage (NCBI taxonomy): Eukaryota > Metazoa > Chordata > Chondrichthyes > Myliobatiformes > Dasyatidae > Hemitrygon > Hemitrygon akajei. Next base: position 96,992,176 of record NC_133126.1, read on the forward strand.
AGTGGATCTGGGTGAGGATACGGACTGACAGTTAGTGAGTGGAACAGGGTGTGGATACGGACTGACAGTGAGTGAGTGGATCCAGGTGAGGACACCGACTGGCAGTGAGTGAGTGGATCCGGGTGAGGAAACGGACTGACAGTGAGTGAGTGGATCCCGCTGAGGATACGGACTGACGAACAATGAGTGAGTGGATCCACGAGAGGATACGGACTGGCGAACAGTGAGTGTGTGGATCCAGGTGAGGATACGGACTGGAGAACAGTGAGTGAGTGGATCCGGGTGAGGATACGAACTGGCGAACAGTGAGTGAGTGGATCCGGGTGAGGATACGGACTGGCGAACAGTGAGTGAGTGGATCCGGGTGAGGATACGGACTGGCGAACAGTGAGTGAGTGGATCCGGGTGAGGATATGGACTGCCAGTGAGTGAGTGGATCCCGCTGAGGATACGGACCGACGAACAATGTGTGAGTGGATCAGGGAGAGGATACGGACTGGCGAACAGTGAGTGAGTGGATCCGGGTGAGGATACGGACTGGCGAACAGTGAGTGAGTGGATCCAGGTGAGGATACGGACAGACAGTGAGTGAGTGGATCCGGGGGAGTATACGGACTGACAGAGAGTGAGTGGGTCCGGGTGAGGATACGGACTGACAATGATTGAGTGGATCCGGGTGAGGATAAGACTGACAGTGAGTGAGTGGGTCCGGGTGAGGATATGGACTGACGAACAGTGAGTGAGTGGATCCGTGGGAGGATCCGGACTGACAGTGAGTGAGTGGGTCCGGGTGAGGATACGGACTGACAGTGAGTGGTTGGATCCGGGTGAGGATACGGACTGACAGTGAGTGAGTGGAACAGGGTGTGGATACGGACTGACAGTGAGTGAGTGGATCCAGGTGAGGACACGGACTGGCAGTGAGTGAGTGGATCCGGGTGCGGATACGGACTGACAGTGAGTGAGTGGATCCAGGTGAGGACACGGACTGGCAGTGAGTGAGTGGATCCAGGTTCGGATACGGACTGACAGTGAGTGAGTGGGTCCGGGGGAGGATACGGACTGACAGTGAGTGAGTGGGTCCGGGTGAGGATACGGACTGACAGTGAGTGAGTGGATCAGGGAGAGGATACGGACTGACAGTGATAGAGTGGGTCCGGGTGAGGATACGGACTGACAGTGAGTGAGTGGGTACGGGTGAGGATACGGACTGACAGTGAGTGAGTGGGTCCGGGTGAGGATACGGACAGAGAGTGAGTGAGTGGATCTTGGGTGAGGAAACGGACTGACGAACAGTGAGTGAGTGGGTCCGGGTGAGGATACGGACTGACAGTGAGTGAGTGGGTCCGGGTGAGGATACGGACTGACAGTGAGTGAGTGGGTCCGGGTGGGGATACGGACTGACAGTGAGTGAGTGGGTCCGCGGGAGGAAACGGACTGACAGTGAGTGAGTGGGTCCGGGGGAGGAAACGGACTGACAGTGAGTGAGTGGATCAGGGTGAGGATACGGACTGACAGTGAGTGAGTGGATCAGGGTGAGGATACGGACTGACAGTGAGTGAGTGGGTCCGGGGGAGGAAACGGACTGACAGTGAGTAAGTGGATCAGGGTGAGGAAACGGACTGACAGTGAGTGATTGGGTCCGGGGGAGGATACGGACTGACAGTGAGTGAGTGGTCCCGGGGGAGGATACGGACTGAGAGTGAGTGAGTGGATCTGGAGGAGTATACGGACTGAGAGTGAGTGAGTGGATCCAGGTGAGGATACGGACAGACAGTGAGTGAGTGGATCCGGGGGAGGATACGGACAGACTGTGAGTGAGTGGATCAGGGTGAGGATACGGACTGACAGTGAGTGATTGGGTCCGGGGGAGGAAACAGACTGACAGTGAGTGAGTGGGTCCGGGTGAGGATACGGACTGACAGTGAGTGAGTGGTCCCGGGGGAGGATACGGACTGAGAGTGAGTGAGTGGATCTGGGGGAGTATACGGACTGAGAGTGAGTGAGTGGATCCAGGTGAGGATACGGACAGACAGTGAGTGAGTGGATCCGGGGGAGGATACGGACTGACAGTGAGTGAGTGGGTCCGGGGGAGGATACGGACTGACAGTGAGTGAGTGGATCCGGGTGAGGATAAGACTGACGAACAGTGAGTGAGTGGATCCGGGTGAGGAAACGGACTGACAGTGAGTGAGTGGATCAGGGTGACGATACGGACAGACAGTGAGTGAGTGGATCAGGGTGACGATACGGACAGACAGTGAGTGAGTGGGTCCGGGGGAGGATACGGACTGACAGTGAGTGAGTGTATCCGGGGGAGGATACGAACTGACAGTGAGTGAGTGGATCCGGGTGAGGGTCCGGACAGACAGTGGGTGAGTGAGTGGATCAGGATGAGGATACGGACTGACAGTGAGTGAGTGGATCCAGGTGAGGATACGGACTGACAGTGAGTGAGTGGATCCAGGTGAGGATACAAACTGACAGTGAGTGAGTGGTCCCGGGGGAGGATACGGACTGACAGTGAGTGAGTGGGTCCGGGTGAGGATACGGACTGGCGAACAGTGAGTGAGTGGATCTGGGTGAGGATACGGACTGGCGAACAGTGAGTGAGTGGATCCGGGTGAGGATACGGACTGGCGAACAGTGAGTGAGTGGATCCGGGTGAGGATAAGACTGACGAACAGTGAGTGAGTGGATCCGGGTGAGGATACGGACTGACGAACATTGAGTGAGTGGATCCGGGTGAGGATACGGACTGACAGTGAGTGAGTGGGTCCGGGGGAGGATACGGACTGACAGTGAGTGAGTGGGTCCGGGGGAGGATACGGACTGACAGTGAGTGAGTGGATCTGGGTGAGGATACGGACTGACAGTGAGTGAGTGGATCCGGGTGAGGATACGGACAGACAGTGAGTGAGTGGATCCGGGTGAGGATACGGACAGACATTTAGTGAGTGGATCCGGGTGAGGATACGGACTGACAGTGAGTGAGTGGATCAGGGTGAGGATACGGATTGACAAACAGTGAGTGAGTGGATCTGGGTGAGGATACGAACTGACAGTGAGTGAGCGGATCTGGGTGAGGATACGGACTGACAGTGAGTGAGTGGATCCGGGTGAGGATACGGACAGACAGTGAGTGAGTGGCTCCGGGTGAGGATACGGACAGACAGTGAGTGAGTGGGTCTGGGGGAGGATACGGACAGACAGTGAGAGAGTGGAGCCGGGGGAGGATACGGACAGACAGTGAGTGAGTGGAGCCGGGGGAGGATACGGACTGACAGTGAGTGAGTGGATCTGGGTGAGGATACGGACTGACAGTGAGTGAGTGGGTCCGGATGAGGACACGGACTGACAGTGAGTGAGTGGATCCGGGTGGGGATACGGACTGCCAGTGAGTGAGTGGATCCCGCTGAGGATACGGACTGCCAGTGAGTGAGTGGATCCCGCTGAGGATACGGACCGACGAACAATGTGTGAGTGGATCAGGGAGAGGATACGGACTGACAGTGAGTGAGTTGATCCGGGTGAGGATACGGAGTGACAGTGAGTGAGTGGATCCGGGGGAGGAAACGGACTGACTGTGAGTGAGTGGATCCGGGTGAGGATATGGGCAGACTGTGAGAGAGTGGAGCTGGGGGAGGATACGGACTGACATTGAGTGAGTGGATCAGGGAGAGGATACGGACTGACAGTGAGTGAGTGGGTCCGGGTGAGGATACGGACTGACATTGAATGAGTGGATCAGGGAGAGGATACGGACTGACAGTGAGTGAGTGGATCCGGGTGAGGATATGGACTGACAGTGAGTGAGTGGGTCCGGGTGAGGATATGGACTGACGAACAGTGAGTGAGTGGGTCCGGGGGAGGAAACGGACTGACAGTGAGTGAGTGGGTCCGGGTGAGGATACGGACTGACAGTGAGTGAGTGGACCCGGGGGAGGATACGGACTGACAGTGAGTGAGTGGGTCCGGGTGAGGATATGGACTGACGAACAGTGAGTGAGTGGATCCGGGGGAGGATACTGACTGACAGTGAGTGAGTGGGTCCGGGTGAGGATACGGACTGACAGTGAGTGAGTGGATCCGGGGGAGTGTACGGACTGACAGTTAGTGAGTGGATCTGGGTGAGGATACGGACTGACAGTTAGTGAGTGGAACAGGGTGTGGATACGGACTGACAGTGAGTGAGTGGATCCAGGTGAGGACACCGACTGGCAGTGAGTGAGTGGATCCGGGTGAGGAAACGGACTGACAGTGAGTGAGTGGATCCCGCTGAGGATACGGACTGACGAACAATGAGTGAGTGGATCCACGAGAGGATACGGACTGGCGAACAGTGAGTGTGTGGATCCAGGTGAGGATACGGACTGGAGAACAGTGAGTGAGTGGATCCGGGTGAGGATACGAACTGGCGAACAGTGAGTGAGTGGATCCGGGTGAGGATACGGACTGGCGAACAGTGAGTGAGTGGATCCGGGTGAGGATACGGACTGGCGAACAGTGAGTGAGTGGATCCGGGTGAGGATATGGACTGCCAGTGAGTGAGTGGATCCCGCTGAGGATACGGACCGACGAACAATGAGTGAGTGGATCCGGGGGAGGATACGGACTCACAGTTAGTGAGTGGATCCGGGGGAGTGTACGGACTGACAGTTAGTGAGTGGATCTGGGTGAGGATACGGACTGACAGTTAGTGAGTGGAACAGGGTGTGGATACGGACTGACAGTGAGTGAGTGGATCCAGGTGAGGACACCGACTGGCAGTGAGTGAGTGGATCCGGGTGAGGAAACGGACTGACAGTGAGTGAGTGGATCCCGCTGAGGATACGGACTGACGAACAATGAGTGAGTGGATCCACGAGAGGATACGGACTGGCGAACAGTGAGTGTGTGGATCCAGGTGAGGATACGGACTGGAGAACAGTGAGTGAGTGGATCCGGGTGAGGATACGAACTGGCGAACAGTGAGTGAGTGGATCCGGGTGAGGATACGGACTGGCGAACAGTGAGTGAGTGGATCCGGGTGAGGATACGGACTGGCGAACAGTGAGTGAGTGGATCCGGGTGAGGATATGGACTGCCAGTGAGTGAGTGGATCCCGCTGAGGATACGGACCGACGAACAATGAGTGAGTGGATCCGGGGGAGGATACGGACTCACAGTTAGTGAGTGGATCCGGGGGAGGGTACGGACTGACAGTTAGTGAGTGGATCTGGGTGAGGATACGGACTGACGGTTAGTGAGTGGAACAGGGTGTGGATACGGACTGACAGTGAGTGAGTGGATCCAGGTGAGGACACCGACTGGCAGTGAGTGAGTGGATCCGGGTGAGGAAACGGACTGACGAACAGTGAGTGAGTGGATCCGGGTGAGGATACGGACTGACAGTGAGTGAGTGGATCCGGGTGCGGATACGGACTGACAGTGAGTGAGTGGATCAGGGTGCGGATACGGACTGACAGTGAGTGAGTGGATCCGGGAGAGGATACGGACTGACAGTGAGTGATTGGGTCCGGGGGAGGAAACGGACTGAGAGTGAGTGAGTGGATCCGGGTGAGGATACGGACTGAGAGTGAGTGAGTGGATCCGGGAGAGGATACGGACTGACAGTGAGTGATTGGGTCCGGGGGAGGAAACGGACTGACAGTGAGTGAGTGGATCAGGGTGAGGATACGGACTGACAGTGAGTGATTGGGTCCGGGGGAGGATACGGACTGACAGTGAGTGAGTGGGTCCGGGTGAGGATACGGACTGACAGTGAGTGATTGGGTCCGGGGGAGGATACGGACTGACAGTGAGTGAGTGGGTCCGGGTGAGGATACGGACTGACAGTGAGTGATTGGGTCCGGGGGAGGAAACGGACTGACAGTGAGTGGGTGGATCCGGGTGAGGATACGGACTGACAGTGAGTGGGTGGATCCGTTTGATGATACGGACTGAGAGTGAGTGAGTAAATCCAGGTGAGGATACGGATTGACGAAAACTGAGTGAGTGGATCCGGGGGAGGATACGGACTGACAGTGAGTGAGTGGATCCGGGTGAGGGTACGGACTGACAGTGGGTGAGTGAGTGGATCAGTATGAGGATATGGACTGACAGTGAGTGAGTGGATCCGGGTGAGGATACGGACTGAGCAACAGTGAGTGAGTGGATCCGGGGGAGGATCGAACTGACGGTGAGTGAGTGGATCCGCGTGAGGATACGGACTGACAGTGAGTGAGTGGATACTGGTGTGGATATGGACTGACAGTCAGTGAGTGGATCCGGGTGAGGATACGGACTGACAAACAGTGAGTGAGTGGATCCGGGTGTGGATACTGTTTGATAGTGAGTGAGTGGATCGGCGTGAGGATACAAACTGACTGTGAGTGAGTGGATCAGGGTGAGGATACAGACAGACAGTGTGTGAGTGGATCCGCGTGAGGATACGGACTGACAGTGAGTGAGTGGATCCGGGTGAGGATACGCACTGACAGTGAGTGAGTGGATCCTGGTGAGGATACGGACTGACAGTGAGTGAGTGGATCTGAGTGAAGATACAAACTGACAGTGAGTGAGTGGATCCGGGTGAGGATACGGACTGACAGTGAGTGAGCGGATCAGGGTGAGGATACGGTCTGACAGTGAGTGAGTGGATCTGGGTGAGGATACGAACTGACAGTGAGTGAGTGGATCCGGGTGAGAAGGGCTAAATGGCAGATGGATAAGGGAAGAAGAACAGAAGCTGGGAGATGCCAGGCAGTGCTAACAAAAATCTTCAGATTCAACACCTTCTCTGTGAAGTAGGACCTATATGGTCTCAACGTAGAGCATATACTTGGGGTTTGCCGTACTGCAATATTGAGGAGTGAGTTAAAGTCCAGGGATCTAGAAGTGCATGGACATACCAAAGCTTCAGCTTTTCCGTAGAACCTTAGTACATCACAGCACAGAAACAGGCCTGTCGGCCCTTCTTTGCTGTACCGAACCACATTTCTGCCTGGTCCCACTGACGTGCACCTGGCCCATATCCCTCCATACCCCTCTCATCCATGTACCTGTCCAAGTTTTTCTTAAATGTTAAAAGGGAGCCCACATTTACCACTTCATCTTGCAGCTCATTCCACACTCCCACCACTCTCTGTGTGAAGAACCCCCCCCCCAATGTTCCCTTTAAACTTTCCCCCCCTCTTTCCCATATCCTCTGTTTTTTTTCTCCCCTAGCCTCAGTGGAAAAAGCCTGCTTGCATTCACTCTATCTACACCCATCATAATTTTATCTCTCTCTATCAATTCTCCCCTCATTCTTCTATGCTCCAGGGAATAAAGTCCTAACCTATTCAACCTTTCTCTGTAACTCAGTTTCTCAAGTCCCGGCAACATCCTTGTAAACCTTCTCTGCACTCTTTCAACCTTATTAATATCCATCCTTTAATTTGGTATCCAAAACTGCACACAATACTCCAAATTCAACCTCACTAATGCCTTATACAACCTCACCATAACATTCCAACTCTTATACTCAATACCTTGATTTATAAGGGCCAATGTACCAAAAGCTCTCTTTACTACCCTATCTACCTGTGATGCCACTTTTAGGGAATTTTAGTATCTGTATTCCCAGATCCCTCTGTTCTACTGCACTCCTCAGTGCCCTACCATTTACCTTGTATGTTCTACCTTGGTTTGTCCTTCCAAAGTGTAATACCTCACACTTGTCTGTATTAAACTCCATCTGCCATTTTTCAGCCCATTTTTCCAGCTGGTTCTGCAAGCTTTGAAAACCTTCCTCACTGTCCAGTACACCTCCAATCTTTGTATCATCAGCAAATTTGCTGATCCGATTTACCACATTATCATCCAGATCATTGATATAGATGACAAATAACAATGGACCCAGCACTGATCCCTGTGACACACCACTAGTCACAGACCTCCACTCAGAGAAGCAATCCTCCACTACCACTCTCTGACTTCTCCCATTGAGCCAATGTCTAATCCAGTTTACTACCTCACCATGTATACCTAGCTACTGAATCTTCCCAGCTAACCTCCCATCCTCCCCTGTTGTCCAGATAGAGTGTTATCTTCCCTGAGTCGACATGGGCTTACAAATTCAGTGGCATGATGCTACGGAAAATGCTGTGCCAAAGTTCAGAAACCAGGTTAGCACAGAGTAAGGAATTTTTACTTGGTGTATTGATGAGAATAATTAACACAATGTCCTTGTTTTCAGACAAGAATTTTATTTGCTAATATTGTTTTTCCTGTGAATAAACCACATATTTTAACCAGACTCAATTGAAAACTGGCCCTTCACCCACAGAAGTAGCTGTCATCAACGCTCAAGTCTCAGAAACAAATGTTACTTCAAAGGCCAGTCACAGTCATCCTAGAATCGTAGCTGTCCAGCATCCTACATGCTCATGGCTCACTCGTCACAGGTGACTGTACTATATTCTATCCTCTACCTTTGTGGAAGCTGTATGTGCCGTGGCGCTCTGTGCCATCAGTGCTCTTCATGTGACTCCAGTAGCTCCTGCAGGACAGGTAAATAGAGTTTGGGATTCCATTCCCTATATCTGAGGAGGGATTACAATAAAAATATTTGCCAGCAATATTATATCTCATCCAGCAAGTTTCTTGGGCATGGGAGTAATCTCTGCATGCCAAGGCAGTGAATAAGTTTAATAACAATGAATGGGGCTGTTAGGGTGCAATATAATTAGACCTGATCCTGCTGAAAGTCAGTTTCTCCTGGTAGCATGGTGTTATCTGTCTGAACACCCATCAGATGTACGATCCTCTGCTGCAAGAGGGTGTCCAGGTGTTCCATCCATTCCAGCAGACAGGGGACCCGTTTCCAGCAGATGCCCCTCTAGAAATCATCACTGTCCCCTGGAGAATGTGTTGCTTGCTTGAGCACTGTTACATCCCGCAGGTGAGTTAATTCATCAGCCTCTCCAGGACTATCTACAAAGCAATGAACACGCTCCCTGCCCCTCCTAATCAATAGTGAGCCACTGGAAAGGAATCATCGCTCAGCAGTATCAGGAAGAGTGCTGGTGTACCCTTAAAGATTGATTAATGAATTTACCGCTGCTTTACAAAGTGCTGTCAGCTATGAGAAGGTCACTTGAGTGTTTCAGAGGAGACACAGACTATGCATGCTGGGATCTGGAACAACATACATAAAAAAGTCACTGGAATGTACTGGGTCAGGCAGCAACTTCTAAAGGGACCCTATCACTAAACCTATCTTTACCTACCCCCACAACCTCCTCTACATTGGTGAGACCACCACAAGCCAGTGCCAAACATTTGAATTCCGATTCCCATTCACATTCTGACATGTCAATGCATGTCCTTCTCCTTTGCCAAGATGTGGCCACCCTTGGGGCGGAGAAGCAATGCCTTGTATTCTGTCTGGGTACCCATAGCTTGATGGTATGAATATCAATTTCTCCTTCTGGTGAACAAAGTCTCTGTCCCTCCCCCCTACTCTGACCTTTCACTTCTTCTCTTCTGCCTATTACTTCCCCCTGGGTCCCCTCCTCCTTCCCTTTCTCCTATTGTCCACTCTCCCATCAGATTCTTTCTTCTCCAGCCCTAGACCTTCCACCCACGTGGCTTCACCTATCACCTTCCAGCTCGCCTCTTTCTTCCCCTCCTTCAGGCATCTTCTCTCCCACCCCACCTTCCCTCCACCTCAGTCCTTTTGGCCTGAAACATTGACATTTACTCTTTTCGCTGGATGCTGCCTGACTTGCTGAGTTTCACCAGAATTTTGAGTGTTGCTTTGATCATCTGCTATTTCCGTGTTTCCTGCTATTAATCCCCAGCCTACCTTTGAAGGAGCGTGTACATGCCTTGGGTCCCTCTTCCCTTTCAGTCATCCATAGAAGCCCTTGCCTTTTGTTTTGATATTGATACTTCATGCCAGTTTTCTCTCTCAATCAATCTCTTCCCCGTCAGTGTTTAATCTCTCACTGCTGGCCCTTGCAAAATTCCCAGTCAAGTGATCTATCACTACCCCAATGTTCTAGTCTCTGATTTAACCCTTTCCACAACATCCTTTCTTTATCTTTCTTCTGGAGTCCCTCTTTCTAATCGGGATACATTTCTGCTGGCTGTTGTGAACCGGCTGTTTAAATATATGCCACTGCTTATCTGAGTTATCCCTGAGCCTGTTTACTCTATCCATTCCAGACAACTCCACCTTCTCACCAATCTAATCGTCCTTGTTTTGGCCGAGAACATATGGGCCCAGGGTGTTTGACCGCAATAGTTTTCTGGAATTCTACCACGTTGTAGAATTACGCAGAATTCCTGAGGTAGGAAGTTCTTTAGCATATTACTCAATGAAACAATTCCTGATGAATTCCAGTAATTCCTCTTCTGTGATAGCCTTACCAATTTGTTTAGTCTGTTGCCCATTGTTTATTGTCAAGGGCATACATACCCGTGATATTGGTGCCATGAAAATCAGCTTCTTGTACCAGCAGCATATTACAAACATGACAATCATGTGGTAAATTACATGGAGTTAAATGAACATAAATTATATACAACTTGCATGACAGAATAAACACAAATATAATGACATTTATTGATAGGACATAAGTCATTAAAATCATAGATAATAATTGCATTTCTCTTGATATTTCTCTGTTGAGAGGGCCACACAGTGGAGACCCAGACACTTCTCCCAGTACTGGCTTTTCCCCTTGCTATTTATCGTTTTCAACCTAACCAATTTGACATTACTATCTACTGCATCTATGTCAATAAGCACCTTCCTTGATTAACAATTCTACCCCATCTCTATTCCTGTTTTTGGGAATCATGAATAACCAGGAATATTGAATTCCCACTCCAGATTATCCTGAAGTCATATACTTTTCATATACTATGATAACTATTAGATCATACGTGGATGTTACTATTTGTACCATCAAGTCATCTCTTTTGTTATAAATGTGTATTATCGGCTCCACGCATTCAGATAACTTTGACGTTTTAAACTTTATGCTTTTTCTGTGTTTATTTACTGCAGAGCACATGCGCTTATATTTTCTGTCCCTTCATAAGCTGCCTTAACTTACATTTTCTCCTCACTATTATGTACCACCACTCCCTCATTTCTTTTGATTTATTGAACTTCTCATTGTCAGGAAAGTAGAGGCAGCTTGACACAAATGCACAGCAGTGGATGCAGTTCAGCAGTGAGTGATCATCTGAATAATCAACTGCAAAATAACAAGCCACAAAACTACTAATATTGCATGCTTGACACAACAAGTTAACTGAGCAACTTGCTTGAGGCTGGCTGGTTTGATGTATGAACAGGGACTGTGGGGGACAACTGGGTTTAAATAGGCTGCAGGTGATGAGTTGGAAATGGGTGGCAAGTGACTCCAGTCAGCTGGGTGGAGACTGGGAGGTTCTTACCTCTGCAGGCCTGACAATACCACTGCTCCCCTATGGCCATCACCTGATGGCCCAGGATGATCTGGATGGGTTTGTTGGAAGTCCTCGATGAGCAAAGGATCCAAGATGCAACTGGACGTCACCCAAGACCTCTCCTCTGAGCCACAGCCTTCCTAGTCGACTGGGTATTGCACACCCCATCCAAAATGACATGAATCTATCAACTGGTGAACCGTGTACACTGGACCACCATCCGAGGTCACAGAGTGCAAGCTCAGGTGACCCCTGGACAACAGCATTGAGGTAGGACAAGTGATGGGTAGGAGTGATGCTGAGGGACGGGGCAGCTGGAGATGGTAAGTGTTTATTTATATTGAGATACAGTATGGAATAGGTCCTGTTGGCCATTCGAGCCACACTGCCCAGCAATCATAGCCTAACCACAGGACAATTTACAATGAACAATTACCCTATCAACTGGTACATCTTTTGATCTGGGAGGAAACTGGAGGACCTTGGGAAAACCCACACATTCCATGAGAAGGGCATACAGACTCCTTGCAGATAACATTGGAATTGAACTCTAAACTCCAGCACCTTGAGCTGAATGGTGTTGAGCTGAGTTAGTTGCTGCGCTATGGTAGCACCCATTGACTGGTCTGATGCTTTGGGTGACCTTGAAGGGACCGATTAACAAGGGCAAGCGCCTGTGGGGGTCAGTGCACAGGGGCATATCTTGGGTGGATAGCCAGATATGGTCCCGAGGTCTGGGTGGGCACTGCCGGGGGTTGGCAGCTGGGAAGGCCCTCCATGCCCTCCTCCTTCAGTAGCGGTGAACCATGGTCTGGTGGATGGGACCTCCACTATGGGTTCCTCCGTGCGGAACAATGGGGTTGGTAGCCATGAAGCATTTCAAACGGTGACATAAACATCACTGAGGAGGTGTGTAGATTGTGGGACAGTTCGATCCAGAACAGATACTCTGTCCACGTGGAGGGGTTAGAGATGGCAAAGTAGAAATGTCTCCTCTTTCTGATGCCCCATTGGTCTGCGGATGATAGCCAGAGGACAGACTCACTGAGGTGAGGGGGAGGGGGCAGAAGGCTCACCAGAAGTGGGAGATAAATCATTGGCCTCAGTCCGACACAATGTCCTGAGGGAAAGCATGGAGGCAAACTACATTTTGGAGAAGAGGTCCGCTGTCTCTTGGAAGTGTGGAGAGAGCAATGAAGTAGACCACCTTGGGGTGGCAAACTGGCCCATCACTGTCATGATCACTGTGGCCCCATCAGAAGGTGGCAAAACCATGGTGATGTGGGACCATGGGTGTCGATGGACCATTAGGAATTGGATGAACTTGCAAAGCTTTTCAATGCTGATGTGCACTGACCATCCCAATCCCCACGAGACAGCTGTCAATGGCTGTGATAAGCTCAGTAGGGAGTGCAGGCTGCACAGAGTCTGATCCAGAAAGTTGCTTGCTGTGCAGGGATCCACTGGAGCTTCCCATGCACCAGTTGTGTCTCTGCCGATGTTCGTGCTGTTGGGAGACTATGGGATCCCTCTCTAACTGCATGGGTTCTGGAAGTGTTGCTGATGAGGGTCCTGCAGCCTGAAATGTTCTGGGAATGAAACTGGGGTCCTGGCTGATGATCTGGAGGGTTGTTCCATAAGACGCTTGTCACCACAGAGGGCCAGAGTGATGAGGTCAGTGGGTAGACAGCTCATCTCTCAAGTGCTTCGAGAGGCCATGATGGTACTTCAGCATTTGAGCCAGACTCTGGTGCGAGGGTCCTGAATTCCATGGTGAGCATGAGCCTTGAGGCACCTGAGGGATCTGCTCCACTGCCTCCTTTCCAGCCAGTTGCAAACCTGGCGCATCTCACCAGTGAATTCCTTATTCATTGCAGGTGGTAGTTATGTTGTCCCAGTTAGCAGTGGCTCAGGTCAGAGCTCAGCCAGTCAAGGGAGAGATGCCAAAGGCAATCTTGGTGCCGTCCATCGAACACAGAGGTGGTTGCAGCTCAAAGTGCAAGATTGACTGGGAGAGGAAGTTGTGGCATTGGGTTGAGGAGCCATCAAAGCATTGAGGCATCAGAATCTGCGGTTCTGAGGGGTGAGGTTGACTGGCATGGCGTTGCAGTAATGAGAGGAAGAGTTGGTTGGGAGTGGTGAGCAGATTATCACTATTTTCCTGCTGCTTCTGGATCATGTACGTGTGTCAACAGAAGACTTCCTTTAGGTGAGCAAACTCTGCTGGGCAAATGCTGGTTCATCCATCCTGTCAGGAAGTGGAGAGGTGGCTTGACCCAAATGTAGAGCTACAGGGAGTGATCATTTCAATAATAAACTGAAAAATAACAAGCCATGAGAGGCCACGAAACAAGGGAGAATGGATACTTAACACAACGAGGTAACTGAAGGCTAGGAGCAACTGGTTGAGGCTGGCTGGTGTGATGGGTGAACAATAACTGTGGATGGGAGCTGGGTTTAAAAAGGCTGCAGGTGATGAGTTGGAAACCAGTAACTCCTCCAGTCAGCTGATTGGAGACTGGAAGGTGCCTGCCTTTGCAGACCTGACACTCGTCATTAGAAACCTCTGTCTACTACTGTTTTTAGTTTAAAACCCTGTCTATAACCTTTTTATGCAATTCATGAGGACACTAATCCCAGCATGATTCAGACAAAGGTTAAGATAAGCAGATGACATTTGTAACGGTGTACATCTGGAGGCCAAGCTCTAAACCATTAATGTTTCCTTTACTAAAAAACTGGGGGGAAAGTCAGCCTTAAACTAAGTACGTGGAAGAGCATCCTTTTCCTGCCACACTGTAATTCCAATCAATATCCATAAAGAAATCTTTGTCAAAGTGATCATACCCAACATTTCAGGAGCCAGGACTTGGTCAGGGCAGACTCTGAAAATAACAATTGACAGCAATGTACCAGCATAGCCGTGATCTGCCAATAAAGATCTTACCTGAAGTTGTTAACAACGGTGGACAAGGTGGTGAAGATGGTGTTGTGGCACGCCTGCATCAGGCAGAGCGTTGACTTCAAGAGTTGGAGCATCATGTTACAATACATTGCTGAGCCCACACCTGGAGCGTTGCATTCAATTCTGGTCGCTAGCTATAGGAAAGCTGTCATTAAGCAGGAGAAACGTAGAAAAGGTTCACAGGTACTGGACTGCTTGAGTTATGAGGAGAGGCTCAGTAGGCTGGGACGAACGAGTGGAGGGATGATCTTATTGTGGTTTATATAATCATGAATGGTTGCAGTTTCTTAGAATAGGGGCGTCTAAAACTAGAGGGTGCGCTGTAGGTTTAAGGTGAGGGGAAATTTTAAAGAAACCCGAGGGGTAAGTTTCTCCCGGGGTGGGGGGGGGGGGGTATGTGGAATGAGCTGTCAAAGGAAAGGGCAGAGGTGAGTACAGTTTCATTTAAAAACCATTTGAAAATAAATATGAATAGGAATGGTTTGGGAATCTAGATCAAACTCAGGCAAATGAGACTAATTTCATAGGCAACTTGGTTGGCATGTTCAAATCGGGTGGTGGGGCCTATCTCTGTGCTGTATAACTCGTAATCAGGCGGGTCATGATCTCCCAAACCGCAGTGTTACTTAATATAATGCCTGTATAGGAGATATGACGCAGGAGATTCCTCAAAGCCACCACCTGTAAAATGGCTCCGGGACAGCTTCTTCCACCAGGCCATCAGACTTGAGTGTACTCTATATTACATTGACATTTATTATAAATTACAATGATTGCACATTTAGATGGAGACGTAACAAAGGTTTTTACTGCTCATGTATGTGAAGGATGTAAGAAATAAAGTCAATTCAATTCCTCCAGATCCACTGGCAGGACAGACAGGATAACCTCAGCTTCCTCTCGCGCCAAAATCACCAGCACGTTAAATCGGTTTCAATCATCCCCACTCCTGG
Organism: Hemitrygon akajei; assembly: GCF_048418815.1. Classification (NCBI taxonomy): domain Eukaryota; kingdom Metazoa; phylum Chordata; class Chondrichthyes; order Myliobatiformes; family Dasyatidae; genus Hemitrygon; species Hemitrygon akajei. The sequence continues at coordinate 97,007,542 of NC_133126.1, forward strand.
CCCCAGGCTCATGAAACAGTCACGCCAGTCTGCCCATCACACAACTCGCCTCTTCTTGATGGACTCTGTCTGTACTTCTCACTGGCTCCGTGAAGCAGCCAACACAATCAAGGACCCCTCCCACACTCACTGCTCGGTCTCTCTTGTGTTGGGCAGAAGAGACAACTTGAGAACACGTTTCAGCAGGCTCAAGCACAGCTTGTATTCCACTTATAATCCTTGTAAAGACAAAATCTTCATCTTCAATATACCAGGCAAAGTGAGTGAGCCCTCTGGGCAGGTCGGCGACTCGCTCCGGTGTTTTAAAGCACCTGAATTGTTTAACCAGATTGGTTAATTGTTTATATTTCCTTCTTTCGTTTATTTTGATAAGTTTGGCGATTCCGCGTTGCTTATATTATTTAAATACACGTTTTATTCGAACTATGTTTCGTCGCTTGGCCAAGTCCGGATGTCGGGTGGAACTGACCGCGCTCTCTGCAGGACAGTGTGACTTCCCGCCGCATCGATTAAGCGTCTCGACCCGAAACGTCGACCGTGATCCGTAAAGTTCCTCCAGCCGATTGTGTGTTCCTGCGGATCCCGTCGCCTGCAGCCCGTGTCTCCACGGCTGATCTGCTGATTAACCCCTTGCATCCCGCTGTTGCTGAACTACTCTCAACAAGGCAGCACGAACTGCAGTGTAGCGCCCAGAAACAACTCCAGAATACCCCTATCTTATTGGGACATACATATTGGGCTTTCAAAATCTCTGGGTCTAATTCCTAGAACCCTACTAAACGCTGCTTTTTGAACACCTGCAATTTATTTCTTTTGAAAGCGGGGTTGCGCAGGTTAAGGTTACGTCGAAGCAGGCTGTTTAAAGGGAGCCCTGTAGATGGTGGTGTTGAAAGTGGCTGCTGCCAGGGATCCCAGCTGATTGGCTTTATTCAGCGAACACCTGATACTTCCAGGCCCCGCAGCTCATCTATTTTTTAAACTGATCATATGACAATTTACAATGTCCGGTGGGAGGAAACCCACGGGTTGGACGTACAAACTCCTTACTGAACTCAGATGCCCCCGCGGTAATACCGTAACGGTGAGCTCGCTGTCCAGATCTGCACAGGGATAGGAAGTGGTTAGGGTAATCGGGGTTCGAAGGGCCGGAAGGGCTTATTCCGTGCTCTCTCGCTAAATAGATAGATAGATAGATAGATAGATAGATAAAAGAAGACGTTGGAAGGTTGAGTCAGCAGCACCTGGGTTGACAACTGCGCGGTTTGACAAGAAAGTAGTGTAGCGGCAGGAAATGAATGTACAATGTTGCAATTTCACAGTGATACCAGTATATTCCTAGTCATTTTGTTACAGATTGTAAGTTTCATAAGATGACATCTGTGGAATTAACTACTTTATAAGTCTAAAATGAGAAAAATGAAATCTGAATGAAAAATAAATCAGGAATAACCCAGACACGGCTCGAAACGTTATTTGCATTGTTGTCTCTTTTACAAATAATGAAATACAATGACAGAAAAGAAGGTAAAGCTGTCGGAGTTGCTGTGGGAAAAAGGTAACAAAAGAAACGGAGCCGGGCTTTTATTCTCGAACACGGGTCAGCGGGCGCCGCCGACAGAAGTGCGAGGTGAGAGCGGATACAGATTGGTTGTGAATCGATCTCTGTCCGCCAGACCCAGCGACGGAGATGAGTACTGGGAGGTTGCCAGACCCGAAAGAAAACCAATGTCAAACAGGACAAGCTTTCTGTATATCACAAATCGCATCGGCCCTTTACAGAGGCACAGCTGTTGCTGGGTGGTTGAAATTTAAATGTAAAGCCCTGGGAAATGGCCAGTCGCCCACCCGCCCGGCCACTCCGTAGTTGCCAGCCGGAGACCCGCGCCGTGCCCTGGGATGAAGGTGCAAGGGGGGAGCTGGGGCTGGACAGCTGCCCCTCAAATCCCACCGCAGCGGGTAAACAGCGCCGAGCGCCGCACGTGGTCCGGTGGGCGTGGCGGGGCTCGCGGTCAGCTGGGCCAATCGGACGGCTGGCCCCGCCCTCCGCGGCCGGCTTCACGCCTATTGGCGGACGCTGTGTATCTCGGCAGCTCCGGCCGGAGGCGGCTTCATTGTAGCGGAATGGCGGCCGTCATTCACAATCCTCTCAAATCGTAAGTAGCAGCTGTTGCGGCGCTGGTCAGCTGTGGGGCCGCTCTGCCTAGCCCACCCTTGCCCCCGGCAGGCAGACGCAGCCTCCCTCCCCTTGCATCCAGCCCTGCGGCTGTGGCGAGCTGCGCTTCCCATTGCTCCGGACCCCGGTCCGGGGAGAGGGAGGGGAAGGGGCATCTGGCTGGGCAGCCAGGGGAAGGGGCGCGCCGTCGGCAAGCTACGGGACCGCCGATGTCTGGGCGGCGCCGTCAGTGTGTTGTTTGCGGGCTCTGGTCAGGGATGGAGTGCCTCTGTCTGCCCTGCCGGGGCCCGGCTTGACAGATGGATTGTCCGCGGTGGGTGACAGACGCACTTCCGCTGCCTGCCGGTTGCTGCACCGAGCGACCCCTTCTGCAGCTGGCCGGCCGGCCGGCTTCCCTCCTTCCCTGGAGCGGTGGCCGTTTCCAGTCCTCTCCGCGTACCGTTCACCTGCCGCAGCGCATCCTTGCTGCTGTTGGACCTGAAAGGGCAAATTTCCTTGCGGTCAATCGAATGCATTCGCCTTAATTTGAACCAAAAGAGAACGAGTGTCCGAGGCGGCATCCGCTTTACTATAACTGTTTATTTTTCCGGCACCTAATGTTTCTCACGCAATAACGTGCACTTTTAAAAACAAAGTTTGAATGACTCTCGTCATTTTGTTGTAAACTTTTGACGGGTTGGATTTTGCGTGCATGCTGTCTTTGTCCATGTTAAGGTAGTTCCTATTCCAGGTGTGTTGTCTCCAAACACAAGAACTCTAACGTCGCCTTTCAATGGGCTTCTGCTCCTGATTTCATTTCATATGTTTCGTTTATCTGCAAACCCACGTGTATGTTTCTTCCTCTGACAGTGCGTGACTATCGTATTATTTATATGCTAAATAGTAACAAGTGTGAATCGTGATGCATTTAATTTTATTATACATTCTGAAAATCGTTGTCGCAGTTGCATGCCCCCAGCGTGTTTAATATCCTTCTTTTGTTTTATTAATGCGTAACTAGTTTATTGACTTTCTGCAAGCAGCCGTTCTGATCGCGCTCCCAAACCGCTTCAGCCGGCCTTCCACGTCACCGGAGCCAAGCCTGCCGAGCCGGAATCCTCTCGTGTCCTCAGGCTTTTCATTTCGCTCAGCCCTGGTCCTCGGACTCTCCGAGGGGCACCATCACTGCAAGAATTCTCTGAATACCAGCTTGCTCATTCAAAACTCGGCACCGATCCAAACTGGCATCAGAGTCCATTTGCCCACCGCCGCGGTGTACAGCCTAGACTGGCACCTGACAGATCACAATAATTTACCTTTTAAAACTGTCATTGTTTTTAAATCCCTGCATCTTTTCAGCCCTCCCTTTTATATAACCCTGCAGCCTTGGAGCCTCGCACACTTCTAGTTCAACCCACCTGAGCATCCCTTGTTTTCCTGGCTGTATCCTCAGCTGCCAATTCCCAAACACTGGAAGCCTTTTCAGAGTCGCACATCACAGAAACGGCCCCTTCTCACCAACTCTGCGGATTCTAGCGCTCGCTTGTTTTCCGGAGGTAATCGACAATGGCCTCCCCCGCCACACGCACACAAACATTAGGGATGTGGGAGGAAACCCACACTGTCAAAAGGAGAAGGGGACTGAGCCTGTGTTGCTGGCACTAAACCTCCCTGACTTCCCAACTAGATATTTTTTAAAGTCTATTTTTGTCTTAACTTGTCTGTTTCATTCTGGCGGCTTGTAAGTTGATGTTTATTTTAGTCGGACTGTGACAAGTAAGCTAGCACCCCTGTGAAGGACCCGGTGCATTTAAATTGCTGCTGTATCTCAGGTTACTGAAATGCTGATTCATTGTTAGACCGTCCCTTGCTTACTAATTCAATGTTTTTAAGAGATGAATGGTCGCAGATACATTGAAGTAACTTCGAAGTCAATGTTGTTTTAATCAGCTTGTTGCAACCCATGATGAAAACTCGCTTTCTGGGTTTTGAAATGTCCTGGTCAATGTTTATCTGGTGATGTGACAAGGTACTGCCGTACTGCTGAGCCACCGTCATGGTCTCTTACTTCAACTACGCAACAACACACAAAATGCTGGAGACCCTTCATCAGGAATTGCACTCTGTGGATGCTGCCTGGCCTGAGTTTGCTATGTTGCTCCGGATTTCCAGAATTTGAAGAATCTCTGGAGTAATGATGCCTTTCTGAGGGATTCAATGGGTCAGGCAGCATTTGTGGAGGGAAGTGGACAGTTGATGTTTTGGGTCATTTCAGACCTTTCATCGGGACTGGAAAGAAAGGAGGTAGAGAGCAGGCGGAAGAGGCTGAGCAAGAGCCAGCAGGTGAATCCAGGTTTTGGGGGGGGGGGGGGGGGGGGGGTGGAAATGATGCAAGAAACTGCAAGGTAAGGATAGTGGAACAAGGAACAAAGGGAGAAGGGAACCAGTGAGAGGAAGCTATTTACTGAGTCTGGTTAACTCAGCAGGAATCCAGCTCCCCAGCCTGCTGGTGACCAGGTTGGCAAATATTGCTTTCAGAGTAGTGAGGAGCACTCCGGAACAGGGAACAGGATCAGTTTGCTTAGCCCACAGGCTGCGATTCTGGGCAGCTCGGTTACAGTCTGATTCGAGGTTTAGGATGGGGTTTTCAGTAGGAGTAGTTTGAAGGACTAGTGGCAAAAGTATTTCAATTGCCTTCAGCCTGTCTGACCCCTGATGCGGCTTGCTGGCTAACCCTTCACCTTCACAGATGCTGCCTATCCTGCTGAATTCCTCGTGCACTTGGATTATTGTGCACATTGTGTCCTTTCTCCTTAGCTTTCCTTGCCCCAGTGCAGCTTACAACCTTACTAAGAGCTGTGATATCCAGCTGGCCACTGTGAGACCACCAGAGGCTTGAAGAGTAAACTGCCTTGTTGTCCTTGTAGATCAGTTGGGGTTCAAATTTCTTAAAATGTCGATGTTTAACTAGAATGGAACCTACCTGTCTGTTTGTGAAATATCTACCTTTATTATCTATTTGAGCCTTACTGCTGTAGTGACTGGAGATTCATAGCATTTCTGCATAGGGAAATGATATTGGGATATTAGTCTGTGAACACTGTATCAGAACACGTGCTAAAAATTACTAATATACTGTGATAGGTCTTAAATATATTTTATCTGCAATCTAATTTATGGCATGGAGTTTTACAGTATTCTAATATTTCAAGATCATCTTTAATATTAGAAGAAAATAGTCATTCAACCTGTGCTGGGGCTGAAACGGTCATGTTGATGCGACAACTTTGTTTCTATTTGAAGGATGCTTCATTGAGAGGAAGATTTTTTATCACTGACTAATGACATGAGCTTGTTTGTGTAGTGGCAGCCATACATAATGCATAATATGCATTGCAAAACTGAATAGTGCAAAAAGAAAGAAAACAAGGTAGTGTTTATGGACCATTCAGAAAGGTGATGGCAGAGAGCAAGAAGCTGTTTCTGAATCACCACCTTACCCAGCTGGTGAGAGATGGTGGTAAAGGATGCCACACCACCTCTTGAAGATATCCTCAGTGGTGGGGAAGGTTATGCCTGTGGAGCTGGCTGAATTGACATCATCCTGCCGAAGGGTCTCTGCCTGAAACGTCATCTGTTTACTCTTTTCCATAGATGCTGCCTGGCCTGCTGAGTTCCTCCAGCATTTTGTATGTGGTGCTTTGGATTTCCAGCATCTGCAGATGTTCTCTTGTTTGTGAATCACCATCCCTTTGTTCATGAGAAATTGATTTTTAGTTGCTGTATTTTACTTTGCTTAACTAATGGAAAAATGCTGGGGTGAAAAAGCTGTTATCTGTTGAATATGTAAGGACAAATGTTTGATGACGATGATGCTGTTGTTTCAAAGCCCTTCAGTAAAAGCTGGTGGCTTGGAGTTCAACTTCTGAACGTGCTCAAGCAGAGTCAGTATACTGTTAGAGTGTTGTCATTGTAGGATAACTGGCTTAATTCTGAGGGTTAGGTCCACTCCAGCAGGAGGTTTGTTGGAGCTGAGGTGAAATACTGTGGGAAAGGCTGGCAGAGGTATTGGGGCAATGACAGTATTGTTTTAGACATGTCGCTGTTGTGAATGCTTGATCCCTGATGTGGGATGTGGGAAAGGCTGGCAGAGGTATTGGGGTAATGACGGTATTGTTCTAGACACATCACTGTTGTGAATGCTCGATCCCTGATGTGGGAAAGGCTGGCAGAGGTATTGGGGCAATTGACAGTATTGTTCTAGACACATCACTGTTGTGAATGCTCGATCCCTGATGTGGGATGTGGGAAAGGTTGGCAGTGGGATTGGGGTAATGACGGTATTGTTCTAGACATGTCACTGTTGTGAATGCTCGATCCCTGATGTGGGAAAGGTTGGCAGTGGGATTGGGGTAATGACGGTATTGTTCTAGACACATCACTGTTGGCATGGCTGTGTCTCTGCTGCTGCGTCAGCTTTTCATTGCACCTGTGCGTACGTGTACTCGTGTATCTGACAATAAATTCGACTTTGAACTTGTTGATTTTTGTCATCTTGGTAATAGTTCTGTTAGACTTATGGTTAGGATCTTGGCTTGTATGCTGGCAGGAAACACACAACGTGGCAATGCTTGTGTTGATGCTGATGTTTTAGGGTCAGGTTGGTGCAAGTAGTGAATTTGACAGTGGTTAGACAACAATCATTTGTGCCTGCCTTGCAGATGTAATGCAGACAACTTTGCAGTTCCTTGCTTGGACAATAATATAAACTTAACAGGTGTCTGTGCATGAATTGGCAGGTGGCTGTTACCATGGCACCTTCTGCTTCATGTTGTGATGAGATGGGGTGAGGAGAATCCCACTGGGAGTTCGCTGCCTTTACTTACCAATGGCAACTTGCCTAAGATTGCATCCCAGTTTTTCTGTGTTCAAGTCATCCATTCGGATTAGTTTGTTTCCCATTAGAATGCACACCAGAATTTACTTCAGGTCAGGAAAGAAGTAGTTCTTGTCCTAGTTGAAAACTTGCCGGGTTGGGATGTGTGTCTGGTTGATCTGTGTTGGTTCTGTTGTGTGAGTAGATGGGACATAACCAATTCTGCAGGAGGAGACACTGAGACAGGCTAATTCAATCTTGATGGCGAAGCTCACATTATGGGGATAGTATTCCTCTATTATCTACCACCTGCTTTGCTCATTAAACTGACCGTCCCTTGTCCAACCTGTTTCAGCCAGTGCAGCAATGTTGATGCCAAAGTATTTGAATTCCAAAGCTATCTCCCAGAAAGATAAATTTAATAATTTGGAGAAAGAGGAAAGTGATATGATAGAACAGGGTAACAAAGTGGGTAATACTAACCAGAAATAAAAGCAGGGAATACTGAAAAGACCCTACAAGCTGGGCAGCTTCTGTGGAGAGAGAAATGGTTACTGTTTCACGTCTGAGGTCCATTCAACCATACCCCTGAAAAAAGCTAAATGAAACGGCGTTCCTCTGGGGCCAAGGCGCAAAACACAGTACCAACAGTCACATGGCACATACAGCACGCATAATACTACAGAAAAGCAGAGTTACTAAAAGCAGCCCAAATCCCTGAGTGTCATGGCCTGCAGGTTGGTAATGCGTAGATATTGTCCTGAAGATGCCTTTCTTCAAGAACAGCCCACAGCAGTTCTCATCACGCACAAGTCAGCTACAGATGAATGCAATGCAGTTTGTCCTGCACTGAGCAAACACTGGAGAGCAGCACCAATGGGACAGAGCATCCCAGTACGGAATCCAGCTGCACACAGCCAGCTCCGGTGTCTCCCTCCTCGATGGCTGGAACAGACAACTGTGAAGCATGAGTGCCTGGTCCGTACCACAACCAAGGCCACGCAGCTCCCCCACAACCAGTCTCACCAATGAACCAGTGAATCTGACTCGGTATTCTGTATTACCAAATATTTGCCAAACCTTCAACAGAATAATAATCAATAAGGAAGCAAATTGCTCACAGACATAGAAGAATACTTCCCCCACTTAGTCTGCAAGGAAAAAATGATAACAAGGCAAAGTTGTGGAATCTTCTCCTGAATTGACATAGATTAATAGATTAATCAAAGATGCAAATTACAGACAAATATCCACAGCAGATGTGACTGCAAAGTGAACAAGGCTAGAAATTATTGCAGGACCCCTTTAGAAGAGTAGGTGAAATTGAGAAGGATGTGGTGTATTCCTTATGGAGAATAGGATGATAATAGTTTCAAAGAAGGATCTTGGCTCAGAAAATCATGTGATTATCTCAGAAAATGCTGGAAAACTTCAGCAGGTCAAGAAGGATCTGTGGTAAGAGAAGCAGTTAACATTTGAGCCAAAGGCCACGCTGGCTCTCATTTTCAAACTGACAGGTAGAGTCAGCTTGGTGGAACTTGGAAATGGCAGAGAGCAAAAAACATAGGTTGGAGATCAATATAGTATCCAAAACGGCGTGCAGGGCACAATATCAGTTTGGAATGTGTAATGATCCTTGGGGATTTTAATGCACATATAGGATGGGGAGACCAAATGGACAGCATTGGTGTAGTGGATGAATTCATGGAGTGTGCAAGAGCAATAAGCCGAGGGACAGTAAAGAGATGGAAGGTACAAGAAACTCCAGGTACTGGAATCTGGAGAATAACAAACTGTTGGAGGAAGTCAGCAGATCAGGTAGCATGCGTGGAGGGGAAAAATGGGTCCCTTTGTTTCTCAGTCTAGGTCAGAGGTACTCAACCTGGAGTCCATGGACCCCTTGGTTAATGGTAGGTGTCCATGACCCAAAAAGGTTAGGAACCCCTGCTCTACATGAGTGTCTTGAGACAAGTCATCAATTGTCCATTTTCCTCCACAGCTGGTGTCTGACCTATCAAGTTCTTCCAGCATTTTGTTTTTTTAAATAGAAATATAGAAAACCTACAGCTCTTTCTCCCCCGCCCTAGTGAACAGATTATGACAGAGAGCTATGGGGACCAAGTCATTGAGTATATTTAAAGCAGATGTTGGTAGGTTCTTGATTAGTCAGGGTATCAAAGATCACAGGGAGAAGGCAGGTGAATGGGTTTAAGAGGGATAATAGATCAGACATGATCAAATGGTAGAGCAGATTTGACATAATTCTGCTCTCTTATGGCCAATCTGTTTATGTATAACTTTTTGTAAAATGCTATTTTATCTGTTCCTGTAAATGTCTGCAAGAAAGTGATTCTCAAGGGAGGGTATGTAACGTGTCCGAGTTTAATTGTCATTCAACCATACATGAATACCCACAAAAACAGCCAAGTGAAACAACATTACTCTGAACAGTACCAATGATCACACACAGCACAAGGCACATTAAAAATTACATAAGCACACAGTCCCACATAAAAAATAAGTCTACGTAATATAAGATAGCCCAAGTCATGTCCCGTAGATTGATGGTGCATGGATGTTCAGTACTGATGGGAGGAGCTAGCCCCTAACCCAACATGGCACACCGCCCCAGCATCATCTTCCATCAGGCGAACACAGGGATGGGGGTGGGGGCAGTACTGATGGGAGGAGCTAGCCCCTAACCCAACACCGCCCCCAACATCTTCTCGCCTGGATGGCTGCACCAGGCAACATTGTGACTTCGAGGCCTAGTCCACACGGTTCCCCTGCCATCGATCTTGTCGATAAACCAGTGAACTGGGCTTGCAGTACTCTGCGTTAACAATGTCCACCAGGGTCTTGCAATCACATGAAAAACATCGAAGATAATCACTCGCTATTTGTCTTTGTGCACGGACTCAGACGCTTTTCTGTAGCAAGCAGCAGCATAGTCTGCACCAAGTCCATCTTCTCCACTAACAAGCAGCTCGTTCGTAGGGTAGACCTGTACTACTTGAAGTTCTTAATGTCCAGCAGTGCCTTGACATTGTAAACGAAAAAGACAATGGCACCTTTGGTTGGACCCCGACCCCGACAGTCCACTGCATCAGAGCACATCACCATCTTACCCATTGTAAACACTTACCGACTTGTGTACATTAATAATAATTTTGCTTTGAAATTTGAACTGTGAAATGAGCAAACCATGATGAAATTAAAATAAAGGTTTAAACACAGTTAGATAAGTCTGAAACTAGGGTCTTAAATTTGAATGAAGCAATCTATGAAGAAATGAGGTGCAAGATGACTGGTAGAATGAGAAATGAGGAAGACAATGAATGAGCAATGGTTATTATTGTAAACAATTGATATATAGTTTATAAATAAGTGTACACAAAATGCTGGATGAAATCAACAGGTCGGGCAGCATCTATGGAGATGAATAAACAGTCAATGTTTTGGGCCGAAATCCTCCTTCAGCTCTGGAAAGGTAGGGAGAAGACACACCTGCCCTTAACAGGGATGTAATTCCTCTTGTCATCACCTACCAACCATGAACCTCTGCATCTGAAACATCACTCTTCTTCAATGGGACCCTGCCACTAAACTTATCTTTACCTACCCTCACTTTCACTTTCCACAGGGATCGCTCCCTCCTCAATTCCCCTGTCCATTCGTCCCTCCCCACTAATCTCCCTCCAGGCACTTATCCTGACCTGCTGAGTTCCTCCAGCATTTTGTGTGTGTTGCTCTGGAATTCCAGCTTCTGCAGAATCTCTTGTGTCTATAAGTAAAATCAGAAGATTAAATGAAACTGCAACGTACAGAAAGTTCAAAATTTAGCAGAGGAAGTTGAGGCATTGTCAGGGATGGGGAAAATAGAAGTGAGGGAAGACTAGTGCAAAAAAGACTTCAAAAAGACTTCTGTAGATGAATAAAAAGAGGATTAGTTAATGTGAATCCCTTACTGAACAAGTTAAGACAATTCACAGGGGTGGGGGAGGTGAAGAGGCAGCAGAAGTAAATATTTTGTCTGTCTTCACAAAAATATTGAAAACATCCCAGCAATAGTGTAAAACAGATGAAGAGTAATTGAGCTCTTAATGAAATTTGCATGAATAAAGAATAGATATTAATCATTAGTCGTACAGCAGTAAAACAGGCTTTTGGCCCATCCAGTCCATTCTGACCTGTTTTATCTCTTTCCCTAGTCCCACCATCTGTTCACATCCAGACCATAGTCCTCTCTACCCTTCTTATCTGTGTACTTACCCAAATGTTGCTATTAAACCTACATCTACCACCTTCTCTGGCAGCTTGTTCTGCACTTGTACCACTCTCTGAGTGAAGAAGTTCCCCCCTCAGGTTCCCTTTAAATATTTAACCTTTTAACCTTTCATCCTAAACCGATGACTTCAGGTTCTAGTCTCAAAGCTCAAGGTTAACTTATTATCAAAATACATATATGTCACCATATACAACCCTGAGATTCCCTTTCATTGCGGGCATACTCAATAAATCCAATGACCATAATGCAATCAATGAAAGGATGCATCAACAGGGCAGAAATGGAGTGCAAATATAATAATAATAATAATAATAATAATAATAAAAAAGTGATAAATATTGAGAACATGAGATGAAGAGTCCTTGAAAATGAGGTCATAGGTTGTGGGAACATTTCAATGATGGAGCAAGTGAAGTTATCCGCTTTGTTTCAAGAGCCTGATGATTGAGGAGTAATAACTGTTCCTGAAGCTGGTGGTGTGAGTCCTGAGGCTCTTGTACCTCCTTCTTGATGGCAGCAGTGAGACGAGAGCATGACCTGGGTGGTGGGAGTCCCTAATGGTGGATGTTGCTTTCCTCTGACAATGTTCTGTGTAGATGTGCTCAGTAGTGAGGAGGGCTTTTCCTGTGATAGACTGGGATGCATCCACCACTTCTTACAGGATTTTCTGTTCAGGGGCATTGGTGTTTCCATATCAGGCTGTGGTGCAGCCAGTCAATATACTCTTCACCACACATCTAAAGAAGTTTGTCAATGTTATAGATGTCACGCGGAATCTTTGCAAACTCCTATGGAAGTGGAGGTGCTGTCGTGCTTTCTTCATAATTGCACCTACATACTGGGTCCAGGACAGATCCTCTGAAATCATAACACCAAGGAATTTAAAGTAGCTAGACCTCTTCACCTCTGATTCTCTGGTGAGGACTGGCTCATGGACCTCTGATTTCCTGCTCTGGAAGTCCATAATCAGCTCAGTGGTCTTGCTGAGAGTGAGTAAGAGGTCGCTGCTGTTGTGGCACCACTCAGCCCGATTTTCAAGCTGATTTGTCACCACCTTTGATTTAGCCAATGACAGTGGTGTCATTAACAAACTTGAATATGGTTCAAAGATATATTCTATTGTCAAAGTATGCATGTGCAATACAATTCTGACATTTCGTCTTCTCCAGATAGCCATTGAAATACAGAAAAGGGAAAAAATATCAACCCCCTCCATGCATGACAAAGAAAAAGAAACAGAACTCACAAACCTCAATTCCCCCCCCCCCCCCCCCATCCCCTCCATCGCATAAAAGCTAACGGATCTCTCTCATTGAAAACGGCAACTGGGACATCAAGCCCCAAACCCCCATCCCCTCCGTCTCAAAAAAAACAGTGACAAAAACACTCCCCTCGCAGAAAAGAACAGTGAAAATAGCATCAAACCCCAACCCCCTCTCGCGTACATTAAAACTAACAGATCGCCTACACAGAAAAACCAGCAAGACCAACAGCCCCCAAACCCCCATCCCCTCCATCACAAAACCTAACATATCACCCAGTCAGCAATGAGAAATAAATCACAGAAATCTGAAGGAGAGCACTATAAGCTAATAATCACATAAATCTTAATTTCAAAAACATTGTCACATCAGAATTGAACTCAGTCCTTCTGTGAAGAGCAACTGCTTGTCTGCTGACCTGTCGCATCCTGAACGCCGCCAACTGGGCTACCGACCCTTCAACCCAGGGCCTCCCTGAGGAGCAACCGCTGACCACCTCTGCATTCAATCTTCCTTGACGCTGCGAAATGGAGTCAATCATGGACTTGCCCCCCCCCCCTCCAGTCTTCTCTATGAGCTTGCTCTCGGTAGTCTCCGGGAACAGCAGAGTGTTAGATCATTTGATCAAACTCCAAACTGCACGTTACAGGCTCCAACAGCATTTGAAGCACAATCAAGACCAAAAGAACAAACAGAAGATGTGGAGAAAGTGAAATAATTGAAGAGATTGGCTATCTGGAAGATGTCTGAGGAACTATTGCTTGCTGGTGCCATCTTGACTGTACGTCATAAGGCATTGGAGCTGTGTTTAGTCTCACAGTCAAAAGTGTAAAGCGAGTAGAGCAGGGGGCTAAGCGCACAGCCTTGTGCTGACAGATTGTGGAGGAGATGTTGTTAACAATCCATGGGGTCTGCAACTGAGGAAATCAAGGATCCAATTGCACAAGGAGGTGTTGAGGAGCTGTATTGGTCCTGAGAAAGGATCTAGTGCTTTCCCGGTGTATTTGACAAGTATTTGTGTTGGTGCTGCTTCCCACACCCATGCTGAGGTCATCATTTTAATCAGCTCTATCTCCAATTTCTGCCCTGCCCTCAAAATTACTTCCTCCCTCAGACACCTCTCTCCCCTTTCTTGATCTTTCTGTCTCCATCTCTGGAGACACACCGTCTACTGATACTTTTGATAAACATACTGTCTCTTGCAGCTAATCTTGACTATATCTCTTCTCACCCTGTCACTTGTAAAAATGCTATTTCCTGATCTCTGTTTCCACCAGATCTTTTCTCAGGATGATGCTTTCCATTCCAAAACATCTGAGATGCCCTGCTCCTTCAAGGAATGGGGTTTCTGTTCCTCTGCCATTGATGTTGCCCTCACCTGCATCTTCCGGACATCCGCCCTTGCCCATCTTGCCACCGGTATAACAGTGATGGAGTTCTTCTTGTCTTTACCTACTACCTCCACATTTAGCACATCATTCTCTATAACTTCCACCATCTTCAGTGAGACCCTACCACTAAGCAATCCATTCCTCATCCCCACTCTCCACAGGGATTGCTTTCTTTGTGACTCCCTTGTCCTCTTGCCCTCCTCATAGATCTCCCTCCTGGCATTTATCTCTGCAAGCAGGACAAGTGTTACACCTGCTCCTACACTGCTTCCCTCACCACCATTCAGGGCCCCAAACCGTACTTCCAGTTGAACTAACACCTCAGTCGTGGTCTGTCGGACGCCTGATACAGACTGGGGAACCGTTTTGTTGAGCACCTTCGCCTTGTCTGCCATAAAAGGCAGGAAGTTTTGGCGGCCACCATTTCAATTCCACTTTCCATTCCCATTCCAACAGGTCGGTCCATGGCCTCTACTGCCACAAAGAGGTCACGCTCAGTTTGGAGGAGCAATGCCTCATATTCCATCTGGGTAGCCTCCAACCTAACGGCATGAACATCCATTTCTCTAAATTCTGGCAATTTCTAACTCGTCTTCTCTTTCTCCGTTCCCCATTCTGGCTCTTACCCTATCCCTGTTCCTCACCCCTCCTCGTGTGCCTGAATGGACATTGAACCCAGCATGAACACGACCTCACTTCTGTTATTTTTGTTTTTGCACTAGTTTTAATTTAACTATTTAATATGTATATGTGTGTGTGTGTGTATATATTTTATATATATATGTATACGCACATATGCACACATACACGGACACATACACACATATGGTTTTCTATATTATCATGTATTGCATTGTAATGCTGCTGCTAAGTTATCAAATTTCATGATATATGCTGTGATACTAAACCTGATTCTGATCCTAATTCTCCTCCTTTCTTCCATGATCCACTGTCCCATAGCCTATCAGATTCATTGTTCTTCAGCTCTTCATCCCTTCCATCTTTTAGTTCCCAGCTTCTCATTTCATCCCTCCTCCTACAGCAATGCACCTTCCACTTGCCTGGTTTCACCTATCACCTACCAGCTTGTTTTCCTTCTGCTCCCACCCCTACCTTCGTATTCTGGCTTCTGATCCCATTCTTTGCTGTCCTGATGAAGGTTCTTGGCTCAAAATGTCAACTCCTCTTCATAGATGCTGCCTGACCTGTTGAGTTCTTCCAGCACTTTGTGTGTGTTGCCCTGGACTTCCAGCACCTGTGTTTGAAACTCTGCCTGCTCCTCACGGTTCAGCGAGTGGTTCCAAATCTTCTTCTGTTCGTTAACTAATCAAACGGTGGTCTGCAAGGTTGCATGGGCACACAAGGTGGATTCTGTTAGGCAGTTCCCTGGGCAAACTGTAAAAGTCATTTGGGTAGAATGCCTTCTCACCATAACTGATGATAAACCGCTTGGCTGGATGACAGCGAGAAGGGCTCTCTCACTCTGCATAGCATAGCCCTCTCGGCACTATTGACCCATGGGGATGAGACATTAGTCATTTTCTGGATTGTGTGTACCTAATAAGGCCTGGGAAAGGTTCATCCCAAACACATACTGAAGTCTACTTCACATGTGATTCCCTGGGGTACCTGCAGAACAAGCACGGTGTACTGCTGGGATGTCATGTGATTCCCTGGGGTACCTGCAGAACAAGCACGGTGTACTGCTGGGATGTCATGGGGTCTGTGGGGTACCTGCAGAACAAGCACGGTGTACTGCTGGGATGTCATGGGGTCTGTGGGGTACCAGCAGAACAAGCACGGTGTACTGCTGGGATGTCATGGGGTCTGTGGGGTACCTGCAGAACAAGCACGGTGTACTGCTGGGATGTCATGGGGTCTGTGGGGTACCTGCAGAACAAGCACGGTGTACTGGGATGTCATGGGGTCTGTCAGGTACCTGCAGAACAAGCACGGTGTACTGGGATGTCATGGGGTCTGTGGGGTACCTGCAGAACAAGCACGGTGTACTGCTGGGATGTCATGGGGTCTGTGGGGTACCTGCAGAACAAGCACGGTGTACTGCTGGGATGTCATGGGGTCTGTGGGGTACCTGCAGAACAAGCACGGTGTACTGGGATGTCATGGGGTCTGTGGGGTACCTGCAGAACAAGCACGGTGTACTGCTGGGATGTCATGGGGTCTGTGGGGTACCTGCAGAACAAGCACGGTGTACTGGGATGTCATGGGGTCTGTGGGGTACCTGCAGAACAAGCACGGTGTACTGCTGGGATGTCATGGGGTCTGTGGGGTACCTGCAGAAAAAACACGGTGTACTGCTGGGATGTCATGGGGTCTGTGGGGTACCTGCAGAACAAACACGGTGTACTGGGATGTCATGTGATTCCCTGGGGTACCTGCAGAACAAGCACGGTGTACTGCTGGGATGTCATGGGGTCTGTGGGGTACCTGCAGAACAAGCATGGTGTACTGCTGGGATGTCATGGGGTCTGTGGGGTACCTGCAGAACAAACACGGTGTACTGCTGGGATGTCATGTGATTCCCTGGGGTACCTGCAGAACAAACACGGTGTACTGCTGGGATGTCATGGGGTCTGTGGGGTACCTGCAGAACAAGCACGGTGTACTGCTGGGATGTCATGTGATTCCCTGGGGTACCTGCAGAACAAGCACGGTGTACTGCTGGGATGTCATGGGGTCTGTGGGGTACCTGCAGAACAAGCACGGTGTACTGCTGGGATGTCATGGGGTCTGTGGGGTACCTGCAGAACAAGCACGGTGTACTGCTGGGATGTCATGGGGTCTGTGGGGTACCTGCAGAACAAGCACGGTGTACTGCTGGGATGTCATGTGATTCCCTGGGGTACCTGCAGAACAAGCACGGTGTACTGCTGGGGTGTCATGGGGTCTGTGGGGTACCTGCAGAACAAGCACGGTGTACTGCTGGGATGTCATGGGGTCTGTGGGGTACCTGCAGAACAAGCACGGTGTACTGCTGGGATGTCATGGGGTCTGTGGGGGTACCTGCAGAACAAGCACAGTGTACTGCTGGGATGTCATGTGATTCCCTGGGGTACCTGCAGAACAAGCACGGTGTACTGCTGGGATGTCATGGGGTCTGTGGGGTACCTGCAGAACAAGCACGGTGTACTGCTGGGATGTCATGGGGTCTGTGGGGTACCTGCAGAACAAGCACGGTGTACTGCTGGGATGTCATGGGGTCTGTGGGGTACCTGCAGAACAAACACGGTGTACTGCTGGGATGTCATGGGGTCTGGGGGGTACCTGCAGAACAAACACGGTGTACTGCTGGGATGTCATGGGGTCTGTGGGGTACCTGCAGAACAAGCACGGTGTACTGCTGGGATGTCATGTGATTCCCTGGGGTACCTGCAGAACAAGCACGGTGTACTGCTGGGATGTCATGGGGTCTGTGGGGTACCTGCAGAACAAGCACGGTGTACTGCTGGGATGTCATGGGGTCTGTGGGGTACCTGCAGAACAAGCACGGTGTACTGCTGGGGTGTCATGGGGTCTGTGGGGTACCTGCAGAACAAGCACGGTGTACTGCTGGGATGTCATGGGGTCTGTGGGGTACCTGCAGAACAAGCACGGTGTACTGCTGGGATGTCATGTGATTCCCTGGGGTACCTGCAGAACAAGCACGGTGTTCTGCTGGGATGTCATGTGATTCCCTGGGGTACCTGCAGAACAAGCACGGTGTTCTGCTGGGATGTCATGTGATTCCCTGGGGTACCTGCAGAACAAGCACGGTGTTCTGCTGGGATGTCATGGGGTCTGTGGGGTACCTGCAGAACAAGCACGGTGTTTTGCTGGGATGTCATGTGATTCCCTGGGGTACCTGCAGAACAAGCACGGTGTTCTGCTGGGATGTCATGGGGTCTGTGGTGAATTGGCTGTTTGGATTCAGAACCGGCTTATGCGTAGGAGTCAGGGGGTACTGGTTGAAGGGGTTTATTAGAGCTGGAGGTCTGTAATTAGTGGAGTTCTGCAGGGATCTGTGCTGGGACCTCTGCTGTTTGTGATGTATAGGAATAACCTGGATGAAAATGTAGATGGGTGGGTTAGTGAGTTTGTGGATGATTCCAAGACTGGTGGAGTTGTGGATAGTGTGGAAAATAAGTAAAGAATACAACATGATGTAGAACACATACCAATGTCATCGAGGGATCGGAACTGGAGAGAGTGAGCAATTTCAAGGTTTTGGGTGTCAGATCTCTGAGGATCTAACCTGGTCCCAACATATCGATGCAGTTATTAAGAAGACAGGACAGCGATTGTTCTTCTTTTGGAGTTTGAAGAGATTTGGTGTGTCAACAAATACGCTCAAAAACTTCTATAGATGTACTGTGGAGAGCATTCTGACTGGCTGCATCACTGCCTGGTATTGGGGGGGGGGGGGGGGGGGCTACTGAACAGGACCGAAAGAAGCTGCAGAGGGTTGTAAATTTAGTCGGCTCCATCGTGGGTACTAGGGTACTAACCTACTAAGTACTCAGTTCATCTTCAAGGAGCGGTGTCTCAGAAAGACAGTGTCCATTACTAAGAACCCCCAGCACCCAGGGCATGCCCTTTTCTCACTGTTACCATCAGGTAGGAGGTACAGAAGCCTGAAGGCACACACTCAGTGATTCAGGAACAGCTTCTTCCTCTCTGCCATCTGATTCCTAAATGGACATCGAACTCATGAACGCTACCTCACATTTTAAGTAAATATTATTTCTGTTTTTTGCACGATTTTTAATCTATTCTCTCTCTCTCTCTCTCTCTCTCTATATATATATATATATACACCTAATTCTGAGTTGGAAATATGGGCAGAGCAATGGCAGATGGGGTTTAACCCTGATAACTGTGAGGTGTTGCACCTCAGCAGGGCAAATGCAAGGAAGCAGTACACTGTTAAGGGCAAAATCCTTAACAGTGTTGCTGAGCAGAGAGATCTTGGGATCCAAGTTCATAGCTGCTTGAAAGTGGCTACACAGGTTGATGAGGTGGTTAAGAAGGCTTATGGAATACTTGCTTTTATTAGTTGAGGTATTGAGTTCAAAAGTCAGGAGGTTATGTGGCAACTTTATAAAGCTCTGGTTAGGCCACATCTGGAGTATTGTGTACAGTTCTGGTTGCCCCCCTATAGGAAGGGAGTTGAGGCTTTGGAGAGTGTGTAGAAGAGGTTTACCAGGGTGATGCCTGGTTTAGAAAGCATGTGTTATCATGAGATTGCTTTCTCTGTATAGATGCTATATGACCTGATAGCTCTGATAGAAGTTTACAAGATTATGGGAGGCATAGATAGTGGAGAGAGAGGATCTGTTTGTTAGAGTTGAAATGCCTAATACTAAAGGGTATGCATTGAAGGTGGGGGGGGGGGGGATGTGAAGGGTAGGTGTTTTACTCAGAGGCATGGAAGGTGCTGCCTGGTGTGGAGGTAGGGCCAAATACATTAGAGGCTCTTAAACGTTTGGCCAGGCACATGGATGTGAGGAAGATGGAGGGATATGGACACGGTGTAGGTAGGAGGGATTAGAGTTTGGGTGCTTTTGATTTGCTTTTTAGCTGGTTCAGCACAACACTGTGGGCTGAATGGCCTGTTCCTGTGCTGTATTGTTTGATGTTCTATGCCGTCAGCTTATTGAAAGATATTTACTAGCCTGTCCAAATATTGCTGCTCTTCCAGCGTGAGAAGCTGTTCACATCTGAATGCTCTGGACTGCAGACTGTGTCCTCGGGGCTCGTTGAAGCTTAATGCAGCTGCCGTAGAGGCACTGTGGGCAAAAGGGTACATCAGGCCTCTGGGACCAAGGTGGAAATATCTGCCACTGCTACCTCATGGAGTGTTTATGATGGCAAGTAGAGGTCATGCTAGTATAACGTAAAAAGAATCTGAGGCTTCTCCTGAGATTAGTGACATAAATACTGAATCGCATCTTTGCAAAAGTAGTATCGTTTGCATAAATATTGGGTAGGTTTGATGTTAACATTTCTGTATTGGCTTTCTATCTTCATTTTTTTAAATGTCATCTCTCTTCCAGTATTTCATTGATCTTTCTCTCTTCTCCCTTCCTGCCCAGCACAAACTTTGAAGTGTGGACACGGACGGTGAATGGGGAGGGAATTTGTTATTTGGGATTACTTTAATATGAGTTGTCAAGAACTTGCTTACTACCCGTTATGCTGCTGGTGTTTAGGTCAGCAATGAGGGTCTCCACCTCTATCTATCCTTGGCCATTCTGGAAACCAATTTTGGTCTTAGCCTTGGCAGTGTTCAGTGTTTCCTTCATTGTGCCTGGAGTTTTCACTTCTGCAACTTCTGGGTGGAGACTCAGGAATACCGTTGTACGTGGATGTAAGAGGATTCTTCATTGCTGTTTCTATAACAGTTTTGCTTGACCAGTTGGGGTTGTTAGTCCTGAGCTGAACCCCTGAACCTAGAGGACTGATGGGCCACTCTTAGTCTGGCCTCAATCCTTTGACCTGTTTGGCATGGGTGACCCTACCAAGAGCCTCAACTCCAGCCATCGTAGCTCTCCAGCTCATTGAAGCATGCAAGCCTCCAAACCACGACAAGGTTGTGGTCCTCTTAGAGGAGTTGTCAATAAGTTTGGACTTTATTGGTGATGCTTGTACTATTTTAGCGGAAAGATTTTCCTGCTAAGCATCATGAGAGGAAATGTAGGTCTATTTTCTTTTTCGGTGAAATGCCTTTGTAATGAATTGACTTATCAAACACTTTATATGGTTGTGCTCCTACTTTGATGTAAGTGAATTGTCAGTAGAGGCAACAGCAGCACAGAGGTGGAGTTTGATCTGTATGAAACCCATTTATATTTATCTGCCCGTTTGTATATCAGTGTGAGGTGGGTTAGTAATGTTTGTTCAAGAATCCTTGTGGCCTTTAAGGGACTTCAGTTTTCAAAGTTCAAAGTAAATTTATTTTCAAAGCATGTATGTGTCACCATATACCACCCTGAGATTTATTTTCTTGCAGGAATTCACAGTAGAACAAAAGTAGAATAATGAAAAATTACACACACTGACTGACAAACAGCTGATGTGCAAACCAAGACAAACTGAGCAAATACAAAACACCCAAATAAATAACCAAATAGATGGTATGCTACAGAATCCAGGGCGAAGAAGTTCCCATGCTCGTACAACTGGCCCAGGTGTGAGGTTGGATCCCTCTGGGCACTGAAGTGAGGTCGGTCAGGGCAGAGGAGATTCATGGCTCGTACAACTGGCCCAGGTGTGAGGTTGGATCCCTCTGGGCACTGAAGTGAGGTCGGTCAGGGCAGAGGAGATTCATGGCTCGTACAACTGGCCCAGGTGTGAGGTTGGATCCCTCTGGGCACTGAAGTGAGGTCGGTCAGGGCAGAGGAGATTCATGGCTCGTACAACTGGCCCAGGTGTGAGGTTGGATCCCTCTGGGCACTGAAGTGAGGTCGGTCAGGGCAGAGGAGATTCATGGCTCGTACAACTGGCCCAGGTGTGAGGTTGGATCCTTCTGGGCACTGAGTTGGTTTGAAGAGCTTGAGAGCGGCTTCAGGTGGGTCGGTGAAATCCAGGCCCGGTGCTTTTCGTAGCAGCATTGCATGGGTCCTAGTGCACGGTACAATGTTCTGTTTAGACTATTTAAATGCTGGCCCAGATCAGAGGCGAGGCCCAATTTTGCCCACTCTCCACGATGGTCATCCTCTGTCTAGGGTGCAGAGCCTTGCGCTCTTCCATTGTTGTTCCAACGCTGACCTAGATCGGCTGAAAAGACAGGGTGTCAGTTGGGATGGGAGCCAATTTTGCTTGTTCTCTGTGAATGGTCATCTTATGGTGCTGAAGCTATGAAGACTGCTCAGTGCCTGCTGATATGATGAACCGTTAAGTGAGGCTTTGGGACTATTCTGGCTGCTCCGAAGTTTGGATCTGAGGGTTCCTTTTTGGTTCAGAATGCTGTTGTTTGCATGATTTGTATTTTTTCCCCTTTCTGTTGCATGTTGAGTGTTTGTCTTTTATTTTTATTTTCATTCTTTTTTTTCTTTAGTTGGGTTCTTTTGAGTTTCTTGCTTTGTGGCTACCTGTGAGCAAACAAATCTCAAGGTTGTATAATTTATACACTCTTTGATAATAAATGAATCTTGAACCTTGAATACTGAAAACATGAGTTAAAGAGTCTTTGAAAGTGAGTTCATAGCTTGTGGAATCAGTTCATTTTTGAGGTGAGTGAAATTATCCATGCTGGTTCAGGAGCCTGATGGTTGAAGGATAATAACTGTTGCTGAACCTGATGGTGCGGGACCTAAGTCTTGCTTATTTTTACTGGAAAAATAAGCAAGCTTGTGCACGTCCACACTTAAATTAGATTTTTCGCTTGCCGTTTGAAGGGTGCATTGTACAAATTACTTATTGACTGTAATGAACTTGCGTTCCACTCTCTCGAAGTGGTCTGGTGCCTCTGCCACGTGGCCATTATTGTTGACGATGGGTTTTGGTTCCATTCCGTTGATGCTGATCTCACAGAGGAACATTGCTGGGAGGGTGCAGTCTCATAGGATGGTGATCAGCTGCACAAAGCTGCTTGTTCCTCTTCATTATTCCAGATCTCCAACTTGATGGACCAGCTTGTTTTCCTGTTTACATCTATAAAGTCAGCATAGTGCAGGTTTGGGGAAGAGATCTTGATTCCTTCCAAGTTTGATTGCCACAAGAATCAATTGACTTAACTCCTGAAGAACTAGTAAGCCGTAAACTGGTCACTCTATTCCTGATTTACATCATAATCCTTGAGTAGTCCTGTCATTCGCTGAGCATCAGCATGCACTTAGTTGTCACACGATATAGTTGGAACAATTTTAGTACTAGTTGAGTTCCTGAACTCTTTATTTTTCATTGGAAAATTATTCTCAGGTTGTGGGCAAAGCTGACATTTGTTTTTTCCAGATATGGTTGCCCTTGGGAAGATGTTGGCAAGCTGCCTTGTTGGACTGCTTGTTATACTTCAGGCTGAGATGCTCTCTCTGTGCAATTAGATAGGCAAATGATTTAGATCCAGCAATACTTAAAGTAACAACAATGGATTTCCCAGGCACAATAGTGTGAGTTGAAGGACAGTTTCCAGATAATGTGTGTTTTTTTTTCTGTGCACCTGCTGTCCTTGATCTTTTGGAGCTTTGAGGTGGTCCTATGGAGCAACACCGCAGTTTATTTTGTAGATTGTGCACGTTGCAGCTATGGTACGCTAATAGGGGGAGTGGATGTTTGAAGTGGGTACCAGTCTAGTAGATACTATGGAACTCTTCGATTGGGTAGGTTGTAGAATTCATCCAGGTCACTGGAGGATACTCCTGATATGCTTTGGTAAATTGAGAGTTAGACTAGTCACCATAGAATAGAACTTCTGTTGTGTTTTTACAGTATAGCTGCTCCAGTAAAATTACTGGTCTGTGGTGATCCCCAGGAGGGTGGATGATTCAATAACAGTCAGACATGCAGCATTAGAAACAGGCCTTTTGGCCCACTATCTCCATGCTAGCCATAAAGCATTTATTACATTTACCAGCACTTGATCTGTCGCCTTCTCTGTCCTGACGATTCAGGTGCTCATCCAAGTAGTGTAGCTGTCACTGTTAGAATGCCAGTGATCCAGGTTCAATTTCCAGCTGCAGACATTTGTACACTCTCCGTAGATTTCTTCCTGTATTCCAAATATTTCCCAGTTAGGTTAACTGGTCACATGGATGGGATGGGGGGGGGGGACAATTATCTCTAAATAAATAAATGGTATGTAAGTAGCTGTCTCCACCGCCTTCTGAGGCAGTACAGTCCAGGTTCCAACCGTCCTTTAGACAAAATAAAAATTCTAACATGTATCCCCTCTAAATCTCTTGTCTCACCTTGAAACTTTGGTTTTCTACATCTCTGCCATGGGAAAGGTTTCTTGCTCTCAGCCCCTCATAATTTTGCAAAACCTCCATCAGGGTTCCTCTCAGCTGCTGCTTCTGCAGCCTTTAGAAGTCTGGAGCATTCCGTCCCAGGCAACGTCCTGGTGAATCTCCTCTGTACCCTGTCCACTGCAATCACATCTTTCCAACCTTGTGGCCACCATCACTCCTCACTGATGTTTTGTGAAGTTGATTCAGGATGTGAACTGTGTGCCCCAGCTAATGAAAGCAGTCACCCCACATGCTAACTTTGCCACCTCATCTACTCATGCTGCCATCTTCAGGGATCTTTGGAGGTGTATCAAGGGTTCGTCGTTCCTTGATACTCTCAAGGCCGTTTTAACCCCATGCGTCACCTCCTGCTGAGCTGGACTAAATTCCATCTGCCGTTCCCCTGCCCGAACTGACAGCAATTGAACAGCCTGGGAAGGTGGTCAGGCTGCCCTTCGATAATTTACCTCAAGTGAATGTTGCTTATTAGTTCTTGTTGAATGTGAGCGTGGATTGTCTCAGTGCACAGGTACACGTTTGAGCGCGCTAACAAGATGCATTTCTGTGGTGTTCGTATGTACACTAGAAATGTAGGTTAGTGTTAAGAGTTACAGTGAGTTACTCCCATTTCTTCTTAATGAAATAATCCCTAGTTTTGTCAGAGGACAGTCCTGCTATCAGACACAAAGTTACAAGGTTGCTTTTCTACAGCCAGCTGTAAGAACGAATTAAGTGACCTGTGTAGGAATGGACAGATGGTCATCCCTTGCTTTACTGAGGGCATAGCTGGAGAACAGTGTTATACAGAATCGGACGTGTCCCTATCAGTATTTTCCCCAGTATAAACCTGAAAACACCATTATTATCCACTGCATTATAACAGCCCCCTCCACTAGTACTGCCCTGCAGTGGCAGATAGAAACATAGAAAACATACAGCACAATACAGGCCCTTCGGCCCACAAAGCTGTGCCAAACATGTCCACCTTAGAACTACCTAGGCTTTACCCATAGCCCTCTAATTTTCAAAGCTCCATGTAACCATCCAGGAGTCTCTTTAAAAGACCCTTTCATTTCCACCTCCACCACCATTGCCGGCAGACCATTCCACACTCTCTGCGTAAAAAAATAACTTACCCCTGACGTCTCTCTGTATCTACTTCCAAGCACCTTAAAACTGTGCCCTCTCGTGCTAGCCATTTCAGCCCTGGGGTAAAGCCTCTGACTATGCACACAATCAGTGCCTCTCATCATCTTGTACACCTCTATCAGGTCACCTCTCATCCTCTGTTGCTCCAAGGAGAAAAGGCCAAGTTCACTTAACCTATTCTAATAAGGCATGCTCTCCAATCCAGGCAACATCCTTGTAAATCTCCTCTGCAACCTTTCTATGGCTTCCACATCCTTCCTGTAGTGAGGTGACCAGAATTGAGCACAGTACTCCAAGTGGGGTCTGACCAGGGTCCTATATAGCTGCAACGTTACCTCTCGGCTCTTAAACTCAATCCCATGATTGATGAAAGCCAATGCACTGTATGCCTTCTTAACCACAGAGTCAACATGCGCAGCAGCTTTGAGTGTCCTATGGACTTGGACCCCAAGATCCCTCTGATCCTCCACACTGCCAAGAGTCTTACCATTAATACTATATTCTGCCATCATATTTGAACTACCAAAATGAACCACTTCACACTTATCTGGATTGAACTCCATCTGCCACTTCTCAGCCCAGTTTTGCATCCTATCAATGTCCCGCTGTAACCTCTGACAGCCCTCCACACTATCCATAACACCTTCAACCTTTGTGTCATCAGCAAATTTACTAACCCATCCCTCCACTTCCTTATCCAGGTCATTTATAAAAATCACAAAGAGTAAGGGTCCCAGAACAGATCCCTGAGGCACACCACTGGTCACCGACCTCCATGTAGAATATGACCCGTCTACAACCACTCTTTGCCTTCTGTGGGCAAGCCAGTTCTGGATCCACAAAGCAATGTCCCCTTGGATCCCATGCCTCCTTACTTTCTCAATAAGCCTTGCATGGGGTACCTTATCAAATGCCTTGCTAAAATCCATATATTCATCTACTGCTCTACCTTCATCAATGTGTTTAGTCACATCCTCAAAAAATTCAATCAGGCTCGTAAGCCACAACCTGCGTTTGACAAAGCCATGCTGACTATTCCTAATCATATTATGCCTCTCCAAATGTTCATAAATCCTGTCTCTCAGGATCTTCTCCATCAACTTACCAACCACTGAAGTAAGACTCACTGGTCTATAATTTCCTGGGCTATCCCTACTCCCTTTCTTGAATAAGGGAACAACATCTGTAACCCTCCAATCCTCCAGAACCTCTCCCGTCCTCATTGATGATGCAAAGATCGTTACCTTTGGCTCAGCAATCTCCTCCCTCGCCTCCCACAGTAGCCTGGGGTACATCCCGTCCAGTCCTGGCGACTTATCTAACTTGATGCTTTCCAAAAGCTCCAGCACATCCCCTTTCTTAATATCTACACTCTCAAGGTTTTCAGTCCACTGGAAGTCATTCCTACAATCACCAAGATCCTTTTCCATAGTGAATACTGAAGCAAAGTAAAAACACAAAATGCTGGCAGAACTCAGCAGACCAGACAGCATCTATGGGAGGAGGTAGTGACGACGTTTCAGGCTGAAACCCTTCATCAGGAGTGAAGTAACATGGGATGGTTGAGGGGGGATAAGAAGTGGGGGGAGGGATGAAGTAGAGAGCTGGGAAGTGATAGGCTGAAGGGAAATGGACTAGGGGGAAGGTGGAGAATTATGGGAAATAAAAGAGAAAGAAAGGGAGGGCTGGGGGAGAGATTATAGTGAGGGTGGAAAAAGAGAGAGAAAGAGAAGATGGCCCCTTCTGGCTCTCCTAATTTCATTCTTAAACTCCTTCCTGCTAGCCTTATAATCTAGATTCATATCATTACCTAGTTTTTTGACCCTTCTGTAAGCTCTTTTCTTTTTGACTGGATTTATAACACCTTTGTAGACAGATGCACGCTCTTCCTTTCATGCCATTTCTCAAATCTCTAACTCAAACTTTTCTAGATCCGCTGCAGTTTTTTTGCCTACAGAGGCAACATGATGACGTTAACATCAGTCTAGATTTCATGCTACAGCACCTTGACTCCCCACTACAGAAGTCAGGATTGTCTGTGATTCCATTGTCCCTGAGCTTTATTTATTGATCATTTAGAGATATAGCACAGTAACAGGCCATTCCAGCCCATCGAACTTGTGCTGCCCAATTATACCCATGTCTGTCTTTGGAATGTGGGGGGAAATGCACACAGTCACAGGGAGAACGTACGAACTCCTATAAACAGTGGTTGGAATTAAACATCGCCCCGTCGTTGGCACTGACACTGAAGTAACGTGATACTAACTGCTACTCTACCATACTGCTTCTGCAAGAGAAGCTCTTCAAAGTTAACGTACAAGGTCCCGTCTGTCGGTTAAACTGATAAAGTGTGTGGTCGACACCCCTGTCACGGGACTACTCACCAGAGGTGACAAATCCAAGTACCAGCAGGAAGTAACCAAGCTGGTTCCTGGTGCAGTCACACCAACTTGGAGCTGAATGCCCTCAAAACTGTGGAGATGCGTAACCACTTCAGGTGAAATGTATCTCCTCTCCACCCCTCTTCATCACCAACTCTACAATTAGCACCACTTCAACATTCATCTTCCTGGCCATTATTATTTCATATCACATCATGTGGCTCCTTCAGTAACAAAAGGATTGGCAGAGGATGTACTTCTTGTGTCAATTGCTAAAATTCCATCTGCTTTGGTGCAATATCCTCTCACAATATACGAAAACTATAGTGGACGGTCATTTTGGCTGCAGTCCATCATCACTGTAGGACTTGAATGTGTCTAGGACAAAAAAGTGGGAAGACAAAATCATTGCAGACACTACCCACCCAGTAAGCTGCCTTTTCCAAGAGTTTCCACCTGGAGCGCACTGTAGGACTATTAAAACCAAAGCTTCACGCCATCTTAAAAGTTTCTTTCCCCAGGAGATTAATCTGACCAACCATTCTAGTTAGCCCCTCACACCCCCCTCTATTACCTCAGTCACTGCACCGCAAACACTAAACCACTTTTTATAAAGCTGTTTAAATTCTTCATACATGCTGGTATTTATGCACATTTCAATAGGTACACTTAATGTCAGAGAAATGTATATGACAAGTCAAATATGATGGCTTAGTGTAGTATTAATGGTAAGACTCTTGGTAGTTTGGAGGATCAGAGGGATCTTGGGGTCCGAGTCCATAGGACACTCAAAGATGCTATGCAGGTTGACTCTGTGGTTAAGAAGGTATACGGTGCATTGGTCTTCATCAATCGTGGGATTGAGTTTAAGAGCCAAGAGGTAATGTTGCAGCTATATAGGACCCAGGTCAGATCCCACGTGGAGTACTGTGCTCAATTCTGGTCGCCTCGCTACAGAAAGGATGTGGAAACCATAGAAAGGATACAGAGGAGATTTACAAGGATGCTGCCTGGATTGGAGAACATGCCTTATGAGAATAGGTTGAGCGAACTCGGCCTTTTCTCCTTGGAGCGACAGAGGATGAGAGGTGACCTGATAGATGTTTCTAAGATGATCTGAGGCATTAATTGTGTGGATAGTCAGAGGCTTTTTCCCAGGGCTGAAATGGCTAGCACGAGAGGGCACAGTTTTAAGGTGCTTGGAAGTAGGTACAGATGAGATGTCAGGGGTAAGTGTTTTACGCAGAGAATAGCGAGTGCATGGAATGGGCTGCTGGCGACAGTAGTGGAGGCGGATTAAGTAGGGTCTTTGAAGAGACTCCTGGATAGGTACATGGAGCTTAGAAAAATAGAGGGCTATGGGTAGCCCTAGGTAATTTCTAAGGTAAGGACATATTCAGCACATCTTTGTGGGCTGAAGGGCCTGTATTGTGCTGTAGGTTTTCTATGTTTCTATGATACACATCCTGAAATTCTTTTTCCTCACAAACATCCATGAAAACATAGGTGTGACCCACAGAATGAATGACATTTAAATGTCAGAAACTCCAAAGCCCCCCTCCAACTCCCCCTCCCAAAGCATCGACCCCCCCACCACCGAGCACTCAAGCGTACAGCAGAGCATCAATAAAGACCCAGACTTGTAGTCTCCAAAGACTACTCGTTCAGCCGGTTATACAATGTACCATATCTGTATTCCATTCCATATCCGTATTTCTAGCTTTATTTTACATTCTTTATAATTGTTTAATGTTTTTTGTTGCATGTTCTGCCAACCCCTCATGAGAAATACCTAATGCCTGTAAATGTGTGAATAAAATCAGTCCTTGAACCTCACAGTTGCAGAATTACTGGCCTTATTACTGCCATGTAGTGGTGTACAGACACATCTATGTCTAGCATTATTGTACCCTGGTATTGCACAGTACTGTACTGCAGGTTATATAGTTGCATTATGCCACAGTATACGTAGTGCCAGCTGCCCCTCAGTATTATACCTCAGGCTTTTTCGGTACTAAACCAGTGCCCTCTGGCAAAGTACCAGGTAAGGGTTTAAGACTGCTTATGATCTTGATCCCATTTCTAATCAATACGGGCATAATTCCAGACGATGCACAACATTTGCCACGCCACCATTCAGCGACACGACCCCCCCCCCCCCTCCCCACGTCACATTGAGTCTCTGTAATGACGACCAATCAGCTGATTTATAGGTAAATGAAATCCGAGCATTTGGAGGACGCACAAGTGAACGGTGCACTGATGATGTCTCCTCGTGTGGTAACGAAACGCTTGCAAATTGTTTGGCAAGATCGGAGAACAACTCAACCCAGCCACTGCATATAATCTTGTGATCTGCAACCAGACTGGTTTGGATATGGTCTCTGGCTAGAAGCCCGAAATTAAAAAACATAAAATGCTGTAATACTCAGTAGGAAAGGCAGCTCCTGTGGAAAGAGAGAATGACTTGAATTATCAACCCTATGGCTTTTCATTAGAAAGGTCCAGGATGTGAAACATTAACTCTGTTTCTGTCAACAGATGCTTCCAACCTGAATAATTCCAGAATTCTGGATTTCTGGTCTTTGGCACTTTGCCCCTTTGTCTGGCCTGACTCCAAGCAGAGTTGCTTACCCATAGAGTTTGGCTGCAGCTTTCATTATGCTCTTCGCCCCCTGTGCCCACCTCCGAAATCTGACGTCAATGGCCATTCCCTTTCAAACAGACGTACCTGCCTTGAAGTTTCCAAAACTTAGTTGGACAGCCACTGTTGGTTTTGTGGGAAAGTTGGGGTCTGGCATCAGAACGTTGCTGCTGAGAGCAGGTTTAGTCTTCAGGATAGACAAAAGCACAGAAAAGGGACAGGAAAGACCATTGGTCTACACTGCAGTTATTTCAAAGGCAAGAGACTTGGCTGATAAAGTGGATGAGCTCAGGGTGTGGATTTGTTCTGGGCACTGTGATATCATAGCCATAATAGAAATATAGCTGAGAAGGGACTGGAGCTGGCAGCTTAATGTTCCAGCATATAGATGCTGCCAGAGTGATGGGTGCAGGTAAGAGAGGAGAGGGAGTCACCTTCTTGATGAAAGGGGACATAACAATGATCTTAAAGAGGGGGTATTCTTGTGGGATGATCCCATGAGGTCACATGGGTAGGACTTAGAGATGAGGGGTTTGGTCACTTTGGGATTGTATTATAGGCCCCCCAATAGTCAGAGGGAATTGGAGAAGATATGTAGAGATTGCAGCTTGTTGTAAACATAATAACATAGTACTTGTGTTTGATTTTTAACTTTGGTTTGCTCTGCTTTCTGAAGAATGAATGTACGTGTCAATTCCCTGTACCGATTGCTCACAGCATGTGGAGGGAATCTAATTAGACGAAGCTGATTGCAATAATTTTTGGTTTTATTTGAAGTGTGAAATTGTTAAGCAGTTTATTTTTGGTTTAAAAATATGATTGTTGCCTGGGGGTTGGGGGGGGGTTCTAATATCAATACTAATTGCTTTTGCTCTGTACTAAGAGGTTAAAGTCAATACAATTGTAAAAATTATCTTTATAATAAAGATTTTTTAGTGTTGCCCTCTTGATCTTACAGCATTGCCACTCAACCTGAATGCAAATGATATTGAATTTGGAATTAACCTGAACTGTACATTATTCAGAGGATTAACAAGGCATGATACATGACATGAGTGCCAATAAGTCTGCTGTGGTGCATCATAAGTACGTTGTGCAGTAGTACAGAATTGTTTACTGGGAAGGAACAGACTAGCAATCCAATGGAATAATGGGTTTGTCCAAGAATGAGTGGCTGAAGAAACTAGACTGATACTCTTTGGGGTAAAAGAATGAGGGGTTCCCAACCTTTTTTATGCCATGGACCCCTACCATTAACTGAGGGGTCCGTGGACCCCAGGTTGGGAACCCCTGGTGTAGAAAGAATGAGGGATGATCTTATTGAAAAGTGCATGATTCTAATGTGTCATTTCAGGATAGATGGAGAGAGATTATTGAAAGAGGGTGCTTAATTAAAAGGTTAGGGTCAATTAAAATTACATGCAAAGAGGGTGGTGAATATCTGGAATTCTGTACTCTAAATGTAGAGGCTAGAACATAAGGGAACACTTAAAGTCAAGTTCGAGTATATTGTCATAAGCATGCGTGCACGTATGCACAGGTACACTAAAAGCTTACAGTAGCATCACAGGCACACATCAGTAGCTTTCAGAAGAAAGATTCAAGTATATATTATACGCAATTTCTGCAATAAGGAACTCAATTGGAACAAAAACGGTCCATTTCACTGCAAAAGGATTCATAGTTTTGTGGTGGTTCGGATTGTGGCAGTTAGTTCACAAACTGGATGGTTGAAGGACAGTGGCTTTTATTCAACATGGTGGTGTGGGCCTTGAGGCTGCTGTCTTTCTTGCCTGAAGGCAGCTGGAAGAATGTTACGGCCTGGATGGTGGGGGATTTTGATGAACATTGCCTCCTTGAGGATACCTCTTGTAGATATTACCGATGGTGGGGATGAGTGTGCCTGTAATTTATTGGGCTGAGTTACATTACTCTCCGCAGCTTGGTATGCTGCTGTGCATTTGGATTTCTGTAACAGGCCATAATGCAGCTAGTCAGGATACCTTCAACAGTACACCTGCAGAGCATTGTTAAGAGTGTTTGGTGACGAAGCAAACCCCCTTACTTTCGAAGAAAGTAAAGATACTGGGTGCCTTCCTTGTGATTGCTTCTATAAGCTGGACCCAAGACAGGTCATCCAATATGTTTAAACCCAGGAATTTAAAATTGCTGTCTGGCTCCACTGGCAATACCCCCAATACTGCCTTGAGCATGTTCGTCCTCCTTCCCCTTCGTGAAGTCAACAATGTCAGTATCAGCTGCAAATCCAAATAGATAGCACTTTGAAATGTGCAAGTTCTAGCTGTCATTTAGCTTAACCACTTATAAAACTAAAGCTATTTCAGTTCCACTTCACCAACGTGGAGGAAAGATTTTACTGTCTATTTCCCTGAACTAGTTATTACTTGGTAAAAGTATTTGTCTACTATGCTAGCTGGAGGAATTGATTCAGGTAACACTTGTTTGAGGGTGAGAGAGGACAACAGTTTAGAGTTATCCCAGCCTGTTTTGCCATTCAGTAAGATAAAGCCCCACATCACTTCCTTGTATGAACCTCACATTTCACTTAAATTATCTGTTTCAAATATACTTAACAGTAAGCCTCCACTGCCTTCAGGTGTAGAAAATTCCAAGCATTCACCCACTCTGAGTGAAGACATTACTGCAGATCACAGCGTTGAAAGGCTGACCACCATTCTTTCTGTAATACCAGTTCTTGGTACGCTATCCTGGAAAAACAACATCTTCCCTGTGTTTACCCTGTCATGGATTTTGTATGTTTTCTAAACTCGAAAATAAGACCCATATTATCCCAATTCCTCTTTCTCAAACTTTTTAAATGACCTCCCACATGGCGCGTTATTGAAGGAATTCTGAAAGTCCAAATTCACTGCCATCGAGTGGTTCGCTCTCAATTGTCCTCTTAGTGACAACCTCAAGAAATTGTTTAATTTACCGGTTTCCTTTTTGTAAATCCACACTGATCCTGCTGTTGTTCTATTGTCATTTTCTGAGCTCCCTAAAAACCCTTCCAAAAGGCATGTTTTACGCTGTAATGCTGCCACAAAACAACAGATTTCACCACCTATGTCAGTTATAATGAATCAAATTCAACCATTTTCTCTGCAACTGATGCCAGATTAACTGTTTTCACTCTTTTAAATAGCGTGGTTACATTTGCTAATTTTGAAACCTTGGGAATTGCTGTAAAAGTTATGAAATTTTGGAAGCTGAAAACAGGTCTCTTCTGCTGTTTCTTTTATAGAAGCCGTGGGATACAGATTATCAGGGCTCGAACATTTATCAGTCTCTTTAAAGTCTTTATGTTTATTTTAACTCGTGTTAATTTCTTTTAGATCTTCATTTTATCTAATTCTACGATCTCTGAGAAGTTATTGTGTCTTTTGCAAAGCTGGATTTCCTTGCCACCCCCTTCACCCAGTCCTATAAGTGCCCCTCAGTGATCTTTTTACTTATCTATCGCAGGGTTTACAGCTTTTCATCTCTTACTCGTGCAGAGTGACTTGCCAAGTGATGTGATAAGTTTTATTAAGTGAATATTAATCACTTAAACCAGTGCAGCTTCTCATTTTGTGATCTGAGTGTTTTCAGGAATAAAATAATCATTGCATTAATTTACATTAACATTTAAAGATGTTATTTTCAGGCACTTTAATCAAACATATCCTGTTTCTACCAGCAAAACTTGGGGATTTGCTTGCCCACATTTATTGAGTATAGTGGAAAATCATTTTTGCATACCATCCATTTCAAGACATCAGTGCATTGAGGTAGTACAAGGGAAGACAATCTTCTTCTTCGTGTGCCTTGCGCGTTACACGCTTGGGCAACCATGGCTGTCCACGTCCAACGATCCCTCGCAGCGTCAATGATATCTCGCACAATAATAATAAGAGTATAATGTTACATTTTGTGGAGAAATCACAGTGCAAGTACAAGCACAGTAGTGATGTAGATAGTGAGTTAAAGAGTCCATCTTCTCATACTAGGGTACTTTTCAATAATCTTGTAGAAGCTGTCCTTGAGCCTGGTGATATGTGCATTCACGCTTTTGCATCAGCATCAATGGGAGGGGGCAGAAGTGAGAATGCCCAGAGTGTGGTAAGCTCTTTGATTTTGTTGGCTGCTTTATGGAGGCCCTGCAAAGCGCATGCAGAATGCATGGAGGGGAGGCTGGTTTCTGTGTCTTGCAATCTTTAGCAGAGCAGTTGCTATAACCAAGCTATGATGCATCATAGAAAGTGTCGGTGAGGAGAAAAGGGGACGTAGCAAATTTCTGAGAGAGGCGTCGGTAAGCTTTCGTGGCCATGGTTGGACCAGGGCAGGCTGTTGGAGATGTTCACTCCAAGGAACCTGAAGTTCTTAACCTTCTCAATTTCAGCTCCATTGATTTAAACAGGAATGTGTGCACCACCTCATTTCTCATTTCAATGACTGACTTTTTGTTTTGCTGACATTGAGGAAAATGTCATTGTCATGACACGATGTCACCATGTACCGCAACTCATCTTTGTTTGAGATTTTGGCCCACTGTGGTGGTGTCATCTGCAAGCGCATAGGTGGAGTTAGAGCAGAATCTGTCCGTGTACATGTGAGCGTACAGGCAATGGAGCAGAGGTAGCCTTGTGGTGCACCAGTGTGGCAGACGTGTTGCTGCCTATCCTGACTGATTATGGTCTGGTCAGGAGGTCAACAGTCCAGTTGCAAAGGGAGGTATTAAGTTCCAGGGCTGGAAGTTTGTAGATGAGTTTGCTTGGAATTGTAGTACTAAAGGCAAATCTGTCATCAATAACCCATAATCTAACATGGATGTCTTTACTGGCTCCACTGATGGGTGCAGGACCAGGGATATGATGTCTGCTGTAGACCTGTTTCATTGGTAGGCAAATTGCAGTGGCTCAAGGTTCTCTGTGAGACGGGTTGGTGTTCACCATAACCAGCTATTTGCAACGTTATGATGGTGAATGTCAGAGCCTCTGGGCAGTAGTCATATATTTGGCACAATTTCTCTCAATATGTCCTACCAACTCCAATGTGCCACTGTCGTATCAAACTTTAAACGTAAATAATTTTGTTTTCAATGCAAGATAATGTTTGGATAGAATTTATTTTCCAATTAAAAGCATGTAATGGTTTTAATTTCCATTGTTTCTATGATTATGATTTTTGAGGATATTTATGATGACCCAGGTTCTTGAGAAAGATGCTCATTGTAATGCATTAATAATACTTCAACATTTATGTAATTAAAAAGAGCCTTTTGTCCTCCTTCCATCGATGCTAATGTTTTATGTTGCTGTGGGAGACAGGTTTTTGGGCCAATGGACAGCTCATGCTAGGATAAACAAAGGAATTCTGCAGATGCTGGTAATCCTGAGCAACACACAAAGCACTGGAGGAACTGAGCAAGTCGGGTAGCATCTATGGAGGGGAATTAAGAGGACTGGAAAGGAAGGGGACAAACTGTATAATAAGGTGGGTGAGGGAAAGGTGTACAAGCTAGCAGCTGATAGGTGAGACCAGGTGAGGGGGAAGCTGTGTGAGTTGGGGAGGGAAAAGGATGAAGTAAGAAGCTGGGCAAAAATAGTTCAAAGAGGTTAAGGGCTGAAGAAGAAGGATTTAGAAACAGAAAATCTACAGCATAATACAGGCCCTTCGACCAACAAAGCTGTGCCAAACATGTCCTTACCTTAGAACTACCTAGGCTTACCCATAGCCCTCTATTTTTCTAAGCTCCATATATCCATCCAAGAGACTCTTAAAAGACCCTATCGTTTCCGCCTCCATCACTGCCGCCAGCAGCCCATTCCAAACACTCACCACTGTCTGCGTTTTTAAAAAAAACTTCCCCTTGACATCGCCTCTGTACCTACTTCCAAGCACCTTAAAACTGTGCCCTCTCATGCTAGACACTTCAGCCCTGGGGACAAGCCTCTGACTATCCACAGGATCAATGCCTCTCATCATCTTGCACACCTCTATCGGGTCACCTCTCATCTTCCGTCGCTCCAAGGAGAAAAGGCCGAGTTCACTCAACCTATTCTCATAAGGCATGCTCCCCAATCCAGGCAACATCCTTGTAAATCTCCTCTGCACCCTTTCTATTGTTTCCACGTCCTTCCTATAGTGAGGCGACCAGAATTGAGCACAGTACTCCAAGTGGGATCTGAACTGGGTCCTATATAGCTGCAACATTAACTCTTGGCTCTTAAACTCAATCCCATGATTGATGAAGGCCAATGCACCGTATGCCTTCTTAACCACAGAATCAGCCTGTGTGGCTGCTTTGAGTGTCCTATGGACTCGGACCTCAAGATCCCTCTGATCCTCCACACTGTCAAGAGTCTACATTCTGCCATCATATTTGGCCTACCAAAATGAACCACCTCACGCTTTTCTGGGTTGAACTCCATCTGCCACGTCTCAGCCCAGTTTTGTATCCTATCAATGTCCCACTGTAACCTCTGACAGCCCTCCACATTATCCACAACACATCCAACCTTTGTGTCATCAGCAAATTTACTATCCCATCCCTCCACTTCCTCATCCAGGTCATTTATAAAAATCACAAAAGAGTAAGGGTCCCATAACAGATCCCTGAGGCACACCACTGGTCACCGGCCTCCATGCAGAATATGACCCGTCTACAACTACTCTTTGCATTCTGTGGGCAAACCAGTTCTGGATCCACAAAGCAAGGTCCCCTTGGATCCCATGCCTCCTTATTTCTCAATAAGCCTTGCATAAGGTACCTTATCAAATGCCTTGCTAAAATCCATATACACTACATCTACTACTCTACCTTCATCAATGTGTTTGGTCACATCCTCAAAAATAGGAGAGGACAGTGGACCATGGAAGAATGGGAAGGAATAGGAGAACCAGAGGTTTGTGATGGGCAGGTGAGGAGAAGAGAAGGGCTGGACAGATAATCAGAATGAGGAATGGAAAAGAGGGGACAGGGGAGCAACTGCTGAAAGTTAGGGAAACCGATGTTTGTGCCATCAGGTTGGAGGCTTCTCAGAGCATGAGGTGTTGCTTCTCCAATGTGAGTGTGGCTTCTCCATAGCAGTAGAGGAGGCTGTGAACTGACACATCAGAACGGGAAGTTGAATTGAAATGGGTAGTCACTGGGAGTTCCTGCCTTTTCTGGTGTTTGCAGCAAAGTTTGAAGCATTCCCCCAAACTCCGCTGGGTGTCATCAATGTAGAGGAGGCTGCATTGGAGCACTGGCTACAATAGATGACCAATGAACAATTTGACTTCCCATTCCCAGACTACTGAATCTGAAGTTGAGTCCAGAAGGCTGCATGGTGCCCAGACTGAAGATGAGGTTCCTCAAGCAGTTC
This sequence comes from Hemitrygon akajei, assembly GCF_048418815.1. Classification (NCBI taxonomy): domain Eukaryota; kingdom Metazoa; phylum Chordata; class Chondrichthyes; order Myliobatiformes; family Dasyatidae; genus Hemitrygon; species Hemitrygon akajei. Next base: position 97,045,002 of record NC_133126.1, read on the forward strand.
AATAGCCCACAGTCACACAGATCAGAGTGGGAGTAGATGGAGAGGACAACAGAAAACTTAAGGGTTACCCTATGGATTGATTGAAGATTCTCTGTAAAGCAATCACCTACTTTGCACTTAGTTTCTCCTGTGTACTGAAGATTACACGGGGATGCCAGTCATTTCATCCATTTTTCATACATGATCCCCAGATTTCTTGTCTTTCTCAACAAAAACATTGATTCAGCTTAGAATAGGTTTCAGCAATAGAGCCTCTGCAATGTCTATTGACTGGCTGCATCAGAGTCTAGTATGAAAACACCAATGCCCTTGAACAGCAAATCCTACAAGCCCAGTCCAACACAGGTAAAGCTCTCTCCACCATTGAACACATCTACACGGTGCATTGTTACAGGAAAACAGCAAACACCTTCAGAGACCCCATGCTTACTTCTCGTTCCTGCCATCAGAAAGAAGATACAAGAGCCTCAGAACTCACATCACCAGGTTCAGAAACAGTTACTACCCTCAAAATGCAGGCTCTTAACCAGAGGGGATAACTTCACTCAACTTCACTTGCCCCATCATTGAAGTTCCCATAATCTATGGATCTACTTTCAAGGATTTTTCATCTCATGTTCTCAATATTTATTGCTTATTTATTTATGATTATTATTTTTTGTATTTGAACAGTGTTGTCTTTTGAACACTAGTTGAAGGCACAAGTTGGTGCAGTCTTAAATTGATTTTATTATAGTTATAATTCTATTATGGATTGACTGTGTATCCCACAAGAAAATGAAACTTTGAGTTGTATATGGTGACATATATGTATTTTGATAATACATTTACTTTGAACTTAGAGATTTGTAGTAGGGAAATCCAAAGAGTTACAACACTGAGTGCAAGAATTCTCTGCATCTGACAATAATTCACTCATCTTACGGATCAGACCAGGGGATCAATCGCTGAACTGATTTACTTGTTGAGTAATAGTATGGAACCGTTCGGTTCTCCTGGCCCTTCGAGCTGAGCTGCCCAGCAACCCCAGCCTAATCACAGGACAATTTACAATGACCATCAACCTACCAATTGGTACTTCTTTGGACTGTGGGAAGAAACTGGAGCACCTGGAGGAAACACAAGCGGTTATGGGGAGAACATGCAAACTCCGTAAGGACAGCAGAGGGAATTGAACCTGGGTTGCTGGTACTGTAAAATGTATTAACCTCTATGCTAGCTTGCTGTTATAATTAATCAGAGGCTGTGGGCTTTGCAGGTCCAGCCGGCATTTAATTGCACGTCCCTCGCATGCCCTTGAGAAGATGGTGTTGAACTGCCACGAACTACTACAGCCCTTGAGATGTGGATACAACCACAATACTATTGGGGAGAGATTTTCAGGATTTTCATTTAATGAAGTAACAAAGAAATATTTCTAAGTCTGGGTAGCATGTAGCTTTGGTGGTGTTCCGCATGATTCTGTTGCCCTTGTCTTTCTAGCTGGTAGGAGTGATGGGTTTATAAAGTGCTGTCTAAGGAATCTTCGTGAGTTGGTGCACTATGTCCTGTAGAGGTGTCCACATTGCTCCTGCATGTTGGTGATGGAGTGAGTGAATGGGTTGCATATCAACTGGGCTGGTATAACCTATCCAGTCAGAGCTTCCCCTCTGCTATCAGATTTCTGAATGGATACTGAACCCATGAACACTATCTTGATACTTTTTCTTTCTCTTTTTGCACTACTTATTTAATTTAACTTTTTAAATATGTATTTCTTACTGTATTTTACAACAATAATGACATTTTTATTGTATTGCAATGTTCTGCAGCTGCGTAACAACAGATGTCATGACATATGCCATTGATATTAAACCTGGTTCTGATTCTGTATGGCGTTGAGCTTCTTGAGTGTTACATTCATCCAACCAAGTGGGGAATATTCCATCACACTATTGATTCGAATGAGGGGTTAATCCTGACTTGAGTTGGCTTTAGCATGAACTCCTGACTTGCATTAATTCACCTCCTAATCCCCCAAAGGACTCCTGCAGCGATGTATATGGTTTCTTCAGTTTAGCTTCTGGTCAATGGTAAACTCCCATGACATTGATAGTAAGGGATGTAGTGGTAATATCGGGGGTGATAGCTGGATTTTCTTGCCGTTGCCTCTGTGCCGCCGATGTTACTTGCCACCTGTTGGCCTCGACATGGATATTGTCTTATTGCATTTGGTTGTGGTTTGCTTCAGTATTTCAGGAGTAGTGGATCGTGCTGAACGTTGTGTAATCAACAACTACCATCCCTGCTTCTGGACGTCTTTCACCATCAACTGAAGATAGTTAGAATTCTTGTCTAAGCACAAGCAAGTAAAGCTTATGAATCAGTTCCGAGCTGTGCTTTCCTGCCGTACGCGATCATGTCTAGTACTGGACAATTAAAACATTTGAAAGGTTCCAAGTCCATTCACTTGTGAATGCTAAAGTTAGGTGAAGCTAGTTCAGCCAGAGAGCCAAGTACTTGGGCTTCATTCTGAACTTCCCACCATCAAGGAAGCCAATTTGATTCACTTCATGTGAAATGGCCAAGAGCCACCGGAGACTGAAGGGATATACACCAGGGTATATCCTGCTTCTAGCAGGATACACCAGGGTCAAAGACTGATTCTACCCCATTTTATAGGACTATTTGAATGGTTCCCTAGTACAATAAAATGGGCTATTGATCTCACACTCTGCCTTATTATGATCTTGCAACTGCATTGTTAATGTTTTACTTTGTACAACAGCTGTGCACTGTGTAAAGATTTGAATTGCATGAAGAGTATGCCTGACAAGCTTTGCATTATATAGTATCTTGGTGCATGTGACAGTAATAGGCCAATTCCAAGCTGGATATAACTAAGCCATTAAGATCACAACACATCCCTTTGGAATCTGCTTATTCCCACTCTTCCCATTTCTTTCTGCCTTTTGCTTGCTTTTTCTTCTTAATACGTTACCTATAATCTTACAAGCTCCTAAATGAAACAGAAAATGTTGGAGATAGTCAGCAGGTAAGGCAGCATCTGTGGAGAGAGAAACAGTTTTCATGTTTTAAGCTAGTAACTCATTGCCACATATGAATCTTTATTGACATGAAGTGTTAAAAGTTTCTCTCTCCACAGATGCTACCTAATGTGAATATTTTCAACATTTCCTGATTTTATTTCAGATTTCCATCATCTGCAGATTATTTTTCAGCAAGCTCTTATTTGTGCATTGTCTGTTGTGGTACATTTGAAATATGTTTTGAAAAGCCATCTACATGGTACTTGTAGGTTCTCACCACCTCCACATCCTCACCATCAATAGTAACAGATACACAACCCTAAGGCTAAAGAAATTCCTCCTCATCCTACTATTCTGAGGCTGTGCCCTCCGGTCCTGGACTCCCCATTATAGGAAACATCCTTTCCATATCCACTCCATCTAGGCCTTTCAATATGCCAAAGGTTTCAATGAGAATTTCCCCCTCATTCTTCTAAACTCCAGCAAGTACAGGCCCAGAGACATCTAACGCCTCTTTCATTCATGGGTTCACTCTTGTAACCTCTTCTGGACCCTCCCCAGTGCCAGCACATTCTTTCACAGATAAAGGGCCTAGAACTGCTCACATGCTCCAAGTGTGGTCTGACCAGTGCCTTGTGAAGTCTCAACATTACATCCTGATTTTTATATTATAGTACTTGAAATGAATGCTTACATTGAATTTTCCTCCCTTACCACTGACTGCCTGCATTAACCTTAAGGGAATCCTGCATGAGGACTCCCAAGTCCCTTAGAACCTCTGATTTCTGAATTTGCTCCCTGTTAAGAAAATAATCTATGCTTCATTCCACCTGCCAAAGTTCATGACCATACACTGTATTCTATCTGCCACTTCTTTGCTCATTTTCCTAATCTGTTCAAAGTCCTTCTGCAGCCTGCCTGCTTCCTCAACACTACCTGCCCTTCCTCCTATCTTCGCATCATCTGCAAACTTCGCCAAAAAGCCATCTATTCTGTCACTGAAATCATTGACATTGACATTATGTAAAAAGGTGTCCCAACACACAACCCTACGGATCACCACTAGTCACCGGCAGTCAACTAGAAAAGGACCCCTTTATTCCCCTTCTATCCATGCTAGTATCATGGCCTCTTGTCTTGTTTAGTAGCCTCATGTGCAGCACCTCTGAAAATCCAAGTAACCGACTCTCCTTTATCTATCCTGTCTGTCATTTCCTCAAAAAATTCCAGCAAGATTTCTCCTTTTTAAAAAAAATGCTGACTTCAGCCTTTACCACATGCCTCCAAGTCCCCCAAAACCCCATCTTTAATGGACTCCAACACTTTCCCAACCACTGAGGTGAGGCTAACTGGCCTATAACTTCCTGTCTTTGCCTTCCTCCCTTCTTAAAGGGTGGAGTGACATTCGCCATTTTCCAGTCCTCTGGAACCATGCCAGAATCTATTGATTCTTGAAAGATCAGTACTAATGCCTCCAGTTCTCTTCAGCTACCTCTTTCAGTCTCTTGGGGTGGGGTCCATCTGGTCCAGGTGTCGTATCTATCTTCAGACTTTTCAGCTTCCCAAGCACCTTCTCCAACTACACTCACTTCTGGTCCCTGACACTTCTGAATTTCTGCCATAGTGTGAGCATCTTCCACAGGAGGACAGATGTGTTTGTCCGTCATAACTACTACTGCCTCTCCCGTGGTCTGATATCCTCTCCCACCTCGCTTTTATTCTCTATATATCTGAAAAAACTTCTGGCTAGCTTACCTTTATATTTCATCTTTCCTCTCATTATTGATTTTTTTAGTTGCCTTCTGTTGGTTTTTAAAGCTTACCACTAATTTTTGCTCTATTATATGCACTCCTTTTGCAAATGTACCTTGAGTGGATATAGAGGTATGGTCTTCCTATGTTATGGAGGCCTACATACAGATGTTAGAGAGACCAGTGGGATGGATTTCCTGTGGGTGGGAATGGGGTATTTCTCCCCTACCCCAGCCATAAACACTTGAGGGCTGTGTGAGGATGAACAGAACTGGGAGTACAGCAGACTACCTTCCTCATTGAGGTTGGCTGCTGGCTGCTCTCCCCATGCCTGTGCCTGCTCCCTCTCTGACACACCTATCTCTATCATCCTCTGCTACACACTGTTTTTTGACGTGAGCAGTTTGCGTTTGGAATAGTTCTTGGGCTAGGAGCCTTTTGATGTTCTTGGGGGAGGACCTGTCCTGTGATCCAGGATGTGTGTTCCTGGGTCTTAACAGGTTGGGTGTGAACAGGTTAACAGGTTGACACTTCCTCTTGTGCAAGAATTTAGAACCAGGGTCACTGATTAAAAGTAAGATATTGCCTAATTAAGACAAAGCTAAGGTTATTTTTTAAGAGTTGTGAATCTTTGGAACTCTTTCTATTAAAGGATATTAGAAGCAGAGTGCTTTTAAGACAAAGGTTGACAGATTTTGTTAAACATGGAGAAGAAAGGTTACAGAGAGTAGATAGAAATGCAGAGCTGGTATTGCAATCTGATCAGCAATTATTTAATTGAGTGATGGAGCAGGCTCAAGGAGTTAAGTTAGTCCACCGCGGCAATTGTTTGTTTGTTTTCCCATGGGAAAATATGGGTGCTCATTTTAGTTTGTTGTCATTGTGGGGAGTTATAGCTTGTGTAACTTTCTGAAACTAGTAAATTCAGATGAAACATCACTCACCATTTGTGTTACCATTATCATAAGTTAAAAGACTAGAAAACTTTCACAGTTGATGCTAATGACTCGGGCTGAAACACTTGCGCTGATCTCCTCTTTCCAGTAAATCAATCATTGCTTTGAGATTGCAGCTGATAATTTTCTCCAGGTGGTAATGGGAGTTCTGCCTTATTATATAATCACTTTCCATTGAAGTTATTGTGGATGAGATATTGAACCTATACAAAGTGAGACTGTCTCCCCATGGAGGTGGATCATACAGGCCTGGCACTCCCCTTAGACTCTCTCTCCTCTGTTACTTCTTGAATCTAGTTTCGAGTTTGAGTTCTACCAAGAACTGCAAGTTTTCCCAAGTGATTAAAGTGGAACTTAATGTATTTAAATCAAATACTTGTATCTGAATCTAGCTGTAGCATTTAATATTCAATTGTAAATAGTTCTTTGTGAATTTCAAAGTGCAAACTAACACTGTAAATTATATTCCCAATGATACACGGAACAACAGATGTACTTGGCAGGCTTTTTGTTGTCTGAGTACAACTTTTGTTCATATTCCTGAAAATAAGAAATCTTCAAAAGTGGTGTTTTGTCCTGGAACAAAGAGAATAAGGGAGTGATCTGTTTTCTGCATCAGGCAATGAAATCGTCCCTCCCGGAGCCCTGATGGCATTCTGAGCAGCTTGCACTTTGCTTTTCTAATAGTCATTGTGAAGAGGAAAATTCAGGAAAGCAATTACAAAGGTTTTATTGGTAGGTGAGAAGAGCCCACGCAGAAGAATGGATTAGTCAGAAATTGTGAATCTTTAGATACATTCTTTGGGTTTTCTGTTCTGGAGAGCTAAAGCAACGGCAGGGTAAACGCTGCAGATTTTGTAAATGAGGCACTTTATGATATTTTCAGATGCTCTGTGCATTCGTTTAAATGTTCCAAAGTTTTATACATAGAGAAGCAGATGGACTTTGTTCCTTTGTACATCTATGTTCTCTTTTACATGCATATCATATCCATCAGGAGCTGGGGTTACATGTTACAGCCATGCAAGATACTGGTAAGCCTGCAATTGGGGTACTGTGTGCAGTTTTGGTTGCCCTGTTATAGGAAGGATGTTATTAAATTGGGGAGTATAATGAAAAAGTTTACAAGGATGTTACTGGGGTGGGGGGGGGGGAGGTCCATGAGCCAGACCTCATCAGGGATCAGAGATGGAAAGGGTCAGCAACTTCTCCTGTGTTATTACTTCAGAGGATCTGTCCTGGGTCCAGCATGCAAGTGCCATTATGAAGAAAGAACGGCAGCACCTTTACTTTCTTAGAAGTTTGTGAAGACTTGGCATAACATCTGAAAGTTTGACAAATTTCTGTAGATGTGTGATGGAGAGTATATTGACTGGTTGCATAATAGCCATGTATGGAAACGCCAATGCCCTTGAATGGAAAATCCTACAAAAAGTAGTGGATATGGCCCAGTCCGTTATGGGTAAAGCCTTCCCCATAAGTGAGCACATCTACACGGAGTGCTGTTACAGGAAAGCAGCGTCCATCATCAAGGGCACTGACCGTACTATCCTTGCTCTCTTCTCGCTGCTGCCATCAGGAAGGAGGTCCAGGAATTTCAGGACTCACTCCACCAGGTTCAGGAACATTTATTACCCCACCCCACCCGCCCCATCAGACCCTTGAACCAGAAGGGATAACTTCACTCAACTTCAGTCACATAGCTGTTCCCACAATCTATAGACTGACTTTCATGGTCTCTTTAACTAATGTTCTTGATACTTATTGCTTATTTATTTCTTCTTATTATTATTTTGGTTGTTTTATCTTTTTGTGTTTGCACAGCTTTGCGCATTGGTTGTTTGTCCGTCTTGTCATGCAGTTTTTCATTGATTCCATTGTGCCTGCCGGGAAGTGCATGTCAGAGTTGTATAAGGTGACATATATGTTCTTTGATAATAAACTTGCATTGAAGTTAGACTTGCTGTACTTGAATACCTTTCACACTCGATAGTCGTAGAAAAGTACAGCACAGAGATAGGTCCTTCAGCCCATCTAGACTGTGCTGTACCATTTAAACTGCCTACCCCCATTGATCTGTAGCAGGATCATAGCTGTCCATACCCCTTCTATCCATGTACCTATCCAAACTTCTCTTCGGGATTGAAATCGAGCTTGCATGATGTCCTGTGATGTGAAGTTGGATTTTGTAATTGAATTGGAGCTGAGGGAGAGTGTTTTGAACCAATTTTAGTTGAATTTTTGTTCTCATGGGAAAGATGGTTGTGACCTGGAATGGCTTCTTTATCAGATCTCAGGCTTCATCATCAGTTCCACTGTGGTGATGACCAGTGGCTGAAAAGTGACCGTTGTTTGGCTACTTGTGGTCAGTGATCGTTAGTCCCATTTTTTGCTTCTGATTTTTAGCACAAGTTGCCCTGGACACTGTAATAGGAGGGCAGAAGTGTGAGTAATAGCTACACCTGTTTCAAATATGCAGAGAAGAGAGACTAGATTAGTTTCTCAGTGAAAACACAGAAGTGGAATTTGAGAGGCATTTAGATAGGCTCATGAATATGCAGGATGAAGGGATATGGGTAATGTGCAGGCAGATAGGTTCAGTTTAATCTGGCACCATGCTTGGCACAGACATAATGAACTAAAGTGTCTGTTCCTGAGCTATGTGAAGCTAAGGTATGAATATTAAACGATCAACAGGAAATTACTTTCCCCTTTTACTCCACTTCCTCCTGCAAAAATTAACTTGAGTGAGTGAACGAATGATTCCACTAGCGACTGTTGTTTTTGCAACTCCCCCCCCCCCATGAAAAGTTTTGAGGAAGCTGATGGAGTTTATTCCATGCTTGTAGCTTTTGAGTACCTCTTCATACAAGGGGTCAGGATGACTTGGGGAATGAGTGGGTCTCCTAGCTAAAGGACAAGTCCACCTAAGGTTGACAGGGTGCAATTCTGATACCTGAGTGTCATGAAAGATTTGTACTCAGTAAAAATGCCCCTTGTGGGCATGAGTGAGTTTCTCCTCAACATTTGAAACTGGCAAGGGCCATTGTGAGGTGGCTAGCCATTAATTTTTAGATTCTTAGCTCATTCCAGAGAAATCTAAAACTTATTACAGTTTGCCATGTCCTTTTGCTCACTGGACCTTTCCACCTCGAGAAAGTAATGGCACACTGGAGGCAATCAGAATGATGTGACTTCCCTACGTAGCACTGTTCCAGTGGCGCTTGCTGGTATTCCAGGTACTGAAATAAAATAGCACTTCTCCCATTGCTCATACGTCCTAATTTAAAGAAATCCACAGGCTGCCTGTTGTGAACCTGCTCAATAGATTGAGCTTTCCTTCTGCTACAATCTACACCAGCTGAATACACAGAGTAATTAGCTTGGATAAAAAATAAAACAGCTTGCCTTCTATTAAAATGCACATTGCTTTTTCTTCTTGAATTGAAGACTTTTGTCATCTGTACAACTTGCACTATGGAAGGTATTTCATTCTCGGACAATGCCTCTCTGGGATAGAACGTAGTCCAGAGCAGACCCTTCACCCATGGTATTTGTGCTGACTGTGATGTCAATTTAAAATGCATGTGGTCTATATCCCTTCATCCCTTGCCCTGTGTAAAAATGAATGAGTGAGACTAAGGATAAAGCTATATGTGATTATTTAATCATAAGTAAGGAAGAGAGAATGTGTGGGTCTTTGGAAAGAAATTAGGTGCCTGTCCCCAATATCATGAAGGAAATCTCCAAAGCCCTTTAGTTTAATATCCCATTCTTCAAAAGCCTTTCCCTACTCAACACTTCCTCAACAGCCTCCCCCGCTCAACATTCCCTCAACAGCCCTCCCCCGCTCAACATTTCCTCAACAGCCCTCCCCTGCTCAACATTCCCTCAACAGCCCTCCCCGCTCAACATTCCCTCAACAGCCCTCCCCGCTCAACATTCCCTCAACAGCCCTCCCCGCTCAACATTCCCTCAACAGCCCTCCCCGCTCAACATTCCCTCAACAGCCCACCCCGCTCAACATTTCCTCAACAGCCCTCCCCTGCTCAACATTCCCTCAACAGCCTCCCCCGCTCAACATTTCCTCAACAGCCTCCCCCGCTCAACATTTCCTCAACAGCCCTCCCCCACTCAACATTCCCTCAACAGCCCTCCCCCTGCTCAACATTCCCTCAACAGCCCACCCCCTGCTCAACATTTCTCAACAACCCTCCCCTGCTCAACATTCCCTCCCCCTGCTCAACATTCCCTCAACAGCCCTCCCCTGCTCAACATTCCCTCAACAGCCCTCCCCCGCTCAACATTCCCTCAACAGCCCTCCCCGCTCAACATTTCCTCAACAGCCCTCTCCCTACTCGATAGTTCCCTTAATAAGTACTTCTTTCAATTAAACAACCTGATAGTTAATTTTAGTTTATATAATACTCTGTCCAATAATTACGATAGTCTCAGATTTTTCACAAGCATACTGTATCCCACAGTGAGCAATCTGTCCAACTAAAATCCCATTTCCTCTGTCTGCAAGACCAGTATTTCAGCAGCTAGAGTATTTAACAACCATTTTTATTTTCTTAGCTTCCCAAGCTAGAGGACATAAGAAACATTATGAAACCAGCGATCCTAGAAGCATAGCATGTGAAGCATCACTCAAGGTAACTAGCTGAATTTTCCCTTGTCTCATATAAGCAAACATTAATCTCATTTTAAATTTCCCTTGAAGTATTCCCCATTCTCTTCTAACACACCAAAGCTAACAACAAATGAGTCTACTCTGAGTGTGCATCCAGCTCAGCAGGCTAATCAAACTTCACATTCACTCTCTTTAGAGTTAACATAATATTTTTGTAAAAGCTTAGGAAAATTAATCAGAATGCAAATAAGAATCCCTAAATAGGCATGTTGTTTTTAGTTAATAGCATTATTACTTTAATCTTAACTAATCAAATGCTCCATGTGTTTGCAATTTGAAATTCTACTTCAATTAGGGATTTATTAAATTCTGCAATATTACCCCAAATGAAATCATCTTCATGAATTGCAAAGCTGCCTGATAGTTAGCAATGAAACATTGTGGGATCTGACTTTAATTAGACACAACATGTTTCTAGCTAAGCTGATCCAACAACGGCCTGGGTGGCTCAGTAGTGTAGTGGTTAGTGTATGACTTCACAGCGCCAACGTTTGGAAGATCGATGTTCAGTTCCCACTGCTGTCTGTTTATTAGAAATTTGCACGCTCTCCCCTTGACCACATGGGTTTATTAGGAGTTTGCACGCTCTCCCCTTGACCACGTGGGTTTAGTAGGAGTTTGCACGCTCTCCCCTCGACCACGTGGGTTTAGTAGGAGTTTGCACGCTCTCCCCTTGACCACGTGGGTTTAGTAGGAGTTTGCACGCTCTCCCCTTGACCACGTGGGTTTAGTAGGAGTTTGCACGCTCTCCCCTCGACCACGTGGGTTTAGTAGGAGTTTGCACGCTCTCCCCTCGACCACGTGGGTTTAGTAGGAGTTTGCACGCTCTCCCCTCGACCACGTGGGTTTAGTAGGAGTTTGCACGCTCTCCCCTCGACCACGTGGGTTTAGTAGGAGTTTGCACGCTCTCCCCTCGACCACGTGGGTTTAGTAGGAGTTTGCACGCTCTCCCCTCGACCACGTGGGTTTAGTAGGAGTTTGCACGCTCTCCCCTCGACCACGTGGGTTTAGTAGGAGTTTGCACGCTCTCCCCTCGACCACGTGGGTTTATTAGGAGTTTGCACGCTCTCCCCTCGACCACGTGGGTTTAGTAGGAGTTTGCACGCTCTCCCCTTGACCACGTGGGTTTAGTAGGAGTTTGCACGCTCTTCCCTCGACCACGTGGGTTTAGTAGGAGTTTGCACGCTCTCCCTTTGACTGTGTGAGTTTCCTTTGGGTGCTCCGGTTTCCTTCCGCGTTCTAAAGATGTACGGGTTAGAGTTGATATGTAGCGAGCATCCTATGTTGGCGTTGGAAGCATGGTGACCATTGCGGGCTGTCCACAGCACATCTTTGGAGTGTGTTTATCGTTGATGCATAGTTTGATATACAAGTGAGAAATAAAGCTGATTTCCTTGACACCCTAGAAGCTTCATTCATGATTTCCATAATTTCTCTTTTAGGGAAATTTGTGTCTGACTAATGATTGCATTCCTTGATGCAAGGAGAGCCAATGAGGACAATGTATTTTATATACAGTCGGCCCTCCTTATCCGCGGGCGATTGGTTCCAGGGCCCCCTCGCGGATACCAAAAAACGCGGATGCTCAAGTCCCTTATTTAACCTGTCTCAGTGCAATTGGACTTTAGGACCCAGTGGAACCCTGGACCTTATTTAACCTGTCTCAGTGCAGTGGACTTTAGGACCCAGTGGAACCCTGGACCTTATTTAACCTGTCTCAGTGCAGTGGTCTTTAGGACCCAGTGGAACCCTGGACCTTATTTAACCTGTCTCAGTGCGGTGGACTTTAGGACCTGGCGGAGCTCTGAATCTGCAGCGTTTCTGTTCACGAAAATAATCATGATCATGATTAAAAATAAAGTGGAAGCAATAAAGCGATCGGAAAGAGGTGAAACGCTGTCGGTCATTGGAAAAGCGTTAGGCTACAGTCGATCAACGATTGGAACAATTTTAATGGAGCATGTGAAAGCCCTGCCCCAATGAAAGCTACAATTATCACTAGCAACGCAGTGGTTTAATTATTGAAATACATGCATTTCTTAAGTGTTTTATTTGCATAGAAAGGTAAAATATATACTATATACAAAGACACGCGTTTGACTAACTGACGCTAAATAATACCGGATGTACCTGTTCCTACTTCAAATCTGACTTCAAGCCAGACTCAGGAATGGTACTCGTTTATAACCTGGGGACTGCCTGTACGGTACTTCTAATTTATCTCAAGATTACTTATACCTAATACAATGTAAATGCTATGTAAATAGTTGTTATACTGTATTATTTAGGGAATAATGACAAGAAAAAATAGTCTGTACATGCTCAAACAATAAGTGCTGGAGAGAGAACTTCTGGGTTTTCCTGATCTGCGGTTGGTTGAATCCGCGGATAAGGAGGGCCAACTGTAGTCTAAAAGAACTTTAGGAAGTCTTTTGACTTAGCAGGTTTGATTAAAAACCCATTAGATCCAAAATTAGCAATGAAATCAATGGACATTGCTTGATAGGTGTTTTTTGTTCCCACGGTGTTTTGTGTTTGGTTCCTTGAGTTCTGCAGTCTATATGTATTGCTTTTAATAAAGAAGATAGCACATGACTGAAACATTGGCCATGTAGTCAATAGTGTGCAGGAAAGCTTTGGATTGCAAGAAGACAGATGGCAGAGTCATTTGGGTAGAATAGTGCTTAATAGAATTTTACCTAAAGAAGTATGAAGCCATAAATTTGGGGATGTGCAACAAGGCACAGGAATGTATAACAATTGAGATGAGGTTTGGTGCAACATAGGACCTTTGCAAGTCCTTAACTGTACAGGACAACTCAAGTAGAGTTGTAAACGCAGCCCAGTACAAGTAATACGTCTCCTGTCAATTAATTCCCTCTGCCTCAGGACCAGAGTTCTTCCACCCCTGTCATTTTCTCTTCTCCCCTCTCCTGTTGGGCCGAAGATACAGAGCCTCGAAGGCACATGCTACCAGGCTCGATCCTGCTCCTATCAGAGTCACATCAGCTAAAGGTGAACTTTAGAGCCCTGCTATCCCAGTCCTTACACTTTATTTGTCTACCTGCACATTACTTTCTCTGTAACTACAACTCTACACTCTGCATTCTGTTCTTTTTATTACCTTGATGTACTTCTGTATGAAGTAATCTGTATGGACAGAATGTAAACAAAAGCTTTCACTATACAGTACTCTCTGCACGTGACAATAATACCTCAAAACGAGTATAAGTGAATGTTGTTCAGCTGGCTGGGGAGGAGTATACAGTAAGAACAGGGATCTTATACTAATATTACATACAACATCTCTCAGACTTGAGCGTTGTGGACAGTTCTGGTGAACATATTTCAAGAAAAGTGTGATTCCACTGAAGAGAATGCAGAGGATGTTAACACTGTTGTTGCCAGGAGTAGAAAACTAACATTGAATAAAGATTGGATGGGTTGGAGTTACTTTCTTTGGAACAGAGGAAACTGAGGGGAGACACTAAGTGGTGAAGGATATGCATTTTATAGATTATTCCTACTTGCCAATGATTTTCCTTGTTCCCCCCCCCCCCCAGCTCTCCTAATTCCCTTATTGAGTTCTGTTATGGCGTCTACATATTCCTCTCATGCCAGTTCATCTCAGTTTTGTAGCCACTATGGGGGTGTATCCTAATGCTTTCGATATCACACGCGTCGAATTAAATGCCTGACTTCTGTGATGGTAGGGGTCTCGGGTGTCATGGAAGGCATTGGCAACAACTGAAGCCATTTCCAGAGGGACGGCAGACTCCCGTGTAGAGATGGAAACAAGAGCTTATACAGAGGAATTGCAACAGAATATCGGTGACTCGACCGAGTGTCACCTCACGATGAATCATTCTCAAAACAAGGGCCCCACAATAAGTGCTAATCAGGAGTCTGCTTTAAATAATTACTGCATGCAGAAAACCCATGCCAGTCAAAGTAAATTTGACAAGATTAAACAGGAAGCACAAGGATTTAACAACCCTAGTTAAGACAACAATTAAGAAATACAGGTGTTGTAGAAAGCTCGGTGCCCAGTGCTCTATGGTTAGCCACACAGGCCTGAAGGCCTCATGATATTAGGAGAAATTGTTCTGTTGCATATCAGGATTTGCTCTTCATCCATAGAAGGAACAATCAAACATGTGATTATCTCACTACATTCATCAATGGGAACCCAAGTTGTTGTGTAATAACTGTTGAAGGGTGGACTCAAACCAAACAGTCAGGATTACTGATAGTGAGTAAAATATGGTCATGGAAGCTCATGTGGCTTTGGGAGCTCTCACTGCTTCACCTTTCTTGTTCTGGTTTTGTTTAGTTTGAATTCCCCTGATTATAATTGGGGAGCAACAATCCAGGCTGCTTTCCTCTTTGACCAATATATGGTGTGTGAGTGAATGCATACCTTTGTCTGACTTTGTCCTGATGAACGATTTTGGCCCGAAATGTCGACTGTGCCCTTTTCAATGGATGCTGCCTGGCCTGCTGAGTTCCTCCAGCATTTTGTGTGTGTTGCACAAATTTCCAGCATCTACAGATTTTCTTGTCTGTGTTTAACTTGCCCAGGGAGAGATTGATCTGGGATTTGAAGTGAAAAATATAATCAGGATCAATGTACAGTGACTGATTCTATGTCAGCTTAAAACAGATATAAAGGATGAAGACAGTTTTTTGTCGATACCTATACATTATGTATAGGTTATGAATCTCCACCTTGTTAGCACCCAATTCTGCTCCATATTTAGGTAATAGAGGATACAGTAGCTCTCTAAAGGGGGAGGGTGAGCAGCCAGAAATCTTGGTACAAACTGGCACCAGTGGGAAGAGCGAGGAAGTCCTTAAGAGAGAATTTGGGAGCTAGGTGGGAAGCTGAAAAGCGGAACCTTCAGGGTAGTAATCTCCAGATTACTACTTGTGCCATGCACCACTGAAGTTAATAATAAAATGATTTGGCATATGAATACATGGCTGAGTAATTGGTACAAGGAGCACGGTTTCAGATTTCTGGATCATTCTGGATCATCTGTACAAAAGAACAGGTTACCCCTGAACCTAAGGGAGACAAATATCCTTGCACGGATAAGAGAAAATCTGCAGACACTGGAAATCCAAGCAACACACAAAATGCTGGAGGAACTCAGCAAGCCAGGCAGCATCTGTGGTAAAGAGTACCGTTGTCATTTCACACCGAGACCCTTCAGCAGGACTCTAAAGAACAATACAGCACAGTACAGGCCAGTTGGCCCACAATGTTGAGCCGACTACTCCTCATCTCTTTTTTTCTCCAGTCCTGCTGAAGGGTTCCAGCCAAAACATTGATTGTACTCTTTTCCATTTTGTGTATGTTGCTCCAATATCCTTGCAGGCAAGTTTGCTAGATCTGTTGGGGAGGGTATAACTGATCATTTAGGAAAGCTGAAGATAATCAAACCAAGTCAACATAGTTTTATGAAAGGTTAAATGGAAGTACTGTCAAAGAGTTGGCAGTAGTTCAGGGCCAGCGTGTTCTGGTAAGGGTGAAAGGCAAGAATAGTATGAATAGGGTGACAAAGGTATTGACAAGCAGATGTAAGCGGGATTTGCCATAGAGGGAGTACAGAGAAGGTTCACCATATTGATTCCTGGGATGGCAGGACTTTCATATGAAGAAAGACTGGATCGACTAGGCTTATACTCACTGGAATTTAGAAGATTGAGGGGGGATCTTATTGAAACGTATAGAATTCTAAAGGGATTGGACAGGCTAGATGCAGGAAGATTGTTTCCGAAGTTGGGGAAGTCCAGAACGAGGGGTCATAGTTTAAGGATAAAGGGGAAGCCTTTTAGGACTGAGATGAGGAAAAACTTCTTCACACAGAGAGTGGTGAATCTGTGGAATTCTCTGCCACAGGAAACAGTTGAGGCTGGTTCATTGGCTATATTTAAGAGGAAGTTAGATATGGCCCTTGTGGCTAAAGGGATCAGGGGGTATGGAGAGAAAGCAGGTACAGGGTTCTGAGTTGGATGATCAGCCATGATCATACTGAATGGCAGTGCAGGCTCGAAGGGCCGAATGGTCTACTCCTGCACCTATTTTCTATGTTTCTATGTAAATAAGCACATGACAGCTATAGACAATTGGCATCCATGAGCGTGTAGAAGACAATGAAGAAATTAAGAAGGCCCATGAAATGTCTTTGGTAAGTAAGATTAAGGAGAATCCCAAGGCACATGATACTTGGAATAGGAAAGGTTTAACAAGTTCAGAGGGATACGGCCGAATGTAGGCAGATGGAAATAGGTTGGATGCATTACTTCGTGGTCAAGTTCGACCAAAAGGCTTGTTTTCATGCTGTATGGCTGCGTATATCAGAACCATTCGCGCTGTCAGGAATGAGTGAGACCAAAGGGGACTGCAACATGATCCCAAATGAATAATACTTGTCAGGGTGAAGGACATTGAGGATAGTAAGTTTAGGGCCGGACTGACAGTCTGGAGCATTTCAGCATTAAGAAAGTGCAGGTGTGTTGAATGGATAAATGCTGAGGGCCTCATGAAATTTATCCAGGTTATTGCAGGAAGCAAGGAAGGAGGTGACAGGGACCTTTGGAGATTTTTTCAACCTCAGCAGCCACGTAGAAATAAAAGCAGCAGGAATAGCCGAGGTAATGCTTGATCAATGATTCTTACATCAGTAGTAGGGGGAAGGCTGGAGAAAATTCTAGGATAGAAGTTATGCTCAGGGGTTGAGTAGGGATGAGCAGCCTGGCTTTGTGCGGGGAAAATCCTGACTCTCAAGTTTCATTCCATTGTTTCAGGAGGAAATTAAGTAGATCGATGAAGGCAGGGTGGTAGACATTACATACGGGCTTTAGAAAGGCATTTGACAAGTCCTGCATGGTAGCCTGATCCAGAAGGTTAAGGAACATGAAATCCAAGGTGAACCACCTTGGTTTAGTGATGGGAAGCTGAGACAGATGGAGCAATGCATTTCTAATTCCAGATCAGAGACCAGTGGTGTCCCGCTGGGATTGCTGCCGGGATCCTTGTACTTAGTGTGATGTAAATAAATAACTTGGATAGGTTGGGGAATGATTAGTGGAAAACTTGGTGGTGTTCTGGCTGGTGGGGAAGGTTGTCCAAGGCTACAGCAAGATCTAGATTGGATGGAAAGTTGGGTTAATGAAATGCAAGGTGTTAGGTATTTTGGTGAGTCAATTAAGGGTAGGATGTATACAGTATGCACAGTTCAGATATGAGCTTTGAAGGTGGTGATGAGGTCCGGGAAGTTGGGTGGTATTTGCTCAAGATAGCTGGGTAATTACATAGAAAGTCTCGTTAAAGTTTTGATCAGTAGTGACCCACAATGTGTTAGTCATAGAATTGGCAACATTAATTCCATTGAATGTCACGATGATAGTTAGGCACAGCTGTGGGATGTGACATGTGAGGTACAAAGGTCACATGGCCCTTTAGCCCCGAATCAATCACTATCCTGTGGCAAGTGGGCACAGCTGCTTTGTCAGGGAAACGATTGTTCTCTGAGGGTGAAGCAATCTCGTGCTGTCTTCCTGCTGAATCAAGAGCTAGAACTTTCCCTTTCTTCTCCTGTTGCCCAGATTCTGGCAAGTGCCACACACAAAATGCTGGAACTCAGCAGGCCGGGCAGCATCTGTGGAAGAAAGTACAGTCCATGTTTTGGGCCAAAACCCTTCAGCAGGACATCTGGCAAGTGTGCCGGTTAACAGTAAATACAAATTTGTACATTCAGATAAAAAAATCTGGACTCTAAAAGCTTGTTCTAACCTGACCATGACTGCAATAAATTGTAAGATAATTGTGGACTTTCCATCACAAAGACACACCTCCCCTCCATCAACTCTGTCTTGCACCTCCTTCTGCCTTGGGAAAGCAGCCAACATAATGAAAGACGCTTTCCAACCTAGACACTCTCCCTTCTCCCCTCTTGCATCAGACAGAAAATACAGAAGTTTAAAAACATGTACCACTGCTCAAATTGGTTTCTATTCATATAGCAATCACAGCACGGAAACAGGCCATCTTGGCCCTTCTAGTCCGTGCCGAACGTCCACTGTTACAAGATTCTTGAATAAATATCCTGTATGTCAAAGATAAACTTACCTCGTCCTGGCCGTTGCACATTATTTGTCAACCTACATTTCACTTTCTCTGTAAATATAACACTGTACTCTGCATTCTGCAATTGCTTTTCCCTTTACGCTACCTGGATGTACAAAGTGATTTGTCTTGCTAGAATGCAAAACAGTTTTTTCTCTTATCTTGACAATAATAAGCCAATTACCATAATAGGGTGCCCAGCAACCTCAGCAATTTGCTTTGGGACCCTGAATACCATGGATACTGCCTGACCTGAGTATTTCCCACATTTCTGTACATTTTAAATGTCAGATTTAGAGCTTTTTTTGCATGAACTTTGAATTTGCTTTGTAATATTGATGTTGCACCTTTTATGAACACCTCTGTGTGTGTGTGTGTGTGTTAATGGCTTTGTAGAGAGCAAGGTGATAACTGGATGCCCCTTGTTTCCAAGGTATTGGCCTTGAATCTGATGCAGTCTCTCAGAAATGCTTGACTGACATGATGCAAAAGTTAGCACTGTCCCTAATCTTTGGGATTTGTTGCAGAGAGGCTGTCTATTTGTGGCTTGATATCATGGAAGACTTTTGATAAAGCAGATTCCATATTAACTTCCATCTGGTGAATACTTATGAAATAATTACACGGATGGTGGGGGGGTGGGTGGGGAAAGAGAGTTTATTTAACGAGCTCCTTTAGAATGGCTCCCATGCGACCCATGCAGGACACATGGAATGGCAACAGCTTCATTCAGTAGCACCATAAACTGAGAGAGAATGATGTTTCGTGTGCAAGTTGAGCAGTTTTGCAGAGGCTGAATGATGTGTATATTTTCAACAGGTCCAATGGACGAGTATAATATATTTTATCTCGCAAGTTTTAGCAACGGGAAAATATTGATGCATTGGTCTTGGTTCATAATTGCGCAGCCTGGGACTCTTTAGGCGTATAGTTGTGTGGCACATACGCACAGTCAAGACTTTGTACTTAGTCAAGACTATTCATCACAGAGCAAAGTTCAACATGGAACCTATTCAAGCAGTTGCTCAGAGAGAGTGTAATTCCTTTTTGAAGTGTATGTGATGGAGAAAAGTTTGAAACATTTTAAGACAGATGTGAGTATAGTTGACAGCATTTTAAGATCTGTAAGGCCACTG
Organism: Hemitrygon akajei; assembly: GCF_048418815.1. Taxonomy (NCBI): domain Eukaryota; kingdom Metazoa; phylum Chordata; class Chondrichthyes; order Myliobatiformes; family Dasyatidae; genus Hemitrygon; species Hemitrygon akajei. The sequence goes on from NC_133126.1 coordinate 97,064,702, forward strand.
GAAGTGACTCTCTGTGATCACATTGGTTTCCCCTGGCTGCTCCAGTTCTCTGCCCTGCCACATCCTAAAGACCTGTGGTTGGTAAGTTGATTGACTGGCTGCGGTGTGTTGCCGTAAGTGTAGGAGAGTGATCGAGTCAGGGAGGAGGAGTTAATGAGAATTTAACAATAAGTAGGACTGATATGGGACGAGTGTAAGTGGGTTGGTGGGTAATCTTCAGTGCTGATTCACTGCCAGATGGGTCCTTTGTGTCTTTCTGTGACTTGATGACCGTAACTGCTTGTTGTGCTGCATTCAAACCTTGTGCTTTCTGTACAGAAGAGCAACCACTCGCCTACTTACTACAGCATTATTTGATCATTTAAACAATGTTTTCCTGTTCTCTCTAGCAAAGTGGATGATCTCACATCTCTCCAAGTTCTGCTTCTTTGCCCATTCGATCCCTTTTCATCCTCCTCCCAACTTGCTGTTGGTCTTTGCACTATCAGCAAACTTGGTAACCCTTGCATTGCTATTAATGTACATTGCAAATATGAATGTACATTGCAAACTGCTGAGACGGTGGCTTCCGAGTGAATGCAAATGCTGGAATCTGGAGCAACACACAAGATGTTGGAGTCCAGATAAAGGGTTCTCAACTGTCCATTTCCCTCCACAGAGTTCCTCCAACATACTTTCTATTGCTCCAACCAATTGTAGCTTGCAGCCTAAAAATGATCCATATATCCCTTTTTCTCAGCTGTTTAGCCTTTCCTCAATCCATTTCCCCAACTGTAAGCTCTTTTTAGAGTAATCTTTGCCTTGAGAATTCATAAAATGCCTTCCTGAAATTCAAATATACTGCATATGCTGTTCCTCTTAATCTACTCTGCCAGCTACATCCTGGAAGCACTTTAATAAATTGTCAAGCATGATTTTCCTCTTATGAAATTGTGGATTCTGCTGAATTATGAATTCTTGAATGTCCTTAATAGATTCCAGTGATTTTCAGTCCATTAGGACTCTTTCAAAATCTGATAAATTTTCGAAGGTTGATGATGCTGCCATCTGATACGTGCACATCTCGCTTAAAGTAAGCACGAGGTTAGACCCATATTCCTGGATTTCCCATCTCTTCCTTTGAACTAATTTAACGTTTTGAAGTTACCAAACACAGTATCATCCATCATCTCTGTGGCTAGCTTCAAGACACCAGGATACAGGCCATTGTCTTCAGAGGACTTTACCTAATATGTTCTTTCTCGTTATAGTTTTAAGTTCTTCCATCCCTTTTGCTCACGTATTTCTTTTATTATTATTGGACTGCCTTTACAATATTTAGCTGTAAAGACAGTTGCAAAACATTTGTTGAAAGTCTCTGCCATTTTCTAATTTTCTTCACTCATCTCCCAGTCTCATCCTTGGAGACATTCTTCCTCATTTCTGTACATGTAGAAATGTTTGGTTTGTTTTTGTTTCTAACAAGAATAAAGTACGTGAGTAAACTTGTTATTCATTGTTATTGAAAATTCCTTCTGGCCCACCAGTTAATCTTCTTGATATTCTATCACTTTAATACCATCTACCACTCCTTTAGTCACAAGTGGTTTGTTCTACTTGTGGAGTACTTAATACCACCTGCCGTTAATACCACAGCCATTAATGCCACAGCCATTTTCATAGTCACAAATCGTCTGTTCTACTTCTGGAGTACTAATTTCTCAGTGGAATATAATTTTGTTGAAAATTATATATTTTCTTAATGTCTGCCATTGTTTATTTGTGATCTTCCCTTTCTGTTCTATTTTTCTTATCCACTTTAGCCAAACATGCCATCCAATCACTTCTTGCAGTTCCTTTTATTTAAGATATTGGCTTTTTCAGTTTCACACTTAAAAAAATTGAATTATGTTATGATCACTGTTTCCTATAAGACTTTTACTAAGAAATCTTTAAGTTCTCCTACTTCATTAAGCTTGTCCAGCTTTTATGTGGAAAGTTTCTCAGTTGCACACACAAAATGCTGGAGGAACTCAGCAGGTCAGGCAGCGTTTGTGAAATTAATAGACAGTTGATGTTTTAGGCCGAGACTCTTCTTAGTTAGTTCTGCAATGTATTGTTCCAAGAGGCTCATCTGAATATACGGGAATTTTTCCTCATGCCTACTGTGTAAATTTGTCTCAGCCACAGGGAAATTACAGTCACGTACAATTATTGTGATACATTTCTTGCAAGACTCTGTTATTTCATAGTTTATTCTCTGTCCTGGAGTGCAGCTGATGTTTGAAATCTTCCATCAATAATTTCTCTCAACACACACAAAATACTGAAGGAACTCAGCTGGTCAGGCAGCATCTATGCAGAGTAACTTTTCTCCCTTGTTCTTTATATCCACCCAAATGGGCTTGACATGCTGAACAGAGAAACAAAACGAGCTGCTGGTGGAATTCAGGCAGCATCTGTGGAGTGAAATGACAAGAGAAAATGTGCAGATGCGGGAAGTCCAAGCATCGACACACAAAACGCTGCAGGAACTCGGCAGGCCAGGCAGCATCTAGGAAAAGAGCACGGTCAGTGTTTCAGGACATCAAGACCCTATATCTAAGCCCAGACGAAGTGTCTCAATCGAATACACCGCCTGTCCACTTCCTTCCATGGATTCCGCCTAATCTATTGAGTCCCTCCAGCAGATCAGTTTTTGCTTTTGATTCCAGCATCTGTGGTGTCTTGTGTTCCCTTCTGGTTTTATATTTTGATATTTCTGCACCTTCTGCCTATCCTTCCAAATCATCTATTGTACAGATTTTATGCGTGGAGATTCCCATGAATACATCATGCCTAATTTTAAAACTTTTGTAATGATACCCTTCGTTGAATTTGAAATCTGGAGTCTGTGAGTACAACCTCATTCTCTTCTTGAGGTAACTTGAGGTTCAGCTGTAAGAATACTGACTCCATGTAATCTTGATTTTGTTTCTTTTCTCTAAACCAGAGGTTCCCATCTTGGGGTCCACAGACCTCTTGTAGGGATCTCTGCTCTAAGAAGTAACGTGGACCTTGTATGTTGAAGAATAATGGCCAGAAGGTTACTTGAGGGTTTCCTCCTCTTTCTTTATACAACGACTTTTTTGTCTGAATTATAGTGCAGAATCTTGTGATTTTTTCCCATGACACAAAGCCATATCAAGAGATGGAAGCTGAAAATGAAATAAAATAAAAATTGCAGCAAAAATTCTGTGAGAGCAATTTTCTGTCTCAGATGTTTAGGTAGCGGTCTCAGACGGCTGAAACCGCACAACAATTTGTTTTATTGTAGAGTTGGAACTCTGTTTTTGATGGATAAAAACGCATAACAATTTGAGCAAAGCTTGAGGATTGCGTCAAAGGCTGTAACCATCATGAGGTTCTGTTGGACTGATAACACGTTGCCCTTGCATACACTGGAGTGTTCATTCAGATGTTATTATTTATCCTGGAGTGTGGTTCGAGACACAGCAATCTCCCGACAGTTGAACTATTACTGATTGAGAAAAGCCATCATAAATTACATGAGAACAGCAGTTTGTCAATATTGAAGATCTCTCAGTGCTCACGTACCAGTAAACTGATAAGTTAAATTCATGTCACTGGTAGAGTGAAAAAATTGGTCTTGATGCTACCCATACAGATCATTCTATCACACTGAGGTAGTACAAGGTGAAGCAATAACAGAAGTGTTACAGAAACAGAGAAAGTGTAGTGTAGGGTGCTGTAAGGTAGTCCATTTGACCGATGTTCAGTCGTCTAGTAATAGCAGGATGGAAGTTGTCTTTGAACTAGCTGGTACATGCTTTCAGGCTTTTGTATCTTCTGTCCAGTGGGAGGGGGGAGAACATTGAACCCCTGATGTGAGTGGGGTCTTTGATTATTTTAGCTGCCTTACAGAGGCAGAGAGAAGTGCAGACAGAGTCTATGGAGGAGAGGCTGGTTTCTGTTGTGTGGACGCAACTCTGCATAATGCTCTGTGGTTTCTTGACGTCTCAGACAGAGTCATTGCCGTACCAAAATGTGATGCTTCCCGTGGCGTGTCTTCTTCCCCTGCCACAGTCAACTCATTTCCCGCTTTCCTTTTGGTTAGCTTGTCTCAGCTAGAGTTAATTGTCTTCTGTACAAATATGGAGAGGTACAGGTATGCTGAAAAACTTGCCTGCAGCAACATCATGGACGAATGGGGACCAACAACACAGAATGTATGTTTTATGTCTCATACAAGACTATATATAGCATAATGATTTGTTTGATACAATTGTCAAACTCCACGTGCATGAGAGAGTTCTCCACTGCATGAAATTCTGCCGTGTTTCTGCAGATTGGGGGAGCAGATCTACAAGGAAGCCATTGAACATTGCCGTAACTACAATGCTCGACTGTGTGCAGAGCGCAGTGTTCGTCTCCCATTCCTGGACTCGCAAACTGGCGTTGCTCAAAACAACTGCTACATCTGGATGGAGAAGAGGCACAGGGGCTCAGGTAATGCTCTTTGTCAGACTGGAAGTTGGAGTGTTGTTTGTATGCTGGAAGGTGAGTGCATAATGCAGCCATTCGTTCCGTTCGTGATATTCGCCGTGTTCACAGAGCCACGGTAGTATAGCAGTTGGCGCGATGCTCTTACAGCTCGGGAGTTCTAGAGTTTGGAGTTCAACCCCAGTGCAGTCTGTAAGGAGTGTTTATGTCTCCCCGTGGAATGCGTGGGTTTTCCCCGAGTACTCCAGTTTCCTCCCACGGTCCAGAGCCACGATGGCTACGTTAATCGTTCATTGTAACTTGTCCCTTCATTAGTTTAGGGTTAATCAGATTTTTCGAGGAAGCATGGCTCGAAGGGCTGGAAAGACCTACTTCGCGCTGTATTGTTAAATAAAAATAATTTATTTCCACACAATGGGCAACCATTTTTCTTTGGGATAGTTTGAAAAATGGGCAAGTTTTAAACAGAAGAAACAAGATTGGTAATACTTTTCTCTGGCACATTCAGGGGACTAAAGCTGGCAAGGGTGGTGGTAGGTCAGAGGACCTGGCACTTACAAACTCTTTGGAAGAAGTGATATTTCTACTTCAGTGGGTAAACTGGTGTGGCGGTGCATCCAGGAGAGTTCTGCCTCCCAACTTCAGAGACCCAGGTTCAGTCCCGATCTCTGATGTTGCCTGTATCTTATTCTCAGAGGCCCAGGTTCAGTCCCGATCTCTGATGTTGCCTGTACCATGTTCTCAGAGGCCCAGGTTCAGTCCCGATCTCTGATGTTGCCTGTATCATGTTCTCAGAGGCCCAGGTTCAGTCCCGATCTCTGATGTTGCCTATACCATGTTCTCAGAGGCCCAGGTTCAGTCCCGATCTCTGATGTTGCCTGTATCATGTTCTCAGAGGCCCAGGTTCAGTCCCGATCTCTGGTGTTACCTGTACCATGTTCTCAGAGGCCCAGGTTCAGTCCCGATCTCTGGTGTTGCCTGTACCATGTTCTCAGAGGCCCAGGTTCAGTCCCGATCTCTGGTGTTGCCTAAACCATGTTCTCAGAGGCCCAGGTTCAGTCCCGATCTCTGGTGTTGCCTGAACCATGTTCTCAGAGGCCCAGGTTCAGTCCCGATCTCTGGTGTTACCTGTACCATGTTCTCAGAGGCCCAGGTTCAGTCCGGATCTCTGGGGTTGCCTGTACCATGTTCTCAGAGGCCCAGGTTCGGTCCCGATCTCTGGGGTTTCCTGTACCATGTTCTCAGAGGCCGAGGTTCAGTCCCGATCTCTGGTGTTACCTGTACCATGTTCTCAGAGGCCCAGGTTCAGTCCCGATCTCTGGTGTTGCCTGTACCATGTTCTCAGAGGCCCAGGTTCAGTCCCGATCTCTGGTGTTGCCTATACCATGTTCTCAGAGGCCCAGGTTCAGTCCCGATCTCTGGTGTTGCCTGAACCATGTTCTCAGAGGCCCAGGTTCAGTCCCGATCTCTGGTGTTACCTGTACCATGTTCTCAGAGGCCCAGGTTCAGTCCGGATCTCTGGGGTTGCCTGTACCATGTTCTCAGAGGCCCAGGTTCGGTCCCGATCTCTGATGTTGCCTGTACCATGTTCTCAGAGGCCCAGGTTCAGTCCGGATCTCTGGGGTTGCCTGTACCATGTTCTCAGAGGCCCAGGTTCGGTCCCTATCTCTGGGGTTTCCTGTACCATGTTCTCAGAGGCCGAGGTTCAGTCCTGATCTCTGATGTTGCCTGTACCATGTTCTCAGAGGCCCAGGTTCAGTCCCGATCTCTGGTGTTGCCTGTACCATGTTCTCAGAGGCCCAGGTTCTGTCCCGATCTCTGGTGTTGCCTGTATCATGTTCTCAGAGGCCCAGGTTCAGTCCCGATCTCTGATGTTGCCTGTACCATGTTCTCAGAAGCCCAGGTTCAGTCCCGATCTCTGGTGTTGCCTGTACCATGTTCCCAGAGGCCCAGGTTCAGTCCCGATCTCTGGTGTTGCCTGTACCATGTTCCCAGAGGCCCAGGTTCAGTCCCGATCTCTGATGTTGCCTGTATCATGTTCTCAGAGGCCCAGGTTCAGTCCCGATCTCTGGTGTTGCCTGTACCATGTTCTCAGAGGCCCAGGTTCAGTCCCGATCTCTGGTGTTGCCTGTACCATGTTCTCAGAGGCCCAGGTTCAGTCCCGATCTCTGGTGTTGCCTGTACCATGTTCTCAGAGGCCCAGGTTCAGTCCCGATCTCTGGTGTTGCCTGTATCATGTTCTCAGAGGCCCAGGTTCAGTCCCGATCTCTGGTGTTGCCTGTACCATGTTCTCAGAGGCCCAGGTTCAGTCCCGATCTCTGATGTTGCCTGTATCTTATTCTCAGAGGCCCAGGTTCAGTCCCGATCTCTGGTGTTGCCTGTATCATGTTCTCAGAGGCCCAGGTTCAGTCCCGATCTCTGGTGTTGCCTGTATCATGTTCTCAGAGGCCCAGGTTCAGTCCGGATCTCTGGTGTTGCCTGTACCATATTCTCAGAGGCCCAGGTTCAGTCCCGATCTCTGATGTTGCCTGTATCATGTTCTCAGAGGCCCAGGTTCAGTCCCGATCTCTGGTGTTGCCTGTATCATGTTCTCAGAGGCCCAGGTTCAGTCCCGATCTCTGGTGTTGCCTGTATCATGTTCTCAGAGGCCCAGGTTCAGTCTTGATCTCTGATGTTGCCTGTACCATGTTCTCAGAGGCCCAGGTTCTGTCCCGATCTCTGGTGTTGCCTGTACCATGTTCTCAGAAGCCCAGGTTCAGTCCCGATCTCTGATGTTGCCTGTATCATGTTCTCAGAGGCCCAGGTTCAGTCCCGATCTCTGATGTTGCCTGTATCATGTTCTCAGAGGCCCAGGTTCAGTCCCGATCTCTGGTGTTGCCTATACCATGTTCTCAGAGGCCCAGGTTCAGTCCCGATCTCTGGTGTTGCCTGTACCATGTTCTCAGAGGCCCAGGTTCAGTCCGGATCTCTGGGGTTGCCTGTACCATGTTCTCAGAGGCCCAGGTTCGGTCCCGATCTCTGATGTTGCCTGTACCATGTTCTCAGAGGCCGAGGTTCAGTCCCGATCTCTGGTGTTGCCTGAACCATGTTCTCAGAGGCCCAGGTTCAGTCCCGATCTCTGGTGTTGCCTGTACCATGTTCTCAGAGGCCCAGGTTCAGTCCCGATCTCTGTTGTTGCCTGTATCATGTTCTCAGAGGCCCAGGTTCAGTCCCGATCTCTGATGTTGCCTGTATCTTATTCTCAGAGGCCCAGGTTCAGTCCCGATCTCTGATGTTGCCTGTACCATGTTCTCAGAGGCCCAGGTTCAGTCCCGATCTCTGATGTTGCCTGTATCATGTTCTCAGAGGCCCAGGTTCAGTCCCGATCTCTGATGTTGCCTATACCATGTTCTCAGAGGCCCAGGTTCAGTCCCGATCTCTGATGTTGCCTGTATCATGTTCTCAGAGACCCAGGTTCAGTCCCGATCTCTGGTGTTACCTGTACCATGTTCTCAGAGGCCCAGGTTCAGTCCCGATCTCTGGTGTTGCCTGTACCATGTTCTCAGAGGCCCAGGTTCAGTCCCAATCTCTGGGGTTGCCTTTACCATGTTCTCAGAGGCCCAGGTTCAGTCCCGATCTCTGGTGTTGCCTGAACCATGTTCTCAGAGGCCCAGGTTCAGTCCCGATCTCTGGTGTTACCTGTACCATGTTCTCAGAGGCCCAGGTTCAGTCCGGATCTCTGGGGTTGCCTGTACCATGTTCTCAGAGGCCCAGGTTCGGTCCCGATCTCTGGGGTTTCCTGTACCATGTTCTCAGAGGCCGAGGTTCAATCCCGATCTCTGATGTTGCCTGTACCATGTTCTCAGAGGCCCAGGTTCAGTCCCGATCTCTGGTGTTGCCTGAACCATGTTCTCAGAGGCCCAGGTTCAGTCCCGATCTCTGATGTTGCCTGTATCTTATTCTCAGAGGCCCAGGTTCAGTCCCGATCTCTGATGTTGCCTGTACCATGTTCTCAGAGGCCCAGGTTCAGTCCCGATCTCTGGTGTTGCCTGTACCATGTTCTCAGAGGCCCAGGTTCAGTCCCGATCTCTGATGTTGCCTGTATCATGTTCTCAGAGGCCCAGGTTCAGTCCCGATCTCTGATGTTGCCTGTATCATGTTCTCAGAGGCCCAGGTTCAGTCCCGATCTCTGATGTTGCCTGTACCATGTTCTCAGAGGCCCAGGTTCAGTCCCGATCTCGGATGTTGCCTGTATCTTATTCTCAGAGGCCCAGGTTCAGTCCCGATCTCTGGGGTTGCCTGTACCATGTTCTCAGAGGCCCAGGTTCAGTCCCGATCTCTGGTGTTGCCTGTACCATGTTCTCAGAGGCCCAGGTTCAGTCCCGATCTCTGGGGTTGCCTGTACCATGTTCTCAGAGGCCCAGGTTCAGTCCCGATCTCTGCGGTTGCCTGTACCATGTTCTCAGAGGCCCAGGTTCTGTCCCGATCTCTGGTGTTGCCTGTACCATGTTCTCAGAGGCCCAGGTTCTGTCCCGATCTCTGGTGTTGCCTGTACCATGTTCTCAGAGGCCCAGGTTCAGTCCCGATCTCTGATGTTACCTGTACCATGTTCTCAGAGGCCCAGGTTCAGTCCGGATCTCTGGGGTTGCCTGTATCTTATTCTCAGAGGCCCAGGTTCAGTCCCGATCTCTGGTGTTGCCTGTACCATGTTCTCAGAGGCCCAGGTTCTGTCCCGATCTCTGATGTTGCCTGTATCATGTTCTCAGAGGCCCAGGTTCGGTCCCGATCTCTGGGGTTGCCTGTACCATGTTCTCAGAGGCCCAGGTTCAGTCCCGATCTCTGATGTTGCCTGTATCTTATTCTCAGAGGCCCAGGTTCAGTCCCGATCTCTGGTGTTGCCTGTACCATGTTCTCAGAGGCCCAGGTTCAGTCCCGATCTCTGATGTTACCTGTACCATGTTCTCAGAGGCCCAGGTTCAGTCCGGATCTCTGGGGTTGCCTGTACCATGTTCTCAGAGGCCCAGGTTCGGTCCCGATCTCTGGGGTTGCCTGTACCATGTTCTCAGAGGCCCAGGTTCAGTCCCGATCTCTGATGTTGCCTGTATCTTATTCTCAGAGGCCCAGGTTCAGTCCCGATCTCTGGTGTTGCCTGTACCATGTTCTCAGAGGCCCAGGTTCAGTCCCGATCTCTGATGTTGCCTGTATCATGTTCTCAGAGGCCCAGGTTCGGTCCCGATCTCTGGGGTTGCCTGTACCATGTTCTCAGAGGCCCAGGTTCAGTCCCGATCTCTGATGTTGCCTGTATCTTATTCTCAGAGGCCCAGGTTCAGTCCCGATCTCTGGGGTTACCTGTACCATGTTCTCCCTGTAGCTGCACGGGTTTCCTCTGGGTGGATTGGTGGGTGAGCTGTGCAGATTGATGTGCGTGTAGGGGAGTGAATACAGGGTCGATGGTTGCCATGGGCTCGGCCTGTGTCTCTCTAATGTGTTTGCAAGTCTGTGTCACTCTTGTATGTCCTTTCCAGCTGTTCAGCTGAGTATGAAATCTCCCAGCCTTAAAGAAAAGTTTGCATGATCTGGAATAAGTTTGTAATGGTCTGCCTTAAAGGCACTCCGCTCTAATTTGGGGACTGTATCTTATAGGCTTGGCTCCTGGTCAGTTGTACACTTATCCTGCTCGCTGCTGGCGCAAGAAGAGGCGTCTCCATCCTCCTGAGGACCCCCGGCTGAGACTTTGTGAGATAAAGCTCGGTGAGTCTCTTTCACCATAGCACGCAAGTCTGGTGCTGGTAGAGATTATCTGTACGTACTCCAAAAGTGAGCTGTGAAATACTTCAAAGTGTACTTACTGGGATGGGCTGTTCAGCTAACTTTGCCAGAGGAGGAAGGGGCAGGGGGAACAGGTAAATTTGTAAGTTAGTAGTTTGGTTAGTAGTTTCACCTGATGTTAGATCTTGAGAACTTGCAGTGGAGCTGTGCTATCCCTACCAATAATGGCAGAGCAGATTCAGGGTAGAAATATCTAATACTAGAGGGCACACAATTAAGATGAGAAGGGGAAAAGCTCAAAGGAGACTTTTTAGGCTCCCACCACTTTAACCAGAGTGGCAGGTGCGTGGATAGCAATGCTGGATGGTAGTAGAGGCAAATACGATAGAGACATTTGAGATGTTTTCAGATAGTTACATGAATATACAGAGAACTGAGGGAATTGACTTGTGTATATTGAACTGCCTAGCTTAGTAGGCTTTTAATACCAGTTCACTTAGTTTGACACCATATTGCCACCAAAGACCCTGTGCTCTGCTGTTCTATGTTAACAAGATTTGAAGGTCTCCTACTCAATGCCATATTCCTGCTGTTTCTCTTTGATTTTTTTTCTCTCAATGTGCAGATATTTATATACCGGCTGGTGGCGCAGTGACATCAGCGCCAGACTCTGGTGCGAAGGTTCCCGAGTTCGAACCCAGTCAGGCCGCTCCTGGTCACGCTTTCCATCCATGCTGGCTTAAGTGTCGAGCTCGCAACTCGACCTCATAAAAAAACAGCTGTGCTGTGGAGGACCGCTCAAGACAACCACTTGGAAAAAAACGTGGTTGTCGAGGCTCTGGCAGGGTACGGCACACACAAAAAAATGTTTATAGATCCCTTTCCTGCTCTCTATGACCAAATGTCTGGGGAGGAGAACTCCAAAGATTCACCCCACTCTGAGTGGAGGAATTTCTCCCAAAAGGCTTCCCTCTTATTTGGACACTTTAGTCTGTTTTTTCCAGATTGCTGTGCCTTTCCTGATCGGAGCTCCTGGCTGTCTGCAGGATGTAACGATCATGCAATACTAGCTAGTGTGTCCAAAGTATACCTTTGGGGGCAGAGCATCACACAAAGCAGCCCTTTAGCTTATCAGAACAATCCCATTGGTCCCATTCCTTCCTCCGTCCATTTCCCTGTTGCCTTACTGCTTGTTCTTTCTCATACTTGCCCAGTTAACTGTCTTCTGCTTCTTAAGAGGAGATAGATTTGTTCAGAATCATGGAGGGCTTTTGATAGATTGAATAGAGAGAAGAAGCTGGTGCCCCTGGGTGTGGAAGTTGAAGTTGCGGGGCGGGGGGGGGGGGGGTGGGGTGTGCTGGGGAATGATTTGTGATCAGTTAAGGTAGAATAAAGCCATTGAATGGCAAAATGGGAAATGTTGTGATTGGTGTGGGACACTATGACCTTGGCAGGCTGTTACAACAGCGCCTATCAAATTCTAGAGAGGGTAAAACATAAGGTTTGTAGGGAGCTTTATGTAAAACAGCTGGCTGAGAACAGACATCAGCTTGGTGAAAGACACCCTTTGGGTTGCCTGAAATTGGTTGGTTTTCCAGTAATCAATTGCTGGGTAGGTTAATTGGTCATTGTAAATTGTCCTGTGATTAGGTTAGGGTTAATCGGGTTTGCTGGGGCAGCGTGGCTCGAAAGACTGGAAGGGTCTATTTTGTATTGTATTGCTAAATTTTAAAAAAAAGCTATGGCTAATTGGGCCAAGATGTACTGGTCTTGATGTATTCCAATTAATTGGAGGTGTGTGCGTGTTTCTCTATCTGTATCTATACGGGTGCACACGCATCATTTTGACTTGAGGTTTGCAGATGTCGGAAGTGGCAGTGTGCTTGAGAAGGAGGACGGACGCTCAAGTCTGCAGGAGGATATCAGTGGACTACTTGGGCAAGCACAATGTGACAAATTCATTCCAGAGAAATGTGGTACAGGTCCTACACTGCTTATGACTGTTAACAGTTCCCACACTGCAGAAGATACTCAGAGCAGCCTTTGAAACCAGACTGCCTGTCTCCTCTGTGTTTACATGTCTGACCAGGCTGTGCATTAGCTGGGTGTTCATAACTTTGGGAGGAGCACCTGTACGGCACTTAGACAAACAGGGTAAAGAGATGCAAAGAAGTTGGAAGTGTAACTGAGGGGTTTTACCACAAATCTCTGAAGGTAAATAAGATGGTTATGGAGAGAGATAAGTTGCTTTCACGATCATGAACATAAGACCGGTGAGGTTATGCTGAGGCGGTATATAGATGGGAATTGGTTTAGTGTTTTCATGTGTACTGAGATGTGCTGAAAAGCTATTGTTTGCATGCCATCCAGACAGATAATTTCAAAACATAAGTATGCCGCGGTAGTACAGAAGGAAAATCGCTATCAGAGTGCAGAATATAATGTTACAGGTACAAGGGAAGTACAATGTAGTTATACGACAAGGTTGGATGAAAGATCAAGAGTTCATTTTTACTGAGGCCAAGAGTTATCCTTGTCACAGGAAAGGACCGTGCAAGAGCCTTGTAACAGTGGGATAGAAGCTGTCCTTGAACCTGGTGGTGTGTTCTCAAGCTTTTGTATCTTCTGTTCAATGGAAAAATGGAGAAGAGAGAATGTTAAGGGTGGGAGAGGTCTTTGGGTGTGTTGACTGCTTTTCTGAGGTAATGGAAGTTAAATCAGAACCAGAGTCTTGCCTGTAGGGTCGATATGAAACACACTGTAGAGGAGAATCAGAATGGCTCTGAGGAAATAACAAAATGATGGAGGAACTCAGCAGGCCAGGCAGCATCTTTGGGTAAAAGTACAGTTGAGATCTCAGCCCAAAACGACAACTGTTTACTCTTTTCCATAGATGCTGCCTGGCCTGCAGAGTTCCTTCAGCATTTTGTGTGTGTTGTTTGGACTTCTAGCATCTGCAGATTTTCTCTTGTTTATGACTGTGGAAATTTGATTTGTGATGAAGAACTATCTGGTTGAGTGTATTTTCATTGGAACAAAGGAGTCAGAGGGAAGATTTAACTTACAGAATGCTTTAGCCATTCGGCCCATTAAATTGAGTCTGTGCTGACTCTTTTGAGAGAACAGACCCACCTGTCCCACTTATTTTCTCCCATGACTCTGTAAATTCTGATACTTATCCAGCTCTCTTTTGAACACAGCAATTGAAACAGCTTTCACAACTCAACCAACAGTCCATCTCACATCACAACTACTTGTTGCATGAAAACAGTTTTTTCTGAAGTCTTGCTTTGATTTTCTTTCCCCACCAAATAACATTGTGTCTCCTAGCTCTTAACATTTCCCTAATAGGAACAGCTTCTCTCCAACTACTCTATCTGATAGTCATCATGATGGTAAGTACCTGTATCAGATCTGCCTGCAAGCTCCTGTCTGCTATGGAGAGCAGGTTCAGCTCCAGTGCATGCAAATAACTATCTCTTATTCCTGCAATCAGTTTGGTTAATCTGCTCTGCACCCTCTTCAAAACCGTCACACATCTCCCCAAAATGTGGTGTCCACAGATGGACACAATATTCCAGTGGCTTTGTAGAAGTTTATCATTTTTATAGCCTTATACACAATGCATCTCATTATAAAACCTGGCATCCCATATTTGGGCAGAGTGGTGGTAATATGTCTCTACCAAAGGAGGTGTAAGCACTCCTTCCCTCCGCTAGCTTGCAGGTCACCCTTGGGCAAGGTGTAGCATCTGCTTAGTACCCTGCCCCACCCCAGATCAGGGTCACATGAAGCCATGGGAGCAGGTGGTGGATGGTCATATGAGTAACTCCTACATATCACAAGTCCTGGTTATGTGACCACTGACGCAAAGTAGACAATCTCTGAAGAGTATTGATAATGGCTGGGATCACCCAACTTGCAAAGATGCTGCCCAGAAGAAAGCAATGGTAAACCTTTTCTGTAGAAATTTCTGCCAAGAACAATCATGGTCAAAGACCACAATAGCCCACGTCATACGACAAGGCACATAGTGATGACGAGAATCACTTTTATAACCTGTTCCCTGTCCTGCCACAGTCAACAAGCGAGGCTCAAACACTCCAAGATCGTTTGGTTCACTGCCCCTTTTGAATTACATTTTTAAAAATATATATGGCCACTTCTCATCCTTCCGAGCAAAATGCACTACCTTGTATTTCTATACTAATCAAAACTGAGAGGAAGGAAGGCTGGAGCCATTTGCTTTTGACAGGCCAATAACTGGGGAGGAAATCTAAGCTAAAAGGATTTGTAGCGGGAAGTGTGGTGGCGTGGAGTGTGAACCTGTTGACGAAATGGTGACCAAGGGAAAAAAACCTTCATGCTTAAAAATTACCTTTATTACATTGGAAGAGCCTTGGCACAAAGGGCTGTGGATCAAGAGCTGGGGAATAAATTTCACTTGACTCGATCCAGTTTCGCTTGTGTACCTTTGATAGACCAAATTCCACCACCACTGCTGTTTTAAAAACAAACTATTCTCAAACGTCCCAATTTATCTAGGTCCCATTTATCTAGCTTTGTTTATGTCTTCAAGGGATATCTGCTCTATTGCTGCTGCAAACTTTAGGTTCTTCTACTCCTTCCTCAACTTTAAAGTTGCTGTGTCGCAGTGAATGTTATGTCAAGTTTATTGTCAGGTACAAGTATAGTGAGGTACAATGAAAATCTTGCTTGCAGGCATGTAGATACAAACAACACTCAAAATATTAATTATTCATACATTAGGTGTGAAGAAAGACTTTGCAAACAAAACCACAAGCAGAGACAAGCCCAATGTAGTGAAGAGGTGGCTGTGTGTTCCGTTGCTGAGGTAGGGTAGGATTGTGCGGGTCCATTCCAGAACCTGCAGGGTGCAGCAAAGTAGCTGCCCCTGAACCTGTTGGCGTGGGGCTTCAGGCTTCTGCACCTTCTCCTGGATGGTAACAGTGAGAGGAGAGCATGACCGGGATAGTGGGGATCATAGATAAAGATGTCGCTTTCTTAGTGTAGCTGCTGTCAGTGCTGGAGGGCTGTGCCTGTGATAGACTGGGCTGTGCCCACTACTCTCTGCAGCTTTTAGAACTGCTGTACTAGGCCGTGATGTGCCTAGTCAAGGTACTTTCCTGGATAAAAATATGAAAGGTCAACAATCTGATTGTCTTTTTTCTCTTTTCACAGATACTCTGTGGCCTGCTGAGCAGTTTCTGCATTTTGTTTTGTTCTCTCATTGGAAATATGTACAATTAGGAGCAGACACCAACACACAGCATTCAATTAGGTCACGAGTGATCTGATTGTAGCATTCCTGTCTACCCACGATAACCTTTCACACCCCCTGCTTATTAACCACCTCTGCTTCAGAATATTCAATGACTCACTCCTTCAGTGAAGGCAAAATTCTAAAGACTGACAGTCCTCTGAGGGGAAAATCCGCCTCTTCTTTGTCTCAAATCTGCGACCTTTTATTTTGTAAACAGTGAACTCGACTTCTAAATTCTTCCACATCCACCCTGTCAGGATCCCTGAGGAACTCGAGTGTTTCAAATGATGCGAAGCTACCCCTCTTCTCCACGTCTGATCGTACACGGCCTTTTAGTTTATGCTAGTACCTCTCCAGGCAGCCTATTTAAACAGCCAGAGCCATCATGGATCAGCATAATTTTAGAACTAGCCCAAGAGCAGTAATTGGTGTGGGCACATTACTGCTCGCTGCCGTGCCTCCAGCCACAGAGCTGACGTTGACATCCCTGGATCCCCTGTTGTTTTGGTGGAAGCAGACAGTAGCTGCTGCTGCAGAGTTAATTCATCACGAACTTGAAATAGTCACTTCAATTTTGCACTGGCTAATAATCTTCTTTTAGAATATGATGTTGTTATGTGGAAGTTCTGTAGAATAAATTGCAAGAAATTGACACTTTTTGAGACTAATTGCCAGCTGTGCCTACTTTGACAAACTCTGCTGACAGGCCACAACTGGAATTGGATGTAGAAATACATTCGCCATGGTTGTGCCGTTTAAAGGAGTTGATCTGTCCCCTGTTACGTCAACAATGGCATTCGACTAGAACAATGTCTTTGATAGTGCAGATATTTGCTGGTTTCTGGTCTTCCAGTTCCTGTCCATAGGGCCTCTTGTGCACAACAAAGGTAGGTGATTTTATGGTGACCTTCAGAATCCCTAGACCCTTTTTCACTGAGGAATCCAAAGCTGTTAGTTAAGGAAATGCATTTCAGGTATTTTTATGTATTAAGAGAAGAGCTTACTAATCTGCAACCTGACGAATGTTATGCCTTAGTAACTGGAAATATTATTCTACACTGCAGAGTAAAACTTCAGAGCACAGTTTGACTATCAGTCATTTCCCTTGTTTTTCACAACCTTGCCCAGTCACTTTTGCAGAGGCTTGTTTGAGTGCCTAGAACTTGTTTCACGATGACAATGTTGTAAGGCACTGGAATTTGATTTAGAGTGTCATATAGACCAGGGTTAAATGGATTACTTTGCTCCTGTGACTCTCAGCAAGTAAACAGTAACATGTAAACCACCCAAATGTTGGTGCACTGATTGTAGTTGCAATCTAAAACAGAGAAAAAAGAAATGCTGAAGTGGCAATAATGGAAGAGGTAGAATTAAAGATTTGAGATTCCGGCAGCACCAGTGGAAAGGGGGTGTGAAAAGGCTGATTTGTACAGAAGTCTGACAGCAGTGGGGAAGAAACTGTTTTTTGGGTCTGGTCACCTGAATGGACTCCAAATATCTGCACTATCATTACCTTTGTTGATGTAATGGGACAGATCAACTCCTTTAAACGGCACAACTATGGTGAACATATTTCTACATCCAATTCCAAGTGTGGCCAACAATAAGCCCTGTCAGCAGAGTTTGTCAAAGTAGGCACACCAGGAGTTGTCACCGTTTAAGTGTTGGTGTTGTAATGGTCCCCCCCCCCCCCACTGTACCCCCAAACTCTGATCTGATCTGTCATTGGTGCTCCTTACACCAAATGAATTGGGTCTTGGTCACCTGAATGGGCTCCTGCCAACTTGTTCTGTTTATTGCTGGTGTCTATTGTCCATCGCTGACTACCCCTCAGATGCGGAGATAGTTAAGGGTCGACCTTGTTGGTGGGTCTGGGTAAATATAGAAAATTTTTTCTTCCTATTCTCCAGACCAATTTAATAATTCCAGAATTATTTATTTCCCAGCTGCCTAGGTGGTAATTGAGCTCTGATCTCTGGATTAGAGATTGTTCGTACTGGCTTAGTAATTTAGCCATTGCCAGTTGTCCCCTCTTGGATATTGTTTCTGTTGTGATGAAGTTGTTCAGAATCAGATTTATTGTCACTGATAAAATTGTTTAATATCAGTGATTATTTCTGACTGAGGTTTATTGTCACTGCTGCTGACAGCCAGCAACCAAACACAGACAATGCTGGCAGTATTTGGTGGAAGGGCCAGCTTTCTTTGTTGTCGGTGCATTGAAATGCATCTTTTGCATCAGATTAGATCAGTGAGGATCATGCCGGGCAGCCTGCAAGTGTCACCACGACTCTGGCACCACCGTAGCATACACACAACTCACTAACCTGAATCGTATCTCTTTGGAACGCTGTTTAAATGACATACAGGCAGTCCCCGGGTTACGTACGAGTTCCGTTCCTGAGTCCATCTTTAAGTTGGATTTGTACGTAAGTCGGAACAAATACATCCGGTATTATTTAGAGTCAGTTAGTCAAACGTTTGACGTAGTATATAGTATATATTTTAACTTTCTATGCATATAAAACACTGAAGAAACATATGTATTTCAATAATTAAACCACTGCGTTGCTTAGTAATAATTGTAGCTTTCATCGGGGCAGGGCCTTTCACATGCTCCATTATTCTCACTTTATCCTTTAACATTGTTCCCATTGTTGACCGACTGTAGCCTAACGCTTTTCCAATGTCCGATGGCGTTTCAACTCTTTCCAAACGCTTTAATATTTCCACTTTATTTTCAATCGTAATTGCTTCCCGTCAACAGAACAGAAACACTGCGGGTGGCAGCTCCCGAGCTTTGCTGGCTCCCAAGGTCCACTGGGTCCTAAGGACCACCGCACTGACACAGGCTAAATGGGACAAGTGGCGGCTGTGCTGGGTTTGGGTATCTGATCCTCCACAATATTCCGCGTGGGAATCCAAACTGCAGGTGGCAGTGTTTTTTTTTATGAGGTCGAGTTGCGAGCTCGACATCAACCCGGCACGGAGAGCCAGTACTTCCCCAGCGTGATTGTACCAGCACGATCTGGCTCTCTACTTCCCCAGTATAACTGTACCAGCACGATCTGGCTCTCTACTTCCCCAGTATAACTGTACCAGCACGATCTGGCTCTCTACTTCCCCAGCGTGACTGTACCAGCACGATCTGGCTCTCTACTTCCCCAGTATAACTGTACCAGCACGATCTGGCTCTCTACTTCCCCAGTATAACTGTACCAGCACGATCTGGCTCTCTACTTCCCCAGCGTGACTGTACCAGCACGATCTGGCTCTCTACTTCCCCAGTATAACTGTACCAGCACGATCTGGCTCTCTACTTCCCCAGTATAACTGTACCAGCACGATCTGGCTCTCTACTTCCCCAGCGTGACTGTACCAGCACGATCTGGCTCTCTACTTCCCCAGCGTGACTGTACCAGCACGATCTGGCTCTCTACTTCCCCAGAATAACTGTACCAGCACGATCTGGCTCTCTACTTCCCCAGCATGACTGTACCAGCACGATCTGGCTCTCTATTTCCCCAGAATAACTGTACCAGCACGATCTGGCTCTCTACTTCCCCAGTATAACTGTACCAGCACGATCTGGCTCTCTACTTCCCCAGTATAACTGTACCAGCACGATCTGGCTCTCTACTTCCCCAGTATAACTGTACCAGCACGATCTGGCTCTCTACTTCCCCAGTATAACTGTACCAGCACGATCTGGCTCTCTACTTCCCCAGCGTGACTGTACCAGCAGGATCTGGCTCTCTACTTCCCCAGCGTGACTGTACCAGCACGATCTGGCTCTCTACTTCCCCAGCGTGACTGTACCAGCACGATCTGGCTCTCTACTTCCCCAGTATAACTGTACCAGCACGATCTGGCTCTCTACTTCCCCAGTATAACTGTACCAGCACGATCTGGCTCTCCACTTCCCCAGCATAAGTGCCTGTAGTGCTGCTTTTTAATTTGCAGATTTTACTAATCCATAGCATTAGAAAGGGAGTGAATTTTGTGCTGTTATAAAATGGTGTTTAGAGCTGTCTTACCATTTGCATGGATTTGGGAAAGAGCTGCTCACAGAATTGCTGGACAACTCGACAAGGCTGGGTTAGCTCTGCTGTGTCATTGTCGTATGGCCAAATGTACGGCAGAGTAAGAGACAGACTGCTGGCAGTGCACAAATACAGCTGCTGAAGCCAGCCTGCGTTTGTATCTCACTTGGGATGGAGGTGGTGTGTGTTGTGACTGCCCACTCATATTCGCCAGCCCATTCTGAAGGTCACTTTGTCACTTCAGACTGGAGCGTTTGTATTCCAGCTTGATGCCTACAGATCATACCGAGTGTTGGTATCTCTGACGGAATCAATGGTTATTATGAACTGAATGGAGTGTCTGTGTTAATGACCTATGAAGTAATTATTTTGCTATCCCTGATACTTTATTAGCTGCTTTTGTCTTGCCACTTTACCTTTTGTTGTGCATAGCCAATTTGCTTCGTACTCAGAAAAAAAATCCATGCTGTGAACAAAAGACAGATTGGTCTGTTTCAGCTGGGTTATTCCAGTACTGAGACCCCAGGGAGAAAGAGATTTGTCGAGAGCTGCTCTGGAGAAGGCGAGAGCGAGCACATCAGCTTGCAAGTGGACAGCACGTCCTGAAATAAATTCATTCTTGTCTGACACAAAGATTTTTTATTTCCCCCTTCTAACATTTCATGGTATGATTTGCGAACAACCTCTCCGAAGAAGCTACATATTTATGCATAAATATTTAATGCTTATAAATGCATGGATCATAGTGGCAAATAGCTGAAGGAATTTAGTGTATGCAAATCCGATATTTATTTTCATTGCATAAATTGGAAAGTTATTGCCTTGAATAGAGGATGATCTTGTACTGACATTTTAACCTATTCTTGAGCAGTAATCTGCACATGGGTTTGGAAAAAAGAGCTCCTGCAAACTGCCTGGTGTTCAGTGGTGCTTCTTTTAATAATGACTTACTCTGAATAAAGCCAAACATGTAATGGGTGTGTTTTAGAAAAGAAATCAGCAGAATTTTTTGCCATTTTTTCTCTTCGAATTGTTGGTGTCATCTTTGCTCTCTTGATCTTGGCTTCAAATGGGTAGGTGATTCTCCCTCTTCTCCCCCACCCCCAACTCCATCTCCATTCTGCCCCTGTGCATCACAGAATACTCGGCCTCTGCATAAAATACTGGGGCTGTAGTTTCCTCAGTTCCCTTGGACTGCAAACTTCAAGCTACTGTCCTCCGTTCACTCTCCATTGCTCATGATCTTCTACCAATGGGGCAGCACGCTGGTGTAGTGGTTAGCACAACGGCAACCCAGGTTCAATTCCCGCCACTGCCTCTAAGGAGTTTGTATCGTGCTCCGGTTTCCTCCCACAGTACAGAGACATACCGGTTGATTGTTAATTGTCCCATGATGAGGCTAGGATTAAGTCAGGGGATTGCTGGGTGGCGTGTCTGGAAGGGTCTATTCTGCACTGTATCCTAATAAATAAATAAACTGTAAACGGTAAACCGAAAGGAAGGGTTAAAGATGGCCAATTGGCGAAGTGTAGTGAAACGGTGTTCTGCGGGAATCAGTGATGAGATCACTTTGGTTTGTTCAGGACTTGGAGGTATCTGCAGATTTGTTGACCACTCTAAATTGTGTGTGAATGCAATGTATTTAATTTGGAGCAGGAGTGTGGAGATGGGATATTTATATCGATTTCTCAGCCAGTTACAAAAAGATGGGAAGGTGCATTTTTGTATCTTGAAAAATATAGATGCAAAATTGGGTTCTTTGGTGGGGGAGGAGGGAGAGCAGATCATCTGGAGGGTAATGTGTGCACTGATATTTTGTTAAGGATGACATTGTATGTATCACTATGTTTAAAAGGGTTGGGGCTTACAGGGAGGATGCTGTGGTTGGCATGGCTAAAGGGCCTGTTTCTGCACTCAATGACTCTAGGGCATTGGGGAGGATGGGGCAAGGAGAGAACTCTAGTAGGTTACCCTCTGGTGGAGTGAAGGGGCATTCAGCAAGTTGTTCTGTCTGTGGTTGGTATTTAGCAAGCAATCCTCAGTAGGGCACAATAACTGAAGAGTCTGGATCTGCCAGGGGTGATGGGACAACATACAGCCTCAACAGTGGTTCCAGGGGCAATCAACGTGGCAAAAGCCAAGGCACTCAAAATAACAGTTTCTCTGCATCTGGGACTTCTCAGGCTTGGGCAAGGCTAATACAAGAACAAAAACTAGAAATTGGAGCAGGCCGTTCATTCTCTCTCCTCTGCTTTAATAAGATTTTAGTTCATCTTTCACTTTGGCATCATTTTCCTGCTCTGCCACCATGCCCTTGAGATCCAAAACATTATTAGTCTCCATACCGAGTGAGCATTCACAGCCCTTTTGCACAGAGAGTCTTAAGGAATCACCGCCCTGTTCTCACTGCAGTTTTCAACGGATAACCCCATAAACGTGGTTCTGGGCATCCCAGCCAGTGGAACCGTCATTTCTGCCTCTCCCATTATGAGGTCAGGCCACACCTGTGGGAAGAGAACGTCAGTGTTCAGGTCATAGAGCCTGTGTCAGGAAACGCAAGCCGCAGGACTGGTCGATGTGGGTGGGGGAAGACGTCTCTGATATAGTGAGACCAGGGTATCATGGGATAAACTGTAAGCAAAGTTACCTGGTTAGTGAGTAAACAGGAACAGTGAGAGAGTGAGAACAGAATGTCGGACTTACAAAATGCAGAACGGAAGAACTTCTGCTCCTTTTTCAATAGGATCACCTCTCATTTAACCAAACCAATTGTTTGCAATCTGGAGTCAGTTAATGGTCGGTGTCCATGGCATGAAAAAGTTTGGGAACCCCTAATCTTACCCATTGGTTCTGGAAGCAGGCCTGAAATCCGAGTGGATTGCTACTGAATCAACACCTTGTCAGTGAGCTATTTGATTAAACAGTTGAGCCATCTGAAAAGAGTTAAATCACTGACCTAAGGCCCTGTCTGCTTACTCTCTTCTCGTATGACAAGCTTAGTGTTCCAGGCATCCAGCTGTGAATCTTTGCTGCCACTGGCCTTGGACCCTGCGTGGCCAGCACTTGGGTGCTGAAGAGCCTTTGGACTAGCTTTTATTTTATGGCTGCAAGAGGAGGAGTGTGCAGGACTGGGTGTGCTTGCCATAATGAATGAGCACAGTATTAGCTGAGCTTGAGGCTTGGAGCTGTGAGAAATGTCTCATTGTTTTAATGGACGTATGTTTGGTCCTGGCCCTGACCTGAATGGCAACTGTTGGTAGCTGTGTGATGGGGTTGTGGTCACTACACTGCTGGTATATTGCTTCCAGTAAATGTGAGCTTGCAAAGCAGTTAAACTGGTTAATAATAAGCATGAGAAATTCTGCAGATGCTGGAAATACATAGCAACACAGATACAACGCAGGAGGAACTCAACAGGTCAGGTAGCATCTATGGAAATGAATAAACATGAAGTTTTAGGCCAAGACCCTTCTTCAGAACTAGAGAGGAAGAGGGAAAAGGTGACAGAACGGGAAGGAGGACTAACTAGAAAGTGATAGGTGAAGCCAGGTGGGTTGGAAAGGTAAAGGGCTGGAGAGAAAGGAATCTGATAAGAGAGGACTGTGGTCCTTCGGAGGAGAGGCAAGTGAGGAGAAGAGGTAAGAGGCCATAGTGGGGAATAGAAAAGGGAACGGGGAGGGGTAAAAGCTGAGTCAGACATGGTCGTAGTCAGAGGGCAGCAGATATCACAGAGAGGGAGCGGTGACAGAGGGTCTCGCTGAATTCCTGTCAATGAGAAGATTTAATCTTCAAGTCCTATCCATAGCCTTAGAGTTTGCCTCCCTGTATTTGATTGTCTCACCAGCTCCTGGTGTACCTCACTGGTTGCTGGGTCATTCAGACCTTCTGTCAGCGTGAGTCATGCTCCACCTGACGTACCAAGATCTGAAAAACCACACCAGGAAAGCCATTGCTGAAAGATCTATCCCTTGTCAGTGGGACATAGAACAATACAGCACAGTACAGGCCCTTCCGCCCACAATGATGTACTGACCCTTAAACCCTGCCTGCCATATATCCCCCCACCTTAAATTCCTCCACATACCTGTCTAGTAGTCTCTTAAACTTCACTAGTGTATCTGCCTCCACCACTGACTCAGGCAGTTCATTCCACACACCAACCACTCTCTGAGTAAAAAACCTTCCTCTAATATCCCCCTTGAACTTCCCTCCCCTTACCTTAAAGCCATGTCCTCTTGTACTGAGCAGTGGTGCCCTGGGGAAGAGGCGCTGGCTATCCACTCTGTCTATTCCTCTTAATAGCTTGTCAACCTCTATCATGGCTCCTCTCATCCTCCTTCTCTCCAAAGAGTAAAGCCCTAGCTCCCTTAATCTCTGATCATAATCCATACTCTCTAAACCAGGCAGCATCCTGGTAAATCTTCTCTGTACCCTTTCCAATGCTTCCACGTCCTTCCTATAGTGAGGCGACCAGAACTGGACACAGTACTCCAAGTGTGGCCTAATCAGAGTTTTATAGAGCTGCATCATTACATCACGACTCTTAAACTCTATCCCTCGACTTATGAAAGCTAACACCCCATAAGCTTTCTTAACTACCCTATCTACCTGTGAGGCAACTTTCAGGGATCTGTGGACATGTACCTCCAGATCTCTCTGCTCCTCCACACTACCAAGTATCCTGCCATTTACTTTGTACTCTACCTTGGAGTTTGTCCTTCCAAAATGTACCACCTCACACTTCTCTGGGTTGAACTCCATCTGCCACTTTTCAGCCCACTTCTGAATCCTATCAATGTCTCTCTGTAATCTTTGACAATCTTCTACACTATCTACAACACCACCAACCTTTGTGTCGTCTGCAAACTTGTCAACCCACCCTTCTACCCCCACATCCAGGTCGTTAATAAAAATCACAAAAAGTAGGGGTCCCAGAACCGATCCTTGTGGGACACCACTAGTCACAACCCTCCAATCCGAATGTACTCCCTCCACCACGCCCATCTGCTTTCTGCAGACAAGCCAATTCTGAATCCACCTGGCCAAACTTCCCTGGATCTCATGCCTTCTGACTTTCTGAATAAGCCTACCATGTGGAATCTTATCGAACACATTACTAAAATCCATGTAGATCACATCCACTGCACTACCCTCATCCCTGGTCACTACCCTGGTCACCTCCTCAAAGAACTCTAACAGGCTTGTTAGACACGATCTGCCCTTCACAAAGCCATGCTGACTGACCCTGATCAGATCATGATTCTCTACATGCCCATAGATCCTATCTTTAAGAATCTTTTCCAACAGCTCTCCCACCACAGACATAAGGCTCACTGGTCTATAATCACCCAGACTATCCCTACTACCTTTTTTGAACAAAGGGACAACATTCGCCTCCCTCCAATCCTCCGGTACCATTCCTGTGGACAACGAGGACATAAAGATCCTAGCCAGAGGCTCAGCAATCTCTTCCCTCGCCTCATGCAGCAGCCTGGGGAATATTCTGTCAGGCCCCGGGGACTTATCCATCCTAATGTATTTTAACAACTCCAACACCTCCTCTCCCTTAATATCAACATGCTCCAGAACATCAACTTCACTCATATTGTCCTCACCGTCATCAAGTTCCCTCTCATTGGTGAATACCGAAGAGAAGTATTCATTGAGGACCTCGCTCACTTCTACAGCCTCCAGGAACATCTTCCCACTTTTATCTCTAATCGGTCCTACCTTCACTCCTGTCATCCTTTTGTTCTTCACATAATTGAAGAATGCCTTGGGGTTTTCCTTTACCCTACTCACCAAGGGCTTCTCATGCCCCCTTCTTGTTCTCCTCAGCCCCTTCTTAAGCTCCTTTCTTGCTACCCTATATTCCTCAATAGACCCATCTGATCCTTGCTTCCTAAACCTCATGTATACTGCCTTCTTCCACCTGACTAGATTTTCCACCTCACTTGTCACCCATGGTTCCTTCACCCTAACATTCTTTATCTTCCTCACCGGGACAAATTTATCCCTAGCATCCTGCAAGAGATCTTTAAACATCGACCACATGTCCATAGTCCATTTCCCTGAAGAAACATCATCCCAATTCACACCCGCAAGTTCCAGCCTTATAGCCTCATAATTTGCCCTCCCCCAATTAAAAATTTTCCTGCCCTCTCTGATTCTATCCTTTTCCATGTTAATGCTAAAGGTCAGGGAGCAGTGATCACTGTCCCCCAGATGCTCACCCACTGACAGATCTGTGAACTGACCCAGTTTGTTACCTAATACTAGATCTAGTATGGCATTCCCCCTAGTCGGCCTGTCAACATACTGTGACAGGAATCCGTCCTGGACACACTTAACAAACTCTGCCCCATCTAAACCATTGGAATTAATCAGGTGCCAACCAATATTAGGGAAGTTAAAGTTACCCATGATAACAACCCTGTTATTTTTGCACCTTTCCAAAATCTGCCTCCCAATCTGCTCCTCGGTATCTCTGCTGCTACCAGGGGGCCTATAGAATACCCCCAGTAGAGTAACTGCTCCCTTCCTGTTCCTGACTTCCACCCATACTGACTCAAAAGAGGATCCTGCTACATTACCCACCCTTTCTGCAGCTGTAATAGTATCCCTGACCGGTAATGCCACTTCTCCTCCCCTTTCCCCCCTCTCTATCCCTTTTAAAACACTGAAATCCAGGAATATTGAGAATCCATTCCTGCCCTGGTGCCAGCCAAGTCTCTGTAATGGCCACTACATCATAATTCCATGTATGTATCCAAGCTCTCAGTTCATCACCTTTGTTCCTGATGCTTCTTGCATTGAAGTACACACACTTTAGCCCTTCTACCTTACTACCTTTACACCCTTTATTCTGCTTCTCTTTCCACAAAACCTCTTTATATGTTAGATTTGCCTTTACTCCATGCACTATACTTGCAGTTCTCGCATGACCTTTATCCTCCTCCACCTCACTATCTGCTCTAACACTCTGGTTCCCCTCCCCCTAAAAATCTAGTTTAAACCCCCCCGGAGCAGCACTAGCAAACCTTCCTGCAAGGATGTTAGTCCCCCTCCAGTTCAGGTGCAGCCCGTCCCGTCGGAACGGGTCCCACCTTCCCTGGAACAAGGCCCAATTGTCCAGAAACATGAAGCCCTCCCTCCACCCAACTCCTTAGCCATATATTTAGCTGCATTATCTTCCTATTTCTGGCCTCATTAGCACGTGGCACAGGTAGCAATCCTAAGATTGCAACCCTGGAGGTCTTGTTCTTCAACTTCGCACCTAACTCCCTGAACTCTCTTTGCATGACCTCCTCCTTCTTTGTTCTGGTATTCTGGATTGATGGTATACTTTGTAGGGCACAGAAAACCTGTGCCGAACACTGCCGATAGTGTTCAAGGACACCTTCAATCTCTTACTGCTGCAGTCGGAGATTCCCACCTGCTTTGAAAGGGTGACAGTGCCCAAGAAGAGCAGGGGGAGCTGCCTCGATGACTACCACCCAGTTCAACTCACATCTGCAGTGATGAAGTGCTTTGACAGGTTGGTCATGGCCAGACTCAACTCCTGCCTAAGCAAGGAACTGGAGTTGCTGTAATTTGCCTATCGCCACAATAGTCTATAGGAATGCAATCTCCCTGGCTCTCTACTCAGCCTGGAGTCACCTGGACAATAGCAGCACCTGTGTCAGACTGCTGTTTATTGATTACAGCTCAGTGTTCAACTCAATCATACCCTTAGTTCTAATCAACAAGCTCCAAAACCTGGGCCTCTGCAAATGGATCCTTGACTTCTTTGTGGATCAGAAAGAACATTTCCTCATTGACAATCAACACTGGTGCACCACAAGAATGTGTGCTTAGCTCACTTCTCTGCTCTACTCTCCACCCACCACTAAGGCTCGGCACAACTCAAATGCTATCTATAAATTTGCTGATGACACAAGTATTGTTGATGAGGAGGCGTACAGGAGTGAGATAGAGCAACTGGTTGAGTGGGGTCGCGACAACAACCTTGCAGTCAACATCAGTAGGACCGAGGAATTGATTGTGGATTCAGGAAGGAGAAGTTGAGGAAACACACAATAGTTCTTATTGAGGGATCAGTGGTGGAAAGGGTGAGCAGTTTCAAGTTCCTGGCAGTCAATATCTCAGAAGATCGATCTTGGGCCCACACGTAGATACATGACAGCAGCTATATTTCATAAGGAGTTTGAGGAGACTTGGTATGTCATCTAAAACTCTCATACATTTCTACAGTTGTACCGTGGAGAGCAATCTAACTGGTTGCTTCACTGTCTGGAATGGAGGGGCCCCTGCACAGGATCAGAAAAAGCTGTGGAAAGTTACAAACTTTGCCGGCATCACGGACACCTTCAAAAGGTGGTGCCTCGAGAAGGCAGCATCCAATCTTAGGGACCCTGTCCCTCAGGACATATCGTCGTCTGAACCCTTAGTGCCTGGGTGGCACATGGGGCCTCACCCAGGACATATACACTCTTTTTATTGTTACAGTCAAGGAAAGTACAGGAAAGGAGCCTGAAGACACACTCTCAACAACTATTCAATGTCCATTCAGAAATTGGATGGCAGAGGGGACGAAGCTGTTCCTGAATCACTGAGTGTGTGCCTTCAGGCTCCTGTCCCTCCTTCCTGACAGTAACAATGAGAAGAGGGCATGTCCTGGGTGGTGGGGGGGTCCTTAATAATGGACACCGCCTTTTTGAGGCACCACTCCTTGGTGGTGTCTTGGGTACTACTGAGGCGAGTAGTAGGCTCCATGATGGAGCTGACTAATTTTACCACTCTCTGCAGCTTACCTTGATCCTGTGCTGTACCCCTCCACACCCCCCCCCCCACCGTACCAGACAGTGATGCAGCCAGTCAGAATGCTTTCCACGGTACATCTGTAGAAGTTTTTGAGTAGCTTGGGTGCCAAACCAAATCTTCTCAAACTCCTAATGAAATATAGACACTGTCTTACCTTCTTTATAGCTGCATCAACATGTTGCATCCAGGTTAGATCCTCAGATATTGACACCCAGCAACTTGAAATTGTTCACTGAGCTGCTGTCATGTATCCCTCACTTCTGATCTCTCTCAGGATTGGTGTGTGTCCCTTCATCTTACCCTTCCTGAAGTCCACAATCAGCTCTTTGGTCTTACTGATGTTAAATGCAAGGTTGTTGCTGTGACGTAACTCAACTAGCTGGTATACCTTGCTC
Organism: Hemitrygon akajei; assembly: GCF_048418815.1. Taxonomy (NCBI): domain Eukaryota; kingdom Metazoa; phylum Chordata; class Chondrichthyes; order Myliobatiformes; family Dasyatidae; genus Hemitrygon; species Hemitrygon akajei. The sequence goes on from NC_133126.1 coordinate 97,093,477, forward strand.
CTGTACACCCTCTTGTCACCGTCTGAGATTCTGCCAACAATGGTTGTATCATCAATAAATTTATAGATGACATTTGAGCTATTCCTTGCCACGCATTCATGGGTGTAGAGAGAGTGAAGCAGTGGGCTAGGCACATGTTTCTGAGGTACACCGGTGTTGATTGTCAGTGAGGTGGAGATGTTATTTCTAACTCTCGGAGACGTGAGACGAGAGATAGGCTTTTATTAGCTGGAAGAGAAAGCACTATCAACAGCAAGAGACCATCACACAACATCCTGGAGACTGAGGGAGGAGCAGTGCCTCCAATCGCCTTTATACAGGGGTCTGTGGGAGGAGCCACAGGAGCAGTCAGCGGGGGATGGGGGGGCGTGTCCAGACAGGTATATGTAGTTCACCACAGGAAGTTGAGGATCTAGTGGCAGAGGGAGGTATAGAGGCCCAGGTTCTGTAGCTTTTCGACCAGGACTGTAGCAATGATGGTGTTAAACGCTGAGCTATAGGCAATGAACAGCATTGTAACATACCTGTAGGTATTTGTTTTGTCCAGGTGATCCAAAGCTGTGTGGAGAGCCAATGAGATTGCATCTGTGTAGACCTGTTGTGGTAGATTACAATGGGCCCAGATCCTTGCTGAGGCAGGGGTTAATTCTAGCCATGACCAACAGTTGTAGTCATTACGGCAGCTCACACTGCTCTTCTTGGGCACTGGTATAACTGCTGCTCTTTTGAAGCAGGTGGGACATCCGGCCATAGCAGTGAGAGGTGGCAAATGCCCTTGAAGACTCCTGCCAGTTGGTTGGCACAAGTTTTCAGAGCCTTGCCAGGCACTGCACCTGGGCATGCTGCCTTGCGACGGTTCCCCCTCCCGAATGACAGCCTGACGCCAGTATCTGAGACAGAGATCACAGAGTCGCTGGGTGGTGCAGGGATCCTCATAGCTGTAGTTTTATTCTCCCTTTCCAAGCGAGCATAAAAATGTACAAATGAAGATGAACTGTGCAAAAAATAATACTGAGAAAGTACTGTATTTTATAAAAAGAGTCCTTGAAATTGAGTCTGTCGGTCGTCACATCAGTTTGGAGTTGTAGTCAGTGAAATTATCCATGCTGGTTCAGAAGCCTGATAGTTGTAGAGTAATAACTCTTGCTGAACCTGGTAGTGTGAGACCCAAGGCTTCCCCACTCCGTGCCCAATGGTAGTGGCGAGAAGTGATTCCACAACCTGTAGAAATGTCTTTGTTTTTTCCGGGGTCCCTGAAAGTTTCAGTGACTGTAACTGTCCAACAGGCTCTGAGAAAGATGTACACTAGCTAGAGAAGGATACTCCTTGAATAATTATACCTGTCCCAACCGTTTTGCTTCTGAAATGAGAAGGCTGAGGGGTGACATGTCGGAGCTCTTAAGGTAATGAATGGGAGGTAGTGAAATGGTTTCCATTTGCAGAAGAGCCTGGAGCTGGAGCGAATAAATTCAAGCAGGTAATTCAGCAGAACTGTCATTCCCCAGTGAATGCTTAGTTTAAAGTTGTAGTCAAAGCCAAGTTTATTGTCTTACACACACGTACAATGTTGTGAAGAGAGATGTATATATAGTTAAGGTGTCTAAGACTTTTACTATAAGCTGTTTTTATACCATTTCCTGTGTGGGTTAATTTTGATTTGATTTGAAGCACATGGTGGAAAGGCATCCATCTGTATCTCTATTTGCCCTTCAGTTTTTGTTCAGTTGTGAGGAGTGGACTCGATAGACTGAATAGCCTAATTCTAATCACAAGTCTTAGAGTCTTACAATGTCCATATCCCTCCATTCTGTACACAGTTATGTGTCTAAATGCAAACACTTAAATGCTTCTATTAAATTTGCTCACATATCCACCCTGACACCTGGCAGTGCATTCTGGGCACGCAAAAAACCCTCTGTAAAAAAAAAAAAGCTTGCCCTACATCTCTTTTGAACTTGCTCTTCTCACCTCAAATGCATGCTCTCTAATGTTCAACATTTTGGCCCCAGGCGAAAGATACTGACTGTCTACTCTTATCAATATCTCTCATGACCTGTTAGATTTCTGTTAGGTTTCCCCTCAGCCTTCACTGTTCCAAGTGTGTCTAACACCTCCTTATAGTACATCTCTCTAATCCAGGAAGTAAACCACTTTTGCACCCTTTCTAAATCTTTCACGTTCTTCCTATAATGAGCAACAGAACTGAATGTAATACTAAAGATGTGGCCAAACCACAGTTTTGTAAAGCTCCAACATAACTTCCTCACTCTTGAACTTGATTAATAGAGGCAAGCAGGTATCTTCTTTGTCACCTTATCAACCTGTACAGCCACACTCAAGGAGCTGTGAACTTGGATGCCTCGATCACTCTGTCCATCAATACTGTTAAGGATATTTCATCTGAGCTTCAAAGCTTGAAGTACCATCCACAAAAATCCCCCTAGCCTTGACCTTCTCTGCATGCCAATCTCTAGTTAGGGCCTTGGAAGTATAACTGTCTCTCAGATCCATGTCTGTTTCCCTCAGAATTCCATCTTTGAAACCCTCATGGGAATATATTTGTGTTCCTTTTACAGAAGGAGAGATCACCCTAAAAAGAGATGGTGTGTCAGCTGAAGGAACCACTTTGGAAGCCCTGCTACGTGGGGAAGCACTGGAAAAAAGAAATGATTCTAAAGAAGATGAAACTCTCAACGAAATTCAGGTCAGTCACTTTTATCCAATCAGAGAGTCGGTCCGCATGGCGTTGTTCACCTTCTGATCCATTATGCTAAGGGTTATGTGTTATGTGCCCCCAGGTTACACTGGAGTTTCAGTCCTTTCAATTACTTGCGACCCAGTTTGCTAGTTATGAACAGAAACCTGAAGTCCCATGCCACCAGGTTCAAGAACAGCCACTTCCCTTCAACCTGTTCAGTTCTTGAATCAACTAGCACAACTCTAGAATTAACTCTCGTCACTAGAGTTTAGCAGCACGATGAGCACTCTGATCATTTTGCACTAAAATAGGCTTTATTTTCTGTCCTAATTGTGTTCTTCCATGTAAAAGTTGAGTATAATTTGGTTAATTTATGTTTTTCTTGTGAATGCTGCTTATCTGACATTGTGCCTGTGACGCTGTTACAAGTAAGTTCTTCATTACACTTGTGCATACGTGTACTTGTACATAGGACAATGAACTCAACTTGGACTTCGAATTGAGTTACCACACGACAGAAGGTGACTCCAGCCCTGCAGCAGCCAGCAAATCTGTCCCACTGCTCTCCCAGACACTCTTTCATATGTACGAGCTATACATAAGTTAAGTGTTCATAAGCTGGGGGTAGACCTGTAGTTATCGGGATTATTACATTTGGCAGACTTCTTATTATCAATCCACTTACCAGGAATATTAATTCAAGAGCTAAAATTTTTCTGACATTGGAAATATGAAATATAAAAAGGAGCTCTTGGAGGTTGGTACCATTTGTGGAGGAATATGCACAGTTAACATTTTAAATCCATGGGCTTTCATCAAATTGATTCTGATGAGACACCACTGAATAGAAATATTGACTCTGTTTCTCTCTCTACAAATGCTGCTTGTCCTGCTGAGTGTTGCCAACAACTGTTTCTAATTTACAATAACTTTTGGAGTCGATTAAAAACAGAAAATGGTGGAAACTTTTCAGCAGATCAGGCAGCATCAGTGTTAATGTTAACTGTGTGTTTCTTTCCACAGACACTGCCTGACCTGCTGAATGTTTCCAGCATTATATATTCTTATTTCCAATTTCTGGCATCTGCAGTTTTTTATTTTCTTTATTAATGTTCTTTATTTTCATTTGTATTGTTTCATTATTTTTTTTCCAATTGGAACGATTATTTGGTTAGCTTTCCAGTCACTTTCAACTGAGCATGTGAGCAGTCAATTCCGTACATTGATCAGTGCTTTCTTTGCCACTGCCAAGCTGGACCATGCAGACAAAGTTTCTCTGTTCCCCGTTATCCAGGAACCGTGTGAGGCAAGTTTCTCAATCCAAAAAAACCCCTCAATGCCACCTGATTGGCATTAAGATACAAAACATCCGTGTTAGTTTCTGTATAGGAACACAACTCATCTAAACTGTTGAGTTTCTTTGGCATGACCTCCACTACCAGATGTAAGGTGTTAATGTGAAATCCCTCTCCAACTTTCAGATCTTTGTGCAGATGCCTTCTGTTCTTGCAGTCATGCTTTTCATTTGACAAATGGCCGTTTTGATTTATCAAATAAAGTTTATTGTCATGTGCACAACTACAGTGAGATTCAAGTACAATGGAAAACTTGCTTACAGTAGCATCACAGGTAGGTAGGTTCAGACAACACAAAGTTTAACATACACGATAAAGAAAAAGGTTTGGAAAACAAGACATTAGTACAAGAAAAACACAACTAGATACAAGTTTACGGTATTTATGAGAGAGTGGTTCATTGTTTCATTGCTGAGGTAGGTTTAGGGTTGTGTCGGTCAGTTCAAGAACCTGATGCTTGTTGGAAAGTACCTGTTCTGGAACCTGGTATGTGGGACTTGAGGTTCCTGTGTCTCCTGTCTGATGGAAGCAGCAAGAAAGGAGCATGAGCCTGATGGTGGGAAACCTTGATGAGGGGTGCTGCCTTTTTCAGGCAATAGTTCCTGTAGATGCTGTCAGATGCTGTGCAGCATCTTGCATTCCTGTGCACCGGTCCATGATGCAAACGGCCAGGATACTTTCAACAGTGTACTTGTGCAAGTTGGAGATCTTTCAGTCTGGCTCAACAGTGAAGGTGGACTGGATAACTCATTAGGAAATGGAGCTGAGGACACCATGGCCTAGATGTGGTCGTGGTGTGTGTGCTCCTTCCAGCTTTTCTTTCTGCACCTGTGTCCTTGAGAAGTTGTCCTTGGCTATCAGTGGCATAGGTAGGCCTTTGGACGTACATGACTTGGCAATATGCGAGAGTCCACATACAGCGTGCCATGGTTATCAATAGGCTGCCGGGCTTCCTGACTTCTTTTCTCCTACTCACTGTCCTTGAGCTCATAGTTTTCTGTTGAAGCATGATCTTTGAGACATGGTGAAGTGTCCACTCTAGGAAGGTCCAATGTTCATGTTTAATTACTTCTTGGATCTCCAGATCATTTTCATCCAACCATACCTGATGTTTGTTAGTGGAGATGCTAAGCCTGTTCACAGGTGCTAACAGATGGACTCCAGGGCAGATCTGACACTGTGCAGCTCCCAGTTGAATGTTCAACAGTGAGGCATTATCTGAGGGCAGCTATCCTTGTGGGGTCCTTGAGAGCTTCAACATTAGTTTTCTTGTTTCTGTATTTACTTTCAAAATGTTAATTTATTCATAAACTTCACAAATGCATAATGCACAAATATAATTCTCCCTCTCATTAAGAGGAGCATCATTCCATGTGTATGTATATTCAAAGTGACATCAACTTTCCTTCATCTATGTTCCTGTGAGTGATGGTCAGAGAGATTTGTGTACTGGGTGCAAATCCTCATGTTGGAGGAACCCAGCAGATCTACAGAGTCTATAAAGGCTGAGGCTCTTGAACCTGATGGCATCAACTGTGGCCCTGACTAAAGAGTCCCCTATCTCTCCACACTTTGACCAACCTTGCTGTACAACAGGGTGTTAAATCAGCAGCTGCTGCTGTTGCTGTTCCTCAAGAGGCCATCAGTATTGAAATGTTATGTAGAAGGGAGTAACTATGGGGGAGCTCCTGCACTACCTGCATGCACCTTCTGGTGCTCATCTAGATAGCTGGCCGAACCTCTGGCACAGCTACCATCTCTGAGACTCCTGTCTATGATGCTTCGTGCCTCCTGTATGCTCCTCAGTAAGTCCAGCTGCTGCTCCAGCAAAGCCATGTGGTCTGAGAGAAGCACACTTTCTGCAGAGTCATCCGCAGAGTCATCCGCATGCCACTCCTCTCCACTGACTGCCATTACTAGCAACTGGGTTAAGGAGAGGAGCATTCTTGCCGAAACCTTCCTCGTCAAGACCTCTGCAGCTTCACAACAGGTATCAGAATCTACTCGCATTTGGAAAAGCATGATACTATCAAGGAAAATCAGCAAGGTTTTGTGTGGAGCATGTCCTACCCATACTCTCAGTCGCCTGCGTGTGGTTGCAGATTCCAGCATCTACAGCGGGGGCTCCCAACCTTTTTATGTCAATGGACTCTACCGTTAACCGATGGGGTCCGTAGACCCCAGGTTGGGAACCCTGGTTTACAGTCTCTTGTGTCTCCACCTAACTGTTCTGTGTTCAGTGTAAACAAGTTAAACGTTTCATAGTCGACCCAGGATAGCACTATATTTCAAGCTGGCCAGGGAGGAGTTGTGTCTGTGCGTGGTGGGCCTGGAATTCTGTGTGGAATGCCTCACCATCATCACTGCTCCCATCCGGAACAAGCAAGGCTCTTTCCCTGGATCCTCTTCCTCTCCCTCTCCCTGGTTCCCACACTCGCTCTTGCCTGTGGCTGTGTACCTCCTTATTAGCTCCTGTTGACGCACTGCCCCATTCACCTGCAGCTAGTTACGCAGTTCTCCCTATTTTACTGCTAGCCACAGTGGAGGCCTGGTAACTCCCTTCCTCATGCAGATCGTGATGTTGTTGCCTCCCACACTGAACCTCAGCAAAGGATGAATGGGCTCGAGAGGGGTCACATCTCTTGGTGTCGTTTCTGACCTATTGACATTTCAATAGCAAATAGATGAGTTTCACCTCAAACAAAAAACTTTGATGTTTATATTCTCAAAATGTAAGCGATTTGACCCAGATAAGAGAATCGGTCATGAGAGACTTCCTGCATATTGCCTTGTCTAGTGTGATCACATCAATGAACTGTTCCCTAGAGCCTTTGGCAGCAGCAGACACCCTGATCAGCCAGGAAATATTAAACGTGAGGTGCCCTTTTAGTTGGAACAAGCCAAGGTTTGATATTAGCAACCGTGTCTGCTGAAGGTTCAGTTGTGTGGGGTTCTGGTTGCCCCCATTAAAGGAGATGTGTGGAGGCTTTAGAAAGGTTTCGGAAGAGGTTTTCTAGGATGCTGCCTGGATTAGAGGATACATGCTAGAAATGGAGGTTGGACAGACTTGGAGCAGCAGGGGCTGAGGGGAGACCTGAAAAGAAATTTCTTAAATTGATAAGTCCGGCTCTTTTCCCAGGGCAGAAGTGTCACGTACTAGAGGCCATGCCTTCAAGGTGAGAGGGTAACATTTAAAAGAGATTTATTTTACACAGGAAGTAGAGGGTGTCTGGAATGGGTTACTGGGGCCAGTAATGGAAGGTTGCACACTAAGAGGTGTTTAGATAGACACAATGATACTCAGGGAATGGACGGATAGGGATCATGTACGGGCAGAGAAGAGTCTTGGTTTAATTCTGCATCATGTTTGGTGTAAATATTGTGGGCTGAAGGGCCTGTTCCTGTGTTGTATTCTCTATTGTGTTCTACACATGGTGGCCACTTTATTCCGTACCACTGGAACCTAATAAACCAGCCTCTGAGTGTACTGTATGTTCGCAGCCTTCTGCGGCTGTAGCCCTTCCACTTCAGTGCTCAGTGATGCTCTTCTTGTAATGCCTGGTGAGTTACTGTTGCTTGAAACAGTCTGCACTGACCTCTCCCATTTCCAAGGCGTTTTCACCCACAAAATTCACTCCCTGGATGTTTTTAGTTTTTTGCACCATTCTCTGTACACTAGAGCAAGGTTTTCCAACCTGGGGTCCATGGACCCCTTGGTGAATGGTGGGGTGGGGGGGGGGGGGAGTCCATGGCATAAAAAAAGGGCAGGGAACCCCTGCTCTAGATACTGTTGTGCATGCAAATCTCAGGAGATCAGCAGTTTCTGAGATACTCAAATCACCCCATTTGCCGCCAACAATCATTCAACAGTCAAAGTCACGTAGATCAAATTTCTTCCCCATTATGAGGTTTGTTCTGAACCTCTTGACCATGTCTGCAAGATTTTATGCATTGAGTTACTGCCACGTGATTGGCTGATCATATTTGCATTAATGAGCAGGTGATGTACCTAATAAAATGGCCACCGCGTGTGCGTTGTTCTGTTGCAGTGAATAGTAAATATGCATACTTGCAGAGATGAGGAAGCTTCAGCAGTTGATCTATTTGGGGGGGGGGGATGCAAGACCAAGGTCCTCACAGTTTTAAAGTAAGTTTTAACCCTTCATCGTCCTTCCTTAATGATAGATAGTGTGATATTGAAAGTGAAGTAGACAGACAGATGAAAATAATTGCAGTAATGCAGTGGGATGGAGGTGTTTCAAATAATTATGTATATTTTCTGTTGGCTGCAGAGAGTTTTAAGCAACGAGGAGAACGTGGAAGACCTGGAGGAGGAGGACGTGGAAGATGAAGTGCCAAAACGCAAAAACAAACCCCGAGGACGGGTAAGCACAGAGCAGAAAATGAAATACGACAAACAGATCATTCTTAAATTCAGAAAAATGTTCCGTCTTTTCCTGTAAAATTATTCGATATAGTTGCAAAATAAGATGAGTGTAGTATATATTGCAAGTTTTTACTCAAATAATTAAGTTTTATACTTACATGTCTTGGTCATAGAGTCATAGAGAGCTATAGCACGGAAATAGGACCTTTGGCTCATCCAGTCCATATCAATTTGTTATTCTGCCTGCTCCCATCAACCTGCATCTGGACCATAGCCCTCTATACCCGTCGCATCCACATACCACCGAACCTCTGTTAAATGTTGCAGTTGAACCCTCACCAACCACCTCTGCTGACAGCTCATTCCACACACTCACCATCCTCTGAAATTACCCCTCAGCCTCCCCTTAAATATTTCACCTTTCACTCTAAGCCTACGACCTCTGGTTCTATTCTCACCGAACCCGAAGGGAAAATGCCTATCTGTATGTACCCTTTCTCTACTCCCCCACCTACAATTTTGAACACCTCTGTAAGTTCTCCCTTCTTCCTCCTGTGCTCCAGGGAATAAAGTCCTAATCTATTCAACTGTTCCCCATAACTCAAGCCCTCCAGTCCTGGCAACATCTTGTAAGCTTTCTCTGCATTCTTTCAAGCTTGCTGATATCTTTCCTGCAGGTAGGTAATCAGAACTGCGCACAATGGCCTCACCAACATCTCATTCAAGTTCAACATAACATCCTGTACTCAGTGCTCTGATTTATGAAGGCCAGTGGCCAATAGTTTTCTTATTATGTCAGAATGTATTATCTTAGAAATGCTGCTTGATTTGTGGAATATTTATAACAGAGTAACCGAAAACTCTTGGGATGGGAGTTTCCATTTTGCATGAGCTCTTGCAAAAGAGAGGAGAGATACACACTTCTAAATATTCTTAACTTATATTCTGCTTGAAATAAAGATAAAAGTGCTGCTCCTTTAGTGAAGGTGCCACCCAAAAAAGAAACTTTTTCCTAGAAAATAAAAATAATGCAGATGCTGAAAATCTAAACTAAAAGCAGAAGAGTCAGCAGGTCAGTCAGTGAGTGTGGGGGAAGAAAAACAGTTAATGTTTCAGGCTGAAGTTCCGTCTTCAGAATTGGGAGAAGAAACCAGTTTGGTTTAAAGCTTCAAAGAGGTTGAAGGAGGACACAGGAATATTTCTGATAGGCCGAGGCTCATGTTGATAAACAAGGTCATGTGGTCAGTGGGTTAATAGAGAACCGGAACAAATGAACAAGGCCGGCAGGGAGTGAGAACACAAAAGGGGTGGGATGATAGCATAGTGGTTATCACAATGCTTTACAATACCAACAACATGGGTTCAATTCCAGCTGCTGGACTGTAAGGGGTTCGTACGTGGGTTTTCTCTGGGTGCTCTGGTTTCCTCCCACAGTCCAAAGACATACTGGTTGGTAGGTTAATTTGTCATTGTAAGCTGTCCTGTGATTAAATCAGGCATTGCTGGATGGTGAGGCTCATAAGGCCAGAAAGGCCCGTTTCTTGCTGTATCTTCCACTATTGGAAACATCCTCTCCACATCCACATTGTCATTAGGTTTCAATGAGATCCCCTCATTCTTCCAAACTCCAGTGAATACAGGCTCGGACCCATCAAACACTCCTCACATGTTAACCCTTTCATTCCCAGAATCATCCTTGTGAACCTCCTCTGGACCCTCTCCAATGCCAGCACATCTTTTCTTACATAAAGGGCCTAAAACTGCTCACAATACTCCAAGTGCGGTCTGATCAATGCCTTATAAAGCCTCAGCATTACATCCTTGCTCTTGTATTCAAATACTCTTGAAATGAATGCTAATATTGCACCTGCCTTCTTTATCACTGACTCACCCTACAAGTTAACCTTTAGGGAATCCTGCATGAGGATTCCCAAGTCTCTTTGCAACTCTGAATTTGGAATTTTCTCCGAGTTTACAAAATAGTCTGTGCCTTTATTCCTTCTAACGAAGTGCCTGACCATACACTTCCCTACACTATATCCATCTGCCGCCTCTTTGCTCGTTCTCCCAATCCATCTAATTCCTTCTGCAGACTCCCTGCTTCTTCAGCCCTATCTGCCCTTCCAACTATCTTCGTATTATCTGTAAACTTGGCCACAAATCCATCAATTCCATCATCCACGGCATTGCCATATATTGTGAAAAGAGACAAACCCAATACCAGCTCCTGTGGAACCCCATTCATCACCGGCAGGTAACCAGAGTAGGGACCCTTCATTCTGACTCTATGCCTCCTGCCAGTCAGCCAACCTCCAGTCCATGCTAGTAATCTTTCCTGTAATACCACGGGCTCTTATCTTGTTAAGCAGTCTCATTTGTCAAAGGCCTCCTGAAAATCCCAGTAAACAACATCCGCTGATTCTCCGTTGTCTACCCTGTCCGTCATTTCCTCGAAGAATTCCAACAGATTTTTCAGGCATGTTTGGAGGGAAATGGACAGTCAACATTTTGGATTGAGACCCTTCATCTGTGCATTTCAACACCGACTATCCATTTCCCTCCATAGATGCTTCCTGTCCCAGTGAGTTCCTCCTGTCCCCATTAACGTGAGGTGCAATCAAATCAACACGATAACATAATAATGTTAAGTTACCCTATAATATAGGGTAAATCGAACACTGTGCTTTATTCACAATAAAATGCATTACAAATTGTAAAATAATCATACTTGGCTACCTGTGCTTGAGTTCTACCTCTCTAAGCTTCTTGAGGAAGTGACGAAGGAAGGTAGAGCTGTGGATGTTGTCTATGTGGGTTGTAGTAAGGCTTTGACAAGGTCCCTCATGGGACACTCATCCAGATGCATGAGGTTTGTGGTGAATTAACCATTTAGACTCAGAATTGACTTGCCTATGGAAGACAGAGAACATTGGTTGATGGGATCTAATCTGGCTGGAGGTCTGTGACTGTGATAGGAATTAACTGTGTGAGCTAGACTTGCATGTGGACAGGTGATCAGCCCTGCTCAAAGTTTCTCTAAAACTGACCCTTTCCCCATTTTGCCATACAGTCGCATACCGTGCACCCATCCATTTCAACACATACTCATGGCTTCAGTGTGTCCATTCATGGTTGTGAAGTGTAATTCCACACCCCATCAGTAAGAAGATGGTGCTGTCAGCTCTCAGAGTTCCAGGTGGGGCTTTGATCTGACCTTGTCAGTGGTTTGTGACTCCGTTCAGCGGCTAAAATAGCAAATGAGCCCAGTGTCATGTCTTTGCTGTGTGTAACAGCTGTGCGCAATTGTTCTTTGTCACCCTCAGCACTTTCTCATTGCTTTTCGGTAGGGGTTTAGATGGGGTGGGGTTTGTTAGGTGTGTTCAGGAAGGGTTCTTGTCACAATATTCAGATAAGCCTACAAGAGGAGAGACTGTACTTGATCTGGTATTGGGAGAGCATTTTGGAGATAGTGATCATAATTCTATCTCCTTTACAATAGCATTGAAGAGAGAAAGGAACAGATAAGTTAGAAAAGCATTTAATTGGAGTAAGAGGAATTATAAGGCTATCAGGCAGGAACTTGGAAGCTTAAATTGGGAACAGATGTTCTCAGGAAAAAGTACGGAAGAAATGTGGTAAATGTTCAGGGGATATTTGTGTGGAGTTCTGCATAGGTACATTCAAATGAGACAGGGAAGTTATGGTAGCGTACAGGAACCGTGGTGTACAAAGGCTGTAATAAATCTAGTTAAGAAAAGAAAAGCATAAAAAAGGTTCAGAGAGCTAAGTAATGTTAGAGATCTAGAAGATTATGAGGTTAATAGGAAGGAGCTTAAGAAGGAAATTAGGAGAGCCAGAAGGGGCCATGAGAAAGCCTTGGCGGGCAAGATTAAGGAAAACCCCAAGGCATTCTACAAGTATGTGAAGAGCAAGAGGATAAGACGTGAAAGAATGGGACCTATCAAGTGTGACAGTGGGAAAGTGTGTATGGAACCAGAGGAAATAGCAGAGGTTCTTAATGAATACTTTACTTCAGTATTCACTATGGAAAGGGATCTTGATGATTGTAGCGATGACTTGCAGCAGACTGAAAAGCTTGAGCATGTAGATATTAAGAGGATGTGCTGGAGCTTTTGGAAAGCATCAAGTTGGATAAGTCGCCAGGACTGAAGAGATATACCCCAGGCTACTGTGGGAGGCGAGGGAGGAGATTGCTGAGCCTCTGGCGATGATCTTTGCATCATCAATGGGGACGGGAGAGATTCCAGAGGATTGGAGGGTTACGGATATTGTTCCCTTATTCAAGAAAGGAAGTAGGGATAGCCCAGGAAATTATAGACCGGTGAGTCTTACTTCAGTGGTTGGCAAGTTGATGGAAAGGATCCTGAGAGGCAGGATTTATTAACATTTGGAGAGGCATAATATGATTAGGGATAGTCAACATGGCTTTGTCAAAGGCAGGTTGTGCATGGAATGGGCTGCTGGCAACGGTGGTGGAGGCGGATACGATAGGGTCATTTAAGAGACTTTTGGATAGGTACATGGAGCTTAGTCAAATAGAGGGCTATGGGTGAGTCTAGTAATTTCTAAGGTAAGGACATATTCAGCACATCTTTGTGGTCTGAAGGGCTGTATTGTGCTGTAGGTTTTCTATGTTTCTATGAAACAATAAGTTTCAGCAAATGTTGAGCCTAATTCCTTGTGAAGCCAGCAAGACCCTGTGGTAGGGCTCTGCATTTTCATGCTCGAATGCTTTCAGAATCACAGGCCTGTGGCTAATTACTCACTGAGCTGTGTCATAGCTGATTTCACATTGACGTTTCCAGTTGCAGCAGCCTTCCACTGAAGTGCAATATGTTTCTTGTGTAAAACCCACAAATACCGGAGGAACTCAGCAAATCAGGCAGCATCTATAATCAATGTTCCGGGCCAAGACTCTTCATTGGGATTGGAAAGGGAGGGGGCAGAAGCCAACATAAGAAGGTGGGGAGAGGGGAGGGAGTATAAGACAGTAGGTGAGAGGTGAGCGGGAAGGTGGCTGGGTGGGGTGGTGGATGAAGTAAGTAGTTGGAGCTGTCGGTGGAAGAGGTAAAAGGACTAAAGTAAAAAGAATATTATAGGAGAGGACAGTGGACCGTGGAAGAAAGGGAAGGAGGAGGGGAACCAGAGGCGGTTTAGGAGAAGAGAAGGGATGGTAAAATGCAAAAAGAAAGAACGAAGGAGGGGAAGTAATTACGGAAATGAGAGAAATCCGTTTGCATGCCGTCAGGTTGGAGGCTACCCAGACGGAATATGAGATGTTGCTCCTCCACCCTGAGTGTGGCCTCATTGTGGCAGAAGAGGAGACCACATGTATTTTTTGTTGCTGATTAGGCCACAAAGCTAGAATGAGATTTTTGGAAGAGAATGGAGTCGAGCATAATTGTGATTGGACAAGAAAGTGAAGCTGAACAATAGTCGATGCATTATATTGAAAGATGGACCCGTCTCAAAGGGAGAGATGCCCCAGCTCAACTCCTACGTAGGCTTTTGGCCTGGGACGTGGGTACTGTTGGGACAATCTGTAACAGCAGTCTTTATGTCAGGCTTGCTGACGCTACAACTATGTGACTGCATACAAGGGGAAGGCCCAGCAAGGCTGGCGGACATATTATCAAAGGAAATACAAGGATAGAACATCGAGCACAGCACAGAACAGGTCCTATGACCCACAATGTTGTGTCAAACTAATGACATTACTAACCAAACTAACACTATTAGCCCAACTAACCTAATCTTTTCTGCCTAGACCATGCCCATATTCTTCCTCCAGTTTTCTGCATATTCGTGTGCCTGTTGAAGAGCCTCTTAAACACCTCTATCAAATTTGCCTCTACCACCATTGGCAATGTGTTCCAGGCACTCACTACTCTGAGTAGAAAATCTGTCCTATACACGTCTGAACTTAGAACTTAGCCCGCACCATAAATACGTGCCCTTTGGTATTAGATATTTCCCCAATCCTGGGAAAACGATACCAGATATCTACTCTATCTATGCTTCTCATAAACCTCTATCAAATTTCTCCTCAGCATCCACCTCTCCAGATAAAGCAAGCCAAGTTGTCCAGCCCCTCCTTGTAGCACATACATGGCTTCTAATCCAGGCAGCATCCTGGTAAACCTCTTTTATATCCTCTACAAAGCCTCGTCATCCTTCTTATTATGGGAACTGAATGCAAAACTCTAAACGGGATGTAACCAGAGTTTTAATAAGCTGCAACATAACTTCTTGACTCTTGAACTCAGTTCTTAAATTAATTAAGGCATGCATGCCATATGCTTTCTTTACCACCCATTCAACCATTCAGGGAGCTATTAACTTGGAGCCCAAGAACCCTCAACACTGTTAAGAGTCTTGCCATGAGCACTGTCCCTGGACATTCCCCACCCCCCCCAAACGTGTAACACTTCACATTTCTCCAGATTAAACTCCATTTGCCCTTTTCCCACCCATATTTGCAACTGATCTACTTGAGTCCTGCTAATGGTTCTCATCCCAAAATGTTGACAGTTTATTCCACTCCATCGATGCTGCCTGTCTTGCTGAGTTCCTCCAGTATTCTGTGTGTGTTGCTCAAGATTCCCAGCAACTTGTGTTTATGATCTATACCTGTCTGCATCCTTTGGTGGTCTTTTATACCACCCACAACATCACCAATCTTCATATAATCTGGAAACCTATTAATCCACCCATCCATGGTCATTTATATCAAGGTCATTTATATATATCCCAAACAACAGAAGTCCCATTAAAGATAGAAACATAGAAAACCTACAGCACAATACAGGCCCTTCGGCCCACAAAGCAGTGCTGAACATGTCCTTATCCTAGAAATTACCAAGGCTTACCCATAGCCCTCTTTTTTCTAAGCTCCATGTACCTGTCCAGGAGTCTCTTAAAAGATCCTATCGTTTCTGCCTCCACCACTGTCGCCAGCAGCCCATTCCATGCACTCACCACTCTCTGCGTAAAAAACTTGCCCCTGACATCTCCTCTGTACCTACTTCCAAGCACCTTAAAACTGTGCCCTCTCTTGCTAGCTATTTCAGCCCTGGGGAAAAGCCTCTGACTATCCACACGATCAGTGCCTCTCATCATCCTGTACACCTCTATCAGATCACCTCTCATCCTCCATCGCTCCAAGGAGAAAAGGCCAAGTTCACTCAACCTGTTTTCATAAAACATGCTCCCCAATCCAGGCAACGTCCTTGTAAATCTCCTCTGCAACCTTTCTATGGTTTTCACATCCTTCCTGTAGTGAGGTGACCAGAATTGAGCACAGTACTCCAAGTGGGGTCCGACCAGGGTCCTATATAGCTGTAGCATTGCCTCTTGGTTTTTAAACTCAATCCCACAGTTGATGAAGGCCAACGCACTGTATGCCACCTTAACCACAGAGTCAACCTGCGTAGCAGATCACTGACTGACCTGCCGTCTCAGAATTCCAGCCAGAATAAGTCCCATCAACTTGTATTAGCAAGCCGATTCACTGCAATCGCATACAGTTATCAGAGGATCTGTCCTGTTCCTCAATGTCCCGGTGACTAGTTGGGGATTCTGTGGTATTATCCCTTCAGACTGAGGTCTATCCCGATGGACTCGGTGGATTCACTCTGAGGTCTATCCCGATGGACTCGGTGGATTCACTCTGAGGTCTATCCCGATGGACTCGGTGGATTCACTCTGAGGTCTATCCCGATGGACTCGGTGGATTCACTCTGAGGTCTATCCCGATGGACTCGGTGGATTCACTCTGAGGTCTATCCCGATGGACTCGGTGGATGAGACCTGCGTTGTGTCTGCTCTGAATGCAGGTGTGACACAACACCCCCCTCCATCTCCTCTCCCCCCCCCCAGCAGTTTTACTTCTTTCTCATCTTTTCGAACGCACTGAAGCTCTGCAACAAATGACAGGTATTTCTGGGAATAGTGCAGAAGGTGCAGGATCGGTTCATTCCAAAGAGGAAGAAAGATTCTAAGGGGAGTAGGGGGCGACCGTGGCTGACAAGGGAAGTCAAGGACAGTATAAAAATAAAAGAGAAGAAGTATAACATAGTAAAGATGAGCGGGAAGCCAGAGGATTGGCGAACTCTTAAAGAGCAACAGAAGATAACTAAGAAAGCAATATGGGGAGAAAAGATGAGATACGAATGTAAGCTAGCCAAGAATATAAAGGAGGATAGTAAAAGCTTCTTTAAGTATGTGAAGAGGAAAAATTAGTTAAGACCAAGGCTGGGCCCTTGAAGGCAGAAATGGGTGAATTTATTATGGGGAACAAGGAAATGGCAGACGAGTTGAACAGGTACTTTGGATCTGTCTTCACTAGGGAAGACACAGACAATCTCCCAGATGTAATAGTGGCCAGAGGTCCTAGGGTAACGGAGGAACTGAAGGAAATTCACATTAGGCAGAAAATGGTGTTGGGTAGACTGATGGGACTGAAGGCTGATAACTCCCCAGGGCCTGATGATCTGCATCCCAGGGTACTTAAGGAGGTGGCTCTAGAAATCGTGGATGCATTGGTAATCATTTTCCAATGTTCTATAGATTCAGGAACAGTTCTTGCTGATTGGAGGGTAGCTAATGTTATCCCCCTTTTTAAGAAAGGAGGGAGAGCGAAAACAGGAAATTATAGACCAGTTAGCCTGACATCAGTGGTGGGGAAGATGCTGGAGTCAATTATAAAAGATGAAATAGCAGCACATTTGGACAGCAGTAACAGGATCGGTCCGAGTCAGCATGGATCTACAAGGGGAAATCATGCTTGACTAATCTTCTGGAATTTTTTGAGGATGTAACTATGAAAGTGGACAAAGGAGAGCCAGTGGATGTAGTGTACCTGGACTTTCAGAAAGCCTTTGATAAGGTCCCACATAGGAGTTAAGTGGGCAAAACTACAGCATGGTATTGGGGGTAGTGTACTAACATGGATAGAAAATTGGTTGGCAGATAGGAAACAGAGTAGGGATTAACGGGTCCTTTTCTGAATGGCAGGCAGTGACTAGTGGGGTACCACAAGGCTCGGTGCTGGGACCACAGCTATTTACAATATATGTTAATGATTTAGATGAAGGGATTAAAAGTAACATTAGCAAATTTGCAGATGACACAAAGCTGGGTGGCAGTGTGAAATATGAGGGGGATGTTAGGAGAATGCAGGGTGACTTGGACAGGTTGGGTGAGTGGGCAGATGCATGGCAGATGCAGTTTAATGTGGATAAATGTGAGGTTATCCACTTTGGTGGCAAGAACAGGAAGGCAGATTACTATCTGAATGGTGTCAAGTTAGGAAAAGGGGAAGTACAACGAGATCTGGGTGTTCTTGTACATCAGTCACTGAAATAAGCATGCAAATACAGCAGGCAGTGAAGAAAGCTAATGGCAAGTTGGCCTTCATAACAAGAGGAATTGAGTATAGGAGCAAAGAGGTCCTTCTGCAGTTGTACAGGGCCCTGGTGAGACCACACCTGAAGTATTGTGTTCAGTTTTGGTCTCCAAATTTGAGGAGGGACATTCTTGCTATTGAGGGAGCGCAGCACAGGTTCACGAGATTAATTCCCGGAATGGCGGGACTGTCATACGTTGAAAGATTGGAGCAACTGGGCTTGTATACACTGGAATTTAGAAGGATGAGAGGGGATCTGATTGAAACATGAAAGATTATTAAGGGATTGGACACGCTAGAGGCAGGAAACATGTTCCTGATGTTGGGGGAGTCCAGAACCAGAGGCCACAGTTTAAGAATAAGGGGTAGGCTATTTAGAACGGAGTTCAGGAAGAACTTTTTCACCCAGAGAGTTGTGGATCTATGGAATGCTCTGCCTCAGGAGGCAGTGGAAGCCAATTCTCTGGATGCTTTCAAGAAAGAGTTAGATAGAGCAATTAAAGATAGCGGAGTCAAGGGCTATGGGGAGAAGGCAGGAACGGGGTACTGATTGTGGATGATCAGCCATGATCACAGTGAATGGTGGTGCTAGCTCAAAGGGCTGAATGGCCTACTCCTGCACCTACTGTCTATTGTCTAACATTAAACATCCATTCTTGTCCCTCTCACAACTAAGTCTGTTATGCTCAATGTCTTACACATAATACCAGTTGCATTAAAAACGACACACACTTAAACCACCCATCCCATTGACTTACCAACCGGTACGTCTTTGGACTGTGGGAGGAAACCTGAGCACCTGAAGGAAACCCTGGTGTCCGTGACGGAGAGCGTACAGACTCCTTACGGACAGCAGCGGGAACTGAACCCGGGTCACCTGTACTGTGGATGCCCCACAGCTTGGTATGGCAGCTGCTCTCCTAAGTCCTCAAGAAATATGTGAACACAGTCAACTTCATAACCCCTTTCTACGCTTGCCACTGCCTTGGGAGCGTAGCCAATATAATCAAGGACCCCTCCCACCACAGATATCCTCTCCTCTCCCCCCTCCTATCAGGCAGACCAACTCATTCCAGGCTCAAGGACAGCTTCTATATAAGGATTTTGAACAGATCTTTTGTGTTTTCTCCTCACCCCTCCCTTTTGGCTGCTACACACTTCTGTTTTCTACAGGTTTTCACAGTTCTGATAAGTGACCCTGTCTACACATCCAGCTGCTTCAGGAAAGCAGCCTCTCCCACTCCTGTTAGTCTAACTTTTGTCCTGTTCAGTTGGGCAGAATATACAAAAGCCTGAAAGGATGCACCACCAGGCTCAAGGACAGCTTCTATTCTGCTGTTGCGAGACTCTTGTATGATAAAGGCAGACTCTTGGTCTCTCGGTCTACCCGGGCAAGGCCCTGCCACTGTATTTGTCGATCTGCACTGACTTACTCTGTAAATGTAGAAGCGTAGTTGTCAGCACAACACCTTTCAGTACAGGCAACCTGAGTTCAGTTCCTGCCGCTGCCTGTACGTTCTCCCCATGACCGTGTGAGTTTCATTCGGGTGCCCTGGTTTCCTCGCACAGTTACCGTTTGATAGTTAATTAGTCATTGTAGATTGTCCCCTGATTAGGTTTGGATTAGATCGGGAGATTGCTGGGCAGCACAGCTCCAAGGGCCAGAGGGGCCTATTCCACACTGTATCGTAATAAATAAAGATAAATTCTGTTAGTTCTTTTCTTTTTTGACTCCTTCAATGTACTGTATATAGAATGATCTGACTTGATGGGCTTGCAAACAAAAGGTTTTCACTATATTTTGGTACACATGACAATAATAAACGTGTATCAATGCATGTAAATGTGGTGGCACAAACGAGGTTATTGTTCTGATGATTTCTCCTTGTCCTTTGTGGGGTTGGGTGCCTGTCCTCACTTGGTTCATTCATCAGCTGGATGCCCTTTAGCGAGGGGCTGTAATTACATCTGAGGGCAATGTCAGTGCTCCTATTGACTACAGAGGATCCGAGCAGTTGATTAGGAGGCCACTCTATTCACTATAGCCACAGACAGCTGAGGAGGACAGGTCTTTACATATATTTAAGACAGACGTTGATAGATTCTTGATTGGTCATGGAATGGAGGGATACGGGGAGAAGGCAGGAGATTGGGTTTGAGAGGGAAAATGGATCAGCAAATTCGATGGGCCAAATGGCCTATTTCTTCTATGTCTTAGGGACTTACAGGCCTTTTCTGCGACTGGGAATAATCAGTTGAAAGCAAACTCTTCATATTGTGTACGTATTTGAATGAGACGTTCCTCAAGTGGGATGTGACGTGTTCTAATGAGCACTGGAGTGGTGCAGCTAGTAGACCTACTGTCTCACACGTCCAACAACTGGGGTGTGACCATGGCTCCATGGAGTTCTTCCTAGTGCAGCTTTCTCCCACATCCAAAAGACGTGCAGGCTGGTGGGTTAGTTACCCACTGTGGAGTGGTAGAATCTGGGGGTGAGGTGGGGTGCAGGTTAGTTGTTGGGCCTGTGGAGAGGACAGGTAACAGGGAAAATTACTCAGAGAATGAGCTTGATCTGTGAGCTGGCATGGTCGAGGTGCTTTCTCTACATGTTGTAGAGAAATAAGCTTCAATTCCAATTCAGACTGTTTGTAATGACGTGGACGTGGGCATTTTGTATCCGATGACATGGGCACAGGGATCTTGTATGTAATGATGTGGACGAGGGCAACTTGTTTGTAATGACATGGGCACAGGGATCTTGTATATAATGATGTGGATGAGGGCAACTTGTTTGTAATGACATGGGCACAGGGATCTTGTATGTAATGATGTGGACGAGGGCAACTTGTTTGTAATGACATGGACACAGGGATCTTGTATGTAATGATGTGGACGAGGGCAACCTGTTTGTAATGGCGTGGACATGAGCATCTCATTTGTAATGATATGGACATGGACGTCTTGTATGTAATGACATGGACGCAGGGATCTTGTATGTAATGATGCAGACGTGGGCATCTTGTATGTAATGATGTGGATGAGGGCAACTTGTTTGTAATGACATGGACACAGGGGTCTTGTATGTAATGATGTGGACGAGGGCAACTTGTTTGTAATTACGTGGACACGGGTCTTGTATGTAATGATGTGGACGAGGGCAACTTGTTTGTAATGATGTGGACACAAGCATCTCATTTGTAATGATATGGACGTGGACGTCTTGTATGTAATGACATGGACGCAGGGATCTTGTATGTAATGATGCAGACGTGGGCATCTTGTATGTAATGATGTGGATGAGGGCAACTTGTTTGTAATGATGTGGACACGAGCATCTCATTTGTAATGATATGGACGTGGACGTCTTGTATGTAATGACATGGACGCAGGGATCTTGTATGTAATGATGCAGACGTAGGCATCTTGTATGTAATGATGTGGATGAGGGCAACTTGTTTGTAATGATGTGGACACGAGCATCTCATTTGTAATGATATGGACGTGGACGTTTTGTATGTAATGACATGGACGCAGGGATCTTGTATGTAATGATGCAGACGTGGGCATCTTGTATGTAATGACATGGATGCTGGCATCTTGTTTGTAGTGATGTGAACGCGGGCACTTTGTAGTCATTATCCTACACTTGGAAAGCCGTCTGTAGCATGAGTCAAGTTGTCAGCCAACCCAACTCTGATTTTTTTCAGTGATGCATGAAGGCTGTATTTATCAGTGAAGACAGAAAGCCTTGCATCCAAAGGGTCCTTTGAGGAAGAGATTGCTCAGCATTCAGTGCTCTAGGCTGATGTCTGTAATCTTGCCGCGAAAGTCCCTGATTTAGCCTTCAAGGTGAGAGTGGTATTTGTGTGGATGGTCTGTTGCCTCTGCATTGGAGACTGATGAGTGTATCCTCCATGGAAACTGGTCAGACAGAATCAAACTGCACACACAGTTCCATTCTATATAATGGCTGTGTTGTTATGTGCTGACATATGAACTGACTGTGGTAAGAGCACACTGCTACATAGTCCAGTTTGTAGGTGTGAGTCATTTTAATTTTAGGCTGGTGATGTTTTCTATAGGTCTTTGTTAGTGATCTGAAGCTTGAACATTTCAGCCTACGAATACAGAGTTAGTGTAACCCTGGGCCCTAATTGCAGTAATGCATGTTACAACTTGTGTGGGTTCTCGCTGACCAAGTTAGTGTAACCCTGGGCCCTAATTGCAGTAATGCATGTTACAACTTGTGTGGGTTCTCGCTGACCAAGTTAGTGTAACCCTGGGCCCTAATTGTGGTAATGCATGTTACAACTTGTGTGGGTTCTCGCTGACCAAGTTAGTGTAACCCTGGGCCCTAATTGCAGTAATGCATGTTACAACTTGTGTGGGTTCTCGCTGACCAAGTTAGTGTAACCCTGGGCCCTAATTGTGGTAATGCATGTTACAACTTGTGTGGGTTCTCGCTGACCAAGTTAGTGTAACCCTGGGCCCTAATTGTGGTAATGCATGTTACAACTTGTGTGGGTTCTCGCTGACCAAGTTAGTGTAACCCTGGGCCCTAATTGCAGTAATGCATGTTACAACTTGTGTGGGTTCTCGCTGACCAAGTTAGTGTAACCCTGGGCCCTAATTGCAGTAATGCATGTTACAACTTGTGTGGGTTCTCACCTTATTTTTTTCCTAGTCTGAAAGTCTGATAATAAGAAGCAACAGACCAAAGGTGTTCGGATTGAAACAGTGGCTTTTACATTTCTCTCTGATTATATAAAAATACAGACAGTTAAAATGCATCACGAAAAGAAACTCTTCATTTACAGGGGTAAATTTTATTGAGGAAGCTCTCCTGAAATAGCTTTATCTTTTATTAAATAGTTAGCCAGTCAGACTTTGATATATATGTAGGAAATTGAAAGAATTCTTGACTTCCTTTAAACAGTCTCCACACTATAGAAAGTTTAAAAAGACTGCAGATTCTGGAGTTTGGTGCAAGAAATAAGATGCAGGAGGAACTGAGCAAGTCCAGGTGCATTTCGGGGAGCAAAAGGAGCAGTTGACATTTTGGTTTGAGACTGAGAGATAGCCAGTCTAAAGAGGTGAAGGGAGAGTGGAAGTAATAACAGAGGCTGTGGATGATGGAACCTGATAGGAGAGGAAGGTGGAGCCGAGAACCCTTTGAGGAAGGTGGAGGGGGCAGATGGGATCAGTGGAGGGAGTGTGTGGGCAGATGGAGTAGGTGGAGAAGAGGAACGAGTAATATCTGCATATGGTGTGTTGCTGGAGGAAGGATATGACGGTACTGGTGAGAGTGCAGAGGAGTTGCCTGGATTTAGTTCGGGGGGGGGGGGGGGGGATAATGAATAGACTGCTTGTTTTTCCTGCAGTGAAAGAAGTTAAGACATGCCAGATTATGAGCATAAAGAAGAGAAAATCGGCTGATGCTGGAAATCCTGCCAGGCAAAGAGTACAGTCAATGTTTCAGGCTGAGGTCTGGGCGTAGGTGGGGGTAGATGATCATTCTTTTTTTCCCATGGTAAGGATATCAGGTTCAGTGTGGGGTGGGGAAATTATAAATGGTATCTTGCCGAATGTGGGTCTACCTGTTCCCCTCCCCACAGGCAGTAATGAGAAGAGAGCATGTCACAGGTGGTGAGAGTCCTTAATGATGGGCACCACCTCCTTGGGGATGGCCTCATTGGTGGAGAGGATTGTGTCCGTGATGCAGGTGAATGTGTCTGTAACTCTTGTGACCCTGTGCGTCGGAGCCTCTGTACCAGGCTCTGTACATCTGTAGGAATTTGCAAGTCTTTGTTGCATCTCAATCTCTTTCATTGATGTGTTGGGTGTATATAGCATCACAGTGTATCTTTAAATTCTTCCAGTCTTTAACTGAATTTCAAAATGCCTTCTGCTTTTTACAATCTCCACATCACTGAGGGTTTTCAGTATTAACCTTTAGAAGTACATTTTTCAGTACTAGCAGCATTTAATGATTTTGGTACCAATACTCAAATGGATTCTTGTACTCTACCTCCAGTATTTCAGTATCCTTAATGCTTTGAATTTATCAGCTCAGTTTCCTTCCACTGCTGACATGCCCCTACTGAAACTTCAGCTGTCCCACTCAAAATCTGCTCTACAAGTTAAATTTGAGTACAAAAATCTGTAAGTTAATTGCTTTAAAAAAAAATGAATTCAAAGGATGTGGGCTTTGCAAGCTGAACCAGTAGACACCCAGAAAACATGTAACTATGTTGAACACATGCGTGTGTGTGTGTGTGTGTGTGTGTGTGTGTGTAATGTATGCCCCTGTATCAGCAGTTCAATTTAAATCCCTGCACACAGGCTTGACAGCTGGGTTCATTTCACAATTGAGGTGTGCCTTTGAATCACTGAAATCCTTGTGGTACTACTAGTCTTTGTGAAAATAATTTGTTCTTTGCTGAAGACGTTTATTGCGAAGTTAACAGGGTCAGAACCAGATTTAATGTCGCTGTCTACACAATGTGAAATTTACTGTTTTGCAATAGCAGTACAATGCAAAGTCATAAAATTATCAGAAATTACAAAATAAATATTGCAAAAAACATTGCAATGAGACAGTGTTCATAGGTTCATGGAGCATTCAGAAATCTGATGACGGAGAGGAAGAAGCTGTTCCTGAATTGTTGAGTGTGTGTCATAAGGCTCTGGTATCTCTTCCCTGATTATTAGTAAAACGAAAAGGGAGATGGTGAGGCTGCCTTCGTGAGGCTCGGCACCTTAAAGATGCCCTCGATGGTGGGAGGGTTGTGCCTGTGATGGAGCCGGTTGAGTCTACAACCCTCCGCAGCCTCTTGCAAAGCTGTGCATTGGCGCCTCCGGACCGGACCGGACCAGGCTGTGATGCAACCACCTTTTCTAAACATGCATTCCCCTTTCTTTAAATACAGACACGTGGTGTAGGAGGGAAAAGAAAAACAGACTCCTCTTCCCAGGAAGATCACGATAAGCCATATGTGTGTGACAGTAAGTAGCTTGTTGTGGTGCTTACAAGTCTGAACTTCCAGCTACTTCTTCTGTTCCCTTTCTCTTGCATGTGTGAAAACCGTCTCATCTCCTCTCTGCTCTGTCTTCTGTGAAATTCACTCCTTTTTCTCTTTTTTCTTCTTCTCTGTTTCAGATAGTTTCAAACAAAAGCATAACTCAAAAACATCTGACAAAGGTACTATGCAGTTGCCGATTTAGTCTATGAGTAACTGGGCATAGACTGCAGCTGTGGTGATTTGCTTCTTGCCTGTTTTTAATTTACCTTCTTGTGTACTCTTTTTATTCATAATGTATCCTTGAATACTTCTCTCTACTAAAACAATTAGTCGATTGAAAAAAAGAATGAATTTATAGTAACTCAGAATGATTTTACATGACTAATGTGCCGCTGTTTGGTCTTTCCTTTGTTTCCAGTCTGTGGCAAGCGATACAAGAATCGCCCTGGGCTTAGCTATCACTATGCTCATACGCACTTAGCTGACGAGGAAGGAGACGACGACCAAGATTCGGAGCCTTGTTCACCATCTGTCCTGAAAAGTGACGGGCATAAATGTAAGCTGAGCCCAATTCCTGAGCCACACTAGTGCTTGGATTATCTGAAAAATCCGTATTGCGGTCTCCCATACTCACTGATCCGCCTGCATCATAAGCCACTCTTAATTTTACAATGGAGCTTCTGGCTGAAATTAAAATGCTTTTCTTTCTAAGCATTTGTCAGAAATGCAGAGCAGAGGAAGTTTTAGTGCTTCACAGTGATGGCACAGTAGTTAACTTACTAGACCAACAGTCCTCAGGGCCAGGTTAAAATCTCGGCAGAGAGGGAATGTTACTTTAATTCTCTTTGATAGCCTGGAATTTAGTAAAACGAAAGTATTTTTTCATCACAAAAACTGCCCAATTGCTGTTTAAAATACTATATGGTTTACTAATGTCAGTGAGGGGAGGAAATCTACCAGCCTTTCCCGACCTTGGCTGGAGATGACTCCAGGCCCATCCAGCAAGGTTGACTATTAAACTCAGTATTGCTATTGGTGTGTTATTGTCACACGTGCGGAGGTGCAGTGAAAAGCATCCAGGCAGATCATGCCATACATTAAGGTAGTAAAAAGACAAAGAGAATGCAGAGTATCGTATTGCAGCTACAGAGAAAGTGCAGTGCCAGTAAACAAATAAAGTGCATGAGGTAGGTCAGGAGATCAGGAAGTCCCGAGTCTGGTAACAGTCGGATAGAAACTGCCCTGGAGCCTCGTGGGAAGGGTTCTCAAACTTTTGTATCTTCTGGTCAAGTTCAAATTTACCATCATAGGCTTACGTAGCCAGGGCATAACTGCCATGATAACAGCAGCAGCACTCTGCATTACGAAACATGAGTTAATGTAAAATTATAGTAATGTAATTTACAGATATGACAAATAAACATAACAACATTTGTGCAAGTTGAGAAAGAGCAAACAAATAGAATCCAAGGGATTGTTTTATTTAAATATGTCTAAGGCTATTTCAGGTTGGTTCAAGAAGTTGATGGCAATGGGGAGGGTTCTGTCTGATGGAAGGGCAAGAAGAGAGAATGACTGTAGTGGGAGGAACCCTTGATTATTTTGGCTGGAAGTGTAGCTATCCTCTAAAGTAGCCCAGCAAGCCTTTTAGTTGAAGGGAGTGAACCACACAATCTCGAGGACAATTATGAAAGGGTCGCTGTGGAAGGGCAGTAAATGCTGGTCACTGACATCCTGAAAGTTGGCAAAAATGACTAATATTAAAGTAAAAGAGCTCTTGCACAAATGCTCTATGGCAGCAAGCAATAGTTTCTAACTGAGGTCAGTGAAATTGTGGTATTTAGGTTCGACTGGTTCAATTTAGGAACAGTTCATCTTTACTGCCACCTATAATTGCAGCTATGCATAGCTTGACTTGTGATGAAAGCAATCTCATCAGATAACATTTCCTCTAAGCAAAGAACAAAGAGTTAATTATGAGATTAAACCATGAGCATTTGTTAAATGTAAACTGAAGTGTCTTTTACACACACACACACACACACACACACACACACACACTCACACACTCACACACTCACACACTCACTCACTCACTCACTCACTCACTCACTCACTCACTCACTCACTCACTCACTCACTCACTCTTTTGAGAGCTGGAGAAACCCTTGCTGCTCTGAGCAGAAGTCACTTAATGAGGTCTGACTGCAAGATGCAGCATTTGACAGTTCCACAGTGACAGCACAGATTGAGTTGAGGAGGATTAAGGAGAAGTGGTTAGGTGAAGGGGAGTCTGAGGAATTGTCTTGGGAGCAGCAGACAGCTGAATATTGATCAGTTTTTGCTCAAGTAAGCAAGGTCATGGGCTGATTACTTGCACCATCAAAATGACTGAAGGAAGTTGAGGGTAGGTGTGATGATTGTCCTGATTAGCCTGTTACTATAGTAACCACACAGACTTGAACGTAGGACTGTAGAGCAGCAGCTAAAAATAATTTATTTTGCTCAGCTGCATCCTTTCTTAGAAACCTTGTTTTGATAGCTCACTGTGTGTCAGCTATCAGCAGTGACTACTTTGCAATAGTCCTGTATGTAAAGCCGGCTGGCAAAGCACGGTTCTGATGGAATTCATGCCCATGTCCTTTAGTGTTGAAAAGCTGATGGGTGTCTGACAAGGAGAAGCCATCCAGTCAGGTGTGACAGCCAGTAAATGGGTGCTTCCAAATGGTGAATGTAGAATGTTGCCTTACATGCAAAAGAAAAACATTCACCCTCTATTTACAGATAAATACAGTTTATCATATTGCTGCCTTGAGCTGTTATTCACTCTAGAGAAAGTTGAATGCCTACAGAATAGTGGTTCAACTGATCAAGAATCGCTAACTTACATTTCATTTCTTTCTTTTTGAATTCCTCCAATTTATACTGGACTCCCCAGAGTATTGTGCTCCTTGTTAGTGTCTATTTTTGAATTTTACCCCGCTGACAGACTTCTTCCTCCCTTTGTTTAGCTTCCACATAGTCAATTTTATCCTTTTTTTAAGAATCACAGAAGGAGGGAGTTTGGCCACAGAATCTGTGCCAACTGTAAACAGGAGCAATCCAGCCAGTCCCACTTGCTCACCATAACTTCACTGCCCTTTATTCGTTGTCTGCGATTACTTATCCAGTGTGCTTTGTATATTCCATTTGAACCTGCCTCCATTGTCTCTGGCTGGTCATTTGAGAACCTAATCACTCACTGTGTTTATTCCCTGTAGGAAATACCTCATGTTTCTTCAATTCAGTTCCTTTAAAACTTCTGCTTTTGCCCCAAAAGTGCACAATGTCTTGTGTTAGCACTCACTTGTATTTGTGGTGGCACTGTTTCTACTTCGAAAGATTCCGTTTGCAAAGAATTTGTTTTAATGCATGTTATTAAGCCAAAATAGGAAAGGTGCGAGGTTATCCA
The DNA here is from genome assembly GCF_048418815.1 of Hemitrygon akajei. Lineage (NCBI taxonomy): Eukaryota > Metazoa > Chordata > Chondrichthyes > Myliobatiformes > Dasyatidae > Hemitrygon > Hemitrygon akajei. The sequence continues at coordinate 97,121,818 of NC_133126.1, forward strand.
AAGACAGAAATACTGAGTACTTTTTAACTTGGGAAAGATTGGAAAATAATGACGTTCAAAGGGGCCTGCATACCCTTTATGCAAGAGTCACTGGAATGCAACTTTACAGGCAACTGAGAAGGCAAATGGTATCTTGGCCTTTATTACAAGAGAATCTGAGTACAAGAGTAAAGGCATTTCACTCTTGATTATATAGGGCCAGAGTGAGAGCACACCTGGAACACTGTGCATAGCTTTTGTCTTGTTACAGTGAAGAAGAAGATTCATGTGGTAGACACAGTGTAGTGAAGGTTTTTGGAATGATAAATCCAAAATATATGGAGGGATTGGATAGACCTGGTAGATATTCTCAGGAGTTTAGACCTCATGGAGACAAGTAAAATTTAAGACAAAATTAGGAATCAAAAGGTTGAGCATGGTGTGAATTGCACTGAACTGAAAGGACAGGCAGGAGGGCAGAGAGGCAGTGTTGCTCTGTCAGTAAAAAATGAAATCAAATCATTAGAACAAGATGAAATAGGGTCAGAAGGCGTTGAATCCTTGTGGATAGTGCTAAGGAACTATAAGGGTATACTCCCTGGTGGGAGTTGTATACAGAGTTCCCAAACAGTAGTAAGGATGTGACCTACAATTTACAATTGGAGATAGAAGATGAATGTCAAAAGGGCAATGTTACAATAGTCAAGGGGAACTTTGGTATGCAGGTAGATTGGGAAAATCGGGTTGGTGCTGTATTCCAGGAGGGGAAGTTTCTAGAATGCTTACAAGATGGCTTTTTAGACGAGCTTGTGGTTGAGCCCATTAGGAAATCAGCTGTTCTGGATTGGGTGTTGTGCAATGAATTAGAATTGATTAGAGAGCTTAAGGTAGAAGAACTCTTAGGGGAAAGTGATCATAATATTGAATTTACCCTGAAATTTGAGTAGGGGAAGCTAAAGTCAGATCTATCAATATCACAGTGGAGTAAATGGAATTACAGAGGCATGAGAGAGGAGTTGGCCAGAATCGATTGGAAAAGAACACTGGCAGGGATGATGGCAGAGCAGTGATGGCTGAAATTTCTGGAAGCAATTCAGAAGGCACAGGATATATACATCCCAAAGAGGGACAAGTATTCTAAAGGAAAGATGACACAATTGTGGCTAACCAGAGAAGTCAAAACCAACATGAAAGCCAAAGAGAGCAAAAATTAGTGGGAAGTTAGAGGATTGGGAAGTGTTTAAAAACCAACAGAAGGCAACTTAAAAAAAATTAATGAAGAGGGAAAAGATGTTATGCAAAAGAAAGCTAGCCAATAATAATAAAGAGGATGCCAAAAGTTTCTTCAGATACATAAAGTGTAAAAGAGAGGCGAGAGGGGATATTGAACCATTAGAATATGATGCAGAGACGTTGTAATGGGGAATAATGTAACAGTGGATGAACTGAATAAGTATTTTGCGGCAGCTTTCATTGTGGAAGATACCAGCAGTATGGTGGGAGCTCTAGGTGTCAGGGGTCATGAAGTGTGTGAAGTTACCATTACTAAAGAAAAGGTTCTTGGGGAAACTGAAAGGTCTGAAGGTAGATAGGTCACCTGGGCCAGGTTTTGAAAGAGGTGGCTGAAGAGATCATAATGGCAGTAGGAATGAACTTTCAAGATTCTGGAATGGTTTCGGGAAGTTTGGAAAATTGGAAATGTCACTCCACTCTTCAAGAAGGGAGCGAGACGGAAGAAAGGAAACTACAGGCCAGTTAGTCTGACCTCAGTGGTTGGGAAGATATTGGAGTTGATTATTAAGGATGAGCTCTCAGGGTACTTGGAGGCAGATGATAAAATAGGCCATGGTTTCCTCAAGGGAAATCTTGTCTGACAAATCTGTTGCAATTCTTTGAAGAAATAACAAGCAGGATAGACAAAGGAGAATCGGTTGATGTTGTGTACTTGGATTTTCAGAAGGCCTTTGACAAAGTGCCACACATGAGGCTGCTAAACAAGCTTATGAGCCTATGGTATTACAGGAAAAATTCTGGCATGGATAAAGCAGTGGTTGATTGGCAGGAGGCAAAGAGAGGGAATAAAGGGAACCTTTTCCGATTGGCTGCCAGTGACTAGTGGTGTTCCACAGGGGTCTGTGTTGGGACTGATTCTTTTTACATTTTACGTCAATGATTTAAATGAAGAAATTGATGGCTTTGTTGAAAAGTTTTCAGATGATATGAAGAAAGATGGAGGGGCAGGTAGTTTATAGGAAATAAGGAGGCTACAGAAGGACTTGTACAGATTAGGAGAATAGGCAAAGAAATGGCAGGTGAAATACAGCTTTGGGAAGTGTATGGTCATGCACTTTGGTAAAAGAAATAAAAGCTTAGACTATTTTCTAAACAGGGAGAAAATTGAAAAATCTGAGCTGCAAAGGGTCTTGGGAGTCCATGTGCAGGATTCGCTAAAGGTTAATTTGCAGATTGAATCAGTAGTGAGGAAGACAAATGCAATGTTGGCATTCATTTCAAGAGGACTGGAATATAAAAGCAAGGATGTAATGTTGAGCCTTTATAAATCACTGGTGAGGCCTCACTTGAGTATTGTGAGGAGTTTTGGGCCCCTCATCTTCAAAGGGATGTGCTGAAACTGGAGGGGGTTCACAAAAATGATCCCAGGATTGAATGGCTTCTCACATGAAGAGTGTTTCATGGCTCTGGGCCTGTATTCACTAGAATTCAGAAGAATAAGGGGTGACCTAATTGAAGCCCATTAAATGATGAAAGACCTTGACAGAGTGGATTTGAAGAGGATGACTCCTATGGAGGGAGAGTCTGAGATCAGAGAAAACAGCTTCGGAATAGAGGGGTGTCCTTTTACAACAGAGATGAGAAGGAATTTCTTCAGGCCAAGAGTGGTGAATCTGTGGAATTCTTTGCCACAGGCGACCGTGGAAGCCAGGTTTACGTGTATATTTAAGGCAGAGGTTGATTGGTCAGGACTTAAGGGATATGGGGAGAAGGCAGCAGAATGGGGCTGAGAGGAAAATTGGATCAGCCATGATGAAATGATGGAGAAGACTCGATGGGCCAAATGGCCTAATTCTGCTCCTATATCTTATGGTTTTATGTCTAACGGCGCAACAGCATAGGTGCAGGGAGGATGTTTGCCCTTGCTGGAAATGGAGGTCACAGTCTGAGAATGAGAAGATCATTTAGGACTAACACAAAGTGAATTTGGGGGTGAAACTTTCAAACTCTCTAACCTAAGGGCTGTCACTGAGCAGTCAAAAGTAAAATCTGCAGGACAGCGAGGAAGAGAAGCAGTAGTGCAGGCTCAAACTGCAGACTTCAGCTCCAGTTTGTTACATCATGTTTCAGAAAGGGCTTGCACGAACAGTCCCTGCTCCTCCAGAAATGTGTTAGAGTGCCAGCGCCCTGGAGTCCAGTTAGAGGGAGGGAGGACTTCCCTTTAGTAAGAGGCTGTCGATCAGAGGGAATGTTTGGAGTTGAGGTTTGTCACTGATGAAGAGAAAAGAGTATGTTTCTCACCTTCCTCCCCCAGCCCAGCACACCAAACATTTCCCTCGAGTGATACTTAGTGGCCACTTTATCAGCTACACCTGCTCACTAATGGAAACATCTAATCGGCCAAACATGTGGCAGCAACTCGATGTATAAAGGCATGCAGACATGGTCAAGCAGTTCAGTTGAAGATATGTGATCCAAGTGACTTTGACTGTGGAATGATTGTTGGTGCCAGACAGGGTGGTTTGAGTATCTCAGAATCTGCTGATCCCCAGGGATTTTCACTCACAACAGTTTCTAGAATTTACAGAGAATGGTGTGAGAAACCAAAAAAATCCAGTTTTGCTGGTGAAAATGTGTTGATATGAGAGAGGTCAGGGGAGACTGGTTCAAGCTGACAGGAAGATGCCAATAACCACACATTACAACAGTGGTGTTGTAATGGTAATGAGCAGCTTCTCTGAATGCACAACACATTGAACCTTGCAGTGGATGGGCTACAGCAGCAGAAGACCACGGACATACCCTCAATGGGCACTTTATTTGGTACAGAAGATACCTGATGTAGCCTATTTGGAGCCCCTTGATTTAATGTGCCATCCTTCATCGCACAAGTCACTTGTTCTTGCTGCAGTTGTTACTCAGCATTGCCCAGGTGTTATTGTAGCTAGCTGAACCTGTGAGGGCTAAGTAATGGAACATGTTGCTGTGTGAGGCACAGATCCCCAGCTGCAGAACAACAGTCACCTGTGTGAATTGACTCTGTTTACCCCTCTGTCCCCGTGCTCCAGCCCTTGCACGGTTAATGAGCGGGCTGTGTCGTTTGATATCTGTAGCCTACTCTTCTGGGCCTCGTAATAAAACCCTCTGATGCAAAGTACTCGAAACAGTTATATTGTAGGATGGTGTGGACATTGTTGATGAGCCCACCAGTTCCCTACAATTTCTGGCCAGTCTGCATTGTTCATTATTCAAGTGGCCTCTATACTGGGCTGAAACAAGAAATGTTTGTTATTGGGCATCTTGTCATTCATGTTCAAGTGTATTGTCATAGGAATTCATCCAGGCGGTATAAATGACAGCACAGTACACTGTAAGATGAGGCCAACCCTAAATTAACATAAATTATACTAAACTTACCATGTGTAAACTAAGTAAAAAGAATCATAACAATATTAGTGCAAGATAGAGAGAGAGCAAACAAAATATAGTCTCAAATAATGTTAGGATTTTTCAAGGACTGATGGTATTGGGAAAGAAGCTGAACTTTAAGGCGTAGGTCTCCAAGCTTGTGCACCTCCTGGCTTGGCAGCAACAAGAAGGTGGAAATGCCTGTGTGTGGAGGGTCCCTGATGATAGATATGCCTTCCTGAGATAACAGATATAGGGCAATGCCTGTGTGTGGAGGGTCCCTGATGATAGATATGCCTTCCTGAGATTACAGATATAGGGCAATGCCTGTGTGTGGAGGGTCCCTGATGATAGATATGCCTTCCTGAGATTACAGATATAGGGCAATGCCTGTGTGTGGAGGGTCCCTGATGATAGATATGCCTTCCTGAGATTACAGATATAGGGCAATGCCTGGGTGTGGAGGGTCCCTGATGATAGATATGCCTTCCTGAGATAACAGATATAGGGCAATGCCTGGGTGTGGAGGGTCCCTGATGATAGATATGCCTTCCTGAGATTACAGATATAGGGCAATGCCTGGGTGTGGAGGGTCCCTGATGATAGATATGCCTTCCTGAGATTACAGATATAGGGCAATGCCTGGGTGTGGAGGGTCCCTGATGATAGATATGCCTTCCTGAGATTACAGATATAGGGCAATGCCTGGGTGTGGAGGGTCCCTGATGATAGATATGCCTTCCTGAGATAACAGATATAGGGCAATGCCTGGGTGTGGAGGGTCCCTGATGATAGATATGCCTTCCTGAGATTACAGATATAGGGCAATGCCTGGGTGTGGAGGGTCCCTGATGATAGATATGCCTTCCTGAGATTACAGATATAGGGCAATGCCTGGGTGTGGAGGGTCCCTGATGATAGATATGCCTTCCTGAGATAACAGATATAGGGCAATGCCTGGGTGTGGAGGGTCCCTGATGATAGATATGCCTTCCTGAGATTACAGATATAGGGCAATGCCTGGGTGTGGAGGGTCCCTGATGATAGATATGCCTTCCTGAGATTACAGATATAGGGCAATGCCTGGGTGTGGAGGGTCCCTGATGATAGATATGCCTTCCTGAGATAACAGATATAGGGCAATGCCTGGGTGTAGAGGGTCCCTGATGATAGATATGCCTTCCTGAGATTACAGATATAGGGAAATGCCTGTGTGTGGAGGGTCCTTAATGATAGATATGCCTTCCTGAGATAACAGATATAGGGCAATGCCTGGGTGTGGAGGGTCCCTGATGATAGATATGCCTTCCTGAGATTACAGATATAGGGCAATGCCTGGGTGTGGAGGGTCCCTGATGATAGATATGCCTTCCTGAGATTACAGATATAGGGCAATGCCTGGGTGTGGAGGGTCCCTGATGATAGATATGCCTTCCTGAGATTACAGATATAGGGCAATGCCTGTGTGTGGAGGGTCCCTGATGATAGATATGCCTTCCTGAGATTACAGATATAGGGCAATGCCTGGGTGTGGAGGGTCCCTGATGATAGATATGCCTTCCTGAGATTACAGATATAGGGCAATGCCTGGGTGTGGAGGGTCCCTGATGATAGATATGCCTTCCTGAGATAACAGATATAGGGCAATGCCTGGGTGTGGAGGGTCCCTGATGATAGATATGCCTTCCTGAGATTACAGATATAGGGCAATGCCTGTGTGTGGAGGGTCCCTGATGATAGATATGCCTTCCTGAGATAACAGATATAGGGCAATGCCTGGGTGTGGAGGGTCTCTGCCTGTCAAAGTTCAAAGTAAATTTATTATCAAAGCTCATATATGTCACCATGTGCAAACCTGAGATTCATTTAACTTGTGGGTGCATACTCAAATCCACAATAGAATAATAACCAAGATAGAATCGATGAAAGACCGTACCAACTTGGGCGTTCAAGCAGTGTGAAAAAGTCAATAAACAATGCCAATACAAATAGAAAGAAATAATAATAATAAATAAAAAAGCAATAATTATCGAGAACATGAGTTGAAGAGTTCTTGAAAGTGAGTCCTTTGGTTGTAGGAATAGTTCAGTGATTTGGGCAAGTGGGGTTGAGTGACATTATCCCCTCTGGTTCAGGAGTCTGATGGTTGAGGTGTCATAACTGTTCCTGAAGATGGTGGTGTGAGTCTGATAGCAGCAGTAAGAAGAGAGCGTGGGCTGGGTGGTGGGGGTGGGGGTGGGGGGGTTCCCTGATGGCGGATGCTTCAATAGCGCTCCATGCAAGTGTGCTCAATGATGGAGAAGGCTTCACTCGAGATGGCCTAGGCTGTATCCAATACTTACAGCTGCAGAAATTGAAGTTCTGTGCATTTTTGCAAGCCACATTTGCTTATCATCTTAATTTAATGCATGTAGAGATGACAGCCATGCCCTGAGAAGGACACAGAGACCAAGGGTTATTGTGCTGCCTGGAAACAAAAGGCTCGTTGTAACCTTGGCAAGACTGTGTGACTGGTAGAATTATTCCTTTCAATGCTTTTAGTATTTAGAAATGAACAGAGACCGGGGTTTTCTGTGATGGAGAAAGGGCACGGTAGGTTGACAGGTGTATTAAGGAAGGTAGAGCCCAAAGCATGATGTGCTTAGGTAGCGTTAACAAAATTACATGAAAGAGAAACCACCAAGTCACAGGAAGGATGTGGAGGCTTTGAAGAGGATGCAGAAGTTGTTCAGCAGGATGCTGCCTGGATTAGAGGGTATGAGGCATAAGAGCAGGTTCGATGGACACGGGTTCTTTTCTCAGGACCGTTGACAGCTGATGGGAGAACCTGATAGAGATGTATAAAATTATGAGAGGCATAGATAGGTCCGGTAGGCAGAATACTTTTCACAAAGTAGAAATACCAACAACTAGAGCAGGGGTTCCCAATCTTTTATATGCAACAGACCCTTCCCGTTAACCGAGGGGTCCGTGGGCCCCAGGTTGGGAACACCTGAACTAGAGGATGTATAGCTTAAGATGAGCGGGGATGTTTACAAGAGATGGGGGGGGGGGGGGGTCGTTTTTTTTTGTACAGGGAGTGGAACACGCTGCCAGAAGTGATGGTGGAAGTATTGGTGTTTAATCGGCATGTAGAAGGGCAGACAACAGCATCTGGATCATGGATTACAAAGAGGATTTGTTTAACTCAGTATCATCGGGCTGAAGGGCCTCTCCTGTGCTGTACTCTGATCTGTTCAATGTACTGAGTATTTTTAAGATTATAACCGTGCTAGAGAGCCAGAAGGAGCCTGTAGATGTGGTGTATTTGACTTCCAAAGGACAATTGACAACACATCTCTTGGAAGGGACTCCCACAAGGGGTTGGGGTAATATATTAGTGAGGATTGAAGATTGTTGAACATATAGAAAACTAAGAGTAAAAATAAATGGGTGACATTCATTAGGCAAGCTGTTTGAATAGAGCTCCTGTCATGGCTGCTGGGTTCTCAACTGTTCACCACACGACACGGGACGGAGAAGCATCGGCACATGGTGCGGGAAGGAGAAAAGCCGATGTGACACGGGACGGAGAAACGTCGATGCGGAACGGAGAAACGCCGCCACAACGCGAGACGGAGAAACGTCGACACACGACACAGGACGGAGAAACGTCGACACGACGCGAGACGGAGAAACGTCGACACACGACACGGGACGGAGAAACGTCGACACACGACACGGGTTGGAGGAATGTCAACATGCGACACGGGATAGAGAAACATCGACACGACGCGGGACGGAGAAACGTCGACACACGACACGGGACGGAGAAACGTCGACACACGACACGGGTTGGAGGAATGTCAACATGCGACACGGGATAGAGAAACATCGACACGACGCGGGACGGAGAAACGTCGACACACGACACGGGACGGAGAAACATCGACACGACACGGGACGGAGAAACGTCGACACACGACACGGGACGGAGAAACGTCGACACACGACACGGGACGGAGAAACGTCGACACACGACACGGGTTGGAGGAATGTCAACATGCGACACGGGATAGAGAAACATCGACACGACGCGGGACGGAGAAACGTCGACACACGACACGGGACGGAGAAACGTCGACACACGACACGGGTTGGAGGAATGTCAACATGCGACACGGGATAGAGAAACATCGACACGACGCGGGACGGAGAAACGTCGACACACGACACGGGACGGAGAAACATCGACACGACACGGGACGGAGAAACGTCGACACACGACACGGGACGGAGAAACGTCGACACACGACACGGGACGGAGAAACGTCGACACGACACGAGACGGAGAAACGTCGACACACGACGCGGGACGGAGAAACGTCGACACGACGCGGGACGGAGAAACGTCGACACACGACACGGGACGGAGAAACGTCGACACACGACACGGGATGGAGGAATGTCAACATGCGACACGGGATAGAGAAACATCGACACGACGCGGGACGGAGAAACATCGACACGACGCGGGACGGAGAAACGTCGACACGACGCGGGACGGAGAAACGTCGACACACGACACGGGATGGAGGAATGTCCACATGCGACACGGGATGGAGAAACGTCGACACGACAGGGGATGGAGAAACATCGACACGACACAACGCGAGACGGAGAAACATCGACACAACGCGAGACGGAGAAACATCGACACGACACGGGACGGAGAAACGTCGACACGACACAACGTGAGACAGAGAAACATCAACACAACGCGAGACGGAGAAACATCGACATGACACGGGACGGAGAAACGTCGACACGACGCGGGACGGAGAAACGTCGACACGACGCGAGACGGAGAAACGTCGACACACGACGCGGGACGGAGAAACGTCGACACGACGCGAGACGGAGAAACGTCGACACGACACGGGACGGAGAAACATCGACACGACACAACGCGAGACGGAGAAACGTCGACACGACACGGGACGGAGAAACGTCGACACACGACGCGGGACGGAGAAACGTCGACACACGACGCGGGACGGAGAAACGTTGAAACACGACGTGGGACAGAGAAACGTCGACACACGACGCGGGTCAGAGAAAAGCCGATGCGACACGGGACGGAGAAACGTCGACATGCGACGCGGGACGGAGAAACATCAACACATGACGTGGGACGGAGAAACGCCGACGCAACACGGGATGGAGAAACATCGACACATGGGACAGAGAAACTGGGAAAAATGTATCAGGTTTTGGTGCTATTAGGTGGAAATAGAAGTTGGGAGGAAGCAAAGTGTGGATCAGTTATGGAAGTGGGCAGAAAGGTTGTCAGTTGTGTGTGCTGAAGAGAGGTTAGGGCCAATAGAAAGACAGAGCAGTTATTTAAATCGTGTTGGGTAATAGAGTCTTAAACTGCTGCTTACGGGAGGGAGGGGAGCTGGGGGAGCTTTGGGGTTCTTACGTTTATCTGCCGTTCATTTTTTGAGAAACTTCTCTGTTTTCGTGGATGTTTGTGAAGAAAAAGCATTTCAGGATGTATATTGTATACATTTCTCTGACATTAAATTGGACCTTTGAACTTATACGTCAGAGAAACAGATGGTTTGGCCCATCTGATTCGTGCTGACCTGGATGTGTACCGAGCTAGTTCTATTTGCCTGCACTTGGTCCATACCCTTCGAGACCATTCCTATCCGTGCGTCTGTCGCATACTCGTTCAGTGTTGTATTTGAACACGTCTCTGTTGCTTCCTCTGTCAACTCGAGTTTGGACGTTCAGAAAAATCTGGGATTCTCTAACAAGAAACAAAATATGCATCAAGTACAGCAAATAATTTGGCCTTTTTAAAGAGGTTGCAATATAAATGTAGGGAGGGATCAATGTATTTAACAGGGCTTTGATGGAACCATTCTGGCGTGCTGTGTATGTTTAAAGAAGGGTCACAACGGTGGTGTGAAGCTCTGCAGGATTTTGTTCGTGGAGTGGGAGTGATGCTGAATAACAGGTGCACGCGCGCGTGTGTTTGTGTGTGTGTGGGGATCATGCAGTAGAGCGTGGCCACTGATTACCCTAGACCTTCTCATCGCTGCACAAATACTTCTCTCCATCAAGCCCGTCTAGTTGATGATGTGCAAAATCAAAGCAAATTTATTACTCATGTACTTATCTGTCACCATATACTCTACCCTGAGATTTATTTTCTTGTGGGCATCTGCAGGAAAACTAGAAATGTAATCACATTTATGAAAAACTACACATAAGCATAGACTGGAAAACAACCGTTGTGCAAAAGAAGATAGCTTGTTCAAATAAAAAATAAATAATACTGATAACATAAGTTGTAGGGTCTTTGAAAGTGCGTCAGTAGGTTGTGGAATCAGTTCAGAGCTGAGGCGAGTGAAGTTATCCACACCTGTTCAGGAGCTTGATGGTTGAGGGGTAATAACGGACCCTGAACCTGGTGGTGTGGGACCTAAGGCTCCTGTACCTCCTGCCTGATGGTAGACATGAGAAGAGAGCCTGGCCTGGATAATGGGAGGTCCTTAGTGATGGATCCTGCTACCTTGTAACAGCACTCCTTGTAAATGTGCTCATTTGTGGGGAGGGTTTTGCCTGTGCTGGACTGGGTTGTATCCATCACTTTCTGAAGGCGTTTCCATGCCAGGCAGTTCTATAATCAGTCCGGATACTCTCCACTGCGCATTATGGAAGTTTGTTAAAGTTTTCGATGACATGCCGAATCAATGCTAACTTCTAAGGAAGTGGATGCCGCCTTTGTGATGGCATGTGTGCTGGTCTCGGCGGATTCTCTACACGATAACGCACGGAACGTAAAGTTACTGGCCCTCTCCAGCTGCGTGAGAGCCGGCTCCAGACCTCGGGCCTCTTCCTCCTGTAGTTGATAACTCAGCTCTGTTGTTTTGCTGATGTAAGACTTTTGTACAGTACTGTAGAGCAGCTTAGAACAGGATCAGGCCCTTCAGCCCACAATGTCTGTGCTGAGCATGATGTCAGATTAAACTAGCCCCTTCTGCTTGCATGTGATCTATATCCAGCATCCTGCACAGCATCTTAATTGCCACTGTCATATCTGTCTGCACTACCACCCCTGGCTGTGTGTTCCAGGCACCAATACACTCTAGTGTAAAAAAAAAACTTGCCCAACCCATCCTCTCCACCCTCTCACCTTAAACCTATACCCTCTAGTGTTCTGTATTTCTACCCTGGGGAAAAGATTATGGCTGTCTTTGACAAGCCTCTATCACAGCTCCCCTCATCCTCTGGTACTCCAGAGAAAACAGTCTGTTTGCCTACCTTCCTTTTGTAGTTAATGCCCTCTAATCCAGACAGCATCATGATTAATCTCTACTGAACCCTCTCCAAAGCTTCCACATCCTACCTGTAATGGGGCAGCCAGAAATGCACATTGCTCTAAGTATGGCCTGACCAATGCTTTACACAATTGTCGCAGCTTATTCTAAGCTCTGATCAGTGAAATCAAGCATGCTACAGTATGTGCCTTCTTTATCATGCTATCTACTGTCTGGCCACTTTCAGCGATCTGAGGGCCTGGACTCCAAAATCTTTCCGTACATCAATGCTGTTAAGGGCCCTTTTCCCACCACTGAGCTCATCTACATGAAATGTTGTCGCAGGAAAGCAGCATTTATCATCAGGGCCCCCATCACCCAGGTCATGGTCTCTTCTCGCTGCTGGTATCAGGAAGAAGGTACAGAAGCCTCAGGACTCACACCACCAGGTTCAGAAACAGTTACTATCCCTCAACCATCAGGCTCTTGAACAAAAGGGGATAACATCACTTACCCCATCATTGAAATGTTCCCATAACCTATTGACTCTCTTTCAATAACTCTTTATCTCATGTGCTCAATATTTATTGTTTGTTTATTTCTTACTATTTCTTTCTTTTTGTATTTGCACAATTTGTTGTCTTTTGCACACTGGTTGAATACACTAGTTGGTGTGGTCTGTCATTGACTCTGTTGTGGTCATTATTCTATATTGGAATTATTGAGTATGCCCACAAGAAAATGAATCTCAGGGTTCTATATGGTGACATATATGTACTTTGAATTTTGATTTAACCTCCCGAAGTGCAACACTTCAAACTTGCCCTGACTAAACACCATCTGCCATTTCTCTCCCCACAACTGTAACTGAAGTTTATCTTATCAATAATCAGATAATAATCTGACTTCCTGTTGTTACCAACGTAAGCAGCCTCACACTTACCCACACTGTACAGCATCTGCCATCGATCCACCAACTCCGTCAACCAGAATCTTCCTTTTATCCTCCTCTTTGCTTACCACCAACACAGCACAAACTTGGAGATATTGTGAGCAACATCAGCAAAGTATATCTATTGAGGGGAATAAACTTGATGTTTCAAGCCTGATGAAGGATCTCAGCCAAAACATTGACTAATTCCTCTCCATTGATGCTGCCTTCCTCCACCATTTTGTGTGTGTCGCTCCTGATTTGCAGCGTCTCTGGTGTTGCAGGTAGTATGTTTGTTTCCTTACCCACCTTGTCCTGAATTGGCCAAAGTTGGCCCTTTCCCATCAAGTCCCACTCAAGACCAAGTGAGAAAGTGTCCAATGTTCTTAAGCAACGATAGTGGAGCAAACATTGGGCTTGTTGCTGTGGGACTGTCAGTAGATACTCTGGTTTTCCAGGTCCCAAGCTTCATTTTGAGGAGTCAAAGTAACAATGGGGTAGCCATATTTGCAGAGTCCCAGGCTGTAATGAATGACAACAACATCTCCCCCACCATCAGCAGAAGTGTGTGCTTAGCCCTCTGCTCTATTCGCTGTGTACCTATCACTGTGAGTTTAAGTACAGCTCTAATGTCATACTTAAGTTTGTTGACAACACCACTATTGTTGGCCAGATCTCCATCCCCTCTCCCTTCCCCTTTGATTCCCCTCTCCCTGTTCCCTTTCCCACTCTCGGTCCACAATAGAGACCTTTATCAGAATCCGGTTTATCATCACTCACATATGTCATGAGATTTGTTTGTTTTTTGCAGCAGCAGCAGTACAGTGCAATATATAAAATTACTACAGTACTGTGCAATATATAAAATTACTACAGTACAGTGTAATATATAAAATTACTACAGTACTGTGCAATATATACAGTTACTACAGTACAGTGCAATATATAAAATTACTACAGTACTGTGCAATATATAAAATTACTACAGTACTGTGCAATATATACAGTTACTACAGTACAGTGCAATATATAAAATTACTACAGTACTGTGCAATATATAAAATTACTACAGTACTGTGCAATATATACAGTTACTACAGTACAGTGCAATATATAAAATTACTACAGTACTGTGCAATATATACAGTTACTACAGTACAGTGCAATATATAAAATTACTACAGTACTGTGCAATATATACAGTTACTACAGTACAGTGCAATATATAAATTACTACAGTACTGTGCAATATATACAGTTACTACAGTACAGTGCAAAAGTGTTAGGCACCCTAGCCCTGCATTTTAACAGAAGCTGTAGGTTGCCTGGACTGATCTGTGCTGCTGTTCCTGTCACGGTTCTGTTCTGTTGTTAGTGCTACGTCTACAGCGGCTTTCATTTTTGATATCAAGGGAATGACATTTGTTGGGGAGCTGAGGGAAATGGGGTTTGACACTTGGCAAACTAGTGGAAACTGGTAGAGGGGTGAGGAAGGTCAACTGCACACACCAGGAAACTGATGCTATGTTTTTGGATTACCAGGGGGCAACGTATCTGTGCGGAATAGAACCAGGGGCAAGAATAGAGCCATGGAGGATACCCGAGGTAATATTGGACTAAGCTCTCATTGTTAATCCATGGGGGTAAACTACACGGGGTAGATTGTAATCTCAGTCTGTGCTGGCTGCTAACCTGTGGATGAGACCTCCTGGCTGACCCTGGGGATGTGGGCACTGGGAGCACAAATTGGGACTCAGGTTCCTGATGCTGGTGGTGACCACTGGGCAGATGTTGTCCCCAGCCATGCTCGGTGTTGTAACCAAAGCACCATCACAGACTTCCCTAAGCTGGCAGCCACCAGAGTCAGCCTTGGTGGGCTGCCCTTGTCTGCAGAAATCTTGACCCAAAACGGAGACTGTAGTTTGTCTTAGTAATGCTTTTTAACAGAAGTATTAAATTCTGTTCTGTGGGGCCCCCTTCTGCCCCCATCGCTTTCCTATTCTGCAGGAAGCCAAAGCTTCAGCTGAGAATAGAGATCCCAGGCTTATTGCTGTTTCTGTGTTTCATGTGTTGGTGGGGTCCCATTCTAATCCTTTGTCTGATGTCTATGCAGCTCGGAAAGGCCCGGATGGGGTGATCATGTCCAACAACTACTGCGACTTCTGTCTGGGTGGGTCGAACATGAACAAGAAGACAGGAAGAGCCGAGGAGCTGGTCTCGTGCTCTGACTGCGGACGCTCTGGTAGGTGTACCCATGGAATATTCTCAGATGAACATGAACTTGGCCCAAGCTAATAGATCAGTTTCTGCTGCGGGTTCTGGGAGACACGTACAAGTGCCGGATGAATTCTCAGAACAAAACTCACACTTTGAGGACAGGGTGTATGCAGCTATGAAGTACCTCGCTGTACAAGATCTCTATCTCAGTTGCACAGGTGCTGGTAATGAACAAACCCTAGAACCAGAGCACAAACTTATTGAGAAACATTCAGAATTCAGCATTAACTTTTAAGATAATTGGACTTTAAAAAATCCTTTTAAGGCCTCTTTAATAACTTCATTTAACAAAACACTAGTTAATTTTAAGCAGGTAGTCAGCATTGTGATGCAGACTTAAGACGACTTTAGTGATTACTGCACAGTTGGTAGCACCTACATACCTCTCCAGTGAGACTGGGTGGAGCACCAGGCAAAATGCGTCAAGCCTCATTTAGTACAATTCTTGTTTACAATTCCTCACCCTGTTTCTTCATGAGATTAAACATCCGTGAGAATTAGAAACTGATATTGCGCCAAAGGGTCTGTTAAATAGTGAGTAGTTGCTTTTTAATGGGTCTATACCTCCCCCACCCCTCTACCCTGCCTCTTCTATCTTGTGTTAAAACTGAAAGCAGTCCTCTCCGTTGGTTATCACACCTCGTCCTCTGGATGCTTGTGTCAGCTGTGGCTCAGTGTGTGGGGATAGGGAGCTTCCTTGCATTGAGAAGGAATGCATCAGATTCAAGTTCAGCTGAAGGGATTTGTGTCTATTGAGCACTGCATCCCAGTGCAGAGGGAGTGCTGGCCTATCAGACAAAAGCTGTATTGCAAGTGGGAACACTAGCTAACATCCTGAGCAGATGCAAAAGATTTTGTGGTATAATTTTGAACAAAGAGCAGGGAAGTTATTGCTCTGTCTGGCCTGTGCTTATTTCTCAATCAGCATTTCTGAAACACACTATCTGATTGTCATCACATTGTTTCAAGGAATTTGATTGTTGTGATCACAACAGAATTGGAAAGGGCCTTGACAAGTATCATATAAATGCAAATTTCTATCTCCTGACATTGCCATGAAGAAAGTGTATGTCAAATATTGTAACTACGCTTAGATAAGCACAAATTTTGGCCTTTGGTTGTTGTTCTTCTCATAGAGTCATAGCATAGAGTCAGGCCATTTGGCCCATCTTGTAAAAGCCAAACTATCATCCTGCCTACTCCCACTGACCTGCACATGTGCCATAGCCTTTCATAGCCCTCCCATCGTGTACCTATCAAAATTACTCTTGCATGTTGAAATCGAGCCTGCATCCACCACTCATTCCACACTCTTAAACATTTCACCTTTCACCTTTAACCCATCATCTCTAGTTCTAGTCTCACCCAAACTCGGTGGAAAAAACCTGCTTTAATTTACTCTATCTATATCCCTCATACTTTGAGTACCTCTATCAAATCTCTGCATTTTCCTACACTCTAGGAAATAGAATCCAAACCTATTCAGCCTTTTCCTATAACTCGAGTCCTCAAGTCCTTGAAACAGCCTTGTAAACTTTCTCTGCACTCTTTCATTCTTATTGATATCTTTCCTGTAGGTAGGTGACTGGAACTGCACACAATACTCCAAATTTGGCCTCACCAGTGTTTTGTACAATTTCAACATAACATCACAGCTCCTGTGCTCAGTACTTTGATTGATGAGGCCAACATGCTAAAAGCTTTCTCTATGATCCTATCTACCTGTGACACCATTTTCAAAGTATTACGGATCTGTATTCCCAGATCTCCTTCTATCACACTCCTTGGTTCCCTATCACTCACTGTGTTAAGTCCTACCCTGATTGATCCTCCCAAATTGCAACACTTCACACTTGTCTGCATTAAATTCTATCTGCCATTTTTCAGTCCATTTTTTCCACCTGGCCCAGATTCCATTGCAAGCTTTGATAACCTTCACTGTCCATTACACCCCAATCTTGGTGTCATCTGGAAACTTGCTGATCTAGTTAACCACATTATCATCCAGATTGCTCATAAAGGTGACAACCAACAACGGACCCAGCACACCACTGGTTCACAGGTCTGAAGACAGAGAGGCGACTATCTACTACCACTCTCTGGCTCTTCCCGCAAAGCCAATGTGTGATCCAATCCAATCATTCTTCTGCTGTGGAAGAGGGAATAGAAAATTAATGCTGCTGAAGACCTGTCTAAAATTGGGGAAATATCAAAGGTCCATTAAGCTAATTAGTCAGAGTGAGAGAGAGAGAGATGGCCACTTGTAGGACATAGGCTTAAATCAAAAGTGATTAGTTTTACCTGGATATCTGTCAAACTGTCTATTACCAGCTCTGCTTCTATTAATCTTAATGGTAGAAACACTTAAATAAAAAGAAAGATGAATACTTTAGCAGACTGAGTTGTCCTAGTATTATAAATCATTTTAATATTCTTGGACTATTGTGAAAACTTACCATCCCTTTTTCCAAATACAGTTAATAGAAATGATAGTGTTAGTTTGTATCTGAAAAGCTTCTGCGGCAAAACTGTCTGCTGTTTGAAATATGAGTGTGTTAAAAGTTGCTGGATTTATTTGCACAGAAGTGTAAGAGTTTTCTAGTTAATTCCAAACCAGCAATGAATGGGATGTTCTGTTTGTGTTGGTTTGTATATCTCATTTTAACCCTTTCGCTGACTGATAAGTAAATCCACTGAGCAGGGTTTCAGGTTAAGAGCTTGAGGGTTTTGCTTAGAGGTGGGAGTTGTGATTGATTTTTTTTATATTTTTCATTTTTTCTGTGAGTGGTGTATGTGTGTATGGCGTGGGTGTGTGTATATGTATGGTGTGTGTGTGTATTGCTGAACCCATGTGCTGATATGTACATCATCATACATGTTAGCTTATTTTGGACAAGGAGTCGTTAAGGAGCTGGACTTGCGCAGTGCAGAGGACTTGTTTGCTGCTTCATCTGAAAGTGACGCATCCACGTTTCATGGCTTTGACGACGATGATATGGATGAACTGCTATCAAACCACAGTACTCATTCACCTGCTAGTGATGGTGCAAATTCTAAGTGCAGCGGCTGAATAAAGCGATTTTGGAAATACCTGCTAGCACAAACAAACAAACATTTAATTTGGGCAAGATTTAATGAATGGTGCTGACAACAGTGGAAGGCATTTGTAGCCAGAAAGAGTTGCTGCTGAATTCTAGACCCTTTGTGAAACTGAGCAGAGTCGATGATTTTAATCGTTCATCAATAAACAGGAGAACCTGTCACTCAGAAGATTACTATTGACTTGGGATTTCTTTATTTTAACATAAGGACATTTGATTGACATTAAATGAGAGAATTGGTGGGGGAACAGAGGGACATGATGAGCTGGCTGCACAGTGCAAAGGCCATAAGTTAGCTCCTTCCCTCATGTGTGGGCAGTTCTCTTAACCTACGTTCACCAGTGCAGACGATAATGGACCTTTTCGCCAGTGGAAATGTAGCCTTCACTCTACATCTCTGGTACCTGCAGTGCCCAGCTTTTTGTGGCAGTGAAGGTGAAGGAAGCAGAGTTTTTTTTTAAAAAAATCAGTTTTTACTTTGAAGGAAACACAGCCCCTCTTCAGGGGCAGCCCCTTCTGTTGACTTTCATTCGGCTGAATTGCCTTTACTTGCCCTGCTGAAGGAACCACACCATTGAGCCCATATACTGCCTGGAGCAATATAACGTCAGCACCAACTTTTCATCCCGTTAATTTGAAAGGAAGTCATCAATAACCCTGCAAGGTATGTGACCACAGTTTTGTTTTAACTGGCTTTTAATTGAATATGTGTAGCCTCAATTTGCATGATTAGGATTTATGAATTTTTCCCCCTTTTGGAGCAATATTGAGACCTGAGCTGGTGTTATATTTAATAAAGATGCAGCCAGATTGTTTAAAGATTAATTAATGCATCGGGATCTTTCTTTGATAGACGTTCAGTCTTCTAAACAAACAGCTCTCCTTTACCCTTCTTCAGCAGAATCTCCCAGATGACAGTGGTTGCCATGAAAGCCAGCCCTAAGAGGAGGAAAGGAAGGAAAGAGTTGTGACCACGTTAGCACTGGGCTATTAACCTCCCAGCTCCCGACTAATGGAAGCAGCCTTGGGACTCCGCTGAGCACGTGCAATGTGAAGGAGGACTGCATTGTGAATTGGAGTTTCAAACTTAATCAGACCCACTGTGTGGCTGTTTTTGAGATTTCTGTGGCATCGGGAGAGGCCAATTATTTGGAAATAAGTTATCATAATTTGGCAATATTTGATAATTTAGCATAAACATTTTAATATAGATATTTTATTTTCTTTGCAAAGCAATGGCATCATATTTAATAGTGAGTATGATGCCTGATGAACTCTTAAACAAAAATAATTCAACTCTGCTCAGTTCTGTTGTCAAAGCCATTTATTGAATCTCAGTAGGAGTGCTGCAAGTGGATATGGTAAGTGTCAGGTGTGTCTGTTGCCTGTCTGGAAGTCTAGTCTCATTTTCTATTTATTAATTAGTTCGACCGTAATTTTGCCGTAACACCTCTCCTCACCCCTTTGTGATGAAGTTATGGTATTGTCACCATCAACTGGATGCTGTTGTTTATTGTACAATGTTAAATGTAAAAAAAGGTTCTTTATAAAGTGGATTTAATGCTGCTGAGCTTATGAAAATTTTATTTGTTAGAAAAATAAATTGCCTAATGGTCTCACATTGTGTCCTATTGTTGTGGCTTTCTTTTTAATTTTTGATAGTTCACTTATTTAATTTATATTTTCAATTAATGTTGGGTTGGACAGTGTTATAGAACTGCTTGCTTTAATTATCTAGCTATAGACTGCTGAAATATTGTAATAGCAAACATACTTTCTACACAGCAGCCCTGTCCAGCAGCGAAAGGGTTAATTATGCAATTAAATATAGTTTTTGTCTCTCAGTTCAACTCCTTTTCTCTCATTTTCTATCTCATCTTCACTCTGCATCTGCCATAGTTGATCATTTTTTCTCACGGTGAGGGGGCTGTGGGATGGTGGTGGTTGGGGGGGGGATTTCTTTTCTATCAGTTTCCTCAGCCACACTTTCTCTTGGTTTTTCACCATTCCTAATCTCTCTCCACCACCATTCCACTCTCACATTGTTTCTCCCCAATCCTCTCTCCCCCACTGACATTTTCTCCCTGACCCTCTCTCCCCCAGTCCTTTCCTTCTGACTGTCTTTACCCCCAACCCCTCTCCCCTGCAGTCTGTTCCCCACAGACCTTGTGTTTCCCCTGTCCTCCACTCTCACCTGTTCCTCTGCCTGCGTACTGGATATATTCTTCCCTTTGCCCCCATCCCATTTCTCCCTGCCATTCACTTTTACCCACTTCACCTCCCTTACCCCTCCATTGCCCATCTTTCTCCTCTCTCTCTTCCACATACTTTATATTTCCCACTCTCTGTCCCCTCTCTACTGAACCACTCTTCCATTCTTTCTATCCTCTTCCACACCTCTCTCTCACCCTCTCTCCACAGGCTCCTTATCTCTCCCTCGTCATCCCCCTCCTCTTTGCACTCCTGCCCTTCTCACCTCCTCCTCCTCCATCCCCTGCTCCTCTCACTCCACACTCTTTATCCTCAACCCCCCCTTTCTCTCCTTTCATCTCACACCTTCTTTCTCCATACTTCCTCTCCTTCTGTATCCCCCCAAATCTCTATCCTCACTCTACCCCCCACTCTCCAACTCGTCTTTCCCCTCCTACCCAAACCTCTCTCTCTTCCTATTCTCTCACTCCTCATCTCTCTTCTCCCCCACATTCCCCTTCCCAATGTCTCATTCTTTTCCTCACAGTCACAGTCTCTGTTACCCACCCTCAACCTTTTCCCCTTCCATCCTTCCCCACTTTCCCTTTCTCTCCTTCCCAGCTTCTCCTTTTCTCATCTCTTCCCTCCTCCTCTCACTACCCTTCCCTCCCCCCTCTTCTGCACTCTCTCTCTCCCTTTCTCTTTCCCTGAAACACTCTCACCCCCTCCCCTTCTTACTTTATACTCTCCCCATTCACACTCTCGTGCTTTCCCAACTACTCTCTCTACTCTCTTCCACACTCTCTCACATTCTCATCTCTCCAATGTCTCTTCTCCGCCCTTCTTTCACATCTCTCCCTCTCTCCTTTTCCCTCTCTCACCCTCTCTCTCTTGTCCCCATCTCTATCTCTCCCCAACTCCTTTTGTTCCTCTAATCTTTCTGTCTGCCATCCCTTCCCACATCTCTCCTCCCCGTTGTCTCTGCGACTCAGGAAATGGTGTGTAAACGTCTCCTGTTTGTTGCATCCCTTCAGGTCACCCCACCTGTTTGCAGTTCACAGTAAATATGACTGCTGCTGTGAAAACCTATCACTGGCAATGTATTGAGTGCAAATCCTGTAGCCTGTGCGGAACATCTGAGAATGACGTAAGTTTTTTTTAACCTGTCCATCATCTATGACACTTTTTAATAAAACCCATTTTTAGTTGAATCCGTTTCTGGTGTGGTTGTGCCCGTGAGTTTAACTATCGATGAGACGGTTTCCCCTGACCCAGGCTGTGTTTACTCAGCAGTGGTCAGGATACTGTAGCTGATCGCCATACCCAAGGTTGAGGAAGTGAGCGGACTGGAAGAACAGTTGTTCTTCCTGCCTTGAATCACAATTGCATCAACTGAAAACGTTTGGAGCAGCTAAAGCCTGCATTGAGTTTCAAATCTTTGTGCAGGTTTTTGTTTTCCACCAGGTGACCCAGAAGTTCCACCTCCTCTTCAACCGTTACAGAGCCCTGGGCGTGAGTGAGCACAGCACCTCCGTCTCTGAGTGAAGGGCCGAGCTTTCTCGTAATCTGACAGCATTTTGCGGTCAGCAGTGTAACATCCTGCCTCAATATATCTGCCGCCTTGCCTTTCTTCCTAAGGTGAAGCGTGTCTGGTTGGCAGCCAGCATGAGCTTTGAAGTAATTAATCTTCTGTGCATGATCACAGTCGCATCATCCTGCCCTTAACCCCCATGTGGTTTGAAGATGAGTGAAGTCTCACCAGAAAGATCAGCTCGTTGCTGCAAAGTTAACAGTACCCAGCCCTTTCTAACTGGCCCCAACGGCAGTGAACCGTGGAGAAGCAATCCACAGCTCTTCAGGGGGCTGGTGAAGCCAGTCGAAAATACATATTTGATGCAGATACCTCACAGACTGCATTATTCTTGCAACGTAAACCTTAGTGAGAAGCAGGGTTACCGCGCTGGTTGTTTTCAATCTGGCACAAGCCTTTGTTAAATCTGCCAAATGCTTCCCTTGCAGTGTGAGCTCACAAAAACTTTTAACAATGTTGAGATGTGCAAGCTGACAATCTAAAGCTCAAATCTAATGTTTTACAGATTTCTGTTGGGGCATTGTTCAGTCAGACTTTGACAATTATTAAAACTAAACCTTGTTGACTAGTGAAAGCATGACTTGTATCAGAATGTGTTCGTCTTTCTGGTGGCCTGGTGAAGCAGCAGGTAAGCTCGGGCTGAAAAGTCGATTGCTTACTCCCCACAATAGACACTGCCTTTCCTCAAACAAGAGAAAATCTGCAGATGCTGGAAATCCGAGCAACACACACAAAATGCTGGAGGAGCTCAGCAGGCCAGGCAGCATCTATGGAAAAAGAGTATTGTCGAAGTTTCACGCCAAAACCTGCCTGAAACGTCGACTGTGCTCTTTTCCACAGATGCTGCCTGACCTGCTGAGTTCCTCCAGCATTTTGTGTGTATTGCTGGGATTTCCAGCATCTGCAGAAGTTCTTGTGTTTATGGTGTGCAATAGGTTTTCCCAGACTGATGAGTGTTTGGATTTTAGTTTTCTTTTGCACTTTCTGACCACCGATCAGCCAAGCGTGAAAATCAAAACAACTGCCAAGGCTGGAAATTTGGAATGAAAGGTGAAAAAAAAGGAAATGTGCAGTGGGTGGGGTAGGATCTGTGGAGATGGAAACGGGAGATGTCGTTGGAGGCTGAATATCCTTGGTCAGAACTGGGATGAACACCATTGGTGATAGGCTTCAGGGAGGCTGGGGGTGGGGAGGAAAGGAAAATTTACCTCAAAAGAATGGGTGGAACCAGGGTGGCCATGGGGATAAGCTGTAAATGAGGTCAACTATTAATGGGCTAGTGGGGGCATTTGGAACAAGAGGACTCCCAGCAGATGAGGGAGCTTCTGTTTTTAATTAAGCTCTCTCATCCAAAGTAGCATGATAATCAGAACATGCTGCGAGATTTTGTGGAGGAGCAGGCTCGAAGGGCCGAATAGTGCTCTCCTGCTCCTGGTTCTGGCTGCCAACTGCTTGTTGCATCGTGTGACTGCTGAGCTGCTCCTTTTGGCTGGGAGCTTGCTTGGTTTCTGGCCAGTTGTCTAGAGCTGAAAGGAATGGGTAACTCTTGGTTCAAGCCAGCCTCTCTCACACATGGATTCCTCCTGTATAACCTGTCACCAACTAAGCTGCCAATGCATGGTGTTCCAGAAATGCAGTGCTTTTGAAAATCAAGTAATCTTGATCAGAATAGGGTCACCTTCTATTTCCTGTTTTAGAGTATTGCAGAGGAATGCTCGTGTAGATACATTTAAGATTGTAAAGGGTCACGATGTCGAAATGACCACAAGTGGGAATGACAACAGTGAATGGCAGTGCTGGCGAGAAGGGCCAAATGGCCTCCTGCACCTACTGTCTATTGGGAGAATCTCAAATGAACGGGCATTGGCTAGACCACATTTGGAGCACCGTGTATAGCTCTGGCCACCACACTTCAGGAAGGATGTGATAGCAATAGAGAGAGAGTGCAGAAGAGATTTACCAGGTTGTTGCTTGGAAAGGAGAGATTAGACATAGGAGACATAGGAGTCTGAGGGACAACCTTATGGAGAGGTATACACAGAATAAATAGAATTTAGTTCCAAGTAAAGGGAATTACAAAGGCATGAGAGGGGAGCTGGCCAAAGATTTAGTGTGAAGTTAGAGGATTGGGAGTTTTTAAAAACCAAAAAAAGGCAACTATAAAAGCCGTTAGGAGCGAAAAGATGAAATACGGAGATAAGCTGACCAATAATGTCAAAGAGAATATCAAAAATGTTTTCAGATATACAAACGAGTAAAACAGAGGTGAGAGTGGATATGGGACTGCTGGACAATTACACTGGAGAGGGAGTAATAGGGGAGCAAGGAAACGGCAGATGAATTTAATAAGTCTTCACTAGCAGTATTGTAGCAGTCCGAGAGTGCCAGGGGTAGGAGTGAGTGTAAATGCTAATACTAAGGAGAAGGTGCTTAGGAAGCTGAAATGTCACCTGGATCAAGTGGACTACACCCCAGGGTTCTGGAAGAGGAAACTGAAGAGATTGTGGAGGCATTTGTACAGATCTTTCAGGAATCACTAGATTCTGGAATGGTTCCAGAAGACTGGAAAATTGCAAATGTCACTCCACTCTTCAAGAAGGGAGGGAGGCAGAAGAGAGGTAATTATAGGCTATTAGCCTGACTTCAGTTGTTGGGAAGCTGTTGGAGTCCATTATTAAGGATGAGGTTTCGGGGTACTTGAAGGCACATGATAAAATAGGCTAAAGTTAGCATAGTTTCCTTAAGGAAAAATATTGCCTGACAAATCTGTTGAAATTCTTTGAGGAAATAACAAGCAGGATAGATGAAAGAGAATCAGTGGATGTTGTTTACTTGGATTTTCAGAAAGCCTTTGACAAGATGACACACATGAGGCTGCTTAACAAGATAAGAGTATTACAGGAAAGATACTAGCATGGATAGAGCACTGGCTGATTAGCTGGAGGGAAAGAGTGAGAATAAAGGGAGCCTTTTCTAGTTGGCTGCTGGTGACTAGTGGTTTTCCACAGGGGTCCAAGTTTGCAAACAATACAGAAATAGGTGGAGGGGCAGATAGTGTTGAGGAAGCAGGGGGTCTGCAGAAAGCAGACGATTGGGAGAATGGGCGAAGAGGTGCAGAAGGAATATAGTATAGGGAGGTGTATGGTCATGCAATTTGGTAGAAAGAATAAAGGCATAGACTATTTTCTAAATGGGGAGAGAATTCAGAGGTGCAAAGCGTCTTAGGAGTCCTTGTGCAGGACTTCCTAAAGGTTAACTTGCAAATTGAGTTGTTAGTGAGGAAGGCAAATGCAATATTAGCATTTGTTTTCGGAGGACTGAATATAGGAGCAGGGATGTAATGTTGAAGCTTTATAAGGTATTGCTCAGACCTCACTTGGAGTATTGTGAGCAGTTTTGCCCCCCATATTTAAAATAAGATGTGCTGGCATTAGCAAGGGTCCAGAGGAAGTTCATGACATTGATTCCAGGAATGAAAGGGTTAATGCATGAGGAGCTTTGATAGCTCTGTGCCTGTACCCACTGCACTAGAGTTTAGAAGAATGAGGCGAGATCTCATTGGAATGTATTGAATATTGAAAGGCTTAGTTAGAGTGGATGTGGAAAGGATGTTTCATGTAGTGGGTGGGTCTAGGACCTGAGTACCAGCCTCAGAATAGAGGGGCATCCCTTTAGAACAGAGATGAGGAGGAATTTCTTTACCCAGAGGAAGGTGAACCTGTGGAATTTATTGCCATGGACAGCTGTGGATGCCAAGTCATTGAGTATATCCATCATTAAGGACCCCCACCACCCAGGCCATGCTCTTCTCTCTGCTGTCATTGGGAAGAAGGTACAGAAATCTCAGGACCCAAACCGCCAGGTTCAGGAACAGTTATTACCCCCTCTGGCCTCAGGACCCAAACCGCCAGGTTCAGGAACAGTTATTACCCCCTCTGGCCTCAGGACCCATGCCCCCAGGTTCAGGAACAGTTATTACCCCCTCTGGCCTCAGGACTCACAGCCCCAGGTTCAGGAACAGTTATTACCCCCTCTGGCCTCAGGACCCACGCCCCCAGGTTCAGGAACAGTTATTACCCCCTCTGGCCTCAGGACTCACAGCCCCAGGTTCAGGAACAGTTATTACCCCCTCTGGCCTCAGGACCCATGCCCCCAGGTTCAGGAACAGTTATTACCCCCTCTGGCCTCAGGACCCATGCCCCCAGGTTCAGGAGCAGTTATTACCCCCTCTGGCCTCAGGACCCACGCCCCCAGGTTCAGGAGCAGTTATTACCCCCTCTGGCCTCAGGACTCACAGCCCCAGGTTCAGGAACAGTTATTACCCCCTCTGGCCTCAGGACCCATGCCCCCAGGTTCAGGAGCAGTTATTACCCCCTCTGGCCTCAGGACCCACGCCCCCAGGTTCCATATTTCAGTGACAAAGTTTCCTAGTTTGGATAGGATCAACACTACAATCCTGAGGAGAGTGAAGGAAAGTGGACAGGAAACTACTGCACGAGAGTCGGTCACAGAGCAACGGGAGGTGTCTCAGATGCCGATTCAAGATGTTCAGGTTAAGAATAAAGAGAGGGACTGACAAACATAGAGTCTCCGATGTTGGTGTACAGAGGATAGGGTGTCACAACAATCAAGCTCACATCAGGCACTACAAAACTTGCTACAGTATAGGCAGTTTAGAAGGAGAAATTTGTAAAGGAAGGTGAAGATGTGAAAACATACTGGCTTCTGACATTGAAGAAAACAGGAAGATAAAGAGCAAGCTAAGGGAAACAATTGGAGTCATTAGGGTCCAGAGAGGTGACTTGTGTATGTGGAGGGTTTTAATAATAACTATCAGTTACCTTTTCAGTAGAAGGGACAGTGTTGTGTTGTGGTTAAGGGAGGTTGGCGTCTAGTACTGAATGAGGAGCTGGTATATTGAAAAATGGATAAATTGCCAGGCCTGGATAAAATCCATCCCAGGATGTTAGAAGAAGCACAGGAGGAAAGTTACAGAGGCAATCACTGCAGGAGTGGGGTGGGCCAGAGGACCAGAGCAGGGAGGAGGGAATATCAATGCAGGTACACTCCTGTGTTGGTCAGTAAGAGGTCTGGGCTCAGAGGGACAGTGTAAACCTTCACAGAGAGAGGTACAGGTTACTCAACAACAACAGATTTGTTTATCAGACCTTCCTTGTTACCTCCTCGGGGAGTTCACTGAGGCAGTGTTTGCTGCAGTCTGTGTGGATTTTCCCAAGGCCCTGCACGTCAGATCAAAAAAGTAAGGTAATAGGGGATCCTGGGGGTGGGTGACATGTTGGATCCAAAGCTGGAGTAAAGTGTGATGGGGGACGGGTGTTTTTATGACCAGTGAGGTCTCACAGGGTTCAGTATCCGGTCTTGTGGGTTGATGGTGAATATTAATGATTTAGACCAAACGTAGGGGGAATGATTACAGTGTTCATAGAATTGATGGAAGATCCGGTGTAGCTGACAGTGGGGAGGAAGCCTTTAAAGGCTGCAGGAAGTCTGAGAATGGAAAGTGGAATTTAAAGTGTGGTTTGGTACCCAGTCCTGAGGGTTTGATGGTGAATATTACTGAGTTAGATCAAACGTATGTGTTATGTGTGAGTTATATGTACTGTATTGTGCACCTTGGAGGTGTACATGCATACAGTTGAATGACAATAAACTTGAACTTGAATTTGTGGGAAATGATTAAGATAGATGTTAATTGTCGTGTAGCTGACAGTGGATTTGAATGGTTTATGGACTGCAGGTGGGTGTAGAAAGTGGAATTTAATCCAGAGAAGCGTGAGGAACAATGTGTGGAGACAGGTTTACATAAGAAAATTAAAGAAGGTTGGTGTATTTCTTCACACATCCTTAGGGTGGCAGACTGGATCAACCTGGTAGATGGACCTTCATTTGCCACGGGCCAGCACAGCTCCAGAGGCCCAGCATCAATCCTGACTTGCTGTGCAACTTGCAAGCTCCCTCTGCGACTGTGAGGGCTTCCGCTTAGTGCTCTGGTTTCCTCCCAGATCCCCAGAATGTGAAGGTTGGAAGATGTGTAGGTAGCAGTAGAATCCGAGGAAAATTGGGGGGATTATGGGAAGAACAGGCCGTGGAAAATTAGTGTGGAGATGAGATCACACTGAGCCAGTAGAACTCAGCGATCCAAGTGACCTCCTATGCCATACTGCACAGAAACAGGCCCTGCCCAACTTGTCCATACTGGTCCCATTTGCCATTATCCCTCAGTGTTCCCGTTCAAATGCCTTTTAAATGTTGCTGTTATTGTTGGTATTCTATTGAAAATACAAAGAAGCTGCAGAAGCTAGAAATCCAAAGGAAAACCGAAGTGTGAAGTTATACGGGAACTGTATGCACTGGTTGAGCCATTGTCTGAGAACTGCCTCCACTTCTGGTCACCACCTTCCTGGGAAGCTGTGATTGTACTGGAGAGGGTGCAGGGGGACGAGAAGTTCTCACAGGGTCAGTGTTCTCCACCTCTTGCCTCTGAGTCAGATACCGTTGGATTTTGTGCTAGAGCACGGGCACTTCACTCTCAGCGTCCCCTCCTGGGCGAGTGTGCCTCCCTCCACTCTGAATCTGTGCACTCTGCGGTGGTGGACAATCCCACTCTGGGGTGCCACAGGTGGGGCTGGGGGAGTGTGGCCTGTTCCTCCTGCTGGTTATGAGGAGCTTCTGCAAACTGCAGCAAACATGGAGCGATGGTAACCAGTGCAATCACTCTGTTTAGTGCAGGAGTTCCCAACCTGGCGTCCACAGACCTCTCTCTTAGTAATAAGGGTCCATGGCATTAAAAAAGGTTAGGAATCCCCTGGTTTAGAACATCCACCACATCAGGGATTCCTGTGAGCCAGGTGGGAATATTAAACTTTTCCAAGGCAGTTTTGAGAACACCCTCAAATCATTTGCTAACCCCCTTGCTGGTCCAGCTGTCTGTTTCAAGAGCCTGATTAACAAGACCTGTCCATTGTATCTGACATAGCGTAATTAGTTGGGGGTGGGAGTAACAGACAAAATGCTGGAGAAACACCATCGATTATTTATTCATCTATAGATGCTGCCTGACCTGCTGAGTTCCTCCAGCATTTTGTGTGCTGCCCTAGATTTCCAATATCTGCAGCATCTCTTGTGTTTATGTCGGGGATTGGAGTGGTGACTGCTGCAGCTTGCTTAGAGAGGATTTTGAAGAAGCAGAGTTGGAGACTCCTCTGAGTGTCTTTGAGTTCCTGCTAGAGGTAGTAGTCATTCCTCTGAACAAGAGGGTTAACTAGTTTGTTATTGTCATTGTTGTCACATAATTGAAAATCTTGTTCTTGTGTACTGTTCGTACAAACCAATTCATTACACAGTACATCGAGCTAGTAACAGAGGTAGAATGTAGAATAGACAGTAGCAGCTATAGAGAATGTCCTCTGCAGCTAGACAATGCTAGGACAACTGCCCAGCAGGCCATGAGTTTAGAGCTGGGTTTGGTTTTGTTGAATTTGGTGCTGAATCCTCAGGGCTGCAGGCCGATTAGGTGGTGTCCTTGACCTTTGTTGGAACAGTGCAGGAGTCAGGGTCAAAGTGACTGACAAATGGACGTTCAAAATCACTCTTACAGCCAGGCACCCTGCCACCCTCAGAATCCAACACCTTAGCCTTGTGTTAGAGTTGTCTAGTAGTAATGAAAGGTCTGCCAACTGCATTACGTATAGTTGCTGGGTATTTCTAGCATTCAGCTGGGTTCCAGCAGCTGTTCTGATCTGTGTCCACTGCTCCAGCACTGTCTTTCTCCCTCTTGTCTGTTCTCCTCCATTGTCTCCTTATATCCAATGGCTCTGCAGCTAACCAGCCTTCGCACTCTCAGTCCGCACCACCAGCACCTACATTTGTGTCCACAGCCTGCCTCAGCCTTCTTCCAGTCACAGGCTCTTCTCTCTCTGGTCTCAGCTGCTTAAAACATGCTTCCCACTTCTGGTGAAAGATCAGCATCCTAACACTTCTGTTTTTCTCTCCACACTCTCTTCAGCCTTTTCTACTTTTGGACTGGCAATGCCTGGAGTTTCATGGTCTTCCTGTTCTCGTGACACAGAAGATATAGAATAGTTTCATGTCTAACTGCCAACTTGCTTCAGCCCTAAGTCAATAACATCTGATGGTTTCAGTCTCAGTTATTCATAAGCTCACTGCCCAGTACACTCAGATAGGTTTCTGGATTTTTAATCCTGTGCTGGTTGTTTGCCTGAGTAACCAACGTGTGTACCTCCAGGTAATTGTTAGGTTCTGGTGATTGTGAGAGTTTCATTTTTTGGGAGGTCTTGCCTGATGTCTGTGGAGAACTGCAGAGTGCTGTATTCTAGATCCTGCACAGGACTGATAACGTCCTGTTGTTCTCTGACTTCCATAATCTGTATCAACGACTGGAAGAGGAGGCCAAATGTTGATGATGCAGTAACTGGAGGCAGTATGGACTGTGAGAAGTTACAGAGAGGGTGGTGCAGGGAGATCTGCACACAAGGGGTGAATTGGGGGGAGGGAGAGCAGAATATAGTGTGGAAAAGTGTTCATTTGTTTTTGTAGTTGCCACAAGTGTCGGTGTTAGGGATCTAATGATGAAGGAACAAGTCAGAAATAGGCCATTCGGCGAGGTCTCAACCATAATTGTAACAATTCTTCTCTCCTAGTTCAATGTTCTGCCCTATCGCCTTGAATTCCTTATTATTCAGATTCTGTTGGTCTTTTCAATGCAGTTATCACGGTCCTCTGAGTAAACATTCCCTCCTAATTTTAGTCCTAAATGAGCTACCTACTGTCCTGTGACTAGATCTTCGGCACCCTAGAATTTTTATATAGTTTCAGGTGGAATGGCCTCCACAGAGCCCTGATCTCATCATCATCGAGGCTGTCTGGGATTACCTGGAGAAACAGAGGCAGGCAAGATGGCCAAAGTCTGCAGATAAACCGTGGCAAGTTCTCCAAGATGCTCGGAATAACCTGCCAGCTGATTTTCTGATAAAACTGAATGACAGTGTACCCAAGCAAACTGATGAAGTTTTAAAGGCAAATGGTAGTCACACCAAATATTGACTTGATTTAGAATTTTTTTTACTGTTTATTGCTCTTTATAGTATTTTTTGATACTTAGAAACTTTACATTTTGTTATTTTTGAAAGCATCTTCACTTTGCAGTTTTTTTTACCTGTACCTAAGACTTTTGTACAGTATTACCTTGTTTCAATGAAGGGGGCCATGCAGCCAGTACACTGGCTGTCAGACCAATCCCAACAGTCTCTCTCATTCTCCCATTTACTTCCCTGAAACCCATTCTCCTCACATCTCCACCAGCTCTCTGCCCCTGGATTCTAGCAGTCACCTCCACCCTGGGGCAAACAAGAGTGGCCAGTTCACCCATCAACCCACATGTCCCTGGGATGTGTGAGAAAAATGGAGCATCCAGCACAATCACAGAGATGATGTCCTGATCCCACCGACAGATGAAACATTCTCACAAGGCCAGGTGGACACAGGGATCGTGTTCCCCTGGCTGGAAGTCTAGGTGGACACAGGGATCGTGTTCCCCTGGCTGGGAGTCTAGGTGGACACAGGGATCGTGTTCCCCTGGCTGGGAGTCTAGGTGGACACAGGGATCGTGTTCCCCTGGCTGGGAGTCTAGGTGGACACAGGGATCGTGTTCCCCTGGCTGGGAGTCTAGGTGCACACAGGGATCGTGTTCCCCTGGCTGGGAGTCTAGGTGGACACAGGGATCGTGTTCCCCTGGCTGGGAGTCTAGGTGGACACAGGGATCGTGTTCCCCTGGCTGGGAGTCTAGGTGGACACAGGGATCGTGTTCCCCTGGCTGGGAGTCTAGGTGGACACAGGGATCGTGTTCCCCTGGCTGGGAGTCTAGATGGGCACAGGGATCGTGTTCCCCTGGCTGGGAGTCTAGGTGGACACAGGGATCGTGTTCCCCTGGCTGGGAGTCTAGGTGGGCACAGGGATTGTGTTCCCCTCGCTGGGAGTCTAGAATCAGGATAAGTGGTTGGGCATTCAGAACTGAGAATCAAATAAATGTCTTTACCCAGAAGGTGGTAAATCTTTGAATCTTTCTACAGGGGGCTGTGGAGGCTCAGTCATAGATCAATAGATTAGTGTATTCTAAGGAAGATGTAGGATGTATATATGAGAGACCAGCCACGATCATCTTAAATGTATAACCACCACGAGGGGTGGAATTCCTGCTCCAGCTTCTCTTGTCACATTTGGAAGTTTGCAAGTTACTTCTGCATTCAGAGAGTATTTCCAAATGAATGTTTCTTTTCATCTAAGCTACCTCCCTCTTTGCATCAGAGCAGATGAAGGGTCTTGGCCCGACATGTTCCCCCTACCCTATCCCACCCCTGCAGACGCTGCCTGACCAGTTGCTTCCTCTTTGCATTTTCCTCCCTGACTTCTCTTCCCAGTCTCATGCTGCAAATACCCTAACTGTAGCTCGAACAACTGGCTTGCTAAGTAGTACATTGTGTTGATTATTTGAAGACAGTTTTATTTTGAAGATGTACACAAGGTGACATTTTGGCACTTTAGTAAATGGAACTCTCTTTATTTTCTAGGACCAGTTGTTGTTTTGTGATGACTGTGACCGGGGTTACCATATGTACTGTTTAAACCCACCAATGGTGCACCCTCCTGAAGGTACAGTATTCACTAGCAGATGTGCTGTCACTTAATTGAGATTTTCTGAATCCCCAGAAACTTGCTCTCAACCCCTCATTTTTGTTTTGGTTCAACTTTGTGACCCCAGTCTGGATGGATTTTACTAATGCGTGTGAACGAGCTCCTGCGAACCATCGATGTGCACAGTTGAGCATGGTAGTCCTAAGAATTATGGCCTTATCAGAATCAGAATCAGACTTTAATCGCCAAGTACCTATGCACATACAAGGAATTTACTTCCGGCAGATGTTGTCTCTCTGCTCATAACAATAATAATGATAGATATAAATGAAAATATAAATTATACATACAGGTAGTGCAATCCAAGTAATAGTTAGCCAACAGTTAACCGGCAGTTAACTGTTCAGCAAAGTGACCGCAGTAGGGAAAAAACTTCTCCAGTGCCTATTAGTCTTAGTCTGGAGGGATCTGAAGCACCTACCAGATGGATTGTGGCAATGGTGGGCTCATTCTTCCTGCTTGAGGTGGGTTACAATCCCCTGATGCATATTTCAACAACTACTGCACTCAGTTGTCATGGCTCAGCGAAGCAGAGGACTACGACGACGGAAGGGGAGGCCCGAGGGACTGAACAGTGGCACAGCTGGTAGAGCCACATTTCGCAGGGTCAGTCCTGACCTCTGACCTTGTCCCTGTGGAGTCCCTCCATGACCATCTGTGTTTTAACCAAAAGCCCCAGATTCCACACAGCCAAAAGGTTCGTAGTTGGTGGCTGTGAAGTTGTGTGTGTGAATGGAAGAATAAAGTAGAATTGCTGGGTGTGCTGGGAGAATGGGATTAGTGCAGGATTAGTTTAAGTGGGTGGTGGTTGATATGGAATCAGTGGACCAAAGGGACAGTTTCCTTGGTTAACTTTCCACAGACTGTTGTTGGTCGGGTGGGTGAAGCTCACAGGGTCACAGATGGACAGCTAAGGGTGTTGTGTTCCTAGTTAGGGCCCTCTCAGGCTCGGTGTGTCTCTCACTCTCCTGGACAGTGGTCACAGAAGGCCAACAGCTGTGAGAGACAGGCTACACTATTGACCTTTACTGCGGCAGGGTATCTGATCCCATCTCTTCACCACAGTGGCAGGGAGGAGGCTGCAGGCAGATCATCCCCAGTCTCACAGAAGGGTGAGGCAGGGTCAAAGGACCAAGTGACCTTCCGCTCCTAATTCATTGGTCAATGGCAGTGGGAAGAGTTGAGATGTTGGTCAATGCAGGCAGTCGTGGGTCAAAAGCACGGAGCAGGTTCTAGCGAGCTGAATGACCTCACAAGGTCAGTAATCTTGGAGCGGCTACCGTCACTGCCTCACAGTGCCAGAATGCCAGGTTCGATCCTGACCTCGGGTGTTGTCTGTGTGGAGTTTGTATGTTCTCCCTCTGACTGTGTGGGGTCCACCCCACCCCCTCAGGTGGGTACACCTGTTTCCTCATCCCAAAGATGTGGATCGGTGGGTTAATTGGTCACTATAAATTGCCCTTGGCGTGTAGGAGATTGGTGGGAAGAATAGCTAACAGGAAAGGTTAGGGGGGGAAATGCCAATGTAGACTCAATGAGCTGAATGTTGACCTACTTTGGAAGGGAACTTGGAAATATCTGTGCTCTGGCCCACTGCACAGCCTTGCCATTCACTGGGCTCCCAGCACAGACAGAGCACTGGTCTGCACCACGCCCACACACTCAACTCAACAGGTCTCTGACCATGCCTACAAATCCCACTGTCACGGTGTGTTTAGTTTCTGGCTGATTACACTGGGCTGTGTGTGGCTCTCTCCTCCCACTCCCTTTGAAGATTGGTTTACTGTTGGGACGTCTACCAAGATACAGTGAAAAACATTTGTTTGTATACCATCCAGGCAGATCAAGCCATGCTTAAGACAGTAAAACGGGAAAATGAATGCAGAATATAACTATTAATATAAAGATTAGCTTTACTTGCCAGACCTACATTGACACCTGGAAACATTCAGTGAAATGCATCGCTTGTGTCGAATCAACTCAGCGAGGATTGTGTTAAGCAGCTGACAAGTGGCGCTGTGTTTCCGGGGTCGACATAGCGTGCCTAGATTCACTAACTCTAAATGTAAGTCTTTGGACTGTGGGAGGAAACCAGAGCACCTGGAGGAAACCCACATGCTCATGGGAAGAGCGTAGAAACTCCTTAAAGACAGTGGCGAGAATTGAACCCCAACGTTAATCGCTGGTGCTGAAATAGGTCCATGCTACTGTGCTGTCCTTCAGCTTCTGTACCGGTGTATTGCAGGCCGACAACGTGCAAAGGCCACAATGAAGTCCATCCAAAGTTCATATAACTGTCCATACCCAACTCTATGTCCCACGTTCCACAATCCCTATTCAAGCCACAGCCAGCATGTGTAGCTCCCTCTTACCCTCCATACCCTCTCTAGACCGGGGCCGTCCTCTCATGCCCTTTTCCTGTCTGCTGGACAACCATCCGGGCACAGGGTGACAGAGCCACTTTTCTCACTCTTAAGGGGTAGGAAAGGGGGAAAGTAACAAGCTAAGTTTGTTGACCAGCGGAGTTCTTCCAGAGCTCTGTAAGTTAATCTGTTGTTTCTGCCTGCTCTTGTCCCACTGAATTTACCTCGACTCTATCTTATCAATGTGCCCAACCCCTTGTCCACTCCCTTCCTACGCATGTGATGCCACGCATGCTTTCAAAAACATTCACTGGCTTGGTTACCTCTCATCTGAAAAGCCTGATAAACCACTTTCAGTGAGGTTAGTGCAATCCATAAGTATCGGTTTGCCTGCGGTGTAAAGGGGAAAAACAGCAAAATGCAAAATGGGATGGGTTGAAGGAGAAATGTATGACATGCAACGATTAGAAGAATAGTACTGTTGAATAGTCAGTACTTACTAAGACATGCTGGGAATTTGTAAACATTATGTTCTTTCTCATCTACAGGAAGCTGGAGTTGTCACTTGTGCCTGGAGCAACTGAAGGAAAAGGCTTCTGCTTGTGCCGGCAAACCCTAGTTCAGTGTCTTCAAGTTTTATATTTTTTTAATTCAGTTTAATGTAGATGCCCATGGTCAGTACTTGCACATTCAGGCTAAAATATGAACCTTTTACAAAGTGTGAAGATGAAGCAAAGTATTACTACATTTAGCCTGTAGTCCAATATTGCAGTCATGCCAAGTTTGATGATTGTCACCTCCCTGTGTATGACAGTGTCGTTAGAATCCTCACTGGCTGTAGTTTACAGTTCCATTGCCTTTAGCCACTCAGCTCACTTTGCAAAATGACACAAAGATTCCCATCTTCTTAAACATTAATAACTGAAATTGCCTTTGAAGTTCCTAATTAGTTACTGAAATATCCCGAGTTCCTATTTACCCTAAAGTTGTGCATTTACAAGATTTGGTAAAAAAACAGTAAACTACCGGTAAATATTAGTTTGTTTGAAAGTATATTGTCCAATAAAACAAAGGAATAACAGATAACTCACGGGAGCATGAGACTGGGGTAATATTTCCAAATGGAGCATTGCCCTAGTCCCATTCCCTAGCTCTGTGAAACACCCGAGCCTCAGCTAACGTGGCTCTACGGAACGTAGTCAGAGACTGAACAACCAGTCATCAATCCTGATCTTAATGTTGTACACTACAGAAATAGCCAGTGTTAACTTTAAACTTGAAAGTTTACATTCAACAGCATTATTGTTTTTTTACACGTGTTCATTATCAACCTGAACAAGTTGGCAAGATTTTTTTTATCAGCTGTCTGTCAGTTTGTGTTTTTCATTTGAAGACTTGCTGTTGAGAATAGTTGCTTCAGAGAAGGTCTAACACAAAGCACCAGCTCGGCTCTATCCTCTCAGTTCACTGTCGCATTCTAACATAACTTCACTCAGTTCCTAAATAAGATGCCAGTATATTCTATGATAAGGTGAAAGATAATTCCATTATATTAGACTTTGGTGAGAGTATCAATGTTTTTGTGGTTATTATGTGGTGTTAATAATCAAGAATATTAGCATATCTGTATCAGTATTTTATAGAGCTCATCAGATCTAATACCAGTGTAGAAATTGTGTGTGCTTATCTGTTTACAGTTCAGATGCTCAAGGTAGTCTATTAGTGTACTTTCTTGTCACTGTAACCAAGGAACTGGGAATTCTTGTGGTATGTCAATGCTGCACTGTCAGAGATGTGCTATCTTTTGAGTGAAATGTTACACCAAACCCGTCGGCCTCTTTGGGTAACGGACCCTGTGACACTAGAAGGTGGGTTAACCTGGCTGACTTTAAGCCTTTCACCAATCTCACTAAACATCTATTACTTTTACATATTACTCTGCAGATTTCAAAGTCACTACTGTGGTTTCCAGTAGTTCACAAGCCAAGGGCACTAAGATTGTGAATGACACTACAGAGAGAAAAAAACAGACTGGGTTTTGTTTTTAATTTATTTCTGAATATGCCCCACGAGAGCTCATTGTATTTTGGAGTTAGCCCAACAATTAGGCTTCATGGTTCTCCCCAACCTGCCACAAGCCTCTTGTGTTGACAAAGTTAAATATCAATGCACACCTGCTGCTGGGGTGTGTTAATTCAGGAAGATCCCCGCTGCCTTTTCTCTTTAATACGATGTGCCAATGGGAATTCACACTGTCTTATTTTGCAGGTAAGGGGAGGTTTTGTTTAACTGCTTGATGCATCTCCTTCCCTGTATTCATGCATGCAAGCTGCCATTCCCAACACTAGCCCCCCTTACTAATCTCCTAGGGACCACTTCCTTTCTCTGCATGCAGTGGGTCCCAGCCCAGCGACCTTCAGGCAGGATACGAAGAAAGCATCACAGCCAAGCTCACTACGTCCACTTCGCCCTTTGAATAGAAGGAAATGAGCTGTCTGAACAAATCCACCACACCAGTGTTATCTCTATTTATTTATTGAGATTTGGCATGAACCCAGGCCGCTGGTACCGCAGACCCTCACGGGCAGCGGCCAGAGATGAACCCAGGCCGCTGGTACCGCAGACCCTCCCGGGCAGCGGCCAGAGATGAACCCAGGCCGCTGGTACCGCAGACCCTCACGGGCAGCGGCCAGAGATGAACCCAGGCCGCTGGTACCGCAGACCCTCACGGGCAGCGGCCAGAGATGAACCCAGGCCGCTGGTACCGCAGACCCTCCCGGGCAGCGGCCAGAGATGAACCCAGGCCGCTGGTACCGCAGACCCTCACGGGCAGCGGCCAGAGATGAACCCAGGCCGCTGGTACCGCAGACCCTCACGGGCAGAGATGAACCCAGGCCGCTGGTACCGCAGACCCTCCCGGGCAGCGGCCAGAGATGAACCCAGGCCGCTGGTACCGCAGACCCTCCCGGGCAGCGGCCAGAGATGAACCCAGGCCGCTGGTACCGCAGACCCTCCCGGGCAGCGGCCAGAGATGAACCCAGGCCGCTGGTACCGCAGACCCTCCCGGGCAGCGGCCAGAGATGAACCCAGGCCGCTGGTACCGCAGACCCTCACGGGCAGCGGCCAGAGATGAACCCAGGCCGCTGGTACCGCAGACCCTCACGGGCAGCGGCCAGAGATGAACCCAGGCCGCTGGTACCGCAGACCCTCCCGGGCAGCGGCCAGAGATGAACCCAGGCCGCTGGTACCGCAGACCCTCCCGGGCAGCGGCCAGAGATGAACCCAGGCCGCTGGTACCGCAGACCCTCACGGGCAGCGGCCAGAGATGAACCCAGGCCGCTGGTACCGCAGACCCTCACGGGCAGCGGCCAGAGATGAACCCAGGCCGCTGGTACCGCAGACCCTCCCGGGCAGCGGCCAGAGATGAACCCAGGCCGCTGGTACCGCAGACCCTCACGGGCAGCGGCCAGAGATGAACCCAGGCCGCTGGTACCGCAGACCCTCACGGGCAGAGATGAACCCAGGCCGCTGGTACCGCAGACCCTCCGGGCAGCGGCCAGAGATGAACCCAGGCCGCTGGTACCGCAGACCCTCCCGGGCAGCGGCCAGAGATGAACCCAGGCCGCTGGTACCGCAGACCCTCCCGGGCAGCGGCCAGAGATGAACCCAGGCCGCTGGTACCGCAGACCCTCCCGGGCAGCGGCCAGAGATGAACCCAGGCCGCTGGAACCGCAGACCCTCACGGGCAGCGGCCAGAGATGAACCCAGGCCGCTGGTACCGCAGACCCTCCCGGGCAGCGGCCAGAGATGAACCCAGGCCGCTGGTACCGCAGACCCTCACGGGCAGCGGCCGGAGATGAACCCAGGCCGCTGGTACCGCAGACCCTCACGGGCAGCGGCCAGAGATGAACCCAGGCCGCTGGTACCGCAGACCCTCCCGGGCAGCGGCCAGAGATGAACCCAGGCCGCTGGTACCGCAGACCCTCACGGGCAGCGGCCAGAGATGAACCCAGGCCGCTGGTACCACAAACCCTCACGGGCAGCGGCCAGAGATGAACCCAGGCCGCTGGTACCGCAGACCCTCACGGGCAGCGGCCAGAGATGAACCCAGGCCGCTGGTACCGCAGACCCTCACGGGCAGCGGCCAGAGATGAACCCAGGCCGCTGGTACCGCAGACCCTCACGGGCAGCGGCCAGAGATGAACCCAGGCCGCTGGTACCGCAGACCCTCCCGGGCAGCGGCCAGAGATGAACCCAGGCCGCTGGTACCGCAGACCCTCCCGGGCAGCGGCCAGAGATGAACCCAGGCCGCTGGTACCGCAGACCCTCACGGGCAGCGGCCAGAGATGAACCCAGGCCGCTGGTACCGCAGACCCTCACGGGCAGCGGCCAGAGATGAACCCAGGCCGCTGGTACCGCAGACCCTCCCGGGCAGCGGCCAGAGATGAACCCAGGCCGCTGGTACCGCAGACCCTCACGGGCAGCGGCCAGAGATGAACCCAGGCCGCTGGTACCGCAGACCCTCACGGGCAGCGGCCAGAGATGAACCCAGGCCGCTGGTACCGCAGACCCTCCCGGGCAGCGGCCAGAGATGAACCCAGGCCGCTGGTACCGCAGACCCTCACGGGCAGCGGCCAGAGATGAACCCAGGCCGCTGGTACCGCAGACCCTCCCGGGCAGCGGCCAGAGATGAACCCAGGCCGCTGGTACCGCAGACCCTCCCGGGCAGCGGCCAGAGATGAACCCAGGCCGCTGGTACCGCAGACCCTCACAGGCAGAGATGAACCCAGGCCGCTGGTACCGCAGACCCTCCCGGGCAGCGGCCAGAGATGAACCCAGGCCGCTGGTACCGCAGACCCTCACGGGCAGCGGCCAGAGATGAACCCAGGCCGCTGGTACCGCAGACCCTCACGGGCAGCGGCCAGAGATGAACCCAGGCCGCTGGTACCGCAGACCCTCACGGGCAGCGGCCAGAGATGAACCCAGGCCGCTGGTACCGCAGACCCTCACGGGCAGCGGCCAGAGATGAACCCAGGCCGCTGGTACCGCAGACCCTCACGGGCAGCGGCCAGAGATGAACCCAGGCCGCTGGTACCGCAGACCCTCACGGGCAGCGGCCAGAGATGAACCCAGGCCGCTGGTACCGCAGACCCTCCCGGGCAGCGGCCAGAGATGAACCCAGGCCGCTGGTACCGCAGACCCTCACGGGCAGCGGCCAGAGATGAACCCAGGCCGCTGGTACCGCAGACCCTCACGGGCAGCGGCCAGGAATGAACCCAGGTCGCTGGTACCGCAGACCCTCACGGGCAGCGGCCAGAGATGAACCCAGGCCGCTGGTACCGCAGACCCTCCCGGGCAGCGGCCAGAGATGAACCCAGGCCGCTGGTACCGCAGACCCTCACGGGCAGCGGCCAGGAATGAACCCAGGTCGCTGGTACCGCAGACCCTCACGGGCAGCGGCCAGGAATGAACCCAGGCCGCTGGTACCGCAGACCCTCCCGGGCAGCGGCCAGAGATGAACCCAGGCCGCTGGTACCGCAGACCCTCACGGGCAGCGGCCGGAGATGAACCCAGGCCGCTGGTACCGCAGACCCTCACGGGCAGCGGCCGGAGATGAACCCAGGCCGCTGGTACCGCAGACCCTCACGGGCAGAGATGAACCCAGGCCGCTGGTACCGCAGACCCTCACGGGCAGCGGCCAGAGATGAACCCAGGCCGCTGGTACCGCAGACCCTCCCGGGCAGCGGCCAGAGATGAACCCAGGTCGCTGGTACCGCAGACCCTCCCGGGCAGCGGCCAGAGATGAACCCAGGCCGCTGGTACCGCAGACCCTCACGGGCAGCGGCCGGAGATGAACCCAGGCCGCTGGTACCGCAGACCCTCCCGGGCAGCGGCCAGAGATGAACCCAGGCCGCTGGTACCGCAGACCCTCACGGGCAGCGGCCGGAGATGAACCCAGGCCGCTGGTACCGCAGACCCTCACGGGCAGCGGCCAGAGATGAACCCAGGCCGCTGGTACCGCAGACCCTCCCGGGCAGCGGCCAGAGATGAACCCAGGTCGCTGGTACCGCAGACCCTCCCGGGCAGCGGCCAGAGATGAACCCAGGCCGCTGGTACCGCAGACCCTCACGGGCAGCGGCCGGAGATGAACCCAGGCCGCTGGTACCGCAGACCCTCACGGGCAGCGGCCGGAGATGAACCCAGGCCGCTGGTACCGCAGACCCTCACGGGCAGAGATGAACCCAGGCCGCTGGTACCGCAGACCCTCACGGGCAGCGGCCAGAGATGAACCCAGGCCGCTGGTACCGCAGACCCTCCCGGGCAGCGGCCAGGAATGAACCCAGGTCGCTGGTACCGCAGACCCTCCCGGGCAGCGGCCAGAGATGAACCCAGGCCGCTGGTACCGCAGACCCTCACGGGCAGCGGCCAGAGATGAACCCAGGCCGCTGGTACCGCAGACCCTCACGGGCAGCGGCCAGAGATGAACCCAGGCCGCTGGAACCGCAGACCCTCACGGGCAGCGGCCAGGAATGAACCCAGGCCGCTGGTACCCGCAGACCCTCACGGGCAGCGGCCAGAGATGAACCCAGGCCGCTGGTACCGCAGACCCTCACGGGCAGCGGCCAGAGATGAACCCAGGCCGCTGGTACCGCAGACCCTCCCGGGCAGCGGCCAGAGATGAACCCAGGCCGCTGGTACCGCAGACCCTCACGGGCAGCGGCCAGAGATGAACCTAGGCCGCTGGTACCCGCAGACCCTCACGGGCAGCGGCCAGAGATGAACCCAGGCCGCTGGTACCGCAGACCCTCCCGGGCAGCGGCCAGAGATGAACCCAGGCCGCTGGTACCGCAGACCCTCCCGGGCAGAGATGAACCCAGGCCGCTGGTACCGCAGACCCTCACGGGCAGCGGCCAGAGATGAACCCAGGCCGCTGGTACCGCAGACCCTCACGGGCAGCGGCCAGAGATGAACCCAGGCCGCTGGTACCGCAGACCCTCACGGGCAGCGGCCAGAGATGAACCCAGGCCGCTGGTACCGCAGACCCTCACGGGCAGAGATGAACCCAGGCCGCTGGTACCGCAGACCCTCACGGGCAGCGGCCAGAGATGAACCCAGGCCGCTGGTACCGCAGACCCTCACGGGCAGCGGCCAGAGATGAACCCAGGCCGCTGGTACCGCAGACCCTCACGGGCAGCGGCCAGAGATGAACCCAGGCCGCTGGTACCCGCAGACCCTCCCGGGCAGCGGCCAGGAATGAACCCAGGCCGCTGGTACCAGCAGACCCTCCCGGGCAGCGGCCAGAGATGAACCCAGGCCGCTGGTACCGCAGACCCTCCCGGGCAGCGGCCAGAGATGAACCCAGGCCGCTGGTACCGCAGACCCTCCCGGGCAGCGGCCAGAGATGAACCCAGGCCGCTGGTACCGCAGACCCTCACGGGCAGCGGCCAGAGATGAACCCAGGCCGCTGGTACCGCAGACCCTCACGGGCAGCGGCCAGAGATGAACCCAGGCCGCTGGTACCGCAGACCCTCCCGGGCAGCGGCCAGAGATGAACCCAGGCCGCTGGTACCGCAGACCCTCACGGGCAGCGGCCAGAGATGAACCCAGGCCGCTGGTACCGCAGACCCTCACGGGCAGCGGCCAGAGATGAACCCAGGCCGCTGGTACCCGCAGACCCTCACGGGCAGCGGCCAGAGATGAACCCAGGCCGCTGGTACCGCAGACCCTCCCGGGCAGCGGCCAGAGATGAACCCAGGCCGCTGGTACCGCAGACCCTCACGGGCAGCGGCCAGAGATGAACCCAGGCCGCTGGTACCGCAGACCCTCACGGGCAGCGGCCAGAGATGAACCCAGGCCGCTGGTACCGCAGACCTCACGGGCAGAGATGAACCCAGGCCGCTGGTACCGCAGACCCTCACGGGCAGAGATGAACCCAGGCCGCTGGTACCGCAGACCCTCCCGGGCAGAGATGAACCCAGGCCGCTGGTACCGCAGACCTCACGGGCAGAGATGAACCCAGGCCGCTGGTACCGCAGACCCTCCCGGGCAGAGATGAACCCAGGCCGCTGGTACCGCAGACCTCCCGGGCAGAGATGAACCCAGGCCGCTGGTACCGCAGACCTCCCGGGCAGAGATGAACCCAGGCCGCTGGTACCGCAGACCTCACGGGCAGAGATGAACCCAGGCCGCTGGTACCGCAGACCCTCACGGGCAGAGATGAACCCAGGCCGCTGGTACCGCAGACCCTCACGGGCAGAGATGAACCCAGGCCGCTGGTACCGCAGACCCTCACGGGCAGAGATGAACCCAGGCCGCTGGTACCGCAGACCCTCCCGGGCAGAGATGAACCCAGGCCGCTGGTACCGCAGACCTCCCGGGCAGAGATGAACCCAGGCCGCTGGTACCGCAGACCCTCCCGGGCAGAGATGAACCCAGGCCGCTGGTACCGCAGACCCTCCCGGGCAGCGGCCAGAGATGAACCCAGGCCGCTGGTACCGCAGACCCTCCCGGGCAGCGGCCAGAGATGAACCCAGGCCGCTGGTACCGCAGACCCTCACGGGCAGCGGCCAGAGATGAACCCAGGCCGCTGGTACCGCAGACCCTCCCGGGCAGAGATGAACCCAGGCCGCTGGTACCGCAGACCCTCCCGGGCAGAGATGAACCCAGGCCGCTGGTACCGCAGACCTCACGGGCAGAGATGAACCCAGGCCGCTGGTACCGCAGACCCTCCCGGGCAGAGATGAACCCAGGCCGCTGGTACCCCGCAGACCTCACGGGCAGAGATGAACCCAGGCCGCTGGTACCGCAGACCCTCCCGGGCAGAGATGAACCCAGGCCGCTGGTACCCGCAGACCTCACGGGCAGAGATGAACCCAGGCCGCTGGTACCGCAGACCTCACGGGCAGAGATGAACCCAGGCCGCTGGTACCCGCAGACCCTCCCGGGCAGAGATGAACCCAGGCCGCTGGTACCGCAGACCTCACGGGCAGAGATGAACCCAGGCCGCTGGTACCGCAGACCCTCCCGG
This sequence comes from Hemitrygon akajei, assembly GCF_048418815.1. NCBI lineage: Eukaryota > Metazoa > Chordata > Chondrichthyes > Myliobatiformes > Dasyatidae > Hemitrygon > Hemitrygon akajei. Next base: position 97,165,960 of record NC_133126.1, read on the forward strand.
GCAGAGATGAACCCAGGCCGCTGGTACCCGCAGACCTCACGGGCAGAGATGAACCCAGGCCGCTGGTACCGCAGACCCTCCCGGGCAGCGGCCAGAGATGAACCCAGGCCGCTGGTACCGCAGACCCTCACGGGCAGCGGCCAGAGATGAACCCAGGCCGCTGGTACCGTAAATCTTGTGCTAACCACTACACTACAATGATCTGATGTTTACATTGCAGCATTGGAGACCTGGTCGCAAGTAATAAGTTCATAAGTAATCCTTGATGTCTTTGCTCTTCTAGGTACTAATAATTGGGCAAAATTGACAGTGTTTAAGCTGTTCTCATGATGTGATTTACTCAGTGGCCACTTACAGGTTCAATGTGTAATTGGGATCATTTTACAGGTCCTGTAATAGTCAACGTTGACTTTATTGTCACATGCACAAGTGCATCTGAGAACTGATATCACAGGCACGTAACATCGGACAGACATATCATACAGGGCAATGTCTCGACGAGCTTTACAAGTGAAATTAAAACCAGACCTACAGGATCAATGCCTCAAAGAAAGTCATTGGACATGCCTGAACTACTGGTGTGTTAAACCCCTAACATTGTCTCCTCTTCGGGCAACGTTGAGCTGCACTGACTGTAAGCAGCTTAACTGGCTGGAACAACCACTGATTGTCAGTCGATGGGCCCAGCATCGTCCTGTTCCATTCGATTTACTTGTTTACTTAGCAATACAATGCAGAGTGGCACAGCACCCCACAGCCCAGATTAGCCCTAACCTAATGACAGGACAATTTACAATGGCCAGTTAACCCACCCGGTGGGAGCAAACGAGTGCCCGGGGAAAACCCACACTTTCCACAAGGCACTGGAATCGAACTCTGAACTCAGGAACGGCCAGAGCTGTAACAGCATTGTGCCAACCACTATCCTGCCCCAGTGCTCGGCTTATCCTACCTGGAAAGCACAAGTGTGAAACTCTCTGGTCTGCCCCGTTCCCTGGGTTCCTCCTGCCTGCTGTCCCCTTGTAAGTGCATCGTGGCTGGAGCTGCTGTACGTGGTACATTGATTTCTGAATCTCCATTACCCAGCAAGTTAGCTTAGTGAGCAGGAATTTAAAATAGACTGCCTTTGGAGTGATTTGGTTCTTAGTGTACTCGAATGATTATCATACGTTTATTGTGTGGCCAGATCATCACAAGCCCCCCTCCCCATACACTGCTGGGGTGCCAGAGAAGTTGGTAGTTCATTTCACACTGGGAGGTGCAGGAGAATCCCTTCAGTGCCACAGTTGAAAGGAGTTCTTCCTGCCTTAGGTGGAAGTCTGACAGGTGGTTATAGATTCACCTCTGCTGTGGAGTAGAGCAAACTTTCAGCTTGAAGCTGACTCCGCTTACCGCTTTCTATTAGTACTGAATGCACAACTTATCCAGCTAAGCAATGGTGAAAGAAAACTTGACAGATCAGGCAGGTAATACTGATAAATTGCATCTTGTAGAATTTAACTGCTCCTCCTCCAAAATTCTGCCTTGGCAAAAACAAAACAAACAAGAATGAAAAGTTCAGGGAGTGTTTGTGGAATCATATTCAGTCCATTAGTTATATTTACTTAAAGATATCTGCAGAGCCACTTGTTTGATAATCAATAGGTTTTGCAACAATTAGGCCAATTTTTTGAGAGTTTGCTTTAGTTTTCTGGGGAGGGAGAGGAAAGAGAGAAGAAAGGACTGATTTAGAATGATCCATTATGTAATTAATCAAAGAAGCATTGTGAATCACAAGATAATATGAGATACTTACCCTGACTGGTCGAGGAATAAAACATATCCTGATTGGATGGTGTTCTGAGAGGCAAAAGATGAAATGGAATTTCCTAGTTTCTTGGGAGTTAATTTTTGAAGTGTGGAAGTCTAAGTTTCTCTGGGAGGGGGAGGGTGGAGGGTGTAAGTTTTTAAGGTGAGTGAGCAGAGTGGGGGGCTGACATCTCCCACCTCTTGTGCAGGTTACAAACATGGCAGACTCCCTTTCCACGGGGTTGGAACCAGCAGTTTGAAAGGGAGGATAACTCCCACTGATCTTGTGCCACATAGTTGCCACTTCAATTTATTCCTGTCCAAACTGCAACTCTCTGCCTTGCAATGAGGTTTGCCAACTTTTACCACCACTCTAGCCACCAGTTCCCACTGAGGACCAGACTGCACAGACGGTGAAAATCATTCCCCTGACCACATTGGGCAGTGTGAGATGTCCAGTACAACTGAGAGGCTTCCTGAGTACACCAGGAGCAGACACAGACACAGCGGCTTCCTGACTACACCAGGAGCAGACACAGACACAGCGGCTTCCTGAGTACACCAGGAGCAGACACAGACACAGCAGCTTCCTGAGTACACCAGGAGCAGACACAGACACAGCAGCTTCCTGAGTACACCAGGAGCAGACACAGACACAGCGGCTTCCTGAGTACACCAGGAGCAGACACAGACACAGCAGCTTCCTGAGTACACCAGGAGCAGACACAACCTTGGGGTCAGCCAGACCCCACTACTTCAGAGGCAAACACCCACCCACAGAAGGATGACACTCTCTCCCCTGGAGTCAGACACTCACTCGCAGGAAAATCACCCCTGCAGCAGATAGATACCCTCTGCTGGTTCAGACACTCTTCCCAGAGCAGACACCCACCACCAAGGCAGGTGGATACCTCCCCTGGGTCAGATAGCCTCCCCAGTCACAGATCCAGCCCCTTCCCTTGGCAGTGATTGACTGTGTCAGGGTTCGGGAAGGGCCTGGTGCGGGACTGCTGAGCGAAGTGTGCATAGTGGCAGCACTGCAGAGGGGGGAGATTAGAGCAGGGTAGCTGAGGGGGGAGATTAGAGCAGGGTAGCTGAGGGGGGAGATTAGAGCAGGGTGGCTGAGGGGGGAGATTAGAGCAGGGTAGCTGAGGGGGGAGATTAGAGCAGGGTAGCTGAGGGGGGAGATTAGAGCAGGGTAGCTGAGGGGGGAGATTAGAGCAGGGTAGCTGAGGGGGGAGATTAGAGCAGGGTAGCTGAGGGGGGAGATTAGAGCAGGGTAGCTGAGGGGGGAGATTAGAGCAGGGTAGCTGAGGGGGGAGATTAGAGCAGGGTGGCTGAGGGGGGAGATTAGAGCAGGGTGGCTGAGGGGGGAGATTAGAGCAGGGTAGCTGAGGGGGGAGATTAGAGCAGGGTAGCTGAGGGGGAGATTAGAGCAGGGTAGCTGAGGGGGAGATTAGAGCAGGGTAGCTGAGGGGGGAGATTAGAGCAGGGTGGCTGAGGGGGGAGATTAGAGCAGGGTAGCAGAGGGGGGAGATTAGAGCAGGGTGGCTGAGGGGGGAGATTAGAGCAGGGTAGCTGAGGGGGGAGATTAGAGCAGGGTGGCTGAGGGGGGAGATTAGAGCAGGGTAGCTGAGGGGGGAGATTAGAGCAGGGTAGCTGAGGGGGGAGATTAGAGCAGGGTAGCTGAGGGGGGAGATTAGAGCAGGGTGGCTGAGGGGGAGATTAGAGCAGGGTGGCTGAGGGGGGAGATTAGAGCAGGGTAGCTGAGGGGGGAGATTAGAGCAGGGTAGCTGAGGGGGGAGATTAGAGCAGGGTAGCTGAGGGGGGAGATTAGAGCAGGGTAGCTGAGGGGTGAGATTAGAGCAGGGTGGCTGAGGGGGAGATTAGAGCAGGGTGGCTGAGGGGGGAGATTAGAGCAGGGTAGCTGAGGGGGGAGATTAGAGCAGGGTAGCTGAGGGGGGAGATTAGAGCAGGGTAGCAGAGGGGGGAGATTAGAGCAGGGTGGCTGAGGGGGGAGATTAGAGCAGGGTAGCTGAGGGGGGAGATTAGAGCAGGGTAGCAGAGGGGGGAGATTAGAGCAGGGTGGCTGAGGGGGGAGATTAGAGCAGGGTAGCTGAGGGGGGAGATTAGAGCAGGGTAGCTGAGGGGGGAGATTAGAGCAGGGTAGCAGAGGGGGGAGATTAGAGCAGGGTGGCTGAGGGGGGAGATTAGAGCAGGGTAGCTGAGGGGGGAGATTAGAGCAGGGTAGCTGAGGGGGGAGATTAGAGCAGGGTAGCTGAGGGGGGAGATTAGAGCAGGGTAGCTGAGGGGGGAGATTAGAGCAGGGTGGCTGAGGGGGGAGATTAGAGCAGGGTAGCTGAGGGGGGAGATTAGAGCAGGGTAGCTGAGGGGGGAGATTAGAGCAGGGTAGCTGAGGGGGGAGATTAGAGCAGGGTAGCTGAGGGGGAGATTAGAGCAGGGTAGCTGAGGGGGAGATTAGAGCAGGGTAGCTGAGGGGGGAGATTAGAGCAGGGTAGCTGAGGGGGAGATTAGAGCAGGGTAGCTGAGGGGGAGATTAGAGCAGGGTAGCTGAGGGGGGAGATTAGAGCAGGGTAGCAGAGGGGGGAGATTAGAGCAGGGTAGCAGAGGGGGGAGATTAGAGCAGGGTAGCAGAGGGGGGAGATTAGAGCAGGGTAGCTGAGGGGGGAGATTAGAGCAGGGTGGCTGAGGGGGGAGATTAGAGCAGGGTAGCTGAGGGGGGAGATTAGAGCAGGGTAGCTGAGGGGGGAGATTAGAGCAGGGTAGCTGAGGGGGGAGATTAGAGCAGGGTAGCTGAGGGGGGAGATTAGAGCAGGGTAGCAGAGGGGGGAGATTAGAGCAGGGTGGCAGAGGGGGGAGATTAGAGCAGGGTAGCTGAGGGGGGAGATTAGAGCAGGGTAGCTGAGGGGGGAGATTAGAGCAGGGTAGCTGAGGGGGGAGATTAGAGCAGGGTAGCTGAGGGGGGAGATTAGAGCAGGGTGGCTGAGGGGGGAGATTAGAGCAGGGTGGCTGAGGGGGAGATTAGAGCAGGGTGGCTGAGGGGGGAGATTAGAGCAGGGTAGCTGAGGGGGGAGATTAGAGCAGGGTGGCTGAGGGGGGAGATTAGAGCAGGGTGGCTGAGGGGGGAGATTAGAGCAGGGTAGCTGAGGGGGGAGATTAGAGCAGGGTAGCTGAGGGGGGAGATTAGAGCAGGGTAGCTGAGGGGGGAGATTAGAGCAGGGTAGCAGAGGGGGGAGATTAGAGCAGGGTGGCTGAGGGGGGAGATTAGAGCAGGGTAGCTGAGGGGGGGAGATTAGAGCAGGGTAGCTGAGGGGGGAGATTAGAGCAGGGTAGCTGAGGGGGGAGATTAGAGCAGGGTAGCTGAGGGGGGAGATTAGAGCAGGGTAGCTGAGGGGGAGATTAGAGCAGGGTAGCTGAGGGGGAGATTAGAGCAGGGTAGCTGAGGGGGGAGATTAGAGCAGGGTAGCTGAGGGGGGAGATTAGAGCAGGGTAGCTGAGGGGGGAGATTAGAGCAGGGTAGCTGAGGGGGGAGATTAGAGCAGGGTAGCAGAGGGGGGAGATTAGAGCAGGGTGGCTGAGGGGGGAGATTAGAGCAGGGTAGCTGAGGGGGGAGATTAGAGCAGGGTAGCTGAGGGGGGAGATTAGAGCAGGGTAGCTGAGGGGGGAGATTAGAGCAGGGTAGCTGAGGGGGGAGATTAGAGCAGGGTAGCTGAGGGGGAGATTAGAGCAGGGTAGCTGAGGGGGAGATTAGAGCAGGGTAGCTGAGGGGGGAGATTAGAGCAGGGTAGCTGAGGGGGGAGATTAGAGCAGGGTAGCTGAGGGGGAGATTAGAGCAGGGTAGCTGAGGGGGGAGATTAGAGCAGGGTAGCTGAGGGGGGAGATTAGAGCAGGGTGGCTGAGGGGGGAGATTAGAGCAGGGTAGCTGAGGGGGGAGATTAGAGCAGGGTAGCTGAGGGGGGAGATTAGAGCAGGGTAGCAGAGGGGGGAGATTAGAGCAGGGTAGCAGAGGGGGGAGATTAGAGCAGGGTGGCAGAGGGGGGAGATTAGAGCAGGGTAGCTGAGGGGGGAGATTAGAGCAGGGTAGCTGAGGGGGGAGATTAGAGCAGGGTAGCTGAGGGGGGAGATTAGAGCAGGGTAGCTGAGGGGGAGATTAGAGCAGGGTAGCTGAGGGGGAGATTAGAGCAGGGTAGCTGAGGGGGGAGATTAGAGCAGGGTAGCTGAGGGGGAGATTAGAGCAGGGTAGCTGAGGGGGGAGATTAGAGCAGGGTAGCTGAGTGGGGAGATTAGAGCAGGGTGGCTGAGGGGGGAGATTAGAGCAGGGTAGCTGAGGTGGCTCAAGGTGATGAGCCACTGGTTTACACAGCTGCAGAGTTGGTGATGTTGCTCCCTGCCCGCTGACTGACTGGACCTATCTCTACGTGGTTTGATGAGTCTGCAGTACACCACCCTGCACTTTATCAAAGGTCTTGGTTGGCTTTACTAGCATATGATTTCCAAAATAAACATTAATGCTGCTATTCCTATGATTGCTGCTCATAGACTCTGTAACTAAGGAGATGGTTTGTCAATATAGAGCCTCAAACCATACTAAAAGCATAATTTAAGATGTTTCGTTTTTCTAAATTCTGTGACAAGTTTCCATTTGTATGTTTTTTTTGTACGTTAACTATTTTTGTATAGCTTCACATTTGTAACCAACACATCCAATGGAATAAAAAGCGATGGAGTTGGTGGCATTGGAGTTTGCATACTTGTAGTGTGCCTGTTGTTAGCCCAGGGGGCGCCATTTCAACATTTGTCTTCTGTTCCAGTAATCTCAGAAGCTAAATTAAAAATTAACTTCATGCACCTTTCTTTTAAACGCATTGAGCCCATGATTTATAAATGATCAATTGTAATACAAATTGCATTAGAATTGTAGAATCCCCTAGGTTGGCAGAGAATTATTTTAATAATTCTTTTTTTTAAATCAGATTTTCGAAGTCAAGTTTACTGTCCTATGCACAAGTACGCGTGTGTACAGATGCAGTGAAAAAGTTATTCACAGTAGCATCACAGGCACATAAACTGCATTCACAGGAAAATATAAACATTTTTTACAAGGACAAACACGATCAGAAGAAATAAAGTCCATTTTAGTGCAGAGTAATCACAGTAGTTATGATTAGAGGTGTGCAGGTTAGTTCAAGGACTGAAAGGTTCATGGGAAGCAGCTATTTTATGAACTGAAAAGTGCCTGTTTCTGATAAAGCCTTAAACTTCTGCCATTTCCTCAGGCTGAGAACGCCTAGCTTCCTTTCGAGGCCAATGGGTTCTAAGGCTGCAGGGCAAAAATCTGGAGTGACAGAAGATCTACTGGCGGAGCTCAATGTGTTGAGCAGCATCTGTAAGGGGACAGGAATTGTTGACGTTTTTGGGTCAACGCTCTGCTATCTCCCAGCTCAAGAGTCCCAGGTCCAATCCCGACCTCAGGCACTGACTGTGTTGAGTTTCCATGCTCTCCCTGTGCCCACATCAACTTCCCCCAGCATCCCAGGATGTGTAGGTTGGTTGCTGTAAATTACTCCTGGTGTAGTTGGGTGTCAGGAGAACTGAGGTTGATCGGAATGTGTGAGGTAAAAGGTGTGAAAGGGATATAACTGGGAATGGGGCCAAAGAGTTAGCTCACTGGTTGTTACTCACTACACTCCAAACTCTGACTCCAACCTCATACTGTACAGCGTGGACGAGGACGCTCAGCTTTTATCACAGGAGGTGTAAAGGTGTGCAGCCCCTCAACCCACCGTGTTGATAACAACCTTTCTGCTCATTATCCTGCGTTAGGACCATAGCTTATTCCTTGCCTATTTTAGTATCCGTTTAAATATAGTGATTGTATCTGACTTCACCACTTCCTGTGTTAGCACATTTACAGATATCAGCCACACCCTGTGTGTAAAAACAAAACTTACCATCAGACATCCCTTTGTAATTGAGAATGTAAGATGTCTTAGTGCAGAGATATCTGGCCCTGGTGAGACTGAGACCAGAGTAATGACTGCTTCATATCACCTTATACCATTTGGGTGTCGTACTATATGCAGCCTCCTCACAGTTTTCCCGAGCTCCCATTTACAATACCCTAAGATTTCACTCCAGGACTGTCACACTGTCCCCACGTACTCAACCTGAGGGTAACTGGAATCTGGTTCAACCCTCTGCTAATCCCTGGTCCCTTGCATTGTCCTCTGCTGTTCTGGAGCATATCTTAGAGCCCTACAACTATGCTGGGGTCTAATGTTAGTCAGGTCCCATACCACATTCTGGGATTTCACAAGTGGACTTCAATAGCCTGTCAGTGGGTGGCCTGGAAGGTTAGATCACATGACATCCAAGATGATCTAGCAAACTGAATACAAAATTGGCTTGGTAGTAAGAATCAGAGGGTGATAGGGAAGTGTTATTTATCAGATTGGAGGCCTGTGATCAGTTGTGTGCCTCAGAGATTAGTGCTGGGTCCATTGTTGTTTGTCATCTGCGTTAATGATTTAGATGAGAATGTGGTTAGTAGTTTGGGATGACACTGTAACTGGTGCTACAGTGGGTGGTGAAGAAAGTTATCTTGGATTACTGAGATTAGTTTATGGAGCGTTAGCTTTCATAAACCAAGGGATAGAGTTAAGAGTCGCAGGGTAATGATGCAGCTCTATAAAACTCTGGTTAGGCCACACTTGGAGTACTGTGTCCAGTTCTGGTCGCCTCACTATAGGAAGGATGTGGAAGCATTGGAAAGGGTACAGAGATTTACCAGGATGCTGCCTGGTTTAGAGAGTATGCATTATGATCAGAGATTAAGGGAGCTAGGGGTTTACTCTCTGGAGAGAAGGAGGATGAGAGGAGACACGATAGAGGTATACAAGATATTAAGAGGAATAGACAGAGTGGACAGCCAGCGCCTCTTCCCCAGGGTACCACTGCTCGGTACAAGAGGACATGGCTTTAAGGTAAAAAGAGGGAAGTTCAAAGGGGATATTAGAGGAAGGTTTTTCACTCAGAGAGTGGTTGGTGCGTGGAATGCACTGCCTGAGCCAGTGCTGGAGGCAGATACACTAGTGAAATTTAAGAGACTACTAGACAGGTGTATGGAGGAATTTAAGGTGGGGGGTTATATGGGAGGCAGGGTTTGAGGGTCGGCACAACATTGTGGGCCGAAGGGCCTATAATGTGCTGTACTATTCTGTGTTCTATGTTCATTACAACAGGATCTTGATTAACTGGGTCAGTGGGCTGAGGAATGGCAGGTGGAATTTAATTCAGACAACACACACAAAATGCTGGAGGAACTCAGCTAGCCAGGCAGCATCAATGGAAAAGAGAAAACAATTAACATTTCAGGCTGAGACCCTTCATCAGGACCGATCTCAGCCCAAAATGTCGACTGTTTACTCTTTTCCATAGATGCTGCCTGGCCAGCCTTTTGTGTGTGTTGCTGGGATTTCCAGCGTCTGCAGAGTTTCTGGTGTTCTTAACTCAGACAAGTTGTGATGACTAATCCCTCTGCCTACACAGTTAGGTGTTTAATTGCGAGTCAATTTCAGCACAACGTTGGAGGCTGAAGAATCTGTCCCTCCGCTGTCCTGCTCTATGTTCCACTTTCTGAATACAAGGTATTTCACTTTGATAAGTGAAATCAGGGCAGGACTTGCACAGTGAATGGCAGGGCCCTGGGGGAAGTTATAGAAAAGAGAGGCCTAGGGATAGAGCCATAGAGTTCCCTGAAAGTGGGGCACTGATGGATAGAGTGGTGGGGTAAGCATGTTTGCCTCTATCCGTCAAGGCAAAGAGTACAGGACTCGGGAGCAGTCGTTACTGAGACCACACTTGGAGTAGTGTGTAGTTCTGGTTGCCCAGCTAAAGGATATGATTAAGCTAGAGAGAGTGCAGAAGGATGTTACAGGGACTGGAGGGCTTGAGTTATAAGGAGAGGCTAGATAGGCTGGGACTGGTTCCTGGAGAGTTGGGGGCTGAGGAGTGCCTTATAGGTGTTTATAAAATCATAAGAGGCATGGCTAAGTTAAGACCATAAGACAAAGGAGCAGAAGTCAGCCATTCGGCCCATCGAGTCTGCTCCGCCATTCCATCATGAGCTGATCCAATCTCCCCTTTAGTCCCATTCCCCCGCCTTCTCACCATAACCTTTGATGCCCTGACTACTCAGATACCTATCAATCTCTGCCTTAAATACACCCAATGACTTGGCCTCCACTGCCGCCTGTGGCAACAAATTCCACAGATTCACCACCCTCTGGCTAAAAAAATTGTTTTGCATCTCTGTTCTGAATGGGCGCCCTGCAATCCTCAAGTCATGTCCTCTCGTACTAGACTCTCCCACCTTGGGAAACAACTTTGCCACATCCACTCTGTCCATGCCTTTCAACATTCAAAATGTTTCTATGAGGTTCCCCCTCATTCTTCTAAACTCCAAGAGCGATCAAATGTTCCTCATATGTTAACCCTCTCATTCCCAGAATCATTCTAGTGAATCTTCTCTGAACCCTCTCCAATGTCAGCACATCCTTTCTTAAATAAGGAGCCCAAAGCTGCACACAGTATTCCAAGTGAGGTCTTACCAGTGCCTTATAGAGCCTCAACATCACATCCCTGCTCCTATACTCTATTCCTCTAGAAATGAATGCCAACATTGCATTTGCCTTCTTCACCACCGACTCAACCTGGAGGTTAACCTTAAGGGTATCCTGCACGAGGTCTCTCAAGTCCCATTGCATCTCAGAACTTTGAATTCTCTCCCCATTTAAATAATAGTCTGCCTGTTTATTTCTTCTACCAAAGTGCATGACCATACACTTTCCAACATTGTATTTCATTTGCCACTTCTTTGCCCATTCCCCCAACCTATCCAAGTCTCTCTGCAGACTCTCTGTTTCCTCAGCACTACCAGCCCCTCCACCTATCTTTGTATCATCAGCAAACTTAGCCACAAAGCCATCTATTCCATAATCCACATCGTTGATATACAACGTAAAAAGAAGCGGCCCCAACATGGACCCCTGTGGAACACCACTGGTAACTGGCAGCCATCCAGAATGGGATCCCTTTATTCCCACTCTCTGCTTCCTCTCAATCAGCCAAAGCTTTATCCATGCATCTAACTCCCATAATTCCATGGCTCTTGTTTAGCAGCCTCATGTGCGGCACCTTGTCAAAGGTCTCCTGAAAATCCAAATACACAACATCCACTGCATCTCCCTTGTCTAGCCTACTTGTAATTTCCTCAAAAAATTGCACTAAGTTTGTCAGGCAGGATTTTCCTTTAAGGAAACCATGCTGAGTTCTGCCTATCTTGTCATATGCCTCCAGGTACTCCGTAACCTCATCCTTGACAATCGACTCCAACAACTTCCCAACCACTGATGTCAAGCTAACAGGTCTGTAATTTCCTTTTTGCTTCCTTGCCCCCTTCTTAAATAGCAGAGTGACATTTGCAATCTTCCAGTCCTCCAGAATCAGGCCAGAATCTATTGACTTTCGGAAGATCATTGTTAATGCCTCCACAATCACCACTGCGACTTCCTTCAGAACACAAGGGTGTATTCCACCTGGTCCAGGAGATTTATCTACCCTTAGACTATTCAGCTTCCTGAGTACTTTCTCTGTCGTAATTGTGACTGCGCACACTTCTCTTCCCTGACACCCTTGAGTGTCCGGTATACTGCTGATGTCTTCCTCAGTGAAGACTGATGTAAAATACTCATTCAGTTCCTCCACCATCTCCTTATCTCCCATTACAATTTCTCCAGCATCATTTTCAATCGGTCCTGTATCTACTCTCACCTGTTTTTCACTCTTTATATACTTGAAAAAGCTTTTAGTATCCTCTTTGATATTATTTGCTAGCTTCCTTTCGTAGTTCATCTTTTCCCTCTTAATGACCTTCTTAGTTTCCTTTTGTAAGCTTTTGAAAACTTCCCAATCCTCTGTCTTCCCACTAATTTTTGCTTCCTTGTATGCCCTCTCCTTTGCTTTTACTTTGGCTTTGACTTCTCTTGTCAGCCACGATTGCATCCTTTCTTCCATTCGAAAATTTCTTCTTTTTTGGAATATATCTGTCTTGCACCTTCCTCACTTCTCGCATAAACTCCAGCCACTGCTGCTCTGTCGTCCTTCCTGCTAGTGTCCCTTTCCAGTCAACCTTGGCCAAAGGCATTGGTCTGACCACACTTGGTGCATTGTGAACAGTTTCAGTCCCCTTATTGCAGAATGGATGTGCTGTCATTGGAGGGAGCCAATAGGAGGGTCACGAGAATGATCCCAGAAATGAAAGGGTTAAAATATGAGGAGCATTTGATGGCTCTGGGCTCTTCTAGTCAAGATGGCATCTGCATACGCTCCTTCGGTCGACAACTTCTGGATAGATCATGAAACAATATATTTCACTTCTATGTCTTTTACATTTATTTTTCATTTTAAATGTGATTCTGGAACTGTTGGGGGAGTTTGTGATTTGCAGTTTGGAGATCGTTTAGGTATTTCAGTGCTCTGCAGTCTCTGAGAGGATTCTGTAAGGCAGAGGTAGCGTGCAGGAACCTCATCGCAAGATGGCTGTGCGACGGGCGGTGAGCTAATGTTCGACTCCATTTTGCAGATTAAAGCTTCCATTGTTCACCAATTAAAGCGAGGAGGGAGATTGAAATATTGAGGCAAATGCAGAAGGCGAGCACTGGCTGCCTGTATTTTGATCGCTGGTGTGATCTCTCTGCTATGGAGAGGGGAGACTGCCATTTAATCGCTTCTGTGCCCGGAGAATGTTACCCAGGGTTTTCTGTCTTTTGAATATGGACTTGGGCTAAAGACATTTTTTCTGTCTTATACTTCTTTATATTCTGTGTTATCACCTGATCCTTCTTGTTTTTTTCTGTGTGGGGGAAGAGGGATTTAGGGTTTGATGTGTCTGTTCTGTTTTTGTGCGGGAAGGAGGGATTTGAGGGTTTGATGTGTCTGTTCTGTTTTTGTGTGGGAAGAGGGATTTGAGGGTTTGATGTGTCTGTTCCGTTCTTTTCTTGGTTTTGTGGCTATCTGGAGAAGAAGAATTTCATAGTTGTATACTTTGATAATAAATGAACTTTTAAACCTTTGTATTTGCTGGAGTTCAGAAGAATGAAGGAGGATCTCATAGAAATCTACCAAATATTGAAAGACCTTGATTGAGTGGACTTGAAGAGGATGTTTCCTACAGTGGGGGAGTCCAGGACCAGAAAATATAACCTCAGAATGGGGGAATGTCCACTTAGGACAGAGATGAGGAGGAATTTCTTCAGCCACAGAGTGGTGAATCTGTGGAATTCATTGCCACAGAGGGTCGTTAGGTATATTTAAAGCAGAGTTTGATAGGTTCTTGTTTGCTAACGGCATCAAAGGTTATGGGGAGAAGGTAGGAGAATGGGGTTGAGGGGGGAAATGAATCAGCCATGATGGAAAGTCGGAGCAGACTTGATGGGCTGAATGGTTTAAGTATGTTCCTATGTCTGTCTTATGGTCTAAAATCAGTGTGAACAGCATTGTAATCCCAGCTGAGGGGAAAGCCAGAGGCAACGTAGTGTTACAGTGGGTGCAGTACAGGAAGGCAAATTGGTGCAAAGCCATAATGAGGTAGATTAGAAGATAAACTACATCGTTACAACAGCGGGATAGAAGCTGTCCTTAAACTAGGTGGTCCCGAGGGAAAGGGTAGAAGGGAGGATGACTGGGTTAGGAGGCGTATTTGAGAGAGGGCTGCTATCCCCAGGCAGTGAAGAGTGTAGGTTGAGAACCCAGAAAACTTAAAGAGAATACAGAAGTGTGTTGCAGAACAAGTATGAGTGTGTGAGTGTGAGAGTGTGTGTGTGTGAGTGTGAGATTGTGTGTGTGTGTGTGAGTGTGTTGGGGGGGGGGTGTGGGAAACACAAGGGGATGTCTGTGACAGGCTGGAGATGGAATAGTGTTATGCGTTATGTTACTCAGATCGTTGCCTTAATCCCCATTACAGTACTTGCCTTGCTCTATGACCATGAGAAAGGATTATTGAGAGCTGTGATCTTTGATCAATAGTGTTTATTAGAAAGCAGACAATAAGGGCGGAAATGATAGGGTCTTTTAAGAGACTCCTGGATAGGTACATGGAGCTTAGAAGAATAGAGGGCTATGAGTAAAGCCTAGATAGTTCTAAGGTAGGGACATGTTCAGCACAGCTTTGTGGGCCAAAGGGCTTGTATTATGCTGTAGGGTTTCTACGTTTCTATGAGTGTGAGTCGTGAAAGTGGAGGAAGCAGACGATAAGGGTTGAGAGTGTGGGTTGTGAAATAGGAGGAGAGTGGCTGTGAATGAAGAGCAAGTTAGTGGTAGGGCTATTAATTCTGGAGGTGGTTCATTTGTTGTGGAGTTAGAGGGAAAGGGTTAAATTCTGGCAGAGATGTATTTTCTTTTGTATTTTGTAGCTGATGTGAAGATATGAATGTCTGAATACATGTACCAGCAGGCTCGAACAGCTTCTATTGTGGTCTTATCAAACAATTGAATAGTCCCCTAGTACAAGAGGGTGAACTCCTGACCTCACAGACTACCTCATCTCGGCCTGCACTCCACTTTGTCAGTATTCATCCTGCAGCCTATTGTTGTGTTCCCTGAATATACAGCTGTAATGAAATATCTATGATGATGGCATGCAAAACGAACCTTTCCACGGTAACCCAGTACATACGGTCATAATAAACCTGTCTGATCGTTTTAAAACTTTTAGCTTGTATTTATTAGTGTATGAAACACAGCTCTACTTGCTTTGTACCTATGACCGTGAGGCTAAGCACAGCTCCAATGCCATGTTCAAGTTTGCAGACAACACCACTGCTGTAGGCCAAATCAATAGTGGTGATGAATCAGCACACAGGAAGGAGATCACTCTATGTCAGCAAGATCAAGGAGCTGATTACTGACTTCAGGGGGAGGAAAGCAGAGATCCACGAACAAGTCTAATCAGAGGGTCAGAGCTGGTGAGGGTCAGCAACTTTAAATTCCTCCATGTTATCATTTCATGGGACCTCTCCGGGGCCCAGCGCATAGAAAGCATGGCAGCGCCTCTACTTCCGTAGAAGTTTGTGAAAACTTAGCATGACATCTAAAACTCTGACAAACTTCTATAGATGTGTGCTGGACAGTATACTGACCATCGCAGCCTGGTATGGAAACACCAGTGTCCAGGAAAAAGTAGTGGATTGGCTCAGTCCATTGTGGGTAAAACACCATTGAGCACATCTATATGGAGTGATGTTACAGAAAAGTAACATCCATCATCAGGGACACCCACCACCCGGGACGTGCTCTCTTATTGCTGCCAAGATACAGGAGCCTCAAGTCCACACCACCAGGTTCAGGAACAGTTATTATCCCTCAACCATCAGGCTCTTGAACCAAAGGAGATAACTTCACTCAACCTCATGCTTCATTTTTGAAAGGTGGAGGGAGGGTGTGTGGAATTTGGGTTCTGAGTCATGAAAGAGCCACATCACTGACATTAGCAAATCGTCTGGACCTGTCTGGGTCCACACGCTCTTCCGATTCCACACAAGCAGTTTGAGAAAGGCAGATGCAAGTTCCTGACGGGAGCATTAGGGGCACAGTGCCCAGGAGCCAGTGCACGGCACTCAGGACCGATTCCTGACGCCCAATGCCCAGTGTTCAGAACCCCTTTCCCCAGGACACATCGCTTTAAACCTTTCATTCTCACCCTCTCTAACTTCTCTCTGTCACTTTATGTCGAAACTAGTATCTTTAAAATGTTATCTTCAAACAGGAACCGGTTGCCATGATACCATGCTGATCTCTTTCCTGTGTGCACTTCACTAGAACTGAAACATTCACTGTAAGTGTGAATCAGTATCAATGGCAGGATGTTGAGGTCATGGGTTCCGTTTTTTTTTACATTTTCTGAATAGAACAAAAAGCCCAAGAGACAGGAGGTAGAAAGAGCCATTCAGCACCCTGAGCCTGTCCCACAGCCATTGGGATCATAGTGGATTTTTGATCCCAGTATCATTGCCTCCTCTTTCCACATCCCCACATTTCTTGAATATCCAGAAACCTGTTGATCTCTGCTTTGAGTAAACTCAATGGCAAAGCTCCACATGTCAAAGATCTCACCATCACCAGAGGAGAGAAGGTATTCACCTCCTCAGACCTGAATGGAGACCCTTTATTCTGAGACTGTGACCTGGATTCTAGGCATCCCAGCCACTGTCCTTCCACCTTGTTGAATGTTGTAAGAAATTTGTAAGTTTCAATGAGATCTGCTCTCATTCTTCTAAACTGTGGAGAACACAAGCCTGGTCTACTCACTCTCCTCATAAGAGCATAAGAAATAGGAGCAGGAGTAGGCCATCCGGCCCATCGAGCCTGCCCCGCCATTCAATAAGATCGTGGTTGATTTGTCCGTAAACTCAGCTCCATCTACCTGCCTTTTCCCCATAACCCTTAATTCCCTTACTATGTAAAAACTTATCTAACTGTATCTTAAATATATTTACTAAAGAAGCCTCAACTGCTTCCCTGGGCAGAGAATTCCACAGATTCACCACTCTCTGGGAAAAACAGTTTCTCCTCATCTCCGTCCTAAATCTTCTCCCCTGAATCTTGAGGCAACGTCCCCTAGTTCTAGTCTCACCTACCAATGGAAACAACTTTCCTACTTCTATCTTATTTATCCCTTTCAAAATTTTGTATGTTTCTATAAGATCCCCTCTCATTCTTCTGAATTCCAGAGAGTATAGTCCCAGGCAACTCAATCTCTCCTCATAGGTTAACCCCTTCATCTCTGGAATCAACCTGGTGAACCTCCTCTGCACTGCCTCCAAAGCCAGTATATCCTTCCTCAAGTATGGAGACCAGAACTGCACACAGTACTCCAGGTGCGGCCTCACCAGTACCCTGTACAGTTGCAGCATATCCTCCCTGCTCTTAAATTCAATCCCTCTAGCAATGAAGGCCAACATTCCACTTGCCTTCTTAATGACCTGTTGCACCTACAACAGGCCCAGTGCCTGGCGAAGACTAAACACAATAATAGAAGCAGGGGTTCCCAACAGTTTTATGCCATGGACCAATGCCATTAAGCAAGGGGTCCAGGGACCCAGGTTGGACCCTGAGCTAGAGGAACAGACAACTGATAAGTCTAAACCCTACACATGAACATGGAATTCTCAAAATTCCAGTGAACTGCTCCTCCTCTGTCACACCTCTCTCTCCTTCTGATCTACCCAGTCCCTCCTACACCCACCCTAGCCCATTCATCCAGCTGCTCATCACCCACACACTGCTCCCACCGGATCCCCCCTTCCTTCGGCTCTCTCCAGCTGCCCGCGTATATTCTATGCTCCACTTTCTTCTCCTAACAGATTCCACCATCTTCAGTCCTATGTCACACCCAGCCTCTGTCACTATTCCCACTCTCCACCTTCCTTCTACCTACCATCGCTCCTCCACCTATCACCTGCCACACCGCCCTCCCACCTCCTTGGCTGTCTCCCTTCTTATTTGAATCCAGATGAAAGGTTTTGATCCAGAAACCTTACTGCCCATACCCTTTCACGAAAGCTGCCTGATCCATTAAGTTCCTCCAGTATTCTTGTCTGTTAACCCGTCATCCCAATCTGGTGAATCTTTGCTGCACTGCCGTAGGGCCAATCCTCCCTCCCTCCTGCACTCAAATCCTCTCATTATAAAGATGTACTGTACAAACACTTGGAAGATGAGCTGTTGATGTCCTTCTGTTTTGGAACATGGGATGCTTTAGTTAACCTCTTTGTAGGTGGCAGGAAGTGGAGTCCCCTCCTAGCTTCCACCTCTCCCTGCCCCTCCCCACCCTCTTCTCCTTCCCCCTCCCCCTCTCCGTCCTCCTCTCCTCCCCCTCCCAGCTTCCACCTCCCCCCTCCGTCCTCCTCTCCTTCCCTCTCCCCCCTCCGTCCTCCTCTCCTCCCCCTCCCCGTCCTCCTCTCCCTCTCTCCACCACTGGCACAGAGTGTCCACAGGGCACCTGCAGTCACTCTCCCAGGGCGCCACCCAAACCTGTGACCTCCACAGTGAGAAGGACAAGGAAGTGGTAACCAACACCACCTGCAGGTTCCCCACCACCTTGACCTAGAAACATTTCATCGGTTCTTCATCACCACTGGGTCAAAATCCTGCAACTCCCTCCCCGACAACTCCTTCACTCCGAGGGTGGTGAGAGTGTGGGACGAGCAGCCAGCACAAGAGGTGCACGCGAGCTCGATTTCAACATTTTGGAGAAGATTGGACTGGTACATGGATGGGTGGAGTAGAGACGGGTGCAGGTCGATGGGACTAGGCAGTTTAAATGGCTTGGCATGAAGTAGATGGGCCGAACCACCTCTCTCTGCGCTGTATTTTTCTATGACTCTATAACACGGTGGGAACACCTTCGCCTGAAGGACAGTGGTGGTTCAAGATGGATGCTCACCACCAGCACCTCTTGAAGGACAACATGGGATGGGCAATAAGTGCTGACACCATCAGTGACCCCCGGAAAAATGACTAATTTTCACAGAAAATCCCCCAAACCTAATCCAACAGCGGATTATAATTGTAATTTACAGACTTCCACAACCTTAATCCTCTCCACGCTTCCCACAGCATATCCTGAAGAGATGGGTGGAGCGTGACTCCCATATCATTGGCCGATAACTCTACAAAGGACCATATAAGCGGGATAGAGTGCAAAGAAGATTTACAAGAAGGGCCTGAATTATAGGGAGAGGTTAAATGTGCTGAAACTTTATTCCTTAAAGCATCGAAAGATTTTCCAATTGAAATCATAAGGGTGAACTTGCGAAGAACTGAAGTAGAGAGAGCAGAGGTTCAGGGTGGGAAACGTTCACGCAGAGGGAGGTGGGTGTATGGGGAAAGCTGCCAGAGGAAGTGATTGAGGCAGGTATAATAGTAGCATTTAAAAGGTATTTAAACAGGTACATGGATAGGAGAGGCTTAGAGGGATATGGGCCAAATACAAGCAAATGGGACTGTAGGCATGTTTCAGAGCTGTATTACTCTGAAACTAAAATTTTCAATATACTGAAAGGCTTGACAAAATGAGTTTGAACGGCATTTCAAAGATTCTGAACTGAAGCCTGCGGATATCCAACTAAGAATTCATACTGGAGAAAAGATAACTCCTGTGGAAATGACATTTGTAACAGTTATGTACAACAACCGACAAGCCACATTATGTGGTAAAAACAGAAGGGGCTGAGCCGCTTACAACTTGATTGGAGATCCATCCACCACCTGCATGCCACGTCCCCTACAATAGTGTCAACTGAAAGCGACTTAAGAAAGTACTGGATGGTGCCACAACTGTCTCCACGCCGTACACCATGAACCATTGTCCTCTGCCTCAGGTTGGAAAGCATGTCGGACCAAGGAAGAATTGTCCTGCTCAGGGGAACCATGAAAGTGACGAAAGCAATGGTCTGACTGCAGCATATCTGAGAAAGCCTCTGATATGTTAATCTGGCAGTTCCTTGCGAAATGTGGCTTGGTTTTAAACTGGAAGAGAGTTCAAGGAGCTTCAGGAAAGTTACAACCATTCATCTTTTGTGAGTGAAAGGAAGCAGAATCTACTCTGTGTGTAGTAAGGTTATTGCATGAACTTCAAGTAGGAGACAAAAAGCTGCTCGTAAAAGTAGATGCAAAGGCCAAAACCCAGCTGGATGAATGGAAGGCCAAGAAGAGTCAATGGAGATATGAAAACAGAGGATTTTTGAGATGATGTTGTGGATGAGGAAACCAGGAGTGATCAGATCGGAAAGGAAAATAGCAACACACATAAAATACTGGAGGAACTCAGCTGGCCAGGCAGCACCTATGGAAAAGAGAACAGTCGACGTTTCAGGCTGAGACCCTTCTTCAGGACTGGCATTAGCAGCGGACCAATCGATTCGCAGAGAGAGAGAGGTGAGTGAGAAGAATTTAAAAAAAGAAAATTTCGCGGGTCTTGGCGCATTAGCGACAGACCAATCGATTCGCAGTTCATTAGCAGGCGCAAATAAAAGTAAAGCAGGGTCAAAGCAGAGCAGCCATTGTGTGAGGGGACCAGTGTAGGAGTGGCAACTTGAGGCTTTGGCTCAAGAGGCACAGGTAAGTAGCAGGTAAGGCTTTTGTAGTGGTGAATAAAAAGTCACTAAATTAAATAAAGTAGAGATGATGCAGGATCAGGTGATGTGCTGTACCTGAATGATGTAGGAGCTGGTGGACCCCTTTGTGCCTAATGACCACATCTGCAGCAAGTGCTGGCTGCTCGAGGAGCCCAGGGTCAAAATTGATTTCCTGGAATCTGAGCTTCAAACACTGCGGCACAGCAGGGAGACATCCATAAGGTAAGGGTTCATAGAGCTGGGGGTGATGTATTAGCATGGATAGAGGATTGGTTAACTAATAGAAAGCGAGAGTCAGGATACATGGTGTTTCTCTGGTTGGCAATCAGTGGTGAGTCGTGTGCCACAGGGGTCGGTGCTGGGCCCACAACTGTTCATGATATACATTAACGATCTGGAAGAGAGGACAGAGTGTAGTGTATCTAAGTTTGCTGATGATACTAAACTGAGTGAAAAAGCAAATTGTGCAGAAGATACGGAGAGTCTGCAGAGAAATACAAATAGGTTAAGTGAGTGGGCAAGAGTCTGACACATGGAGTACAATGTTGGTAAATGCAGGTCATCCACTTTGGAAGGAAAAATGGAAGAGCAGATTATTACTTAAATGGTAAAAAAAAAATTGCAGCATGCTGCTGTGCAGAGGGGCTTGGGAGTGATTGTGCATGAATCACAAAGGGTTGGTTTGCAGGTGCAGCAGGCTATCAAGAGGCAAATGGATGGTTGGCCTTCATTGCTAGAGGGATTGAATTTAAAAGCAGGGAGGTTTTGCTGCAACTGTACAGGGTACTGGTGAGGCCACACCTGGAGTACTGTGTGCAGTTCTGGTCTCCTTACTTGAGGAAGGATATACTGGCTTTGGAGGCGGTGCAGAGGAGGTTCACCAGGTTGATTCCAGAGATGAGGGGATTAGACTATGAGGAGAGATTGAGTTGCCTCAGACTGTACTTGCTGGAATTCAGAAGAATGAGAGGATCTTATTGATACATATAAAATTATGAAAGGGATAGATAAGATAGAGACAGGAAAGTAGGTGAGACTAGAACTCAGGGACATAACCTCAAGATTCAGGGAGTAGATTTAGGAAGGAGATGAGGAGGAACTGCTTTTCCCAGAGAGTGGTGAATCCATGGAATTCTCTGCCCAATGAAGCAGTGATCTACCTCAGTAAATATATTTAAGACAAGGTTGGACAGATTTCTGCATAGTCGGGGAATTGAGGGTAATGGGGAAAAGGCAGGCAGGTGAAGATGAGTCCATGGCCAGATCAGCCATGATCTTATTGAATGGCGGAGCAGGCTTGACGGGTCAGATTGCCTCCTCCCTCCTATTTCTTATGTTCTTATGCTGTGTGACCTGTTGAGTTCCTCCAGCATTTTGTATACGTGGCTTGGATTTCCAATATCTGCAGATTTTCTTGTGTTTGCATTAATAAGAGAATATTCCAGCGAACTACATGCACCTTCCCAAGAACAAGATGCACACCCTAGACAGAAGAAAATGGAAAAGGAAGAGGATGATGACGTAAGTGCTGTGGAATTGGAAGAGGATAAATGAGACCTAATTTCTTGAGAAATTAGCAAATTCAGAGATACTCACAAGAAACTAGAAGACGAAATAGGAAGGCGAGAAAGAGAAAGGCATGAAAGAGGGAAAGAACGTGAGAAAGAAAAAGAGCAGCAATGGATTGCAAGTGGGATTCGGACTGTGAGCGAGATCGTGATAAGGAACATGAAAGAACCACAAATAAAGTAAAGGTTAAAGAGAGAGAAAGAAGGTGAGACTGGGGGAAAAGCAACGATTGACGTAGATTCAGAGAGATGAGCTGAGAAAAGGAGAAGAAAGGTCTCGCGAGCTGTTAGAACCACTTCCTGCAGTCTCAGAGACAACTCCTACAACCACCACGTTGGAGGCCCCAGAACCTGAGATTGTTTCACAGCCGCAAGTCTCACCTGCCCAGCAGAGTGACCTCCCTAGCCAGAGGAAGAGTAAGAAAACTTTCACAACAATTAAATCTCTATGGTCGATTAAAAATAGGTCGATTTAAAAATTTCTATGCTGTGGGTGTCTGTATATAGTAGTTGTATTATATAGTATCCTGTGTATATAGTTGAGATACATTTTATATTGAGTTAGAATTTATAGCTAAGCAGGGAGGAGTGTTGTGTATTTAATATTTGAGTACTATTGTATATTGTTTGATTAAGCATTCTTTAATGTTTACGTAATGTATTGTGGTTTGTATGTAAATGGCATATGTTATCACATCACCATGTAATACAAAAGAACCCTGCTTAAAATAAAACCAAAGTTAGCCTCACATTTCAGACTCTGCTTGTTCCTTTAAAATAGTTTTTATGTTGTAGAGTTGCAAAACAACCTTGACAGGGAAGAGAATCTGTGTTACTCTGAACCACAATTCCTTAGGTGCAGAGAGTGCAAGGACGAAACTGCAGACATCTCAAAGCTGGCTTCACTGAAATCAAGCCTGTCCGTCCAATCTCTCCACATAACTAATATCTTCCATCCCAGGCAAATCTCTGAGCGACCACATCAGTCCTCCAATATGGTGACCAGAACTGTATGCAATAGCCCCAGTGTGGTCTAATCAATGCAACAAAGCCTCCCATCCCCATCCCATGAAGGTTCACATGATTTATGTTTCCTTCACTGCTCTAATGACCTGTGTTGACAATTTCAGAGAACTATGGAGTTGAATCCTCCAAGTCATCATATCCCTCAGTGCCCAACAATTTACTGTACACTTTTTCACTCTATTTTACATCCCAACATGCATTATCTTGGACCTGTCAGGTTTAAATTCCATCTGCCCTAGTTGCACCTGACTTTCCTGCTAATCTGTTTCCTTTGACCACTTTATTCGCTCTCCACACCACCATCTTCAATACTCACTAATCACACACCTCTTACATTCACATCCAGTCCAACAGTAAATGCATCAAACTTCAGAAATTTGTTTACATTTACATCATTTATTATTATATTGTAATTTGCCCTTTACTGTGCCTATTGTCGTTTATTAATTATTGTACTGTCTTGCACTGTTTTGTGCACTTTATGTAGTCCCATGTAGGTCTGAGTCTAATGTAGTTTTGTGTTGTTTCATGTAGCACCATGGTCCTGGAGGAACGTTGTTTCATTTTTACTGTGTACTGTACCAGCAGTTATGGTTGAAATGACAATACAAAGTGACTTGACTTGAAATCCTAACACCAATCCCTGGCTACAGCACCAGTCACTGACATCCAATCAGAAACACCAATCCCTGGGGTACACCACTGGTCACTGACATCCAATCAGAAACACCAATCCCTGGCTACAGCACCAGTCACTGACATCCAATCAGAAACACCAATCCCTGGGGTACACCACTGGTCACTGACATCCAATCAGAAACACCAATCCCTGGCTACAGCACCAGTCACTGACATCCAATCAGAAACACCAATCCCTGGGGTACACCACTGGTCACTGACATCCAATCAGAAACACCAATCCCTGGCTACAGCACCAGTCACTGACATCCAATCAGAAACACCGATCCCTGGGATACACCACCGGTCACTGACATCCAATCAGAAACACCGATCCCTGGGGTACACCACTGGTCACTGACATCCAATCAGAAACACCAATCCCTGGGGTACACCACTGGTCACTGACATCCAATCAGAAACACCAATCCCTGGCTACAGCACCAGTCACTGACATCCAATCAGAAACACCGATCCCTGGGATACACCACCGGTCACTGACATCCAATCAGAAACACCGAACCCTGGGGTACACCACTGGTCACTGTCATCCAATCAGAGGGTTATACTCTCTCCAGTACACTCTGCTTCCTATCATCAAGACAATTTTGGATCCAATTAGCTCAAATGCCATGTGGGATCTTGTCAAAACTTTTACTAGCCTTGTCTAGGATAGTCCATGTGGACAATTGGTCCAGATGAAGGGTCTTGACTCTAAACACTAACTATCCAGTTCCCTCCACAGGGACTGCATGCCCCACTGAGATCTTCCAGAAATGTTTTTGCTCCAGATTCCAGTATCTGAAGGTGTATATCTGTGGAGGACTAGTGTTCTCTGGACAGGCAATAGTATCTGCACTCTAAGGTGGATGGAAGAGAACTAAGTGGACTGTTTTAAATACAGACAGACAACGTAGAGCAGAGAGCAAGTTTGTAAGTCTGGCAGGAGCAAATGATGTTGGGAATAGCGAGGGTGCATTGCCATGAGAGGGGTGTGGGAGAGGAGGAGTGTTGGGGTGGGTGCCGACACACCCAGCCCTGAGACCACAGACAAGGCCAATTTATTCCAAACAATTGGTTTATTGTTCACCATAGAACGTCTCTCTGGTGCTTTCTGCTCCCTCCACTTTCTCTTTCCCTTTTTCTAACCACAATTCCCCTCTCCCTGCCCCCTTCCCACTCTCAGCCCACAGTAGAGATCCCTATCAGAATCGGGTTTATCATCACTCATATGTCATGATTACTCCCTCACATTGTGGGATGGGTGCATGATTTTTAATAAATTCTACAGTACTGTATCTACGTGCTTAGACTTTTGCACAACACTAGTTCCTAAACACACTTCAAAACCAATTCCCTGTCAGAGAATCACTTCCAACTACACTGAGGTTTTGTGAGGCACCGTAGAAACAGAAGTTATTTTCTTTTGATAATCAGTCTGAAACTTTTGACATCTTTAAAAAACACTTTGCAGCTAAGCCCAAGGAGTAGGTGGCAGAAAATAAACTGTACCTCTTAAACCTGCAGCCAGGTTAATAACATCAGGATCTGTTGATTAGAGGAATCACAGGAGTCCACCAGATTCAACCAAGAGTTTATTTTTAATTTGGAAACAAAATTACAGGAAGTTTATCTTATGCTTAACATCAAGTGTTTTCAAGCTTCCCAGTTAACTCTTGAAGGGGAAGTGAGGGGTTGGGGGAAGAGGGCCAATTTTTACCAGGGTCCACTACAACTATGGCAAAATTAGCCCTTCTCTCAGGCCCTCATGGAAAGTTAAAGCGAGATTCTTTGACACTAACTGGTGCTCAGTGGGGTTGGGTTGTTGTTTACTCATCGCCAGGCCAGGGACTGGGAGACACTCAAATCACACCTCCTGCCACATCCCGATCTCGGCGAAAACCCAGAACCTGGGAAGGAGAGGAGAACAATGAAGATTATGCAGGGAGTGTAAGGATCTCCTGAATCAGCACTGATTTAGCTGAACTGCCCGGAGAGTTTTCAAAATGGAGTGGGAGCCCTGATTAACGTATTCCCAGAGATGAAGATTGTGGAAAAAGATTCATAGCTCATCCCACTCCTTCAACCTGCCACACCCCCTCCCTGTCTCACGTCTCCCCAATTCATTCACATACCCATCTAGCCACACCCCCTCCGTCTCACATCTCCCCAATTCATTCACATACTCATCTAGCCACACCCCCTCCGTCTCACTTCTCCCCAATTCATTCACAAACCCACCTAGCCACACCCCCTCCGTCTCACATCTCCCCAATTCATTCACATACTCATCTAGCCACACCCCCTCCCTGTCTCACTTCTCCCCAATTCATTCACAAACCCACCCTGTCTCACATCTCCCCAATTCATTCACATACCCACCTAGCCACACCCCCTCCGTCTCACATCTCCCCAATTCATTCATATACCCACCCAGCCCTCCCAAAACCAAAATCCCACAGCTGTTAGAAATCAGAAAATGCTGGTGACCTGAAATGTTAACTGTCCCTCTCCCCACAAACATTGCCTAGCCTGCTGAGTGTTTCCTGTGTTTCCCACTTTAAGTTACGATCTAACAGTTTGGATTCAGAAGTGTTCCATTGAACCTCCCCACCTCCAAAGCCCACAGAGGGAGCTGTGTGAAGGCAACTTCACTGTGTGGCCAGGTCTAATTGCTTGGAATGATTGTGAATCCTCCATCTATGTTGACACTACGATTTTACACAGAGTGGTTTTTCCCATTCACAACACGGGGGCGTTTGCTGCCTGCCATGGAATAACCATTGCAGCCCAAGCAGTGAAGGTACTGTCACCCTGCTGGGAGAGGGCAGAGGCGCTATTCAGCCATCGGGAATCACTGGACAAAGCCTCCACCTCTGTCACTGCGCTGTTGTGTATTGAAATTTGTTGATAGCAGCAACAAGTCTTGACGCTCCTGGAGGGAACTGCACAGACACAGATTCAACTGGACAATGCTGACCAAGATTCCTGTGTGCATACAGTTCCCAGTGGGCAATGCGAGGGCTTCATCTGGAACCACAAGATTTTGATATTTGAGATAGATGTTTCCCAGGATAACTGATGCCAAGATTAAGGAAGGCATTGTTGTTGGTCCACAAATCAAACAGGTCATCAGTGACAGGCAATTCAATGAATTTTTAGTGATACTTAAGAAAAATAACATGGAGGCTTTCAAGGATGTTGTTGAAAGTTTTCTTGGCAACTCCAGAGCACCAAACTATGTGCAGCTGGTTGACAACATGCTTCAAGTGTACAAAACCATGAAGTGCAATGTGTCACTAACGATTCACTTTCTGCATTCCCATTTAGACTCCCTCCCTGCAAACCTTGGCACTGTCAGTGACGAGCATGGTGAAAGATTTCACCAGGACACTGCAGTCACAGGGCATTATCGGGGCAACTGGAATCCATCAATGCTGGACGCTTAAGCAAGAAGCCTCAGGCACTGAAAATCACCAACAAAACATTTTTATCTTAGTTGAACTATTGCAAAACATCAGCACCATTATGCAATTAAATGCATTATGTTCAATAGAAGTTAATTTCTTGTTTCTCCAAATTCCTATAAGATGCAATAGTCAAATTATATTCATGTTCAACTTCAATCGTTCTATCATAAACTAAAAAAAAAATTCTGAGGAAACAACACTTTCGAGAAAAAACTTGTCCAGTGTTGTTGTTCTTTGCAGCTATAGGAGGACATAGTATTGTGTTTGCTTTTCTTTTGAGGGGGAAGATGTGTTATTGCATGCAAAATTGTGAGCTTCAGTTGCCAGTGGGCAATGCGAGGTTCACCTGGAACTGGAAGCTACTACAGTGACCTGGTTGTGTGCCCAGTTCAGTAATAAAATGCTCTAACATAAACCCACGCCAAGTTTGTCTCACGCCACTCTCAGTGGGTAAAGTTGCCTTAAATCTCTCCTCTCACTTCAGACCTACACCCTCTGGCTGTCGATTCCCCAACACTGGGGAAGAAGACTGAGTGTATTCACAGTATCTTGTGATTTTACACACCTCTATGAAATCACCGCTCTCCATAGAATAAAGCTATACCTGTCCAACCTCTCTCTACAACTCAACCCTGGCAGCACCCTGCATTCGTTCCAGCTTAATGACAT
This sequence comes from Hemitrygon akajei, assembly GCF_048418815.1. Taxonomy (NCBI): domain Eukaryota; kingdom Metazoa; phylum Chordata; class Chondrichthyes; order Myliobatiformes; family Dasyatidae; genus Hemitrygon; species Hemitrygon akajei. The sequence continues at coordinate 97,193,374 of NC_133126.1, forward strand.
CTTTCCTATAACAATGTACTTTTCACCGAGGTGCAAAGTCAGGTACATCTCACTTGAGTGACTTCCTCCCCCAACACTCTAATCGTCTGCTGCTGACCGAGACAATGTCCAGAGGGGCGGTGTGCACACGGTGAGGACCGAGGACAAGATGTGTCATGGGAGATTCCACATACCTGGCTTTACTTGTAGGTGTGGCTCTCATTGCCACCACGTCCAAACCCTGCAACACAGAATGAGCAATTCAGGATTTGAGGTGTCTGGGATTGATCAACCCTGGGGCATATCCATCCCCCGCCCTCCAAACACAAGCACCCAATGACCAGGGCTGGCAGACGCTTTGGAAGGAGCAGGTTCAAGCTTCCTGTGTCAAGACCAGGCCTGAGGCACAGTAAGGGCCTCTTGCTGCACCCACTGGGTGAGATTCCTTCCCAGTACCCTAGAGAATATTTGTGACTTTACCCCTCTCCCCGTCCCCCCAGTGTTGGAGCTGTGCGGAATATGGCCGCTGTGATAGCCCACCTCTTGCTGTGAGGCATCATGGGTACGGAAAGGGCACGATATCAGGATATTGCTCGTTGTTCGGTCTTCACTCTCACTTGGAAGTTCCATGTGGGCCTGGGGTCTCAGGTGAGCACTGAAACTCCTCTTTAGCTAGGGAGGGAGCAATATTCGGTACCCATTCAGTCCTGGACCGAGGGATGGGTGTTCATCCCCTTGGCCACGGCTGCCACAGGTCTGTATCACTGCTATTTCAGGTCATGCAAGCCCCTCCCTCTCCATGTCAGAACCTGCCCCACCCATTCCTGCAGTCTGGACTACAGCTCTCCCGGATTAGGATAGAATAGAGGGTTTACCTTTGGGTCCAAAGAGGGCACCATAGCAGGGATTGGTACAGTAGGGCATTCCGTCGTGCTGTGGAAAGAGGAGGAAAGCCAGCTGTCAGGACAGTAAGCGTGAGGGACGCGAGGCTCCACACCTGCCACCATCGAGGCTAAGATGGTCTCATCTGCACCCGGCCCACGCTTTACACTCAGGACTCACGCGTGATCGGTCCATGTCAAACTCAGGAGGGAACGGGCAATTTCCCCACGCACTCTCCTGGGGGCCTCATGGAACCAGGCTGCTTCCCCAAGAAGTTGGTAGGGCCAGGCAGTATGGGGGAATGCAGGTGACTTCAGCCCATTGAGTCAACAGCAACAACAACCACCCGTTTATGCTCACTGCACTCCGCCCCACCCCACCCCCAGTTCCTCAGGAGGAATTGGACAAGCTGGATCTGTCTTCCCCAGAGTGAAGGAGGGCCAAGACGATGCAATAGAGGCTAAAAAAGTACGCGAGGCACAGGTAGTGTCTGGTAGGGTCCAAGGTAAAGAGAGAGGGAAGATTTGAAAAGAGATCAAAGTAGTACATTTTCCACTCAAAGCAGGGTCAGTAGCTGGAAGCAGCTGCCAGAGGAGGTGGAAGCAGGAGGGGTAACAACACAAGAAACATCTGAACAGGAATAGTGGGATATGGGCTAACGAGGGGAGTGAGATTAGTACAGACAGGCATGTGAGAGCATGGGTAAACTGGGCCAAATGGCCTCTTCCTATGACATTCCCACCAACTCTCCCCAGTTCCCACCACTCACATAAGGGGGGGGGGGCAATTTACAGTCGCCCTTTGAGTTGCTAACCCTCAGCACCACCCCCCCCAAAGTCAATGGTGAGGGGTTGCTGGTGAGAGGGATCTTGTGACAGGGAAAAGCATCGAACCGTTTGCCCTGGGCACGAGCTCTGGGCCGTCAGGAGGAAGGGAGGCTGCCCCCGGCCAGCTCTTGCCAGTTCGAAGCCTGCGAGCTCCAAGGCTGTGGGTCTCACCAACAGGCCTGGCACCTGGGTGTAGGTGACCGAGCTGCCAGCCCATCACCTCTGACGGTGAGACAGAAAACAGAGTACACAAGGCCGGAATGGTGAAACAGCTGGGAGAGCAGCTGGCTCACTGGAGTTCAGTCCAGAGCTCTGTGTGTGGCGTTCACACCATCCACCCACTTTCCCCGGAAGCTCCGGCATCCTCCCACACCCAAATGTGCACATACTTTGGCGTGTTTGATGCCTGCAATGGATGATGTGGGTGGAGAGGGTGGGGTTGAAGATCTGATTGAAATCCAGTGGATACTGAAAGGCCTGAATAGAGGTTGACACAGAGAGAATGTTTCCGTTAGTAGGAGAGTCTAGGACTAGAGGGCACAGCCTCCGAAGGACACTCCATTCGAACAGAGAAGGGCAGAAATTTCTCCAGTCAGAGGATGGTGGTGAATCTGCGGAATTTCTTGCCATAGACAGCTGTGGAGGCAAAGTCTTTGGGTGTATTTAAGGCAGAGATTGACAGGTTCTTAATTGCTGAAGGGATTAAGGGTTACAGGGAGAAGGCAAAATGATGGGATTGGAAAAATAAATTCCCCATGCTAGGGCAGTTTCAATTGGCCAAATGGCCACCCTGCCCTTATAGGTTGGTTGGTTAATTGCCCCTAGTGTGTGGGTGAGGGGAAGAATCGGAGGACAGTTGATGGGATTGTAGGAAGAAAGTTAGTAGTGGAATGGGACTGATAGGCTAGCACAGATTCAATGGGCTGGATGCCACAGCAAAATATGGAAAGAAAGAAAATACAAAATATGGGAGCTAAATGAAAGCATCTGACCTCAGACATCATTCCGGCTGTCAATACTTTCATGCATTTGGTACACTTCAGACAGGGTCTGTGCCAGTCCTTGCCCAGGGCTGACACCCTCTCGGCTGCAAGAAATAACAGCAATGGTTATGAAACACTCCACACAAGACCACGGCTGACCCACCAGCCCAGCCCAACAAAATCCACATGGAATCACTGATGGCAGTTACCACCTCTCACAGTGCCTGCTATTTCTGACACCTCCCCCGGCACAGTCTCCACAACAGAGTTCTGGGGCCCCCCAACATTGATGGTCCAGCGGTCACTCCCATTTCCCGCTGCAGGGAAACAAACGGGCATTTTGCCCATTGCCGCCAGGGAAGGTGACATCAATTCCCCCTGCCTTACCACTCGCCTCACACATCAGCTGTCTGTTCCACACTGCTCCTGGTGCTCGGTATCGGTGCAGCAGCACAGTAACTAGTGGAACATCCAGCTCTGACAGAGGGACGGGGAGCTGGAAGGTGAAAGCTGGTTAATGAAGTGGGCACTATCAGCAAGTGTACCAGAAAGCACCTAGAACATTTGTATGAGAAATGTTGCAGAGAAACTGACCAACACAAACACAGAGCAGCCTTTACACAGGAGACAGTCTCCGAGTGGTCACCTCACCAGTTTCCCCATCCCCTCTCACCACAGAGCAGGAGCTCTGCTCTGTCACTGGGTCAGTATAGATACTCCTGCACTTGACTGACCAGCTGAGTGCTTTGTTTAATGTTTCCTTCTCTGCTAATCCTCAGTGGTCACAAATCACTGCTTCTGCTCCCATTTCATGTGGAAAGAGCCACACTGCGCCCAGGCTAGTTCTCAGCAAGTTCTGGACATTGCCCAAAATTTAGGAACTGATTCTCCTCTGCCCCTCCCTCCCTGTCCATCTCACAACCCCTCTCGCATAACAATTTCAGCATCGTCTTTCACAGAACCTTGCTGGACACAAGCAATTTAATAGGAGCCATTCAGATTTTAGGGCAGATAAGCAAAAATGGCAGGAATGCAGAAATGAAAACAAACATAGGAAATGCCGGCACTCGGCAGGTCAGGGAGCATTCAGTCGAGGCACAAACAACTTTGTTTTGCAGTTTGATCCACACTTCAATCTGAGTGAAGGGTCACTGGTCCGATACAACAACTGTGTCTCCTCGGATGCTGTCCGAGGGGCGAGTCAGCAGAACAAGTGGTCAGGTGGGAGGGTAGAAGGGGCATCTTAAAGGAAAAGGGCAGAGATGCAATACCAGAGCTCAGCACCACAACTACTGAAGGCACGGTCGATGGTAGAGCAGTTAACAAAAATGAGGATAGCTAGGAGAACGAGTAAGAAACACTGCCCTTACTGATGAGTTGATGTTGTCTGTACAAATACAGTCAACAGCTTCCTGCACTGGGACGTCCCAATGGAGTGTGGTCTAATTTACACCGCAAGACCTCGTGATTTCAAGACCCATCACTGGAACCAGTTTATTAAGTATTTAGTATTTAAACATTTTAATTTCTGTACTAATGTCTTTCGAACACTATAGTCTGTATTTAAAGTTTTGCTGAGGATGCTTTGGGTATAAGCAGGAGGGCTTTAGTGCTTTGTTACTTACAGGAAGTCCTTGCCCCATCCCTTGCGGATAAGCAGGAGTCAGTGGCTGCAGGGCTAAAGAAGATTAGAGAGAAAGGGGGCAGGATGAGGAATCTGTAGACAAGGATCAGAGCAGATTTCCTGGATGGTCCCCTTGAAATTCCCACAGGCATTGCTCAGTAGCACCAAGAGCTCATGCAGTCATAGACCTGCACCCAGACCATATCCCCTACCATCCACCTTCTCTTAATCATTGAAATCGAGCTCACATGCACCACTTGTGCTGGCAGTTCGTTCCACACTCTCACCACCCTCGGAGTGAAGAGGTTTCCCCTCATGTTCCCTCTAAATTTGTCACCTTTCAACCTTAACCCATGACTTCTGGTTGTAGTCCCATCCAACCTCAGTGGGGAAAAAACCTGCTTACATTTGTCCTACCTATTCCTCGCATAATTCTGTATACCTCTATCAGATAGCCTCTCAGTCTTCTATGTTCTAAGGAATACAGTCCTAACCTATTCAATCTTTCCTTACAACTAGGTCCTCCAGACTCAGCAATATCCTTGTCAATGTTCTCTGTACTCTTTCGATCTTAGTTACATCTTTGACCCACTCCCGTCAGGAAGGAGGTACAGGAGCATCAGGACAAGGACTGCCAGACTGGGTAACAGCTTCTACCCCCAGGCTCTGAGACTAATTAATACCTTGCCACCGCCGAGGTCTCGTCCCTAGGGCAGCGAGCTGTTTCCCTGTGCTGCATTTTTAATTATATCAGCTCATTTGCCATAATATTTTGCTTTGTGTGCTGTGTGTGATATGCTTGTGGGTGCACCATGGTCCAGAGGAATGTTGTTTTGTTTGTTGTATGTAGGCATGGTCAGATAACAATAAACTAACCAGTTAAGGAGTCCAGCACATTACGGTACCACTGGAGGTCTATGATGGTCTCCCCCCACCACCCCGTATTCAGTTCCCCAGAACAGTACAACATTCTGCCGACTTTGCTTGCTGCATCCCGCCCGCCCTTTGCAAATTACCCAGCAAGCTACTCACATCTTACAACTCTGCAACATTCAGACAAATTTTCCTGCCTAAATACACAATTACGTTTCCCACCGTATACTCCAGTTGCCCACTCATTTCACCTATCCATATCCCTTTGAGACCCCCTTATCGTCTCTTCACAACTTTCCTTATTACTCTGGAAATCACAATTACAGTGGCCGCACCCCCAGAGAATTAATTCACCTCATCTCTACTCGGACTCTTTTTAAACAAACTTGCCACTCATTCTAGATCCCATTCTCCCACAAGAGAAACATCCTCACCACTTGGTCCATTTATACAGCTTGTCAAAAGCTTACAGGTCTCTGCACCAATTCCTGTGACGTACTAGTCATTACATGTTACCAGCCAGAAAAAGACCCATTCATGCCTGCTGTTTCCCCAAAAGCCACACCATGATAGTTATCTCCTACACTCCAGTAATCTTTGATGTGACAACTTATCAAATGTCTTCTGGAAGTCCTAGTTCCCAAAGAACCAATAAATTAGTTAAACACAATTTCCTTTTCACAAACACATATTCATTAAAAACTGCACTGCTAGAATGTCTTTCATTAACACCTTCCCTATAACAGACTCGCCTGTCTCCCTCCAAATCCGAGTAAAGGAGCTACATTCACTATTTTCCATTGTAATGGAATCTTTACTGAATCTAGGGAATTCTTGGAAATTTAAACGCATAATCCATGTCACTAGCATTCACTTTTACCATCCTCCGATGAATCGGGTCAGGGCCTGGCCGCTTGTTCACTGGTGCCTCCAGTAGCTTGTTCCGTACCATTGTCCCAGTGTTTGCAGTTCCTTCAGATTTGCCCTTTTCAAATTCAGAGCCAATTCGTAACTTGTTAATTCATTGGTAGACTCATTTTCCGTTATTAATTCGCCAGACTAACTTCTCTACAACCGACATTGACTTTCATTTATCTTAGTGAGATGCCGCATGGAATAAGCCTTTCCCGCCCTTGGAGCTGCACCGCCGCTCACCCCGATTACAACCGGCGGTACAACTTACAGCGACCTGCCGACCCCCGCACGGACAGTGGCGGCAATTGGACCCGCGACTCTGGTACTGTAAACCGCTGCGCTAACCACTACGCTTTTTCAGAAGAAGCTCTAGGAACTATCTTGCATTTCCTGCTGGTCTTGTTTGTTGGGGCTTCACTCGCTCTAATTTTCCGCCATTCCTATCTGAGCTGTTCAGTGTCATTACATTTTCAGAGTGTGCTGTCCTGACTGAAAACAGCACCGGTTCTCCCGTTCAATCCGAAACCACTGTGAGTTGATTTTAATCAGCGGCAGTTTAACCAAAAACACGCCCCGCCGATTGAGAAACAAACTAACCGCTCTCCAAACTAGTGAATGGACGAAATAAAAAGGCAAGACTCTGGAAGTAAAGATCAGAAACCCAAGCTGGATAAATAAATCAAAGAAGAGTGATTTCTTAAAACACAAGAATGATCGGACAATAAACCGTTACCGCCGGAGAGACGCAGCTACACCTGGGGCAGGCGGAGAATGTCAGAAGCTCTGCCAACTAGGGTTTGAATCTCGCCCGCGGCACAGTTCTACAGGAAACGCGGCTTGCTTACCGAAGTACACTTCTTTGCTACACTTGGGGCACTTGGGCATGTTTTATCCAGGCAGGGCTCTGTCAAGCACCAGGAACTCTGACTCACCGAGACACTCGGCGGCTGGGCTCCCGCTTATATAGCAGCTCTGCACACGGCGAACGGGGCTAGTCCCAAGTGCGAGGAGAGCAAGGCCCACGCCCATGAGGCGTTGTCGGGGGGAAGTGAATTGTTGTTCTTCCACATGCACCTGAGTGTTGGACTTCTTTGGTAAACAAGAGAGGGTGCGGTGAGTGGGGTTGGTCTCTCTTTGAGAGAGCGGTAAACTCACCCAGACTTCCATAAATCCTACAGGGTTCCAGGATGGAGGTAGAGGAAGGCTGGGGGGGGTCTCAGAATGAAGTGGTAGTTCTTTCGGACTGAGATGAGGGGAATCTCCTTCTCGCAGGGGTGAGTGAAGCTGTGGTGTTAACACTAACTGTAGCAGGCCTTGGTGAGACCTCACTTGGGGTATTGCCCAGCTACAGGAAGGATGTCACTAATCGGAGGGGCAACAGGATGTTACAGGGATTGGAGAGTCTGAAGCTGGCTGGGCTGTGATCGTTTTCCTAGCGTGTAGGAGAGTGAGTGGTGACCATTGAGAGGTGTATAGTATCATAAGGGGTGTAAATAAGGTGGGTGGTCACAGTCTTTATCCTAGGGTGGGGGAGCCTAAAATTAGAGGGTGCAGGTTTAAGGTGCGAGGGGAAAGGTTTAAAGGGGATCCAAGGGGCAACTTTTTATATAGAGGTGGAACAGACAGGTACAGTCCAACATGTAAAAGCTATTTATCATCATCATTATGTGCCGTGTCATATGATGTGGGCGACCATGGTCTTTGACAATGATTGTTCTTGGCAAAAGTTTCTACGGAGGTGGTTGCCATTGCTTTCTCGGATAGGCACGTGGGCAGAAAAGGTTTAGACTCTGAAGCTCTAAACTTTAGAAGTATATGGGTCAAGCAAATTGGAACTAGTTCAGGTGGGCACCTTGGGTAGCATTTGTGATTTGGGCCAAATGGCCTCCTTTGCTTTGTAACATAGAACAGGGGTGCACAACGGGGTGCATGTTTAATGTTAGGGATCCATGGCATAAAAAAGGTTAGGAACCCCTGATGTAGGATAACCGATGAAGCAATGTCTAATCTCTGACCTCGTCAGCGACATTGCCCTGTGATATTAACACAGGAAGGCCTGTGTTTGGAGTTCTCTCCTCTCATCGCCAGGCCAATGGCCTCGACATTGTGTTTTCCTCTGTTCCGGGTAGTTTTTCCCATTACGTTGTGGTGGGGACACACAATCCATCTGCTCTGACTTGACTTCAATAAACAGTTCGATGTTTGGTAGTGATAAAGTGTTTTAAGGGGCTGGTGTTGAAGCATATTAGCTCCTGTCTGAATGGTGACTTGGATCTGCTCCAATTCGCCTGCTGAAGCAACAGGTCTGCAGCAGATACTATCTTGTTGGCTCTTCACACAACCTTGGAACATCTGGACAGATAAGATGCATCAACCAGGAAGCTCTTTATGGATTACAGCTCAGCATTTAACACCATCATCCCCTCAAAACTAACAGTAAACTCCAAGACCTGGGTCTCAATACTCCCTTGTGCAATTGGATCCTGGTCAGTTTGGATTGGTAAAAACATTTCCTCCACAGTCTCCCATCAGTACAGGAGCACCGCAGGGATGTGTACTTAGCCCCCTGCTCTACTCACTTTACACCTATGACAGTGTGGTTAAGTACAGCTCCAACATCATATACAAGTTTGCTGATGACAGTACTGTTGTGGGCTGTACCAAAGCTGGTGATGAATCAGCATACAAAAGGAAGATTGAAAATTTGGCCAAGTGGTGTAATAACAACAACCTCATTCAATGTCAGTAAGACCAAGGAACTGATAGTAGACAGTAATCATCAGAGAATCAAAGGTAGAAAGTATCAGTAACTTTAAATTCCTGTGTGTCACTCTCCCAGAGGACCCATTATATAAATATAACACAACAGCACCTTTACTACCTCAGAGTCTGCAGAGATTCGGCAGGTTATCGAAAACCTTGGCAAACTTCAGTAGAAGTGTGGTGGAAAGTGTGCTGACTGGCTGTATTACGGCCTGGTACGGGAGTACCAACGCCTTAGACAATAAGACATAGGAGCAGAATTAGGCCATTCAGCCCATTGAGTCTGCTCCGCCATTCCATCAAAGCTGATCCCAGATCCCACTCGATCCCAGACACCTGCCTTCTCACCATATCTTTTGATGCCCTGACCAATCAGGAAATGATCAACTTCAGCCTTAAATATATCCCGGACTTGACCTGCACTGCAGCCTGTGGCTTTGAACCTTTGAATGTAAAATCCTACAAAAGGTAGTGGATTCGACCCAGTACATCACGGGTAAAACACTTCCAACCATTGAACATGTCTACATGAAACGTTGCCGTAGAAAAGCAGCATCCATCATCAAAGATCCTCACAACCCAGGCCATGCTCTCTTCTCACCGCGGCCACCAGGTGGAAGGTACAGGAGTCTCAAGGCTCGCAGCACCACATTCAAGAAGGGTTACCACCCTTCAGCCGTCAGGCTCTCGAACAAAAGGGATAGTCATTTAAGGTCTCTGTTTTTATTGTTATTTCATGCTCGTTATTTATTGCTATTTATTTATATCTGCATTTGTACAGTTTGTTTACAGTTTACAGGTGCTGTTTACAGTTACTGTTCAACAGAATGGCTGAGTATGCTCACAGAAAAAGCCTTTCAAGGTGGTATGTGCTGACATAGATGTACTCTGATAATAAATTTTCCTTTGAACTTTGAACAGCCACTTAGGGTAATAAAAGGCAATAACTTTTCTGGAGGTCTCTCTGTGCAAGGGTTAGCAACACAATCTGCTTTCTCAATCACTTTGTTTTCAAGAGGGAGTAGGTGAGATGATGGATTGGAGAGGGTGAAGTCACACTGGGAGAGGTTGAGAAAGAAAGAGTGGGGCATAGTTGCTAGCATGAGCTGGTTGGTGTGAGTGGCCTGTTTCTGAATATTCATCCTTTGCTTCTAGGAACTGGACGGGGACACTCACTGCACAGAGTGTCCTCAAGGGCAGCAAAGAAAACTAACTGTAATCTGAAGCTCTCAGAGCCTCTGACAACTTGTTCCATTCTTCAACAACTGTGCTCAACAATAAACCGAAGAGCTGGTCATTGACTTCCGGAAGTGGGGCAGTGTTGAGAGCATCAAGTTCCCAGGAGTAAACATCACCAGTTACTTGTCCTGTCCAACCACGTGGATGCATGGCCATCGCCATTGCTTCCTCAGGAGGTTAAAGGTAATTGCTGTTGCCAATTTTTATCGATGCATCCTAACCAGGTGCATGATACAGCAACTGCTATGGCCTTCATCGGGCACAGATAGTGCAGTGAGAATGGCTCCGGGGCAGTGTTCTGGACTCTGTGTGAGATGTGGGAAGTCTGGGAGATGTCCACTGTCCCGGATAAACACATCTGCACTAGGTGCATCGAGCAGCAGCTCCTGAGAGGAACTGGAGCTGCAGCTCGATGACCTTCGACTCCTACAGGAGACTGAGGAAGTGATAAGTAGGAGCTACAGGGAGGTAGTCACCCCTATGTTGAAGGAAGCTGATAACTGTCGGGAAAAGGAAGGGAAACGGGCATCCAGTGCAGAGTATCCCTGTGGCTGTTTCCTTCAATAACGCTTTGGATACTGTTGATGGGGTTGACCTGCTGGGGGGGAGTCACAGTGGCGCTGAGTCTGCACTGTGGCTCAGAAGAGGCGAAGAGGACTTCAGTGGTGATAGGAGACTCCATAGTCGGAGGAAAAAAGAGAAGATTCTGTAGGCAGGATAGAGACACCTGGATGATATGTTGCCTCCTGGGTGCCAGGGTCAGGAATGTCTCAGATCAGGTCCACAGTATTCTCAAGGCAGAGGGGGAGCCAGAAGTCTTGGTACACATAGAAACCAATGACATAGGTTGGAAAGGTGAGGAGTTCCTGAAAAAAAGACAACAGGATCTCCAGGGTAGTAATCTCTGGATTGCTGCCTGTGCCACGCGGCAGTGAGGGCAAGAATAGGATGATTTGGCAGAAGGCTGAGGAACTGGTGCAGGGTTTTGGGCTTCATATTTATTGATCATCGGGATCTTTTCTGGAGAAGGTATGACCTGCACAAAAGGGACAGTTTACACCTGAACTTAAAGGAGACCAATATCCTTGTGGGCGGGTTTGCCAGAGCTGTTCGGGTGGGTTTGAACTAATTTAGCAGCGGGATGGGAACTGGAATGTTAGGGCTGAGGATGAGGTATTTGGTTTATAAACAAAGGCAGCCTGTAGTGAGACTCCTTGCAAGGAGAAGCTGATGACAGGGCAAAATCGCAGTCAACAGAATGAATTACAATGTAAAAGGTGGACAAAATTGAAAAGGGTGAATACAGGACTGAATGTGTTACATTTGAATGCCTGCCGTGTACGGAATAAGATAGGTAAACTTATAGCACAGTTACAGATTAGCAGGTATGATGTTGTAGACATCACTGAATCATGGCTGAAAGAAAATTATAGCTGGAAGCTTAACGTCCAAGGATTCATATTGTATTGAAAAGCCAGAGGGAGTGGCATGGTTCTGATGGTAAAAATTAAATCAAATCATTAGGAAGAGGTGACATAGGGTTGGAAGGTGTTGAATCATGTGCGTAGAGCTGAGGAACAACAAGGGTTAAAAGACCCTGGTGGGAGTTGTATATAGACCCCCAAACAGTCGTAAGGATGTGGTCTACAAATTACAATTGAAGATGGAAAATGCCAAAAGGGCAATGTTATGATCGTCATGGGGGATTTCAATATGCAGGCAGATTGGGAAAATCAGTTTGGGGCTGGATTACAAGAGGGGGAATTTCTAGAATGCCTACGAGATGGCTTTTTAGAGCAGCTCATGGTTGAGCCCACTAGGACAATTGGGTGGGACATCATTCTTTGGAGCATTGGAGGCTGAGAGATGACCTTACAGAGATCTGTAAAATCATAAGGGGCATGACAACTCCAATGCACAGGAGCAGTAGACTCAGCCAGCACTCCCCACCATTGAGGACACCTACAGGAGGCGATGTCTCAGGAGGGCAAAACCGTTATTAAGGAACTGCTCCATCCAAGCCAAGCTCTCTTCTCAATGCTGCCATCAGACAGGAGATACAGGAACTTGAAGACTGACACTTCCAGGTTCAACAACAGCTTCTTCTTCACTGCCATCAGATTCCTGAATACACCTGAAAACCCTAACCCTACTATACCTTGGATGATATTTCGCTCAACTTGCACTGATGTAGTTTTGTTAGTTTTTATTTATGTATATTATATATAATTTATGTTAATTTAAGTTTGTAATGAACTGCAATACTGCTGCAAAAAGCTGATTTTCATGGTATTTATACCATATATATCAGAGATGCTGATTATTGCTAGTTTGATTAGTTGGAAAGAATAACAGATGATCTTAATGCATTTGAGGAGGAAAATTTGTTTATTATTTTCACAGTGAAAAGCCATCATTGTATTACATCAGGACATTGAGATAGTACAAGGGAAAACTTAATGAGAATAATGTTATAATTACAGAGATTATGCAGTGCAGACCAGACATTACAATGCAAGCTCATAAGATTGTGAATCTTATCATACTAGGTGACTGTTCAATAGGATGGCAGGTTTCTTGAACCTTGTAATATGTACGTTCAGGATTTTGTTTCTACTGCCCAGTGGGATTATGTCCAAAAACATTAGATTCCACAGACGTGGAAATCCAGAGCAACATACACAAAAATGCTGGAGGAACTCAGCAGGTCAGGCAGCATCTATAGAATGGAATTAATAGTTGACATTTTGGGAGGAGACCCTTCATTCGGCCTGAGAGATCTGTGTGTCCAGGGTAGGTGGGGACTTTGATTATGCTGGCTCCATTACCGACGCAGCTAGAAGGGAAGACAGAGTCCATAAAGGACAAATTGGTTTAAGAAGGCGATAAAATGTACAATAACAGTTAAGCTACTGAGAGGCAGAGGAAATTGGAACTGTATGTTAGACTGGTTAGACTGCAGTTTGAGGACTGGTCTTCACACAAGGCAAAGATGTGATTTCACTGGAAGGGGTGCAGGCATTCCAGGTGTTATGGGAGGGAAGGAGTTGAGTTCCTAGAAGACCACCTGTATCATGATGTTCGGTAGCACAAAACCATATTATTTGCATATGTGGAATGAAATAATTAATGAATTGAAAAATATATCTGTGTTTATCTATTTGCTGTTTTTTACATACATTTTGTGAGTGAATTTTGTTCTATCTTAGATGTTTTGGGTTGTAATTTTTGAATTATTTAAGGGCAAATTTCTATTATCCAAATGGCCATAACACAGGGGTCACCTGTACAGAAGAGATTTATGAGGGTTTTGTAAGTTGTAGGTACAAGGAAGGAGTCAGAAATAGGGGGGCAGTGGGAGGAGGATTCCAAAGCAACGGGTGGAAGCCTGGGAGAACCCAGAGACTGCCGGAATGGATGCTGTTTGTAGGTGAAAGGATCAAGCACACTGGGCTGATACTCTTTAGAGATACAGTGATCTGCAGATAAAATGATTGAACAGCAGATACAAGGATGACATTGCTAGGTGACTGGGCTGTTCAGAAACAGGCATCGCTACCTCACAACAAGGGACTGTTGCGAAGTTAGGTGGTGGATTTTCTACCCAAAACAGCTCTGAGGCCAAGGCAATGAATAGGTTCGAAACAGATCTCAGAAAGCCCCTGAGTTACACCAGGATCCCGCTCCTGACAACTGTTTGCATCTCAGACTGTTTGTAAGTTGGAAATGGATGGAAACTGTGGGAGGGAATCACAGAAGCAGCTGTGACGGGGAGCGAGCAGACGTGGGGTGAGTAGCTGCCAGTCAGCCTCACTGACTCGGTGAGAGAGGGAGTAAGTTTGCTCTGCAATCCCAGCTCTGCTTGGCTCCCCAGCTGTCCTGGTTCAGTGTAGGAGAGAAGGCATGTGGAAATGCCCCATTCCCACACGGCAGCTGGCAAACCCATCCATTCTGCCAATCTCTCAAACACAATCGTATGCACGTGGTGTCCTTAGGTAAGGCACTTGTAACCTGCAGAGGACTTCCCTGTAGTGAATCAAAAGATGAGGAGTTAGTGCAGGAAAATAATGTTGAGCTGTAGGGCAGAGGAGATACAGGGAGCTTAGCTTGTACTTGCTCCAGTGATCGACAGACAGCACGACTGGGAGGTTAGATTACAGCAATAGCTGCTGGTCATTAACTTTGTTCACAATGCTTCCTTTATTTAAACAGGTAACACCATGCTTTAGTGCACGGGGAGTCAATTTGAATGAAAAAATAGATGCAAAGGAAATGGAAATTGAAATCCACAGACAGATTTAATAGGAAGGTTAGAGGATGTGCTGAAAACATCAGAAGGACTCGACTACCTGACAAGAGACAGGATCAGGAGGAGGCCACTCGACCCTTCAAGTCTGTCCTGACATGTTCTGCCCTACTCTGTCCCATCCCTTCCTCATTGAGTCTACTCCGCCATTCTGCCATGACTGATTTACTATCCCTCTCAACCCCATTCTCCTACCTTCTCCCCTTTAATCTTTTACTGATTAAGAAACTTTCGAGCACAACTTTAAATGTACCCAATGACTTGCTGTCTGTGGAAATTAATTTTAAAGATTCATAACCTTCTGGCTAAAGAAATATCGCCTCATCTCTGTTCTGTTGGGGCTTTTACTCTGAGGCTGTGCCCTCTGGTCCTTGATTCACCCACTGTTGGAATCATCTTCCCCACATCCACTCTACCTTGCCTTTCAATATTCGGTAGGTTTCAATGAGGTCCGCCCTCATTCCTCCAAACTCCAGTGAGTACAGGCCCAGAGTGATAAATGCTTCTCATACGTTAACCCTTTCATAACTGGGATAATTTTCATAAGCCTCCTAGGATCCTCTTCAATGCCAACACCTCCTTCCTCAGCTTCAGGTTTCAAGACTGTTCAATGTAATTTTCATGACTCAAATGTAAAAGAGAACAAAATAATTCTTACCTCTGGATCTAATGCAGCACAAAAAAGACAATAAGGCAGAGAACACAGTGATAAAAAGCATAATAATTAGAAACATATGAACAGCTGATATACACAGATTGACTGAATACCCATGAAGTGACACCAGACACAGGAGTGTCTGTAGACAAGGGTATTCTGACAGGAAATGTCAAAGTAGTGGTGGTGGGGAGTTTGGAGGGGGGGGTTTAGTGAATGGAGGTGCCTCACTGCTTGGGGAAAGTAACTGTTATAAGTCTTGTGGTCCTGGTATGGATGCTATTGTATGTAGCCTCCTCCCTGATGAGAGTGGGACGAACAGTCCGTGAGCAGGGTGGGTGGGAACCTTCATGATATTGCTGGCCTTTTCCTGGCACCTTTCTGTATATACTTGACTATGTTGTCGAGCCTTCTTGTCCTCTGCAGAACAGTTTCTGCACCATGCAGTGATGCAGTATGTTAGGATGCTCTCTACTGTGCATCCGTAGAAGGATGTGAGCAAAGTCCAGCTCTCTTCAGCCTCCTCAGAAAGTAGAGGCATTGGTGAGTCTGTAGAATGAGAGTTTGTGTGAGCTGTGCACTCTCAGGAGTCTGGAACTATTCACAGTTTCCACTGCTGTGTAAAGAGGGGTCTGAGCGGTGTGAGTTCTCCTGAAGTTGATAACCATCTCTTTTGTCTTGTTGACATTGAAGTCTGCCTGGCGCCAGACCTCCAGCTCTTCCACCTCTGTCTTTGCAGTTCCATCTTTGCATCACCATCTGCGAACTTGGCCACAAACCCATCCGTTCCATCATCTGAATCATAGACGTGAAAAGTAGCAGCTCCAACACCAAACTCTGTGGACCACTAGTCTCTGGCAGCCAACCAGAGAAGGTCTGCTTTATACCCAATCCTTGCCTTCTGAAAATCCAAGTAAACAACATCCACTGACTCTTCTTTATCTATCCTATCTGTTATTTCCTCAGAGAACTGCATCAGGTTTGTCAGGCAAGATTTCCCGTCATGATTGACTTCGGCCTATTTTACCCTGTGCCTCCAAGTAGACCGAGACCCTGTCCTCAATCATGGACTCTAACATCTTGTCAACCCCTGAAGTCAGGCTAACTGAACTGGCCTATAATCTCCTGTCATTTGCTCCACCCCCTTAAAAAGCAAAATGACATTTGCAATTTTGTAGTCCTCAGGAACCATTCTAGAATCTAGTGATTCTACTAATGGCTCCACAGTTTCCTCAGGTGACTCCTGCAGAGCCCTGCAGTGTGGTCCATCTGCTTCAGGTGACCTTCAGAACTTCCACCTTCACCTTAGTGACCACCTTCACTTCTGCCCCCGACACTGTCAAGTTTCTGGCTTAGAACCATAGAACATTACAGCACAGAAACAGGCCTTTTGGCCCTTCTTGGCTGTGCCGAACCATTTTTCTGCCTAGTCCCTCTGACCTGCACCTGAGCCATATCCCTCCAAACCCCTCTCATCCATGTACCTGTCCAAGTTTTTCTTAAATGTCAAATTTTGCCCGCATTCACCACTTCATCTGGCAGCTCATTCCACACTCCCACCACTCTCTGCGTGAAAAGCCCCCCAATGTTCCCTTTAAACTTGTCCCCCTTCACCCTTAACCCATGTCCTCTGTTTTTTTTTCTCCCCTGGCCTCAGTGGAAAAAGCCTGCTTACATTCACTCTATCTATATCAATCATAATTTTATACACCTCTATCAAATCTCCCCTCATTCTCCTACGCTCCAGGGAATAAAGTCCTAACCTATTCAACCTTTCTCTGTAACTCAGTTTCTCAAGTCCCAGCAACATCCTTGTAAACCTCTGCACTCTTTCAACCTTATTAATATCCTTCCTGTAATTCGGTGACCAAAACTGAACACAATACTCCAAATACGGTCTCACCAATGTTTTATACAACCTCACCATTACATTCCAACTCTTATACTCAATACTTATTTATAAAGATTTATAAAGGCCAATGTAAAGCTCTCTTTACAACCCTATCTACTTGTGATGCCACTTTTAGGGAATTATGTATCTGTACTCCCAGATCCCTCTGTTCTACAACACTCCTCAGTGTCCTACCATTTACCTTGTATGTTCTACCTTGGTTTGACCTTCTGAAGTGCAATACCTCACACTTGTCCGCATTAAACTCCATCTGCCATTTTTCAGCCCATTCCTCCAACTGGTCCAAATCCCTCTGCAAGCTTTGAAAACCTTCCTCACTGTCCACTACACCTCCAATCTTTGTATCATCAGCAAATTTGCTGATCCAATTTGCCACATTATCATCCAGATCATTGACATAGAAGACAAATAACAATGGACCCAGCACTGATCCCTGTGGCACACCATTAGTCACAGTCCTCCACTCAGAGAAGCAATCCTCCATTACCACTCTCTGGCTTCTTCCATTGAGCCAATGTCTAATCCAATTTACCTAGCAACTGTATACCTAGCTGTATACCTGGCAACTGAATCTTCCTAACTAACCTCCCATGCGGGACCTTGTCAAAGGCCTTACTGAAGCCCATGTATACAACATCCACTGCCTTCCCTTCATCCACTTTCCTTGTAACCTCCTCGAAAAACTCTAATAGATTGGTTAAACATGACCTACCACGCACAAAGCCATGCTGACTGTTTCTAATAAGTCCTTGTCTATCCAATTACTTGTAGATCCTATCTTTTAGTATACCTTCCAATAATTTACCTACTACCGATGTCAAACTTACCAGCCTATAATTTCCCGGATTACTTTTAGAGCCTTTTTTAAACAACTGAACTACATGAGCTATCCTCCAATCCTCCGGCACCTGACCCGTGGATATTGACATTTTAAATATTTCTGCCAAGGCCCCTGCAATTTCAACACTAGTCTCCTTCAAGGTCTGAGGGAATACCCTGTCAGGTCCTGGGGATTTATCTACTCTGATTTGCCTCAAGACAACAAGCACCTCCTCCTCTTTGATCTGTATAAGTTCCATGACCTGGCTACTTGTTTGCCTTGTTTCCATGGACTCCATTCCAGTTTCCTTAGTAAATACAGATGCAAAAAACCCATTTAACATCTCTCCCATTTCTTTTGGTTCCATACATAGCCGACCACTCTGATCTTCAAGAGGACCAATTTTATCCCTTACTATCCTTTTGCTCTTAACATACCTGTAGAAGCTCTTAGGATTATCCTTCACCCTGACTGCCAAAGCAACCTCATGTCTTCTTTTAGCCCTCCTGATTTCTTTCTTAAGTATTTTCTTACTCTTTTTATACTCCTCAACCATCTTATTTCCTCCCTGTTGCCTATACATGTTATACATCTCTCTCTTCTTTTTTTATCAGAGTTCCAATATCCCTCGAGAACCAAGGTTCCTTATTCTTATTCATTTATCCTTTAATCCTGACTGGAACATACAAACTCTGCACTCTCAAAATTTCTCCTTTGAAGGCCTCCCACTTACCAATCACATCCTTGCCAGAGAATAACCTGTCCCAATCTACGCTTTTTAGATCCTTTCTCATTTCTTCAAATTTGTCCTTTTTCCAGTTTAGAACTTCAACCCGAGGACCAGATCTATCTTTATCCATGATCAAGTTGAAACTAATGACATAATGATCACTGGAACCAAAGTGTTCCCCTACACACACTTCCGTCACCTGCCCTAACTCATTTCCTAATAGGAGATCTAATATTGCATCCTCCCTAGTTGGTACATCTATGTATTGATTTAGAAAACTTTCCTGAACACATTTCACAAACTCTAACCCATCTAGACCTTTAACAGTATGGGAGTCCCAATCAATGTGTGGAAAATTAAAATCCCCTACAATCACAACTTTCTGTCTCCTGCAGTTGTCTGCTATCTCTCTGCAGATTTGCTTCTCCAATTCTCGCTGACCATTGGGTGGTCTATAATACAACCCTATTAATGTGGTCATACCTTTCCTGTTTCTCAGCTCCACCCATATGGCCTCAGTAGACAAGCCCTCTAATCTTTCCTGCCGAAGCACTGCTGTAATATTTTCCCTGACTAGCAAAGCCACCCCCCACCCTTCATCCCTCTGCCTCTATCACGTCTGAAACATCGGAACCCTGGAACATTAAGCTGCCAGTCCTGCCCCTCCTGTAGTCAAGTTTCAGTAATGGCTATGATGTCATAATTCCATGTGTCAATCCAGGCCCTCAGTTCATCAGCCTTCCCCACAATACTCCTCACATTGAAATATACACACCTCAGAAGATTATTACCACCACACACAACCTTGCTATTTGTCACTTTGCATGAACTGCTAACATCATTTATTTTTACCCCCGTTCCACTATCTACTCTGGCACTCTGGTTCCCATCCCCCTGCAAATCTAGTTTAAACCCTCCCCAATAACACTAGCAAACCTCCCTGCAAGTATATTGGTCCCCTTGTAGTTCAGGTCTCTCTTGTACAGGTCCCACCTGCCCCAGAAGAGGTCCCAATGATCTAGAAATCTGAAACCCTGCCCCCTACACCAGTTTCTCAGCCACGTGTTCCTCTGCCAGAGCATCCTACTCTAACCCTCACTGGCACGTGGCACAGGCAGCAGTCCGGAGATTACTACCCTCGAGGTCCTGTTTTTCAACTTCCTACCAAGCTCTCTGTACTCACTCTTCAGGACCTCCTGACTCTTTCTACCTATGGCATTGGTACTGATGTGTACTACGACATTCAGTTTGTCTGCCACTTCTTTCTTCCCCTATTACTACCTCTCCACTGTCACTTTCCAGCAATCTGATGTCTACTCTTCACTCTCTTTATAAATTTGAAAAATATTTTGGTATCCTCTTTTATATTACCTTACCCTGTCTTTCCAACTGCTCCTGTCACTAGTGACATGTGAGCAAATCCTGCCTCTTTTGGAACCCAGCCCCTGGGTAACCATGTGGAAGTGCACGCATGCCGAGATTTGGTGAGCGAGGCGGGTCATTTAAACATCAACAATCCCTTTCCTCACACGGATGCCACTAAAGTCCAGCAGAGTGTTTGTTGCTCCTTCTGGCCGGTGCTGCCCAGAACAATGTGGTGACTTGGGCCAGAATCCCAGCCAGCCAGCCTGCTGTCACCAGAAACACTGCCTTAGCATGGGAGACCATAATGTACAGGAGCCCACACTGACCCTTAAACTAATCCCACGCCCCACCAACACCCCAGATTCTACCTCTTACCCACACGTCTGGGGCAATTTGCAGTGGTCACTTAAGCCACTGACCTGCACAGCTGTGGGACGGGGGAGAAGACGAGAGCACTCAGGGAGAATGACCAGACTCTACACCCGCAGCACGAGAGAGCAGGACCAAGCTCCGGCACCCAGCATTGTGAGACAGCGGCTTATCCTGCTGTCTCAGTGCTGCCCTTCTTTCCTGCCACTTGTTAACAGGAGAGTTATTAAACATGAAAGCAAAAACTGGAAGCTGGGGCTTTTCTCTTTGGAGGCATAGATCATGTGGAGAGCCAGGGTGACAGGGCCTGCGCTGTGCTGTGATGTTCTATATTTTGAATGAAACCTTGGCCATATTCACTTTGACCATTTGGCCTTGATATGGATGGTGGGGTAGAGGCTTTTCAGCCCCTCAATACTGTTCACCACTCAACATCATAAGCCTGAGTGTATAAGATACACTGTAAATGGTGTATATTGTTTAACAGTACTTAACCAATCTGGTGATAAATTCCATCTCTCTGTGCATTCACACGAAGAACTTTGAGCTCAACTCTACTATCTGCTCTTGCATCAGTGAACTCCAACAGTTCTATGTGATCAAACCATCTCTGGCACACCTCCAGTAATGTAAGGCTGTGGTTTTGCATTTGACTGCGGGGAATCTTAAATATGGATATAGACCAATGCCTCCCTGAACTCATTTGCAAATATTTCTTTCTTCTGCTTTGTTTTGAATTTTATTATGATTTGCTTTTCTAAACTACTATCTTTTAATTATTAGACATGCCTTTCGTATATCTTCTCTGGTTCTGGTGACTTTTCCATCTTGATGCTTTCCAAAAGTTCCAGCACATCCTCTTTCTTAATGTCTATGTGCTCAAGCTTTTCAGTCCGCTGTAAGTCATCCCTACAAATCGCCAAGATCCTTTTCTGTAGTAAATACGGAAGCAAAGTATTCATTAAGTACCTCTGCTATTTCCTCTGGTTCCATACACTCTTTCCCACAGTCACACTTGATAGGTCCTGTTCTTTCACATCTTATCCTCTTGCTCTTCACATACTTGTAGAATGCCTTGGGGTTTTCCTTAATCCTGTCTGCCAAGGCCTTCTCATGGCCCGTTCTTGCTCCTAATTTCATTCTTAAGCTCCTTCCTGCTAGCCTTATAATTTTCTAGATCTCTATCATTTTTTAACCTTTCATAAGCTTTTCTTCATGACTAGATTTTCAACAGCCTTTGTACACCATAGTTCCTGTACCCTACCATCCTTTCCCTGTCTCATTGGAACAAACCTATACAGAACTCCATGCAAATATCCCCTGAATATCTGCCACATTTCTGCCATACATTTCCCTGAGAACATCTGCTCCCAATTTATACTTCCAAGTTCCTGCCTGATAGCCTCATATTTCCCCTTACTCCAATTAAATGTTTCCCTGACTTGTCTGTTCCTTTCCCTCTCCAATGCTATGGTAAAGGAGATAGAATTATGATCACTTTCTCCAAAATGCTCTCCCACTGAGAGACCTGACACCTGACCAGGTTCATTTCCCAATAGCAGATCAAGTACAGCCTCTCCTCTTGTAGGCTTATCTACATATTGTGTCAGGAAACCTTCCTGACACACCTAACAAACCCCACCTCAGCTAAGCCCCTTGCTCTAGGGAGATGCCAATCAATATTGGGGAAATTAATATCTCCCGTAATGACAACCCTGTTATTATTCTCCCTGTGAACCTGCCGTTTCGCCTGGGTGTTCCGGTTTCCCTCCAGTCCCAAAGTTGTATGGGTCAGTGGGTAGGTAAATTATCCGGTGGGTTGGGAGGAGGAGGAACCTAGGTGGGAGTGGGGGGAATTGATGGAAATGTGAGAGAGAATGGGTTACTCAGAAGTGGAGAGCATGAACGACAGAGAGCTCCAGTCTTTTTTGTTGAGGATTGATTGTAGATAGATTTATGCAGAGGTGGACAAGAGAATGGAATTCAGACTGTGGAGTGTTGGTCACGCCTCAGCTGGATCCTGGGTTGGGAATATGTCAGGAGGGCAAAAGAACACTGTACGTAAAACAGCAGGAGTGGATCATCCAGCCCACAACACCTGTACTGATCATGATGCCAATTTTTAAAAATCCCATTCATCTGCACACAATCTGTTTCTTTTGCCCCATTCCCTGCCTGTCAAAATGCCTCTTAAATGTCTCTCTATTGTATATACCTCTGCTATCATCATGACAGGTGCCCACCACACTCTGTAAAAAAAAACTACACCACACATCTCCTTGAAACTTTCCCCCTCACCTTAAAGCTATGCCCTGTAGGATTTCACATTTCTACTCTGGGGAAAGGTCCCTACAATGCATGTTCCAACTGTCTAACTGATAACCTCATCAACGTATCCCCATAGCAACCCCGGCCTCACCCTATCACAGATATTCCCTTTGTCCTATCCATCCCTCCCACCTACTTTGCAACTAGATTTCCCTCTTGCCCAGTTCTGATGAATGGCCTCTGGTCTGAAACATTGACTGCTCCTTTCATCACAGATGCCACTGGCCTGCTGAGTGTTCCTGGCATTTCCTAGTGCTATTATTGGTTTGGTAAGTGCATAGGAATATCAATTAATTTTTATTGCTAGGGAGATGGATTTACAATTGTAACATTTTGCTACAAATGGAAAAGCTCACACCCTATACCTAAGACTGTGGCTGGTCCCCATTAGAAATGGTGCAGAATCAGACATTTATGTCGTTAGATAGATTCGCTCAACTGATGTTGGAAGTGTTGCCTGTTGATTAGGACGGGTGGAATTGAGAAGCGTTAAAGGTGACCTCATTGAAGGATAAGTTTCAGAGAGGAAAAGGCAGGGCAGATGTTGAGCAGCGGTTTCTGTTCGAGTTCCTCTTTCATATTACTGAGATTTATTACAAAGAGGAATTAGCTTTTATTTCAAGTAATGACATAACACTCAGAAAGACAACACCTTACCGACACCCTGCTTGCTGCTTTAGTAGAAATGCACTTCAGGGCCTTCTGAGAAATGCAAGCCAACAAGCCAGCCCTCACTGCCCATTACCGTAGGTGGCCTTATGGAGCTCTTTCTGGCTTCCAGACTGGGTCAGAATATGGGATTGGCAACTGAGATGACAACTGTTTCTTTCCTCCTAGGATTCTGAGTCATCGTGCCATAGAGTCATACAGCACAAAAACAGGCCCTTCAGCCCATCTTGTACATGCGGACCAGTGGGCATCCACCTGAATTAATCCCATCCTCCAGCACTTAGCCTATAGTCCTCTACGCTAGGATGATTCAAGAGATGTCTAGACACTTCATAAACACTATCAGTGACTTTGACTCCACCACTCTCTCCAGCAGTCTAGGTACTATACTGTGGATGAAAAAAGGTCCACTTACATCCTTATGTCTCTTGTCCCTTATCCCTCATAATTTTATTTACCTCACTCCTATCCTCTCTTCACTTCCTCTGCTCCAGACCCAACTTTTTCAGTCTCTCCCAACTCCAGTCCCTGCGACATTCCACCGCAGATGGCTGAAGATCTGTTGCAGATGAACACTGTGGTACCTGGGAGGGCCGAGTCCATGAAGGTCAGAAATCCTTTGTGGTGGCAGTGGGATACATATGGCATTGCAAAGAACAGGGTTGGGAGATTTTGAAGGAGGGAGAGTCTCCTTCCGTAGGATGAACTCCTGGACTTTTGGGCTCTGATCCACATGCTGGGCTGGCCATGTCACATGGCTGTCCTCCCGAGGGTCTCGTCACCCAGTCTCAAACTCAAATTGTGGCTCAGTGCTGGGCCGGGAGCACCACCCAGTGGAGCTGGAAGCTCAAATCCCACCAAGCCACTTGCAGAATTTAAATTCCTGGCCTCTCTTGGGGAGAGAAAAATAGTGACTCAGCTATTCCAATATCCTCTCAGGTCTTCTGTTGTTTAAAAGTTCCTTTCAGGGTTAAAAGATTAGTTCATTAAAGACTTTGTGCCCCAAGGCTGCCACCCAAAGTAAATATCTAAAGAAAGTTGTTTGTGCCTAGCTTGGTTACCACAGTAACAAAACACTGGACATTTAGAGAGAAACGTGCTGCACTTCAAACGGTTTGGGATGGGTCAGCTCTGAGATGTAAAGAGCATGAGTTTTGACTCACCCTAACTGAAGACAGATGCCTGTCAAATATGCTGGCTGCTGCGGTCTGACCTGCACCCCACCCTTTCCTCACTGGGGCGGGAGCACTCTGCTCATTGTTACGGGATCAGGAGAGCTGCATTAATGGCCATTGTTTTGCATGGAGCTATCGGCCGGGCCACTGCACTGATAAGTTTGTTAACTTTCTAATGATGGCAAATCGCCTTGGCTCAGACCCAGTATACTCTACCGCCATGCAGACATTCGCTCATGCTAATTGTTATTCTTTGACAGTCTAAGATCATGACTGACCACAGGCAGTAGAGGCAGAGGGAACAGCTTCTGCCTCACAGTGCAGGAGATCGGCATTCAATCCTGACTCTCTGCTGCTATCTGTGTGGAGTTTGCACGTTCTCTCTGTGACTGTTGGGTTTTCCCTAGGTGTTCCAAATTCCTCCCACATAAAATAAATGTGTGGGTGCTGGGTTGCCTGGTCAGTGGAAGTGCCCCTAGTGTATAGGTGGGAGGCAGAATCTTTGGAGGGGGTGTTGAATTGAGGGAAGAATACAATGTAATTGGTGAGGGATTAGTGTCAGGGGGTGTTTGATGGTTGGCATGGACCCAGCTTGGTGTCCATGCCATGCCTTTCGATGACTCCCCGAATATGATGGTCACTCTTCTGCTGAGCTCCTCGTGTCCCACTGGTGACTCACTGTGGGCTCAGGGCATCATCCAGGAGCAGGTGCCCATATACAGTGACATGAGACAGTGCTCCTGAGAAACCAAAGCCTTTAACACAGGCCAGTCACCAATAAATGCAGTAGGGTGCTCAGGGGAACCAGAACCCAGAGAGTGGTAGGGGGGAATATCCCACCTCGGGAAATGGTTGGACCAGGGGTACCCAACATTTATTTTAATGCTATGGACACCTACCATTAACCAAAGGGTCCATGGACCCCAGGTTTGGAATCCCCGGTTTAAACTCATGGTCTGGAATCTGTAGCAAAGAAATTGGGCAAGTCAATGATGGAATGGGAATTAAAAATAATATTGGGCAGGTCGCCATGAGCCAGGAAGAGTTTAACATGTGGAATAACCTTCAGAACTGTAAAGGTCTTGACATCCTTGTGTTGCCACCAAGTTCAGGAACAAACACAATCCTATAACCATCAGGTCCTTGAACAGAGCTACAGAACCCTAACCCTAACCCTGTTCTATCGATGGAGCAATACCTTATCTCCCGCCTAGGTAGCCTCCTTCCTGCCAGCATGAACATCCAACTCACAGATCTCCGTTGATACCCCTGCCCCCCACCCTTACCCCATCCCTATCTATTATTTTAGTCTGATTCTCTTTCCCCTAGCCCATTTCTCTCCAGCCTATCACTTCCCAGCTCTCTACTTTATCCCTTCCCCCACTTCTTATCCCCCCTCGACCATCCCATGTTACTTCACTCCTGATGAAGGGTTTTGGCCCGAAACGTCGTCACTACCTCCTCCCATAGATGCTGTCTGAGTTCTGCCAGCATTTCATGTTTTTTTATTTATTTCCAGCATTTGCAGATTCACTTGTGTTGCCTTTTACTTCACACTTATCTGGGTTGAACTCCATCTGCCACTTCTCAGCCCAGTTTTGTATCCTATCAATGTCCCATTGTAACCTCTGACAGCCCTTCACACTATCCACAACACCTCCAACCTTTGTGTCATCAGCGAATTTACTAACCCATCCCTCCACTTCCTCATCCAAGTCATTTATAAAAATTACAAAGAGTAGGGGTCCCAGAACAGATCCCTGAGGCACCCCACTGTTGAACGACCTCCATGCAGAATATGACCCGTCTACAACCACACTTTGCCTTCTGTGGGCAAGCCAGTTCTGGAATATATTTATGTATTGCATCGAACTGCTGCTGCTGCGTTAACAAATTTCACCTCACATGCCGGTGATAATAAACCTGATTCTGATTCCTGTCACCCTCTCGGCCACTGGTGATATGTAAACTGCGGTCAGGATTATGGAGAACCCTCTGTAAGTAGAATGAATGGCATTTGACTGTTAGGTGTTCAAAGTCAGGGGAACATCGTTGAAAATAGATTAATTAGAACAGAAAATCAAGGAGAGTCCATACAGCGTAGGAATTGATTCAAGACCAAGCAACTGATTGTGGAATTCAGGAAGGGGAAGTCAGAACGTCCCCTCTCCTCACTGACGGGGCAGCAATGGAAAGGGTGAGCAGCCTCAGGCTCCTGGACATCAGCATCTCTGCATCAGTCTCCGTTGGCTGCAGGAGTAGTGGCTGAAGACTGGAGCACTGCTGGCATTGTACAGTTGTTTAAAAGGTAGGTATACGTGATGGATCAGTTATTGGACTCTGCACCCTTGGGATGGCATCTTCACAGGTGAATTAGGGGCCAGACATTCTTCTTGTCTATGGATAGAGATCTGGGTATTGGCAGTATCCACACAGCAAGATGGAAACATCTGAGGAACAGCACATGCTGCAGTAATTTTAATTACATCAAGCTCACAAACACTCTGCCAGATGTTTGCTGGGTACCAACAACTTCCTGACAGCTACTGGAAGCAGTTCCCAGAACACTGACTGACGAAGAGCAAGATAATCTTGTAAAGCATTACGAAGCCTTTCAGTTCCATATCAGTAAGACTGGGAACACAAATCAGTTAAACAGTATTCAATTATTGGGTGATACTGTTAGGAAACTGAATCTGATCCAAATCAAATGAAAATAAGTAACAGAAACCTTTGAACTTTCCCAGCAGCAGCTCAAGGGGATCAAGTGACTGAAGAGAGAGCGAGAGCGAGAGAGAGAGAGAGAGAGAGAGAGAGAGAGAGAGCAAGAGAGAGAGAGAGAGAGAGAGAGAGAGAGAGAGAGAGAGAGAGAGAGAGAGAGAGAGAGAGAGAGAGAGAGAGAGAGAGAGTCTCTTTATCCCTCTGCATGTGCATTTGTGTGAGTGTATGTTCATGTATATCTGTGTTTGGTTGTGCGTGAGTGTGTGTGCGCGCGTGTACGTCAGTGATAACAGAATTATGATCTCATTTGGTTTGGGATCAACAGGCCCTTCCTAGCAACCAACTGAGCAACATGGTGACAGAGAGAAAACAAGCCCCAAGATACGAGAAAAGGACAATTAGGAAGGCATGGTAAAATAGGTTCCTATTGATAGAGAGAGAGCAGGGATCACGGTGGGGTCACCAGGGGCGTCATTGGAGATTGGTGGGCTGGGTGGGGAAGGAGAGAAGGAGGAGGGGTGCAGAAGGGTTTGGAGTCTCCCCTCTGTTTCCCTAACTACACTGAGTGCCTGCCCTCTGTGAATCCTGTACACTGGGAGCCTCGAGGTTGGTAAGTCAGCAGTGTACAGTGACTTCAGTATCCCTGTCCCTCTAGCAGAGCCCTGCACTTCTCATTCCTTACTCCCTATCCTCTCTGCACTCAGAGTTAAACTGGTGTATTTACTGGTAGCTTTTTAGATTTACTTGTTAATTATACATCAAAACATACAGTTAAATATAACGTTTGTGTTAACAACCAACAGAAGCTGAGGATGTGCTGGAATCAGCCTGCAAAGGTCATCCTAGGTCATTAGGTGTCACCACAGCATGCCCATAAAGTTCAGAACAACACGCAGCCATCATGCAACAAGCAACAACAACAAAACAAACCCCTTTCCCACCCACACACAGAGACAGGGCTCCAACCCCAGAACATGGCCTCCGATCCCCGACCTGTAAACATCAGACCTCTGACCTCTGTCCTCACTGACCTGGGAGCTTCAACCCCTATACTCGCTGACCATGAGACCATAACACATAAAAGTAGAATTAGGCCACTCGGCCCATCGAATTTGCTCCACCATTCCATCATGGCTGATTTATTATCCCTCTCAAATCCATTCTCATGTCTTTGACATCATGACTAATCAAAAATGTATCAACATCTGCTTTAAATATACCCAGTAACTTGGCACTCCATAGCCATCTGTGGCAATGAACTCCACAGATTCACCACCTTAAGAAAGAAATCCTTTCTCATCTCCATTCTAAATTGTCATCCCTTTAGTCTGAGGCTGTGCCCTCTGGTCTTAGACTCTCAGATATAAGAAACATCCTCTCCACATCCACTCTATCTGGAATTTCAGCATTTGATAAGTTTTAATGAGATCACACCCCACTCTCCTAAATTCCGGGGAGGACAGGCGCAGAGGCATTAAACACTCCTTATATGTTAACCCTTTCCTTCCTGGAATAATTCTTGTAAACCTCCTTTAGATAAGGGGTCCAAATTGTCACAAAGCTCCAAGTATAGGTTGAACAGTGCTTTGCAAAGCCTAAGCATCACATCCTTTCTCTTATATTCTAGCCCTCTCGAAATGAATGCTAACGTTGCATTTGCCTTCCTCGCCAACAACCCATCCTGCAAGTTAACCTTTAGGGAATTGTACATAAGCACTCCCAAGTCCTTTTGCACCTGTGATTTTTGAATTTTCTCTGTTTAGAAAATAGGCTACCCGTTATTCCTTCCACCTATGATGTATGATGTACACTTCCCTACACTATATCCACCTGCCGTTTCTTTGCCTATTCTCCCAATCTAAGTCCTCCTGCAGACTCCCTGCTTCCTCAACACTACCTGTCCCTCCACCTATCTTTGTATTGTCTGCAAACATGGCCACAAAGCCATCAATTCTGTCATCTAAATCACTGACATATAATGCAAAAAGAATTGGTCTCAACACTGACCCCTGCAGTCACTGGCAGCCAAACAGAATAGGCCCCTTTACTCCCACTCTGCATTCTGCCAGTCAGCCAATCTTCTATCCATACTATTATCGTATCTGAAAGATTATGGGCTCTTATCTTGTTAAGAAGCCTCCTGTGCAGTTCCTTGTGAAAGGCCTTCTGAAAATACAAGTAAGTAACATCCACTGACTCTCCTTTGTCTATCCTACTTGTTATTTCCTCAAAGAATTCAAACAGATTTGTCAGGCAATAAGGAAACCATGTTGACTTTGGCCTACTTTGTCATGCGCCTTCAAGCACTTTGAAACATCATTCTTAATGAAGGAATCCAACATCTTCCCAACCACTGAGGTCAGGCTAACTGGTCTATAACTTCCGTTCTTCTGCCTACCTTCCTTCTTAAAGAGTGGAGTGACATTTGCAATTTTCTAGTCCTCTGGAACCATTTCAGAATCCAGTGATTCTTGAAAGATCATTACTAATGGCTTCACAATCTCTTCAGTTACCTTTTCAAAACCCTGGGTGTAGTCTATCTGCTCCAAGTGACCTATCTACCTTCAGACCTTTCAGCTTCCCAAGCACCTTCTCCTGAATAAACACTTTTCTGCCCCTGGCGTTCTTGAATTTCTGGCATACTACTACCATCTTCCTCAGACAAGGCTGAGCAAAATAGTTATTAAGTCTGTTTGGCATTTCTTTGTCCCCATCCCTACCTTTCCAGCAGTCCGACATCCATGCTCGCCTCTCTTTCACTGTACGTCTGAAAAATCTTTTGGTATTCTCTTATTATTGGCTAGCTTACCTTCATCTTTTCTTTCCTTTTTTATTTTAGTTGCCTTCTGTTGGTCTTTAAATTCCCAATCCTCTAACTTCCTACTAATTTTTGCTATATTAAGTGCCCTTACGTACTTTTATGCTGTCTTTGACTTCCTACCTTAGCCACCTTTGCCAGGGCATCAAAAAGAGGGCCCAAGTTTATAAAAAGAGGAAGCAGTTATAAAGCAGATAAGAAAGGTAGTTTCTTGTTACACACAGAGTGGTTGATTAAGGGAGAGGAGGTGGTGGAATAGATATTACTACCACAAGTATGAGGTAATGTACGTTTGTATTTAGACAGATATAGAAGTTTAGAAGGATGTGGTCTGAATGCAGGCAAATGAGATTAGAGCAGATTGGCATGAATGAGTCAGACTGGAAGGCCTGTTTCTGTATCATACAATCTGATGACCCAGTGGGTAGGATACTTTCTGTGGAGAACAAGGCAGTGGTAATGTTTATCACAGAAAAAACAATGGCCTCTTGTCTGAACAGTCCGGAAGAAATCAAAAATTTGAGACCTTGGGGATGGGAAAGGCACTGTATAAATAGAAGTCCACATCTTGAGTCTCAGCTCAGCTGAGTTTCCTCTTCCTAGGCTCCTGGTTGAAGAGGCGGGGATCATATCCTCTGGGATCTGTCCTTTTTCTTGGTGGTGCAGTTGTAGTCAAATTGGCGCAGGCGGCCTCTCGCATTAATAGCAAGAGGAAGTAAAAATAAGGAAGGAAAAAGCAGAGTGGCCATTGTGTGAGTGGACCGGTGTTAGAGTGGAGAGACATCGTTCATCAGGCTTGGGTGAGATATGTATCTGGAAAGTTTCTTCTCATTCATTCTTCATTCTTTGTCTGTTAGGCCACAATTAGTGCAGTAAGAATGGCTCCAGCTTCTGTGTTGTGAACCTTTTAAGAGATGTGTGAACTCTGGGAGACTTCCAGCCCCTGGGATAACCACATCTGCACCAGGTACACCGGACTGCATCTCCTCACAGAACGTGTCCAGCAACTCCAGTGTCAAGGAACTGGAGTTGCATCTCAATGACCTTTGACTTATATGGGAGACTGAAGAAGGAATATATAAGACCTACAGGGAGGTAGTCACCCCTAAGTTGCAGGAGGCAGAAAAATAGGTGACTATCAGGAGGGGCAAGGGAAGTGGGTGGCCAGTACAGAGTATCCCTGTAATAAGTATACAATTTGAATACTGTTGAGGAAGACGACCTACTGGTGAGGGTGGGGGTGTGAAGATCTGCAGTGACCAGATCTCTGGCACTGAGTCTGATGCTGTGGCTCGGTAGGGAAGGGGGAGAAGAGGACTGCGGTATTGATAGGGATAGGGGATAGAGGAACAGACATGAGTTCTGTGTATGTGATGGAGACGCCCGGATGGTATGTTGCCTCCCACGTGCCAGGGTCAAGGATGACTCGGATCAGGGCCACGACGTTCTAAAGAGGGAGGCTAAGCAGCCAGAAGTCTTGGTACATATTGGCACCGATGACATAGGTCCTGAAGAGAGAATTTAGGGAGTTAGGTAGAAAGCTGAAAAGTAAGACCTTCAGGGTAGTAACCTCTTGATTACCGGCTGTGCCAGTGAGGATCAGAGTGGGATGATTTGGCAGATGAATACGTGGCCAATAAACTGCTGCAGGGGGCAGGTTTTCAGATTTCTGAAATCTCTTCTGGGGAAAGTACAACCTGTAGAAAAGGGATGGGTTACACCCGTCCCTAAGGGGGACCAATATCCCTGCAGGCAGGTTTGCTAGAGCTGTTGGGGAAGGTTTAAACTAATTTCACAGGGGGATATGTACCAGAATGAAATGGGTGAGGATAGGGCTGTTGGTTTACAGGCAGAGGTAGTGTGTAGTGAGACTAGCAGGAAGGGCAGGTAGAAGATACGGAAAAGTACAGTCAGTGGAATGAGTTGCAGTGTAAAAATGGGACAAAATCAAAAAGGGTGATGGATACAGGACTGAGGGTGTTATATCTGAATGCTCACAGTATATGGAATAAGGTGGATGAACATGTCGCACGGTTAGACATTGGCATGTGTGATGGTATTGGCATCACTGAGCCATGGCTGAAAGAAAATTATAGTTGGGAGCTTGACATCCAAGGAGATGTGTTGTATCAAAAAAATTGGCAGGTAGGCAAAGGGGGTAGGGTGGCTCTGTTTGTAGAAAAATGCACATCAAAAAGGCAAGGTTATGATAGTCACCAAGATTTCAACATGCAAGTAAATTACAAAATAAATCAGCTTGGTGCTGGGTCTACCAACAGTGAATTTCTAAAGCACCTACAAGATGGCTTTCTGGAGCAGCTGGTGGTTGAGCCAACTAAGGGATCAGCTATTCTGGATTGGGTGTTGTACAATGTACTGGAATTGAACAAAGAACAATACAGCACAGTATAGGCCCTTCAGCCCACAATGTTGTGCCAACCCTTAAACCCTGCCTCCCATATAACCCTCCACCTTAAATTCCTACATATACCTGTCTAGTAGTCTCTTAAATTTCACTAGTGTATCTGCCTCCACCACTGACTCAGGCAGTGCATTCCACGCACCAACCACTCCCTGAGTAAAAACCCTTCCTCTAAAATCCCCCTTGAACTTTCCACCCCTTACCTTAAAGCCATGTCCTCTTGTATTGAGCAGTGGTGCCCTGGGGAGGAGGCGCTGGCTGTCCACTCTATCTATTCCTCTTAATATCTTGTATACCTCTATCATGTCTCCTCTCATCCTCCTTCTTTCCAAAGAGTAAAGCCCTAGCTCCCTTAACATCTGATCATAATGCATACTCTCTAAACCAGACAGCATCCTGGTAAATATCCTCTGTACCCTTTCCAAAGCTTCCACATCCTTCCTATAGTGAGGTGACCAGAACTGGACACAGTACTCCAAGTGTGGCCTAACCAGAGTTTTATAGAGCTGCATCATTACATCGCATCTCTTAAACTCTATTCCTCGACTTATGAAAGCTAACACCCCATAAGCTTTCTTAACTACCCTATCTACCTGTGAGGCAACTTTCAGGGATCTGTGGACATGTACCCCCAGATCACTCTGCTCTTCCCACTCCCAAGTATCCTGCCATTTACTTTGTACTCTGCCTTGGAGTTTGTCCTTCCAAAGTGTACCACCTCACACTTCTCCGGGTTGAACTCCATCTGCCACTTCTCAGCCCACTTCTGCATCCTATCAATGCCTCTCTGCAATCTTCGACAATCCCCTACACTATCCATAACACCACCAACCTTTGTGTTGTCTGCAAACTTGCCAACCCACCCTTCTACGCCCACATTCAGGTCATTAATAAAAATCACAAAAAGTAGAGGTCCCAGAACCGATCCTTGTGGGACACCACTAGTCACAACCCTCCAATCTGAATGTACTCCCTCCACCACGACCCTCTGCCTTCTGCAGGCAAGCCAATTCTGAATCCACCTGGCCAAACTTCCATGGATCCCATGCCTTCTGACTTTCTGAATAAGCCTACCGTGTGGAACCTTGTCAAATGCCTTACTAAAATCCATGTAGATCACATCCACTGCACTACCCTCATCTATATGCCTGGTCACCTCCTCAAAGAACTCTATCAGGCTTGTTAGACATGATCTGCCCTTTACAAAGCCATGCTTACTGTCCCTGATCAGACCATGATTCTCTAAATGCCCATAGATCTATCTCTAAGAATCTTTTCCAACAGCTTTCCCACCAAACGTAAGGCTCACTGGTCTATAATCACCCAGACTATCCCAACTACCTTTTTTGAACAAGGGGACAACATTCGCCTCCCTCCAATCCTCTGGTACCATTCCCATGGACAACGAGGACATAAAGATCCTAGCCAGAGGCTCAGCAATCTCTTCCCTCACCTCGTGGAGCAGCCTGGGGAATATTCTATCAGGCCCCAGGGACTTATCCGTCCTAATGTATTTTAACAACTCCAACACCTCTTCTCCCTTAATTCTCCCTCACTCATATTGTCCTAATCGTCATCAAATTCCCTCTCATTGGTGAATACCGAAGAGAAGTATTCATTGAGGACCTCGCTCACTTCCACAGCCTCCAGGCACATCTTCCCACCTTTATCTCTAATCGGTCCTATCTTCACTCCTGTCAACCTTTTGTTCTTCACATAATTGAAGAAAGCCTTGGGGTTTTCCTTTACCCTACTCACCAAGGCCTTCTCATGCCCCTTTCTTGCCCTCCTCAGCAAACTTCTTAAGCTCCTTTCTTGCTACCTTATATTCCTCAATAGACCCATCTGATCCTTGCTTCCTAAACCTTACATATGCTGCCTTTTGCCACCTGACTAGATTCTCCACCTCACTTGTCACCCATGGTTCCTTCACCCTACCATTCTTTATCTTCCTCACCAGGAGAAATTTATCCCTAACATCCTGCAAGAGATCCTTAAACATCAACCACATTACCATAGTACATTTCCCTGCAAAAACATCATCCCAATTCACACCCACAAGTTCTAGCCTTATAGCCTCATAATTTGCCCTTCTGATGCACCATCAATAACTCTCGGAGACTGGAAGTGAATGGTAGGCTTTTATTAACAGCGAAAAGGGAGCACGACATATCGAAGACTGAGGGAGGAGCAGTGCCCCAATCGCCTTTTTACAGGGGTCTGTGGGAGGAGCCACAGGAGCAGTCAGCAGAGGGGGTGTGTCCAGACAGGTATACATAGTTTACCACACCTTCCCCAATTAAAAATTTTCCTGTCCTCTCTGATTCTATCCTTTCCCATGATAATGTTAAAGGGAGTGGTCGTTACTGTCCCCCAGATGCTCACCCACTGAGAGATCTGTGACCTGACCCAGTTTGTTACCTAATACTAGATCCAGTATGGCATTCACCCTAGTCAGCCTGTCAACATACTGTGACAGGAATCCATCCTGGACACATGTAACCATCTCTGCCCCGTCTAAACCATTGGAACTAATCAGCTTCCAATCAATATTAGGGAAGTTAAACTCACCCATGATAACAACCCTGTTATTTTTGCACCTTTCCAAAATCTGCCTCCCAATCTGCTCCTCGGTATCTCTGCTGCTACCAGGGGGCCTATAGAATACCCCCAGTAGAGTAACTGCCTCCTTCCTGTTCCTGACTTCTGCCCATACTGACTCAAAAGAGGATCCTGCTACATTACCCAGCCTTTCTGCAGCTGTAATAGTAACCCTGACCAGTAATGCCACCCCTCCTCCCCTTTCCCCCCTCTCTATCCCTTTTAAAGCACTGAAATCCAGGATTTGATTAGAGAATTTAAAGCTAAGGAACCCTTAGGGGAAAGTGATCTGATAGAATTCACCCTGAAATTTGAGAAGGAGAAGCTGTATCAGTACTACGGTGGAGTAAAGGGAATCGCAGAGGCATGAGAGAGGATTGGAAGGGGACATGAGCATGAATGATGGCAGAGCAGCAGTGGCTGAAATTTCTGGGAGCAATTCGGGAGGTGTCAGATATATACATCCCAATCAAGAAGAAGTATTCTGAAGGCAGGATTATGCAACCGTGAGTGCCAAGGGAAGTCAAAGCCAACATAGAAGCCAAAGAGAGGGCATATAACAGAGCAAAAATCAGTGGGAAGTTAGAGGATTGGGAAGCTTTTAAAAGCCAAAAGAAAGCAACTAAAAAGGCATTAGAAGGAAGATATGGAATACTAAGGTAAGTTAGCCAATAATATTAAAGAGGATTCCAAAAGTTTCTTCAGGTATATAAAGAATAAAAGAGGCGACAATAGATATCGGGCCATTACAAAATGATGCTGGAGAGTTAGTAATGGGGTCAAGGAAATAGCGGACAAACTGAATAAGTATTTTGCAACAGTCTTCACTATGGAAGACACTAGCAGTATGACAGAGGTTCGAGAGTGCCGGGGGCAGAAAGATTGCAGTTGCTTTTACTAGGGAGAAGGTGCTTGGGAAGCTGAAAGGTCTGAAGGTAGATAGGTCACATGGACCAGATGGACCCCACCCAGGTTTCTGAAAAGGTAACTGAGGTGATTGTGAGGGCATTAGTAATGATCGTTCAAGAATCACTAGATTCTGGAATGGTTCTGGAGGACTGACAAATGGCAAATGTTACTCCACTCTTCAAAAAGAGAGGCAGAACGAAGGAACTTATAGGCCAGTATCCCTGATTTCAATGGCTGGAAAGATGTTGGAGTTGATTTTTAAGGAAGTGGGTTCAAGGTAGTTAGAGGCACATGATAAACTATGCATGGTTTCCTTACGGGAAAATCTTGTCTGACAAATCAGTTTGAATTCTTTGAGGAGATAACAAGCAGGATAGACCAAGGAGAATTGGTAGATGCTGTGTACTTGGATTTTCAGAAGGCCTTTGTCAAGTTGCTGCACGTGAGGCCACTTAACAAGAACCCATAGTATTACAGGAAAGATGCTAACATGGACAGAGCATTAGCTGATTGGTAGAATGGGAATAAAGGGAGCCTTTTCTGATTGGCTGCCAGTGACTAGTGGTGTTCCACAGGGGTCTATTTTGGAACCGCTTCTTTTTCCATTGTATGTCAGTGACTTGGATGACACAATTGATGACTTTCTGGCCAAGTCTGCAGATGATACAACGTTAGGTGGAGGGGCAGGTAGTGTTGAGAAAGCAGAGAGGCTGCAGAAGGACTAGAATAGATTAGGAGAATGAGTAAATAAGTGCCAGATGGAATGCAGTGTTGGGACGTGTATGGCCATGTACTTTGGTAGAAGGAATATAAGCATAAGACTATTTTCTAAACAGGGAGAAAACTCAAAAATCTGAGGTGCAAAGGATCTTGGGAGTCCTTGTGCAGGATTCCCTAAAGGTTAGCTTGCAAGTTGAGTTAGTGGTGAGGAAGGCAAACGCAATGTTAAGATTCATTTTGAGAAGACTAGAATATCAAAGCAAGGATGTAATGTTGAGGCTTTATAAGGCACTGGTGAGGACTCACTTGGAGTATTGTGAGCAGTTTTGGGCCTCTTATTTAAGAAATGATGTGTTGAAATTCAAGAGGATTTAGAGGAAGTTCACGAGAATGATTCTGGGATTGAAAGGCTTATCGTATGAGGAGCAATTGATAGCTCTGGACCGGTACTCACTGGAATTTAGAAGAATGTTGGTGGGGGGGGATCTCATTGAAACTTATGAAATGTTGAAAGGCCTCGATAGAGTGGCTGTTGAAAGGATAGTGGGGGTGTCAAATACCATAGGGCATAACCTCAGAATAGAGGAACATCTTTTTTAGAACAGATGAGGAGGAGTTTCACTAGCCAGAGGGTAATGAATCTGTGGAATTCATTGCCACAGGCCACTAAGGAGGCCAGGTCACTCGGTGCATTTAAGGTGGGGGTTGATAGGTTCTTGATTAGTCAGGGTGTTAAAAGTTGTGGAGAGAAAGCAGGAGAATGGGGGTTGAGAAGGAATGGATCAGCCATCAGACTTGATGAACCAAATGATACAATTCTGTTCCTGTCTTATGATCTTATGGATGATAAATTTTGGAGTTTCCAGAGGGCATTCAAACACTCCTGGGAGATATGCTGTTTGTACAAAATTGGGTGGGGAGGCTGAGAGATGTATACTAAAATTGTAGACAGCGTGGAAGGTTTTGTAAAATTACACATGGATCTTGATCAGCTAGGTACGTGGGCTGAGGATTGGCAAATTACTTTCAATCCAGATACATGTGAGATTTACACTTTAGGCTAGGGTCTGTACAGTGAATGGTAGGCCCTAGGATGTGTTATTTACCTTGCATAGTTTGCTGAAATTTCATAAGGTGACTCTGACATTTTCTATAAATACTCCTGCACCTAACATTGCTTTATGTACATTCAGTCTATGCATTTAAACTAATTTTATGTCCTCAGTCAAACAGTTACTTGTACAATTGTATTTCATAGGATAGCAGTGATAGGATTGGGCCGAGCCAGCATGGATTTACCAAGGGTAAATCATGCTTGACTAATCTGTTGGAGTTTTTCGAGGATGTAACCAGGAAGTTAGATGAGGGAGATCCAGTGGATGTAGTGCACCTCGATTTTCAGAAGGCATTTGATAAGGTCCCACATAGGAGATTGGTGGGTAAAATCAAAGCTCAGGGCATCGGGGGGAAGACATTGACATGGATAGAAAACTGGTTGGCAGATAGAAAGCAAAGGGTAGTGGTGAATGGGTGTTTCTCGGAATGGCAGGTGGTGACTAGTGGGGTGCCACAGGGCTCAGTATTGGGACCACAGCTGTTTACGATTTACATCAATGATTTAGATGAAGGCATTGAGAATAACATCAGCAAGTTTGCTGATGATACTAAGCTGGGTGGCAGTGTGACATGTGATGAGGATGTTGGGAGAATTCAGGATGACTTGGATAGGCTGAGTGAGTGGGCAGATGACGTTTAATGTGAATAAGTGTGAGGTTATCCACTTTGGGAGTAAGAACAGGAAGGCAGGTTATTATCTGAATGGTGTAGAGTTAGGTAAGGGAGAAATACAAAGAGATCTAGGAGTCCTTGTTCATCAGTCACTGAAGATGAATGAGCAAATGCAGCAGGCAGTGAAGAAGGCTAATGGAATGTTGGCCTTTATTACAAAGGAAATTGAGTACAAGAGCAAGGAAATCCTTTTGCATTTGTACAGGGCCCTGGTGAGACCACACCTGGCGTATTGTGTACAGTTTTGGTCTTCAGGGTTAAGGAAGGACATCCTGGCTGTAGAGGAAGTGCAGCGTAGATTCACAAGGTTAATTCCTGGGATGTCCGGACTGTCTTACGCTGAGAGGTTAGAGAGACTGGGCTTGTACACGCTGGAATTAAGGAGATTGAGAGGGGATCTGATTGAAACATATAAGATTATTAAGGGATTGGACAAGATAGAGGCAGGAAAAATGTTCCAGATGCTGGGAGAGTCCAGTACCAGAGGGCATGGTTTGAGAATAAGGGGTAGGTCATTTAGGACAGAGTTAAGGAAAAACTTCTTCTCCCAGAGAGTTTTGGGGGTCTGGAATGCACTGCCTCAGAAGGTAGTGGAGGCCAATTCTCTGGATGCTTTCAAGAAGGAGCTAGATAGGTATCTTATGGATAGGGGAATCAAGGGATATGGGGACAAGGCAGAAACTGGGTATTGATAGTAATTGATCAGCCATGATCTCAAAATGGCGGCGCAGGCTTGAAGGGCCGAATGGTCTACTTCTGCACCTATTGTCTATTGTCTATTGATTGCTTTTATACTTATGTTTTTTTATTGCGTTCTTCATGCTTATTGTGTTTTTTTTATGCTTCATCAGATCCTGAGTAACAATCATTTCATTCTCCTTTACACTGGTTTACTGATAAACGACAATAAACAATATTGAGTCTCGAAAGCAGCATCACAGGCAGATAGCATGGCGAAGAAGACGTTTGGCATGCTGGCCTTCATCAGTCAGGGAATCAAGTATGGGAGGTTATGCTGCAGTTCTATAAGACACTGTGAGGACACACCGAGTATTGTGTATGGTTTAGGGCATCAGGTTATAGGAAAGATGTTGTTCACCAGGATGTTGCCTAGGCGTGGGGATCTGAGTTACAAGGAGAGGTTGTGTCAACTAGGGCTTCATTCCCTGAGGGGTGACCTGATAAAAGCCTATGACATCATGAAGTGTATAGACAGGGTGAAAAGCACGTTGTCTTTTTCGCAGGTAGAGTCTGCTAAAAATAAGAGGGCATAGGTTTAAGATAGAGGTGAGACATTTAAAAGGGACATCAGGGGCAGCTTCTTCATGCAGCGTGTGAGTCTATGGAAGGCTCTGCCAACAATAGCAGCTGAGGCAGGCAGATCAGTAACCTTTAAAAGACAGCTAGGTAAATACAGACAGTAGCAATATCACGGGCTGTGGGCAGATGGGACAAGCTCACTGGGCAACACAGTTGGCATGGATGAGTTGGACGGAAGGATCTGTTTCCATGCTGTATAACTTACTGACTCTTTAACAGGCTAGCTGGAAGGGAAACATCTACAATTAGTGTCAACTTGCACAAAGGTTTAAACCTAGGTCCTTGTGCACCATATCTGCTCCCAAACTCGATGAAACATGCCAAGGTCAGAGGATTGCAATGTGTACTAACATTCAGACTCAGTTCATATAAGTGCTCAGGTATTCTCTGAGCTGCTGACTTGAGTTCCAATAGATTAGAGATACTCTCACAAAATAAAAAGAATTCTGAAGTTGGCAGGAGGCCTGGAAATGTTTGAAGGCAGGAACAGAGATGTCTTGCACTCAAATCCGTACAACAAACCAGGTACTGATTGTGAGGTGTGCTTGGCTAGTTCTGTTTAAACCTGGTAAACATAGCTGGTTCATTTTTTGCACAGGTTCGACCTTCTGAAGATTAAACAAGAATGAGGGTGGCACCCTCCAAAGGCCTGCATCCATTGTGCATTCTCCCTGTGACTGCTAGGCTTCCCCTTGCTGGTCCAGTTTACTCCCATGTCCCAGTGATGTGCATTGGCTCATAGAGGCACTGAACCATATAGGCCCTTTGACCTAAAAGGTTTGTACCAAGGCTCCCATTTGCTGATATGCCTCTATCCATGTACCTGTTCAACTATGCTCTGAATATTGTACCTGACTCATCCACTTCCTCTGGCAGCTTATTCCTTATAATGGCCACTCTGTGTGAAAGATTTATCCTTCAAGTTCATATTAAATTTCTCCCCCTTCACCTTAAACCTTTGCCCTCCAGTTGTTGAATCCACAACCCCAGGAACAAGACATATTCGCCCTATCTCTGCCCCTCCTGATTTAATCAAACAGTAGGTTAATTGCCCCCAGAGCATTGCTGAATGACTCAGTTTGTTAGAAGCTGATGGGAATGTGAGAGATGAGTGCAATGGATGGTTGATGGCCAGCATGTACTCGGTGGGCCAAAGGGCCTGTTTATATGCTGAATTTCTCCATGAACCAGCCGCAGGTTTCCACGGCCTGCCTCCATCCATGAACCCTGCTCATCCGTACTGCTGCCTGGGATCCCAGCTGCCAGGGCAGCACACAAAATGCTGAAGGAACTGAGCTCAGGCAGCTTCCATGGAAATGAATAAATGGTTAATATCTCAGGCTGGGACCCTTCAGCAGGACTGGAAAGAAAGGGGGAAAATGCCAGAATAAATCCTGGGGGGGCGGGAGGAGGGAAGGGAAGATGATTAGCTAGAAGGTGATAGATGAAACCAGGTGGGTGGGAAAGGTAAAAGGATGTAGAGAAAGGGATCTGATAGGAGAGGAGAGTGGACCATAGGAGAAAGGGAAGGAGGAGTGACACCAGGGAGAGGTAATAGGCCCAGAATAAGAAGTAAGAGGCCAGAGGAGGAAATAGACAAGGGAAGGGGAAAGGAAAAAAAGTACTGGTTAGGAGAAATCGATGTTCATGCCATCAGGTTGGAAACTACCCAGATGGAATATGAGGTGTTGCTCCTGCACCCTGAGAGTGGCCTCATTGTGGCAAAAGATAAGGCAATGGACTGACATTTTGGAACAGCAATGAGGATAGGAATTGGCCATGGGGATATTCTGCT
The DNA here is from genome assembly GCF_048418815.1 of Hemitrygon akajei. NCBI lineage: Eukaryota > Metazoa > Chordata > Chondrichthyes > Myliobatiformes > Dasyatidae > Hemitrygon > Hemitrygon akajei. The sequence goes on from NC_133126.1 coordinate 97,234,882, forward strand.
TTTGAGGGATGGAGTGCTCAACAAAGCCATCCCCCCATCTACATCGGATCTCACCAACGTCGAGGAGGCTGCATTGGGAGCACCAGATACAACAGATTTGCAGGCAAAGTGTTACCTCACCTGGAAGGACTGCTTGGGGTCCTAAATGGAGGTAAGGGAGGAGGTGAATGAGCAGGGAATCACAGAGGGAGCAATCCCTGTGGAAAGCTGGGGGGGAGGGGGAATGTGAGGGGGTGGTGGGATCCTGCATTTGGTGGTGGGATCCTGTTGAAGATGGCGGAAGTTGCTGAGAAGGATGTGCTGGATGTGGAGGGCGATGGGGTGGCAGGTGAGAACAAGAGGAATTCTATCCCTATTAAGGTGCAAGCAGGGAGATGGGATGAGTACAGATCCCTATCCCCAGGAGGCTGACGTTCCCTGAAGCAGGGAGAACCTTGTTCTATTCCTGGTGTAAGTTCTCCCGAGAGTCTAATTATCTGTCTTATTTATATATTGTGTTTCTAGGCAGCGGTGGTAATAGATGACTTATAAATACAATGTTTTACTAACAACTCCCTGAGAATGCAGCACAGTCTCCGAACTTTTCCCATATAAGGCCAAATGCAAATGATGTGGTTAACTGTGGCCTCTCCAGGAGTTGGAGCTCGGTAACAATCTCCCATTAACAATGATGTTAACGTAAACACTGTCCCCATTACTACGCTAGTTTAGAAGGTGCCATTCAGTCTCACTGCTCTGTATCCCTTAATAACCCCCTCCTCTTGCTACAAACAAGATGCAGAAGGACCTCAGCACGATAGGCAGCACCTGTGGAGGGAAATGTTGGATAAGTTCATGTACGGGAGGGGTCCAGATGCAGTTCAATGGGACTAGGCAGGATGACTGTTTGGCAATGTCTTATGGCACAGACCAGGTGGGCTGAAGGACCTATTTCTGTGCTGATTTGCTCTTTGATTCTATTTTTCCAAACGGATAGTTGGTGTTACAGTCCAGGTGAAGGAACTTGAGGGGCAACCTTTTTACACAAAGGTTTGTATCTATGAAGAAGTTGCCAGAGGCACAGATACAATAACATTTAAAAGTCTCTTGAAAAGGTATATGGATAGGAACGGTTTAGGTTATGAGCCAAATGGGACTAGCTTAGATGGGCATCTTCGTTGGTATGGATCATTTGGTCTGAACGGCCTGTTTCTATGATGTATGCCTCTATAAAAGGGTTCGACCTGAAATGCCGATGGTCCATTTCCCTCTATAGACGTTGCCTGACCTGTTGAGTTCCTCCAGCACCTCTCTCTCTGGCTTCCCCTCTGTATCCCACACTCTACCCTTTCTATCATCTGTCAGTATCTTCTGGCCTTTTCTCATTCATTCCCAGAGCTCCAGGTCTCACTCTCCCAAACATGCTAGGGCCTGCCATTCCCCTTCCACCTCCAGCAGATCCACTCTTTCAGACAATGTCTTTCTACGTTCTGGACTTGTATGAAGCCTATCTGCCTCCAGGACCCCAATGCTATGCAGGGATCACACTGCACTCCCATGTGCCCGCAGGCTGAGGCCCCCAACATCTAAGTGTAGTCCCAAATGATGCATCTCCATATGAAACATTTACTGCCCATTTCCCTCACCAGTAATTATTTCTTAGAAAGTTATGGAGGTTCAGCTTATCATCAGATGTCTACTGATGATAAGTTCAAAGTATCCTGACTGGTTGCACCATGGTCTGATGTAGGAATGAGAGAGGCTGCAGACAGCGTGGATCAGCTAATACTTCAGAGGCACATTGCTCCTCACCACTGCTAGTTTCTACAGGAGATGCTGCTTCAAGAAGGTAACATTCATCATCAAAGATACTTATTATCTGAGGCATGCTGTCTTCTTGCAGATGCCATTAGGCAGGAGGTAGAGAAGCCTGACGTCCCACACCACCAGGTTCAAGAACAGCTACTTCACTTCAATCATTCTGTCCTTAAACAAACTGACACAACCCTAATCACCACCTCTGTTTAGGAACACTTTGCAATACATTTTATTTTGTTTTGTGTTTTGTTGTGTACTCTATATTTGTGAACGCTCTGCATCTGCTGCTGTGTGCTTGTGATACTGTACAGATAACTCCTTCATTGCACAATGCATACATGTACTGTACCTGTGCATATGGCAATGACCTTGACTTTAACGTTGCTGAGCTCCTCGGCAGATTGTTGTTCCAGATTCCAGCATCTGTAGTCTCTTGTCTCTCCAATCACTTCCTTCCCTGCAGTGTTTGCCCAGGCCTCCCTTCCACCCATCTCCTTCACCACCTGCTCTCCCAGAGTGTGGGAAACCTACCGTATGTACTTCCTGGTGTTGGAGTTACTCACGGGCAGAGATCTTCCTCCATGACCTCATCACCTGGCTGATCTCCCTGGAGGTGGAGTTGGTGGAACTCGGTGCCTGACAGGGCAGTGCCGACAGAAACCTCTCATTGATGATATGACTTGAAGTGCAGGATGATGGACCCAGTGCCGGGGGAGGGGGGGGCGTGGGATGTGGCTGAGGAACTAGTTCAGCCAGTGCAGACAAAATGGGCCAGATTTTCCAGGAGTCACTGAATTTTGGGGTTCTACTCGATTTTCCAGGAGTCACTGAATTTTGGGGTTCTACTATAACCCCAGTACAAAAATCTCAAAATATAACAAGGTCTTCCATCAGATTTGTGTCAGGCAGTATGAACACTGATTGGATTATTCTCCACATAAAGCAGGGTTATTTCTGTCTGAAAGAAGCTGCAGAGGGTCGTAAATTTAGTCTTGGGTACTAGCCTACAAAGTACCCAGGACATCTTCAAGGAGCAGTGTCTCAGAAAGGCAGCTTCTATTATTAAGGACCTCCAGCACCCAGGGCATGCCCTTTCCTCTCTGTTACCATCAGGTAGGAGGTACAGAAGCCTGAAGGCACACACTCAGCGATTCAGGAACAGCTTCTTCCCCTCTCCCATCTGATTTGCAAATGGACATTGAACCCTTGAACACTACCTCACCTTTTTAATATATTTCTGTTTTTGCATGAGTTTTAATCTATTTAATATACATATACTGTAATTGACCTATTTATTTACTTATTTATTTGTTTTTTTCTTCTATATTATGTATTGCATTGAACAAATTTCACAACACATGCCGGTGATAATAAACCTGATTCTGATTCTACACAGGAGGGAGCTCTAACAAATGTTTCACCACTGGTTTCTCAGCACACACCTCCACACGATGGAATAAGCAGACCAGGCCTGCACTCGAGACTTTCAAAGAACAAGGGGCTATCTCATTGGAAGATCCAAAATTCCAGACAGATTATGCACAGGAGGGATGGGTGTAGGTCACACTCAGGATGAGGAGTCTGCCATTCAGGAGTGAGAGGAGGAGAGATTTCTTCTTCCAGAGGCGTTTTGGATGTTTTAATTTTTTTGACTTTAGAGGACTGTGAAAGATCAACTGTTCAGTTACAGTTCATACAACACAGAGAAGGGGCTTTGGCCTTACATGTCCACACCAACACTGCTGACAGGTACTTCACACCAGATAGATATTACTATGTTTAAAAGACATTGGAGAAGGAACATGGATATGAAAGGTTCAGAGGGATATGGGCCAAATGTAGGGAAATGTAACTCAGATAGGGACCTTGCATGGCATGGACAAGAGGATAAGGAGTGCAGGAAAGCACTGTGGGGGAAGATCAGCCACAATCATATTGAATAGGGGAGCCACAATGGTTTACTCCAATTTAATAATCCACACATATACAGGTGACCAAAAGCTTGTTCAAGGTGGTGGAGAGCAATAGGAATTTCCGAGATTGGTAGATCAACAGGAGTCCGTTTACAAAGTCTGTAATGCCGTATCAGGTTACAGAGGTAGAAATGAAGGATCAGAATCCTTACTGTGTAACAATGGTCAGGCCAATAAACAATATTAGGAACATTATTAAAGGAGAAGCCCAACTTCTTTTGCCATTTGTGTAGCTATACAGGGTTTGTTTGATGCAGCACAGGGGGCAGGAAGGCCTGTTTGCTGCAGACTAACACTGTGACGAGAGGAGCCATCGAGACAATCAGTAAGGATAGGCAGCCACACCTTCACAATGATTATCCTTAACACTGGTGTTCCACAAGCCTGCATCCTCAATCTCCTACTCTACTCCCTGTATACGCATGACGTGACCAGATTCTGCTCCATCTTCACCTACAAGTTTGCAGATGAGATGGCCTGTTTCCGTGCTGTCATTGTTATATGGCTATGATACCACTGTAGGCAGCTGCACCTCATTATGAGTCTGAATTCAGGAAGGAGACAGAGAGCCCAGTGACATGATGTCATGACAACAGCCTTTCCCTCAATGTCAGTAAAATAAAAGAGCTGGTCATTAACTTCAGGAAAGAAGTTGGTGCACATTCTCCTGTGGTGATGAGAGCTTCGATCTCCTAGGAGTGAACTTCACCAGCAGCCTGTCTAGCTCTAACTCTGTAGATGCCATTGCCAAGAATGCTCATGAGTAGCTCTACTTTCTCGGGAGGCTGAAGTAATTCAACATGACCCTGTCTGACCTTCGCCAATTTTATCGAAGCACCATAAAAAGCATCCTATCCAGATACATCATGGCTTGGTACGGCAACAGTTCTGCTTGAGACTGCAAAGAACTGCAGGGAGTTGTGGACACAGCTCAGCACATAATGGAAACTAGCCTGCCCTCCATGGCTTCTGTCTACACTTCTCACTGTCTCATAAAGCAGCCAGATATCAGCCAACCCAGCCATTCCCCCTCCTGTTGGGTAAAAGTTACAAAAGCCTGTAGGCACATATCACTAGGGTCAAGGACAGCCTCTTCCCTGCAGTTATAAAACTACTGAATGATTCCCTAGTACAAGGAGATGGACTCGACCTCACAAACTACCTCGTAATGGCACTGTATTTTCTCTAAGTGTAACACTCTGATATTGTTTTCCTCTGTACTAACTCAATGTACTGATGTGATGAAATGGTCTGTATGGATAGCGTTCAGAACAAAGTTTTTCACTGTACCTGGATACTTGTGACAATAATAAACCGAGCAGCACATCTGCCTTTGGCAGCTGGAAAAATGAGGATCTCTGGGGTGCAACCACCACTGATGTGCGTCAAGGAATCCATGCACACCAGAGGGAGAGAGGGAATTGGGACATCATTCCTCCCACTGCAGACTAAACTCTCAGTGACAAGAAAGATTACAAAAGATCCTCATGCCCTGATATCACTTTCAGAAAATCTCCACTTCCTACAAACCTTCCCACACATCTATTTTGAGAACTATTTTGACGGTTTCCATGAGCAACATAACAGTGGTTCACATTCCTCTTTCAGCACATCTGTTCCAAACACGAATTCTTTTGGCCGCACATTCCTGTGTCAGATTATTACTTCATTGCCTATTCTGAGGGCCTCACCCTTGGAGCTGATAGGGAGTGTCCTGCCACTCCCTGACACATTGGCCGGTTGCTGACCTAGGAAGCCAGCGCTGTCCCACGGCAGGTGATTCAGGAAAGCAGCATTACTGGCAATAGAGATGAAAGACATGAGGTGCACACCAATCCACACGACTCCTCCCACCCCCACTCCCAACAGAGCCTCCCTAAAACCCCCCTTTAATTGCCCCTCACCCCAACCTCACACAGCATCCTGCCTCTGAACCCCAATCAGTTGATGTCAGTGGAATGAATTGCTGACTCGGTACTAAGCTGGAATCTGGAGTAAGAGGCAAAACATCTGGAACAGCTTCTTCTCCTCCTCTGCCATCGGGTTTCTGAATAGACATCAAACACTACCTCTACCCTTTTCCTCTTTTTGCACTATTTAGTTTATTTCTATTTATACATTCACACTGTGATTTAGTTTTTGATTAGTACGCATTGCAATGTACTGCTGCTGCGTAGCAACGATTTCACAACAGATGCCAGTGGTTCTGATTCTGGACTCACCATCAGCCATCTGCCCCCTCCCAAATTCCACTCAGAGATCAGCGGAGTTGGGGTAATCTTCCTTGGGACAAAAAGATTTTTTAAGCAATGGGCAAGGGTCCCAGAGGAGCATCACATCTCTGCCATTACAGAGCATCTCTGTCACCTCCCAGTTGCCCGTATCATTCCCCAATTGCCCCTGCCCCCACACCACTCAAAGTTCCCAGACCAGTTTCTGTCGTCACAAAGGCACCAAAAACTCTGCTCTAATCTGACCCTCCTCTTGTCACAGCTACCAGCTTCCTTCAAGCTTAAACTCTAGCTTGTTTACAACCCTCTCCTCCAGGATTCATCTCCCCTCCCACCTCCCACCTCCCCGAACAGGTGTCATAGAATCATCACAGAAAGGGGCCCTTCAGCCCAGCCTGTCCATACTGACCCTTCAGCCCAATGTGTCCATACTGACCCTTCAGCCCAACCTGTCCGTACTGACCCTTCAGCCCAGCCTGTCCGTACTGACCCTTCAGCACAACCTGTCCGTACTGACCCTTCAGCCCAGCCTGTCCATACTGACCCTTCAGCCCAGCCTGTCCATACTGACCCTTCAGCCCACTACCATTTGCTGCATTAGGATACCCTGCCATACCTATCTATGTAAGTGTTGATCTGAAAGCCCCTTAAACAAGAAATTGTAGCTGATTCCACCATTTCCTCAGGTCCAGTTATCAAACACTCTCTGTGTGAAAGAAACATTCCCCCTCAGATCTGTTTTGAAACTCCTTCCTCTCATCTTCCACCTCTTGCTTCCGTTCAGAAGATGATTTTGACCATCTACGCAATCTACACCTCTCCTGATGCTACATACATTTACCAGGTCACCCTTCCTCAGCACCAGGGAAAGGAAGCCCAGCCTCTCTAATTTCTCATCTGACTAAACTCCCACAACTTCAGGCAGCTTTATGGCAAATCTCCTCTACAGTCTCTCCCGCTCTTCCAATTAGAAGCAAGAAAGAATAAAAACAAGTTAGAATGATAAAGAATAGGTTACCTCAGACAGTCTTACAGGAGGGAGTCATCACTTCCCTGGCTATAGGGCGACTCGTTATAGAGCCTAATGGCCGAGGGTAGGAATGACCTCATATAGTGCTCTCTGAAGCAGCGCAGTTGTCTTGGTCTATTACTAAAAGTTCTCCTCTGTTCAGCCAAGGTGGCATGCAGAAGGTGAGAAACATTGTCCAGAATTGCCAGCGTTTTCCGTAGGGTCCTTTGTTCTACCACAGCCTCCTGTGTGTCCAGTTTGACTCCGGTAACAGGGCCAGCCTTTCTAATCAGTTTATTGAGCCTGTGGACATCATCCGTGTTAATGCCATTCCACACCACCGCATAGAAGATTGTACTGGTGACAACAGACTAGTAGAACAGGTGAAGGAGAGGCCTGTGTACTCCAAAGGAACTCAGTCTCCTCAGGAATTAGAGGGGTCTCTGGCCCTTCTTGTACACAGCTTCTGTGTTGGTGCTCCACTCACTTCTGTCATCCAGGTGCACCCCAGGTACTTGTGGGTCCTCACCACCAATAGTAACAGGGAGCAGTGCAGGCTCCATCTTCTTGAAGTTCATCACCATCTCCTTTGTCTTACTGATGTTGAGCTGTAGATGATTCAGCTTGTACCATTTGACAGTCCTCCACCAGGGGCCCGTATTCACCCTCCCGTCCTCCCTTTATACACTCAACTATTGCTGAGTTATCAGAGAATTTCTGCAGATGACATGACTCAGTGTTATACCTAACAAAACAAACAAGCTGGTCATTGACTTCAGCGGGAAGGAGTACAGACCCAGTGGAACTGAGGTGGATACGGTTGATCAAATGCTCAGCTGTAAATATCACCAACAATCTGACCTGGTCTAGCTATGTGAATGCAATGGCTCAGTGCCTCTATTTCCTCAGAAGGCTACAGAAATTTGGTACACTCACTCATCATAGACAGCATCCTACTGGGATGCATCATAGCTTCATAAGACAACTGCTTTGCCCATGGCTGCAACAAACTGCAGAGTCTTGTGGACACAGCTCAGCACTTCAGCAGAAACCAGCCTCCCCTCCATGGGCTCTTGCTGCTATGGTAAAGCAGCCAGTGTGATCAAAGCCCCCATCCAACCCCGCCATTCTCTCTTCTTCTCACCCATCACGCAGAGGATTCAAAAGCTCGAGGACACATACTACTGGGCCCAGGCTCATCTTCTATCTCACTGTTGTAAAAGAATTAAAGATGAACTCTTGATATTTCAGTCTACCCAATGAACTACAGTTGTCCACCTTTTCACTGTACCACTATATTCAGCCTGTTTGTTCCATTTTATACTATACTTGTGTTTGGAATGATTTGTTTGGTTGGCATGCAAACTAAAGCTTCTCATCCTATCTCTGTACTTGTGACAATAAAAAACCGATTCCAATTTTGTACTGTCTGGGAGATTTCACCTGATTACAAGTAGAAGAAATGCAAACCCTTGCAGTTTAATTAATGAACAAGCTGCCAGAGGGTAAGGCAGGAAACGTCTCCCCCTAGCTATCAATCAAGATACAATCAAATTCCACGCAACCTTGACCTGCAGCCAGATGTGTACAGTGTCAGGGTTTGGGAATCCAGCTGATGTGGGGCCAGGTCTACAAGGCCTGCTGGGGAAATCAGGCTCCTCCTCCACTTTAGATTAATTTATTCTTGGATGGTCACCTTAGGAAATGAAGATTGCCACTGTTTATAATCGCTTCACCAAGATTTATGTCGCCACACGGCAGGGCAGTCAGATGTTTGATTCCCAGGCTCTGCTGAAATTAACTGCAGCATGTGTCAAATTTAAATAAAGTCTTTTCTTTAAAAACAACCTGATATTGCAATAGAATAAACTGGAAACAACTGTTCCATTGCAGAAGTGATCCAGGATCGACAAGAAGCCAGGAGACCTCAGCCTTGACCCTGTCTTGTGCAGTTGGATTCAGGACTTCCTGTCAGATTGCCAGCAGGTTCTAAGAGTGGACTCCCTCACCTCCAACCCTCTGAGCCGTTGCAGCCCCTCAGGACCATGTACTGAGTCCCCTCCTTTACTCCCTGTATACTCAAGACTATATTGCCACCCACAGCTCCAATCTGCTAACTAAATTTGCTGATGACACTATATTGATTGGCCTTATCTCAAACAATAATGAGGTGGCCTACAGGGAAGAAGTCATCTCTCTGACACAGTGGTGTCAAGGAAACAACCTCTCCCTCAATGTGGCAAAAACAAAGGAGCTGGTTGCGGATTACAGGAGGAATGGAGACAGGCTAACCCCTATTGACATTAATGGATCTGGGGTTAAGAGGGTAAACAGTTTCAAGTTCCTTGGCACTCAAGTCACTGAGGACCTCACGTGGTCTGTACACACCAGCTGTGTGGTGAAAAAAGGCACAACAGCGCCTCTTTCACCTCAGGCAGTTGAGGAAGTTTGGTACGGGCCCCCAAATCCCAAGAACTTTCTACAGGGGCACAATTGAGAGCATCCTGCCTGGTATGGGAACTGTACTTCCCTCAATCACAAGACTCTGCAGAGAGTGGTACGGCAGCCCAGCGCATGTGTAGTAGTGAACTTCCCGTGATTCAGGACATTTACAAGGACAGGTGTGTAAAAAGGGCCCGTAGGATCATTGGGGACCCGAGTCATTCTTCCACCAGGCCATCAGACTGATGAACTCACGCTGATTTGAGTGTACTCTATATTACATAGACTGTTCTATTTATTATAAATTACTATGATTGCACATTGCACATTTAGATGGAGATGTAACAAAAGTATGTGAGTGGCTGGGAGTATCTGGAATGGACATGTGTATGATGGGAACATCCAGAGAATAATATGAGATTAGTGCAGCATTAGTCTAAGCGGTTGGCAGATGGTCAGCACAGACTCAATGGTTGATGGATCTATTTTTGTGTTGAATGAACATCTGACCCTGGTATTGATACTGGCACTGGTAATTTCAATTCCACGCCAGCCGACTCACAAACACTTGAGTACCGGCGTCTAAACTGGAGCAGTTGTACCACAGGGCTCTGAAGCAATAAGCGACAGCCGCAGCTTCACAATGCGCTGGGCTCATCACTGTCCCTGTAGGAACAGGGGAAGGCACGTGGTTAGCAAGTGGGAGGGAGTAGTCCATGGGATAATTTCCAGACACCATGCTATTTCATGGTATCAGTATCAGACACAGACAATACCACCCCAGTTTATTATACCTCATCTTTCCATGCAGCAAAGTGATGGAAGCTGAAATAACAGCATAATCCATGGCATGTACTTCTCACTGATGCCCGGCATGTCCTCATCACAGCCCTGGTTCAGCAGAGTCGAATTCCAGAGGCAAGCTGAGGGCAACTGCCCTCAACGTTGAGTATTGCGCCAAAGAGCCGTGGTAAATCTTAAGTCAGTGGGCATCAAAATGGAACGAGCTCCATTGGTGGAGTCAGATATCCCTCAATGGAAGATGGTTGTGGTGGTTGGAGGCCATTCATCATCCCAGTGCCAGGACACCAGTGCAGGAATTCTCAGGACAGAGTCCCAGTCCCAACCTATACATCTGCTTCATCTTTCCATTCCATTGTAAGGTGAGAAGTGGCATCGTTTACTGATGTGGGGTCCAGTTCACATCTCCTCAGCGCACTGTAAGGTCGGGACAATGTCCAGACACGGGTTAATAGATGGCCAGTAACACAAGCCATGGAAGTAGTAATGACCACTGTGGTTGACCACCTACCCTTCTCATCACTGAACACTTCACCTGTCCCCCACCACTCCACAGTCAACATCCGGGGGGGCGGGTTGACCAGAAACATATGTGCATCAGCCACATAAATACCGTGACAAGACCAGGCCAGAGATTGTGTCCAGAGACAAGTGACTCACCTCCTGACTTCCCACCATCCACAAGGTAGTAGTGATGGGACAGGAGGTAGAATGCTTGGAAGAGATGTATGGTGCAATGCTTGCTTGCAGACTGGTAGGTGCCTGTAAAGTACTGCCAGTGGAGGTGGGGAAGCAGGCACAATAGTGTCCAGGAGGCATTTAGACAGGCAGGGAATGGAGAAATATGCATCATGGTCAGTAGAGATGATGGGCTGAAAGGCCTGTTCCTGTGCTATAACCGCTCTGTACTCCACTCTCTCCTCAGTGTAGTGACCCGGATCAGGATGTGATCTGGGCCAGTCCAACACACCTTCTGCAGTCACCCGTGGAAGAGCTGCAGATCGCAATAGCGCCCCCAGGAGGCACGAGAGGAAAGAACAGTTAGCTGCTGGAGGAAAGGAAATGAGTGTAACAGAGACATCTCCAGAAAAATTTGGCATTGTTTATTCTCAGTAAAAGATAACTTCAATTAACTCTCATTAACGCACATGAACAGGATGCTTCTCATTGCTGATACATTAAAAATGCATTCTTTAAGCTGTACTTTGCTGAATATAATACTGTAAGTAGAGGCCTGAAGTTTCAGGTGGGAAAGTGGTGTGTCAGTTTACACAACTCCGCATGAGGAGCAGAGGAGAGTGTCAGAGCCTGGGAGGGGCAGTACACACAGATCAATAAAGGCTACTGCAGTGCTGGTGGTCCTGCCCACTAATCCATGGTCCTCACAAGCTGCTGCCTCAGTCCAATTGTTCAATCTTGGCTTCGAGAACTTTGGGAAGGCCCTTAGGCAGCTTTCACCTCACCTGCTCTGACACCATGAAAGATTGAGGGTCAGTGACAGAAGGCCACGACCACACCAAGATACAGCCCACATAAATTAAATACTAGTTCGGTCAACAGCACACTACAGTTCAAACTACAGTTAATACCTGGGGTAGGCCTAATTCAGGGTTTCTAAGCTACTGTGGCGGTGTGTTGTGAGTAGAGTGTTGGTGCACCTTGCGTTAGAATTGGGAAGTCAGCGCTATCCACTGGATTCAGCTGGGGTTGGAATCGCCTATCACTGCTCTCCGGGGGTGTCCATCTTCTCATAGATGTAGCTGCCAACAACTCCAGTGTTAACCCCTGTAACAACAGCAAGGGGGTGAAGTTGGGAGGAGATATCACACTGAGTTGCCAAAAATCACACCCCTCCTCCAACCCTCCCAGGTTTTCCTCCTCCTCGCGGAATATTGTGTGCAGTTCTAGTCATCAGATTACCAGAGGTTCTGGAGAGGGTTCAGCACACACACACCAAGACGCTACCTGGATTAGAGGGCAAGAGGTACAAGCAGAAGTTGGACAAACTGGGATTGCTTTCTCTGGAGCATCAGAGGCCAAGGGCAGATCCAACAGGAGTTTATAAAATTATGAGAGGCAAAGATAGGATAGATAGAGTCTTCAGAAAAGAGTCAACGTTTCAGGCTGAGACCCTTCATTACGACTGGAGAACAAACGATGAGGAGTCAGAGTAAAAAGGAAGAAACACGAGGTGATAGGTGAAACCAGGAGGGAGGGAGAGAGGAAGTTGATTGGTGAAGTGGATACAGGGCTGGAGAAGGGTTGGGGGCGGGGGAAGTCTGATGGGAGAGGTCCGAGGCCATGGAAGAAAGAAAAGGGGGAGGAGCACCAGAGGGAGACGATGGGTGGGCGAGGAGATAAGGAGAATGGGGAATGGTGAAAGATGGGGGGTGGGTGCATTACAGGAAGTTCCAGAAATCGAAGTTCACGCCATCAGGTTGGAGGCTACCCAGATGGAATACAAGGTGTTGCTTCTCCAACCTGAGTGATAGATAGATAGATAGATAGACAGATAGATACTTTATTCATCCCCATGGGGAAATTCAACTTTTTTTCCAATGTCCCATACACTTGTTGTAGCAAAACTAATTACATACAATACTTAACTCAGTAAAAAAATATGATATGCATCTAAATCACTATCTCAAAAAGCATTAATAATAGCTTTTAAAAAGTTCTTAAGTCCTGGCGGTAGAATTGTAAAGCCTAATGGCATTGGGGAGTATTGACCTCTTCATCCTGTCTGAGGAGCATTGCATCGATAGTAACCTGTCGCTGAAACTGCTTCTCTGTCTCTGGATGGTGCTATGTAGAGGATGTTCAGAGTTATCCATAATTGACCGTAGCCTACTCAGCGCCCTTCGCTCAGCTACCGATGTTAAACCCTCCAGTACTTTGCCCACGACAGAGCCCGCCTTCCTTACCAGCTTATTAAGACGTGAGGCGTCCCTCTTCTTAATGCTTCCTCCCCAACACGCCACCACAAAGAAGAGGGCGCTCTCCACAACTGACCTATAGAACATCTTCAGCATCTCACCACAGACATTGAATGACGCCAACCTTCTTAGGAAGTACAGTCGACTCTGTGCCTTCCTGCACAAGGCATCTGTGTTGGCAGTCCAGTCTAGCTTCTCGTCTAACTGTACTCCCAGATACTTGTAGGTCTTAACCTGCTCCACACATTCTCCATTAATGATCACTGGCTCCATATGAGGCCTAGATCTCCTAAAGTCCACCACCATCTCATCGTGACGGTAGAGGGGGCCATGGACGGGCATGTCGGAATAGGAATGGGAAGTGGAATTAAAACGGTGGCCCCGGGAGATCCCACCTTTTCTGGCAGACGGAGTGTAGGTGCGTGGCAAATAGGAAGGGTTCAAAGAGAAATGGACAGGTTGAGCCACAGGGCCTGTTTCCATGCTGTGTAACTCTGACAAAGAGGGTGAGGGGGAACTTGATCTGAATTTTCAAAGCTGCAAAATGAACAAAGAGAAACAGTTCCCACTGGTGAAGGGGGAGAATCACAAGGTACGGGGTTCAATAAGGAGCTGGGTGCCTCTGCGTGCAGTTGAGCTGCCTGCCTGAAACAGAGGCATAAGCAAATTGAAAGGGGATGGATAGCATTTGAGTGATGGGGAAAGAGCAATGAGATTAACTGAACTGTGAGGGATCAATGGGGCAAATGCTGTAATGGATGGAAAAGGAAGTGCGTTAAATCCTGCCTGATACCTGCAAGGTGATTGTGCTTACCTTTTGGTCCAAACAGGATTCCGTAGCAGGGCTTGTGGCAGTAGGGCTGTCCATCATGCTGAATGGGGGGAGAGAAAACCGGCTTTAATGCATTGCAACCCTCAGCAGACAGCTCTGTTACATTCACCCAGCATCAGCACAGCAGCGCAACGTCCCACAGCCCCAGACACACGGGCCCAAACCAGACCTCTCTGCTGTGTGGAGTTTCAATGCTCTGGTTTCCTTCCACATCCCAAAGATGTGCAGGTTTGCCGAGGTAACCGACTGTTGTAAAAAGCTCCTACAGTCTGCGGCCAGGTTACAAACACCCAACTCACAGATACCCTACAAATGAGCCCCCATAATATTCGCAGATACGAGAGAGTCTTTTAAGAGACTCCTGGATAAGGTACGTGGAGCTTAGAAAAATAGAGGGCTATGGGTAACCCTTAGTTCTAAGGTAAGGACACGTTCGGCACAGCTTTGTGGGCCGAAGGGCCTGTGTTGTGCTGTAGGTTTTCTATGTTTTACTATGAAATCTGACATCTATACATACACGCAGTCTGCAAACATCAGAACTAGCTTCCTCTCGCTCCAAACGTAGTAGTTGTTCATTCTTCTGTGCTCTTGATGCCATTCATTACAATACTGGACGCACAGTTGCCACATCGTGATTTCTGGGCACCTTCTGACTTATGGCCAACATCAACCTATGGGCTTTTGTAAAAAGTTACCCTGATATGGAAGAGGCTTTTAAACCGGCACACGGATATGCACTGAATGGTGGGGTATGGATCACACGCAGGCAGAAGGGGTTAGTTTAATTTGACATCATGTTCAGCACAGACACAGTAGGCTGAAGGGTTTGTTCTTGTGCTGTGTTGGTTCATTACGCAGAGACAGCCTGAGTGATGGAGCTGATAGGTTCACGGGGAGCTAAACCTCATTTTCCTTCTCCTGTTCTGACCAGCCACTGACGTTGCCACTTCGAACACTCTGTAATACTTCTCTGTTGGTACGTGCTGGTGTCCTGAGGAGGGCTGAGCACACTACACCAGGGTGAAGATTGCCTTTTGAAGCTGCGCTGGTGAGATGGGTGCACACTCAGTAACACACTGCGGTCTTCCACACACAGGAAGGCAGAGAGCTCCTCCCAGTGGCAACATGTATAACACAGGCAAAACCCAGCAGTGAAGGGGCCCACAACAACATTCCTGCCCCTTTGTGGGGGGAAGTAGCAGACATGCTCAGGTAACAGGGCTTTGTGGAGCCCGGCAGTTCCATGATTAAAGAGGGCCAGTGGCAGTGAAGAGTGTAGCAAGCCCGGGTAGAGCCTCAGCAGCACTGTCTGGCATTGCCCTAATCTGGATTCTCATTCAAAAGGAACAGAAACACAACTGGGGTCTTCAATCCTGCCTGCTCTTCAATGGTGAATCTGGCCCAGTTATCAACTCCTGTTCCAGGTGGTTCTCAATTCCTCCATCTTTCAGAAATTCAGCTACCCCCTTTTTAGGCTTCAATACCATATTGAAATTTGATGACGACACCACTGTTGTTGGCTGAATTAAAGGTGGTGACAAATCAGCATATAGGAGGGAGTTTGAAAATCTGGCTGAGTGGTGTCATAATAATCAACTTTTACTCAATATCAGCAAGACCAAGGAGCTAGTTATTGACTACAGGAGGAAACCAGAGGTCAATCAGCCCGTCCTCATAGGAGGATCAGATGTGGAGAGGGTCAACAACTTTAAATTCCTCGGTATTAACATTTCAGAGAAGCTGTCCTGGGCCCAGGACTTAAGTAAAATTATGAAGAAAGCACAACAGTGCCTCTACTTCCTTGGGAGTTTTGCATGACATCTATACTTTTCACAAACTTGTATAGATGTTTGGTAGAGAGTATATTGATGGGTTGCATGATGACCTGTAATGGAAACACCACTGTGCTTGAACAAAAAAATCCCACAAACAGGAGTAGATACAGCCTAGTCCATCATGGGTAGAGCTGTCCCCACCACTGGGTAGATAAGACTCCAAGGGCCTGATGGGATATACCCCAGGGATACTGAGAGAGAGGCAAGAGATGAGATTGCTAGGGCCTTGACCAATTTCTTTGTGTCCTCTCTAGCCACAGGGAAGGTCCCAGAGAACTGGTGAGAAGCTACCATTATTCAGGGGAACAAAGGATAATCTTGAAGCTATAGACTGGTGAGGCTCACGTCAGTGGTAGGGAAATTACTGGAGAAAATTCTTAAGGATAGGATATATAAACATTTGGAAAACCATGGTTTAATTAGAGGGAGCCAACATGGTTTTGTGCAAGGCAAGTCATGTCTTACTAACTTGATTGGACCTCTTTGACAATATGTCGAGGGTGATCAATGAAGGTAGAGCTGTGGATGTTGTCTACGTGGAATTTAGTAAGGCATTTGCCAAGGACTTTCATGGAAGGCTCATCCAGAAGATTAAGAAGCATGGAATCCATGGTGAATTGGCTGTTTGGATTCAGAACTGCTTGCACATTGAAGACAGAGGGTCGAAGGGACTTATTCTAACTGGAGGTCAGCGATTAGTGGTGTTCTGCAGAGATCTGTACTAGGCCCTCTGCTGTCTTGAGAGGTGGGGATGTGCAGTTACCACTGACCATTCACACAGTACGGGGAGAGGTGAATGGGGATTACGGGTACCACTGACCATTCACACAGTACGGGGAGAGGTGAATGGGGATTACGGGTACCACTGACCAGTCACACAGTACGGGGAGAGGTGGATGGGGATGTGCAGTTACCACTGACCATTCACACAGTACGGGGAGAGGTGAATGGGGATTACTGGTACCACTGACCATTCACACAGTACGGGGAGAGGTGAATGGGGATTACAGGTACCACTGACCATTCACACAGTACGGGGAGAGGTGGATGGGGATGTGCAGTTACCACTGACCATTCACACAGTACGGGGAGAGGTGGATGGGGATGTGCAGTTACCACTGACCATTCACACAGTACGGGGAGAGGTGGATGGGGATTACGGGTACCACTGACCATTCACACAGTACGGGGAGAGGTGAATGGGGATTACGGGTACCACTGACCATTCACACAGTACGGGGAGAGGTGGATGGGGATTACGGGTACCACTGACCATTCACACAGTACGGGGAGAGGTGAATGGGGATTACTGGTACCACTGACCATTCACACAGTACGGGGAGAGGTGAATGGGGATTACGGGTACCACTGACCATTCACACAGTACGGGGAGAGGTGGATGGGGATGTGCAGTTACCACTGACCATTCACACAGTACGGGGAGAGGTGAATGGGGATTACGGGTACCACTGACCATTCACACAGTACGGGGAGAGGTGAATGGGGATTACGGGTACCACTGACCATTCACACAGTACGGGGAGAGGTGAATGGGGATTACAGGGAACCACTGACCATTCACACAGTACGGGGAGAGGTGAATGGGGATTACGGGTACCACTGACCATTCACACAGTACGGGGAGAGGTGGATGGGGATTACGGGTACCACTGACCATTCACACAGTACGGGGAGAGATGGATGGGGATTACGGGTACCACTGACCATTCACACAGTACGGGGAGAGGTGGATGGGGATTACAGGTACCACTGACCATTCACACAGTACGGGGAGAGGTGGATGGGGATTACGGGTATCACTGACCATTCACACAGTACGGGGAGAGGTGAATGGGGATTACAGGTATCACTGACCATTCACACAGTACGGGGAGAGGTGGATGGGGATTACGGGTACCACTGACCATTCACACAGTACGGGGAGAGGTGGATGGGGATTACGGGTACCACTGACCAGTCACACAGTACGGGGAGAGGTGGATGGGGATTACGGGTACCACTGACCATTCACACAGTACGGGGAGAGGTGGATGGGGATTACGGGTATCACTGACCATTCACACAGTACGGGGAGAGGTGAATGGGGATTACGGGTACCACTGACCATTCACACAGTATGGGGAGAGGTGAATGGGGATTACAGGTACCACTGACCATTCACACAGTATGGGGAGAGGTGAATGGGGATTACGGGTACCACTGACCATTCACACAGTACGGGGAGAGGTGGATGGGGATTACGGGTACCACTGACCATTCACACAGTACGGGGAGAGGTGGATGGGGATTACGGGTACCACTGACCATTCACACAGTACGGGGAGAGGTGAATGGGGATGTGCAGTTACCACTGACCATTCACACAGTACGGGGAGAGATGGATGGGGATTACGGGTACCACTGACCATTCACACAGTACGGGGAGAGGTGGATGGGGATTACGGGTACCACTGACCATTCACACAGTACGGGGAGAGGTGAATGGGGATTACGGGTACCACTGACCATTCACACAGTACGGGGAGAGGTGAATGGGGATTACGGGTACCACTGACCATTCACACAGTACGGGGAGAGGTGGATGGGGATTACGGGTACCACTGACCATTCACACAGTACGGGGAGAGGTGGATGGGGATTACGGGTACTACTGACCATTCACACAGTACGGGGAGAGGTGGATGGGGATTACGGGTACCACTGACCATTCACACAGTACGGGGAGAGGTGAATGGGGATTACGGGTACCACTGACCATTCACACAGTACGGGGAGAGGTGAATGGGGATTACGGGTACCACTGACCATTCACACAGTACGGGGAGAGGTGAATGGGGATTACGGGTACCACTGACCATTCACACAGTACGGGGAGAGGTGAATGGGGATTACGGGTACCACTGACCATTCACACAGTACGGGGAGAGGTGAATGGGGATTACAGGTACCACTGACCATTCACACAGTACGGGGAGAGGTGAATGGGGATTACAGGTACCACTGACCATTCACACAGTACGGGGAGAGGTGGATGGGGATTACGGGTACCACTGACCAGTCACACAGTACGGGGAGAGGTGAATGGGGATTACGGGTACCACTGACCATTCACACAGTACGGGGAGAGGTGAATGGGGATTACGGGTACCACTGACCATTCACACAGTACGGGGAGAGGTGGATGGGGATTACGGGTACCACTGACCATTCACACAGTACGGGGAGAGGTGGATGGGGATGTGCAGTTACCACTGACCATTCACACAGTACGGGGAGAGGTGAATGGGGATTACTGGTACCACTGACCAGTCACACAGTATGGGGAGAGGTGGATGGGGATTACGGGTACCACTGACCATTCACACAGTACGGGGAGAGGTGAATGGGGATTACGGGTACCACTGACCATTCACACAGTACGGGGAGAGGTGGATGGGGATTACGGGTACCACTGACCATTCACACAGTACGGGGAGAGGTGAATGGGGATTACTGGTACCACTGACCATTCACACAGTACGGGGAGAGGTGAATGGGGATTACGGGTACCACTGACCATTCACACAGTACGGGGAGAGGTGGATGGGGATTACGGGTATCACTGACCATTCACACAGTACGGGGAGAGGTGGATGGGGATTACGGGTACCACTGACCATTCACACAGTACGGGGAGAGGTGAATGGGGATTACGGGTACCACTGACCATTCACACAGTACGGGGAGAGGTGAATGGGGATTACGGGTACCACTGACCATTCACACAGTACGGGGAGAGGTGGATGGGGATTACGGGTATCACTGACCAGTCACACAGTACGGGGAGAGGTGGATGGGGATTACGGGTACCACTGACCATTCACACAGTACGGGGAGAGGTGAATGGGGATTACTGGTACCACTGACCATTCACACAGTACGGGGAGAGGTGGATGGGGATTACGGGTACCACTGACCATTCACACAGTACGGGGAGAGGTGAATGGGGATTACAGGTACCACTGACCATTCACACAGTACGGGGAGAGGTGGATGGGGATTACGGGTATCACTGACCATTCACACAGTACGGGGAGAGGTGAATGGGGATTACTGGTACCACTGACCATTCACACAGTACGGGGAGAGATGGATGGGGATTACGGGTACCACTGACCAGTCACACAGTACGGGGAGAGGTGAATGGGGATTACGGGTACCACTGACCAGTCACACAGTACGGGGAGAGGTGAATGGGGATTACGGGTACCACTGACCATTCACACAGTACGGGGAGAGGTGGATGGGGATTACGGGTACCACTGACCATTCACACAGTACGGGGAGAGGTGGATGGGGATTACGGGTACCACTGACCATTCACACAGTACGGGGAGAGGTGAATGGGGATTACTGGTACCACTGACCATTCACACAGTACGGGGAGAGGTGGATGGGGATTACGGGTACCACTGACCATTCACACAGTACGGGGAGAGGTGAATGGGGATTACTGGTACCACTGACCATTCACACAGTACGGGGAGAGGTGGATGGGGATTACGGGTACCACTGACCATTCACACAGTACGGGGAGAGGTGAATGGGGATTACGGGTACCACTGACCATTCACACAGTACGGGGAGAGGTGAATGGGGATTACGGGTACCACTGACCAGTCACACAGTACGGGGAGAGGTGAATGGGGATTACAGGTACCACTGACCAGTCACACAGTACGGGGAGAGGTGAATGGGGATTACGGGTACCACTGGCCATTCAACCCACCGAGTCGGGGTGGAGCGCATATTCCCTTCTGACACAGGTCAACAAATCTGTCTTTTTCAACTGGCTGGCCTTGTGTTGAGAGGCAGTCTCCTCTTCATTGCCTCTGGAGTAGATGGCCTGGCTTGTGGATTGCCTTTGTGGGAAGCCAGGCATCTGCAAAGACTGATATTCCCCCCTCCCCCATATTTAGTGACTTTACCACTGCCCATTACCAGAAGCACAGCGAGTCAGATGCACAAACCCCATGGTGTCAAGAGCAGTTCAGGTGCTGGGGATCCCACAATTACAAATTTGCTTGGTTGGAGGAGATGGGGGGGGGGGGGGGGTCTGCTTCCTGTTACAGTAATGGGGCAGTGTACAGTTAGCAGGAGGGTAACTGCCAAAAGCTGGCTGCTGACACGATGGGAACATTATATTCGTCTTTATGTGGTGCTTTCCGATTGATGGCTCCTCTGTCTGACATTCAGCTTTTCAAAAGGGATAGATTTTCTTTATGTTAACACAGATACCACAAGGGTGTGAGTGGGAGAGGGCTCCTTCAGGAAGACAAAGACCTTAGACAGCATGGGAAGAAATTTACTAAGGAGCAGGAGGTTGAGGGATCAGGAAGGGTATATAAAGCCTGGAGAGAGAAACTGCTCCCATTGGGGGTGGGAACTGTGTGAAAGTGTTTTGTGAAAGACCCAGATGGACCAGAGATCAACACATTGAATGGTGACACAAGATGCTGGGACCTGGAGCAACTCATTACATTGGAGCAGCTTCTGTAGGGAGTTGGCTCTTCAGGTTGAGACCCTTCAGCTGGATTGATGGAGTTTTCAGCTGCGTCTCGACCCAAAGGGTCGACTGTCCACTTATCCTACACAGATGCTGCCTGACCGCTAAGTTCCTCTGGTAGTTTGTGTTTTGCTCATACATCAGTTGGTTGGGATTGGAAAGCACTGCTGGATGAGGTGAGGATTTAGTTGTACTGACTACAAGGAAAGCATTTGCAGCGCTGGAGAGCAAATTGCAGCCTCAGGCTTCAGCCATTCGCAATTAGTTCTTAAATTCCATCCAAATTTTAAAGCATGAACCACTGATCCTTGGAATATTCTGGCAAGCAAGTGTGGTTGGTTTAAACAGGGCTGGCTGGACTGTTCCAAAGTGTGGTTGTAGACAGGTCACATTCTGCATGGAGGCCAGTGACCAGTGGTGTGTCTCAGGGATCTGTTCTGGGACCCCTACTCTTTGTGAGTTTTGTAAATGACCAGGATGAGGAAGTGAAGGGATGGGTTAGTATATTTGCTGATGACACAAAGGTTGGGGGTGTTGTGGATAGTGTGGAGGGCTGTCAGAGTTTACAATGTGACACTGATAGGATGCAAAACTGGGCTGAGAAGTGGCAGATGGAGTTCAACTCAGCTAAGTGTGAAGTGGTTCATTTTGGTAGTTCAAATATGATGGCAGAATATAGTATTAATGGTAAGACTCTTGGCAGTATGGAGGATCAGAGGGATCTTGGGGTCCGAGTCCATAGGACACTCAAAGATGCTGTGCAGGTTGACTCTGTGGTTAAGAAGGCATATGGTGCGTTGGCCTTTATCAATTGTGGGATTGAGTTTAGGAGCCGAGAGGTAATATTGTAGTTATATAGGCCCTCGGTCAGACCCCACTTGGAGTATTGTGCTCAGTTCTGGTCACCTCACTACAGGAAGGAGGTGGATGCTATAGAGAGAGTGCAGAGGAGATTTACAAGGATGTTGCCTGGATTGGGGAGCATGCCTTATGAGAATAGGTTGAGTGAACTTGGCCTTTTCTCCTTGGACTGATGAAGGATGAGAGGTGACCTGATAGAGGTGTATAAGATGATGAGAGACATTGATCATGTGGATAGTCAGAGGCTTTTCCCCAGGGCTGAAATGGTTAACACAAAAGGGCATAGTTTTAAGGTGCTTGGAAGTAGGTACAGAGGAGATGTCAGGGCAAGTTGTTTTTTTTAAACGCAGAGAGTGGTAACTGCGTGGAATGGGCTGCTGGCAGCGGAGTTGGAGGCGGAAACAATAGGGTCTTTTAAGAGACTCCTGGATGGGTACATGGAGCTTAGAAAAAAAGTGGACTATGGGTATTGGGAATTGGAGGAGCAAATCTGCAGAGAGATAGCAAACAACCGTAGGAAACATAAAGTTGTGATAGTAGGGGATTTTAATTTTCCATGTATTGATTGAGACTCCCATACTATTAAAGGTCTAGACAGGTTAGAGTTTGTAAAAAGTGTTCAGGAAAGTTCTCTAAATCAATATATAGAGGTACCGACTAGAGAGGATGCAATATTAGATCTCCTATTAGGAAACGAGTTAGGACAGGTGATGGAAATGTGCGTAGGGGAACACTTTGGTTCCAGTGATCATAACACCATTAGTTTCAACTTGATCATGGATAAAGTTAGATCTGGTCCTCAAGTTGAGGTTCTAAACTGGAAAAAGGCCAAATTTGAAGAAATGAGAAAGGATCTAAAACGCCTGGATTGGGACAGGTTGTTCTCTAGCAAGGATGTCGTTGGTAAGTGGGAGGCCTTCAAAGGAGAAATTTTGAGAGTGCGGAGTTTGTATGTTCCTGTCAGGATTAAAGGCAAAGTGAATAAGGATAAGGAACCTTGGTTCTCTAGGGATATTGGAACTCTGATAAGAAGAGAGAGATGTATGACATGTATAGGAAACAGGGAGCAAATAAGGTACTTGAGGAGTATAAAAAGTGCAAAAAAAAACTTAAGAAATCAGGAGGGCTAAAAGAAGACATGAGGTAGCTTTGGCAGTCAAGGTGAAGGGTAATCCAAAGAGTTTCTACAGGTATATTAAGAGCAAAAGGATAGTTAGGGATAAAGTTGGTCCTCTTGAAGATCAGAGTGGTTGGCTATGTATGGAACCAAAAGAAATGGGGGAGATCTTAAATGGGTTTTTTGCGTCTGTATTTACTAAGGAAACTAGCATGGAGTCAATGGAAATAAGGCAAACAGGTAGTGAGGTCATGGAACCTATACAGATTGAATTGGAGGAGGTGCTTGCTATCTTGAGGCAAATTAGAGTAGATAAATCCCCAGGACCTGACAAGGTATTCCCTCAGACCTTGAAGGAGACTAATGTTGAAATTGCAGGGGCCCTGGCAGATATATTTAAAATGTCAGTATCTACGGGTGAGGTGCCGGAGGATTGGAGGATAGCTCATGTTCCATTATTTAAAAAACGCTCTAAAAGTAATCTGGGAAATTATAGGCCAGTAAGTTTGACATTGGTAGTAGGTAAATTATTGGAAGGAGTACTAAAAGATGGGATCTACAAGTATTTGGATAGACGGGGACTTATTAGGGAGAGTCAACACGGCTTTGTGTGTGGTAAGTCATGTTTAACAAAACTATTAGAGCTTTTCAGGGAGGTTACAAGGAAAGTGGATGAAGGGAAGGCAGTGGATGTGGTTACATGGACTTCAGTAAGGCCTTTGACAAGGTCCCGCATGGGAGGTTAGTTAGGAAGATTCAGTCGCTAGATATACATGGTGAGGTAGTAAATTGGACTAGACATTGGCTCAGTGGGAGAAGTCAGAGAGTGGTAGTGCAGAATTGCTTCTCTGAGTGGAGGACTGTGACTAGTGGTGTGCCACAGGGATCAGTGCTGGGTCCATTGTTATTTGTCATCTATATCAATGATCTGAATGATAATGTGGCAAATTGGATCAGCAAATTTGCTGATGATACAAAGATTGGAGGTGTAGTGGACAGTGAGGAAGGTTTTCAAAGCTTGCAGAGGGATCTGGACCAGCTGAAAAAATGCGTTGAGAAATGGCAGATGGAGTTTAGTACAGACAAGTGTGAGATATTGCACTTTGGAAGGAAAAACGAAGGTAGAACATACAAGGTAAATGGTAGGACATTGAGGAGTGCAGTAGAGCAGAAGGATCTAGGAATACAGGTACAAAATTCCCTAAAAGTGGTGTCACAGGTAGATAGGGTAGTAAAGAGAGCTTTTGGTACATTGGCCTTTATAAATCAAAGTATTGTGTATAAGAGTTGGAATGTTATGGTGAGGTTGTATAAGGCATTGGTGAGGCCGAATTTGGAGTATTGTGTGCAGTTTTGATCACTGAATTACAGGAAGGATATTAATAAGGTTGAAAGAGTGCAGAGAAGGTTTACAAGAATGTTGCTGGGACTTGAGAAACTGAGTTACAGAGAAAGGTTGGATAGGTTAGGACTTTATTCCCTGGAGCGTAGAAGAAAGAGGGGAGACTTGATAGAGGTATATAAAATTATGATGGGTATAGAGAGAGTGAATGCCAGCAGGCTTTTTACACTGAGGCTAGGGGAGAGAAAAACCAGAAGACATGGGTTAAGGGTGAAGGGGGAAAAGTTTACAGGGAACATTGGGGGGGGGGCTTCATCACACAGAGAGTGGTGGGAGTGTGGAATGAGCTGCCAGATGAAGTGGTAAATGTGGGCTCATTTTTAACATTTAAGAAAAACTTGGACAGGTACATGGATGAGAGGTGTATGGAGGGTTATGGTCCAGGAGCAGATCAGTGGGACTAGGCAGAAAAATGGTTCGGTACAGCCTAGAAGGGCCAAAAGGCCTGTTTCTGTGCTGTAATGTTCTATGGTTCTATGGGTAATCTCTAGATGAAAACTGGCATCAAGATGCCAGGTGATATTTATTTTACACATTAATGGTGTTCTATGAATTATATTTGAGGCTGTCAGATCGACCAAGTTCTCTCATTCACAGAAGCTCAACACGTTTTTCACAGCTGAGCTTTCTCCAAGCTGGGTCGGCTCTAGAGAACAACGCACGTTGTTGTGTGGAGCAGGAAGCTGCACTTCCTTCACCATTTCCCCAGTCAGCAGCCAGGTTCAGGGCTGGGACAGGAGATTTATAGAACACCAGGCCCTGTTAAGAGGTCAGATGTCACAGCTCCAACATCTTGCTTGTTCTTTTAGAGACAGCCAAAGAATTGTTCAGGAGAGAAACAGACCCTTCGGCCCATAGTATTATCCATATCTACACTAACACAAGAGAATGGGAATCCAGAGGAAAGCATACAACGTGATGAAGGAGTTCAGCAGGTCAGGCAGCAGCTATGCAGAAAAAGTTGACAGTTTGGGCCGAGACCCTCCATCAAGACTAGAAATGAGGGGCATGAAGTCAGAATAAAGTAGGGGGAGGGGAAGGAGTACAAGCTGGCAGGTGATAGGTGAAATGAGATGAGGGGGAAGGGGGTGTGTGGAGGAATGAGAAGCTGGAAGATGATAGGTGGAAAAGGTAAAGGGCTGAAGAAGAATCTGACAGGACAGGTGAGTGGACCATGGGAGAAAGAGCAGGAGGAGGGGCACCAGAGATAATAGACAGGTGAAGAGAAGGAAAGGGGTAAAGAGCGGAGCCAAAATGCAGAATGGAAAAAGAAAGGGGGTTGGAATTACTGTTAGCTGGAAAATTCAATGCTCATGTCATCCAGATAAGGCTACCCAGGTGGAATATGAGGTGTTGCTCCTCCAATCTGAGAGTGGCCTATCATGCTGGGATAGGAATGGGTTTGGGTTAGGACTAAAATGGGTGGCCACCAGGAAATCCTGCCTGTTGTGGCGGATGGAGCGCAGGTGTGTGACAAGGTGGTTCCCCAATCTATGTCAGGTCTCGCTGATGTAAAGCAGGCCCCACTGGGAGCACCAGATACAGTAGATGACTCCAACAGATGTGCAGGTGAATGTTGCCTCACCTGGAAAAGGCTTGTGTGAAAGGGCTTTGCACTGAACAAAACTCTGGCCACCACTTAGTCACAGAGCAAGGAAACAGTCCCTTTACCTCACTGACTCTGTGTTGACCATCAATCATATATGTACACTGATCCTACACTACTCCCATTCTTTATTCTCCCCACATCCCCATCAGCTTTTCCCAGATTCTACTCTGCATTTACAAACTGGGGGCAAATCTGAGAACTGGGACTATCTGGGTGGTCAGCATGGACTTGTCGGGCTGAAAGGCCTGTATCCATGCTGCATTGCTCCATGACTCTAGAATAAACCTGTCTGGGTAGCATGCAAAACAAAGGGTTTGACTGTATCTCAGTACGTGGCAATAATAAACACCAGAACATGCCAACTCCACACGAAAAGCACCCGAACCCAGAATGCAGTAGCTGTGTAGTAGTGGCCCTACCCACTGTGCCACTACCCAGTTGGCACAGGGGAATTTGTGGGACATTTCCAACAGGACCCCCACTTCACAATTATCAGTCTGCAAGTCCCAATATCGGTATGGTGCTTAACGTAGTTTCACTAACAATCTGCCCTCGGGAGGGAAGCTCAGCTCAGCTAACCCATGGGGCCCTCAGTGCACTTCCACAATCATGTGGAGACCATCAGAGCCTGTTTGCTCTAACCACATCTCTCATAGGAGCAAATGAGGCCATTTGGCCTGTCGAGTCTGATCTGCCATTCCATCATGGCTGATTTATTATTCATATCAACCCTATTATCCTGCCTTGGACACCCTTACCAAACACACAAATAAATAAATAAATAATATTTACGATGTCCGTTTGTGTGTATGTATATATATATATAAAATATGTCAATAGACAGAGGGACACACTTAACGTAACTCAGTTTTTCTTTCTCTATATTTATTTATTGTGTATTGCATTGTACCGCTGCCGTAAACTTAACAAATTTCATGATATATGCTGGTGATATTAAATCTGATTCTGATCATGAACCTATCAAATTCCGCTTTAAATATAACCCACGGACTTGGCCTCCACAGCTGTCTGTGGCAGTGAACTCCCTGTCGTTAAAGGTATCCCTCCTCATCTCTGCTCTAAAGGGACATCCCTCTATTCTGAGGCTGTGTCCACTGGTCTTAGACTCCCCCACTACTGGACACATTCTCTCCATGTCCACTCTACTTAGGCTTTTCAATATTCAACAGGTTTGAACGAGATTCCTCCCATTCTACTAAACTCCAGTGAGTACAAGTAAGAGCCATCAAATGTTCCTCATATGTAACCCTTGCATTCCAGAGATTATTCTCATTAAGCCTATCTGCAAACTTTCCAATTCCAGCTCATCCTTTCTTAGATATTGGGCCCAGAATCGCTCACCGTTTTCCAGCTGCAGTCTGACCAATACTCTATAAAGCCTCAGCATTACATCCTTGCCTTTATATTCTACCCTCTTGAAATGAAATGCTAACATTACATTTGCCTTCCTTATCACTGACTCAACCTCCAAGTTAACCTTTAGGTAATTCTGCCCAAGAACTCCGAAGCCCTTTCCACCTGATTTCTGAATTTGCTCCCCGTTTAGAAAATGGTTTATGCCTTTATTTCTTTTACCAAAGTTCATGACCATTCAGCTCCCTACATTCCATTCAATCTGCAGTTTATTTGCCCACTCTCTAATCTGTCCAAGCCCTTCTGAAGACTCCCTGCTTCCTCAAAACTACCTGCCCCTCACCTATCTTTGTATCATCCACAACCTTGGCCACAAAGTAATCAATTCCGTCATCCAGATCACTGCCATATAACGTGGAAAGAAGCAATCTAAATATTGACACTGGTGGGAACACCAGCCAGCCATCCAGAAAAGGGCCCCTTTATCCCCACTCTTTGCCTCCTGCCAGTTAACCAACTTTCTATCCATGCTAATGCCTTTCCAGTAATCCCATGGGCCCTAATCTTGTTTAGCAGCCTCATGTATGACACCTCATCACAGACCCTCTGAAAATTCAAGTAAACAACATCCACTAACTAGGCTTTGTTTATCCCACCTGCTATTTCCTCAAAAAAGTCCAACAAACTTGTCAGGCAGCAAGATTCTTCCCAGAGGAAACCAAGCTGACTTTGGCCTATTTTATCATGTGCCTCGAAGTATCCCAGAACCTCATCACGGATAATGGACTCAAACATCTTCCCAGTCCCTGAAGCTGGGCTAACTGCTCTTTTGCCACCTTCCCTGTGACATTTGCAATTTTACAGTCCTCGGCAACCATTCCAGAATCTAGTGATTCTTGAAAGATCACTACTAATACCTCGACAATCTCTTCAGCTACCTTTTTCAGAACTCTGGGGTGCAGTCCATTGGGTCCAGATGACCTACTTACTTTTCAGTTCTTTCGACTTTCTCAGCGGTAATAGCAACTATACTCACATCTGCCCCCAGGCCCTGACAAACTCAAACAGCTGTCGTAACGCTGTCAACTATACTCACATCTGCCCCCACACCCGACACACTCAAACAGCTGTTGTAACGCTGTCAACTATACTCACATCTGTCCCCACACCCGACACACTCAAACTGCTGTCGTAATGCTGTCAACGATACTCACATCTGTCCCCACACCCGACACACACAAACAGCTGTCGTAACGCTGTCAACTATACTCACATCTGCCCCCACACCCGACACACTCAAACTGCTGTCGTAACGCTGTCAACTATACTCACATCTGCCCCCACACCCGACACACTCAAACTGCTGTCGTAACGCTGTCAACTATACTCACATCTGCCCCCACACCCGACACACTCAAACAGCTGTCGTAACGCTGTCAACTATACTCACATCTGTCCCCACACCCGACACACTCAAACAGCTGTCGTAACGCTGTCAACTATACTCACATCTGTCCCCACACCCGACACACTCAAACTGCTGTTGTAACGCTGTCAACTATACTCACATCTGTCCCCACACCGACACACTCAAACTGCTGTCGTAACGCTGTCAACTATACTCACATCTGCCCCCACACCCGACACACTCAAACTGCTGTCGTAACGCTGTCAACTATACTCACATCTGCCCCCACACCCGACACACTCAAACAGCTGTCGTAACGCTGTCAACTATACTCACATCTGTCCCCACACCCGACACACTCAAACTGCTGTCGTAACGCTGTCAACTATACTCACATCTGCCCCCACACCCGACACACTCAAACAGCTGTCGTAACGCTGTCAACTATACTCACATCTGCCCCCACACCCGACACACTCAAACTGCTGTCGTAACGCTGTCAACTATACTCACATCTGCCCCCACACCCGACACACTCAAACAGCTGTCGTAACGCTGTCAACTATACTCACATCTGCCCCCACACCCGACACACTCAAACTGCTGTCGTAACGCTGTCAACTATACTCACATCTGCCCCCACACCCGACACACTCAAACAGCTGTCGTAACGCTGTCAACTATACTCACATCTGCCCCCACACCCGACACACTCAAACTGCTGTCGTAACGCTGTCAACTATACTCACATCTGTCCCCACACCCGACACACTCAAACTGCTGTTGTAACGCTGTCAACTATACTCACATCTGTCCCCACACCCGACACACTCAAACAGCTGTCGTAACGCTGTCAACTATACTCACATCTGACCCCACACCCGACACACACAAACAGCTGTCGTAACGCTGTCAACTATACTCACATCTGCCCCCACACCCGACACACTCAAACTGCTGTCGTAACGCTGTCAACTATACTCACATCTGCCCCCACACCCGACACACTCAAACAGCTGTCGTAACGCTGTCAACTATACTCACATCTGTCCCCACACCCGACACACTCAAACAGCTGTCGTAACGCTGTCAACTATACTCACATCTGCCCCCACACCCGACACACTCAAACTGCTGTCGTAACGCTGTCAACTATACTCACATCTGCCCCCACACCCGACACACTCAAACTGCTGTCGTAACGCTGTCAACTATACTCACATCTGTCCCCACACCCGACACACTCAAACTGCTGTCGTAACGCTGTCAACTATACTCACATCTGTCCCCACACCCGACACACTCAAACTGCTGTTGTAACGCTGTCAACTATACTCACATCTGTCCCCACACCCGACACACTCAAACTGCTGTCGTAACGCTGTCAACTATACTCACATCTGCCCCCACACCCGACACACTCAAACTGCTGTCGTAACGCTGTCAACTATACTCACATCTGCCCCCACACCCGACACACTCAAACAGCTGTCGTAACGCTGTCAACTATACTCACATCTGCCCCCACACCCGACACACTCAAACAGCTGTCGTAACGCTGTCAACTATACTCACATCTGTCCCCACACCCGACACACTCAAACAGCTGTCGTAACGCTGTCAACTATACTCACATCTGTCCCCACACCCGACACACTCAAACAGCTGTCGTAACGCTGTCAACTATACTCACATCTGTCCCCACACCCGACACACTCAAACAGCTGTCGTAACGCTGTCAACTATACTCACATCTGTCCCCACACCCGACACACTCAAACAGCTGTCGTAACGCTGTCAACTATACTCACATCTGCCCCCACACCCGACACACTCAAACAGCTGTCGTAACGCTGTCAACTATACTCACATCTGTCCCCACACCCGACACACTCAAACAGCTGTCGTAACGCTGTCATCTATACTCACATCTGTCCCCACACCCGACACACTCAAACAGCTGTCGTAACACTGTCAACTATACTCACATCTGCCCCCAGGCCCTGACACACTCAAACAGCTGTCGTAACACTGTCAACTATACTCACATCTGTCCCCAGGCCCTGACACACTCAAACTGCTGTCGTAACACTGTCAATTATACTCACATCTGTCCCCACACCCGACACACTCAAACAGCTGTCGTAACGCTGTCAACTATACTCACATCTGTCCCCACACCCGACACACTCAAACTGCTGTCGTAACGCTGTCAACTATACTCACATCTGTCCCCACACCCGACACACTCAAACAGCTGTCGTAACGCTGTCAACTATACTCACATCTGTCCCCACACCCGACACACTCAAACAGCTGTCGTAACACTGTCAATTATACTCACATCTGTCCCCACACCCGACACACTCAAACAGCTGTCGTAACGCTAGTATCTTCCATAGTAAGAGTGGTGCAAATTGTCCTCCATTTCTTTGCACCCCATTACTACCTCTCCAGCATCGTTTCCCAGTAGTCTTATATCTGCCCTTGACTCCCTTTTACTCTTTATAAATCTGAAAAACCTTTTGGTATCGTCTTATATTATTGGCTAGCTTATCTTGTATTTTATCTATTCTCTCCTTATTGCTTTTTCCCTTGCTTTCTGTTGGATTTTAAAAGCTCCCCAATCCTCTAATTTCCCACTAATTTTTGCATACTGATCTCTCCCCTGCTGAGACCAACTCTCAAACACCTCCTCTTACTTACCCCTTGAAGAGGACCCCACTAAGGAACACCAGGCCATTGTCTCCCACACCATCACCAATGTTATTGACTCTTGGGATCTCGCATCCACTGCCACCAGCCTCATGGTTCTCACACCCCACACCTCCCTTTTTTACCACAGAACACTACAGCACAGTACAGGCCCTTCAGCCCTCCAAGTTGTGCCGACCCATATAATCCTTAAAAAAAAGTACTAAACCCACACTACCCCATAACCCTCTATTTTTCTTTCATCCATGTGCCTGTCCAAGAGGCTCTTAAATACCCCTAATGTTTTAGCCTCCACCACCATCCCTGGCAAGTAATTCCAGGCACTCACAACCCTCTGTGTAAAAAACTTACCCCTGATGTCTCCCCTAAACTTCCCTCCCTTAATTTTGTACATCTGCCTTCTGGTGTTTGCTACTGGTGCCCTGGGAAACAACTGACTATCCACCCCATCTATGCCTCTCGTAATCTTGTAGACCTCTATCAAGTCCCTTCTCATTCTTCTACGCTCCAAAGAGAAAAGTCCCAGCTCTGCTAACCTTGCTTCATATGACTAGTTCTCCAAACCAGGCAACATCCTGGTAAATCTCCTCTACACCCTCTCCATAGCTTCCACATCCTTCCTATAATGAGGTGACCAGAATTGAACACAATACTCTAACTGTGGTCTCACCAGAGATGTGTAGAGTTGCAACATGACCGCTCTACCTCCTATCCAAGATCCACAAACCCACTTGTCCAGGTAGACCCATTGTTTCAGCTTGTTCCTGCCCCACTGAACTCATATCGGCATACCTCGACTCAGTTTTATCCCTCCTGGTTCAGTCCCTTCCTACCTACATCTGTGACACCTCACACACTCCGGATCTTTTCAATGATTTCAAGTTCCCTGGCCCCAATCTTATTTTCACCACGGATGCCCAGTCCCTACATACCTCCATCCCCAACCAGGAAGGCCTCAAATTTCTCAATTTCTTTCTGAACACCAGACCTAACCAGTTCCCCTCCACCACCACTCTCCTCTCCTCTGTCTAGCGGAACACTCTAAATGTCTCCTTTGCTTCTCCCACTTCCTTCAAACAAAAGGAGTAGCCATGGGCACTTGCACGGGTCCCAGCATTTTGTTGGCTATGTGGAACAGTCTATGTTCCAAGCCTACACTCGTGCCCGCCCCCCTCTTTTCCTACGCTACGTTGGGGAGTGCATTGGTGCTGCTTCCTGCATCCATGCAGAGTTTGTCGACTTCATTAACTTCACCTCCAACTACCTGGTCATTTCTGACACCTCCCTCCCCTTTCTCTATCTCTGGAGACAGCTGATCTACTCATGTTTATTATAAACCCACGGACTGTCACAACTACCTGGACTGTACCTCTTCCCACCCTGTTACTTGTTAAAACACCACCCCCTTCTCTCATTTCTTCCATCTCTGCCAGACCTGCTCTCAGGATGAAGCTTTTCATTCTAGAATGAAGGAGATGCCCTCCTTTTTCAAAGAAAGGGGCTTCCTTTTATCCACCATCAATGCTGCCCTCAACCGCATCTCTTCCATTTCACACGTCTCTCACTCCATCCTCTTACCTCCCTACCAGGGATAGGGTTCCTCTCATCCTCACCTTCCAACCTGCCAGACTCCAGCTCCAACACATAATTCTCTGAAACTTCTGCCACCTCCAAAGGAATCCCACCACCAAGGACATCTTTCCCTCCCCACCCACAGGGATCGCTCCCTACACAACTCCCTTGTCCATTCGTTCCTCCCCACTGATCTCCCTCCTGGCACTTATCCTTGCAAGCGGAACAAGTGCGATATCTGCCCCTACAGATGGTCCCAGAAACTCCAGCCATTGCTGCTCTGTCATCATCTCTGAGAGTGTCCCTTTTCCATCAACTTTGGCCAGATTCTCGCTTACACCTTTGTATTTCCTTTTACTCAGTGCAATACCAATATAACCGACTGCAGGGTGGATTCTATTATATTGCATTCACTGCCCCCTATGGATTCCTTTATCTTCAGGATTATTAGGCATGATGTGTTTGCAGAACAGATAAGTGGGAAATGTCCATGCCTGCCAACCACAAGGACAACTGGACCAGGACGATGGATCCTGGGGAACTGAGAGACACATGGGGCTTCCCCATCGCCAACACTGCAAGGGGAAGATCGCAGGCTGAAATATCGTGGTCTGTTGCCGCTGCTTTACCCTGAGTCAATGGAACACAGCAGTGCCACCGAGCCAACACTCCATACAACCACCAGGCACAAGTCCTGTTGTCACCAGACTCCTGAATGGATGAGATGAACTCTCCACCTCACAAGCTACCTTATTATGATTCTGAACTTTATCATTTACCCTAACTCCACTTTTTTGGTAGCCTTTCTCTTTATCTGCATTGCTATTGTTTCACCTTATTCCAGCTCAAAGCATGGTGTGATAATTTGATCTGTATGAACAGTGTGCAAATCAAGCTTCACAATGCATCTTGGTACGTGACAATATTGAAACACCAGCAAAATACTAAACCTCAGAACCAACCAGCTCTGCCTTTACCGGCTCCACATTGATCTGCCCTCTCTATATCCACTTACAGGCAGTTGCAACGAGTCTGACAAGTGCATAGGTCTGACATGCTCACAGGTTCTGCGCCCATTTTTGTGTCAGGCACGTTGGAACTCCTGTAAGCCAGTGGACACGCAGCCTTTGCCTTTGCTGCTACTTGTACTGAACCTTGTTCGGTAACCTCTCACCTCTGCATGGCCGCCTGGGTTCAAAGTCTTGCTGCAGCGCTCACACCGCAGGCAGGGGCGGTGCCAGTCCTTTCCAAGCGATGTCACCTTCTCGGCTGTAGGCAGTAACAAAAGGTGGCAGTTTTACACAACCAATCTCTTCCATCTACAACCATATCCCCAAGCTGAGGCAGGCAGGTGAACCTGCCCAGCTGAAGGACCAAAGTCATGAGTGTCCCCTTGGTAACACTGCCCTGGGGACACTGGCTGCATCCCTGAGCTGGGTTCTCCACACTCCTGCCCTCAGCTGGGTGAGTGGTGTCACCCTTGAAGTTGAACACAGTACGATGGACTCACCAAAGTAGACCTTCTTCTCACACCTCGGACAGATGTTGGGCTCCCCGGCAAACGTGGTCATGCTCGAGGCTGAGGATTATAGAAGGCTAGTTAGTCTCACCGTCAGTAGAACTCACTACCTGCCATTTTAATGATACATAGGCTTTGTACCCTTGAAGTAGGAAAAGGTCCCTAATCTCTGCACTGTCAAAGGGTGCTTGGTACTGAGGACGAGGAGGCAAATGTTATCAGACAGGTAGGGCTTTAGGCAACTATAAAAGGGGAAATGGAAAGGAGAGTGAAGAATGTGTTCACAGTAAATGTATTATCAAACTACATATGCCACCATATATAACCCAGAGATTTGTTTCCTCGTGGACACACTCAGTAGATCCAATAACCATAACAGAATCAATGAAAGACCGCGTACAACAGAGAGGACTAGTGTGCAAAAGACAACAAACAAAAGAAAAAAAAATATCAAGATCATACTCATATTCAAAACTCTTCACCTCATGCTCTCGATATTTATTGTTTATTTATTTTATTATTGGTTTGGTGCCTTGTTGGCGTGGTCTTCCATTGGACTTATTGAGTATGCCCACAAAAAAATCTCAGAGTCATACATGAATTTTTAAATTTGAACTTTGAAGAGTTCTTAACAGTGAGTCCATAGGTTGTGGGAACAGTTCAGTGATGGGGCCAGTGAAGTTGAGCGAAGTTATCCCCTCTGTTTGAGGAGGCTGATGGTTGAGGTGTCATAACTGTTCCTGAACCTGGTGGTGTGAGTCCTGAGGCTCCTGTCCTGATGTTATCAGCAAGAAGAGAGCATGACCTGGGTGCCTGATGATGGACGCTGTTTTCTTGCGACAGCACTCCGTGTAGATGTGCTCAATGGCGGAGAGGGACTGGGCCCTATCAACTACTTTTTGTAGCATTTTCTATTCAAGGGCATTGGTGTTTCCATACCAGGCCATGATGTAACTAGTCAATACATTTTCCACCACACATCTATATAATTTTGTTAAGGTTTCAGATGTCACGCTGAATCTTTGCAAACTTCAAAGGAAGTAGAGGCACTGACATGCTTACATGCTGAGCTTGGGTCAGGTGTTCTGAGGAATTTAAAGCTGCTGAGCCTCTCGAGAGCATTGCAGTCCTGTTGCATTTCCTTGCAACACAACAGGAATGTGGGCCATGGCGAAGGAAATTAATTGTGACTGCACTACCCTCACCAATTCTTACAGCTACACAACAGAAGGCAACCTACATTCCAGCTTGGTACGGCAACTACTCTACCTGAGACTGCAAGAAACCGAAGAGAACCATGGACAAAGCTCATGGAAATCAGTCTCCCGTCCATGGACTCTGTCTATACTTCCCGCTACCTCAGAAAAGCAGCCAGCATAAACCCTCCCACCCAGTCATTCCCTCTTCTCTTCCATCCCACTGAGCTGAAGCTTGAAAACATGCACCATCAGGTTCAAGGACAGCTTCTTTCCTGCTGCTGAACAGCGTTCTTGTACAACGCACATCGTCACGGCCCCTGGTACCTTATTGTCTATCTGCAGTGCACTTTCCCTGTGATGGTACTACCATATTCTGCATTCTGTTATTGCTTTTCCCTTGTGTTACCGTGATGTACTTATGTTTGTAAATGATCTGTACGGATGGCTGGCAAGAAAAAGATATCTCAGTACACTGACAATAACAAACTAATTACTAATTTAACAGGCACATGTGAACTGTTACTTAAGAAGTTACAACAGGCAGGTCTTGCAGAGTCCACCTGCAGTGTTGTTACACAGAGAGACCTAGGGCTACAAGTATATAGGCAGACAGGATGGTATGTGAAGACCACTTGTCTTCATTGGTCGTGGCACTGAATACAAGAGATGACAGGGCTGCACAAAATATTGTTGAGACTGCACTTGGAATATAGTGTACAGTTCCCGGTGTCATACAGATAGAAACACGCTGTAGGAAGGTTGTGATTAAGCTGTGGAGGGTACAGAAAAGGTTGACAAGGCTGTTGCTGGGATTAAAAAGTGATATACATATGATAGGTAAATCTAAAATCAGACCCCACCCTCAGCGGAATGAAAACGTGAAGAGGCGGTGAGCAGCCCGGAGCCAGAGCACCCTACCTTTGCTGGGGCCCCGGACGGGAGCTGCAGTCTTCTTCACGGCTGCTGTAGGTGCTGAACCCTCGGGGGCTGGGGCTGGCTGTGTGCCCGACGATGGAGGGGGCTGGTCATAGATGTAGGAACCAAAACCGCCAATGTTGACACCTGTGAACAGGAGAGAACAAATGGGGTTACAGCAGTTTGTCTGGCACTCTGTTCCCGAACCCATGGAGTGCCGATGGGGCGAGCGGGGAGAGAGACAGGTTGCATTACCAGGAAAGGTAAGGAACAGCTCTGTGATCCGCACAGATCGGGCGTGTCCTGCCTGGGGACCTGATCCACAGGAATGGGAGGGCTGCAAGCAGCTGGAAGCAGTTCTACACACGGGGAATATGAAGGAGTGAGGTCTGGTAGCACCCCTCCACCAGGGCAGGAGGGTATTCAAGTCCACTTCCACTAGCTCAGGATGCTGGAGTGCACGATACACATCCCCATCCACATACATCTAATGAAAGGATGTGAGAGACAGCCAATGGGAACAGCTGTGCACGGGACGGGGGAGAAGGACGAGGCAGACCCGAGGTGTCACTGGAGTCTCTGATCCTCACTCTCCGGTACTGGGGATCCCCAGGAAGCTCACCACCCCCAGAGACGGGCTGTCCACACTCACCCTTCGGCCCAAACAAGGTGGCGTAGCACGGCTTGTGGCAGTAAGGCTTGTCGTCATGCTGTGAGGGTAAGGACACAGGCAGTGTGAGTAGCTCGTAACCCCTCCCCGAGCACCCCCTCCTTCCCCATCACCGGTCCTCTCCCTCTGCTCACCCCACCGTCTCCCCACCCACTCTGTCCCTCTCTGTTCTGACAGCTGTTGGTTTAACCCATCACCTTCTAGATTGTTCTTCCCCCCCCCCACCCCCCAGCTTTTTACTCTGGCATCTTCCCACTTCCTTTCCAGTCCTGAAGGAGGGTCTTGGCCAAAAGTTAAGACTGTTTATTGATTTCCATAGATGCTGCCTGACCTGCTGGGTTCCTCCAGTATTTTGTGTGTGCATCAGAGTGCTGCACAGCCAAAACCAAAAAAAGATGCTGAGCACCATCGTACAAAGCTTCCCTGTGAAGACCCGCTAATGGGATCAGCAGCAGAGTGGAAGGGGGAGGTGATCTTTTGCAAAAAGTGCATAATGTGAACATACTGCCCAATGCCAGAGCCCACACATCATCTGACATCGTTTCCTGAAGAAAGGGATGCGGAGCATAGGACAGCACTGTAGCAGGTAGAGCCATTGCCTCTCCCTCAGTCTGATCCTGGTCTCTGTTACTACTTTTGTTGAGCCTGTACCTACTCGTGACTACTGGGCATTCTCCAGGTGATCCAGTTCCCCCGCCCACCCCACCACATCCCAAAGAAGTCAGCGTAGGTGGGCTAATTGGCTGTGGCTGGGTAAATGATAGAAATGAGGGGAATGTAGATAGGATTAGTGCAGGATATGTGTCAATGGGATTGGGGAGGACAGGCTGTGTCTCTGTTAATCACACCATGGCTATGACTGTTTGAACAATATGGAAGGTCTCTCTGGGAGTATGGAAGTCACCACACAAACACCAACCTTTCCTTTCTGTCAGAGAGGAGGGTGATGCTGGGCTTGGAAGGCAGCCGCAGCCCACACCCAATCCACAGCTGGCTGGGCCTGACGGGAGTATTGAGCACATGGACGTGTCCACAACCCATGTGTCAGAGAGAAGCAGCGCGCAGGACGAGCTGCTGACTCACAGCACTAGAGACACGAGTTCAACCCGTACCTCTGGTGCTGACTTTGTGCAGAGTGTACACTTGTCCTGTGGCCCCAATCTCACCTCACACCCCCCCCCCCCCCACCCACAGCCCAACAACATGAAGTTCAGTAGGTTAACTAACTGCTGAAATTGCCCCTAATGTGCAAGTAGATGGCAAAATCTGGCCAGGGATGTTAGACAGAAAAGTAGGTGGGGAAATGGGGCCTATGGGTGTGCAATGAGAGCCAGTATTCTTGATGGACTGAATGGCCTCAGGTGCTGGGAGAACACAAATGTGTGTGAAATGTGCCTGGGGGTGCAGTGAGGACTACATGCTTTTGCCTGTTATGTCGCTGGTGTTTAGGGCAGTGCGGTGAGGGGGGGCACTCCTTCCTCCAGGCTTCCTGTATGAGGGTACTCACTGAAGCATGGCTGCCCGGCGACAGGATCTTGTTGCAGCGCTCACACTTCAGGCAGAACTTGTGCCAGTCCCTGCCCAGCGAGGTCACCTTCTCAGCTGCAAGAGGAACGCCAGTCAGTCAGGGGCCTCTCTTACTTCAAAATTAAACAAACCGGAAGTACTATATAATTCAGAGGCAAGGACACGGAGTACAAGAACTGGGATGTCGTATTATACCTGGGCAAGTCATTGGCGAGACCACACTTGGAGTATCGTGTCCTGTTCTGGTCACCCAGCTACAGGAAAGATGTCATTAAGCTGGGAAGGGTGCGGAGAAGGACGTCACTGCCACTGGAGGGTGTGAGATTTGAAGTGAAGCTGTAAAGACTGTGATTGTTTTCCCCGGAGTAAAGGAGGCTGAGGGATGACCTTAGAGAGATTTATAAAATCAGAGGGGGTTGGAGGGTTCATATGGACACAATCTTTTCCATGGGTAAAGAAGTCTAAAACCAGAGGATGTAGATCAAGAGGGGAAAATTTTAAAAGTGAGCTGAGGGTTGTTTTTCCAGAGGGCTGTGTAGAGATTGGTACATTACAATGTTTAAAAGCCATTCTAACAGACCCGAAACGTACAGTAGTTAAGAAAGGTTTAGAGGGAAATGGGCCAAACTCAGGCAAATAGGGCTAGTTCAGCATGACTGAGATGGGCTGTAAGGCCTGTTCCTGCACTGCATGACTCTATGTTCATTGCATCATCAATACAACACACACCCTGACAGTGTTCCCTCTCTTGACAGCATCAGGTCTTTGAGAGGATGTTACTCAGGATCCAGCCCCTCAGTGCCCAGTGTGCTCCTTCCCTGCAGAGCCTTTGTAGTGACTACAGAGGATATCATCAACATAGTCCTGTACCCTGAGGAACGTGCCGGTCTGACAGCATTCCCTTAGGTCGGCAGCTCTCAGATACGCCAAGCTGTGTTTTTTCACCTCAAAGGCCTGCCGGCAGCAGTTGGTGCTTGTCTCAACGTGCGTTACCTGTGAAGAGTCCAGACAGCGTTTATCAGCTGTTCAGGATGGGCCTGATCCAGGACCTACCTCTGCTTCTGAGTTACAGGCTACCCCACACGTCGAAATATATTTTACAACTACCTCAGTTACTCCTCCTCTCAGTGCACATCAAAGCCAACTATTCCCATTTTAAAACTTCTGTGGTTTCTCCTTTTAAAACACCCCCTGGCCTTTAATCACACTCCTGCCTCCAACAGGAGTGAAGGCAGAACCCCTCTCCCTGGTACAGGTGTCCCTCACTTTACAAATGTTCATTTTACGCCACTTCGCTTTTACAAAAGACCTACATTAGTAACCTGTTTTCACATTACAAAGAGGATTTTTGCTTTTATGAAAATTTTTCCCATATAAATTAATGGTTCTTCACTTTACGCCATTTCGGCTTAAGAAAGGTTTCATAGGAACGGCCTACCTTTGTAATGGTGGGGGGAGAACACCTGTACCTTGACCCAGCAAGCTGGCCAAGATGTTGCCTGCAACACTGTCAGAACGGTCTGGGCTTTCTGCTGAGACCCTGACAACGTACTGTGTACTCTAGCTCAGGCACAAGAAGATCTCAGCACCACACGTGATCAGAGATATTTATAGTACAGGCCTTTCAGCCCATTCTGTCTGTGCCAGCATCAAACCATATCTGCTGATCTTACTTCCCAGTCCTCAATCCCTAGTCCTGTGTTCTAAACGCTTTAAAGACACTTTCCATTTATCCTGTTCCTGTTTCTCATCAAATCCTCCAACCTCTGCACCACTTACATCAGAACACACGAAATAGGAGCAGGAGTCAGCGGTTTGGCCCTGCTCCACCATTCAATGCGATCTGGCCATGGACTCAGCTCCATCTACCTGCCTTTTCCCAGTAAACATTAAATTCCCCCCCAAGGAAAAAATCTAACTGTGTCTTAAAGATATTTAATGAGGTAGCCTCTACTGCTTCCTTAGGCAGAGAATTCCTCAGATTCGTGACTCTGGGGAAAACATCTCATCTTCATCCTAAACCTACTCTCTCGAACCCTGAGGCTAGGTCCCCTAGTTTTAGTCTCCCTTACCAGTGGAAACAATTTTCCTGCCACTATGGGATCTATCACTTTCATGATTTTATGTGTTTCTGTAAGATCCCCTCTCATTCTTCTGAATTCCAGAAGTACAATCCCAGGCAGGTCAATCTCTCCTTAGTTTAACCCCCTCATTCCAGAACCAAGTATATCTTTCCTCAAGTGAGGCCATCAGAGCTGCGCACAGAACCACATGTACAGCCTCACCAGTACCCTGTACAGTTGCAGCATAAGCTCCCTGCTCTTAAAATCAATCCCTCTAGCAATGAAGGCCAACATTTCATTTGCCTTCTTGATAACTTGTTATACCTGTAAACCGATGTTTGAATTCATGCACAAACACCCCCAAGTTAGTTATCCCCGGGTCACAGCAACAACTGTGATGTCTCCAAGTGTATGTCCATTGAGTGAACTTCTCTACCATCCCATTTGGGATGAAGGCAGCTCTTTCTCCACCACCTACCGACCGATGAAGAATCATAGCCCAAACGATGCACACTAGCTACAGGGAGTATGGGCTTTCACAGTTCTCTGAGCTTGTTTATTTAGTTGGTTTGAAACATTTCTGTCTTTGATAAATGATTGATGCCTTTTTAGTTTGAGGCATAGATCCCCAATCTTTGACCAGTCGACGATGGAGAGACCGCCTGAGAAGAAGGCCACTCTCTGAATGTCTCTGAGAGGGCGGGGCTGGTTTCTTTTTATTCATTTTCTGGGAGGTGGGTGCCTCTGAAACCGTTAGCAACCATCCCAAACTGCCCTGCCAATCCAGAGTCTGCCGGGCGTGAGGGATTTGGAAGTCACATATAGGCCAGCAAAGACAAGGCAAGGACGGCAGATATCCTACCCTGAATGATGCTAGTGAGCCAGAAGGGTTTGGTGCTGATCTAGTGGTTTCATAGCTGCTGTTACTAATTCATATCTCACTCTGCCTGTTTTTGTTTGCAGTTTCTAACACCTGTGTGTCCAAAAAGCATTTGTACTAGCATTTTGAGAGCTCAGAAATTACTTTACAGAAGATTTGGTTTTAAAAACCATGCGTTTGAGATGTGGTCACCATATCAGCACAGGCAACATGGCTGCCAGAGGGCACAGAAAGATCCCAATAGGATCAGAGACATTTACAGTGTAGAACATTTCCGTCCATCCCATTTACCAGCTTTCAGTTTCTAGCCCTACAGTTCAAGGCCCCTCAAGGGCTCAGCAACATTCTTCTTGAATGTTCAGAGGGCTTCTGCCTTTCAGACAGTAGGTTCCAGATCACTTCCCACCATCTCCCAAATCACCCACAATTCCTCTCTGACCTTTCACCACTTCATTTAAAACTGCCCCAGTTAATGAACAAGGGGAATCATAGTTCTCATTTATCCCACGTGTGCTTTTTCAACATTTCACCACCCGAATTCCAGGTCCCCTCTCTCTCTCTCTCTCTCTCTCTTACACCAGGCGAGATGCCTCAGGTGCGGACAGCATCTCCTCACAAACCAGTGCCCCCACCATATCTTTCAGGCCACAACTTTCCTGAACAGTTGGTACCTTTCTTCAGAGCCAGCCTCAGTCACTACACTCACACTCAATGCCAAACTCTGTGACACTG
Organism: Hemitrygon akajei; assembly: GCF_048418815.1. Lineage (NCBI taxonomy): Eukaryota > Metazoa > Chordata > Chondrichthyes > Myliobatiformes > Dasyatidae > Hemitrygon > Hemitrygon akajei. The sequence continues at coordinate 97,277,867 of NC_133126.1, forward strand.
CAACAGTCTCCGACTGACCTGCAAGGTGAAGGTCCCACTGACCACGCTGACCTGCACAGGTCACCTGCCACCTCAGCAGGGGGAAGCTGTGATTACAAAAGGGAAGATGCAAAGGAGATTGTCAGCATGAGAACGCTGGTTTCCACAAGGAGAGATTGGGTAGGGGTGGTGGGCGGTCTTCTCTTTAGAATAGAAGGGGCTAAGGGAGGCCTGATCGAGATGGTGAAGGACTCAAGCTGAGTAAATAGAAAGGTGAAAAACCGGGGAGGGGCCTCTCCGGTAGAGGCCTCATTATGTGTGTGTTCTTCACGCACCGGGGACCTGGAGTGGAGGCCCTGCAATAAATTCATAAGTCTGTAAATGGATCTCCCAACAGCTTGTCATTTCTGTGGGCTGGAAGGAGTGTGTGAGGCTGCTGTTCCTATTTGGGACCGCTTCTCACCTTCTGGCTGCATTTGGAGAGTGCTTAAAGGCGGGGGGGGGGGGGGGGGTGTAGGTGGTCGTGTGTGTAAACAAGGCCAGAGACAGCAGGGCTCAGCAAAGACAACCAGAATACATAGTTTGTGAGAGGAAATGCCCACCACTGCCAACTCCCACTCAAATCCACGCAACCAGCTGGATTCACAATGGCTCCCCAAACCCAAAGCCCTGCCCTTCCCTGAAAATGGCAGCAAGCTATTCAAACCCAAGGTGGATGCAGAAGGGCTTTGGAGATGGGATGGATCAGTGAGCAGCAATGGAGTTTGAGAGGCTGATCAACCCCCCACCGCCAGTCTGCTACAACAAGGGTGTTGGCAAGGTGGGATCTTACTGTGCCTCTTCTGCAACACGGTGGGTGCCACACCTCATGTGACACAGCAACAGTCTCACCTCTAGATGTGGGCGTAAGTCAGACTGGAGAGGCCAGTCTGCAGAGTGAGCACATGTGATAACGTCTGTAGGCCCCAACCCTGTCCCCCCCATTAAACATTTCACAGTAAAAGTGCTGGAGAAGACCAACGCATCCTATGTGGACAGGCAGTGGAGGTTTCTCATGACGTGAAGGAGAGGACTATGATCCATCCTGAAACTCTTACCCTGGTGTTCACAGGAGAGGGGAGGGTGCAGTCAGTGCATTGAGAGTGTGGACCTCCTGCACCTAGATCATCACCAACACTCGGGATCGGGGACAGAGCGCGAGGGGTAGGGATGGAGCTCAGAGACGTGTATCCACGTCTGGATACACAAGTCAGCAACAAAATGTGCCTCACTCTCCCAAATTTCTTTCCCATAGAGGTGTAGAGTGTGGGGAAGCTCAGATACAGGGGTCTGCCAGGTATCCTAGCCTTCACACCAACTTTTATTTAGAAACTAAACCTCACAACAGGAGGTAGTCATTCATCACCTACAATAGTGGCAGACAAGCAGAGGGAATAATGGAAGGAAACGGCTGAGGAAATCCGGAGCTCACAGCCCCAACTCCATTGTTCCGAGGACAAACCCTCAGGAGGAATGACGTCCTCCTGTCGAGGTGCAGAGAGGAGGAGAGACATGGTTCCCCTCGGGTCCACTCTGATTCTTCTACCAGTTACTACAAATCTTCAGCCCCTGTATTCTGAGCCTCTGCTGTTCACTATCTCTGCCTTCATCATGGCACGTCAATTTTATCTCCCCGTGTGAAAATACCACCCTTCTCCTCCAGCCTATTCGACCTCTCCTCTCTGCTACAACTTTCATTTCCGTCAACACCAAATCCTCCCTGGACCCTCTCTAGTAAATCACACATTTTTTATAAAGTTTGAGCAGGAATCCACACAGGAGTCCAGCTGTGACTAGTGTAACCTCACTGTCCCCCTACTGTATGCCTCAACTAATCCAGGAAAGTACATCATACCTCTCTATATATAAAGGTGAGCCCCTGATCTCCCAGTCTGCTTTGCCATAGTCCTTACACTTCACTGCCTGCCGGTATTGCTCTCTCACTAACTGGACCACTATATTCTGCATTGCTTTGCTTTTTAAATTCCACTTTCCATTCTCAGACTTCCTGCAGCCTTTAAAGGCTTCCTCCCCACTGTCAGCTACACCGGATCTTCCATCAATTCTATGAATGCTGTAATCATTCCCCCTACGTTTGGTCTAAATCATTAACATTCACCATCAACCCAGAAGACCGGATACTGAACCCTGTGAGACCTCACCGGTCATAAAAACACCCGTCCCCCATCACACTTTACTCCAGCTTTGGATCCAACATGTCACCCACCCCCAGGATCCCCTATTACCTTACTTTTTTGATCTGACGTGCAGGGCCTTGGGAAAATCCACACAGACTGCGGCAAACACTGCCTCAGTGAACTCCCCGAGGAGGTAACAAGGAATGTCTGATAAACAAATCTGTTGTTGTTGAGTAACCTGTACCTCTCTCTGTGAAGGTTTACACTGTCCCTCTGAGCCCAGACCTCTTACTGACCAACACAGGAGTGTACCTGCATTGATATTCCCTCCTCCCTGCTCTGGTCCTCTGGCCCACCCCACTCCTGCAGCCAGAGAGGACTGAAACTGTAGTCAGTGCAAAGCAAAGTTCCCACTAAAGCATCCGCTTTACCACACTTAGTCCATCGAACACTTCCTACTGAAATGCAACACCAGTGTGGTCCCACTCTGGAGTGAAGACAGCTACAAAGTCTGCATTAAACGTTCTAACTCTTACATACAGGATAACTTTTCCCGATCCCAATGGGCCCTAACATTTCCCAATTACTCCTCTTGCTTTTGATATGCTTATAAAACACATTTGCTAGTAATTTCTGAACATACTTTGAAGAATCTGGCAGTGCTGAAGTTTAAGGCTCAGCCAGCCCTTTCAAATTCTGTTCACCAGGTGCACACAGCAGCTGGCCCGTGGCAGCTGCTATACTGAGATCACGAGCATGGCCTAACCCCACATCCCAGTTCCACTGTCCTCCAAGCCACTGAAGAGGAAAGAAGGGAAGGGTGACATGAGGCAGTGTGTAGGGGTGAAGGGTTAGTGATGGAGCAGGGAGACCCGTTCCTGCACTGTGAATCCCTTCAGCCAGCTGCTGGTTGTGACACAGTGGGAAGTGGCTCCAAGTTCAAGTACGTTGCCCTCCTCCACCGCCCGCGACCACACACAGCCTACCCTGGGCAGCAGATGCCTTGCATTCTCAGGCCACCACAGCTCACCACCCACAGCCCACTGGCACACCTGGTGGAAACCCAATCCCTGCCATCCCGAGCCCACATACAGAGGAGCCGGACAATTCCTGGGCTTTGTCAATCAGGCCACTTCAGAGCCAGACTCACTGTCCTCCTACACAAAAGTAACTCGACTCTTCGCAGCAGACAACTGGGGCGTGACAACACTGACAAAGAGGATCATTGGAACAGTCAGCTATCGCAACCTCAGACCATGACAGCCGCTCACAGGACAAAAGCGACCTCAGACCGTTACAGCCGCTCACAGGACAAAAGCGACCTCAGACCGTTACAGCCGCTCACAGGACAAAAGCGACCTCAGACCGTTACAGCCGCTCACAGGACAAAAGCGACCTCAGACCGTTACGGCCGCTCACAGGACAAAAGCGACCTCAGACCGTTACAGCCGCTCACAGGACAAAAGCGACCTCAGACCGTTACAGCCGCTCACAGGACAAAAGCGACCTCAGACCGTTACGGCCGCTCACAGGACAAAAGCGACCTCAGACCGTTACAGCCGTTCACAGGACAAAAGCGACCTCAGACCGTTACAGCCGCTCACAGGACAAAAGCAACCTCAGACCATTACGGCCGCTCACAGGACAAAAGTGACCTCAGACCGTTACGGCCGCTCAGTATTACCCGCCACGTGTGCACAACAGGGCAAGGATGTGACTGCAATGGAGCTTCACCAAACTGCCGCACGGGCTGGAGCATTTCAGTTGTTAGGAGTCAGGAAAGGTTGGGTTTGTTTTCCCTGTGGTAGAGGAGGTCAAGGCGGACCTGACAAGTGTACAAAATTATGAGGGACATAGATTTTGGCTTGGATGGAGTTTGAGGAAAATTTTCTTTTCACCCAGAGGGAGGTTGAAATCTAAAATAAACTGCCCAAGTGACAGAGACTCTCACATTTAAGATGTACTTGGATGAGAAAGAGCATGAACAAGTTAGTTTCGAGTTGCAGGGAAGGTGGGGGAAACAAGGGGAAAGTTTGCAATAGGACAAGATCAAACGGGTTATCGAGGTTGCAGGGTGGCAGCGATATCAGATTCTCCTTCGTGTTGTGTTGCTAACAGTGAGACTAAGGGACATTTCAGCATGCCAGTTTTCCCAATATATCCACTCAACGATAATATCACCCCCCCCCCCCACTGTACAGCCTGATGCACCATCAGTAACTCTCTCTGAAACGTGAAGTCGAGATACCGGCTTTTATTGACTGGAAGAAGGAACAAGCAGTGGTTGACCACCTTACTACATCCTGGAGACAGAGAGACCGGGCTCAGACCTCAATCGCCTTTATACCGGGGTCTGTGGGAGGAGCCACAGGAGCAGTCAGCAGGGTGCGTGTCCAGACAGGTATATGTAGTTCTCCACACCGTCCACACACAGTGTATCTCCCCGTCCCCACACAGTGACTCCCCGTCCTCACACACTGTGTCACCCTTTTCCCCACACACTGCGTCTCCCTTTCCCCACACACTGTATCTCCCCGTCCCCACACAATGTCTCCCCGTCCCCACACAGTGTGTCTCCCCGTCCCCACACAGTGTCTCCCCATCCCCACACAGTGACTCCCCATCCTCACACACTGTGTCTAGTTCACCACAACCACCTTACTACATCCTGGAGACAGAGAGACCGGGCTCAGACCTCAATCGCCTTTATACCGGGGTCTGTGGGAGGAGCCACAGGAGCAGTCAGCAGGGTGCGTGTCCAGACAGGTATATGTAGTTCTCCACACCGTCCACACACAGTGTGTCTCCCCGTCCCCACACAATGTCTCTATATAGTAGGTATATGCAGTTCCCCACACAGCCCTCCCCTCACTCACCCATCCACTCCTTCTGCTTGTCCATCAACCATCTCCTATCACAGGGGTTCCCAACCTGGGGTCACCAGACCCCTCCGTTAATGCTAGGGGTCCGTGGCATAAAAAAGGTTGGGAATCCCTATTCTGACTCATCCATTTTACTGGCTGCTCAACTGAAAACACTTAGCTCATAGCTCCCATTTCCTTCTATCCCCTCTCTTACCCTAATCCATAACCTGTCTCTCCACTAAACCAAGTCTATACACACACACACACACACACACACACACACACACACACACACACACACACACACACACACACACACACACACACACACACACACACACACACCTCCCCCCCCCCAGTCTCTGCCCCCCACCTCAGTCTCTGCCTCCCTTCCCAGCATTCCCTGCTGTCCAACTGCCCCCCCCCCCCGCCCTACAGTTCAACGACTTACCCACAGCTGCCCCAAGCTCACAGCTACCTCTCTCTGGCACAGGGAAATGCAAGCATAAATTGATTGCATTAGCGAGGTCTAATCGGGTTAGTTCTGGGAAACCCACTTCTGTAATTTACTGAGAAGGCAGCAAGGTATGAAATGTCCCACAAGCACAGCACTCACACTATCAGGCACAGTTCTCGTCTGTGCTAGCTGTCAACAGCACCCACCCACAGAACTGAGCACCAGAACAATGTCACTTTGACACAGATTGGGGGTGGAAATCTTTGCCTGGCGCCCTATATCCCTCAGTCTGCTTTTCCTCAGTGCCAGGGTGGAGCAGACTCCCAGCAGCATATTGTTTCAATCTTGTAATCCCATCTCCTCTCTCATACAAAGTATTCTTTAATCAACAATCTGTCTTGACACAGTTAGGAGCCAGGCTCCAGTGTTTTTTTTTCGAAGTCTCACTCCCTAATCCCAAGTGCGGGAGTCAAATGAAGGTCTAGGAATTTCAATGTGGAGGCAGAGCCCAAAGCACAGCCCTTAATGGAACTCATCCTGCCTTCGATCAGCTGTGATCTTGTTACATGGCACAGCAGGCTTCAGAGGCTTTATGCCTCACGCCTCCCATTAACTTGTACAATCCACATTAAAGAAGCAGCCAGCTCTCCCTTGCCTCCCCGGAACCTAACATGGAAAGTTGTTCACAGTAAGTCGGATGTGGGAAAGGAGAACTCTTCACTCAGAAGGTGGTGAGGGTGTGGAATGAGCTCCCAACACAAGTGGTGCATGCAATTTTGGTTTCAATGTTTAAAAGATGCTTGGGTAGGTATATGGATGGAAAGGTCTGGTGGGTCAATGGGAGTAGGCAGTTTAAATAGTTCAGCATAGACTAGATGGGCCAAAGGGCCTGCTTCTGTGCTGTAGTCTTCTATGACTGTATTACTGTCCAATCAAGTGTCAAAGTGATGAAGACTTCTGTCAATAATGCTCTCAACCAGTAAGCTGCTCACCACTGCAGGGTCTGGGCTCCATCTGGGCCACATGGGTCCAGATCTCAGCACAGCCTTCCCCAGTTCTGCAGGTGACCAGTGACAGGATAACATTCATGCTAAGAAATACAAAGCACTGACCATCTCCAACAAGGGATTTTAACATCCATCCTCATCATTCCATGGCATTGGAATCATCAAGTTACAGAAAAGCAGTTTAGCCACCAAGTCCACACTGAGCTTCAGACTTCCACTGAAAGCAGTTCTATTCCCCCCCCCCCCCAATACACTTGCCCATCAACTCTCTCCAGATTCTCCACCTCATCCATACACTGACACATTGGAGAAACTTTACAAAGATCGTTGACCAACAAACCCACACATGGAGCAAACCCTTGGTGCCCAAGAGAAACCTGTAGTCACAGCAAAAACATACTAAATGCCACAGACTGCAGTTGAGGTGAGTACTGATGCAGGTCATTAAAGCAGTGACTTTATTAGCTGCTCCATTCTCCATCACCAATACTCTGGAGATCGCTACTGACTAGAAACTCAACTGCAGCAGCTGCATAAACACATCTACCACCAAAGCTTCAAGTCAGGGAGCAGGGTGAGTAATTCAGCTCCAAAACCTTTCCACCACCTACAAGTCAGGAGTGTGATGGAACATTCCCCATTTGTCCGGATGACTGCAGCTCCAGGAACTCTCAAGCCAGCTCAACCAGGACAAAGAAGCCATTTGATTGGTAGCTAGCCCTTCTTCCTGAACATTCATTCCTCCACCATTAGTCCACAATGGCTGCTGTGTGAACCATCAGGTCTGACAGTACCTTCCAAAAACCCATCTTCTACCCGGAAGAAGGACAAGAGCAGCATGGGAACACCACCACTCCCCCAAATCATACATCTTCCACTGACACACAGAAACAGGCCCTTTGCCCATCTATTCTGTGCCAAACCATTTAAAGTGCCTGATCCCATCAACCTACACCAAAACCATCCAAACTTCTTATAAACATTGAAATCAAAGTCACATGGACCACTTGCACTGGCAGCTCGTTCCACACTCTCATGACTCTCTGAGTGAAGGAGTTTCCCCTCATTTTCCTTAAACTTTACACCTTTCACCCTTAACCTCTAGTTGTAGTCCCACCAAAAATTAGTGGAAAAAGCCTGCTGGCCTTTACCTATCTATACCCCTCATAATTTAGTATGCCTCTATCAAATCACCTCTTAATCTTCTGTGTTCCAAGGAATAAAGTCCTAACCTATTCAACTTTTTCTTCTAACTCAAGTCTTCCAGTGCCGGCAACATCTTGTAAATTTTCTCTGTACTTGTTCAACCTTATTTACATCTTTCCTGTAGATGGTAACCAAAACTGTATAAATACTCCAAATTAGGCCTCACCAGTCTTATACAACTTCAATATAACATCCAATCTCCTGTAATCAATACTTTTAATGAAGGCCCATGTCCCAAAAGCTTTCTTTACGACCCTATCTTCCTGTGACACCACTTTCAATTAATTATGGACCTATATTCCCAGATCCCGTTGTTCTAACACACTACTCAGTGCCCTATTGTTCACTGTGTAAGACCTACCCTGGTTGGTCCCACCGAAGTGCAACGCCTCGCACATGTCTGAATTAAATTCCACCTGCTATTTTTCAGCTGGTTTAGATCCCACTGCAAGCTCTGATGTCTTCCTTGTTGTCCGCTACATCCCCAGTCTTGATGTCATCCTCAAGTTTGCTGATCCAGTTAACAACATTACCATCCAGATCACTGATATGGATGACAAACAACAATGGACCCAGCACTGATCCCTGCGGCACTCCACTAGTCACAGGCCTCCAGTCAGAGAGGCAACCATCGACTACCATTCTCTGGCTTCTCGCAAAAAGCCAATGTCTAATCCAATTTACTATGTCATCTGATTTGAAAAAATACTGAATCTTCTTGACCACCCTCCCAAGTGGGACCTTGTCCAATGCTTTGCTGAAATCCATGTAGACAACATCTACTGCCTTTCCTTCATCAACTTTCCAAGTAACTTCCTCGAAAAGCTTAGTTCTATAAGATTTGCTAGACATGACCTACAATACACAAAGCCATGCTGACTATCCCTAATCAGTCCCTGTCTATTCAAATACCCATATATCCGGTCCCTTAGAGTACCTTCCAATAACTTTCCCACTACTAAGCCAGGCTCACCAGCTTACTACTTCCTGGTTTATTTTTAGAGCCTTTCTTATACAGTGGAACAGCATTGGCTATTCTCCAGTCCTCCGGTTCCTCAACTGTTGCCAAGGATGATTTAAATATCTTTGTTAGGGCCCCTGCAATTTCTACACTTGCTTCCCACAGGGTCTGAGGAAACACCTCGTCAGGCACTGGTTTCACCCTAATTTGCCTCAAGATGGCAAATATCTCCTCCTCTATAACCTGCTTCTATAGACTCAGTGTCCATCTCCCAAGTAGATACAGATGCAAAAAATCCATTTAAAATCTCCTCCCATCTCTTCTGGTTCCACGCATGGATTACCATTCTGATTTTCCAGAGGACAAATTTTGTCCCTTGCAATCCTTTTGCCGTTAACATTCGTATCTGTAGAAACTTTTCAGATTCTCCTTCACCTTGTCTGCTAGGCAACCTCATGCCTTCCTTCAGCCATCCTTAATTTTTTCTTAAGTAAAGCGCATAAAATACTGGAGGAACTTCAGCAGGCCATGCAGCATCTATCGAAAAGGGTAAACAGTCGAAAATTTGGGCCGACACCCTTCATCAGGACACTTCCTTAAGTGTTGTCTTGCATTTCTTATACTCCGCAAGTACCTCACATGTTCCTACCTCCATGCACTTCCTTTTTTTCTTACCGAGGGCCTCAATGTCTCTTGGAAATCAAGGCTCCCTATACCTGTATTATGATCTTTTAATCGACAGGCACATACAAGCTTTATACTCTAAATATTTCACTTTTGAAGGCCTCCCACTTATCAAGTACACCTTTGCCAGAAAACAGCCTGTCCCAATCCAAACTTGCCAGATCCTTTCTGATACCATCAAAATTGGTCTTTCTCCAAATTAAAATCTCTACTCACAGATCAGACCCATCTTTTTCCATATTTGTCTTTGAAAAACATAATGGCATTATGTTCGCTGGATACAAAATGTTTCCTTACACAAACTTCTGTCACATTCCCTAAGAGGAGATCAATTATCGCACACTCCCTTGTTGAAACTTCTATGTACTAATTAAGGAAACTTCCCTGAACACATTTGACAAACTCTATCCCAGCTTATCCTTTTACAAGGAGTCCCAGTTAATATGCAGAAAGTTAAAAATCAACTACTATAACAACCTTGAGTCTGCGATCTCGCTACAGATTTGTTCCTCCAAATCCCATGGACTGTTGTGTGGTCTATAATCTAGCCCCATTAACGTGGTCATACCTTTTTATTCCTCAGTTCCACCCATAAATCCTGACTAGACGAGTTCTCCAGTCTGTCCTGACTGAGCACTGCTGTGACATTTTCCGACTAGTAATGCCACCCCTCCTCCTTTAACCCTTCCTGCTCCGTCATGTCTAGAACAAAAGAACCCCGGAATACTGAGCTGCCAGTCCTGCCCCTCCTGCAACCAAGTCTCACTAATGGCTACAATATCATAATTCCATGTGTTGATTCATGCCCTGAGCTCATCAACCTTTCTGATGAAACCTCTTGCACTGAAATTAACGCAGCTCAGAATATTAGTTACACCATGTTCGACCTTTTGATTACTGGCTTTTTCTGAGGCCTAGCAACATTTGTCTCCACAACCTCTTCACTATTTGTTTTGGCTCTCTGGTTCTCACCCCCCGAAACTCTAGTTTAAACCCCATTCCCCCCCCACCCTGTCCAGCACTGGCAAACATTCCTGCTAGGATATTTTAGTTCAGGTGCAAACTGCCTCTTCTGTACAGGTCACACCTTCCCTGGAAGAGCGCACAATGATCCAAAAGTATGACACTCTCCATCCTACACCTAACTCTCTGAACTCACTTTGCAGAACTACATCACTCTTCCTACCTACATGGACCACGATGTCTGGATGCTCACCCTCCCACTTAAGAATGCTGAGGACTTGATCCAAGATGTCCCGGAGGCTGGCACCCGGGAGGCAACATACCATCTGGGAATCTTGTTCTCATCCACAGAATCTCCCTTCTGTTCCCGTAACCAACAAATCCTCTATCACTACAGCCTGCCTCTTCTCCCCCTTTCCCTTCTGAGTCACAGAGACAGACTCAGTGCCAGAGACCTGACAGCAGTGACTTTCCTCTGATAGGTCACCCCCCCCACCCCCCCCCCCCACCCCATCCCAACAATATCCAACATGTTGTTGAGGGGATGGCCACTGGCGTACTTTGCACTGGTTGTTTAACCCCCTTCGCCTTTCTGATTGTCATCCAGTCTCCCGTGTCCTGCACCTTGGGTGTAACCACCTCTCTATATGTCTTATCTGTCACCTCCTCAGCCCGAATGATCTGGAGTTCATCCAGTTCCGACTCCTAATGCAGAGTGTTCGAAGCTGCAGCTGGATGCACTTCTCGCAGGTGTAGCTGTCAGAAACACAAGTAGTCTCCTTGCCTTCCCACATCCCGCAAAAGGAGCATTTAACTATCCTGCCTGGTATTCCTACTGTTCTAACTGTCCAAACATAAAGAAGGAAACAATGAATAAACTGAAAAAAAAATCTACCTACGGCTTGAAAAAGGATCTAGTACTTTCCCGGTGTATTTGACCAATAAACTCTTCTTGAGCTTCCAGCTGGGTACAGGTATCGATGTTAACCAATGTTTTGCTGACAAACTCTGCCACCTTCATCAGAGATGATGCCTAGGCCAGTCTAGTCTGGTGGTATTTAGACACCTGGCGTCCATCCCTCCGAACTGGTTAGTATTCATCCAATCAGGTTTCCGCTGAACCACCTTGTTTACAATTGAATTCCAGCTCTTTCTTAGAGCGAGACCTTCACTCCAAGGAAGAACTTCCCTCCCAGGTGCCGAGCATTAACACAGAAAAATAACAGGGAAATCATCCTGATCGGGACCCAAGTTTGTCTATTGAAACATAGCATCATTCCGTGTTTTGGGATAAGGGAGGGAATCTTTAAGGAACAGCATGTACAGAGATTTCATTCCATCAACTCCATCATCTGTGTGTGATGTTACACTCCCCAATGTAGAAGGTAGTCCACCTAAGCCAGGCTGCTCGCTCCAAACACACTGCCACCTCCAATGCCAAGACACTTTGATGCTCCAAGTCCTTCCCAACTCAAGCCAAACTTCCAATCTCACATCTGGTTCTTTATAAAGGTACATCTTCAAAACCAGTGCAAGCTGTGGGAGATGCACAGCCGTTAACATGGACAGGCCCAGTGAATAGGCAACAACATGATAGATGGAACTTGACATGGAAAAATGTCAGGCCATCCACTTTTCTGAAAGAAATAGAAGAGATTTCTCTTCTAAGAAAAGTGAGTGAACGTCATGATATTCAAGGGTCCTAAGTGCACGCAAATCATTCCCAGTGACAAGCAGGTAGAGAAAGCAAAAATATATTCGCCTTTATTGGAAAGAACACTTAAAAGCAAGAGTAAAAGTGTTCTACACCATCATCTTTGTAATCTAGAGTTTTCTGTTGTGTACTCTATTGCTGTTGCAAAATAAACTTCACGTCACGTTGGTAAGGACAAATCGGATTCTGACATTAGCTTAACCTTTACATTTCGGTGTGGGTGGACATGTAGGAGCCTTCAGTTACGCTGAAAGGGCATATTCAGAGAATGAAGCGTAACCAAGCAAAGGGGGGAATGATCATGTGCAGTAGCTGCCCGTCACAGGGAGGAGCCGCGCCAGCGCGAGCTGCTTCGGCAGTATTTATGGTGCCCAACACTCCAGTAATGAGATACGAGAGACGTCATCCCTCCTCTTGCACAACGCTGTCTTGTGTATTCCTTCCTGCTGGAAGTTGAGATGGACACCAAAATTCCCAGAGGAAGAATGAAAATCACACCAGCTCCAGTCAAGAGGAGACCGTCTGAGAGACAGGTGAGTCACGTAAACCCCACCCCCCGTTACTCTTCTCTGCCAGTCCAGCAGCCCACCCCACAGATACCCCCCACCCTCTGTACCCCAGCAACCATTCCGTGGTTGGCTTAACCACAATCCTGATACTTGTGGGGGTAATTCTGGCAACTTAATTCATAAAATAAACTGATTGTCACAGTGAATAAAACACAGATGAATCCTAACACTTTGCACCTTCCACTGTTTTGTAACTTTTCACTGAACCAGAGGATCTGTTTAAAATAGGGTTCTCGTTGCAAAACACTTGGAATACAGAGTTTACTTATAGCTCAGTGCGGTATGTCAACCCTGTCAGCAAGACAAATACCAACATCAGCCCCACAGTGTTGTAAACATCCTGGCCCTTGCACTTAACTTGCTAGGTTATTAATTTGATATTCTGTCAACAAGACAACTCAGTCTCACTCAATTGTCAATGGCATTCCATTTAATTTTCCTACTTTATCTAGATATTATAAAAATAGCAATGACATGATTAACCAAAAATCCAGAGTTTCCAATGGTATTTATAATCCACTTGACCTGGCACAATGTGTTTCCGACATTACAACAGCCTCTGTATCAGAAATACATCACTGTAAAGCCTCCGGGACTTTCTGGGTCAAAGGACCCAGTAAAGTTACAAATTCTCTCTTCCTTTGGTGTGCTACAGCAGGAGCCACTGGTCTTGGATTGCACTGTGGTGTAAGGGGAGAAGTGTCTCGGGGTTTCGACGTACAGAAGTGTTTCCGAAACCAGCTCGTGCATCACAACTTCAAACAACACTACTGTTTCTTGGCATAATTCAATTTTAACACTCCCCAGCTGAAATAAAGAAGCTTGAAAATGTGCCAGGCTAGGATCTATTGGTTAGACACCTGTAACATTATCCTGGTTTTCCTCTCTCAGATCAAAGTATTTCCAGCATTCTATTAATCTGGACTTTCAGCAACTTCCGTCTGCGTCAAGCGCCATTACAATGTTGCTGTTGGCTGTATGTCCTCTAACTGCTCTCACTCTTCTCTTCTTACCCTCCTCAGGACAGGTCAATTACCATCAGCTTCAGAGCACCTCCAACCATGACATTACTTACCTCCGTCCTAGTCACAGACATTCCCTCTACCCTTCACTTTTCCTGCACCTTAAAACATGCTTACTTCCTCAGTTTTCCAGTTCAAAGTACATTTATTATCAAAACAAATACATGTCACCACATACAAACCTGAGATTTATTTTCTTGTGGGTGATCACGGTAAATACAAGAAACATCATGGAAACAATGAAAGACCCTAAACAACATGACTGACAACTAATGTGCAAAAGTCAAAGTGTGCCAGTACAGAAAGAGAGAAAGATTAATAGCAATAAATATTGAGAACATAAAATGAAGAGTCCTTGAAGGTGATTCATAGGATGTGGGAACATTTTGGTGATGGAGCAAGTGCAGATGACTGAAGTTATCCCCTCTGGTTTGAGAGCCTGAGGTTGAGGGGTAGTAACTGTTCCTGAACCTGATGGTGCGAGTCCTGACTCCTGTACCTTCTTCCTGAGGGAGAAGAGAACATGGCCTGGGTGGTGGGGGTCCTTGATGATTTTGTGTGACAGTACTCTGTGTAGATGTGCACAATGGTAGTGATGGACTGGGCCATATCTACTACTTTTTGTGGCTTTTACATTCATGGCATTGGTGTTCCCATACCACGTCATGATGCAGCCAGTCAGTATACTCTTCACTACACATCTGTAGAAGTTTGACATAACGAATCATCACAAACTTCTAAGAAAGTAGAGGCATTGCCATGTTTTCTGTGTAATGGCACTCGTGCGCTGGGCCCAGGACAGATCCTCTGAGATGATAACACTGAGGAATTTAAAGTTGCTGACCCTCTCCACCTCTGTGAGGATTGGCTCATGGACTTTTGGTTTCCTCCTCCTGTAGTCAATAATCAGCTCCCTGGTCTTGCTGACTTTGAGTGAGTAATTGTGTGGCAATGCTCAGCCAGATTTTCAATCTTCCACTGATTCATCACCACCTCTGGCCAATGACAGTGGTGTTGTCAGAAAACTTAAATATGGCACTGAAGCTGTGCTTAGCCACTGTGGTAAGTGTAACGCGAATAGAGCAGTGTCTATGTCTTAGCCACTGTCGTACGTGTAACGCGAATAGAGCAGTGTCTATGTCTTAGCCACTGTCGTACGTGTAACGCGAATAGAGCAGTGTCTATGTCTTAGCCACTGTCGTACGTGTAACGCGAATAGAGCAGTGTCTATGTCTTAGCCACTGTCATAAGTGTAATGCGAATAGAGCAGTGTCTATGTCTTAGCCACTGTCGTAAGTGTAACGCGAATAGAGCAGTGTCTATGTCTTAGCCACTGTCGTACGTGTAACGCGAATAGAGCAGTGTCTATGTCTTAGCCACTGTCGTACGTGTAACGCGAATAGAGCAGTGTCTATGTCTTAGCCACTGTCGTACGTGTAACGCGAATAGAGCAGTGTCTATGTCTTAGCCACTGTCGTACGTGTAACGCGAATAGAGCAGTGTCTATGTCTTAGCCACTGTCGTAAGTGTAACGCGAATAGAGCAGTGTCTATGTCTTAGCCACTGTCGTACGTGTAACGCGAATAGAGCAGTGTCTATGTCTTAGCCACTGTCGTAAGTGTAACGCGAATAGAGCAGTGTCTATGTCTTAGCCACTGTCGTAAGTGTAACGCAAATAGAGCAGTGTCTATGTCTTAGCCACTGTCGTAAGTGTAACGCGAATAGAGCAGTGTCTGTCTTAGCCACTGTCGTAAGTGTAACGCAAATAGAGCAGTGTCTATGTCTTAGCCACTGTCGTAAGTGTAACGCGAATAGAGCAGTGTCTATGTCTTAGCCACTGTCGTAAGTGTAACGCGAATAGAGCAGTGTCTGTCTTAGCCACTGTCGTACGTGTAACGCGAATAGAGCAGTGTCTATGTCTTAGCCACTGTCGTAAGTGTAACGCGAATAGAGCAGTGTCTATGTCTTAGCCACTGTCGTACGTGTAACGCGAATAGAGCAGTGTCTATGTCTTAGCCACTGTCGTACGTGTAACGCGAATAGAGCAGTGTCTATGTCTTAGCCACTGTCGTAAGTGTAACGCGAATAGAGCAGTGTCTATGTCTTAGCCACTGTCGTAAGTGTAACGCGAATAGAGCAGTGTCTATGTCTTAGCCACTGTCGTACGTGTAACGCGAATAGAGCAGTGTCTATGTCTTAGCCACTGTCGTAAGTGTAACGCGAATAGAGCAGTGTCTATGTCTTAGCCACTGTCGTACGTGTAACGCGAATAGAGCAGTGTCTATGTCTTAGCCACTGTCGTACGTGTAACGCGAATAGAGCAGTGTCTATGTCTTAGCCACTGTCGTAAGTGTAACGCGAATAGAGCAGTGTCTATGTCTTAGCCACTGTCGTAAGTGTAACGCGAATAGAGCAGTGTCTATGTCTTAGCCACTGTCGTACGTGTAACGCGAATAGAGCAATGTCTATGTCTTAGCCACTGTCGTAAGTGTAACGCGAATAGAGCAGTGTCTATGTCTTAGCCACTGTCGTAAGTGTAACGCGAATAGAGCAGTGTCTATGTCTTAGCCACTGTCGTACGTGTAACGCGAATAGAGCAATGTCTATGTCTTAGCCACTGTCGTAAGTGTAACGCGAATAGAGCAGTGTCTATGTCTTAGCCACTGTCGTAAGTGTAATGCGAATAGAGCAGTGTCTATGTCTTAGCCACTATCGTACGTGTAACGCGAATAGATCAGTGTCTATGTCTTAGCCACTGTCGTACGTGTAACACGAATAGAGCAGTGTCTATGTCTTAGCCACTGTTGTAAGTGTAACGCGAATAGAGCAGTGTCTATGTCTTAGCCACTGTCGTAAGTGTAACGCGAATAGAGCAGTGTCTATGTCTTAGCCACTGTCGTACGTGTAACGCGAATAGAGCAGTGTCTATGTCTTAGCCACTGTCGTACGTGTAACGCGAATAGAGCAGTGTCTATGTCTTAGCCACTGTCGTACGTGTAACGCGAATAGAGCAGTGTCTATGTCTTAGCCACTGTCGTACGTGTAACGCGAATAGAGCAGTGTCTATGTCTTAGCCACTGTCGTAAGTGTAACGCGAATAGAGCAGTGTCTATGTCTTAGCCACTGTCGTAAGTGTAACGCGAATAGAGCAGTGTCTATGTCTTAGCCACTGTCGTAAGTGTAACGCGAATAAAGCAGTGTCTATGTCTTAGCCACTGTCGTAAGTGTAACGCGAATAGAGCAGTGTCTATGTCTTAGCCACTGTCGTAAGTGTAACGCGAATAGAGCAGTGTCTATGTCTTAGCCACTGTCGTAAGTGTAACGCGAATAGAGCAGTGTCTATGTCTTAGCCACTGTCGTAAGTGTAACGCGAATAGAGCAGTGTCCATGTCTTAGCCACTGTCGTAAGTGTAATGTGAATAGAGCAGTGTCTATGTCTTAGCCACTGTCGTAAGTGTAACGCGAATAAAGCAGTGTCTATGTCTTAGCCACTGTCGTAAGTGTAACGCGAATAGAGCAGTGTCTATGTCTTAGCCACTGTCGTAAGTGTAACGCGAATAGAGCAGTGTCCATGTCTTAGCCACTGTCGTAAGTGTAATGTGAATAGAGCAGTGTCTATGTCTTAGCCACTGTCGTACGTGTAACGCGAATAGAGCAGTGTCTATGTCTTAGCCACTGTCGTAAGTGTAATGTGAATAGAGCAGTGTCTATGTCTTAGCCACTGTCGTACGTGTAACGCGAATAGAGCAGTGTCTATGTCTTAGCCACTGTCGTAAGTGTAATGTGAATAGAGCAGGGGGCTAATCACACAGCCTTGTGGTGCACCTGTGCTGGCGGAGATTGTGGAGGAGATGTTGTCAATCTGAACTGACTGGGGTCTGAAAGTGAAGAGATCGAGGACTAGTTTTGAGGGGATTATAGTATTGAATGCCTGATGCACCAGCAATAACTCTCGGAGACGTGAGGCGAGATATAGGCTTTTATCGGCTGGAAGAAAGAACAATCAGCAAATGACCACCGCACTACATCCTGGAGACTGAGGCCGGGGCTGTGCCTCCAATCGCCTTTATACCGGGGTCTGTGGGAGGAGCCACAGGAGCAGTCAGCGGGCGGGGGGGGGGGGGGGCGTGTCCAGACAGGTATATGTAGTTCTCCACACCGTCCACACACACTGTGCCTCCAATCGCCTTTATACCTGGGTCCGTGGGAGGAGCCACAGGAGCAGTTAGCGGGCGGGGGGGGGCGTGTCCAGACAGGTATATGTAGTTCTCCACACCGTCCACACACACTGTGCCTCCAATCGCCTTTATACCGGGGTCCGTGGGAGGAGCCACAGGAGCAGTCAGTGGGGGGGGGGGGGGGGGCGTGTCCAGACAGGTATATGTAGTTCACCACAACGCCAAGCTGTAGTTGATAAAGAGCTTCCTGAAGAGCCAGTAAAATGGCATCTGTTGTGCCAGTAGGCAAATTGAAGCGGATCCAAGTTGCTTTTCAGGCAGGAGTTGATTCTGGCAATGGCCAACCTCTCAAAGCACGTCATCACAGTGGCTGCAAGTGCTGCTGGACAACAGTCATTAAGGTAAGTCCCCACATTCTTCTCAGGTACCGGTATAATTGGAGCCTGCGTACAACAGGTGGGTACATTGGACTGTCAAAGCTAGAGGTTAAAGTTGTCAGTGAGCACTCCAGCCAGTTGATCAACACGGGTCTTTAGACTTGACCATGTATCTCATCCGGGTTGGATGCTTCCTATAGGTTCATTGAACAAAGGCATTGAACTTGTCTGGGAACAAAGCCTTGTTGTCACCTATGTTGCCTGGTTTCCCTTTGTAAGAGTTAATAGCATTCAAGTCCTGCTGCAGCTATCCAGCATTCTTCAATGACTCAAGTTCAATTCGGAATTGTCACTTCTCACGTGAGATGGCTTACAGTGTGGGGACACACTCGTCCACGACTGTTTTTAAGAAGTCTGTGACAACCATGGTGTATTCATTCATATCCTCTGATGAGTCCTTGAACACAGTCAGTCCACCGACTCGAAGCAATCTCATAACCGCTCCTCTGCCTCCTGCTACCACCACTTTGTTGTCCTCATCTCTGGGGCCTTGCCCCTCAGCGTCTGTCTGCATTCAGGTAGAAGGACAGCCAAGTGATCAGATTTCCCAAACTGCAGTCTGAGCATGGAACTGCAGGCACTCTTAATCATAGTATAGCAGTTGTCGAATGTGTTGGGACCCCCAGTACTGCAGGTGATAAGCTGGGCAGAGATTTCTTCAAGCAAGTCTGATTAAAGTCCCCAACAATGATTTGAAATTGTTGGGGTAGGTTGTTTCTTGTTTGCTGAGGGTGGCACTCAGT
This sequence comes from Hemitrygon akajei, assembly GCF_048418815.1. Classification (NCBI taxonomy): domain Eukaryota; kingdom Metazoa; phylum Chordata; class Chondrichthyes; order Myliobatiformes; family Dasyatidae; genus Hemitrygon; species Hemitrygon akajei. The sequence goes on from NC_133126.1 coordinate 97,296,828, forward strand.
ACCTCGTGCCTCCTTAACATGGGCATTCTGAAGAGGAATTAGCCCTAATCCCAATATCTACACCTGAAGCTAACTGCTCCTCTAACCCTCCATCCACAGATGCTGCCTGACCTGCTGAATATTTTCCATTTTAATTTGAGAAGTACAGATTTTTATTGTGCACAATAACCTGGTATTCCCATAAATACTTTAGTAAAATCCACATTCAACTGACCTTCAACATCTCAAACTTTCTACAGATCCAACGAGAAAGAAAGGCTTGCTTTTACAATGCATCTCACTGGATTTCTAGATGTCTTGTCGAAAGTACTTTTATGTTAAAATACAACCCTTGCTTTAATGTAGGAAAGGGCAACTCATCTAGTGTAAATGTGGGTGCCATGGTAGCACAATGCTTTACAGTACCAGCAACCCAGGTTCAATTCCCACTGCTGCCTGCAAGGAGTTTGTATGTTGTCCCCATGACTGTGTGAGTTTCATCCCATAGTGCAGTTAGGAGGTTAACTGGTCATTGTAAGTTGTCCTGTGATTATGCGAGGATCAAACTGGGAGCCGCTGGGCGGCACAGCTCTACGTGTTGGAAGGGCCTATTCCAAAACAAACCAACTCCCACAGGCAGCAGCGAGGTGGACAAGTTGTACTGGCCGGGGATAAATCAATACTGACACACTGAGGAGAGCTGCTTACTCCTCCCACAACAGTTCAATATCCAGCAGGCAGGGTCGTAGTTTGAGGCTCAAAAGGCCGTGCAGTACCCTGGTGGTCATGTACAGGAGCCTTGGGCTCAAATCCATAGAGAAGAATGTGAATCTTCTGGCTCTCCTGCAGGGGGAACCGCGACAACACAGTCATGCTGGCTGCAAGGTTAAACCTGCAGCAGAACTGCAAATGGGAATATGCAAGAGATGCAAGGAGTCTGCACGTCCTCCCCATGGATGCCAGGATTTTCTCTGGGTCCTCCCACAGTCCAAAGATGTACTGGGGAGCTTAAATGGCCTGTGATTAGGTTAGGGTTAATCAGGGTTGCTGGGGTAGCGTGGATACAAGGGCCTACTCGCGCTGTATTGCTAAATAAATATTACAGGGAAATGAGCTGTGGAGGGGACAGGATTACTCTGATTCTCACTGGGCCAAACAGCCTTCTTCCCATGCCACCAGAAAACAGATCAAAATATTTAAAAAGTTCCCTCTTGTGAGTGTTCATTAACAAAGACATGCTTCAGAGTGCATGGGATTCCAGACCTCCATCAGTGATGTGTCCAACACTGAGAGGCAGCCTCACAGATGCTGTGGGAGATTTACAGCTGAAACAAAACTGCTGTTACAGGCCAACGACTAGCCAGCCAACTTCATCTTAAAACTCCGCCACACCTAAGCTGAGGCACTGGGTTAACCCCTCCAGTTCTGCAACAGAGATGTTCATTTTGAAGAAAGCAGCTGTTTTTCTTTGCCAGTTGCATGTTAAGGATCGTAGAATTCCACTGCTCTGGTGAAAATGCCTGCAGCCGTGCTTCAATAGCGGGCACAGTTCCAGTTAACTGACAAGTGCAAGCAAAACTCGAGTAATAATTCTCCAGTTATCACCTTATATTGAAAGCTCAGACTATTCTCCATGGAGAGAAACCTGCAAACATTTACCTCCCCTTCCCACTGCCCACTCTATCCCAGAGTATTAGTTACCTCCCCTTCCCACTCTATCCGAGTATTACAGCAGCTCCCCTTCCCACTCTATCCCTGAGTATTACAGCACCTCTCCTTCCCACTCTGTCCGAGTATTACAGTTACCTCCCCTTCCCACTCTATCCCAGAGTATTTCAGCACCTCCCCTTCCCACTCTAAACCTGAGTATTACAGTTACCTCCCCTTCCCACTCTATCCGAGTATTACAGCACCTCACCTTCCCACTGCCCACTCTATCCCAGAGTATTACAGCACCTCCCCTTCCCACTCTAAACCTGAGTATTACAGTTACCTCCCCTTCCCACTCTATCCGAGTATTACAGCACCTCACCTTCCCACTGCCCACTCTATCCCTGAGTATTACAGCACCTCCCCTTCCCACTCTAAACCTGAGTATTAGTTACCTCCCCTTCCCACTCTATCCGAGTATTACAGCACCTCACCTTCCTACTGCCCACTCTATCCCAGAGTATTACAGCACCTCCCCTTCCCACTCTAAACCTGAGTATTACAGTTACCTCCCCTTCCCACTCTATCCCAGAGTATTACAGTTACCTCCCCTTCCCACTCTATCCCTGAGAATTATAGCTAACTCCCCTTCCCACTCTATCCCTGAGTATTACAGTTACCTCCCCTTCCCACTCTAACCCAGAGTATTAAAGCACCTCCCCTTCCCACTCTAACCCTGAGTATTACAGTTACCTCCCCTTCCCACTCTATCCCTGAGTATTAGTTACCTCCCCTTCCCACTCTATCCCAGAGTATTACAGTTACCTCCCCTTCCCACTCTATTCCTGAGTATTACAGTTACCTCCCCTTCCCACTCTATCCCAGAGTATTACAGCACCTCCCCTTCCCACTCTATCCCTGAGTATTACAGTTACCTCCCATTCCCACTCTATCCCAGAGTATTACAGTTACCTCCCCTTCCCACTCTATCCCAGAGTATTAGTTACCTCCCATTCCCACTCTATCCCTGAGTATTACAGTTACCTCCCCTTCCCACTCTATCCCTGAGTATTACAGTTACCTCCCCTTCCCACTCTATCCCTGAGAATTATAGCTAACTCCCCTTCCCACTCTATCCCTGAGTATTACAGCACCTCCCCTTCCCACTCTATCCCAGAGTATTACAGTTACCTCCCCTTCACACTCTATCCCTGAGTATTACAGTTACCTCCCCTTCCCACTCTATCCCAGAGTTTTACAGTTACCTCCCCTTCCCACTCTATCCGAGTATTACAGCACCTCACCTTCCCACTGCCCACTCTATCCCAGAGTATTACAGCACCTCCCCTTCCCACTCTATCCCAGAGTATTACAGCACCTCCCCTTCCCACTCTAAACCTGAGTATTAGTTACCTCCCCTTCCCACTCTATCCGAGTATTACAGCACCTCACCTTCCCACTGCCCACTCTATCCCTGAGTATTACAGTTACCTCCCCTTCCCACTCTATCCCTGAGTATTACAGTTACCTCCCATTCCCACTCTATCCCAGAGTATTACAGTTACCTCCCCTTCCCTCTCTATCCCTGAGAATTATAGCTAACTCCCCTTCCCACTCTATCCCAGAGTATTACAGTTACCTCCCCTTCCCACTCTATCCCTGAGAATTTTAGCTAACTCCCCTTCCCACTCTATCCCAGAGTACTACAGTTACCTCCCCTTCCCACTCTATCCCTGAGAATTATAGCTAACTCCCCTTCCCACTGCCCACTCTATCCCAGAGTATTACAGCACCTCCCCTTCCCACTCTAAACCTGAGTATTACAGTTACCTCCCCTTTCCACTCTATCCCAGAGTATTACAGTTACCTCCCCTTCCCACTCTATCCCTGAGAATTATAGCTAACTCCCCTTCCCACTCTATCCCTGAGTATTACAGTTACCTCCCCTTCCCACTCTATCCCAGAGTATTACAGTTACCTCCCCTTCCCTCTCTATCCCTGAGAATTATAGCTAACTCCCCTTCCCACTCTATCCCAGAGTATTACAGTTACCTCCCCTTCCCACTCTATCCCTGAGAATTTTAGCTAACTCCCCTTCCCACTCTATCCCAGAGTACTACAGTTACCTCCCCTTCCCACTCTATCCCTGAGAATTATAGCTAACTCCCCTTCCCACTGCCCACTCTATCCCAGAGTATTACAGCACCTCCCCTTCCCACTCTAAACCTGAGTATTACAGTTACCTCCCCTTTCCACTCTATCCCAGAGTATTACAGTTACCTCCCCTTCCCACTCTATCCCTGAGAATTATAGCTAACTCCCCTTCCCACTCTATCCCTGAGTATTACAGTTACCTCCCCTTCCCACTCTATCCCAGAGTATTACAGCACCTCCCCTTCCCACTCTATCCCAGAGTATTAGTTACCTCCCCTTCCCACTCTATCCGAGTATTACAGCACCTCACCTTCCCACTGCCCACTCTATCCCTGAGTATTACAGTTACCTCCCCTTCCCACTCTATCCCTCAGTATTACAGTTACCTCCCATTCCCACTCTATCCCAGAGTATTACAGTTACCTCCCCTTCCCTCTCTATCCCTGAGAATTATAGCTAACTCCCCTTCCCACTCTATCCCAGAGTATTACAGTTACCTCCCCTTCCCACTCTATCCCTGAGAATTTTAGCTAACTCCCCTTCCCACTCTATCCCAGAGTACTACAGTTACCTCCCCTTCCCACTCTATCCCTGAGAATTATAGCTAACTCCCCTTCCCACTGCCCACTCTATCCATGAGGTTCCCCTGTCAATATTCTCACATTTGAAAGTAATAATACTTTTCTGGGATCCACCTCCAAAGTGACTACACCACCCTCTCCTTCACAAATTATCGAAGCCTTTCAGACCACAAGTGAATGGACTGTAAAACTGGTTAATCTCATGAAGCTGACAACAGGGACAAGCAACCCACACCCCCCATGATAAAAAACCACAGGGGTGCTGAAATTGAGGTCTGAGATCTCCACAGCTCACTATCAGTTACCCTGATAAAGTGTGATCAGTGAATTTGAAACCTTCCAAGTCAGTGACAAGAGCTCTACTTTACCAGGGAGATCCACTCTTGAAAAACATTGTTCATGGGCAACATTGCAAACAGCAGCTGTGGCCCAGTCTCCCAGCACCACAGGAACTGTCCAAAGTTCAAACCCATTTTGCCTACCTGCCACCATTTTGGTCACACAGCCCACCAAAATTCTCATCCAATCTAGGCTCATTTGATTGTGTTTGGTCCATATTATTCTAAACATTTCCTACCCATGTACCAGTCCAAGTGTGCTTTAAATGTACTGTGCCTGCCTCAACCACTTCCTCTAGCAGCATAATACATGCAAGTATAATCCTCTATAAAATAAAAAATAACCCTGAATTTCCCATTATATTTTCTCCTTTCACTTTAAACCCATGTCTTTTAGTTCTTAATTCCGCAACCCTGGGAAAAAGACAGTGCATTTACCATATTGATGCCTCTCGTGATTTTTATAGACGGGCTTATGGCATAAAAAGGGTTTGGAGCCCCTGCTCTACAGGATCACCCTTCATTCTCCTACACTCCAAAAAGAGCCCTGTATCTTCACTCGGAGTCCTAGCAATATTCTTGGTAGTCTTTTCTGAATGCTTTTCAATCTGCTAATCTTTCCTGTTGTAAGGTGATCAATACTGAACTCCATGATGCAAGAACAGCAGAGTTACTGCCCAATATCAATCTGCCCAGATAATCAGCTTACAAGCTTGAAGGAGGGCCTGAAGACCCTGTGGTGGGGAATAGCTCTTCCACCCAAGGCTGCAATACTCCCTACAGGTCACATCCCAAACTGCTCCATCACAAAAGCATTCAGCATTAAAACAATGAGTTCCACTGACAAAACATCTGCACATGCAAACTGACACACTGCTCCTTCTGAAAGCACTTACACATCCCAGTTAACTCGTTCCTTCCTCCAGGCACTCCAACCTTCAGCTCCTCTCTAACAGCTCGCTGCAGTCCTTCAACAGTGGCTCGACCATACTTACTCGAAAGAGCACCATTACTGAGAACCAACTCACGTCTCATTAAGATAAAAGTGCCAAGTTGGCACTTCTACTCTCCAAACTTTGCCCACTTGCCAAGCTAGCAAGAACTACCAACCTGCTGATGCTCACTCCCCTGCCTCTGGTGGGTTTGCAGGGTATGAAAAAAACAAGCAGCCAAATTGGACCCATCCTGGAACAGATGAGGGAATGGTTTTTAAATAAACTAGCAGGGAAGTTGGTACCAGGGCACGTAGGAACAATGAGCTCTACAGTGCAATGCAGAAAGGGCAGAGTTACAGAAAGTGCACTTTCAACGCCCAACTAACACATCCATACTCACATACAGCGCAGTGCAGGGGAAATAAATAAACAATCACAGCAAGAAGTGCCCTTAGGCAACAATATGGACAGAGAGATGAAACAATACTACTTCTGAAGCCAGGACCAGATCACCAAACCACCAGTGCAGACAGAGAGATGAAACAATACTACTTCTGAAGCCAGGTCCAGATCACCAAACCACCAGTGCAGACAGAGAGATGAAACAATACTACTTCTGAAGCCAGGACCAGATCACCAAACCACCAGTGCAGACAGAGAGATGAAACAATACTACTTCTGAAGCCACGACCAGATCACCAAACCACCAGTGCAGACAGAGAGATGAAACAATACTACTTCTGAAGCCAGGTCCAGATCACCAAACCACCAGTGCAGACAGAGAGATGAAACAATACTACTTCTGAAGCCACGACCAGATCACCAAACCACCAGTGCAGACAGAGAGATGAAACAATACTACTTCTGAAGCCAGGTCCAGATCACCAAACCACCAGTGCAGACAGAGAGATGAAACAATACTACTTCTGAAGCCAGGTCCAGATCACCAAACCACCAGTGCAGACAGAGAGATGAAACAATACTACTTCTGAAGCCAGGACCAGATCACCAAACCACCAGTGCAGACAGAGAGATGAAACAATACTACTTCTGAAGCCAGGACCAGATCACCAAACCACCAGTGCAGACAGAGAGATGAAACAATACTACTTCTGAAGCCAGGTCCAGATCACCAAACCACCAGTGCAGACAGAGAGATGAAACAATACTACTTCTGAAGCCAGGACCAGATCACCAAACCACCAGTGCAGACAGAGAGATGAAACAATACTACTTCTGAAGCCAGGACCAGATCACCAAACCACCAGTGCAGACAGAGAGATGAAACAATACTACTTCTGAAGCCAGGACCAGATCACCAAACCACCAGTGCAGACAGAGAGATGAAACAATACTACTTCTGAAGCCAGGTCCAGATCACCAAACCACCAGTGCAGACAGAGAGATGAAACAATACTACTTCTGAAGCCAGGACCAGATCACCAAACCACCAGTGCAGACAGAGAGATGAAACAATACTACTTCTGAAGCCAGGACCAGATCACCAAACCACCAGTGCAGACAGAGAGATGAAACAATACTACTTCTGAAGCCACGACCAGATCACCAAACCACCAGTGCAGACAGAGAGATGAAACAATACTACTTCTGAAGCCAGGTCCAGATCACCAAACCACCAGTGCAGACAGAGAGATGAAACAATACTACTTCTGAAGCCAGGTCCAGATCACCAAACCACCAGTGCAGACAGAGCAGGTAAAAATGACAAGAAGTGTGCAAAATTCCCTCTTGCATCACCCAGGCCAGAGAAACCGACCCTTCACCACAGCATATCTGTGACAAACATGATGCCAATGCAGGTGGTCCATACCCCACCATTCCCTGTTTGTCTCTCTCCAAATGCCTCAAACACCACTTTGTATCTGTGCTTAATACCACTCTGGCAGCACTTTCCAAACACAATCCATTCTCCGTAAAAAATAAATGCCTCAAATCTCTTCTCCTCCTCTTACTTTAAACCCACGTCCTTCAGTACTTGATATTTCCACCCTGGCAACAAGACTCCAACCATCTACCCTGTCTATGCCTCATAATTTTACATCTTTCCCTCATCAAAAGACTGGCATTCCTTCATTCCCAACACAGCTTTATGATACCAGGTGTCAGTTGGTTAGCTTGAGTGTTTCACGTTTGATTTCCTTTCCCCAACATGGATCCTTTCGTTGCTTATTAAGGCTTTTAGAAGTTAACATTGAATATTTCCATCACCCTTTCAGGCAGTACCTCCCAGATCAAAACTCGCTGACTACCACCTCCTATTGCATTCCTTTGCCTACAACATTCTAGATTTTTGCCCAAAACCCTTTCCCAAATAGGGAAAATTATTTTTTTAAAAAATCCCCAGTGCACACAAGCCATCATCCAGGCATTTTAGGACTAAGCAGCAAGCGAGGGTGCAGCCCTTAATTCAGCACGTTAAATAATTTTTCAATAGATTAAACCCACTGATTCCCGTGGGTGGAGAGGAAAACAGTCAGGGTGTGACCTGCCATCTCAAAAAAGATCAGAAATTCCTTCTTTACCAAGGGAAATAAAATTCATTATTTTAAAAATACATGGCCAGTCAGAGAATCAGATGAATAGTTCCACGTTATAGCCCAGTCTTATTATGAGGGGAACAATGCACCGGCTATGAGCAAAGGGCAGAGGACGTTGGATCTTAAACGAGGAGCCGTGACCCGGTACAGTATACACTGAATGATTCCAAATAATTCTCTCTCGATAAACCGCCTACTTGAGCACCCAAATTTCATCAGCGCGTCGGCAAATCCGGTAAAAAAATGGGCAATCTCCAGTTGTGTAATGTATTGAAAGGAATTATATTGCTGTTCTTCCCACTGGAAGCAACAACTAAGGCAGAAATGGAGAAGGACGGGCTGCTGCGGACTGCGAACCGAAATGTTGACAGGTTAATTAATGTCCCGGGGAAGTACCGACCCGCACCCACAAGGTGAATGGCCGACTGCCCCCACCCCCTCCGGCGTTCAGTAACGGGCTGCAAACACGACCCAGCCCCGGGAAGGAGCAGCAGCGGTGCCGCCTGCACCCAGCGACCGCTGCACATCAGGACAGCACGCCGGCTAACTCTGCTGGAAGGGGGCCACTCGGCCCCTCGTTAGCATACTAGCTCTCTAACCTCCACTGCGCAATAAATCCCACTCCTTGCCCTGTGCAACCTCGTCCAATGCCTAGCTCTATTCCGATTATTCGACCACTATCAGTTTTGTGTAGAGGGATAGGAAAGGAGCGATGAGGAATCTGCCACCTCCCGGAGGTGTACCGGACAAGGGAACACGCGTGGCTCTCTCACCAAAGTAGACGGTCTTGTCGCACTTGGGACATTTCGACGCCATCACCACCGCTGTCCGGCCTTTCTCGTCCCGCTAGCCCGCCGTACTGACACCCACACTCAACGCTCCGGGCGCCACCCGCCTGCTCCCGCCCCGCCCCCATAACCACCGCTCATTGGTCAAAGGCCCCGACTCCCTTCTCCTGTCCGTCGCTTATTGGCCACCACCACCGTCAGTCGATCGCAGAGCGGCCCCCGCCTTCTCCTTCCCTCTCCCAGATCTGGTCCTTCTGGGGAGCAGTAACCATCCCTAGTTCCACCTGTTCCCCTACTGACCCCCCCCCCCCATTCCAACATCAGCAGCCGTCCGCAGAATGCTCCCCGCAGCTTTTAAACATATTTATTAGCCAGTGCATCCGACACATGGGGCAGTGCACGTTTTGATCATGTTTCCACCAAGAATGCACCGCTAAAGGATGGAGCAAGCAGATTGGTCCCAGAACAAGAGCTGGTATTACTAGGGCTGTCATATCTTTAATGCGCTCACGCATTGTAGGCTTATTGCAACATCGAGAAAAATATGCAATAAGAAGGAAGCAGAGAATGTCGTGGGAATGCGTTACTGATCTGGAATGGGGTGTAGGGGCCATAGTAAAAGTAAGTAGTAGGGATAGAAAGCGGATTTACTGATAGGCTGCCGAGGCGGCAGACGCATTGCAAGCCGAGTGCAGTGGAGAAAAGTGGAAGCTGAGAATTGGTAATTGGTTCATTATTGTCACATGCACTGGGATACAGCCTTTGTTTGCGAGACACACAGATAGACAGATCATAATTACATCGAGGTAGAACAAAAGAAAAGAATGCAGAATATAGTTTTACAGTTACATATAAAGTGCAGTGCTAATTATTAATTAAGACGCAAGGGTCTCGAAATAGATTGAGAGATCTGGACTTCTTTATTGTACAAGAGATTCGTTCAAGGGTCTTTTAAAAATGGGAGATAAGCTGTCCTTGATCCTGGTGGTACAATTCCCAGGCTTCTGTGTATTCTGCTAGACAGGATCGGGGAGAAGTGAGAATGTCCGGGGTGGGTGAGATCAGTCATTAGGCTGGCCGCTTTACCGAGGCAGCGGGAGTGTCGACAGGGTTTGGGGACGGGAGGTGGATTCACAACTTTCTGTAGTTCTGTGCTGGCTCAAATAGAGCGCCTGCTAGAGCAAGCCGTGATCCATCTGGGTAGCGTGCCGATTGATCCGGGTGGGAATTTCAGTGAAAGATTGCCAGTGATATGGTGCAGTTTTGAGCGAACTCAGGAAAAAGGAGAGCTGGTTGTGGGAGAACAGGATGGAAATAGAACCCAAGGTATTGCATTCAACACGGGTTTGACATGGAAAGGGAAGGAAATGACAGGGGCAGTAAATCAGAAGGTCTCAATCTCAGTGGTGGAGCAGTCGTCAGCAGAGGTACGATGTATCCACGCAAACATTTAAACGTTGTAACTGTACTGCCTCTATCACTTTCTCTGGCCTCTCGTTCCATATACCCACCGCCCTCAACAGAGGCAGTGACTATTGCAACAGCGAAAAGGAGTTAGAGGCCATCCCAACAACGTAGGGAGGTCAGAGAGAGAGAGAGGGGGGGGGTGGGGAGCAGCCTAGACAGAGAGGGCAGGGTTCCACGTGTGATTGATTCAGCCGGGTCTGGCGATGAACAGTAAGGACAAACTCCAAGGTAGAGTACAAAGTAAATGGCAGGATACTTGGTAGTGTGGAGGAGCAGAGGGATCTGGGGGTACATGTCCACAGATCCCTGAAAGTTGCCTCACAGGTAGATAGGGTAGTTAAGAAAGCTTATGGGGTGTTAGCTTTCATAAGTCGAGGGACAGAGTTTCAGAGACGCGATGTAATGATGAAGCTCTATAAAACTCTAGTTTGGCCACACTTGGAGTACTGTGTCCAGTTCTGGTCGCCTCACTATAGGAAGGATGTGGAAGCATTGGAAAGGGTACAGAGGAGATTTACCAGGATGCTGCCTGGTTTAGAGAGTATGGATTATGATCAGAGATTAAGGGAGCTAGGATTTTACTCTTTGGAGAGGAGGATGAGAGGAGACATGATAGAGGTGTACAAGATATTAAGAGGAATAGACAGAGTGGACAGCCAGCGCCTCCTCCCCAGGGCACCACTGCTCAATACAAGAGGACATGGCTTTAAGGGAAGTTCAAGGGAGATATTAGAGGAAGGTTTTTCACTCAGAGAGTGGTAGGTACGTGGAATGCACTGCCTGAGTCAGTGGTGGAGGCAGATACACTAGTGAAATTTAAGAGACTACTAGACAGGTATATGGAGGAATTTAAGGTGGAGGGTTATATGGGAGGCAGGGTTTAAGGGTTGGCACAACATTGTGGGCCAAAGGGCCTGTACTGTGCTGTACTATTCTATGTTCTAATAGTGAGGCACCTCTTGCCCCTCTCTGATGTCACTCTCTTCCCCATTCCCTAGCTGTGTGTAGTTTCTGGGCATTATTATCAGAGGATGACTCAAATACTATATGTGCAATGGTGACTCCTTCAAGCCTTCCAACACCTCTGGTGAATAATTCACCTCCTATATTCCTCTGGTTTCCACAGTACTGGTGCAATGGGCCAGTAGTTGTGTCTGTGGGACCCTGCATATGGAACCACATCTAACCTCAGCATCCATGAGGTTATTTAATCTCTCCTCCATAACATCCAGCATTCCCTCCAATTTTGTTCTACAGTTGTATGGACCAATCATTGCCCTGAGCAGAAATTTTTTGCACAGCTCCAAAATTGTGCGGCACTTTAAATGTTCTTTTTGTAACATTCATACTATGAATATTTACAATGAAAATGAAGAATCTCATACTTTTGATTGTGCTTGTTAATTAATGAAATTCAGTACAACAAAGAAAATCTTCCACACTTGTAAACTTTTTCTCTTCTGCCTTTAAAGTCAGAATATAGAAATGTTCACCCCAAACGAATACAAGGCACAACACAGAACTCAAGTAAACAATGTTAGGCAGTCAAAGCAAAAGTAGAATGTTTTGACTAGATGGCGTTGGTATTTAGCAGGCCAGCAATTTATTAAAAATGAGCAACCAACTTCCATTCCGTGCATATTGTTACAATTTGTAACATGAAACACGGACAATGTAAATACGTTGAAGCTTTAAAATGTTTCAAAGTAAAGGTTGTGGTAGGTTTATTACTTAGAAAATTTATGGATTATATTTATTAAAACATAATTAATTACAAGGTATTTCACAATTATATTAACATTTCAAAATGCATAATGTCAAAACTGTATTAACATCATACAAAATAAAATTACAGCAGTGCATCAACAAAGGTTATGTGCACGGGAGCATTTCAGTTACTGCACGGCTATGCACCCATGCAACATGGCAGGAACATCGCTGACTCTCTGCCCTCCTCCCACTGATACCCTTGCCTAGAGACATGGCTGTTTACTGCTATCTGTAAACTTTGGCTGCGGTTGGCAGATAACTTGTCCCAGTGTGTAGACGAGGAGTGGAATCAGAGGGAAGTTGATGGGAACATGGACAGAATATAACAGAGTGAATGTAGGATTGGTGTAAGTGGATGTTTGATGGTTGGCACAGACTTGAAGGGCTGAAAGGCCTGTTTCCATGTTCAGCCAGTGACTCTGCTACCCAGCTTCATTCCCCTCTATGTTGCTCAACATGCTGCCTTTGTAAAAAAAATGAGCCAATTAGTTTGGAGCCAATTACTTTGGTTTCTAGATAGGAAATGCCTTCACTCCTTGTTTCTAACTCTCCTTGGGCCTAGCACTCCCAGAAATCTTCCCCCATTCAAGCCGCTCTCCGAGATAGTCACATTTCCCCAATTCCAGCCTCTTGCACTTGTACAGGGTTCCTAGTTCCACCATTAGCTGCTTTGCCTTTCAATGTCGCAGACCAAATCTCAGAAATCCTCCAAAACTCCTCTGCTCTGTACAACCACTTCATTATTTATGATGCTCCTTATGACCCTTAAGCTCCTTAAGCTTGCCATTAAATCAGGTTAAAATGTTTGAGGAAACTTGCTTCCTGTCACCATGTCACAACAGCCATGTGAATACAAGTTCTTGTATGCAGTGCATGTGGCCAAGCTGAGAGATGATAATGGTGTTATTGGAGACCAAGACATCAAAGGTGGCCACTCCATTGTAATTCATTGGGGTAGCATGATGTCTATATTCTGAAAGCATATATTTCCAACTACCTCACTATTTTTTCTCTCTTTGCACTACTTATTCATTTTAACTTTTTAAGTATTATATTACTTACTGTAATTCAGTTGTTGTTATTATGTATTGCAATGTACTGCAGCCGCATAACAGCACATTACTTGACACATTCCAGTGATGTTAAACCTGATTCTGACTCTGAACTAATTGGCTCACTTTTGTTTACAAAGGCAGCATGTTGAGATGAGGGTGAGAGAAGTGGGGATGTGGATGATGCCAAAGTAAAGAGTGATCAGAGGGTGGGACAGTGAGCTTGGATAAGACAGCAAGGTGAAGAGAGTGACTGGAACTATAGTGTAGGCAGCTGACTTACAGAAGGGAGAGATGATTGGAGAGCAGAGAATTGAAATGGACACAGATCATGACTTCTCTTGCATCAGTGCAGCAGTTGAGCAGGTGTAGCATCAAGGAGCCCTGGTAAATCTGACTTCAGTGGGCATCATAGCAGAAAACTCTCCAGTGGCTGGAGTCAGTTCTGTTGTGATACTTATTGTTATGTGGTAGCAGTACATTGCAATCCATAACAATATAAACTGGAATTATAATAAAATGTGTGTGTGTATATGTGTACATGGTTTTTTATATATATATATATATATATAGTTAAATAAGTAGTGAAAAAAGAGGGGAAAATTAGTGACATCGTGTCCAAGGGTTCAATATCCATTCAGAGATCTGATGGCTGAGGGGAAGAAGCTGTTCCTGAATCATTGAGTGCGTGCCTTCAGGCTCTCGTACCTCCTCGCTGGTGGTAGCAATGAGAAGAGGGCATTTTATATACATTTTTTGGAATAAAGAATACAATTAGGACAAAAGCAACCAAGTCCACTTTCGTGCAAAATGCTCGAAGTGGTCTTAGTGTCGCTACATTGAAGTAGTGAGTAGAGTTGAATAGGTTGGTCCAAGGAGGGATGTAGCTGTTCCAATGCATCACTATAGGAAGAACTCAGCAGGTCAGGCAGTATTCATGGAAATGAATGAACAGTCAACGTTTTGGGCCAAGACCCTTCATTATGAATGGAAAAAAAGAAGCCAGAATATGAAGGTGGGTGGATGGATGGAGGACAAGCTAGAAGATGATAGGTGAAGCCAAGTAAGTAGGGGAGGGGGAGGGGGCTGAAGTAGAAAGCTGGGAAGTGATAGGTGGAAAAGGTAATGGACTAGAGAAGAAGGAACCTGATAGGAGAGGAGAATGGACCAAGGGTCAAAGGGAAGGAGGAGGGGCACTGAGGGGATTGCTGCTCCACTCCATATACAAAAAGCAGGATTTCCGATGGCCAACCATTTTAATTCAAACCCCCATTCCCATTCCATCACGTCAGTCCATGGTCTCCTCTACTGCCATGATGAAGCCATTCTCAGGTTAGAGGAGCAACACCACGTATTCCATCTGGATAACCTCCAACCTGATGGCATGAACAATGATTTCTCCTCCATCCTTTCACTTCTTCCCTCTCCCCCTTCCTTTTTCAGTTCTTCACTCTGCACCCTGCCCTTACCTCTTCTTTTCTCCTCCCCTGCCTATTATCTCCCCGGTGCCCCTCCTCCTTTACCCTTGGCCCATTCTCCTCACCTTATTCTGGCTTCTTTCTCCTTCCTTTCCAGTCTTGCTGTAGTTTTTCTATGTTTCTACACATCTGTGTATCTATATAGAGAGAGCTGGAGAGAAAGAGGGAGAGAGAGGGAAAGAAAGAAAAAGGGAGATGGAGAGATAGAAAAAGGGAGAGGGAGAGAGAAAAGGAGAAAGAGTTGGAGACAGGTATATATGATTCACACAAAATGCTGAAGGAACTCTGCAATTCAGGTAGCATCTATGATGGCAAGGAGACAGGCAAAATTTTGAGCTGAGACCCTTCAACAGGACTATTTGTGCTGAACCCCAGCACATGCAGGATCTTTTATGTTTAAGATATTTTGTACATGCTTGTTTTTAAAGTGGTTGTTTCCTTCAGCAGAGGGTTGGACATGGGCAGAGATTAAAAGTAACAGATAGAGGAATCTGAGGGGAGGTGGGAATATGTTTCCCCAAGAGGATAGTGGAGGACTGAAATTCACTGTTACAGACAGAGACCCTCCGCACATTTGAACAAGATTTGGATGTGAAGTGCTGGGCCCAAGGGGGTGGGATCAGGCTCCTTCTCAACCGGCACTGACATGATGGGCCAAGTAGCCCCTTGTGTGGTGGGTTTTCTGTGATTCCATGAAGGACAGACATTGGATGTTATCAGCAGCACCAACCTCCCAATGGAAAACTATTGGATCTCTGAGCAATGGCTGACCTGATCACTGGGCAGCCAGCTGCAGTCTGAGTGAGAGATGTTGCTTCTGAACATACACAGGTTGTAACAAACCTTCAGCCTAGATGAGAGCGCAGATTTGCATGGAGGTGTGAAGTCTCTGTGTGCTGTGGAAGAGCCTGAGCTCTGCCCGTCTGTGAGCAGCGTTGTCACTAGAGGTTTGCCACTGGATGAGCTGCTTCCCAGGTCTCTGCAGGAACACACGAAGAACAGCCCAGGCCCGGGCAGAGCTTGTGGCACAGGAATCCCCCCATTGCTCCAGATTTCTCCCATGTCACAAAGACGAGGAGTGGGTGGGGGGGGGGATTGGGAGCTCTGAGGGTTAATTAGCCACTGAGAATTGCCCCTAGTGTATGGGTGAATGGTGGGATCTGGAGGAGCTGATTGTACAATGGGAAGAATAAAATGGGCTAAGTATAAATAGCTGGGTGGATAGCAGAGACTTGAAAGACTGTTCCTGTGTATTGTAACTACGTCCCAGAGCTGGTAACTTGGTGAGATCCATACGGAAAAGTTGTAGGTGAGCTGATTGGTATGTGTGGGCAATTTCAGCTCAGTCAGTGTCAATCTCCCAGCACTGTGCAATTGCTCAGCAGCAGCCTGCCATGATCTCCAGTTGGCCACAAGTCCTTGAAGACAAAGAGGCTGTGGATGCTGGAACCTGGGATGAGAATCAGAATGCTGGAAGAACTCAGCATCGCTGATGTTTCAAGCCAGGACCCTGCACTTCTCCTGGCAATCTTACGCCTTTCCACTCAGTCCGGGAAGCTGACTTGCCTCCACAGTGCTGCCTGGCCCACTGAGTTCTTCCAGCATTCTGCTTTCTGTTAGAAATGAAGCCTCAGTGCTGCAGTTTTGTGAATTATTTACAGTGCGCACCATGTTGGTGTGAACTAACTTCCCTGACCTGTTCCCCTGCCGCTGGAAGTGACCAGTAAGATGGTTTGCACTTAGATGCAGCGGCCTCTCGGAGACCAATCAAAGGCATTTGTGTCTTTTTTAAATGTCCCTTTTATGATGACAGCACAGTACTGGACTACAGCTGAGTTCCTCCAGTATTCTGTGTGTGCTGCTCTGGACTTTGGGAACTTTCATAACTGCAGGCCTACCCCAGCAGCCAGCTGCTCGTTGGTGGAGGAACTGGACTTGGAGCAGAGCGCATGGCTGTCTGCTGCAGGAAGGCATTGGAGTTGGTGCGGCGAGGCGGCGTGCAGCAAAATGGTAGGTGATCATCTTGTATGTCTCTCTTGCCAGACCCTGTTGGACAGTTATAATGTAAGGTGTCTCAGACCCACTTCCCTTGTTTGTTGGTGCATCAGACAGCAGAGCGCTGAGTGTCCATAAGACATGGGAGCAGCCCATTGAATCTGCTCCACCATTTGATCATGGTGGATTAAGGCTTACCAAGAACCTATCAACCTCCACCTTAAATACACCCAATGCAACAGTGTCCTCAGTTGTAATGAGGACCAGGCCTCAAACTGTGTGTTTTCTGTGTGACTGTATGTTTGCTTCCCAGCTTGTATTTGTTCTGTGTGAGACTTGTGCTGTGTGTCTTGTGCTGTGTGAGTCTTGTGCTGTGTGTGTCTTGTGCTGTGTATATCTTGTGCTGTGTGAGTCTTGTGCTGTGTGTGTCTTGTGCTGTGTGTGTCTTGTGCTGTGTGTCTTGTGTTGTGTGTGTCTTGTGCTGTGTGTCTTGTGCTGTGTGTGTCTTGTGCTGTGTGAGTCTTGTGCTGTGTGTGTCTTGTGCTGTGTATATCTTGTGCTGTGTGTCTTGTACTGTGTGTGTCTTGTACTGTGTGTGTCTTGTGCTGTGTGTGTCTTGTGCTGTGTGTCTTGTGCTGTGTGTGTCTTGTGCTGTGTATCTTGTGCTGTGTGTGTCTTGTGCTGTGTGTCTTGTGCTGTGTGTATCTTGTGCTGTGTGTCTTGTACTGTGTGTGTCTTGTACTGTGTGTGTCTTGTGCTGTGTGTGTCTTGTGCTGTGTATCTTGTGCTGTGTGTCTTGTACTGTGTGTGTCTTGTGCTGTGTGTGTCTTGTACTGTGTGTGTCTTGTGCTGTGTGTGTCTTGGGCTGTGTGTGTCTTCAGCTGTGTGTCTTGTGCTGTGTGTGTGTGTCTTGTACTGTGTGTGTCTTCTGCTGTGTGTGTCTTGTGCTGTGTGTGTCTTGTGCTGTGTGTGTCTTGCACTGTGTGTCTTGTGCTGTGTGTCTTGTACTGTGTGTGTCTTGTGCTGTGTGTCTTGTGCTGTGTGTGTCTTGTGCTGTGTGAGTCTTGTGCTGTGTATCTTCTGCTGTGTGTGTCTTGTGCTGTGTGAGTCTTGTACTGTGTGTCTTGTGCTGTGTGTGTCTTGTACTGTGTGTCTTGTGCTGTATGTGTCTTGTGATGTGTGAGTCTTGTGCTGTGTATCTTCTGCTGTGTGTGTCTTGTGCTGTGTGAGTCGTACTATGTGTCTTGTGCTGTGTGTGTCTTGTACTGTGTGTGTCTTGTGTTGTGTGAGTCTTGTGCTGTGTGTGTCTTGTACTGTGTGTCTTGTGTTGTGTGTGTCTTGTGCTCTGTGTGTCTTGTGCTGTGTGTGTCTTGTGCTGTGTGTCTTGTGCTGTGTGTATCTTGTGCTGTGTGAGCCTTGTGCTGTGTGTGTCTTGTACTGTGTGTGTCTTGTGCTGTGTGTGTCTTGTGCTGTGTGTCTTGTGCTTGTGTATCTTGTGCTGTGTGTCTTGTACTGTGTGTGTCTTGTACTGTGTGTGTCTTGTGCTGTGTATCTTGTGCTGTGTGAGTCTTGTGATGTGTGTCTTGTGCTGTGTGTCTTGTGCTGTGTGTATCTTGTGCTGTGTGAGCCTTGTGCTGTGTGTGTCTTGTACTGTGTGTGTCTTGTGCTGTGTGTCTTGTGCTGTGTGTATCTTGTGCTGTGTGTCTTGTACTGTGTGTGTCTTGTACTGTGTGTGTCTTGTGCTGTGTATCTTGTGCTGTGTGAGTCTTGTGCTGTGTGTCTTGTGCTGTGTGTCTTGTGCTGTGTGTATCTTGTGCTGTGTGAGCCTTGTGCTGTGTGTGTCTTGTACTGTGTGTGTCTTGTGCTGTGTGTCTTGTGCTGTGTGTATCTTGTGTTGTGTGTCTTGTACTGTGTGTGTCTTGTACTGTGTGTGTCTTGTGCTGTGTGTCTTGTGCTGTGTGTATCTTGTGCTGTGTGTCTTGTACTGTGTGTGTATTGTACTGTGTGTGTCTTGTGCTGTGTGTGTCTTGTGCTGTGTGTCTTGTGCTGTGTGTATCTTGTGCTGTGTGTCTTGTACTGTGTGTGTATTGTACTGTGTGTGTCTTGCGCTGTGTGTGTCTTGTGCTGTGTGTGTCTTGTACTGTGTGTGTCTTGTGCTGTGTGTGTCTTGTGCTGTGTGTCTTGTGCTGTGTGTGTGTGTCTTGTACTGTGTGTATTTTGTACTGTGTGTGTCTTGTGCTGTGTGTGTCTTGCACTGTGTGCCTTGCACTGTGTGTCTTGTGCTGTGTGTCTTGTGCTGTGTGTGTCTTGTGCTGTGTGTCTTGTGCTGTGTGTCTTGTGCTGTGTGTGTCTTGTGCTGTGTGAGTCTTGTGCTGTGTATCTTCTGCTGTGTGTGTCTTGTGCTGTGTGAGTCTTGTACTGTGTGTCTTGTGCTGTGTGTGTTTTGTACTGTGTGTCTTGTGCTGTGTGTGTCTTGTGATGTGTGTGTCTTGTGCTGTGTGAGTCGTACTATGTGTCTTGTGCTGTGTGTGTCTTGTACTGTGTGTGTCTTGTGTTGTGTGAGTCGTACTATGTGTCTTGTGCTGTGTGTGTCTTGTACTGTGTGTGTCTTGTGTTGGGTGAGTCTTGTGCTGTGTGTGTCTTGCACTGTGTGTGTCTTGTACTGTGTGTGTCTTGCACTGTGTGTCTTCTGCTGTGTGTCTTGTGCTGTGTGTGTCTTGCACTGTGTGTCTTGTGCTGTGTGTGTCTTGTACTGTGTGTCTTGTGCTGTGTGTCTTGTGCTGTGTGTGTCTTGTGCTGTGTATCTTCTGCTGTGTGTGTCTTGTGCTGTGTGAGTCTTGTACTGTGTGTCTTGTGATGTGTGTGTCTTGTGCTGTGTGAGTCGTACTATGTGTCTTGTGCTGTGTGTGTCTTGTACTGTGTGTGTCTTGTGTTGTGTGAGTCTTGTGCTGTGTGTGTCTTGTACTGTGTGTGTCTTGTACTGTGTGTGTCTTGTGCTGTGTGTGTCTTGTGCTGTGTGTCTTGTGCTGTGTGTGTCTTGCATTGTGTGTCTTCTGCTGTGTGTCTTGTGCTGTGTGTGTCTTGCACTGTGTGTCTTGTGCTGTGTGTGTCTTCTGCTGTGTGTCTTGTGCTGTGTGTCTTGTGCTGTGTGTGTCTTGTGCTGTGTATCTTCTGCTGTGTGTGTCTTGTGCTGTGTGAGTCTTGTACTGTGTGTCTTGTGCTGTGTGTGTCTTGTACTGCGTGTCTTGTGCTGTGTGTGTCTTGTGATGTGTGAGTCTCGTGCTGTGTATCTTCTGCTGTGTGTGTCTTGTGCTGTGTGTGTCTTGTGCTGTGTGAGTCATACTATGTGTCTTGTGCTGTGTGTGTCTTGTACTGTGTGTGTCTTGTGTTGTGTGAGTCTTGTGCTGTGTGAGTCTTGTGCTGTGTATCTTCTGCTGTGTGTGTCTTGTGCTGTGTGTGTCTTGTGCTGTGTGTCTTGTGCTGTGTGTGTCTTGCACTGTGTGTCTTCTGCTGTGTGTCTTGTGCTGTGTGTGTCTTGCACTGTGCGTCTTGTGCTGTGTGTGTCTTCTGCTGTGTGTCTTGTGCTGTGTGTCTTGTGCTGTGTGTGTCTTGTGCTGTGTGTGTCTTCTGCTGTGTGTCTTCTGCTGTGTGTCTTGTGCTGTGTGTGAGTGTCTTGTACTGTGTGTATTTTGTACTGTGTGTGTCTTGTGCTGTGTGTGTCTTGCGCTGTGTGAGTCTTGTGCTGTGTATCTTCTGCTGTGTGTGTCTTGTGCTGTGTGAGTCTTGTACTGTGTGTCTTGTGCTTTGTGTGTGTGTCTTGTACTGTGTGTGTCTTGTGCTGTGTGTGTCTTGTGCTGTGTGAGTCTTGTGCTGTGTATCTTCTGCTGTGTGTGTCTTGTGCTGTGTGTGTCTTGTGCTGTGTGTCTTGTGCTGTGTGTGTCTTGCACTGTGTGTCTTCTGCTGTGTGTCTTGTGCTGTGTGTGTCTTGCACTGTGCGTCTTGTGCTGTGTGTGTCTTCTGCTGTGTGTCTTGTGCTGTGTGTCTTGTGCTGTGTGTGTCTTGTGCTGTGTGTGTCTTCTGCTGTGTGTCTTCTGCTGTGTGTCTTGTGCTGTGTGTGAGTGTCTTGTACTGTGTGTATTTTGTACTGTGTGTGTCTTGTGCTGTGTGTGTCTTGCACTGTGTGTCTTGTGCTGTGTGTCTTGTGCTGTGTGTGTCTTGTGCTGTGTGAGTCTTGTGCTGTGTATCTTCTGCTGTGTGTGTCTTGTGCTGTGTGAGTCTTGTACTGTGTGTCTTGTGCTTTGTGTGTGTGTCTTGTACTGTGTGTATTTTGTACTGTGTGTGTCTTCTGCTGTGTGTGTCTTGCACTGTGTGTCTTGTGCTGTGTGTCTTGTGCTGTGTGTGTCTTGTGCTGTGTGAGTCTTGTGCTGTGTATCTTCTGCTGTGTGTGTCTTGTGCTGTGTGAGTCTTGTACTGTGTGTCTTGTGCTGTGTGAGTCTTGTACTGTGTGTCTTTTGCTGTGTGTGTCTTGTACTGTGTGTGTCTTGTGCTGTGTGTGTCTTGTGCTGTGTGAGTCTTCTACTGTGTGTCTTGTGCTGTGTGTGTCTTGTACTGTGTGTGTCTTGTGTTGTGTGAGTCTTGTGCTGTGTGAGTCTTGTGCTGTGTATCTTCTGCTGTGTGTGTCTCGTACTGTGTGTATCTTGTGCTGTGTGTGTCTTGTACTGTGTGTGTCTTGTGCTGTGTGTGTCTTGTGCTGTGTATGTTTTGCATTTTGGCCCCAGAGGAACATGTATTCATGTATGGTTGAATGATAATTAAACTTAACTTGAACTTGGAGTTGAACTTAACTTGACTCTAACTGCTAATGTTCAATGTGACCATGGTGCAAACCACAACTCCAGGAACTATTGCACCCCCACTGCATCCATTTGCACAATTCCAATTAAAAAATCAGTTCCCTGAGGTTCCTCTGGGCATACTGAAGGCTCATGAAGGTTTGTATGAGGTTGTGAGAGCTGAAGTCCACTCCCACAGCCAGGCCCAGGTCTGCACACTCCTCAGCCAGAATGGGGAGGCAGGAATTGGGAGTTTTCCCAGCATCACAACTCCAAGCTCCCCCAAAATCTGCTCACCTTCCAGACCTGTGCAGCCAAACGTAGCCCCACTCCTCACTCCTGTCTTCATTCCATCCACTGGCAGTCTCTAACCATTATCTCTGCTGTGCCAGTACCCTGAGACTCTGGCCGATCTAAATCATTGCACGAAGCTGTTTTGTTTTAAAAATACTCCAGGGGTTGCTATTAATAAATCATTTGTGGTAGATTCTGAATTAGATTTACTAATTCATGATAGCATGCAAATTAATAAAACAACCAGACCTGGATGAAAGCCATTGGTAAAGCTGACCATTATCTCCAGACACTGTAAATGAAGCTCGAGACTAAAATTAACAAAAAAAACATCCTGTTGAACATTTGAGATTCCATTCTGATGACATAACTATTATTTTGAAAGGGAATGGACAATAAAATGCATGGATTATCACTTCCCCTCCTCCTGCATTGCCCTGACCACTGCTGTGGCCGGAGGAGGATCTGGCTGTGTCCTGGCACATCTTTAAGCACGCTGACACTTCAGGGTCTTGACGAAGGGCTGCACTGTCACAAGCATTGCTTTTGGGTATGGTTACAGTGAAACAAGATCTCTGTTCACAACCGGACAGGGGAGTTCTTCCCCATATCAGCAGATTATCTGGTGATTACATATATTTAAAAATTAATTTTCCAGGATCTGGTTGTACCCTGCACTAATTGCCCTAGAGAAGGTGGAGATGTGCTGCCTTCAACCACTATCCCACTACAGGGGCCCCTAGAAAGTCTTGTAGAACAGAGGAATATAAGAGTACTGTAGTGTATTTAATATTTCAGTAATATTGTAAATATATTGTTAGAATACGCATTCTTAGTTGTTTACATAATGTATTGCAGGTTATATGTAAAGGTAAGTAAATGGCGTACGGCATTACGCCACCACATCATGTGTGTCTCGTTTAAAGGAAAAAATGAAACTAAGTGTACACAAGTTATCTCCCAGCTCCATGTTTTCTTTTAATTAATTTAATGTTTTAGAGTTACAAACCATACTAGTGGTGACAAGTAATTTTTAAAATAAACCTGAGATGACTACATATCTGTAGAAACTCAGCAAGATGTTTGAGTGAAAAAAGTGCAGTGAGAAGCAGTCAAGTAAAAAAATATGCAGCACATACTTCTTTGGGAATGGACAGAGACCGTTGAATTAAAAAAAAGCCGAAAATGGAAGAATTCACAGGTTCACAAACAGTGAGTACTGGGTGAAAATAATCATAAAAATGGCCTACATTGGAAAGATTGATGTGTATACAACAGATGTACTGAGAAAATCGAGCAATATTTTAAAGCAACTGAAATAGCCAATGAAAAGTGGGTGCCAGTTTTGCAGAGTGCATTGGGTTTAAAGGCTTACAGTTTGCTTAGAAGTTTGGCTGCTCCATCCAAACCAGCCAAAATGAGCTTTGCTGATATCATAAGAGTAATGCAGAAACACTTGGAACTGAAAGCACTGTTGCTTGCAGAGTACTTTAGGTTTCATAAGAGGAATCAAAAGGTGGGGGCCGCAGGGTCCATTTCAGTGTACATGAGTGAATCGAAGAGATTGTCTGAGCATTGCCAGTTCAGTAATGGGTTTAACAATGCTTTGAGAGATTGTTTAGCTTGTGGAATCTTACGTAATGTCCTTGTTCAAATCTTTACTGTTATGCTGTAGGCTTTTCATTTAGCAGTCCTGTAAGAGCAGTCTGTTCTGCTTTTGGCCTGTATGAGTTATCGTTGAAGATAAGGGATGATGAGGAATTGTGCCATCCAATTAGGATGGCCGAATGGGGGGGGGGGGGGGAGGTTTGGTGAGGGACACGAAGGTCTCGGGTCTTGGATCTTTTGTTCAGTGGGAGATGAAGGCACTTGGGAGAACCGGTTGTAAGATATGATCTGGTGGGAGACCCGTTTGTTCAGGATGGATTGTACGTGACGTTTGGAAGGTGGTGTGTGCTTTTAAGTTGGCTGAGGGCTCAGCACGTGAGTGACAGAGAAGTTCAAAATGAGCTCCAACTTGTGCACATTTGACTGTTCAATTAGAATGGGCCCTTCTTGTTTTTTCTTTCTTTTCTTTACTAACCCTATAGTTTAATTAAGATTCATAAATATAATTCCTTTAGTTGTCTGTTGTTTCTTGGCACCAAGTTGTAACAGGGTAGCAAATTACACAGCATCTACACAAACTGGGGTGGGGTTTGGGATGGGAGAGCCATCTCTATCTTGCAGGTTTGGCGGGACCAGAGTGTGTCTTCCCTGGACTTACACAGCCAAGGAAACCAGTCGGGTTTCACTTTCTAGAGAGGGTTCAAAAACTCCTTCTAATTGAAGCTCAACTTACATTTAAAAGAATAGTTGAAATAGCTGTATCGATGGTAACAGCAGACAGAGACGCAATTGAGTTGCTGTCAGGAATGAAACAAATTTGCAACATCTAAACAGAAACCTGCTTTGCCAACCAAACTGAGTTACTGCAGGGGCTCACAGACACCAGACCAACGCAGGTTTAAAGGTGAAACTTGCAGAAAATGCAACAAAGTAGGACACAGACAAAGAGCATATCGGTCAGACAAAAATAAATAGACTGCTCAGGGAAGAGAAAAAGAGAAAAAGTCAAATTGCAGTTTCAAAAAGAGTACCAGTCTGCATGCTGTTGATGAAAAACCTGATAGTGATAAGAGTGACACAGGACTGAGTAGCCTTGAGATTTAAAGTGTGAAAAATAACATTAGACAAGCAATCTGATTTACACCAAAAGTGAACCTTAAATTAATTAAATTGGAATTGGACACTGGCTCGACTGTTTCAGTCATTCAAAAAATGAGCTTGAATGGAATTTCAGAGATACTGAACTAAAACCTGCAGATACACAACTAAGAACTTCTGCTGGAGGAAATGTAACTCCTGTGGGATCCTCACTGGTAACAGTAAAATACAACAACCAACAAGCAACGTTGAGTTTGTATGTGGTAAAAACAGAATGACCAGCATTGTGGGGTTGCATTTTCTGAGAGAACTACAACTTGATTGGAGATCCATCCACCATTTGCACGTCACATCCCCTGTAATAGAGTCAACTGAAAGCAAATGAAGAAAGGTACTGGATGATGCTACACCAGTGTTTACAGAAGGCATTGGAAAAATCAGACGTATCAAGGGTAAAATAGAGTTAAATGAAAATGTCACACCCAAGGCTTGCAAAGCCTGTCCTATACCTTATAGAATCCGTGATGAAGTAGCCAATGAGCTAGGTCACACGGAAGTTGAAGGAATTCTGTTCAAGGTTGAGTGGAGCTCATGGCAAAACCTGTGGTCCCAGTAGCCAAGAAGAATGGGTCCGTGAGGATCTGTGGTGATTTTAAGGTCACTATCAACCCAGTACTGGAAGTAGATAACTATCCTCTGCCCAGGATCTTTGCAAACCTTTCTGAAGGAAAACGCACCCTCAAAGTGGACTGCGTCTGCACTCTAGCAGAAAGCTGTGGGCCACGTGCTGCAAGGCTGTCCTTAGTGTTACCTGGATGACATCATTGTTATGGTAAGGATGACAAGGAACATCTCCAAAATCTCAATGCATTGTTTAAAAGATTAGAAAATTATGGGCTTAGAGCACGTTGCAACAAGTGTGAATTCTTTAAACCAAACATCACTCACTGTGGTCACACGACTGATGCACCGGAATTATCATGTGTACTGAGAAAGTTCAAGCAGTGGTGGATGCCCCAAGGCCAAAGATTGCATCACAGTTGCAGTCCTTTTTAGGAGCTGTCATTTACTATAACAGGTTCTTGCCAAACCTAGCTGCTGTGCTCCACCCCTTAAAGTCATTGGTAATGGACAAAGCAGTGTGAGGTGGTTTTCAGAAAGGTAACGGAAATGGTGACGTCAGAAACAGTACTCACACATTATGGTCCAGATTGTCCAGTGAACCAAGCTTTATGGGATAGGTGCAGTCATGTGCCATGTTCAGAGTGACGTAAATGAACGCCCCATAGCCTTTCCATCACATTCCTTTACCATTGCAGAGAAAAATTATGCACAGCTTGGCAGAGAGGTCTTGAGTCTGTTTCGGGATTTAAAGCATTGCAACCAGTAGTTGTTTGGGAGAGAGTTTACCCTCATTACTGATCATCAACCACTAGTGTCCATTTTCAATCCACAGAAGGGTGTTCCACTAACAGTGGCAGCATGAATGTAGAGACGGACACAATTACAGGATTAAATTCAAGAGGACAACTAATCATGAAAATGCTGATTGAGCATCTTAGAGAAAGGAGAAGACAGGTGTCCAGACCTGTCAGATCCACTTCCTGCAGTGTCAGAAGCAACTCCTACAACCACCACAGGGGAGGCCCCAGAACACGAGATTGTTTCACAGCCACATGTCTCAGCTGCCAAGCAGAGTGACACCCCACCTCTTTTCAAAAAATACTGTATACCACAAGAGTAGAAAATCCCCCACAGTGTTTAAATCTTTAGGCCTGAGTGAACAATTTAAACTTTACCTTGTACTGGGTGTCAGTTGCCTTATATAGTATGTTGTGTATATATATTGTATATGTTGATGCATTCTATATTGAGTTGGATTAATATTATAAATAGATTGTTTGATTAAGCATCCTTTGTTGTTTACATAATGCATTTGGGTTAGATGTAGAAGTATGTAAATAGCATATGGCATTACACTGCCTCTTCACACGTGTGTGAGTGTCTCACTTAAGGTAAAAATGAAACTAAATGTACACAAATTATCTCCCAGCTCCATGTTTTCATTTAATTAGTTTAAAGTTTTGGTGTTGCAAACCCTAACGAGTACCTGCTTCCCTGAAAGTGGTGCTGCAGGTGGACAGGGGGGTGAAGAAGGCTTTTAGTTCACTGGTCTTCATCAGTCAGTACAGATGGTGGGAAGTTATGTTGTGGCTGGCAGAGAACGTGGTTGAGGCAGGCACATTAACGGCTTTTTGAAGGTACTTGTCTAAGTACATGGATAGGAAAAGTTTAAAAAGCCAAATGGGACTTAGCCTAGATGGGAATCTTGGTAGAATGGACCAGTTGGGATGAACGATCTGTTTCTGTGTTTGACCCTATGACCCTATGACTCATATAGTCTTCCTGGTGAAGGTACTCCTACAGTGCTGTTGTAGGAGTTCTTGAATTTAAACCCTGTGGTCATGGAGGACCAGCCACAGGACAATGGTCCAGTCACGGGACAATGGTCCAGCCACGGGACAATGGTCCAGTCACAGGACAATGGTCCAGCCACGGGACAATGGTCCAGTCACGGGACAACGGTCCAGCCACGGGACAACGGTCCAGTCACAGGACAACGGTCCAGCCACAGGACAACGGTCCAGTCACAGGACAACGGTCCAGTCACAGGACAATGGTCCAGTCACAGGACAATATCTCGTGTTATTGGTCCAGGGGTTCTTCAAAAGACCAGCCACAGGACAATGGTCCAGCCACAGGACAATGGTCCAGTCACAGGACAATGGTCCAGCCACAGGACAATGGTCCAGTCACAGGACAATGGTCCAGCCACAGGACAATGGTCCAGTCACAGGACAATGGTCCAGCCACAGGACAATATCTCGTGTTATTGGTCCAGGGGTTCTTCGAAAGACCAGCCACGGGACAATGGTGCAGCCACAGGACAATGGTCCAGTCACAGGACAATGGTCCAGTCACAGGACAATGGTCCAGCCACAGGACAATATCTTGTGTTATTGGTCCAGGGGTTCTTCGAAAGACCAGCCACAGGACAATGGTCCAGTCACAGGACAATGGTCCAGTCACAGGACAATGGTCCAGTCACAGGACAATATCTCGTGTTATTGGTCCAGGGGTTCTTCGAAAGACCAGCCACAGGACAATGGTCCAGTCACAGGACAATGGTCCAGCCACAGGACAATGGTCCAGTCACAGGACAATGGTCCAGTCACAGGACAATGGTCCAGCCACAGGACAATATCTCGTGTTATTGGTCCAGGGGTTCTTCAAAAGACCAGCCACGGGACAATGGTCCAGTCACAGGACAATGGTCCAGCCACAGGACAATGGTCCAGTCACAGAACAATGGTCCAGTCACAGGATAATGGTCCAGCCACAGGACAATGGTCCAGTCACAGGACAATGGTCCAGTCACAGAACAATGGTCCAGTCACAGGACAATGGTCCAGTCACGGGACAATGGTCCAGTCACGGGACAATGGTCCAGCCACAGGACAATGGTCCAGCCACAGGACAATGGTCCAGTCACAGGACAATGGTCCAGCCACAGGACAATATCTCGTGTTATTGGTCCAGGGGTTCTTCAAAAGACCAGCCACAGGACAATGGTCCAGCCACAGGACAATGGTCCAGTCACAGGACAATGGTCCAGTCACAGAACAATGGTCCAGTCACAGGACAATATCTCGTGTTATTGGTCCAGGGGTTCTTCAAAAGACCAGCCACAGGACAATGGTCCAGCCACAGGACAATGGTCCAGTCACAGAACAATGGTCCAGTCACAGGACAATGGTCCAGCCACGGGACAATGGTCCAGCCACGGGACAATGGTCCAGTCACGGGACAATGGTCCAGCCACGGGACAATGGTCCAGTCACAGGACAATGGTCCAGTCACGGGACAATGGTCCAGCCACGGGACAATGGTCCAGTCACAGGACAATGGTCCAGCCACAGGACAATGGTCCAGTCACAGGACAATATCTCGTGTTATTGGTCCAGGGGTTCTTCAAAAGACCAGCCACGGGACAATGGTCCAGCCACAGGACAATGGTCCAGTCACAGGACAATGGTCCAGTCACAGGACAATGGTCCAGCCACAGGACAATGGTCCAGCCACAGGACAAATGTCCAGTCACAGGACAATGGTCCAGTCACAGGACAATGGTCCAGCCACAGGACAATGGTCCAGTCACAGGACAATGGTCCAGTCACAGGACAATGGTCCAGCCACAGGACAATGGTCCAGTCACAGAACAATGGTCCAGTCACAGGACAATGGTCCAGCCACAGGACAATGGTCCAGCCACAGGACAAATGTCCAGTCACAGGACAATGGTCCAGTCACAGGACAATGGTCCAGCCACAGGACAATGGTCCAGTCACAGAACAATGGTCCAGCCACAGGACAATGGTCCAGTCACAGGACAATGGTCCAGTCACAGGACAATGGTCCAGCCACAGGACAATGGTCCAGTCACAGGACAATGGTCCAGCCACAGGACAATGGTCCAGTCACAGGATAATGGTCCAGTCACAGGACAATGGTCCAGCCACAGGACAATGGTCCAGCCACAGGACAATGGTCCAGCCACAGGATAATGGTCCAGTCACAGGATAATGGTCCAGTCACAGGACAATGGTCCAGGGGTTCTCTGAAGGTCAAGAATGAGGCATAAATCTTGTACTTACAGCTATTTTATTAAGTGTTCATAACAATGAAAAATAAGGGTAACCAACAGTACCTTTATTTAATAAGGGTACTGTAAGGGAGAGAGAAAGAAAGTGGAGGAGGAGAACAAATGAACAGAGAAAAAGAACAAAGAAGTTGTGGTCTTTTACTTGAAAAGTAGCTCACTGGAGAGACAAAGCACATTGCAGTGGGGGGGGGGGGGTAACTGATGAAATAGTCAGATTCAGTAGCGTGACACAGCTGCAGAGAAACCTCGAAAAATACAGAATCAGCTATACCACAATTACTGAAAATTCACTGAACAATTACACTCATAGGTGATTACATAACATTTTCAACAAGCATAGAAAGTTAAACCACAAGAAAAACAACAACTGACACTAGTTCAACAGTTCATACTGCAGTCAGTCTGTGGCAGTGGTGGAAGGAATGAACCTTTCCGGTGGTGAGTGAGGAGAGGATGCTGAACAAGTGGCTATTTTGTCCGGGATGGTGTCGAGCTTGCTGAGAGTTATTTGAGCTGCCATCTGCCGAGCTTTTCACCTCTCTGAACCCAGACTTCAATCCTCACACATTCATAGTCTCACACACCATACTCACATTGAAAGCAACTTTTAGCCCACAAGCACACGTATGTGAGTGTGCACATGCCCCCACCCACACACACACACACACTCACACATATAAAC
This sequence comes from Hemitrygon akajei, assembly GCF_048418815.1. Taxonomy (NCBI): domain Eukaryota; kingdom Metazoa; phylum Chordata; class Chondrichthyes; order Myliobatiformes; family Dasyatidae; genus Hemitrygon; species Hemitrygon akajei. Next base: position 97,326,810 of record NC_133126.1, read on the forward strand.
ACACATACACACACACAACACACATATACACACACACAACACACACATATATACACACACATACACACACAACACACATACACACACAACACACACATATACGCACAACACACATACACACACATATACACACACAACACACACATATATGCACAACACACATACACACCCATATACACACACACATACACACACAACACACACATACACACATATACGCACAACACACATACACACACATATACACACATAACACACACACGTACACACATATACGCACAACACACATACACACACAACACACACACATACACACACAACACACACATACACACACAACACACATACACAACTCACACATACATGCACAACACACACATACACACACAACGCACATACACACATACACACACAACACACATACACACAACTCACACATACATTCACAACACACACACATACACACACATATACACACACAACACACATACGCACACATATACACACACACACAATACACACACAAACATACACACGCACACACACTGATCCCTCCACACACACACACAGACACACTGATCCCTCCACACACACACTCACATGCACACATATATACACACATACAACACACACATTCACACACACACTGATCCCTCCACACACACACACGCACACACATAGACACACGCACGCGCACACACACACACACACAACACGCACACAGACACACACACACTGATCCCTCCACACACACACACACACACACACGTGCGCGCACACACACACACATAGACACACGCACACACACACACGCACACACACACAGACACACTGATCCCTCCACACACACACTCACATACACACATATATACACACATACAACACACGCATTCACACACACACACTGATCCCTCCACACACACACACGCACACACAGATACACGCACGCGCACACACACAGACACATGTGTGCACACACACACACACAAGATGACTGAAATAAATCACCCCACTAAAAATTATTTTTCTTGATTTTTCTGCCCAAATCCTGGAGTTTAATAAAGCAAAAAATTCTGCAGAAATGGCAAACCTACAGCACAGCAACAAATTACGAATGAGGATGCAGATGGTGCTCCAAGCAGTAGCAGAGATGATTATTTATTTATAGGACACACAATGGGTAATTTGAACCTCCCCCAGCCATCTGCTGCCAACCACAGTGTTGTGTACAGCACAGTTGAAATATTGAATTGCAGAGTCTCCATTCACTTCATTCCTTGTGGTCTGTCTCACCATTGTCAAGGCTCTGTTTTCTGCACAATCCACTCCACTCTTCAAGTACTGTTTTCTCCTTAAAATCTTTCTTTGACAATGCATTTTCTTTCCTGTGCAGGTGTGCTGTAGGCTGCATGGTCCAGGGTAAAAGAGCGTGTAGTGACAGAGAGAGCTCGAAAATGTGAATTCACTGCTTGAGGGTGAAAGATCTGGAAAAATCCATGCTGGATTCTCAAGTCAGGGTTATTGTCAGGTGCACAGGTACAGGTATGGTGAGGTAGAGGTAAGGTGAGGTACAGTTAAGGTGAGGCACAGGTACAATGAGGTGCAGGTATGATGTGGTACTGGTACAGTGAGGCACAGGTACTGTGAGGTACATGTATGGTGAGGTACAGGTAAGATGAGGCACAGGTACTGTGAGGTACAAGTATGTGGTACAGGTAAGGTGAGGTACAGGTACAGTGAGGTACAGGTACAATGAGGTACAGTTAAGGTGAGGTACAGGTACAATGAGGTACAGGTAAGGTGAGGTACAGGTAAGGTGAGGCACAGGTACTGTGAGGTACCTGTATGGTGAGGTACATGTATGATGAGGTACAGGTACAATTAGGTACAGGTAAGGTGAGGTACTGGTACGGTGAAGTACAGGTAAGGTGAGGCACAGGTACGGTGAAGTACAGGTACTGTGAGGTACATGTATGGTGAGATACAGGTACGGTGAGGTACAGGTACAGTGAGGCACAGGTATGGTGAGGTACAGTTAGGGTGAGGTACAGGTACGGTGAGGTACAGGTATAGTGAGGTACAGGTACGGTGAGGTACAGGTACGGTGAGGTACAGGTATAGTGAGGTACAGGTATGATGTGGTACAGGCACCGTGAGGTACACCTACAGTGATGTACAAGTACGGTGAGGCACAGGTACGGTGAGGTACTGGTACAATCAAAATCTCACTTGCAACAGACCTTGAGGAAAAATACCCAAAGACACAATCAGATTCAGATGCAGACGTATTTATCAACTAGAGAGAGCGCAATACTAAGCCTCTTACTGGGGAATGAGACAGAACAGGTGACAGAAGTTTGGGTGGGGAACACTTTGTATCTAGTGATCATCATGCCAATTAGTTTCAAGGTATTAAGGAAAAGGATGGGTCTGGTCCTCAGTTTGAGATTCTAAATTGGAGAAAGGTCAATTTTAATGGAATCAGAAAGGATCTGGCGAATGTGGATTGGGACAGGCTGTTTTCTGGCAAAGGCGTTCTTTGTAAGTGGGAGGCCTTCAAAAGAGAAATTTTGAGACTAGAGAGTTTGTATGTTCCTGTCAGAATGAAAGATAATGATAAAAAGTTGGGGGAACCTTGGTTTTCGAGAGAGAGAAGAAGAAGGAGGTGCTTAGCAGGTATAGGCAGGCAGGAACAAATAAAACACCTGAGGAGTATATGAAACGTAAGACAGCACTTAAGAAGGAAATCAGGAGAGTTAGAAGTAGAGATGAAGTTGCTCCAGCAGACAAGGTGAAGGAGAATCATTTACAGGTATATAGATACTAAGAGCAAAAGGATAGCAAGGTACGAAATTGGTCCTCTGGAAGATCAGAGGACCGTAGCACAGCATTAGCACAACATTATTATAAGTCGGGGTGTCAGAGTTCGCAGTTCTCCGTAAGGAGTTTCTGTACCTTGTCCCTATGGAATACATGGGGTTCTCCAGGTGCTACGGTTCCCTCCCACAGTCCAAAGACGTAACAGGAAGGTTAATTATTCATTGTAATTTGTCCTGTAATGAGATTAAGGTTAAATCGGGGCTGTCGGGGGTTGTTCGAAGGGCCAGAAGGGCCTATTCTGCGCTGTATTTCTAAATAAACAAAGTAAAATAGAAAGTGCACGAGAAGAGTTGAGAAAGTAATCTGGAAGCTAAAAGAAGGCACGAGGTGGCTCTAGCTGACAGGTAAGGGAGAATCCTAACTGCTTCTACAGATATACTGAGAGCAAAAGGACAGCAAGGGCCAAACTTGGTCCCCTGGAAGATCAGAGTGATAATCTATCCATAGAACCAAAAGAGATGGGGGTGATCTTAAATGGATTTTTTGCATCTGTACTTACTTGGGAGACAGACACAGAGCCTGTGGGTGTGAGGCAAAGCAGAAGCGAGGTCATGACCCTATATGGATTACCAAGGAGGAGGTATTTACTGCCTTGAAGCAAATTAAGGTGGACAAATCCCCAGGGCCTGACAACGTGTTCCCTTGGACCCTGTGGGAGGCAAGTGCAGAAATTGCAGAGGACCCTGGAGAGATATGTAAAACATCCTTAGCCACGGGTGAGGTACAGGTGAATTGGAGGACAGCAAATGTTGTTCCATTGTTTACGAAAGGTTCTAAGAATGAGCCAGGAAATCATAGGCCAGTGAGCCTGACATCAGTAGTGGGAAGGTATTCTAATGGACCGGATGTGTAAGTATTTGGATAGACAGGCACTGATGAGGGATAGTCAACATGGCTTTGTACACGGTAGGTCACATCTAACCAAACTTGCAGGGTTTTCTGAGGAAATTACCAGGTAAATTGAGGAAGGCAAGTCAGTGGATATTGTCTACAAGGTCCTGCATGAGAGGTTTGTCATGAAGGTTCAGTTGCTTGGCATTCAGGATGCGGTAGTAAGTTAGATAGACAGGAGAAGCCAGAGAGTGATAGTAGATGGTTGCCTCTCTGACAGGAGTCCTGTGACCAGAGGAGTGCTGTAGGGATTGGTGCTGGATCCGTTGTTGTTTGTCATCTGTATCAACAATCTGGATGATAATCTGGGTAACTGATCAGCACATTTTGCAGATGACACCACGATTGGGGTGCAGCGGACAGCGAGGAAGATTATTAGAACTTGCAGTGGGATCTGGACCAGTAGAAAATGAGCTGAAAATGGTGGATTGAATTTAATGCAGACAAATGCAAGATGTGTACTTCAGTAGGACCAACCAGGGTAGGACTTACACAGTGAACGTTAGGGCACTGAGGAGTGTAGCAGAATGAAGAGATCTGAGAGCACAGGTACATAATTCATTGAAAATGGTGTCACGGGTAGATTGGATTGGCCTTCATAAATCAATGTATTGTGTACAGGAGCTAGGACGTTATGGTATTGTATGAGGCCTAATTTGGAGTATTGTATGCAGTCTTGGTCACCTACCTAGAGGAAAGATGTAAATGAAGTTGTAAGAGTAGAGAGAAATTACACAAGGACATTGCCAGTACTTGAGGACCCGAGTTAAGGGAAAGGGTGAACAGGTTAGGACTTTACTCCCTAGAATGTAGACACTTATGGGGAGATTTGATAGAGGTATACAAAATTATGAATTGAATTGACTATATTTCTTAGATCCTTCACATACACAAGGAGTAAAAATCTTTATGTTATGTCTCCATCTAAATGTGCAATGTGCAATCATAGTAATTTATAATAAATAGAACAGTCAATGTAATATAGAGTACAATCAAATCAGCGTGAGTTCATCAGTCTGATGGCCTGGTGGAAAAAGCTGTCCCAGAGCCTGTTGGTCCTGGCTTTTATGCTGTGGTACCGTTTCCCGGATGGTAGCAGCTGGAACAGTTTGTGGATGGGGTGACTCGGGTCCCCAATGATCCTTCAGGCCCTTTTTATACACCTGTCCTTGTAAATGTCCTGAATCATGGGAAGTTCACTACTACAGATGCACTGGGCTGCCGTACCACTCTCTGCAGAGTCCTGCGATTAAGGGAGGTACAGTTCCCATACCAGGCAGTGATGCAGCCAGTCAGGATGCTCTCAATTGTGCCCCTATAGAAAGTGCTTAAGATTTGGGGGCCAATACCGAACTTCCTCAACCGTCTGAGGTGAAGGAGGCGCTGTTGTGCCTTTCTCACCACACAGCTGGTGTGTACAGACCATGAGAAATCCTCGGTGATGTGTATGCCGAGGAACTTAAAGCTGTTTACCCTCTCAACCCCACATCCAGTGATGTCAATAGGGGTTAGCCTGTCTCCATTCCTCCTGTAATCCACAACCTTTGTTTTTGCGACATTGAGGGAGAGGTTGTTTTCTTGACGCCACTGTGTCAGAGAGATGATGTCATCCCTGTAGGCCGCCTCGTTATTGTTTGAGATAAGGCCAATCAATGTAGTGTTGTTGGCAAATTTAATTAGCAGATTAGAGCTGAGGGTGGCAACACAGTCATGGGTGTACAGGGAGAAAAGGAGGGGACTTAGTACACAGCCCTGAGGGGCTTCTGTATTGAGAGTCACAGGGTTGGAGATGAGGAAACCTATTCTTACAACCTGCTGGTGATCTGACAGGAAGTCCAGGATCCAGCTGCACAAGGCAGGGTCAAGGCCGAGGTCTCTGAGCTTCTTGTCGAGCCTGGATGGAACTATGGTGTTGAATGCTGAAATGTAGTCTAAGAGCAGTATTCTCACATAAGTATCCTTCTTCTCCAGATGTCTAAGGATGGTATACAGAACAGTGGCTATTGCGTCGTCTGTCGATTGGATGTGTCGGTAAGCGAACTGTAGGGGGTCCAGTTTGGGTGGTAGTAGATGTAATCCTTGACCAGCCTCTCAAAGCATTTGCTTATTATTGAGGTGAGTGCAACAAGACACCAGTTGTTCAGGCATGTTACCTTGGTCTTGTTTGATACAAGGACAATGGTGGATAATTTGAAGTAGGAGGGCACTTTACGCTGGGATAGGGAGAGATTAAAAATCTAAATGCAAGTAGGCATTTTCCACTGAGGCTGTGTGAGGCTAGAACAAGAGGTCAAGGGTTAGGGTGAAAGATGAAATGTTTAAGGGGAACATGAGGGGGGCCTCTCCACTCAGAGGGAGGTGAGAGTGTGGAATAAGCTGCCAGCTAAGTGGTGTATGCAGGGTCAATTTCAATATTTAAGAACAATTTGCATAGATATATAGATGGGAAGGGTGTGGAGAGCTGTGGTCAATGGGACTAGGCAGATTAATGGTTTGGCATGGGCCGAGGGCCTGTCTCTGTGCTATAGTGTTCTATGACACTATATATACATTGAAATATGCAGTGCGATGCATGGTTTGTAACTAATGCTTGAGGTGCTTGTAGGGTTCCACACTGAAATAGCTGGAGAGTTGTGCAGATCAATTCAAAAGCCCGGTCCTTGTAGGTATACACCTGCCATTTGGAGACCTCAGACTTCTGCATCTCCTTCCTGACAGAAGCAGCGAGAAGATGACATGACCCAGATGGGTTATGCCTTCTTCTTGGAGATGTCTGTGGTGGGAGGACTGGCCTATGATCGACTGGGCTGTGCCCACTACCCTCTGCAGCCTCTTGTGTTCCTACATAAAGGAGTTACTGTAGCAGTCCATGATACAATCTGTCAGGATACATTGGAGAGTACATCTTGGCTTTGTATACAACGTACAGAAACAATACGTTATTGAAGACTGGCTAGGTTGTGAACCATTGAGTGAAGGACATGGAGCTCTGTGGTTCAGTTACAGGAATAGTGTGCATTGACCTGGCACTGATGGGATAAATTACTTCTAGTCTCACTGTGCCACATTCTGTGCCCCTCCACTCAGAGGGGTTGTGGGCAGGCTGTGATGAACTGCCTCCATCTGCACAGGAGGATCACATGTCCCAATGTCTCACCCTTCAGCTCCCAGTCAATTTTGTTCCTGTGGATACTGATCCTTATCTTTCCAGTGAGGACTCCGTGTGGATGCACCCTGTTGTTTTTGCTGCCGCTGTTGGGAATGATTATCCCTTGTTCCTGTGGCTTATCCCAGAGGGAAGAGGAGTTTCCTGACTCAGTGCTGAGGGGCAGAGGAGGAACCTGTGACCACAGGGCAACCCAGCCACATCACTTACTATTAATGGGCAGAATGGCACTGACCAGGCTATCCCTCACAGTCCTCCCTCCAGCCTTCAAACTCCAGGTAAATCTCAGACCACAGGTGTCACGTTTCCCCTCTCCAAACATAAAAACTAATGGAAAGGAAAATGAGAGAACCAGGAATGTGAGACTAGCTTCGTTTTTGCTTCAAATGACACGTGCATGTATCATTTGGTGGCGTGATGACATATTCAATTTACGTACTTTTACATATAAACTATAATGAATCATTTAAATGAACAAGAATGCTTAATCAAACGATATATTACTCAGACATTACTGAACATCACAACACTCCTGACAAAGGGTCTTGGCCCGAAACGTCGACAGTGCTTCTCCCTATAGATGCTGCCTAGCCTGCTGTGTTCCACCAGCATTTTGTGTGTGTTGCTTGAATTTCCAGCATCTGCAGATTTCCTCGTGTTTGATCACAACATTCCTCCCTGCTTAGCTATAAACTCCAACTCAATATGGAATACATCTCTACTATACACACAGTGTACTATATACAGACATCCACAGCATAGTAAAGCTTAAATTGTCCCATTGAGGTCTAAGTATTTAATCAGTGTGGAGGGTTTCTTACTCAGTGGGATAATGTCCTTCCTGACAGTTGGAGGTGGAGGGGGAGAGGTGAGGGGGTGGAGGGGGGAGGTAAGGGGGTGCTCACTGCTCGGGAGGTGAGGGGGTGGAGGGGGGAGGTGAGGGGGGTGGTCACTGCTCGGGAGGTGAGGGGGTGGAGGGGGGAGGTGAGGGGGTGGAGGGGGAGGTGAGGGGATGCTCACTGCTCGGGAGGTGAGGGGGTGGTCACTGCTCGGGAGGTGTGGGTGTGGAGGGGGGAGGTGAGGGGGTGGTCACTGCTCGGGAGGTAAGTGGGTGGTCACTGCTCCAGAGGTGAGGGGGTGGTCACTGCTCGGGAGGTGTGGGTGTGGAGGGGGGAGGAGAGGGGATGCTCACTGCTCGGGAGATGAGACGTGTGGCTGTGAACCGATCTCGGGTTCGGGAGCCTCCTCCTTGGTGCTTCTAGGAATTGTCTTTGTATTTATTTATTTCTTACATCCAAGGGAGTAAAAATCTTTATGTTGTGTCTCCGTTGCAATGGACCAGATAGAGGCAGGAAATAGGTTCCAGATGCTGGGAGAGTCCAGCACCAGAGGGCATGGTTTGAGAATAAGGGGTAGGTCATTTAGGACAGAGTTAAGGAAAAACTTCTTCTCCCAGAGAGTTGTGGGGGTCTGGAATGCACTGCCTCGGAAGGTAGTGGAGGCCAATTCTCTGGATGCTTTCAAGAAGGAGCTAGATAGGTATCTTATGGATAGGGGAATCAAGGGATATGGGGACAAGGCAGGAACCGGGTATTGATAGTAGTTGATCAGCCATGATCTCAAAATGGCGGTGCAGGCTTGAAGGGCCGAATGGTCTACTTCTGCACCTATTGTCTATTGTCTATTGTCTACAAGTAATAAAGAGGGGAAATGTGGGAGGATATTGGCCAGACACTAAGATTGTTTTGTATACATGTGTACAGTTGGATGTGCAATCAGATCAATGTGTATTGATCAATCTGACAGCCTGGTGTAAGAAGCTGTCCTGGAGCTTGTTGGTCTTGGCCTTAATGCTGTGATACCATTTGCCAGATGGTAGCAGCTGAAACAGTTTGTGGTTGGGGTGGCTGGAGTCCCCGATGATCCTCCGGGCCCTTTGTATATGCACCTGCTGTTGTAAATGTCCTGAATAGAGGAAAGTTCACATCCACAGTTATGCTGAGCTGTCCACACCACTCTCTGACTTCAGGAGGTGGTTCTGACAGCTCTGAACACCTTTATTCTCCAACACTTGACCCTGCTCTCCTCAACTGATCCAAGTGTCATCTCCAGATAACATTAGACACAATCTCCACTGTGTAGGAGAGTGATCCAGTTCTGTCCTTAATCTTTCCAAGTAACCACTTTGATCATCTCTGTAGTCCCTCATTAGGACTGCTTGTCCAGGAGTGAAACATCGAACCTCCTTGTTTGAAGAGCCCTCAATTTGCCTCAGCTGTTTGTCCTGTATCCTCCTCCTGAGACTGGGTTTGAGGAGATCCAAGCATGAGTGCAAGGGACGACCCAGGAACAACATGGCAGGTTGTTGGTTGGGGAGTGTGCTGCATTGCGATATCCATAGAGGAAATTTGCTGTCATAGGAAAAGACAGAAAATAAATTGACAGAAAATGTATTTTTTTTCTCAGTTTGCATTTCCTGATGACATAGGACATATATGTCAAACTCAAGGCTCGCGGGCCAAATCCGGCCCGCGGTGGAATTATCTTTGGCCCGCGAGATAATATCTAATTACTATTAAAGCTGGCCCCAGTAATCGAAGCGCCTATGGCGTATGATATGGCTAATGCTGAGTTTATTCAGGTACCAGGTTTTCAGGGTTTTTAGTGTTTGTTCGGCAGTCTTGCTCGGCAGTCTTCTTCATAAGAAACGGAATTTGTAAAGTGAAACACTTTGTAGTTATAGCAGAGACTGAGACACATGAGAGCAGGCTGAAAAAACGGAGGCAACGAAAGCTGCGTTCGCACGCGTCCGACTGATCCGGCCCGCATGAAGCTGCATTTTGCTCAATCCGACCTGTGACCTAAAATGAGTTTGACACCCCTGAATAGGAAATCACGATACAGATGGTTTTGTCTGGATGCCATCTCCTGTATGCACAGAGGGTCACCTGTATATGGGGAATGTCAGTGGGGAATGGCGTTCTGTGAGTCAGTATGGGTCAAATAGCTTCCTTCTGTGCTGTAAGGAAATCATGTAAATATGGGAAAGGTCAGGCAGCATTAGAGGAACGAGGAACAGGATCTGCAAATGGTATACAGAGACTATCCTTGCAAGATATAAAGGTGAAGAGAGGAACAGAGTCAGGAAGTGATCAGCACCTTGTTGTAGCAGTGATGAAACTCCAGCTGAGAAGCACTAAGACCAGAACACATGACAAAGGCATTTTGATGTTGAAAGCTCAAGGACACTTCACCATTCAGCTTAAGAACTGATTCCAGGCCTTTCAAGAGCAAACACGAGGAAATCTGCAGATGCTGGAAATTCAAACAACACACACAAAATGCTGGTGGAACACAGCAGACCAGGCAGCATCTATAGGAGAAGCACTGTCGATGTTTCGGGCCGAGACCCTTCATCAGGACTAACTGAAAGGAAAGATAGTAAGAGATTTGAAAGTAGTGGGGGGAGGGGGAAATGCGAAATGATAGGAGAAGACCGGAGGGTGTGGGGTGGTAGGTGAGGACAAGGGGAACCCTATCCCGAGTGGGGTGGCAGACGGATGGGGTGAGGGCAGATGTACGGGAAATGGGAGAGATGCGTTTGAGAGCAGAGTTGATGGTGGACGAAGGGAAGCCCCTTTGTTTAAAAAAGGAAGACATCTCCTTCGTCCTGGAATGAAAAGCCTCATCCTGAGAGCAGATGCGGCGGAGACGGAGGAATTGTGAGAAGGGGATAGCATCTTTGCCTTTCAAGGCTTGACGAGGATGAGTCAGTGGACCAGATCGACACAATGTGGAAACGGATTGCCTCAGTCTTTAAGGAGAGCAGCAAGGCTTGTCGAGGATACAGAGCTGGAATGAAGAACAAAGAATGTATACAGCAGGAAACACGGACAGCCTCAGAAGAAAGACAGAAAATTAAGAAGAAAGTGTTAGATGCAAAGTCAGCATGAATTAAAAAGAAACTTCAACTAGCATACACTGAAGCTAACAAGAAAGTGAAGAGTCTTTTAGAATGGATAAGGGAGTCTACATAGAAGACCTTGCAGAGGAGTCTGAAGCAGAGGCCAGTTGAGGTCATCAGGGAAATATATACAATATTTCAAAATTAGTATGCAGAAGGTTCCAGTCCAGATCCAGCGGTCCTGTGAAAGACGAAAATGGTCTGCTTTTGTCAGCTGAGGAAGAGCAAGAAGCACGATGGACTGAGTATTCCAGAGAATTACTGAATAGTCCACCACCAGATGAAGAACCTGACATACAAGAGGCAACAGAGGACCTTGACATCAACACAGATCCACCCAAGAAAGCAGAGGTTGTTGTTGCTGCGATTAAATCACTGAAGAACAGCAAAACTCCAGGACATGATCATTTGAACTCCAAACTGTTCAAAGCTGAACCAAAAGTTGCAGCAGTCATCACTGTTTACCACAATCTGGGAACGGGGACAAGTGCCCAAAAACTGGACAAAAGGAGTTATTGTTAGGATCCCCAAGAAAGGAGCACTAAGTGATTGCAACAACTGGCGTGGCATCACACTTCTGTCAGTGCCCAGCAAGATCCTCGCTAAAGTCATTGTCCAATCGATGACAGATGCTGTTGATGTGTGTTTGAGGAAAGAGTAAGCTGGCATCAGGATACATGGAAGCTGTGTCGACCACATCTTTTTGCTACATAACATCATAGAATAGTGCACAGAGTGGCAGAAACAATTGTATGTGAGTTTTGTGGACTCTGAAAAGGCTTTTGATAGCATTCACATGGAAAGCCTCTGGCAAATTCTCAGATCACACTGACTCCCTTCCAAAATTGTCCATCTTATCCAGAATTTCTATGCTAACTTTACTTGCACAGTTAGGGACTGCAATTTGAGCTTTGAAGTCAAGACAGGAGTCAGGCAAGGTCCTTTAATGTTGACGATATTATTTAACCTGGTGATTGGCTGGGATGTGAGGCAAATAACGAAAGATAAGCTGAGAGGCATCGGGTGGACTCTCTACTTTAGATGACCTTGACTCTGCGGATGATCTCCACTACCACATACACACCAGTGCATGCAAGAGAAATCTCAGTGCCTGTGTACTTTTGGTGGACAGCCTGGTCTCGGAGTCAGCCAGAGAAAGTCTGAGACATGACACTCAGTGTAGAGTCTCCTCCTCCTATCACGGCATATGGCCTCCACTTACCCAGCACCAGCAGATTCACCCACCTGGGCAGCATCATTTGGCAGGATGGTGGGACCAAGGGCGTCATCCAGTGCAGACTCAGCAAAGCTAGAGACATCTTCAGATCAATGAGTGACATACAGGGATTAACCAAGTACAATGTCCACGCCAAGGTGAAGCTGGATCTGAGCTGACTCTAGTGTGGGTCAGAATGCTGGCACGTGGCAGAGAATGACCTTGCCAAGCTGTCATCATTCCACAAGCTTCCGGAAGATCCGCCATATTTTCTGGCTAAGAAAGATCTCCAACTACGCCCTACTCCTTCAGTGTCAGCAAGAGGACGTGGCCACAATCATCATGAGGAAATGTTGGAGATGGATTGTCACAGGATGAAAAGAGAGGCAACTCCATCATCAAGACAGCACTTCATTGGATCCCTGAAGGAAACACAGGAGACCAAAGACAACTTGTCTCCGTACCATCAGGGCGGAAATGAGGACCCTGAGCCACACCTGGGGCAGAACAGAGAAGATGGCCAAAGACAGACAGGGATGGAGGACCTTCATTGCTGCCCAAAACGCCTGCGGAGTAACAGGCATTTGATGATGATGATGATGAATTCACAAATCACTACCCCAATAAACTGAGATGCAAAATAAAATTTACTCTTGTAGAATTTATCTGAAAAGATAGTAAATAAATTGACGGAATTTTTTTTTCAATTTGCATTTGCTGATGACATGGGGAATTTTGATAGGGGTGATTTTGTCTGGACACCAGCTCCTGTGCACACTGAGGGTCACCTGTATATGGGGAATGAAGTTGCTCTGTCAGCTAGTATAGATTCAATAGGCCAAATGTCTTCCGAATGTGCCAAGAGGAAATCATGAAAATATGACAAACGTCAGGCGGCATTAGTGGAATGGGGAACGGGATCTGCAAACTGAAACCTCGACTCTGTTGCTATCACTACAGGTACCTGCTGAGTATCCCCAGCATCCACACCTCATGTTGCCTCTGCTTCTAATCATAGTGGGTTTCTCAGTATGATAATCTCTTACCCTTCTCCCCTCTCTAGCTCTGCTGTTGGTTATCTGACATCTGTGCCCTGCTCATTTGGTGTATTGCCAAACTTCTGCATGGCTTTACAGCTCTGTGAGAAATCCCTGCTCCTTTGGCACCACATTTCTGTAATCCAAGCCCCAAATCCAGGCCATCGCCCTGGACAGACACCATCACCCCACCCTGTGGCTTCTCCAATTACCCAAGATCGGTCTCAAGCTAAGATCAAGGACATTCTCCAAGACTGCCTGACCTTGAAATATAATCACTTCTTCTTACTTCTGCTGAATGCATCCTGCTGCTTTTTGCTCGCCATGGCAGCAGTTTCCATGGTAACTGCTGGCTGAGGGGGATATTGCACACTGGCGCAGTTTAAGGCATCAGAATGGTCGCTGGGTCCTGTGTTGTTTGAAGGCAGGTGATGAGTGATGTGGAGAGGCTGCACAGATGTGTCCCAGCTGTCAGCTCTAGGACCTGAGAGCACCAGTGGAGACAGGAGAAGAGGATGAATCTTCCCACACTAAGGCTAGGATTGGCAACAGCTTCCATTCACCAAGTATGCACAGAATCTCCAAGCGTTTCTTATCTGGCCTGCCCACATCTTATCTGTAAACTCTTCTGGAATGATTAGAATTAACCACAGCACCTGAACTTGGATCTCTGCATGGCTTTGATGTGGAGGTCATCATGGAATCATAAAGCCTGCTGTCAGCACTGACCCAGTTACACTGACAGCATTTTGTTCGAGAGGAACAGAACCTTATCTTCTGTCTGAGTAGTTTACAACCCAACAAGAGCTTTCAGTAAACTGCTTCCCCTATTCCACTTCTCCCTCTCCCAATCTACTCACTTCTTACACTCACCCCAGTCCCTACCATTCTGTTTCTTTCCCACTTCAGTTGCAGCCTCTGTCATTACTTCCACTCTCCCCTCTTCCATCTGCCTATCATTCCCCCTCACCTGGATCCACCAATCATCTCCCAGCCTTTGTCACTATTCCCACTCTCCCCTCTTCCATCTGCCTATCACCCTTTTCACCCAGATCCACTATCCGGTGCCCCCCACTGGTCCAAAGGGTCATTCACCCCTCCATACGAGTCATCTCAGTCCAGATGAGGGAATCGACCCAAAGCACCAGCTGTCCATTTCACTCCACAGATGATGCTTGAGGTTTTCCAGAATCCTGTCTGTTGCCCTATTTTAAAAAAAATTCTCTCCATGTTCCCATCAATTCCACCCAGAATCTCCCCTTCACCTGGGGGTCAGTTAATGCACCAACCCACACATGTTGTATGTGAAAGGAAACTGGAGCAAATGGGGGTAACTCACAGGGTCACAGGGAGAGGGTAGTCAGCATTCGAGATCAGGATCGTACTCGATCCCTGGAGCCGGGAGGTAGTCCTCTCCAACGATGATGCCCGGAAGGGCAGAGGGAGTGTTGAACTAGTACCTGCCGTGGGCTCCAGTGTAGTGGTGCTGGTTAATGGAATTACTGCTGCCTGTCACCAGAATAAGAAGCCAGTGAGTCAGTGTGGGAAGCAAAGGTGATGAGCAAGTGTAGGAACTGTCATCAGGGGGAGGAAAGTTGGTTGTTGGACAATTAATAGCTTTCTGTCAGTCTGGTGATAGTCCAGTACCTGAACTGGGTGTGCCAGAACACTTTCATTTAGTTAATATGGCCAGACACCTGCTTGAGGTGTCCTTCTGAATCCAGCCAGTTACCTCTACCAGTACTGCTGCATTCCCTTTTATCTGAACTCTCAGCATGACTCCTGCTTACCTTTTCATTATCTACTCTTCCCAAATCCATCCTGTTCATTCCCCTTCTCAGCCCATCCCACTGTCTGTACCGTTCAGTCAGATTTGGTAGCGCTACTCCTCAGCCTCTTGTAAGTATTCTGTCTGGACCCCCAAACCCCGACCTGGGGAGTATTTTCAATGTTCCCGGCTTCTAGCTCTGGAATACCAATATATTGCAAAAAGCCTTTGCAACTTCAAGTGGAAAAGAATATCATTTATCATTTATAATCCTCCTAATGTTCAAACATTCTCAGCTCTATAAGCTTTGGGCAGGCTCCATAGCAGCCAATAATAACAAAGCAACTCTCTGATTTTCAGAAATTCCATTGTGGAAAACTTCCGTTCTGTAGCCAAGCTCAGTGCCAGCCAATGACTTCACAGTCCAGCCCAAGCTCTGCTGGAGAACAGGTCCTTCCTCCGATCACCACTGACTTAGTGTCTAGACCAAAGGGTGTGGCAGGCTCACCACAGTGCCCCTCTTCCTCCTATCCTGGCAATGGGACAAGTCAGACAGCTGTTTTAACTGCAGTAATTCTTTGATTTCAAGGCAGTTTCTTCATCTACAGTACCAAGAATTCATTTATAAAACAAAACTCACCAGAACATTTCTTTGGCTTAAGAGTTATGATTAATGAGAGTCCGAGAAATTCTTCACACTGCGGGCGTAGCCAGTTTGATTAAACTGGGAGAGAACAAGGATAACAAGTGAAATGAGAATGGAGCCAAGTGCCTAACCTTCAGTGGCCCTGCAGTGTTGAACAGTAACAGCTCACTACAGCTGGAATCAGAGCAAGTGGGCGAGGTACTAAATGAGTCTTTCTCATTGGTATTCACCAAGGAGTAGGACAAAGATCAGGGAGGATTAATGCTGATAATCTAGGGGATGTCGAAGTAATATATGTTGGGTCTGCTGAAGAATATTAAGTTCAAGTCAAGTCAAGTCACTTTTTATTGTCATTTTGACCATAACTGTTGGTACAGTACACAGTAAAAACGAGACAATGTTTTTCGGAACCATGGTACTACATGACACAGTACAAAAACTACACTGAACTACGTAAAACAACACAAAAACTACACTAGAGTACAGACCTACCCAAGGCTGCATAAAGTGCACAAAACAGTGCAGGCCTACAATAAATAATAAACAAGACAATAGGTACAGTAGAGGGCAGGAAGTTGGTGTCAGTTCAGACTCTGGGTATTGAGGAGTCTGATGACTTGGGGGAAGAAACTGTTACATAGTCTGATCGTGAGAGCCCGAATGCTTCGGTACCTTTTCCCAGATGGCAGGAGGGAGAAGAGTTTGTGTGAGGGGTGCATGGGGTCCTTCATAATGCTGTTTCCTTTGCGGATGCAGTGTGTAGTGTAAATGTCTGCAATGGCGGGAAGAGAGACCCCGATGATCTTCTCAGCTGACCTCATTATCTTGCGATCCGAGATGGTGCAGTTTCCGAACAGGCAGTGATGCAGCTGCTCAGGATGCTCTCGATACATCCTCTGTAGAATGTGGTGAGGATGGGGGGGTGGGAGATGGACTTTTCTCAGCCTTCGCAGAAAGTAGAGACATTGCTGGGCTTTCTTTGCTATGGAGCTGGTGTTAAGGAACCAGGTGAGCTTCTCCGCCAGGTGAACACCAAGAAATTTGGTGCTCTTAACGATCTCTAATGAGGAGCCATTGATGTTCAGCAGGGAGTGGTCACTCTGTGCCCTCCTGAAGTCAACAACCATCTCTTTTGTTTTGTTCGCATTCAGAGACAGGTTGTTGGCTCTGCACCAGTCCGTTAGCCGCTGCACCTCCTCTCTGTATGCTGATTCAGTGTTCTTGCTGATGAGACCCACCATGGTTGTGTCATCGGCGAACTTGATGATGTGGATCTAGCTGTGTGTTGCAGCACAGTCGTAGGTCAGCAGAGTGAATGGCAGTGGACTGAGCACACAACCCTGGGGGCCCCTGTGCTCAGTGTGATGGTGTTGATGCTGCTCCCGATCTGGACTGACTGAGGTCTCCCAGTCAGGAAGTCTAGGATCCATTTGCAGAGGGAGGTGCTCAGGCCCAGGAGGCTCAGCTTTCCAATCAGTTTCTGAGAGATGATTGTGTTGAATGCTGAACTGAAGTCTATGAACAGCATTGGAACGTACGAGTCTTTTTTGTCCAGGTGGGTTAGGGCCAGCTGGAGGGTGGTGGCAATGGATAAGTCCTTATGGGAATTATAACAGGCCATTGAGAGAGTACGGCGAAGAGATTACTGAGGCCCTGACAAAGTTCTTTATATCCTCTCCCGCTACAGTCAAGGTCCCAGAGGAGTGCTGTTCCTTTTTTTAAGAAGGGCAATAGGAATAATTCAGGAAATTATAGACCAGTGAGCCTCACATCAATGGTAGGGAATTTATTGGAGAGGATTCTCAGAGATAGAATTTGAGTTCATTGGCCTTATGAAGGACTGTCAACATGTCTTACTAATGGCCGAGGGTTTTGAGAAGGTGACCAAGAGGACTGATGAGGATAGAGCTGTGGATGTTGTCTACAGAGACTTTGGTCAGCATTTGACGAGATCCCATATAGTAAGCTGATCCAGAAGATTAAGACACGTGGGATTCATGGTGACTTGGTAAATTGGATTTAAAATGTCAAACTTGCCTTGGCCGTCAGAGACAATGTGCAGTGGCGGAAGGGTGTTATTCTGGCTGGAGGTGTGTGACTACTGGTGATCTGATCTGCAGGAATCAGTGCTGGGACCTCTTGTTGGTGATATACATATAAATATAAATGGCTTGGGCAGAAATATAGATGGGCTGATTACTGTGTTTGCAGATACACAAAAATTGCTGAAGTTGTGAATAATGAAGAAGGTTGTGAAAGGATAGAGCATGATATACTGTACGGACATTTGTAGATTAGTTCCAGATATGGGAGGAGAAATGGCAGATGGAGTTTAATCTGAGCCACTGTGAGCTGTTGCACTTTTAGAGGTCAAACGGAGGTGAAATGTAGACAGATCCTAAAGAGTCCCAAACTTGCACAGCAGGATCTAGGCATCCTGCTCAATAGATCCTTGAAGGTAGTAACACATGTCGATAGGGTGGTAAAGGAGGAATGTGGCAATCCTGCCTTCATCAGTTGGGGCATTGAACATTACAGTTGGCAGATCATTTTGCAGCCATATAGAGCTTTGGTTAGGCCTTATCTGGAGTATCGTGATTGCCCCATTGTAGGTGGAGGTGGAGGTGGAGGCTTTGGAGGGCATTGGCCAGGATTAGAATTTAAATTATCAGGAGAGTTTGGACAGACTTAGATATTTTCTCTGAGGTGTTGGAGGCTGAGGGTAGACCTGTTGGGTGTATATTAAATTAAGAGAGGCACTGGTAAGGTCAATAGTTGGACTATTTTCCCCGGGTTAGAAATGTTCTATACTAGAGGGCATAGCTTTAAGGTGAGAGGGGAAGGTTTAAGGGAGATGTGAGGAGTAAAACTTTCCCAGAGAGTGACAGATGCCTGGAACTGTCTGTCAGGTATAATAACAGAGACGTTTAGACAGATCCATGAACATGAAGGGAACAGAGGGATGCAGAATATGTGCAATGCATGGGTTTAGTTTCATTGGTATCAAGAACATACAAATATAAGAAAAAGGGGCAGGAGCCTGCTCTGCCATTCAGTAAGATCATGGACTCAGCTCCATCTACCTGCCTTTCCTTATAACCCTCAATTCCCCCCCCCCCCCCCCCCATGCAAACATCTATTTAACTGGGTCTTAAATATATTTAATGAGGCAACCTCTGCTGCCTCTCTGGGGAGAGAATTCCACAGATTCTCTCCTCTCTGGGAAAAGGCAGTTTAGCCTCACCTCCATTACTAAACCTACTCCGCAGTCCTGTGTCCTTTATCTATGTCTATGTCCTCTAGTTTCACTTAGCAGTAGGAGCAACTTTCATGCCTCAGCAAGTTGGGAGTGTTGGACAATGAGGGGTGATGGTCTATAAAATCATGAGGGGCATAGACAGGGTGAATGTGCACAGTTCCCCCCCACCCCAGGTTGGGGAATCCAGACAAGAGGGTGCAGGTTTATGGTACCTGAGAGAGGTCAGTAAATGGAGCAAGCTGCCAGAGGAAATGATTGAGGCAGATATATTAACATTTTAAAAGCACTTGGACAAGTCCATGAATTGGAGAAGTTTAGAGCAGGAGTTCCCAACCTGGATTCCACAGTACCCTGTTCGTGGTAAGGGTCCATGGCATAAAAAAGGTTGGGAACTGCTGGTTTAGAAGGGTATGTACCAAATGTATGCTGGTG
Source organism: Hemitrygon akajei (assembly GCF_048418815.1). Lineage (NCBI taxonomy): Eukaryota > Metazoa > Chordata > Chondrichthyes > Myliobatiformes > Dasyatidae > Hemitrygon > Hemitrygon akajei. The sequence goes on from NC_133126.1 coordinate 97,346,069, forward strand.
ACACTAGCTTAGTGACAAATCTTTGTCAGCATGGACCGTTTGGACTGAAAGCCCCCTTCCCTGCACTATGGCTGACTCTATGAATCTGTCTTTCATAATTTCATATGTTTCTATAATACTCCTCCTGCTCTCTGAACTCCAGATATGTTCAATGTGCTGTCCAACCATACTGGAGGCCAACACAAATCAACTTCCTTTCCTCCTGCCAAGAAAGTTGTTAGCAAAATGAAGCTCTTGGACAATTTCCACAGTCTAAATCAAACATGATGTTGCTGCGGGAACAAGGAGGAGGATAAGGCCATTCAGACCCTCCAATCCCTGCTACAATTCACGTGGCTGTGCACCATATTTCTTTGGCTTACTTTTTTCCCCAACTCTGACAGCCGTCTGCTTCCTGACCTGCCAAACAGTTCCACACTTTTCTCGCTTTATTTCAGACTTACAGCATCTTCATAGCTTTGCTTTTGTAAAATCCACCCCATCTCCGAATTGCAAGCAGAACAAGTGCCACACCTGCCCCTACACCTCCTCCCTCACTACCATTCAAGACCCCAAACAGTCCTCCCAGATGAGGAAACACTCCACTAGCAAGTCTGTTGGGGTTAGATACTATATCTGGTGCTCCCACTGTGGCCTCCTGTATGCTAGTGAGAGCTGACGTGGATTGGGAGACCGCTTCGCCGAGCACCTATGCTCCATCCGCCAGAAACAATAAGATCTCCCGGTGGCCACCCATTTCAATCCCACTTCCCGTTCCCATTCTGACATGTCAGTCCATGGCCTCCTGTACGATACTGTACTCCAGTATGGCTTCCACCTCAGGGTGGAGGAGCAACACCTCATATTCTGTCTGGGTAGCCTCCAAACTGATGGCATGTACATCGATTTCTCTAACTTCAGGTAATGGACCCCCCCTCCCCCGATCTTCACCATTCCCCATTCCTGTTTCCCTCTCTCTCCTTACCTCCTTACCTGCCCACCTCCTCCCCCTGGTGCTCCTTTCTTCCATGGTCTTCTATCATTCCTATTAAATTTCCCCTTCTCCAGCCTTTTATCTCTTTCACCAATCAACTTCCCTGCTCTTTAATAACTCCCTCCCCCATCCTGCTTTCACCTATCACCTGCCACCTTGAACTTCTTCCTCCCTTCTCCCATCTTCTTACTCCGACTTCTCCTCTTTCTTTCCAGTCCTGATGAAGGGCCTCGGCCTGGAACATTGACTTCTTTGGAAACATTCTTTTCCACAGATGCTGCCTGGCCTGCTGAGCTCCCCCATCGTTTTGTGTGTGTTTCCCTGCCCACTTGGATGGTCCAGTTGGCTGACAGCACTTCTGGGAGAAATCTCTGGTTATTAATTTGGTCCTGAGCTGCCTAATTCCATAGTACAACCCACAAACACTACCTCAATATTTATTCTCTCTTTTTGCAGTACTTATTTAATGTAAGTTTTAATGTATTAATTTTGTGTTGTGATCTATAGTATTTTTATGTATTGCACTGTTCTGCCACCACAAGAAACATATTTCACAACTGTACGGTGCAAAGTCTGAGGCACATACATATAGCTAGGGTGCCTAAGACTTTTGCACAGTTCTGTTTGTCAGTGATAGTAAACCTGATTCTAATATCTTGTTATGTTTAATTCATTTATAGTTTCTCTAGGCCAACTGCCTTACTTGCTTTTAATATTTTAAGTGAAATGTCTCATCTATCCTTAATTGGAAATTCATGAAACCTGTCCTCATAGTGTAAAGCTGCCGAGCCTGGTCTTAGTCACTGAGGAAAGGGGAGCATGCAGTCTGTGAATGCAGGGCCTTGGGAATCTCGGAGAGGTTGGAGGGTGGGGAGAGAGGGAAGGAACCTAATCCCTGGCACCTGGCAGGGAGTGCCCAGTGACAAGGCCGTCTCTCCTTTCTAATCTTAAGGGATTGACTTTGGCCACAGGTGGTCTGGCCGGAAAATGATCTGGTACCACACTTACACAACTGACCAGGAGCCAGAGGAACTAATGAAAATCTGGCCAGCATCCAATCCTCATTGCTTCTCGTGCCTTCAGAAACTCTGAGAAATTTACTTGGCGTAAAAAATGTTTGATGATCATTTACTAGTTGTTTGAATGATCAGTGGGAGAGAGGGCAAGAATGTTACACTTCACTGAAGACAAATGACGGCAGCAAAGCAAACAGCCGTGTTTTCCTGATTAACTGTTCAGCAGCTGCTTGCAGCAATGGGCTTGTGGGCACCAGGAATGAAGGTGCTTGTTCCCGCAGCCCCTGCACTGCAAGGCCGTGGAGAACGGGAGCACAACACTCTATGAAGGGCCAAAATCTCAGGGGGAAACTCTCAGAGCTGGGGTCAGAAAGGCTGTGCCACCAGATCTAACCGCTGCTCGGCTATGGTTGTAAGGGTGCAGTTTTCTTGCTGAAATACCTGGTCTTCATGCCAATAGGAAAGGTCCCACAAGGGAGGCTGGTCAAGAAGGTTTAGCCACTCGGCATTCAAGATGAGGTAGGAAATTGGATTAGACATTGGCTTTGTGGGAGAAGCCAGAGAGTGGTAGTAGATGGTTGCCTCTCGGACTGGAGGCCTGTGAATAATGAATGCAGCTAGGGTCAGTGTTGGGTCATTCCTTGTTTGTCACCTATATATCAATGATCTGGATGATAATGTGGTTAATGGATAAGCAAATGTGTGGATGACACCAAGACTGAGGTGTGGTGGACAGTGAGGAAAGCAATCATGGCATGCAGGGGATCTGTATCAGCTGGAAAAATGGGCTGAAAGTGGCAGATGGAATTTAATACAGACAAATGCAAGGCTTTGCAATTCAGTAGGACCAACCTCTGCAGGGTGGGTCTTACACAGTGGGGCACTGAGGAGTGTGGTAGAACAAAGGGATCTGGGAATACAGGTCGATAGTTCATTGAAAGTGGTGTCACAGGTAGATAGAGTCATAAAGAAAGCTTCTGGCACATTGGCCTTCAATGTATTGAGTACAGGAGCTGGGATGTTATGTTGAAGTTGTACACGATGCTGCTGAGGCCTGTGTGCAGTTTTGGTCACCACCTACAGGAGAGACGTAAATAAGGCTGGAAGAGTCCAGAGAAAGTTTACAAGGATGTTGCCAGGTCTGGAGGACCGGAGTTATCAGGAAAGATTGAATAAGTTAGGGTTGCATTCTTTAGAACGTAGAGATTGCGAGGAGCTTTGATAGAGCTATACAAAATTATGAAGGGTATTGGAAGGGTAAATACAAACAGGCTTTTTCCACTGAGGTTGGGTGGGACTACAACTGGAAGTCGTGGGTTAAGAGTGAAAGGTGAGAAGTTTAAGGCGAATATGAGGGGAACCTTCTTTACTCAGAGAGTTTGAGAATGTGGAATGAGCTGCCAGCACACATGGTGCATGCAAGCTCGATTTAAGTGTTTGAGAGAAGTTTGGATAGGTGCATAGATGGCATAGATGACTATGGTCCCAGTGCAGGTCGATGGATGCAGCCAGTTTAAATGGTTTCAGCATGGACTAGATGGGCTAAAGGGCCTGTTTCTCACTTCTCTATGACTCTCTATCCTAGTGGACTCTTCAAAGAAACAAGCAAGAAATCCAAATACAGACTTTCCAAAAGTATTTTAAGGGGGCTAATCTGTCCATGAATTGAGTCCAAACTCACACACCTCACTGACTGGGAGTGATGTCACTTGCTCTTTTAACATTGCTGGGTCTAAATAAACCCAGCAAGATTGTGTAAGCCCCTTCATTAGAAGGGCTGCAGTGGCTCAAAGAAGTGGGGAGGGTCACCCACCTTCCCGTAGGCAACTAGGGATGGGCAATAAATGCTGGTCTTGTCAGTTACTCCCCAACCCCTAACAGGGGAGTGAGGGGTTAGGGAGACCTGCACTAAGTGAGGGTTGGACAATAGGGGAGACAGTTTTGGAGCTGTCAGGGGTCAGGGACAGTGAATGTTGCTGAGGGTCGGAGTCAGTGACCAGTGTAAGAGAGGTGGTTGCCTGCCTGGATTGGAACTGGGGTCGTTACAGTGGAGCTCAGTATCTCTGACCTGAAGACGACCATTAGCGATGTAGACCCAACTGCAGAGGAGACCAGAGAGGAGGATGGAGTTGAATGAAGTATCTTTACTTGTGGAGCACACAGGCTAGGAATCAAGAATCACTACACACAGGGTAGGTAAACCCAAACCTGAGCAAAAACAAACAAAGAGAAAGAACTAAAACAGAGAATAAAACATGGCACCAGTGCAGTGATAACTAAAACAAGACACAGGTAAAAATAATCAGCTATTTATCAGGGGAATGGGAGTGCTGGAGCTTGGAGGACTCTGGCACCCCCTGTTGCATGACAGGGCCCCCCCCACCTCACAAGGTGATCTGGGAGGCAACAGTGTAAGTCTCCGATCAGGTCCGGGTCCAGGATAACACGGGAGGGATTCCACGACCTTTCCTCTGGACCGCAACCCTGCCCATCCACCAAGTACTGGAGACGGGAGCCCAAAAGCCGATGATGGTGTCTGCTGGCTGAGCGTTGATGATGTGAAGAGTCGGGGTTGTTTCAGTGGACTGCACAAAATGGGTTTTAAACAGGGGACATGGCAGGTGGGGTTGATATTCATGGCATGGGGCAACTGGAGATGGTAAGTGACTGGGTTGATCCCACAGAGAAACTTGAGCAGTCGGTGTAGTGTCGGTTTCTGAGACTCAGACGACAGAAGAAGGTCACCGGTGGAGGGTCAGGATGGAACAAAGGCCTCAGCTGCCCTTGACGGTTGGAGTTCTTGCCGACAGGCCTTCAGCAAGGCTGCCTAAGCTTTCTTCCTCTTTTGTCAGCAACCATGGAACAGTTGTTGAGCAGGTGGGACTCTCACCTCAGACTCCTGCTTGGGAAACAGAGGAGGTGGATAACCAGACTGGCACTCAAAGGAAGACATCCCCATTGAAGTATGGTGCAGAACGTTACGAGCAAACTCTGCCCAGAGCAAATCCTCACTTGCCCGACACAGGGCAGCTCAGCATCCGGTTGGTCCTCTCCATCTGTCCATTGGACTGGGGGTGAAATCCCGATGAGAGGCTGACCACAGCTCCAATGAGCTGACAGAAGGCCTTCCAGAGCCAGGAGGTAAACTTAGGGCCTCAGTCAGAAACGATGTCCCAGAGAAAGCCAGGCACTCTAAACACGTGTTGCAATATAACGTTGGCCATCTTCTGAGCTGAGGGAAGCTTGGGTAGGGGCACAAAGGGGCAGGTCTTGGAGAACTAGTTCACCACCACCATAATTATTGTGTTACACTGCAATGGGGGCAAACTGGTGATGAAATCCATGGAGATATGGGACAAGGAATGGGAAGGAATAGGCAGTGGATGTAGCAGCACCAATGGATGTGATTTGGGTTCCTTGTTTTGGGCACAGATGTGACAGACTGCCACATATGATTTAACATCCCTATACATGCCTTCATGCCTGGTCATCAGGACTGCCTGTTGATGAACTCTGCTGTTCGAGCAGTCCTGAGATATGTGATGTGTGTCTCCACTGTGACACACCTGAATGGGCAGTGTTAGGGATGAGAAAAAGGCAACCTGTCTTAACAACACAGGTTCGGATCATTTCAGAAGGCCTTTGACAAGGTGCCATGCATGCGGCTATTTAACAAGTTAGAACCCGTGGTATTAGAGGAAAGATACTAGCGTGGATAAAGCAGTGTTGATTGTCAGGAGGCAGAGTTGGAATAAAGGGAGCCTTTTCTGGTTGACTGCTGGTTACAGGGTCTGTGTTGGGACTATTTCTTTTTATGTTACATGTCCATGATTTGAATGGAGGAATTGACGGCTTTGTGATCATGCTTGCGGATGATGTGAAGATAGGTGTGAGGGCAGGTCGTTTTGAGGAAGTAGAAAGGCTACAGAAATACTTAGATTAGGAGAATGGGCGAAGAAATGGCAGGTGGAATACAGTGTTGGGAAATATAAGGTTTTGCACTTCGGAAGAGGAAATAAAAAGGCAGACAATTTTTCTAAATGTAGAGAAAATGAAAAAATCTGAGTTGCAAAGGGACTTGGGAGTCCTTGTGCAGGATTCCCTCAGGTTAGATTACAAGTTGAGTCTATGGTGAGGAGGGAAAATGCAATGTTAGCATTCATTGTAAGAGGACTAGAATATAAAATTGTAATTTTGAGGGCTCACTTGGAGTATTGTGTGCAGTTCTGGGCCCTTATCCAAGAGAGGATGTGCTGACATTGGACAGAGTTCAAAGGAGGTTCATGAAAATGAATCTGGAATTGAAAAGCTTGTCATATAAGGAGCATTTGATGGCTCTGGGCCTGTATTCACTGGAACTCAGAAGGCTGAGAGGTGACCTCATCGAAACCTATGGAATATTGAATATAGAGTGGATCAGGAGAGGATGCTTCCTATGGTGGGGGAGTCTAAGACCAGAGGACAAAATAGAGCAGCATCCTTTTAGAACGGAGATGAGGAAGAATCTCTTTAGAACATAGAACATAGTCTACAACACAGGAACAGGACCTTCGGCCCGGAATGTTGTGCTGAACCAGCTAAACACCCAAACACTAATCCCTCCTGCCTACACCATGTCCATAATCCTCCATTCTCCTTATACCCATCTGCCTATCCAAATGCCTCTTAAAAGCGTCCAGAGAGTGGTGAATCTGTGGAATTCATTGCCACAGGCAGAAGTGGAGGCCAAGTCATTGGGTATATTTAATGCAGAGGTTGATAGATTCTTGATTATTCAGGGCATGAAGGGATATGGGGAGAAGGCAGGAGACTGGGGCTAAGAGGGAAAATGGATCAGCTATGATGAAAGGGTGGAGAAGAGATGATGGGCCAAACAGCCTAATTCTGCTCCTATATCTTATGGTCTTATTTCCTGGTTCTGCCTCTTTCTGTTGTGTTCTCCAGACGATGGTCTCAGTTTCCCACTAGTCCAGTGCCACCTGTCTGGCCCTTGGGAGGATGGGTTCTGGGACGGGGACCAGGACTGGTTGTTCAAGCACCCTGGAGAGGTGATCCACTATACTCTTTCCCATGAAGAAGAAGCTCGCACCAGCTGGAGATGTGGAGGGGCAAGGTAAATCTGATGTTCTCCTCCAACGTCACCCTTTCTGGAGCTAACAGGAGTAGAGTCTTCCCCAGGCTGTGCAGGTTCTAATCCAATTCCACAGTCATAGGTTCGATGAGGTGGGAGAGTTGTGACCCTCTTCTTACTAAAAACCTCTAGCAGCTCTGTGTACTCGGGAGGAACTAGGGACAGCCCTGGAGGGGCAGGAGGCAACCTGGTAATGAGGAGGCTGACTGTGAAGTGTGCTGGTGGAGCAGTCAGCTTGTGGGTTGTGCAGGTCTGGTGATGAGGCCCAGGGAATCGGGTTCAGGCTCCCACTAATGATGTTCCAGAGTAACCCACACACCCTGACATTGATATCACACCAGGCACATCTGTCCAAGTCACAATGGTCAATTCCATCCAGTTCCCACTGGAACATCTGTCTAATTCTTGCTGGGAGCATCACTTCCAGTTCTGCTGGTTAATCCATCCAATTTATGACAAAGTGATCTGGACTTTTCATTAAGATATGTTACAAAGAATTGTCAATATTTGGCAGTAAATGCTGTGTCATGTAAACCCAAGTGGCAAATACTGGGCAGAACTCACAGATCCCACTGTGTACTTGGGTTTCAGAGCTTTGGCACCAGCTGAGGGAATGTTGAGACTGGGGGTCTGCAGATGTGGGTGGATGAGAAAGAAAGGGAGGAAGAAAGAGAGATGGATGGGCTGGGGCGGGGTGAGAGGTGATAAGACAGAGTGATAGATAAGGGTGGGATGGTGGGTGGAAAAGGGGTGACAGGACAGAGACAGAGATGGGAGTGTGTGGATACATTGTTACAGGAATGGTGACACAGTAGTGATATGGACTGCTGGGGTTGACATAGAGCCAAAAACCAGCGAGAGAAGCTCTTCATCCAATCACATCCCCACGCAGAGGTGGCAGCCGCTCTCCAAGGCTCCATTAAGGTGGAAATGGTGGGAACCTCTTGAAAGTGAGGTGTTAGTCCAGCAACTCGTTGAGGTCTTAAGAAACCAGAAAAAGCCTCTGATGGGGCAAGGAATGCAGTTCAGAAATAGCCCGCTATCTGCTGGGAACGCAGTGAGCTGAGACTCTTGATAAGTTCTGACGGCATAATGAGTTCAGAGAATTTTTTCCATGGGAATTGATTTATAAATAGATTTCATTTTGCTGAAGCTTGGCACTAAAATCACTTCAGTTTTCTTAGTTTGGGAGCAGATCCTGTTCACAGTGCAGCAGTTCAGGCACAAGGAATCCTTCAGTTATAACTGGCGCCTTTGATTACAGTGTCACAAATCTCCACATTTGTTGGGTTGCTACCGGCATCTCATTTTTGGCACAGGCTTTCATTTCAGTGGAATATGCTTGATTGATGTTCATATGGGTATTTTTACACTGTCCCGTCATTTGGAGAGCCAAGACGAGGGAATTAACACCCTCACTGAGGGGTCAGAGGTGGAAAGGGAGAGCAGCTTCAAGTTGCTGCACATCAACATCTCAAAGGGTCTGTCCTGACCCCAGCACATTGATGCAATCATGAAACAAGCCAGTGGCTCGATTTGGTTAGTAGTTTGAGGAGATTTGGTGTGTCACTAAAGACTCCTGTAACTTTCTGAATGTGTACATTCTGACTGGTTACCTACACCCACGGATCCCACGAAGCTGCAGAGGGCTGTAGACTGAGCCAGCTCCGTCACGGGCAACAACCCTCCCCACCATCACAGTCATCTTCACGAGACAGTGCCTCAAGAAGGCAACGTCCCTCATGATCCAGGATATGCCCCCGTCCTGCTACTGCCATCAGGGGCTGTACAGGAGGAGCCTGAAGACTCACACTCAGCAATTCAGGAAGAGCTTCTTCCCCTCCACTATCAGACTTCAGGGCCCATTGTTGTGTAGTTAATATTGTAAACATGTTGTTGATTAAGCATTCTTTATTTGTTTCAATAATTCCTATATGTAAAAGTGCGTGAATTGCATCCATCACGATGCCACCACGTGATACCACGTGACTTGCCTCGTTTAAATTGAACTTAACATATATGAGTTATCTCTGGCTCTCTTGTTTTTCTCCTAATTAGTTTAATGTTTTGGAGTTAGAAAACGTAGCATCCATGAACTTAAAAGCATTACCTTGTTTTTCCAATTTTTGCCTGATTTATTTCTTTTCATAATTTGCGGTAATTTGATGCCTTTGCACTGTATTGCTGCTACAAAATAACAAGTAAACCCGTGATAATAAATCTCATTCTGATCCAATAACACACTCTGCATTTCATAACAGGACCACACAACACAGGAGCAGAATTAGGCCATTCGGCCCATCGAGTCTGCTCTGCCATGGCTGAGCCATTTCCCTCTCAGCCCCAGTCTCCTGCCTTCTCCCTGACTAATCGAGAAACTATCAACCTCTGTTTAAATACACCCAGTGACTTGGCCTCCACAGCTGCCTGTGGTAACAAATTCCACAGATTCACCACCCTCTGGCTAAAGAAATTCCTTCTCATCTCTGTTCTAAACAGACACCCTTCTACTTTGAATAAAACGGAACAAAAACACGCAAAGGTCTAAAATTGAAAGTATGAGGCTTGCAATTTTTCCAATGAGTGCACATGACCAGCAGCGAGCTCCAAGATTTCTGTTCATTTCAGGGGTTAGAAATAAAATTGACCTTGTCTGCTTCCTGATCATTCAATTTATGCTCATCTTCTAAAAACAGAAAAGACATTATTGATCAAATAATTTGATTCAGTGATTCATTATGAACAAATCTTCCTCCAACAATGTCACCAGACTGCCTTGTCTCCCTGGAAACAGCCTGTCTTCCAACAGATCAGATGAGAGAGATCCTGAGCAGGGAAGAGGTGGATGAAGAGTTGAACTCAGGAAAAATTAATTACTTTGAGCTTTGCATTCGGTATGTTGGAGCATTTTCACTCTCCTATCATTGGAGTTCTCTGTCCCAGGAGTCTCACCTGTGGCTGTCATTCATTCATATCAACTAACCCTGTCTCCAGGATACTCTTACCCATGAAATGTCCTTTTTGAAAATCAGTGACTTGTACAGACCTTAGGAGATTGCTGCTGATGTTATAAATACACCGTTCCATTGATGCCTGGAGTTGTAATTTACTGATTGATACAGGGCACAGTTGCCAGATTGGTCAGAACTGTCAGCTCAGACAGAGGCTTTGCAAACTGAAATTATGACCATTCGTCAGCCCCCTTACAAAGTTCAAATGTAGAGAAGGCAGCTGATGTATTTATAGAAGCACTCTCAATATGTGGAGATAATGAGATCCCTGTGCTCAGTGGCAGCTCGTTTTTGTAGGGTCTCCGTCACACAGACTGAAACAGGACACCCTTCCCTGTGAGCTCCACTGTGTAACTTATCGGGAACTCTAATTTAACTGATGAATAAATTACAACCTCCTTCCAGTGCAGGTGAACCCCAACATCAAAACCATGGGAAGTAGATTTGCCCACTTGCTTGGCCACTGTTTACTGACCAACTGTTGAAACGTTCTGCAACACAGAACAACAGAAGGCTTCAGCACCACCAGCACTTGTCCGAGGATAGGTGCTATTGTCATGTTGAGAAACAGAAGTGTTGGAACTACTTCACAGGTCAAGCAGCATCTGTGGAGAGAGAGAGAGAGAGAGAGAGAGAGAGAGTGGGACGGGGCAGAACGAGGGAGAGGGAGAGAGAGAGGGAGTGAGAGAAGCAGAGAGAGGGAGGGAGAGAAGGAAAGAGAGAGAAAGGGAGAGGAGGGAGGGAGAGAGAGACAGACATAGAGAGATAGATCAATAGATAGAGTGAGTGAGAGATTGAGATAACTTTTCAGGGTGATGATCTCCGGATAGTTAGAAAATCTCCGTTTTAAGGTGCAGGAAGAGAGTGATCTAAGGGACAAGCGAGATTGAGAGAGACTCTTGTGCTTTGAGAGACAATGAGGTCATTCATCAAAGCTATTCAAAAAATTTGGAGGATCTGAAGAAATAATTGAGTACTGGGAAGGGGGATGAGGAAAAACAAATTCTGGGACACTGGAGATGAATTATGTTACAGATGTCACAAATTTTCAATAAATACTGACACTAACTTGAGTTTTCTACTTCACCCTCTCTCCGTTCCCTGTGTGAGTGTGGTGCATGTGTAAGTGTGAGTGTGAGTGGGTGTGTGAGTGTGTGTGGGTGTGTATGTGTGAGTGTGCATGGGTGTGTGAGTGTGCATGGGTGTGTGTGGGTGTGTATGTGTGAGTGTGCATGGGTGTGCATGTGTGAATGTGTATGGGTGTGTGTGTGTATGGGCATCATTCTGTTGGCTGATGGTGTGGTCTGCACTGTTAAACCCGCAAGAAGAGAAAAGATCCTGGGATCACTGGGCCGTGCAGGACTGTACCAGGATGGTGGGGCAGAGTGTAGCCTGCCACCTCAGCAGGTACACACTTACATACTCCACAGCAAATCAACAGCACAGGGTGAGATTGTGGACTCACCAACACATGCTCTACATACAACAGTGAAGCTTGGGTACGTTGACATGAGAGGAGTATAGGGAAGGTGGTCTGCCAATCCAGTGCATGTTTTTAACGGAAGGTTATTGTCCTACAGGCTGAGGTATTAAACAGAAGTTCCTCCATCGTCTCAGGTGGATGTGTGAGATTCCACTGGCAAACCCACTACAGACACATAACGTGACATCCAGGCCAGGCCATCTTGCAGTTTCCACCAGGCAGGCGTACAGAAACCTGAAGTCCCACCCGCCAGGTTCAAGAACAGTTAGCCATCCAGTTCTTGGAACAACTGCTAACTTGACAAAGAGCATCTTCTATGCAGCATTTACAAAGAAAGCATCATTGAGCATAAATAATACACAATTTGAACCAAAAGTAAGCCATTACAGTGCAACGTGATTGAGGTGCTCTCAGTGTTGCTAAACTGTAGTGACTAGTGTTTAGCTGGTTGTTTCAAGACCCTTATAGTTGAAGGAAGTAACTGTAGTTGAGCCTGGTGGTGTGGGATTTCAGGTTTATATACCCCCTGCCGATGGTAGCTGTGAGAAAGTGGCCTGGCCTGGAGGGTGATGAAGCAGCACCTCACCTTTGGTGGGGGATGATGACCCTTGGTTCATTTGGGCACACTCAAATTCCTCTACCAGACCATGGTGCGAACAGTCATCATACTTTCAAGGTACATCTGTAGAACTTGGTTCAGTGACGTGCCCTACCTCTTTAACCTCCCAAAAAAGGAATGATGCCAGTGTCCCTCTATATGCTGTGCCCAGGACAGGTCATCCAATATGTTAACGTCCAGGAATTTAAAGCTGCTGTCTCTCTGTCCCAGCCAGTCTGGTTATCCATGTGCACACATGCCTGGCAATATCCTGCAGCCACACTTGCCACATTTCCAAACCAGATGCCCTGAGATTGTCAACAAGAAACATGGTCTCTGACTTCTGTAGGAAAGTGAAAGTGGCTTGTGGCTCAGGAATAAGCCAAAGGCCCACAGTCCTGTGTCTGCTGCAGAGTCCAGTCCACGTCACATGGCTTTCCAGCTGTTTACCTCTTCATGGTGACTCTCCTAATTGGGTCTCAGAGCTGGTCACAGGGGCTAATGCCACAGCCATGACTCAAGGCTGAAAGGTTCGATTGTGAGAGAGCATTTACGTCAACGTGCAGCTGTGAGTGAGAACAGTCAGATGGAGTTTGCATTATGTTGAAAGCAGGGCTCTTCACAGCTTAAAAATAAAAACACCCATTTGTCACAGATAGTCCTGACAATACTCCTTTTTCACATTTCCAAGGCGGATTCGCTTCAGGGATATTGTTCCTTCATTTCCTTAAATCAGACACGGTAGAATAATCCCATCACTTAACTACAGAAGTGGTAGCTACATCAGTGAAGCTTGTCTCACTGTTTCATGGTTTAAGCAAGGATATAACAAAATGGCTATGCTCCTGTCCCCTCATCAGTGTGAGAGATCAGAATCAGACTTATTAACACTGACTTAGATGATGCAGTCTGTTGTTTTGTAGTACAGTACAGTGCGAGGACGTAAAATTCAAATAAATTATACAAAAAAAAAGGGAAAGAAAGAAATAATGGAACAGCTGCACAATTCCTCAACTTGGCAAGCATGGGCAACTCACTCCGAGGTAGGAGTACTCACTTCTGAGTCAAGAAAACTACGGGCTGAAGATGGTGAAGAAGGCGTTTGGCATGTCAGCTTTTATAAGTCAGGGCGCTGAGTTTAGGAGTTGTAATGTTATGTTGTAATTGTGCAAAACTTTGGAGAGGCTGCAGTTGGAACCATCACAGAAAAGCTGGGCAAAATGCAAAGAAGATTTATAATAATGTTGCCAGACCCGAGTTTTATATATATATGGAGAGGCTCAACAATCTAGCAGTTTATTCCTTGAAGTGCAGGAGAATTTTGGGTGACCTTACAAAGGTGTATAGGGGTATAGGTAGGGTGAATGCACTCTATCATTTTCCCAAAGAAAGGGAATAAAATACAGTGAGCAGAAAGACCTTAAAGTGTCTAGACGGGCAAGTCCTTCACACAGATAGTGCCAGTTATATGGAACGAGCTGCCAGAGGAAGTGGTTGAGACAGGCACAGTTATAACATTTAAACTGACTTTTGGACAGGTACATTCGTAGGAAAGATACAGAGAGAAATGGGCCAAAAGCAGGTAACTCAGCTGGTCATCCTGGTCAGCATGAATGAGATGGGCCAAAGGGCCTGTTTCTGAGTTGTATAGGTCTATGGTTCTAAGTTTCACTCCAGGAAATGGGGATTATACTCCTTTGTGTATTATGGGAGTTAGAACCTCTAGCTTTTAGAGAAACCTTTGTAACTAGACCATACCTGTCCTTCAATGAAGACTGGTATTATATATCAACAAGCTCCAGAGACTCACTGCTGTCAAGTTCAGGTGGCTTGACTAGCGTAGTCACCACAGGGAAAACTATTGCCAACTTATCTCCTCCACACACAGGGGGAAGAACTGCTCCAAATCTTGGTTGTTACTGTTTCATCAGAATGGCTGAGCATCACTTCTGACATTGGTCTTTGACCTGGAAAATTAACAGTTTCATCTCCATGGATGCAGTGAGGGCCTGGCAAATGTTGGCAATGTCCCATTCCCAGGAGCCTCCCCCCATCAACAACGTCCGTGCACCAGCATGGCTTTTGGTTGATGCAAGTTTGAAGATCAAGGCATCAGATCCAGCACAAAGCTCATGGTCCAGCAGGTAGCAGTGATCACTGCCCTCTGATATGTTTATGAGGCTTGGATTACCTACACCAGGCACCTCAGCCTTCTGAAGAGGTAACACCAATGACATCTCTGTGAAATCCTGTAGCTTTATGACAGGAAGAAGCAATGGATATATGATAGTTTCCCAGGCAGTGAGGTTTTGTGTTGGGCGGGTCACGTTGTTTGCAACACCAGACTCCCAGAGCGAGCATTCCATTGTGAGTTCTGTCTCGGGGAGCAATTACTGATGGACAGAGGAAAAGGCTCAAGGAGATGCTCAGAGTGGCCGTTGAGAATCCGTGACCCCCGGTGGGTGAAAGGGGAGAAGGAGCACTGCGGACTTTGGGGTCACAGGTTGGGATCAAACAAGGTCTCTGGGTCTGCAGCAGGAGAAGCACAGCACCTCACCAACCAGCCTCCCATGCGTCAGCTACCTCCTGCCCCATCTGTGGTGGGCTCTGAATTACCCACACCAGCTCAAGCCCACAAGGCTGGAGTGGAAGCCAGGTTAACCTCCATGCTGAGGTACAGCCTGAGGGAGGACTCAACAGCACTAGAGCAAATTGTTTAACAATCACCACAGTTTTGTTTATGGGAGTTTGAGATGCAAACAATTGTTGCCACATTTCCTACATCCCAATTAAAAATATGGCAGATGATAGAGTTTTGAAATAACAATGTTGAGCAACTTTTTATTTTTGTGTGTGTATCAGGTTTGGACATTTGTGTGATTAAGGCCAGCTTTCTCTCCCCATTGTAGACATGATCTATTGGTCACACTACAGCCTCATTGTCAACAACACCTACTGCAGACAAAGGCATGCCTGGTCTCGCCCTATTGGAGATATTCTTCTTGCTTTCCACATTAACACCCCCCATCTTCTCTTGAAGTGAAATCTGCTTGTTTTTCTTTTTTCCTCAGAAGCGTCGACTCTGTTTCTTCACCCACAGATCCTACCTGACCTTCCGAGCATTGCTGGCATTTCCTGTTCCCAGACGTATCACAAGGGTGACGATATTCCACAAGTGTGTTATGGCTTGGAAGTGCTTCAGGACATACCAGGGGTGTGAAAGACATGATCGACAGCCCGTCCTATTTATACATCACATCCCAGTCATGGAAAAATCTCGGCAAACTCATTGCCCATCAGAGCTTATCAAGAGCCTCTCAGTTCACTGTGTTCCCAACAGATAACAAGTTATCTCCAGCCAACATTCCTTGCCCCGGCCAAAGTCTGTAGTCATTGCTTTAATTCAGCAATCGCATACTGACGGTGACGACTCATCTTTGGAAGCTTCCACTGTCCCTGGAAGGATTATTTTCTACACAGCCTCAGAGGAAAGGGGAAGTATGAGGGTGAGGGCAGCTTGTTGTTCTCGGTGTCGGATGTCTTGGTCCTGGAGTCCCCTAGCCTCCCGGACGCCCATATCTGCGCCAGGTGCGCCGAGCTGCAGCTCCTGAGGGACTGTGTTAGGGAACTGGAGCTGCAGCTTGATGACCTTCGTCTGGTCAGGGAGAGTGAGGAGTTGATAGAGAGGAGTTATAGGCAGGTGGTCACACTGGGGCCACGGGAGGCAGACAGGTGGGTCACGGTTAGGAGGGGGAAGGGGAAGAGTCAGGTACTAGAGAGTACCCCAGTGGCTGTACCCCTTGACAATAAGTACTCCTGTTTGAGTACTGTTGTGGGGATGGGAGGACAGCCTACCTGGGGGAAGTAACAGTGGCCGTGCCTCCGTCACAGAGTCTGACCCTGTAGCTCAGAAGGGTAGGGAAAGGAAGAGGAAGGCAGTAGTAATAGGGGACTTGATAGTTAGGGGGTCAGATAAGCAATTCTGTGGACGCAGTCAGGAGACCCGGATGGTAGTTTGCCTCCCTGGTGCCAGGGTTCTGATCGTGTCCAAGATATCCTGAAGTGGGAGGTGAGGAGCCAGAGGTCGTGGTACATATAGGTACCAATGACATAGGTAGGAAAAGGGAAGAGGTCCTGAAAGGAGAATATAGGGAGTTAGGAAGGCAGTTGAGAAGAAGGACCACAAAGGTAGTAATCTCGGGATTACTGCCTGTGCCACATGACAGTGAGAGTAGGAATGGAATGAGGTGGAGGATAAATGTGTGGCTGAGGGATTAGAGCAGGGGGCAGGGATTCAAGTTTCTGGATCATTGGGACCTCTTTTGGGGCAGGTGTGACCTGTACAAAAAGGACGGGTTACTCTTGAATCCCAGGGGGACCAATATCCTGGTGGGGAGATTTGCTAAGACTACTGGAGAGACTTTAAACTAGAATGGTTGTGGGGTGGGAATCAATTTGAAGAGACTAGGGGTGAGGAGGTTAGTTCACAAATAGAGAAAGCTAGTAGACAGTGTGTGAGGGAGGATAGGCAGGTGATAGAGAAGGGGAGCGCTCAGACCGAAGATGTAGGGGAGAACGAAGAAAAAGATAATAAAGTTGATCGCATTGTTAGGGATAAACAGAGAGGAAGTTTCTTAAGTGCATTTATTTTAATGCTAGGAGCATTGCAAGAAAGGTGGATGAGCTTAGAGCATGGATTGATACCTGGAAATATGATGTTGTAGCTATTAGTGAAACATGGTTGCAGGAGGGGTGTGATTGGCAACTAAATATTCCTGGATTTCGTTGCTTCAGGTGTGATAGAATCGGAGGGACAAGAGGGGGAGGTGTTGCATTGCTTGTCAGAGAAAATATTACAGCAGAGCTCTGGCAGGATAGATTAGAGGGCTCATCTAGGGAGACTATTTGGGTGGAATTGAGGAATGGGGAAGGTGTAGTAACACTTGTAGGAGTGTATTGTAGACCACCTAATGGGGAGCAAGAATTGGAGGAGCAAATTTGTAAGGAGATAGCAGATATTTGTAGTAAGCACAAGGTTGTGATTGTGGGAGATTTAAATTTTCCACACATAGACTGGGAAGCCCATTCTGTAAAAGGGCTGGATGGTTTGGTGTTTGTAAAAATTGCGCAGGATAGTTTTTTGCAGCAATACATAGAGGTTTCGAGTAGAGAAGGGGCAGTGTTGTATCTCCTGTTAGGGAATAGATAGGTCGGGTGACGGACGTATGTGTTGGGGAGCACTTCGGGTCCAGTGATCACAATACCATTAGTTTCAATATAATTATGGAGAAGGATAGGACTGGACCCAGGGTTGAGATTTTTGATTGGAGAAAGGCTAACTTTGAGGAGATGCAAAAGGATTTAGAAGGAGTGGATTGGGACAATTTGTTTTATGGGAAGGATGTAATAGAGAAATGGAGGTAATTTAAAGGTGAAATTTTGAGGGTACAGAATCTTTATGTTCCTGTTAGGTTGAAAGGAAAGGTGAAAAGTTTGAGAGAGCCATGGTTTTCAAGGGATATTGGAAACTTGGTTCGGAAAAAGAGAGGTATCTACAATACATATAGGCAGCATGGAGTAAATGCGGTGCTCGAGGAATATAAAGAATGTAAAAAGAATCTTAAGAAAGAAATTAGAAAAGCTAAAAGCAGATATGACGTTGCTTTGGCGAGTAAGGTGAAAATAAATCCAAAAGGTTTCTACAGTTATATTAATAGCAAAAGGATAGTGAGGGATAAAATTGGTTCCTTAGAAAATCAGAGTGGACAGCTATATGTGGAGCCCAAAGAGATGGGGGAGATTTTGAACAATTTCTTTTCTTCAGTATTCACTGAGAAAGATATTGAATTGTGTAAGTTAAGGGAAACAAGTAGGGAAGTTGGAAGTACTGGCACTTTTAAGGAATATAAAAGTAGATAAATCTCTAGGTCCTGACAGGATATTCCTTAGGACCTTGAGGGAAGTTAGTGTAGAAATAGCTCTGACAGGGGCTCTGACAGAAATATTTCAAATGTCATTAGAAACGGGGATGGTGCCGGAGGATTGGCGTATTGCTCATGTTGTTCCATTGTTTAAAAAGGGTTCTAAGAGTAAACCTAGCAATTATAGGCCTGTCAGTTTGACATCAGTGGTGGGTAAATTAATGGAAAGTATTCTTAGAGATGGTATATATAATTATCTGGATAGACAGGGTCTGATTAGGAATAGTCAGCATGGATTTGTGTGTGGAAGGTCATGTTTGACAAATCTTATTGAATTTTTTGAAGAGGTTACGAGGAAAGTTGACGAGGGTAAAGCAGTAGATGTTGTCTATATGGACTTCAGTAAGGTCTTTGACAAGGTTCCACACGGAAGGTTAGTTAGGAAGGTTCAATCATTAGGTATTAATACTGAAGTAGTAAAATGAATTCAACAGTGGCTAGATGGGAGATGCCAGAGAGTAGTGGTGGATAACTGTTTGTCAGGTTGGAGGCCGGTGACTAGTGGTGTGCCTCAGGGATCTGTACTGGGTCCAATGTTGTTTATCATATACATTAATGATCTGGATGACGGGGTGGTAAATTGGATTAGTAAGTATGCAGATGATACTAAGGTAGGTGGCGTTGTGGATAATGAAGTAGGTTTTCAAAGCTTGCAGAGAGATTTAGGCCAGTTAGAAGAGTGGGCTGAACGATGACAGATGGAGTTTAATGCTGATAAGTGTGAGGTGCTACATTTTGGTAGGTATATTCCATATAGGACATACATGGTAAATAGTAGGGCATTGAAGAATGCAGTAGAACAGAGTGATCTAGGAATAATGGTGCATAGTTCCCTGAAGGTGGAATCTCATGTGGATAGGGTGGTGAAGAAAGCTTTTGGTATGCTAGCATTTATAAATCAGAGCATTGAGTATAGGAGTTGGGATGTAATGTTAAAATTGTACAAGGCATCGGTAAGGCTGAATTTGGAGTATTGTGTACAGCTCTGGTCACTGAATTATAGGAAAGATATCAACAAAATAGAGAGTGTACAGAGAAGATTTACTAGAATGTTACCTGGGTTTCAGCACCTAAGTTACAGGGAAAGGTTGAACAAGTTAGGTCTTTATTCTTTGGAGCATAGAAAGTTGAGGGGGGACTTGATAGAGATATTTAAAATAATGAGGGGGATAGATTGAGTTGACATGGATAGGCTTTTTCCATTGAGAGTAGGGGAGATTCAAACAAGAGGACATGATTTGAGAGTTAGGGGGCAAAAGTTTAAGAGTAACAGGAGGGGGGATTTCTTTACTCAGAGAGTGGTAGCTGTGTGGAACGAGCTTCCAGTAGAAGTGGTAGAGGCAGGTTCAGTATTGTCATTTAAAGTAAAATTGGATAGGTATATGGACAGGAAAGGAATGGAGGGTTATGGGCTGAGTGCAAGTCAGTGGGACTAGGTGAGAGTAAGTGTTCGGCACGGACTAGAAGGGCCGAGATGGCCTGTTTCCGTGCTGTAATTGTTGTATGGTTATATGGGACAGTGGCTACTTCCAAGATGGAATGTGGATTGGGAATGGGATTGCTCGCGGAGGTGGTTCAAGTGCGGCCTAACCAAAGTGTTATACTGCACAAACACCATATGAATTGCCAACTTTAATGCCCAATACTCTGCAGACGAAGGCAAGCATTATATTCACCACCTGAACCACTGTCTCTTCTTGCATTGCCACTTTCAGTAAGCACCCCAAAATCCCTCTGTACATCAGGATTTTTATTGTTTGTTTCCCTCTTGCAATTGACATATAAAAGTGCAAGATCTCACACTTGTCTGGATTAAACTCTGTGTGTCATTTTTCAACCTACATTTCCACTGATTGATATCCTTTGACAACCCTCCACACTGTACACAACTCCACCAATTTTTGTATCATTTGCAAACTTACCAATCAGAGCACCTACATTTGTGTCCAAGTCAGCTATGCATATTTCAAACTACAGAGGTTCCAACACCAATCTGGGTGGAACACTAACAGGAGAAAATCTGTAGATGCTGGAAATCCATGCAACACACACAAAATGCTGGAGGAACTCAGCAGGCCAGACAGCATCTGTGGAACATTACTACTCCAGACAGAATAAGACCCCACCGCAACTACCCTCTGTCTTAAGTACTCAAACCGAGTTTGAATCCAAACCACCAAATCTCCATGGATCCCATGTGCTTTAATTTTCTGGATGAGCCTAACATGAGGGATCTTGTCAAAAATGTTACCAAAGTCTATGTAACAACATCCAAATCAAGTTTGCAAGGCGTGACCTCCCCTGTACAACACCATGCTAATAAGGCCATGCTTTTTCCAGATGCAAGTAGATCCCTAAGAATCTTCTCCAATAATTTCCACAGGACTGATGTAGGGATCATAGGTCTATAGTTTCTTGTTTCTATTGCCCTTCTTAACAAAGGAGGACTGTTCTCCAGTCCTCTGGGGTTTCACCTTTAACTGAAGAAGAAGCAAATGTGCCTGTCAAATCCCCAGCAATCTCATTTCTTGCCTCTCTCAAAAACCTGGGATAATCCCCATTAGGCCGAGGGATTATATTGACATTAATATTCTTCAACTGAGTCAACACCTCCTCCTTAATATCAATATTAATATTTTCAGTAATATTTGAATAATCTTGTAAATACATTGCTTGATTACGTATTTGCTGTTGTTTATATAATTCATTATAGTTATATGTAAAAGTATGTAAGTGACATACATTCTGGTGCTGCCACGGGATACGTGCACGCTTTGCGTAAACACCAAGTTACAGTCGCATTCCCGGCTCTTTATTTTCTTTTAATTAGTTTAATATTTTGAGAGTTACAAAACACAACAGTCTATTTTTAAAATGAGTGCAAGACGATTACCTACCTATTGAGGCACAGCGAGACACTCAAGTTAAAACAAAGCACAGTGAGAAATGGTTGTTAAAATAAGTGTAGCATGTATTTTTTCTTTGGAGCAGCATGTTTTCTTCACAACAGGGAGGAAACAATTGTATTTAAAAAAAGGGCAGAAAATGGAAGAATTCACAGGTCCATAAACAGTGAGTACTGGGAGACAATAATCATTAGAAATGAGCAGAAATGGCTGGCTACATCATAAAGAATGATGCATTCAGTTACACAACAGATAACTGGTATTGTATGCTGGGATGTTGCTGGGACTGGAGAACCCGAGTTATATGGAAAGATTTGATAAGTAGGGACTGTATTCCTGAGAATATAGAAGATTGAGGGGGAGATTATGAGGGGTATAGATAGGGCAAGTGCAAGCACTCTTTTTCCACTGAAGTTTGGTGGGACTACAAAATGTCATGGGTTATGGGTTAAGGGTGAAAGGTGAAAAGATTAAGGGGAACATGAGGGGAAACTTCTTCACTCAGAGGATTGTGTGAGTGTGGAATGAGCAGCTAGCACAAGTGGTACTGTGTGCTCAATTTCAAAATTTAAGAGAAGATTGGACAGATATATGTATGGTAGGAGTATGGAGGGCAATGGTCAGGTGCAGGTTGATGGGACTAGGCAGTTTAAATGGTTCGACCCAGACTAGATAGACCAAAGGGACTGTTTCTGTGCTGTACTTTTCTATGACTCCAAGAACCTATAATGGAGAAAAGGTAACTCCCGTAGGGATGATATTCATAAGAGAAATAAAGGCCATTACACCATAAAATAAAGGAGCAGAATTAGGATATCTGACCTATCAAGTCTGCTCCACCATTTCATCATGGCTGATTTAATTTTCCTCTCAGCATCAATCTCCATATCCCTTCATGCCCTGACCAATCAAGAATCTATCAACCTCTGCCTTAAATATAAAGAAGAGAATTCAAGGAGTTTCAGGAAAGTTGCAAGCACCTGGATTTTGTGAGTAAGAGGAAGCAGAATCTACTCTGTGTGTAGTAAGGTTATTGCATGAACTTCGACTGGGAGACAAAAAGCTGCTCGTAAAAGTAGATGCAAAGGCCAAAGCCCAGCTGGATGAATGGAAGGCCAAGAAGAGTCAATGGAGATATGAAAACAGAGGATTTTTGAGATGATGTAGTGGATGAGGAAACCAGGAGGAAAGATCAGATCGAAAGGGAGCAATAGGATTAATGAGAATACTCCAGTGAACTAAATGGACTTTCCCAAGATCAAGATGCACAAACTAGAAGAAGAAAAAGGAAGAAGAAGAAAAGTGGTTACTACTGTCTGAAGCACTTCCTGCAGTCTCAGAGTCGATTCCACGGAGGAGGCCCCAGAACCTGAGATTGTTTCACAGCCAACTCTCACCTGACAAGCAGAGTGATCTCCCTTGTCAGGCAAGATGTTATCCCACAAGAGTAAGAAGGCCTCCACAGTGACTACATCTTTAGGCCTGAGTGGGACATTTTAAAATTTACTATGCTGTGGATGTCTGTATAGCAGTTATATTATCTGTGTATATAGTTGAGATGCATTCTATACTGAATTGGAGTTTATAGTTAAGCAGGGAGGAGTGTTGTGTACTTAATATTTGAGTAATATTGTAAATCTATTGTTAGATTAAGCATTCTTTGTTGATTATATAATTCATTATGGTTATGTGTAAGAAATACCTGATTGCAAATGTCATGGTGTTGACGTGATATATGTGCATCTTGCCTAGAGTAAACACAAAGTTAGATTTGTATTCCTGGCTCTCTTATTTTTCTTCCAATTAGCTTCATTTCTTGAGAGTTATGATACATAGCGAACATGCCCTAGAATGTCAACATATCTCTCTTTGATCTCATGGTTCTCTGTGTCCTTATCCTGAATGAATACTGGCATGAGTACAGGTTCACCTCCTTGCCCGTTTCCTTCAGCTTCAGGCGTAAATTCCCTGCTTTGCCTTTCAGTGATCCTGCACTCTTCTTTTTGATATATGTACAAAAGTCCTTGGATTCTCCTTAATACTATTCCCAATGATACTTCGGGGATTCTTGTCCTAATCCTGGGGATTTATTTAACACAATTATGTTTGATGTGCTTCTAGAAGTATTAAATCCAGACTCCTCCCCCCGTTTCCACCTGTCAAACATCTTCCCACTCTTTGAAACTCATAAATGCAAGTCTTTACAGAATTTGGAAAAACTATATACATTTCTTTAATTGCCTGCTGACTAGTCTAACAGCGACCAGGTGATGAAACATTAACACCTGGTGGTTGCATGATAACCTCCTCACAGGTAGAAACTGTCTTGTGCCTGGCCTCAAGTCCATCTAGCACTGAGCCTGGACCCCCAAAGCTCAAGAAACATTCTGATTCTCCCTGTCTCTGTCTGCACCCCCCCATACCACATCTAAATATGGTGCTCCCCACATCTTTGTCTTAGAGCCAAGCCAATACAACACAGAAACAGGCCCTTTGGCCCATCCTGTCCATGATCACCATCAGATGCCCACCCACACGAGTTCCAACCTTGCCTCAGCATCTTCAGGCAATAAGGCAATTGCTTTCCTCACTGCCCTTTGTACCCTCCCTACACTACAGATGAGAACACCTTGCATCTTGAAACGTCCATATTCTAGACAACAATTATATCTCAACTTTTAAAAATGTTGTTATGGGAAAGTCTTCGTTTGGTGCCCTGCCTCTCTGACCACTGCTGTTTCTGGCCAAGGATATTCGAGAAGTTCAGGCTCCAGTAGAACAAAACTCTAAAGGTTTCTAGGCTCAAGTTTCAGCAGAAAGAGATGGAAGAGACTGACTCCAGACACTGAGTCACACGGAGGATTTACATAGATACAAAACAATCTATATCACCTTGTTTTATAGCACAAAGTTACATCATCTGAACATTTCTCAAGACACATGAGTTGGAAAAGAATGATTTGTTTACTTATTTCCTTTTTTTCTCATCACTTCCATGAGAAGGGATTTTATTCCTAACTCCAGTATTTGAATGATTTGAGAAACCTGTGAGGGTAGAACGAGGGGACCATGTGTAGCAGGTTAACAGTTAGAAGCTGCGTGTTGTAGCACAGTGAATAAGGAAAAACAGTCAACAAAGCAATGACCCAGATACGACACCAAAAGACATGGGAGCAGAATGAGGCCATTTAGCCCATCGAGTCTGCTCCACCATTCAGTCATGCATAAAACCTGAACTGGTGCAGCAACGTAAGGAGAAGGTCTTCTCAGTTGTGGGTCACCAAACCTGTAGATCCAGGAAGAACAGCTTAGAAGAGGCATGAATGGATTGTCATGTGATTCTTTACATAACTCTGGGTGAAAAGAGAATTCAGACAATGGATGAAGTATGTACAAAAACTGACTTTAGCTTGAACAGAGGCATGCTGGCCAATGGTATACTGTACTGTTAAGTAGGAAGTCTTTGTCCCATCATTAGATGTAACATAATTAAGAAGGTGTTTAATGCTGTGGGTCACAACTTCAGAGACCTGGGTTCAATCCTGATCTCTGGAGCTGGCTGTGTGGAGTTTGCATGCTCTCTTTGTGACTGCAAGGGTTTCTTCTGTGTGCTCTGGTTTCCTCTCACATCCCAAAAACATGTGAGTCAGTAGTTTGATTGAACTTCACAAAATACCCCTAATATATGGGTGAGGGGCAGAATCTGTGGATGGTGGGGGGAATTGCTGGGAAAGTGAAGAGATTGAAGTTGCAGGGGTACAGGGAACTGAGGGAGAATGGGAGTAATGGGATTGCTCTCCAGGGAGCTGCCATGGACCTGATGGGCCAAATGGCCTCCTATTTTATAATAAGTGGTTAATAAGGGACAAAAAGAATGAATTTAATGTTACTGAGGTCCATTGTCTGAATTTTCCTTTCAGTCAGAAGTATAGGGGGGTATTGTGACCAAACACCCTAGCGTGTTCAAGCTACTCTTCCTGAATCCAGAATCTCAGCGACAATGAAGTATGCCCGTCAATTACAGTATTGATGATAAAGCTGACAACGTGAGTGATTAACTGCAGCAGGAAGCTCAGTTGTACATTCACGGGTAACTTGATGTTTGGATTCTGCACCTTTATTATGTGACAAACGAACATCACAAACACCTTGCAAGAGGAACAAGGATGTTCAAAGATTCAAATGGTCGGAAATTTGTGAAAGCAAATTGTTACGCTTTGTAACTTCAAAGCATTAAGCTAATTCAAAGGAGGAGAGGAGAGTCCAAGAATGTGAGTCTAACTTCATGTTTACTTCACGCGAGGTGTGACCGTGTCACGTGGTAGTGCCGTGATGTATGCAAGTCACATATTTTTAATATAACCATAATGAATTACATAAACAACAAAAATGCTTAATCAAATAATATATTTACAAGATTACTCAAATAATCCTGAAATATTAAATACAGAGGATTAGCTGTGGAGAGAGTGAGGTTGGGAAGTAAAGACGGAGGATGGAGATCGGTGCGAGAATGTTTCCTGACAGATTCATAGAGCCACACAATGCAGAAATAGACCCTTTGGCCCAGATGGTCCGTGGCAACCAAGGCACCCTACTAAGCCAGTCCCATTTGCCTGTGCTTGGCCCATGTTCCTCTGAATTTTCCTATCCGTGGATCTGTCCAAGTCCCTTTTAACTGTTGCTATTGTACCTGCCTTAACCACTTTCTCTGGCAGCTGCTTCTATATATGGATTATGCTCCAAGAGGAAACCACTTCCCTCAGGGTCTTTTAACAACAGTAGAAGGTAAGAGGGAGCATTGGAACAGGTACGACTTTTGAAGAGGTGACAGAATACAGGGAAGATGCACACCAGATCAGGGTATTATTGTGATGCAAGGATAAACATTTTCCTGACCTTTACCATAGAAGGGAAAGTGAATGAGAGGAAGAAAGCCACCTTAAATCTGTTTTCTCCAGAACAGATTGTCCAATAACATGTCCAATGAGAGAACATCAGATGTCACATTTGGAGATCAGAGTGACATCACCCATGATGAGGTTAGACTGATAACTTGCCTCAAGCAGCAGCAGACCACTGACAGCCCCGGGAAACACAAGAGACTGGAACCAACACTATTCTGGAGGACCTGAGCAGTCAAGCAGCATCTGTGGAAAGAAATGGACAGCGGACATGTTGGGGTGGACCTTTCATCTGGACTGGATAGAGATGGGATGGAGGGTTAAAGAAAAGGAGAGGTGAATGCGTGAAGCAAAAACTGGCAGGTTCTAAGTGGATTCAGGTGAGGAAGAGTGATAGGCAGAGAGGGAAGGGGAGAGTGGAAATCATGACAGAGGCTGGGAGGTGGAGGTGACAAGAGCTAAAAATGAAGGAATCGGATAGGAAAGGAAGGTGGAACCAAGTGAGGGAGGTGGGGAATGATGATGGGAATAATGAGGAAGATGGGAAGAATGTGTGAGTGATGAATTGGGTGAAGGAGGGGAAAGAAATCGGGTGATGGGGACAGGGTTGGGTGTAGGAGGAAGAGAGAGGGGGAGCAAGTTACCAGAAATGAGAGAATCCAATATTCATGACATCAGATTGTAGCCTGGCCAGGTGGAATGTGAGGTAGTGCTCCACTCGTTGAAATTTAGCCCCACTCGTGGTGAAGGACTAACAGGTCAGAGTGGGAATGCCCATTACTGATGGTGGTGGGGGTACAATCACAACACCAGCTTTGGATCCAGTGCATGTGGGGAGCCGATCATGATAGTGTTTGACAGTATGGCTCTCTGTGAGACCTTCCCCATGCAACCTGGAGAAATTCCTTCTGAAGTTGCTGGTCTGATCCAGGACTGTCAGCCCTGGGATTGATGTGGATCCATCTCTCACTACCCTGGATCAGCTCCGGGAGACTTATTCCATTGGAACCATGCTCTTCACTCTTGTTTCCTTAACACTGCTTGTCGACGCTCAGTGTCAGGGTCACCATCTACTGAGCAGGGTGACTACAATGCTTTGATGAAAATGAAGAGATCCCTACCTGGACACCAGATGCAACGACAGTGGAGAACGTGAGGGCTAGAGCCCTTGGAATGAAATTTCAAGCTGAAACTCAGCTGACCTCGTTTGCAGGTAAGCCGCAAGTCACGTTAACTCTGTCATGCTGATGGCTCTTTGCTGTACCGTCCCTGAGTGAGGGTCAGGGCTGAGCGATCAGACTGAACGCTGACTGGACTCAAAGACCTGAATACAATCTCTGCAGCTGTGAGGCCAGCTAGGAGTGAAAAAAATAAATCATTGAAGAGCATTCCACCAGTTCCCTCTGAGTCATCCCAACTACTTCACAGTCACTGCACCTTTGGACAAGCACATTGCGTCTTCCCTCCGTGTAGTGTACATCCCACGCTTTGGGAGATGCTCCTGACTGGGAGAGGGATGGTGACCCTCAATCATTGCTTTCTTGGGGATGGCTAGTGGAATTTCTGGATAGAGTCTTCCATATTCAGCTAGCATATGTGTCTGTATGTATATATATGTACCCAGGACATCTTCAGGGAGCGGTGTCTCAGAAAGACAGTGTCCATTATTAAGGACCTCCAGCACCCAGGGGTATTAAGGATCTCCAGCACCCAGGGGTATTAAGGATCTCCAGCACCCTTTTCTCACTGTAACCATGAGGTAGGAGATACAGAAGCCTGAAGGCACACACTCAGTGATTCAGGAACAGCTTCTTCCCCTCTGCCATCTGATTTCTAAATGGATATTAAACCCTTGGACACTACCTCACTTTTATTTTAATATACTGTATTTTCTGATTCTTGCATATTTTTTAATCTATTCAATATATGTATACTGTAATTGATCTTCTTATTAATTTATTATTATGATCATCATTTTATTTATTTTTTCTCTTCTATATTATGTTTGCATTGAACTGCTGCTGCTAAGTGAACAAATTTCATGTCACATGATAATAAACCTGATTCTGATTCTGTCTGATATGTGTGTATATGAATGTGTACGCATTAATGAGTGTGTTTGTAAGAGAGAGAAAGACTAACACACAATGTATGTGAAATGGTGCATCAGGATAAATACTGTGTTTTGAATAAAACTTCATAATTTTCATAATCTTCATGCTACTTTTTCACATGCCCTGGGGAGGTGCAGTTTTGGCTTCAATGTTGCAAACCATGATGTCCAAATTCAAAACACTCCATGAAAAATCTTGTTCTCAGGGCTGGACCAACATTTAATCATAGATTCAGCAATAGCCAGGATGGGGACTACAAATTACAATGGGAGATAGAAAATGCCGGTCAAAAGGGCAATGCTATGATTTCAATATGCAGGTCGATTAGGAAAGTCGGACTGGTGCTGGGTCCCAACAGAGAATTTGTACAAGATGGCTTTTTAGAGCAGCTCCTGGTCGAGCTCACTAGGGGATCAGCTATTCCAGATTGGGTGTCATGTAATGAACTACATTTGATTCAGGAGCTTAAGGTAAAGGAACTCATAGTATGATAGAATTCACCCTGCAATTTGAGAGGGAGAAGCTAAAGTCAGATGTATCAGTATTACAGTGGAGGCATGAGAGGAGCTGACTAAAGTTGATTGGAAGGTGACACTAGCAGAGAAGACAGCAAAGCAGCAATGCCTGGAGTTTCTGGCAGCAGTTCAGAAGGCGCAAGATACATCCCAAAGAAAAAAGACAGGATGAGCAACTGTGGCTGACATAGGAAGTCAAAGCCAATGTAGAAGTAAAGTAAAAGGCCTATAATAATCTAAAAATTAGAGGTAAGTTAGAGGATTGAGCAACTTCTAAAAACCAACAAAAGACAACAAAAAAGCCATAAGGGGGAAAAGGCAACATCTGAAGGTAAACTAGCCAACAATACCAATGAAGTTACCAAAAGTTTTTTCAGATATATGAAGAGTCAAAAGAGGCAAGAGTAGATATTAGACACTGGAGTAATTGGGTCAAGGAAATGGTGGATGAACTGAATAAGCATTTTGCATCAGACTTCACTAGCAGTATGCCAGAAGTTCAAGAGTGTCAGGGGGCAGGTATTATTGTAGAAGCCGCAAGGCTGCAGAAGATCTTGGACAGATTAGGAGAATGGATAAAGAAGTTGCAAATGGAATACAGTGTCGTGAAGTATATGGCCAGGCATTTTGGTAGAAGGAAGAAAAGGGTAAACTATTTTCTTTACAGGGAGGAAGTTCAAAATTCAGAGGTGCAGAGGAACTTGGGAGTCCTCATGTAGGATTCTTTAAGGTTAATTTGTAGGTTGAGTCTGTGGTGAGGAATGCAAATGCAATGTTAGCATTCACTTTGAGAGGACTAGAATAGAAAAGCAAGGATGAGGCTTTATAGGGTACCAGTGAAGCCTCACTTGGAGAATTGGAGCCATTTTGGGCCTCTTATTTAAGAAAGGATGTGTTTTCATTGGAAGGAGTTCAGAGGAGGTTCACGAGGATGATTCCAGGAATGAAGGGGTTAATGTAAGGAGTGTTTGATGGCTCTGGGCCTGTACTCACTGAAATTTAGAAGAATGGGGGGGGGGGGGGATCTCAAAGAAACCTATCGAATGTTGAAAGGCCCAGATTAAGTGGATATGGAGAGGATATTTCCTGTGGTGGGGGAGTCTAGGACCAAAGGGCACAGCCTCATAATAGAGGGATGTCCATTAGAAGGGAGATGAGGAGGGATTTGTTTAGGCAGAGGGCAATGAATCTGTGGAATCTGTTGCTACAGACAGCTGTTGAGGTCATGTTACTGGGTGTATTTAAGGTGGTGATTAATAGGTTATTGATTAGTCAGGGCATGAAAGGTTACAGGAAGAAGGCAAGATAATGAGGCTTAGAGGGGAAATGGATCAGCCAATTCTGCTCCTATATTTTATTGTCTGATATATTCCTAGAGAAATAAAACATGAAAATCATAAAAACAGCTGATGCTGGAGACCTAAAATAAAAACAAAAAATGCTAGAAACTCTCAGCAGGTCAGCAAAACCCATGCGAGGAGAACCACAGTTAACATTTCAGATCAGAACAAAACCTGTTCTGAGTTATGGAAGGAAGGGGATAATATTCACTCAGCACCAGAGTTTGGGGTTGAGCTGAGGTCGTTCTCACCTGAAGAGAGACCAACAGTTTGCAATAACAACCCACTGCACCACTGGTGGGGTGCAATTTGTGTAAGAAACATTATCCATACAAATCAAACACAATAAGGTAAGACGACCTGCAGGTCAACTAGAATTGAAAGCCATTACCCTCAATATTAAGGTAGCAGTTTGATTTTGGACTTGAGATGACTGGGTTCTCTGGAAGGTGGCTGTGGTACCTGAAGTCCCAGAGCATCATTGTGGGATTGCTTGCCCGATTTCTGGCAGCCTTATCAATCACTTTCTATCCATCATAAGCTCAGAAGTAGGGCGGATCACTGCTGACAGAGGCAGCTCACCATCATCTCCACAAACTCCTGTTCCTTGACTTCCCCTGGAGAGGAGCACCCACCCTCTGCAGCCCAACGTACACACTGTTTCTGATTCTGATTCTGACACTGCACTATACACATATCACCAACAGCATGTCCTGGTCCACCTGTGTGGATACTACAGTCAAGAAAGCACACCAGTAACTCTGCTTCCTAATGTAACGCCGTGGTAAGGATTTTACTGCTGTCGATGTAGGGCATTTTCTGTAAGAGCAGTCTGTTCTGCTTTCAACCTGTTTGGCATTGAGCTGAGATAAGGGGCTTTGTTGTTCTACTTAGGAATGTCGTGTCGGCCAATCAGGGTGGTGGAATTGGGAGAAGGTGCTAGAGGATGCTGAGTGGAGAGGTTTTTGTGACTGACACGGGTGTGAGTCAAGGCCGTTTTGGTGGGAGATGGGGGCAGACAGGAGTGAAGATGGCTAGGATGCCGTCCCTGTTGCACAAGGTGCTTTGTGTAGATGAATGGCTTTCTCGAGGAAGGACCAATACTCCCGTGGGGGAGCCTGCTTGTTCGAGGTGGGTTATAAGCAACAGTCGGAAGGTGCTGTGTGCTTTCTCACAGGCCAAGGGTCCCGCGCGGGAGTTAAAGAGAACTTCAAGATGAGCTTCAACTTGACTGTTACATAATGATGGGCCCTTTTGCTTTTTTCTTTCTTTTCTTTAATAACTGTTTGGTTAAGCTAACATTCTTAAATATGATTTCTTTATAATTGTATGCAGTGTACAGTCTGTTAATCTTGCTGACAGGTGATTACCTGGGAGCATTAGGCTACATCGTATTCACAAAAACTGGGGTTCAGGTGGATGAGTCATCCCAACCTCACAGGTTTGGTGGGACCCAGGTGCCAGGAGGGAGATCAACTTCTGCCATCTCCAACAGGACCCAACCAACAAGCACACCTTTCCCCCCCCCCCCCTTTCTGATTTCTTGTCCATTTGTCCCTCCACACTGATCTCCCTCCTGGCACTTGCAAGTGGAACAAGTGCTACACCTGCCCCTACACCTCCTCCCTCACCACCATTCAGGGCCCAAAACAGTCCTTCCAGGTGAGGCGACACTCCATCTGTGAATCTATTGGGGTCATCTATTGCATCCGGTGCTCCTGATGTGGCCTCCTGTATATCAGTGAGACCTGACGTAGACCGGGAGACTCTGCTTCACCAAACACCTATGCTCCCGCCAGAGAAAGCTGGATCTCCCAGTCGCCACCCATTTTAATTCCACTTCCCATTCCCATTCCAACATGCCCATCCATGGCCTCCTCTACTGTCGCGATGAGGCCACATTCAGGTTGG
Source organism: Hemitrygon akajei (assembly GCF_048418815.1). Taxonomy (NCBI): domain Eukaryota; kingdom Metazoa; phylum Chordata; class Chondrichthyes; order Myliobatiformes; family Dasyatidae; genus Hemitrygon; species Hemitrygon akajei. The sequence continues at coordinate 97,377,952 of NC_133126.1, forward strand.
AGGAGCAACACCTTATATTTCAGCCTCCAACCTGATGGCATGAATATCGATTTCTTGAATGTTGAATAATGCACCCCACCCCCACCTTCACTTTTCCCTCTTTCACCTTATCTCCTTGCTTGCCCATCGCCTCTCCATGGTGCTCCTTTCCTCTTTCTTCCATGGCTTTCTGTCCTCTCCTGTTAGATTCTCCCTTCTCCAGCCCTGTATCTCTTTCACCAATCAACCTCCCAGCTCTTCACTTCACCCCTCCCTGTCTCCCAGTTTCACCTATCACCTTGGATTTCTTCTTCCCCCCACTACCTTCTAACTCTGACTCGTCAGCTTTTTTTCTCCAGACCTGACGAAGGGTCTCGGCCCAAAATTTCAACTGTATTCTTTTCCACAGATGCTGCCAGGCCTGCTGAGTTCCTCCAGCATTTTGTGTGTTACATACAGCAAGCTCCTTTCCATCAGCACAATCAGCACAGCATTTCCTTGACTGATGTATGACACAGCTAGACAGTATGGTGAGGAAGATATTTGTCACAGATTTCTCTGGACACAGAGTATAGAGTTGCTGGTGAGACCACACTTGGAGTTAATGTACAGGCCTGCTCACCCTCCTAACAGAAAGATGTCATTAAGCTGGAAAGAAAGCAGAAGAAGTTAATGAGGATGTTACCAGAACTGGAGGTTTTAAATTGTAAGGAGAGGCTGGATAGGCTGAGACTTTCTCCGTGGAGAAAAGGAGACTGAGGGGTGACCTTATCGATGTTTGCAGTTCATAAGGGGGGACAGATAAGATGAGTGGTCAGACTCTGATAGGAGAGGGCATAGATTTAAGGTGCAAAGGGAAAGATATGAAAGAGACCCAAGAGGAGTCTTTTTCACACGGAGGCTTGTGAGAATGATGAATTGCAGAGCAAACTGGTAGAGGCAGGTACAAACACTACGTTTAGGAGTGTCATGGTTTCGGTTGGCCATTCCCCTTTAACGCTTCTTTCTCCCTGATCATGCCCCAATTTCAGTCAATTGCTGCTAGTTACCCAATTACCGTACATCTGGCCTTCATCAGAGACTGGGAAATAAATACGATTGTGACTCTATCACAGGTTGCCAGTTCATTGGTCAATTCTCGTGTGATACTTCGTTCCCTGTTCCGATTAGAACCAGTAGTTCTAAGTTCCGCTCTAGTTTCTAGAGAATCCCTGTGAATCCCGTCTCCTTGTTGATGCACCATCAATAACTCTCCGAGACGTGAGGCGAGATATTGGCTTTTATTGACTGGAAGAAAGAACAAGCAGTAATTGACCACCATACTACATCCTGGAGACTGAGGCCAGGGCTCAGGCCTCAATCGCCTTTATACCGGGGTCCGTGGGAGGAGCCACAGGAGCAGTCAGCGGGGGGGGGGGGGGGGCGTGTCCAGACAGGTATATGTAGTTCCCCACACTTGTCAAGATCCCTCTGGTTTCCTGCTCTACGCCAGCCTCCCCAACTGAGTCAATGTGCCAATGTCCTGCACTTGGGTTCTCCTCCGTCGCCCCCATGTATCAAGGAGATGTTTACACAGGTATATGGATAGGAAAGGTTTAGAGTGAAACAGGCCAAGTTACGTGTTTGGATAGACTTCTTGGTCAGCTTGGGCGAGTTAGGTTGAAGGGCCTGTATCCATGTCTTATGACACCAAATGAACAGTGTATTTCCCTGAGGTCTCTTGACCGGCCAGGTCTACAGTTTAAACTCTCCTTCAGAGCTGCAGTGTGTGGCTTTGCCTAGGTTCCATGAACACCTCCTGCAGAGTGGCTTTCCTCAATGATCCGTGGATTTGGCGGCACCCAGGGAACTTGATGTGTGATTCAATAATCGGCGCTCAGCTCAGTCTGCGCCATTGAATTGACTTGTTTCTTGTTTCCTACCCATTGACCACAAAGCAACATGGGCAGTTATTCCAGTAACACGATGTCGAATTATCTTAGTGAATTAACAACCGCATCAGTACAGCTCATTGTGAAAATCATGTGTACAGTTCAAAATTTATTTGGCCTTTAATCTAGCCAATCAAACAACTGAGTTTCCTTTGACCAATGGCAGTTCTTCAAGCTTGGTTGAACAATGGTGTAGCGTGTGTGATAGAACGACGGAGGAGGATCAGTCAGATCAGTCCAGGTTTCACCGCGGCTGAAGGAACAGAGAAATGGGGTGAATGATATCAGGTTTAAAGAATGGATGTGATAGTGCAGAGTCCAATCAGGACTGAGAAGGTGAATTGTTGTTCAGAAGGGATTTGGTGAACAAGAGAAGGTGATTACAGTGGGAGAAGAATCAGCAGGCTGACTGGCTTCTGAACAACTGGGCATAGTCCGAAAGGAGCCCACTCAACAGAAAATGGATGCTTTCGTAAAGAATAAAATAATCCAATGCTGGGGGAAAGAAGCAGGAGAGTGGGTCCAGGGGAGGGCGGCACAGTAGCGCAGTGGCTAGCACAGCAAGCGAAACGGGTTCAATTCCTGCCGCTGCAGGTAAGGAATTTGTAAGTTCATCCTGTGACCGTGTGGGTTTCCTCTGGGTGCTCGGGTTTCCTCTCATTGGTCATTGTAAATTGTCCCGTGATTATGCTGGGACTAAATCGGGGGATTTCTGGGCAGTGTGGCTCAAAAGCCCAGAAGGGCCTATATCGTGTTGTACCTGAATAAATAAATGAAATCATTCACCAAAGCATGGAGCATGTGGTGAAAAGGGGGCTTCCTTCTGATTCTGTAACTCACACTCAGCTCATTTCTTACACAAATTCTTGTCTCTGATCTCCACTCTGGGTGAGAGCAAGAATAGAATGTACTGGTGAACCAAGATCTGCAGAAACTCTATTCAAGTTGAGTTTATACACAAGTACCCTAAAGTACAAATACAATAAAAACTCTTGCAGCAACATCACACATGGGTACGGGCACCAATCAGAATCAAAATTATGCTAGACAGTGAAGAAATAAAGACTGCACAAGACAAGACTTCAGTGCACATCGTCGACAAGCACAGTACATACAATGCAAGAAGCTGTCTGTACCGTTCCATTGCTGGGGTAGGGCTGGAGTTGTGCGGCTTGACTGATGTTTGTAGGAAAGTTGCTGTTGCTGAACCTGGTGGTGTGGAACTTCAGGCAGGGTGCAGTTATTATGTAGGCTTGGTTTCAATTCAGTTGGATTATCATTAAGGAGTCAAAGAGGCCCTTCATCCCAAATGGTCCGGGCTGACCAAGATGCCCATCTAACCTAGTCTCATTTTCCACGTCTGGTCCATATCTGTTGAAACATTTCCTGAGGAGAGGGTGACAGATGAGGTCTACATAGACTTCAATAAGGCCTTTGATAAGTCTCTGCATCATAGGCTGCTAAGGCAAATTAGATTGCATGGGATCCAGGGAAAGCTAGTAAAATGGAAACACAATTGGCTTGATAGTAAGAAGTGGAGGGTGATGGTGGAAGATTGTCTGAAGATCCAAGGTTAGCATTGTAGTCAGGGGTGAGTGCTAGGCTCACTTGTCATCTATATCAATGATGTAGATGAGAGAAATTGGATGATAGTTGGTAAGTTGAAGCCAAAGTAGTAAAGCAACAGATGCAAAATGCTAGGCAGTATCTACGGGAAAAAGTACAGTTGATGTTTTGGGCCGAGACCCTTTGGCAGGACTGGAGAAAAAAAATGAGGAGTCAGAGTAAGAAAGTCAGGCAAGAAGAGGAAGAAACACAAGGTGAAAGGGAAAACCGGGAGGATGGGGAGGGGTGAAGTAAAGAGCTGGGAAATTGGTTGGCGAAAGAGGTACAGGCCTGGAGAAGGGGGAGTCTGACAGGAGAGGACAGAAGTCTGATAGGGGAGCTGGGAAGTGATTGATGAACGAGATACAGGGCTGGAGAAGGGGGAGTCTGACGGGAGAGGACAGAAGGCCACGGAAGAAAGAAAAGGAAGACGAGCTTCAAAAGGAAGGAGGTGATGGGCTGGTAAGGAGATGAGGTGAGGGGAATGGGGAATGGTGTGGGGAGGGTCTAGAAATCAATGTTCATGCCATCTGGTTGGAGGCTTCACAGGTGGAATATAAGGCGTTGCTCCTTCAACCTGAGCATGGCCTCATCACAACAGTACAGGAGGCTATGGACTGACCTGTCGAATTTGAATGGGAAGTGGAATCAAAATAGGTGGACACTGGGAGCTCTGTCTGCCAGAAAAAGCGGGATCTCCTAGTACCCTCTCCACCCCAGTTTCACCTGTCACCTTGTGGTTCTTCCTCCCCCTCTCCCACCTTCTAACTCTGACGCCTCATCTTTTTTCTCCAGTCCTGCTGAAGGGTCTCGGCCCGAAACGTTGACTGTATTTTTTTCCATTGTTGCTGCCTGGCCTGCTGAGTTCCTCCAGCATTTTGTGTCTGTTGCTTGGATTTCCAGCATCTGCAGATTTTCTCTTGTTTGTGACTGGGCTAAAGTAGTGAAGATGGCTATCAGGATTGACAGAGGGTTCTCGATCAGCTGGGTAAATGAGCCAAGGAATAGGAAATAGAAATTAAATCAGACAAGAGCAGATGTTACATTTTAGGAAGACGTCTGAGAGGTGGACTTCACAGTCACCATGCCACCACATCATAACAAGGGTGGTGAAGCAAACTTTTGACTTCATCAGTCAGGGCACTGAGCATATAAAAGTTTGGAGGTTACGTTGCAGTTGTGCAAGATGCGGGTGGGGCTGCACTGGGAATATTGAATTCGGTTTTGGTCACCTTGCTATAGGAAAGATGCAATTAAGCAGGGAAGAGTGCAGATATTTCTGGGGATATTGCTGGGGCTTAAGGAACTGAGCTTGAGTAGATTGTGTGATTTTTCATTAGAATGCAAGAGAATTAGGAGTGAACTTATAAAAGTTTATAAAACCCATGAGGGGCTTCCTATGGGGGGGGGGGATTCACAATCTTATTCTCAGGGTTGGGAATCAAGAGCTAGAGAGCATAGGTTTAAAGTAAGAGAAGTAAGATTTAATAGGAACCTGAGGGGTACCTTTTTCACCCAGAGGGTGGTCAGTATATAGCTAGTACATTCGGAACATTTGAGAGGACAGGGGCATAGAGAGGCAAGGTTTAGAGGGTATAAGCCAAACACAGGCAAATGGAACAAATTTAGATGGGAATCTTAATCAGTATGGGCTAGATGGGCCGAAGGGCCAGGTTCTGTGCTGTACGACTGTGACACTATGACTCTATCCATGTACCTGTTCAAGTATTTTTTAAGATCATGCTAAACCTTTTAATGGTGAGATCTGTAATTTTTCCACAATATTCTCATGAGATATATGGTTACTCAATCACAGGTATTTTTATAGTGACTGTTTGTGAAGCTGATAGCAAACACAGCACATTCATACATAGACTTCTGTCTTAACACATTGATTCTCACTAGTTCAGCATATCTTTCAGAACCCAGGGTAGCCACTGAGAACATCAGTAACATGCAGGTAACTGGTCTGGGACTGGTGGTTAGTAATGTGTTACCTGGTCACTGGTGACCCATGGATAAGAACTGGGCACACACAGCAGGAAGCCAGAGTGCAGGACCTCTTCCCTGACAGGATCACCTGCTATGGTCCCATCAGCTGAGCTGAGCTGTGAGGACAGAATGAGCTCCATTGCTCACCTTTGACGACCAACGCTCGCGAGAATTCGCAAACCACTGAAAAATAGTCTAATGAGTAAAATAAATTACAGATAAAATAAAACATGTCAACACATAAGCTAAAATAACTCAGTACGTGTAACTCGAGTAACCATTTGTATATTGGCCTGCTGTCATTCCTAATTCAAAGTCAATATCAAGTTTATTGGTGCAATGCCAGGTACAATGAAAATCTTGCAGCACTCACACGAAATACACAAGTTAAACATAAATGATGCAAAATTATACAAGAAAGAAGACAATTTGAACAAAAAGCAACAAAATCCATTGTAGTTAAAAGTGAGCGAAGTGCTCTTAGTGTTGCTAAACTGTAGTGATTAGGGTTGTGCCGACTGGTTCAAGAGCCAAGTGGTCGAAGGGAAGGAACTGTTCTAGAACCTGATGGTGTGCGGTTTCAGGCTTCTGTACCTCCTGCCCAATGGTGGCTGTGAGAAGAGGGCCTGGCCCGGAAGATGTTGCTTTCTTGAGGCAGTGCCTCCTGTAGATACTGCCGACGGTGGGGAGGGATGAGCCTGTGTCACACTGGACTGAGATCACCACTCCCTGCAGCTTCTTACAGTCCTGCACATTAGGATTACCGTGCCACGCCACGACGCAACCTGTCAGGAGATTTCTGGGCCTCAGAACGAATGGAGACTGTTGCTGTCTCAGGTTGCTGTTTGGTCCCCCCCCTCAAATGTTGGTGATCCAGTGTCATCTCCCCCTCAGCAGGTTGGGGTGTTCACCGAGAGTACTAAGCTGGAGAAATGCTCTCCGCTGTGCATGAATCCCAGTATTCGCTACTTAACCTGAGACACTGTGTCTTGCAGTCCGTTCACTGATGGCCCACCTGTACTCTACACTCTCCATCTTCTCCTAGCCCTCTACCATCGCTCTCAATACCCCTGGGAATGCTTTGAGATGTGTTCGGGAGCTGTGTAAAGACAATTAACCATCTCACTCTGTGAGAGAAGGTCAGGCTAACTTGTACTGAGCCATAGGGTATCTAAATCCGGGAGATGCTTCTGAGGTTAAATAAGATTGGCTTCAGCCAACTGGAAGGTCATGTGTTAGGATGAGCTCCACTGATCCAAGGTCAATATTGAATTTATTGTCAGAAGCACAAGTACAGCCAAAAACCTAGGTGCAGCAGCATCACTGGCTCGAGGTATCAAATAAACAGCATTCACATGAGAAACAGAAATTAAAAATCTGAGATGATGCAGAAAGGGAAAGATTGCACATTGGTCGCTGTCAGTCTTTGTGCTTATGTAGTTTTTCAGATTCTGTTGTACCTCTGTGTTTTCCTGTGAATGCCTCCGAGTAAATCAAGCTCAATCTCTGTATGGTGACATACACTACTTTAATAATAGATTTCAAAGGTTTCAGAGGTACATTTAATGTCAGAGAAGTGTATACAATATACAACCTGAAATGCTTTTTCTTTGCAACCATCTACGAAAACAGAGGAGTGCCCCAAAGAATGAACGACTGTTAAATGTTAGAACCCCAAAGTCTCCCCCAGCCTCTCCCTCTCCCTAGTAAGCGGCAGCGAGCAAGAATCCCCCTTTCCCTCCCGCACCGAGCCACCCAGCACTCAAGAATTCCCCCCTTCCCCTCCTGCACCGAGCCACCGAGCACTCAAGAATCCCCCTTTCCCTCCCGCACCGAGCCACCGAGCACTCAAGAATCCCCCCTTCCCCTCCCGCACCGAGCCACTGAGCACTCAAGAATCCCCCCTTCCCCTCCTGCACCGAGCCACCAAGCACTCAAAAATCCCCCCTTCCCCTCCCGCACCGAGCCACCGAGCACTCAAGAATCCCCCCTTCCCCTCCCGCACCGAGCCACCGAGCACTCAAGAATCCCCCCTTCCCCTCCCGCACCGAGCCACCGAGCACTCAAGAATCCCCCCTTCCCCTCCCGCACCGAGCCACCGAGCACTCAAGAATCCCCCCTTCCCCTCCCGCACCGAGCCACCGAGCACTCAAGAATCCCCCCTTCCCCTCCCGCACCGAGCCACCGAGCACTCAAGAATCCCCCCTTCCCCTCCCGCACCGAGCCACCGAGCACTCAAGCGCGGACAAGGCAACAACAAAGACACAGACTTGCAGTTACTCAAAGACTACGCATTCACCCGGTATTCGACATACCACAGGCTCTCTCTCTCCCTAATAAGGGAGAAAGGGGTGTCTCTGTTTCACAGCAAGAGGGGAGACATAACAAACAACTCGCTGGTTTACGATGTTAAAAGTCCATTGCATCGCTTTTTCCGAGCTCCGTGCCCAAAGATCTCAAGTCTCTGGGCACACAGCCACAGATCTACCGATTCCCACGACACACTGCTCTCCTGCTGGGACACTGACCTTCAATCCGAGCTCCGGGACCTCTGAAGGTGAGCTGAGCTCATGTCGAATAACAGCCAACCGTAAAACCCTGAGAGTGGGTCCCATTCCCGCAAAAAACCGAAGTCAGTGTGTAACTCCAGGTCAGGGTCTTCAAAAAAACCCTGAAAGGAAAAAGCAGAGATATTAAAGATGGAAATAAAGCTGTTTTTGAAGATGCAAGCAAAGGAGTCGCCGTTTAGCTCCTTCCACCAGACATTTACTTTGAACTTTGAACTTTTAACCTTTGAAGTTCTTTACTGACCTTACAATACATCACAAGCTGCATCCAACCAGGTTTTAAAAGCTGGAACACCCTCCTTCCCTGTTATTTCACCAAACCTTTCCTTTAGATTTTCCATGGGATTCAATAATCTGACAGAACTTTCCATATGATCCTTCCAGTTGGTTGAAGCCAAACTTCTCTGAGTACTGAAGCATGCTCCCAGATCTCGATGCGTACCCCACTGCCTGTGGCTCGGTGCAGTTCTGAACGTTAGCCTAATGTACTCTCTCCTCCTTAGACAATGACAACACTGTATGGAATGCTTCAGCTTGTTCAGCCGATACCATGCTCAGGACACTTGGTGACGGTGACATTCAAGGACACTCTGACTCTCAAGTTAGATGACAGTCTGTGACAGATTTTACAGTTTACAGTTTACAGTTAGCAGACACAACAAATCAGATGAGCACGAACATTGGACTCCCACTTGTGGTAACTCGCCTGGTACTTTAGACTCCCAGCACAATGTCCAGTACCTAAGCAGGAGTGGACTTCCTGCACTGCCTAAGGACATCTCTCACATCGAACAGAGCTGCTGTCTCACAGCACCAGAGACCAGGTTCAATCCTCACCTTGGGTACTCGTTCTGTCGAGTCTGCGATTTCTCTCCTTGACTGTATGACCATCTGGCTGCTCCACTGTCTTCCCACAGTTAGAGATGTGTGGGTTGGTAGGCTGATTGACTGTTGGAAATTTGCCCTGGTGAATTGTGAATGTGGGAGAATGGGTTACAGGAAAGTCAGTGGAGGATTGGGAGTTCTTTGTGAGTCAGCACCGACCCGATGAATCGAATAGACTTCCTATGTCTTACAGAAATATTGGAACCCGAGTAACTGCACTGGGCATTCCTCCTTCTTTTTGTCCTGAAGGACTCTCAAGACACGTGGGAATGGAAAGGCAGCAAGGAATGCGTGGTGGTTTTCCCAGAAACTTGTACCAACTGGGGATGAACCATCACAGAAGCACTCCCCCATGGACACTCTTTCTGCAGCAGAGTCTTCGGGGGACAGATTTCACACAGTAATTCAATCGTGCAGTTGTAGCTTCGACGAGGTGGGGGAATGTGGCCCTTCTCTTAACTAAAAACCTCTAGCAGGGCTGCATACTTGGGACAGCCCAGGAGAGGCAGGAGGCAACCTGGCAATGAGAAGAGCATGTGAAGTGCGCCAGTAGATGACATGCCTGGGGAACCCATCCCAGGCTCCCACTATGATGTTTCAGAGGGGGAGAACGTAACCCACACACCCTGACCCTGATATCACGCCAGGCACATCTGTCCAGAGGGGGAGAATGTAACCCACACACCCTGACCCTGATATCACGCCAGGCACATCTGTCCAGAGGGGGAGAACGTAACCCACACACCCTGACCCTGATATCACGCCAGGCACATCTGTCCAGAGGGGGAGAATGTAACCCACACACCCTGACCCTGATATCACGCCAGGCACATCTGTCCAGAGGGGGAGAATGTAACCCACACACCCTGACCCTGATATCATGCCAGGCACATCTGTCCAGAGGGGGAGAACGTAACCCACACACCCTGACCCTGATATCACGCCAGGCACATCTGTCCAGAGGGGGAGAACGTAACCCACACACCCTGACCCTGATATCACGCCAGGCACATCTGTCCAGAGGGGGAGAACGTAACCCACACACCCTGACCCTGATATCACGCCAGGCACATCTGTCCAGAGGGGGAGAACGTAACCCACACACCCTGACCCTGATATACGCCAGGCACATCTGTCCAGAGGGGGAGAATGTAACCCACACACCCTGACCCTGATATCACGCCAGGCACATCTGTCCAAGTCACACTGGGCAAATCCCACTGGGAACATCTGGGAGCTTCAATCCGTTTCTGCTGGTTAATCCATCCCATTTATGGCAAAGTGAGCTGGACATTTTATTACAATATGCAACAAAGAATTGTCAATATTTGACAGCAAATACTGTCTCATGTAAATCCAAGTGGCAAACACTGGGCAGAGTTCACTGTGTACTTTGTCACCAGCTGAGACCGGGGGTCTGCGAACGTGGGTGATAGGACAGAGAGAGGGAAAGGTAGAGTTAAAGTTTGAGATGTCAGAACTGGGAGTGTGAAGAACCAAGCTGCTGTATGCTGGGGAAATGCATCAGGCAAGGGGAACAGCTGTGGTAGGGTGAGAACCGGGTTGCTGGGGTGAAATTTGTTCAGGAAGACCTCTGGTGCATACTGTAGATTTGCGAGGTTAATTAGCGGTGGAGAGGGAACAGAAAGCTGTGAATCACAGGTCAGAGATGCTGTCTTATGAGAGCAACAGAGAACATTGTAAATGATCAGCAGATCTAACAATGTCTGTAGCGACAAAACTCAGGGGACCACATCATTCCCATTCCTCCTCCTGCACGCACAATCGCAAGGGCTCTCATATTTCCAGAGGACGTAGAAAGAAGCCATTTGGGTGACACAGTAGTATGGTGGTTAGGGTATTGCTTTATAGTGGCATCTGTAAGACTGGGGTTCAATTCCTGCCACAGTCTGTAAGGAGTTTGTACGTTCTCCCCATGACCGTGTGGGTTTCCTCTGGGAGCCCAGTTTCCTCCACATTCCAAAGAGATAAGGTTAGGGCAAATGCGTTGTGGGTGTCAGACATGTGGTGACATTTGCAGGCTGCCGGGCATAATCGTCGCTGATTTAATTTGATTTGACACAAATGCTGCATTTCACTGCATGTTTCAAAGTACAACACTGTGTAAAAGTCTTAGACTCCTACTGTATATACAGCTAGGGTGCCTAAGACGTTTGCACAGTACTGTAGTAATTATATGTATTGCACTGTACTGCTGCAGAAATTTAAAAAAAAAAAAAAATTCATAACATATGTGAGAGACAATAAACCTGATTCTGAAATGGGTCTCTACTGTGGACTGAGAGTGGGAAGGGGGCAGGGAGAGGGGAATCATGGTTGGGAAAAGGGGAAGGGAGAGGGGAGGGAGCAGGAAGCACCAGAGAGACATTCTGCAATGATCAATACACCAATTGTTTGGAATCAAATGTCTCAGGGCTGGGTGTGTCTGTACCCACGCCACACTCCACCCCTGGCACTCCTTCTCTGCCACCTGTCCCTCACCCCTCCCACAGTGCTTCACCCTCACCATTCCCAGCATCCTTCGCTCCCAGCAGATTTACAAACTCACTCTCTGCTCCACATGGACAAATACAGTACTGTGCAAAAGTCTGAGGCACCCTAGCTATATATATGTGCTTAAGGCTTTTGTGCAGTACTGTACATGTGACAATAAACCTAGTCATTATCTTTATCTTCCTTTGGGTTTGTGCTGACTCACAGAGCAGGTCCATTCCTCCATCTCAAAAGCCAGCCTCCCCTTCATAGCTCTGTCTACACTTCTCAATGCCTCAGGAAAGCAGCCTCCAACCCTCGCCATCCTCTCTTCTCCCTGCCTCCATCAGGCAGGAAATACAGGTGCTTGAGAACATCTATCACTAGGCTCAAGAACAGCTTCTATCTCAGTGCTGTAAGACTCTGAAAGGATCCCTCATGCACTCTTCATCTCCACATCTACCTCGACGTGACCCCTGCACTTCCTTTGTCGACCTGCACTGCACTTTCTCTGGAACTGTATCAGTATATTCTGCATTCTGTCTTCTCTTCACTCCCTCAGTGTTTGTCTGGAATGATCTGACTGGAAGGACCACAAACACTGCATCTTGGTGCATGTGACAATAATAAACCAGTACCAGTGACTTCTCCTGTAACCCATGAGAGAAACTGAGAGACTGAAAGAAAGGCAGCATTCTGCTGTTGTTACCTCGGAAGAGAGGAACACATTTTAACAGTGATGTCACTCATATCTGTTGAGGAAATGGAGGTATTTTTGCAGCGCCCTCTACAACTATTGCCCCAGTGTTGAGCAAAGTACTGTAATCAGTGCTAATCGTGTATATATGGAGTGTGAAAGGCTGCAGGATTTTGGTATCTGAAGGGGCTGCTCTTCAAGTTTTAGCTGCACTTCATCCTCACGCTCCTGATCTTCAGTCACCTGGTGCGGAGGCGGGTGGGTTGGTCAGGGAATCTCCTGGTGAGTTTGCTCCTGGGCCTGAGCAAGGTGGCCGTTCACACACCCAGGTAGCGGGCAGTGGAGTTTTCAGCCTGAGCTGATTGTCTGCCCCTCTTCCAGGGTTACGTGTGTCCCGTGTGTCGCTGGAGAAGGAGAACAATGAGGGTACAGGGCTGGTAAACACCACAGAGGCTCGAGTGTATTCTGGATAGAGGTGATTGTGTTATACTATGAAACTAGTAACTGTAAATAGTGTGAATTGTAGAACAAGTGAAAACCTGCAGACGCTGGAGATCTAAGCAACACACACAAAATGCTGGGGAACTCAGTAGGCCAGGCAGCATCTATGGAAAGGAGTACAGTTGACATCTCAGGCTAAGACCCTTCATCAGATTGTACTCTTTTCCATAGATGCCTCCTGTCCTACTGGGTTCCTCCAGCATTTTGTGTGAATTGTGGAATATTGTAGCACTGTATTGATGTGATGCTGTAATTACTGAATAAATCCCGGAGGAAAGGACAAGAATATCAGTTGTGACTTGCACTCTTTGGACTTGATATCCAGCATACGGTACTTGCAGGGCAGAACTCAGTCAACCATCAACACTGGGAAAAGGCTCCGAAGCATTCGGGCTCTCACGACCAGACTATGTAACAGTCTCTTCCCCCAAGCTATCAGACTCCTCAATACCCGAAGCCTGGACTGACACCTTGCCCTACTGACCTGTTTAGAATTTATTGTAATGCCTGCACTGTTTTTGTGCACTTTATGCAGTCCAGTGTAGGTCTGTAGTCTAGTGTGGCTTTCTGTGTGTTGTTTTTTTTATTACGTAGTTCAGTCTAGTTTTTGTACTGTGTCATGTAACAGCATGGTCCTGAAAAACGTTGTCTCATTTTTACTGTGTACTGTACCAGCAGTTATGGTCGAAATGACAATAAAAGTTGACTTGACTTGAAGATATCTCTCTGGCGATTGTCTTCTACAGCACAAGTGCCACCTGCTGGCTGCACGCCTCATTTCTAAAACCATCATGGTTCAGATACTGCAGACACTGGAATCTAGAGGAACAAGCAAGATGCTAGAGGAACTCAACGGGTCAGGCAGCATCTATAAAGGGAAAGGGACAGTCAACACCTAGGGTTAGGCCCTTCAGCCCACAATGTTGTGCCAACCTTTTAACTAACTCTAAGATCAATCTAACCCTTCCCTCCTACATAGCCCTCAATTTTTCCATCATCCAAGTGCCTACCTAAGAGTTTCTTATATAGAAACATAGAAAACTTACGGCAAATACAGGCCCTTCGGCCCACAATGCTGTGCCGAACACTTACTTTAGAAATTACCTAGGATTACCCATAGCCCTCTATTTTTCTGAGCTCCATGTGTCTATCCAGGAGTCTCTTAAAAGATCCTATTGTATTGGCCTCCACCACTGTTGCTGGCAGCCTATTCCACGCACTCACCACTCTCTGCGTAAAAAACTTACCCCTGACATCTCCTCTATACCTACTTCCAAACCTTAAAACTGTGCCCTCTCATGCTAGCCATTTCAACCCTGGGAAAAAGCCTCTGACTATCCACACAATCAATGCCTCTCATCATCTTATACACCTCTATCAGATCACCTCTCATCTTCTGTTGCTCCAAGGAGAAAAGGACGAGTTCACTCAACCTATTCTCATACGGCATGCTCCCCAATCCAGGCAGCATCCTTGTAAATCTCCTCAGCATCCTCTCTAAAACTTTCACATCCTTCCTGTCAACACACAGAAAATGCTGGAGGAACTCAGCAGGCCGGGCAGCGTCTGTGGAAAGGACTGAGGCTCTTCGGCAGGGCTGGTGAAGAAAAAGCTAAGGAACAGGTTTAAAAAGTGGGGTGAGGGGAAAGAGAAACACAAGGCAACCAGAACTGAACACATATATTCTAAGTGTAGTCTAACCAGGGTTTTAAAGACCTTCCAAATTGAATCACTTCATACTTTTCTGGGTTGAACTCCATCTGCCACTTCTTAGCCCAGCTCTGCATCCTTCAGTGTGACCTATGACCTAGCACGTGCAATAGAGGTAAGTTCAAAGGAGATGTGCGGGACTAGTTTTTTACACAGAGTGGTGGGTATCTGGATTGTGCTACCTGTGGTGGTGGCAGGTACATTAGGGGCTTTTAAGAGATGTTTAGATAGGCACGTGAATGTGAGGGAAATGGAAGTACTTGGACATTGTGTAGGCAGAAGGGATTAGTTTAGATGGCCATGACTGTGTGGCTAGGCATAGCTCAAATACCATCTATAAATTTGCTGATGACGCAACCATTGTTGGTAGAATCTCAGATGGTGACGAGAGGGCGTACAGGAGTGAGATATGCCAAATAGTGGAGTGGTGTCGCAGCAACAACCTGGCACTGAATGCCAGTAAGATGAAACAGCTGATTCAACTTCAAGAAGGGTAAGATGGAAGAACACATACCAATCCTCATAGAGGGATCAGAAGTGGAGAGAGTGAGCAATTTTGAGTTCCTGGGTGTCAATATCTCTGAGGATCTAACCTGGTCCCAACATGTCGATGCAGTTACAAAGATGGCAAGACAGCAACTGTACTTCATTAGGAGTTTGAAGAGATTTGGCATGTCAAAAATACACACAAAAACTTCTATAGACATACCATGGAGAGCATTCTGACAGGCTGCATCACTGTCTGGTATGGAGGAGCTACTGCACGGAACCAAAAGAAGCTACAGAGGGTTTGTAAATTTAGTTGAGTCCATCTTGGGCACTAGCTTACCAAGTACCCAGGACATCTTCAAG
The DNA here is from genome assembly GCF_048418815.1 of Hemitrygon akajei. Taxonomy (NCBI): domain Eukaryota; kingdom Metazoa; phylum Chordata; class Chondrichthyes; order Myliobatiformes; family Dasyatidae; genus Hemitrygon; species Hemitrygon akajei. Next base: position 97,393,164 of record NC_133126.1, read on the forward strand.
GAGCGGTGTCTCAGAAAGGCAGTGTCCATTATTAAGGACCTCCAGCACCCAGGACATGCCCTTTCCTCTGTTACCATCAGGCAGGAGGTACAGAAGCCTGAAGGCACACACTCAGTGATTCAGGAACAGCTTCTTCCCCTCTGCCATCTGATTCGTAAATGGATATTGAACCCTTGAACACTAGCTCACTTCTAAAAATATACATTATTTCTGGTTTTAGCATGATTTTTTAATCTATTTAATATATGTATACTTTATTTATTTATTTATATTATTATTATTTTTCTATATTATGTGTTGCATTGAACTGCTGCTGCTAAGTTAACAAATTTCATGACACATGCCGGTGATAATAAACCTGATTCTGATTCTGATTGCTAATTTAATTAGTTCAGCACAATATTGTGGGCTGAAGGGCCTGTTCCTGTTCCTCGAGCCTTCTACACTATCCACAACAGCCCCAACCTTCGTGTCACCCACAAAGTTACTAACCCACCCTTTCACTTCCTCATCCAAGCCAGTTATAAAAATCACAAAGAGCAGGGGTGTCAGAACAGATCCCTGTGGAACACCACGGGTCACTGACTTCCAGAAAGAATATGCTCCATCTACGATCACCTTTTATGGGCAAGCCCGTTGTGTATCCACACAGCCAAGTTTCCCTGGATCCCATGCCTTCTGACTCTGAATGAGCCCACCCTGGGGTACCTTACTGAAATCCACATCTCCACCTTCATCAACGTGTTTTGTCACATCCTCAGATAACTCAGTCAGGGTCATGAGGCCTGACCTGCCCCTCACAAAGTCATGCTGACTATCCCTAATCCAACTCTGCTTCTCCAAATGCTCATAAATCCTGGCTCTGAGAATCTGCTCCAGTAATTTGCCCACCAGTAAGGTAACACTCACTGGTCTATAGCTCCCTTCCTTCAACACAGGAATTACATTTGCCTTCTTCAGTCATCTGGTACTACACTTGTAGCCAGCAAATACCCAAAGTTCATCAGCAAAGGTACAGCAATCTCTTCCCTTGTTTCCTGTTGTAACCCAGGGTATATCTTCTGCATCCCTGGCCACTTACCCTTCCTAACATTTTTCAAGAGTTCCAGCCCATCCTCTTTCTGAACACTGACACATCAGATTAGCCTGTTCTCACAGACCTCTCACTGGTGATTACCTAGGCAAAGTATTCATTAAGGACCCCGCCCTTACCTCCTCCAACTCCAGGCATATTTCCTCTTCTCTCCCTGATCGGCCCTACCCTCACTCTAGTCATCTTTCTGTTCTTCACATACATGTAAGACAACTTAGGAATTTCCTTAACCATACTCGCCAAGCCCTTCTCTTGCCCCCTTCTAGCTCTCCAAAGTCCATTCTTCAGCTCCTTCCTGGCTACCTTGTAACTCCCTAGAGACCTGTCTGATCCTTGCTCCCTAAACTTCTTTCTTTCTCTTGACTAGATAGTCTTCATCTCATGTCAGGCACTGTTTCTTCGCTGTACAATCCTTTCCCTGCCTCAGTGGGACAAACCTATTCACCCTCCCAGCAAGTGCTGTGTAATCAACCCACTCCTGGAGTATTGTGTCCAGTCCTGGTCACTTCACTACAGGAAAGATGTGGAAGCTTTAGAGAGGCTGCAGAAGTGACTTAGCAGGATATCAGAGAGTAGTAGGTGGGTGGAATGTGCTGCCAGGGGTGGAGGTAGATATATCAGGGACAATTAAGAGACTCTTGGATTGGCACATGGACGAAGGAAAAGTGGAGAACTATTCTGGAGGGAAGAGTTGCATTGATCTTGAGCTAGATCGGCACAACATCATGGGCGAAGAGCCTAATTATGCTGAATTCTATATTCAATAAGGATTCCACTATTTACTCTGCAGCAATGTTAGGCTGACTAATGTATAAACCTTTAGCCATGCTCCATTCTCTTCCTGCCAGTACATATCAAGTTGACCATTTCCCTATTCTTTGTCAATACACCTTTTCTAATTTACTGTCCAATACGTGTAACAAAACTTCTGTAATCTCTTCCCTGGATTCTCTTAAGAACTGTAAGCAATTGCAGTGTGATTGTGAATGGACCTCTGGAGAGTGAAACTGGTAGACATAAAGGGTCTTTTCTCATTTCTAGCAGGCTTCTGGAGATTCACTTACTCCACCCCCCCCCCCACATATACAACTGAGCAATGATTTTTTGAACACAAGAACAACAGTAAACTATTGACCACAGTTCCAACGCTGTGACTACCTATTTCCACACTCTGAGTGTAGCATTGCAGAATTGTGTATTTACAATGGGAGAATATCCTAAATGGCAGAACCCCACTGAATATTCAAATACTGGTGCTCGGCTTGAAAGGTTCTTACCATAAAACACCAAGTAATGTGTTTCTGTTAATATAGTGGGCTGAATGGCCTGTATCCCTGCGGAATGACTCTGTGATGTAGTGACGGTGGGGTGGGTGGAGGGTAGGTCTGGTGAGACCTCACCCCACCCCAATGACAGCGATCAACGTGGCATCATCTGGGCATACCGCTGGTTTTGTGGCATCATCCCACTGTGTGTCCATTTCCTTCCAAAGCCACCTTCCCCCACTGTCTGTTCCCTACCCAGGAAGCGATTCCCTCCCCCTCCCCTTTACTGAACCCACACTGGTGTCTCTGTAATCGAACACACGACCCCCATCCATCCGGTCTAACTGGTGTGGAGCCAGTGGCACCTCCAACACGCCGTGCTCAGCCTCCCACTCTGCCCGAGGTTTGCCCCGGATGTGGAGCGGAGCAGTCACTGTGCAGAATGGATCCTGTCACCATCCGATGATAAAGGCAAAACCAGAGGAATCATCTGTCCACATGGGAATGTTCAGCTGGAATGTGCTTGGTCAGACCAGGCACGCTGTGGTATACACTTTGTGGACCAGACCAATAAACCCTGTTGTCTTCCACCTCTTCTCCCATATCCCACCAGGCAAAAGACAAAAAGGTTTGAGAACGTGTATCATCAGGCTAAACCCTATGGTTATCTGACTCTTAAACAAACATCTCTGGTGTGGAGATAAGCTCGATTTCCCAGTCTACATCATCAGGGTCCTTGTCCTGTGTTGTCCTGCGCTGTACTGTCTCTTGTCCTGTATTGTCCTGCGCAGTACACTTTCTTGTCCTGTATTGTCCTGCGCTGTGCTCGCTCTAGAACTGTATTGTCCTGCGCAGTACTGTTTCTTGTCCAGTATTGTCCTGTGCTGTACTCTCTCTTGTCCTGTATTGTCCTGCGCTGTACTGTCTCTTGTCCTGTATTGTCCTGCGCTGTACTGTATCTTGTCCTGTATTGTCCTGCGCTGTACTCTCACTTGTCCTGTATTGTCCTGCGCTGTACTCTCTCTTGTCCTGTATTGTCCTGTGCTGTACACTCTCAGGAACTGTATTGTCCAGCGCTGTACTCTCTCTTTTCCTGTATTGTCCTGCACTGTACTCTCTCTGGAACTGTTTTGTCCTGCGCTGTACTCTCTCCGGAACTGTATTGTCCTTTGCTGTACTCTCTCTGGAACTGTTTTGTCCTGCGCTGTACTCTCTCTGGAACTGTATTGTCCTTCACTGTACTCTCTCCTGTCTTGTATTGTCCTGTGCTGAAATCTCTCTGGAACTGTATTGTCCTGCGCTGTACTCTCTCTGGAACTGTATTGTCCTGCGCTGTACTCTCTCTTGTCCTGTATTGTCCTGCGCTGCACTATCTTTTGTCCTGTATTGTCCTGCGCTGTACTCTCTCTGGAATGGTATTGTCCTGCGCTGTACTCCCTCATGTCCTGTATTGTCCTGCGCTGTACTCTCTCTTGTCCTGTATTGTCCTGCGCTGTACTCTCACTGGAACTGTATTGTCCTGCGCTGTACTCTCTCTTGTCCTGTATTGCCTTGTGCTGTACTCTCTCTGGAACTGTATTGTCCTGCACTGTACTCTCTCTGGAACTGTATTGTCCTGCGCTGTACACTCTCTTGTCCTGCGCTGAACTCTCTCTGGAACTGAATTGTCATGTGCTGTACTCACTCTGGAACTGTATTGGCCTGTGCTGTACTCTCTCTGGAGCTGTATTGTCCTGCGCAGTACTCTCTCTGGAACTGTATTGTCATGTGCTGTACTCTCTGTTGTCCTGTATTGTCCTGTGCTGTACTCTCTCTGGAACTGTATTGTCCTGCACTGTACTCTCTCTGGAACTGTATTGTCCTGCGCTGTACTCTCTCTGGAACTGTATAGTCCTGCGCTGTACTCTCTCTGGAACTGTATTGTCCTGTGCTGTACTCTCTCTGGAACTGTATTGTCCTGCGCTGTACTGTCTCTGGAACTGTATTGTCCTGTGCTGTACTCTCTCTGAAACTGTATTGTCCTGTGCTGTACTGTCTCTGGAACTGTATTGTCCTGCGCTGTACTGTCTCTGGAACTGTATTGTCCTGCGCTGTACTCTCTCTGGAACTGTATTGTCCTGTGCTGTACTCTCTCTTGTCCTGTATTGTCCCGTGCTGTACTCTCTCTGGAACTGTATTGTCCTGTGCTGTACTCTCTCTGGAACTGTATTGTCCTGCGATGTACTCTCTCTGGAACTGTATTGTCCTGCGCTGTACTCTCTCTGGAACTGTATAGTCCTGCACTGTACTCTCTCTGGAACTGTATTGTCCTGTGCTGTCCTCCCTTTGGAACTGTATTGTCCTGTGCTGTACTTTCTCTAGACCTGTATTGTCCTGCGCTGTACTCTCTTTGGAACTGCATTGTCCTGCGCTGTACTCTCTCTTGTCCTGTATTGTCCTGCACTGTCCTCTCTCTTGTCCTGTATTGTCCTGCGCTGTACTCTCTCTGGAAATGTATTGTCCTGCGCTGTACTCTCTCTGCAACTGTATTGTCCTGTGCTGTACAGTCTCTGGAACTCTATTGTCCTGCGCTGTACTCTCTCCAGAACTGTATTGTCCTGTGCTGTACTCTCTCTTGTCCTGTATTGTTCTGCGCTGTACTCTCTCTTGTCCTGTGCTGTACACTCTCTTGACCTGTGCTGTACTCTCTCTTGTCCAGTATTGTCCTGTGCTGTACTCTCTCTGGAACTGTATTGTCCTGCACTGTACTCTCTCAGGAACTGTATTGTCCTGCGCTGTACTCTCTCTGGAACTGTATAGTCCTGCGCTGTACTCTCTCTGGAACTGTATTGTCCTGTGCTGTACCCTCTCTTGTCCTGTATTGTCCCGTGCTGTACTCTCTCTGGAACTGTATTGTCCTGTGCTGTACTGTCTCTGGAAGTGTATTGTCCTGCGCTGTACTGTCTCTGGAACTGTATTGTCCTGTGCTGTACTCTCTCTGGAACTGTATTGTCCTGCGCTGTACTCTCTCTGGAACTGTATTGTCCTGTGCTGTACACTCTCTTGTCCTGTATTGTCCCGTGCTGTACTCTCTCTGGAACTGTATTGTCCTGTGCTGCACTCTCTCTGGAACTGTATTGTCCTGCGCTGTACTCTCTCTGGAACTGTATTGTCTTGTGCTGTACTCTCTCTGGAACTGTATAGTCCTGCGCTGTACTCTCTCTGGAACTGTATTGTCCTGTGCTGTACTCCCTTTTTAACTGTATTGTCCTGTGCTGTACTTTCTCTAGACCTGTATTGTCCTGCGCTGTACTCTCTTTTGAACTGCATTGTCCTGCGCTGTACTCTCTCTTGTCCTGTATTGTCCTGCACTGTCCTCTCTTTTGTCCTGTATTGTCCTGCGCTGTACTCTCTCTGGAACTGTATTGTCCTGTGCTGTACTCTCTCTGGAACTGTATTGTCCTGTGCTGTACTCTCTCTTGTCCTGTATTGTCCTGTGCTGTATTCTCTCTGGAACTGTATTGTCCTGCGCTGTACTCTCTATTGAACTGTATTGTCCTGCGCTGTACTCTCTCCGGAACCGTATTGTCCTGCGCTGTACTCTCTCCGGAACTGTATTGTCCTGCGCTGTACTCTCTGCGGAACTGTATTGCCCTGCCCTGTACTCTCTCGGGAACAGTATTCTCCTGCGCTGTACTCTCTCTTGTCCTGTAGTGTCCTGCACTGTACTCTCTCTGGAACTGTATTGTCCTGCCCTGTACTCTCTCTGGAACTGTGTTGTCCTGTGCTGTACTCTCTCTTGTCCTGTATTGTCCTGTGCTGCACTCTCTTGTCCTGTATTGTCCTGCGCTGTACTCTCTCTGGAACTGTATTGTCCTATGCTGTACTGTCTCTTGTCCTGTATTGTCCTGTGCTGTACTCTCTCTGCAACTGTATTGTCCTGCGCTGTCCTCTCTCTGGAACTGTATTGTCCTGTGCTGTACTCTCTCCGGAACTGTATTGTCCTGTGCTGTAATCTATCCGGAATTTTATTGTCCTGCGCTGCACTCTCTCAGGAACTGTTTTGTCCTGCGCTGTACCCTCTCTGGAACTGTATTGTCCTGCACTGTACTATCTCTGGAACTGTATTGTCCTGTGCTGTACTCTCTCCGGAACTGTATTGTCCTGAGCTGTACTCTCTCTTCTCCTGTATTGTCCTGTGCGGCACTCTCTCTGGAACTGTATTATCCTGCGCTGTACTCTCTATGGATCTGTATTGTCCTAATCTGTACTCTATCTTGTCCTGTATTGTCCTGCGCTGTACTCTCTCTGGAACTGTATTGTCCTCTGCTGTACTCTCTCTGGAACTGTATTGTCCTGCGCTGTACTCTCTCCAGAACTGTATTGTCCTGTGTTGTACTCTCTCTTGTCCTGTATTGTCCTGTGTTGTACTCTCTCTTGTCCTGTATTGTCCTGCGCTGTACTCTCTGCGGAACTGTATTGCCCTGCGCTGTACTCTCTCGGGAACAGTATTCTCCTGCGCTGTACTCTCTCTGGAACTGTACTGTCCTGCGCTGTACTCTCTCTGGAACTGTATTGTCCTGTGCTGTACTCTCTCTGGAACTGTATTGTCCTGCACTGTACTCTCTCTGGAACTGTACTGTCCTGCGCTGTACTCTCTCTGGAACTGCATTGTCCTGTGCTGTACTCTCTCCGGAACTGTATTGCCCTGCCCTGTACTCTCTCCGGAACTGTATTGTCCTGTGCTGTACTCCCTCTGGAACTGTATTGTCCTGCCCTGTACTCTCTCTGGAACTGTATTCTCCTGCACTGTACTCTCTCTGGAACTGTATTCTCCTGCCCTGTACTCTCTCTGGAACTGTATTCTCCTGCACTGTACTCTCTCTGGAACTGTACTGTCCTGCGCTGTACTCTCTCTGGAACTGTATTGTCCTGTGCTGTACTCTCTCTGGAACTGTATTGTCCTGCCCTGTACTCTCTCTGGAACTGTATTGTCCTGCCCTGTACTCTCTCTGGAACTGTATTGTCCTGCCCTGTACTCTCTCTGGAACTGTATTCTCCTGCACTGTACTCTCTCTGGAACTGTATTGTCCTGCACTGTACTCTCTCTGGAACTGTATTGTCCTGCCCTGTACTCTCTCTGGAACTGTATTGTCCTGCCCTGTACTCTCTCTGGAACTGTATTGTCCTGCCCTGTACTCTCTCTGGAACTGTATTGTCCTGCCCTGTACTCTCTCTGGAACTGTATTGTCCTGTGCTGTACTCTCTCTTGTCCTGTAGTGTCCTGCACTGTACTCTCTCTGGAACTGTATTGTCCTGCCCTGTACTCTCTCTGGAACTGTATTGTCCTGCCCTGTACTCTCTCTGGAACTGTATTGTCCTGTGCTGCACTCTCTTGTCCTGTATTGTCCTGCGATGTACTCTCTCTGGAACTGTATTGTCCTGCGCTGTACTCTCTCTGGAACTGTATTGTCCTGTGCTGCACTCTCTTGTCCTGTATTGTCCTGCGCTGTACTCTCTCCGGAACCGTATTGTCCTGCGCTGTACTCTCTCCGGAACTGTATTGTCCTGCGCTGTACTCTCTGCGGAACTGTATTGCCCTGCCCTGTACTCTCTCGGGAACAGTATTCTCATGCGCTGTACTCTCTCTGGAACTGTATTGTCCTGTACTCTCTCTTGTCCTGTATTGTCCTGCGCTGTACTCTCTCTGCAACTGTATTGTCCTGCGCTGTACTCTCTCCGGAACTGTATTGTGCTGTGCTGTAATCTATCCGGAATTTTATTGTCCTGCGCTGCACTCTCTCAGGAACTGTTTTGTCCTGCGCTGTACCCTCTCTGGAACTGTATTGTCCTGCACTGTACTATCTCTGGAACTGTATTGTCCTGTGCTGTACTCTCTCCGGAACTGTATTGTCCAGCCCTGTACTCTCTCTGGAACTGTATTGTCCTGTGCTGTCCTCTCTCTGGAACTGTATTGTCCTGTGCTGTACTCTCTCTGGAACTGTATTGTCCTGCGCTGTACTCTCTCTGGAACTGTATTGTCCTGTGCTGTACTCTCTCTGGAACTGTATTGTCTTGCGCTGTACTCTCTCTGGAACTGTATTGTCCTGTGCTGTACTCTCTCTGGAACTGTATTGTCCTGTGCTGTACTCTCTCTTTAACTGTATTGTCTTGCGCTGTACTCTCTCTTCTCCTGTATTGTCCTGTGCTGTACTCTCTCTGGAACTGTATTGTCCTGCGCTGTACTCTCTCTGGAACTGTATTGTCCTGCGCTGTACTCTCTCTTGTCCTGTATTGTCCTGTGTTGTACTCTCTCTTGTCCTGTAGTGTCCTGCACTGTACTCTCTGCAGAACTGTATTGTCCTGCCCTGTACTCTCTCGGGAACAGTATTCTCCTGCACTGTACTCTCTCCGGAACTGTATTGTCCTGTACTCTCTCTTGTCCTGTAGTGTCCTGCACTGTACTCTCTCTGGAACTGTATTGTCCTGCCCTGTACTCTCTCTGGAACTGTATTGTCCTGTGCTGTACTCTCTCTGGAACTGTATTGCCCTGCCCTGTACTCTCTCCGGAACTGTATTGTCCTGTACTCTCTCTTGTCCTGTAGTGTCCTGCACTGTACTCTCTCCGGAACTGTATTGCCCTGTGCTGTACTCTCTCTTGTCCTGTATTGTCCTGTGTTGTACTCTCTCTTGTCCTGTATTGCCCTGCCTTGTACTCTCTCTGGAACTGTATTGTCCTGTGCTGTACTCTCTCTTGTCCTGAGGTGTCCTGCACTGTACTCTCTCTGGATCTGTATTGTCCTGCACTGTCCTCTCTCTTGTCCTGTATTGTCCTGCGCTGTACTCTCTCTGGAAATGTATTGTCCTGCGCTGTACTCTCTCTGCAACTGTATTGTCCTGTGCTGTACAGTCTCTGGAACTCTATTGTCCTGCGCTGTACTCTCTCCAGAACTGTATTGTCCTGTGCTGTACTCTCTCTTGTCCTGTATTGTTCTGCGCTGTACTCTCTCTTGTCCTGTGCTGTACACTCTCTTGACCTGTGCTGTACTCTCTCTTGTCCAGTATTGTCCTGTGCTGTACTCTCTCTGGAACTGTATTGTCCTGCACTGTACTCTCTCAGGAACTGTATTGTCCTGCGCTGTACTCTCTCTGGAACTGTATAGTCCTGCGCTGTACTCTCTCTGGAACTGTATTGTCCTGTGCTGTACCCTCTCTTGTCCTGTATTGTCCCGTGCTGTACTCTCTCTGGAACTGTATTGTCCTGTGCTGTACTGTCTCTGGAAGTGTATTGTCCTGCGCTGTACTGTCTCTGGAACTGTATTGTCCTGTGCTGTACTCTCTCTGGAACTGTATTGTCCTGCGCTGTACTCTCTCTGGAACTGTATTGTCCTGTGCTGTACACTCTCTTGTCCTGTATTGTCCCGTGCTGTACTCTCTCTGGAACTGTATTGTCCTGTGCTGCACTCTCTCTGGAACTGTATTGTCCTGCGCTGTACTCTCTCTGGAACTGTATTGTCTTGTGCTGTACTCTCTCTGGAACTGTATAGTCCTGCGCTGTACTCTCTCTGGAACTGTATTGTCCTGTGCTGTACTCCCTTTGGAACTGTATTGTCCTGTGCTGTACTTTCTCTAGACCTGTATTGTCCTGCGCTGTACTCTCTTTTGAACTGCATTGTCCTGCGCTGTACTCTCTCTTGTCCTGTATTGTCCTGCACTGTCCTCTCTTTTGTCCTGTATTGTCCTGCGCTGTACTCTCTCTGGAACTGTATTGTCCTGTGCTGTACTCTCTCTGGAACTGTATTGTCCTGTGCTGTACTCTCTCTTGTCCTGTATTGTCCTGTGCTGTATTCTCTCTGGAACTGTATTGTCCTGCGCTGTACTCTCTATTGAACTGTATTGTCCTGCGCTGTACTCTCTCCGGAACCGTATTGTCCTGCGCTGTACTCTCTCCGGAACTGTATTGTCCTGCGCTGTACTCTCTGCGGAACTGTATTGCCCTGCCCTGTACTCTCTCGGGAACAGTATTCTCCTGCGCTGTACTCTCTCTTGTCCTGTAGTGTCCTGCACTGTACTCTCTCTGGAACTGTATTGTCCTGCCCTGTACTCTCTCTGGAACTGTATTGTCCTGTGCTGTACTCTCTCTTGTCCTGTATTGTCCTGTGCTGCACTCTCTTGTCCTGTATTGTCCTGCGCTGTACTCTCTCTGGAACTGTATTGTCCTATGCTGTACTGTCTCTTGTCCTGTATTGTCCTGTGCTGTACTCTCTCTGCAACTGTATTGTCCTGCGCTGTCCTCTCTCTGGAACTGTATTGTCCTGTGCTGTACTCTCTCCGGAACTGTATTGTCCTGTGCTGTAATCTATCCGGAATTTTATTGTCCTGCGCTGCACTCTCTCAGGAACTGTTTTGTCCTGCGCTGTACCCTCTCTGGAACTGTATTGTCCTGCACTGTACTATCTCTGGAACTGTATTGTCCTGTGCTGTACTCTCTCCGGAACTGTATTGTCCAGCCCTGTACTCTCTCTGGAACTGTATTGTCCTGTGCTGTCCTCTCTCTGGAACTGTATTGTCCTGTGCTGTACTCTCTCTGGAACTGTATTGTCCTGCGCTGTACTCTCTCTGGAACTGTATTGTCCTGTGCTGTACTCTCTCTGGAACTGTATTGTCTTGCGCTGTACTCTCTCTGGAACTGTATTGTCCTGTGCTGTACTCTCTCTGGAACTGTATTGTCCTGTGCTGTACTCTCTCTTTAACTGTATTGTCTTGCGCTGTACTCTCTCTTCTCCTGTATTGTCCTGTGCTGTACTCTCTCTGGAACTGTATTGTCCTGCGCTGTACTCTCTCTGGAACTGTATTGTCCTGCGCTGTACTCTCTCTTGTCCTGTATTGTCCTGTGTTGTACTCTCTCTTGTCCTGTAGTGTCCTGCACTGTACTCTCTGCAGAACTGTATTGTCCTGCCCTGTACTCTCTCGGGAACAGTATTCTCCTGCACTGTACTCTCTCCGGAACTGTATTGTCCTGTACTCTCTCTTGTCCTGTAGTGTCCTGCACTGTTCTCTCTCTGGAACTGTATTGTCCTGCCCTGTACTCTCTCTGGAACTGTATTGTCCTGTGCTGTGCTCTCTCTGGAACTGTATTGCCCTGCCCTGTACTCTCTCCGGAACTGTATTGTCCTGTACTCTCTCTTGTCCTGTAGTGTCCTGCACTGTACTCTCTCCGGAACTGTATTGCCCTGTGCTGTACTCTCTCTTGTCCTGTATTGTCCTGTGTTGTACTCTCTCTTGTCCTGTATTGCCCTGCCTTGTACTCTCTCTGGAACTGTATTGTCCTGTGCTGTACTCTCTCTTGTCCTGAGGTGTCCTGCACTGTACTCTCTCTGGATCTGTATTGTCCTGCCTTGTACTCTCTCTGGAACTGTATTGTCCTGTGCTGTACTCTCTCTTGTCCTGTATTGTCCTGCGCTGTACTCTCTCTGGAACTGTATTGTCCTATGCTGTACTGTCTCTTGTCCTGTATTGTCCTGTGCTGTACTCTCTCTGGAACTGTATTGTCCTGCACTGTACTCTCTCTGGAACTGTATTGTCCTGCGCTGTACTCTCTCTGGAACTGTATTGTCCTGCGCTGTACTCTCTCTGGAACTGTATAGTCCTGCGCTGTACTCTCTCTGGAACTGTATTGTCCTACGCTGTACTCTCACTGGAACTGTATTGTCCTGTGCTGAACTCTCTCTGGAACTGAATTGTCATGTGCTAACCTCACTCTGGAACTGTATTGGCCTGTGCTGTACTCTCGCTGGAGCTGTATTATCCTGCGCAGTACTCTCTCTGGAACTGTATTGTCATGTGCTGTACTCTCTGTTGTCCTGTATTGTCCTGTGCTGTACTCTCTCTGGAACTGTATTGTCCTGCACTGTACTCTCTCTGGAACTGTATTGTCCTGCGCTGTACTCTCTCTGCAACTGTATAGTCCTGCGCTGTACTCTCTCTGGAACTGTATTGTCATGCGCTGTACTCTCTCTGGAACTGTATTGTCCCGCGCTATACTCTCTCTGGAACTGTATTGTCCTGTGCTGTACTCTCTCTGGAACTGTATTGTCCTGCGCTGTTCTCTCTCTGGAACTGTATTGTCCTGTGCTGTACTCTCTCTTGTCCTGTATTGTCCCGTGCTTTACTCTCTCTGGAACTGTATTGTCCTGTGCTGTACTCTCTCTGGAACTGTATTGTCCTGCGCTGTACTCACTCTGGAACTGTATTGTCCTGTGCTGTACTCTCTCTGGAACTGTATTGTCCTGCACTGTACCCTCTCTGGAACTGTATTGTCCTGCGCTGTACTCTCTCTGGAACTGTATTGTCCTGTGCTGTACTCTCTCTTGTCCTGTGCTGAACTCTCTCTGGAACTGTATTGTCCTGCGCTGTACTCTCTCTGGAACTGAATTGTCATGTGCTGTACTCTCTCTGGAACTGTATTGGCCTGTGCTGTACTCTCTCTGGAGCTGTATTGTCCTGCGCAGTACTCTCTCTGGAACTGTATTGTCATGTGCTGTACTCTCTGTTGTCCTGTATTGTCCTGTGCTGTACTCTCTCTGGAACTGTATTGTCCTGCACTGTACTCTCTCTGGAACTGTATTGTCCTGTGCTGTACTCTCTCTGGAACTGTATTGTCCTGTGCTGTACTCTCTCTGGAACTGTATTGTCCTGCGCTGTACTCTCTCTGCAACTGTAGTGTCCTGTGCTGTACAGTCTCTGGAACTCTATTGTCCTGCGCTGTACTCTCTCTTCTCCTGTATTGTTCTGTGCTGTACTCTTTTTGGAACTGTATTGTCCTGTGCTGTACTTTCTCTAGACCTGTATTGTCCTGCGCTGTACTCTCTTTGGAACTGCATTGTCCTGCACTGTCCTCTCTCTTGTCCTGTATTGTCCTGCGCTGTACTCTCTCTGGAACTGTATTGTCCTGTGCTGTACTCTCTCTGGAACTGTATTGTCCTGTGCTGTCCTCTCTCTGGAACTGTATTGTCCTGTGCTGTACTCTCTCTGGAACTGTATTGTCCTGCGCTGTACTCTCTCTGGAACTGTATTGTCCTGTGCTGTACTCTCTCTGGAACTGTATTGTCTTGCGCTGTACTCTCTCTGGAACTGTATTGTCCTGTGCTGTACTCTCTCTGGAACTGTATTGTCCTGTGCTGTACTCTCTCTTTAACTGTATTGTCTTGCGCTGTACTCTCTCTTCTCCTGTATTGTCCTGTGCTGTACTCTCTCTGGAACTGTATTGTCCTGCGCTGTACTCTCTCTGGAACTGTATTGTCCTGCGCTGTACTCTCTCTTGTCCTGTATTGTCCTGTGTTGTACTCTCTCTTGTCCTGTAGTGTCCTGCACTGTACTCTCTGCAGAACTGTATTGTCCTGCCCTGTACTCTCTCGGGAACAGTATTCTCCTGCACTGTACTCTCTCCGGAACTGTATTGTCCTGTACTCTCTCTTGTCCTGTAGTGTCCTGCACTGTACTCTCTCTGGAACTGTATTGTCCTGCCCTGTACTCTCTCTGGAACTGTATTGTCCTGTGCTGTACTCTCTCTGGAACTGTATTGCCCTGCCCTGTACTCTCTCCGGAACTGTATTGTCCTGTACTCTCTCTTGTCCTGTAGTGTCCTGCACTGTACTCTCTCCGGAACTGTATTGCCCTGTGCTGTACTCTTTCTTGTCCTGTATTGTCCTGTGTTGTACTCTCTCTTGTCCTGTATTGCCCTGCCTTGTACTCTCTCTGGAACTGTATTGTCCTGTGCTGTACTCTCTCTTGTCCTGAGGTGTCCTGCACTGTACTCTCTCTGGATCTGTATTGTCCTGCACTGTCCTCTCTCTTGTCCTGTATTGTCCTGCGCTGTACTCTCTCTGGAAATGTATTGTCCTGCGCTGTACTCTCTCTGCAACTGTATTGTCCTGTGCTGTACAGTCTCTGGAACTCTATTGTCCTGCGCTGTACTCTCTCCAGAACTGTATTGTCCTGTGCTGTACTCTCTCTTGTCCTGTATTGTTCTGCGCTGTACTCTCTCTTGTCCTGTGCTGTACACTCTCTTGACCTGTGCTGTACTCTCTCTTGTCCAGTATTGTCCTGTGCTGTACTCTCTCTGGAACTGTATTGTCCTGCACTGTACTCTCTCAGGAACTGTATTGTCCTGCGCTGTACTCTCTCTGGAACTGTATAGTCCTGCGCTGTACTCTCTCTGGAACTGTATTGTCCTGTGCTGTACCCTCTCTTGTCCTGTATTGTCCCGTGCTGTACTCTCTCTGGAACTGTATTGTCCTGTGCTGTACTGTCTCTGGAAGTGTATTGTCCTGCGCTGTACTGTCTCTGGAACTGTATTGTCCTGTGCTGTACTCTCTCTGGAACTGTATTGTCCTGCGCTGTACTCTCTCTGGAACTGTATTGTCCTGTGCTGTACACTCTCTTGTCCTGTATTGTCCCGTGCTGTACTCTCTCTGGAACTGTATTGTCCTGTGCTGCACTCTCTCTGGAACTGTATTGTCCTGCGCTGTACTCTCTCTGGAACTGTATTGTCTTGTGCTGTACTCTCTCTGGAACTGTATAGTCCTGCGCTGTACTCTCTCTGGAACTGTATTGTCCTGTGCTGTACTCCCTTTGGAACTGTATTGTCCTGTGCTGTACTTTCTCTAGACCTGTATTGTCCTGCGCTGTACTCTCTTTTGAACTGCATTGTCCTGCGCTGTACTCTCTCTTGTCCTGTATTGTCCTGCACTGTCCTCTCTTTTGTCCTGTATTGTCCTGCGCTGTACTCTCTCTGGAACTGTATTGTCCTGTGCTGTACTCTCTCTGGAACTGTATTGTCCTGTGCTGTACTCTCTCTTGTCCTGTATTGTCCTGTGCTGTATTCTCTCTGGAACTGTATTGTCCTGCGCTGTACTCTCTATTGAACTGTATTGTCCTGCGCTGTACTCTCTCCGGAACCGTATTGTCCTGCGCTGTACTCTCTCCGGAACTGTATTGTCCTGCGCTGTACTCTCTGCGGAACTGTATTGCCCTGCCCTGTACTCTCTCGGGAACAGTATTCTCCTGCGCTGTACTCTCTCTTGTCCTGTAGTGTCCTGCACTGTACTCTCTCTGGAACTGTATTGTCCTGCCCTGTACTCTCTCTGGAACTGTATTGTCCTGTGCTGTACTCTCTCTTGTCCTGTATTGTCCTGTGCTGCACTCTCTTGTCCTGTATTGTCCTGCGCTGTACTCTCTCTGGAACTGTATTGTCCTATGCTGTACTGTCTCTTGTCCTGTATTGTCCTGTGCTGTACTCTCTCTGCAACTGTATTGTCCTGCGCTGTCCTCTCTCTGGAACTGTATTGTCCTGTGCTGTACTCTCTCCGGAACTGTATTGTCCTGTGCTGTAATCTATCCGGAATTTTATTGTCCTGCGCTGCACTCTCTCAGGAACTGTTTTGTCCTGCGCTGTACCCTCTCTGGAACTGTATTGTCCTGCACTGTACTATCTCTGGAACTGTATTGTCCTGTGCTGTACTCTCTCCGGAACTGTATTGTCCAGCCCTGTACTCTCTCTGGAACTGTATTGTCCTGTGCTGTCCTCTCTCTGGAACTGTATTGTCCTGTGCTGTACTCTCTCTGGAACTGTATTGTCCTGCGCTGTACTCTCTCTGGAACTGTATTGTCCTGTGCTGTACTCTCTCTGGAACTGTATTGTCTTGCGCTGTACTCTCTCTGGAACTGTATTGTCCTGTGCTGTACTCTCTCTGGAACTGTATTGTCCTGTGCTGTACTCTCTCTTTAACTGTATTGTCTTGCGCTGTACTCTCTCTTCTCCTGTATTGTCCTGTGCTGTACTCTCTCTGGAACTGTATTGTCCTGCGCTGTACTCTCTCTGGAACTGTATTGTCCTGCGCTGTACTCTCTCTTGTCCTGTATTGTCCTGTGTTGTACTCTCTCTTGTCCTGTAGTGTCCTGCACTGTACTCTCTGCAGAACTGTATTGTCCTGCCCTGTACTCTCTCGGGAACAGTATTCTCCTGCACTGTACTCTCTCCGGAACTGTATTGTCCTGTACTCTCTCTTGTCCTGTAGTGTCCTGCACTGTTCTCTCTCTGGAACTGTATTGTCCTGCCCTGTACTCTCTCTGGAACTGTATTGTCCTGTGCTGTGCTCTCTCTGGAACTGTATTGCCCTGCCCTGTACTCTCTCCGGAACTGTATTGTCCTGTACTCTCTCTTGTCCTGTAGTGTCCTGCACTGTACTCTCTCCGGAACTGTATTGCCCTGTGCTGTACTCTCTCTTGTCCTGTATTGTCCTGTGTTGTACTCTCTCTTGTCCTGTATTGCCCTGCCTTGTACTCTCTCTGGAACTGTATTGTCCTGTGCTGTACTCTCTCTTGTCCTGAGGTGTCCTGCACTGTACTCTCTCTGGATCTGTATTGTCCTGCCTTGTACTCTCTCTGGAACTGTATTGTCCTGTGCTGTACTCTCTCTTGTCCTGTATTGTCCTGCGCTGTACTCTCTCTGGAACTGTATTGTCCTATGCTGTACTGTCTCTTGTCCTGTATTGTCCTGTGCTGTACTCTCTCTGGAACTGTATTGTCCTGCACTGTACTCTCTCTGGAACTGTATTGTCCTGCGCTGTACTCTCTCTGGAACTGTATTGTCCTGCGCTGTACTCTCTCTGGAACTGTATAGTCCTGCGCTGTACTCTCTCTGGAACTGTATTGTCCTACGCTGTACTCTCACTGGAACTGTATTGTCCTGTGCTGAACTCTCTCTGGAACTGAATTGTCATGTGCTAACCTCACTCTGGAACTGTATTGGCCTGTGCTGTACTCTCGCTGGAGCTGTATTATCCTGCGCAGTACTCTCTCTGGAACTGTATTGTCATGTGCTGTACTCTCTGTTGTCCTGTATTGTCCTGTGCTGTACTCTCTCTGGAACTGTATTGTCCTGCACTGTACTCTCTCTGGAACTGTATTGTCCTGCGCTGTACTCTCTCTGCAACTGTATAGTCCTGCGCTGTACTCTCTCTGGAACTGTATTGTCATGCGCTGTACTCTCTCTGGAACTGTATTGTCCCGCGCTATACTCTCTCTGGAACTGTATTGTCCTGTGCTGTACTCTCTCTGGAACTGTATTGTCCTGCGCTGTTCTCTCTCTGGAACTGTATTGTCCTGTGCTGTACTCTCTCTTGTCCTGTATTGTCCCGTGCTTTACTCTCTCTGGAACTGTATTGTCCTGTGCTGTACTCTCTCTGGAACTGTATTGTCCTGCGCTGTACTCACTCTGGAACTGTATTGTCCTGTGCTGTACTCTCTCTGGAACTGTATTGTCCTGCACTGTACCCTCTCTGGAACTGTATTGTCCTGCGCTGTACTCTCTCTGGAACTGTATTGTCCTGTGCTGTACTCTCTCTTGTCCTGTGCTGAACTCTCTCTGGAACTGTATTGTCCTGCGCTGTACTCTCTCTGGAACTGAATTGTCATGTGCTGTACTCTCTCTGGAACTGTATTGGCCTGTGCTGTACTCTCTCTGGAGCTGTATTGTCCTGCGCAGTACTCTCTCTGGAACTGTATTGTCATGTGCTGTACTCTCTGTTGTCCTGTATTGTCCTGTGCTGTACTCTCTCTGGAACTGTATTGTCCTGCACTGTACTCTCTCTGGAACTGTATTGTCCTGTGCTGTACTCTCTCTGGAACTGTATTGTCCTGTGCTGTACTCTCTCTGGAACTGTATTGTCCTGCGCTGTACTCTCTCTGCAACTGTAGTGTCCTGTGCTGTACAGTCTCTGGAACTCTATTGTCCTGCGCTGTACTCTCTCTTCTCCTGTATTGTTCTGTGCTGTACTCTTTTTGGAACTGTATTGTCCTGTGCTGTACTTTCTCTAGACCTGTATTGTCCTGCGCTGTACTCTCTTTGGAACTGCATTGTCCTGCACTGTCCTCTCTCTTGTCCTGTATTGTCCTGCGCTGTACTCTCTCTGGAACTGTATTGTCCTGTGCTGTACTCTCTCTGGAACTGTATTGTCCTGCGCTGTACTCTCTCTGCAACTGTATTGTCCTGTGCTGTACAGTCTCTGGAACTCTATTGTCCTGCGCTGTACTCTCTCCGGAACTGTATTGTCCTGTGCTGTACTCTGTCTTGTCCTGTATTGTTCTGCGCTGTACTCTCTCTTGTCCTGCATTGTCCTGCGCTGTACTCTCTCTGGAACTGAATTGTCATGTGCTGTACTCTCTCTTGTCCTGTATTGTCCTGTGCTGTACTCTCTCTTGTCCTGTGCTGTACTCTCTCTTGTCCTGTATTGTCCTGCACTGTACTCTCTCTGGAACTGTATTGTCCTGCGCTGTACTCTCTGATGTCCTGTATTGTCCTGCGCTGTACTCTCTCTTGTCCTGTATTGTCCTGCGCTATGCTATCTTTTGTCCTGTATTGTCCTGCGCTGTACTCTCACTGGAACTGTATTGTCCTGCGCTGTACGCTCTCTTGTCCTGTATTGTCCTGTGCTGTACTCTCTCTGGAACTGTATTCTCCTGCACTGTACACTCTCTGGAACTGTATTGTCCTGCGCTGTACTCTCTCTGGAACTGTATTGTCCTGCACTGTACTCTCTCTGGAACTGTACTGTCCTTTGCTGTACTCTCTCTTGCCCTGCGCTGAACTCTCTCTGGAACTGTATTGTCCTGCGCTGTACTCTCTCTGGAACTGAATTGTCATGTGCTGTACTCTCTCTGGAACTGTATTGGCCTGTGCTGTACTCTCTCTGGAGCTGTATTGTCCTGCGCAGTACTCTCTCTGGAACTGTATTGTCATGTGCTGTACTCTCTGTTGTCCTGTATTGTCCTGTGCTGTACTCTCTCTGGAACTGTATTGTCCTGCACTGTACTCTCTCTGGAACTGTATTGTCCTGCGCTGTACTCTCTCTGGAACTGTATAGTCCTGCGCTGTACTCTCTCTGGAACTGTATTGTCCTGTGCTGTACTCTCTCTGGAACTGTATTGTCCTGCGCTGTACTCTCTCTGGAACTGTATTGTCCTGTGCTGTACCCTCTCTTGTCCTGTATTGTCCCGTGCTGTACTCTCTCTGGAACTGTATTGTCCTGAGCTGGACTGTCTCTGGAACTGTATTGTCCCGCGCTGTACTCTCTCTGGAACTGTATTGTCCTGTGCTGTACTCTCTCTGGAACTGTATTGTCCTGCGCTGTACTCTCTCTGGAACTGTATTGTCCTGTGCTGTACTCTCTCTTGTCCTGTATTGTCCCGTGCTTTACTCTCTCTGGAACTGTATTGTCCTGTGCTGTACTCTCTCTGGAACTGTATTGTCCTGCACTGTACCCTCTCTGGAACTGTATTGTCCTGCGCTGTAGTCTCTCTGGAACTGTATTGTCCTGTGCTGTACTCTCTCTGGAACTGTATTGTCCTGCACTGTACCCTCTCTGGAACTGTATTGTCCTGCGCTGTACTCTCTCTGGAACTGTATTGTCCTGTGCTGTACTCCCTCTGGAACTGTATTGTCCTGTGCTGTACTCTCTCTGGAACTGTATTGTCCTGTGCTGTACTCCCTCTGGAACTGTATTGTCCTGTGCTGTACTCTCTCTTGTCCTGCGCTGTACTCTCTCTGGAACTGTATTGTCCTGTGCTGTACTCCCTCTGGAACTGTATTGTCCTGTGCTGTACTTTCTCTAGACCTATATTGTCCTGCGCTGTACTCTCTTTGGAACTGCATTGTCCTGCGCTGTACTCTCTCTTGTCCTGTATTGTCCTGCACTGTACTCTCTCTTGTCCTGTATTGTCTTTCGCTGTACTCTCTCTGGAACTGTATTGCCCTGTGCTGTACTCTCTCTGGAACTGTATTGTCCTGCACTGTACCCTCTCTGGAACTGTATTGTCCTGCGCTGTACTCTCTCTGGAACTGTATTGTCCTGTGCTGTACTCTCTCTTGTCCTGTGCTGAACTCTCTCTGGAACTGTATTGTCCTGCGCTGTACTCTCTCTGGAACTGAATTGTCATGTGCTGTACTCTCTCTGGAACTGTATTGGCCTGTGCTGTACTCTCTCTGGAGCTGTATTGTCCTGCGCAGTACTCTCTCTGGAACTGTATTGTCATGTGCTGTACTCTCTGTTGTCCTGTATTGTCCTGTGCTGTACTCTCTCTGGAACTGTATTGTCCTGCACTGTACTCTCTCTGGAACTGTATTGTCCTATGCTGTACTCTCTCTGGAACTGTATTGTCCTGTGCTGTACTCTCTCTGGAACTGTATTGTCCTGCGCTGTACTCTCTCTGCAACTGTAGTGTCCTGTGCTGTACAGACTCTGGAACTCTATTGTCCTGCGCTGTACTCTCTCTTGTCCTGTATTGTCCTGTGCTGTACTCTTTTTGGAACTGTATTGTCCTGTGCTGTACTTTCTC
The DNA here is from genome assembly GCF_048418815.1 of Hemitrygon akajei. Taxonomy (NCBI): domain Eukaryota; kingdom Metazoa; phylum Chordata; class Chondrichthyes; order Myliobatiformes; family Dasyatidae; genus Hemitrygon; species Hemitrygon akajei. The sequence goes on from NC_133126.1 coordinate 97,413,897, forward strand.
TAGACCTGTATTGTCCTGCGCTGTACTCTCTTTGGAACTGCATTGTCCTGCGCTGTACTCTCTCTTGTCCTGCATTGTCCTGCACTGTCCTCTCTCTTGTCCTGTATTGTCCTGCGCTGTACTCTCTCTGGAATTGTATTGTCCTGTGCTGTACTCTCTCTGGAACTGTATTGTCCTGCGCTGTACTCTCTCTGCAACTGTATTGTCCTGTGCTGTACAGTCTCTGGAACTCTATTGTCCTGCGCTGTACTCTCTCCGGAACTGTATTGTCCTGTGCTGTACTCTGTCTTGTCCTGTATTGTTCTGCGCTGTACTCTCTCTTGTCCTGTATTGTCCTGTGCTGTACTCTCTCTTGTCCTGTGCTGTACTCTCTCTTGTCCTGTATTGTCCTGCACTGTACTCTCTCTGGAACTGTATTGTCCTGCGCTGTACTCTCTGATGTCCTGTATTGTCCTGCGCTGTACTCTCTCTTGTCCTGTATTGTCCTGCGCTATGCTATCTTTTGTCCTGTATTGTCCTGCGCTGTACTCTCACTGGAACTGTATTGTCCTGCGCTGTACGCTCTCTTGTCCTGTATTGTCCTGTGCTGTACTCTCTCTGGAACTGTATTCTCCTGCACTGTACACTCTCTGGAACTGTATTGTCCTGCGCTGTACTCTCTCTGGAACTGTATTGTCCTGCACTGTACTCTCTCTGGAACTGTACTGTCCTTTGCTGTACTCTCTCTTGCCCTGCGCTGAACTCTCTCTGGAACTGTATTGTCCTGCGCTGTACTCTCTCTGGAACTGAATTGTCATGTGCTGTACTCTCTCTGGAACTGTATTGGCCTGTGCTGTACTCTCTCTGGAGCTGTATTGTCCTGCGCAGTACTCTCTCTGGAACTGTATTGTCATGTGCTGTACTCTCTGTTGTCCTGTATTGTCCTGTGCTGTACTCTCTCTGGAACTGTATTGTCCTGCACTGTACTCTCTCTGGAACTGTATTGTCCTGCGCTGTACTCTCTCTGGAACTGTATAGTCCTGCGCTGTACTCTCTCTGGAACTGTATTGTCCTGTGCTGTACTCTCTCTGGAACTGTATTGTCCTGCGCTGTACTCTCTCTGGAACTGTATTGTCCTGTGCTGTACCCTCTCTTGTCCTGTATTGTCCCGTGCTGTACTCTCTCTGGAACTGTATTGTCCTGTGCTGGACTGTCTCTGGAACTGTATTGTCCCACGCTGTACTCTCTCTGGAACTGTATTGTCCTGTGCTGTACTCTCTCTGGAACTGTATTGTCCTGCGCTGTACTCTCTCTGGAACTGTATTGTCCTGTGCTGTACTCTCTCTTGTCCTTATTGTCCCGTGCTTTACTCTCTCTGGAACTGTATTGTCCTGCGCTGTACTCTCTCTGGAACTGTATTGTCCTGTGCTGTACTCTCTCTGGAACTGTATTGTCCTGCACTGTACCCTCTCTGGAACTGTATTGTCCTGCGCTGTAGTCTCTCTGGAACTGTATTGTCCTGTGCTGTACTCTCTCTTGTCCTGCGCTGTACTCTCTCTGGAACTGTATTGTCCTGTGCTGTACTCCCTCTGGAACTGTATTGTCCTGTGCTGTACTCTCTCTGGAACTGTATTGTCCTGTGCTGTACTCCCTCTGGAACTGTATTGTCCTGTGCTGTACTCTCTCTTGTCCTGCGCTGTACTCTCTCTGGAACTGTATTGTCCTGTGCTGTACTCCCTCTGGAACTGTATTGTCTTGTGCTGTACTTTCTCTAGACCTGTATTGTCCTGCGCTGTACTCTCTTTGGAACTGCATTGTCCTGCGCTGTACTCTCTCTTGTCCTGTATTGTCCTGCACTGTACTCTCTCTTGTCCTGTATTGACTTTCGCTGTACTCTCTCTGGAACTGTATTACCCTGTGCTGTACTCTCTCTGGAACTGTATTGTCCTGAGCTGTACTCTCTCTGCAACTGTAGTGTCCTGTGCTGTACAGTCTCTGGAACACTATTGTCCTGTATTGTCCTGTGCTGTACTCTTTCTGGAACTGTATTGTCCTGTGCTGTACTCTCTTTGGAACTGCATTGTCCTGCGCTGTACTCTCTCTTGTCCTGCATTGTCCTGCACTGTCCTCTCTCTTGTCCTGTATTGTCCTGCGCTGTACTCTCTCTGGAACTGTATTGTCCTGTGCTGTACTCTCTCTGGAACTATATTGTCCTGCGCTGTACTCTCTCTGCAACTGTATTGTCCTGTGCTGTACTCTCTCTTGTCCTGTATTGTTCTGCGCTGTACTCTCTCTTGTCCTGTATTGTCCTGCGCTGTACTCTCTCTGGAACTGTATTGTCCTGTGCTGTACTCTCTCTGGAACTGTATTGTCCTGCGCTGTACTCTCTCTGCAACTGTATTGTCCTGTGCTGTACAGTCTCTGGAACTCTATTGTCCTGCGCTGTACTCTCTCCGGAACTGTATTGTCCTGTGCTGTACTCTGTCTTGTCCTGTATTGTTCTGCGCTGTACTCTCTCTTGTCCTGCATTGTCCTGCGCTGTACTCTCTCTGGAACTGAATTGTCATGTGCTGTACTCTCTCTTGTCCTGTATTGTCCTGTGCTGTACTCTCTCTTGTCCTGTGCTGTACTCTCTCTTGTCCTGTATTGTCCTGCACTGTACTCTCTCTGGAACTGTATTGTCCTGCGCTGTACTCTCTGATGTCCTGTATTGTCCTGCGCTGTACTCTCTCTTGTCCTGTATTGTCCTGCGCTATGCTATCTTTTGTCCTGTATTGTCCTGCGCTGTACTCTCACTGGAACTGTATTGTCCTGCGCTGTACGCTCTCTTGTCCTGTATTGTCCTGTGCTGTACTCTCTCTGGAACTGTATTCTCCTGCACTGTACACTCTCTGGAACTGTATTGTCCTGCGCTGTACTCTCTCTGGAACTGTATTGTCCTGCACTGTACTCTCTCTGGAACTGTACTGTCCTTTGCTGTACTCTCTCTTGCCCTGCGCTGAACTCTCTCTGGAACTGTATTGTCCTGCGCTGTACTCTCTCTGGAACTGAATTGTCATGTGCTGTACTCTCTCTGGAACTGTATTGGCCTGTGCTGTACTCTCTCTGGAGCTGTATTGTCCTGCGCAGTACTCTCTCTGGAACTGTATTGTCATGTGCTGTACTCTCTGTTGTCCTGTATTGTCCTGTGCTGTACTCTCTCTGGAACTGTATTGTCCTGCACTGTACTCTCTCTGGAACTGTATTGTCCTGCGCTGTACTCTCTCTGGAACTGTATAGTCCTGCGCTGTACTCTCTCTGGAACTGTATTGTCCTGTGCTGTACTCTCTCTGGAACTGTATTGTCCTGCGCTGTACTCTCTCTGGAACTGTATTGTCCTGTGCTGTACCCTCTCTTGTCCTGTATTGTCCCGTGCTGTACTCTCTCTGGAACTGTATTGTCCTGAGCTGGACTGTCTCTGGAACTGTATTGTCCCGCGCTGTACTCTCTCTGGAACTGTATTGTCCTGTGCTGTACTCTCTCTGGAACTGTATTGTCCTGCGCTGTACTCTCTCTGGAACTGTATTGTCCTGTGCTGTACTCTCTCTTGTCCTGTATTGTCCCGTGCTTTACTCTCTCTGGAACTGTATTGTCCTGTGCTGTACTCTCTCTGGAACTGTATTGTCCTGCACTGTACCCTCTCTGGAACTGTATTGTCCTGCGCTGTAGTCTCTCTGGAACTGTATTGTCCTGTGCTGTACTCTCTCTGGAACTGTATTGTCCTGCACTGTACCCTCTCTGGAACTGTATTGTCCTGCGCTGTACTCTCTCTGGAACTGTATTGTCCTGTGCTGTACTCCCTCTGGAACTGTATTGTCCTGTGCTGTACTCTCTCTGGAACTGTATTGTCCTGTGCTGTACTCCCTCTGGAACTGTATTGTCCTGTGCTGTACTCTCTCTTGTCCTGCGCTGTACTCTCTCTGGAACTGTATTGTCCTGTGCTGTACTCCCTCTGGAACTGTATTGTCCTGTGCTGTACTTTCTCTAGACCTATATTGTCCTGCGCTGTACTCTCTTTGGAACTGCATTGTCCTGCGCTGTACTCTCTCTTGTCCTGTATTGTCCTGCACTGTACTCTCTCTTGTCCTGTATTGTCTTTCGCTGTACTCTCTCTGGAACTGTATTGCCCTGTGCTGTACTCTCTCTGGAACTGTATTGTCCTGCACTGTACCCTCTCTGGAACTGTATTGTCCTGCGCTGTACTCTCTCTGGAACTGTATTGTCCTGTGCTGTACTCTCTCTTGTCCTGTGCTGAACTCTCTCTGGAACTGTATTGTCCTGCGCTGTACTCTCTCTGGAACTGAATTGTCATGTGCTGTACTCTCTCTGGAACTGTATTGGCCTGTGCTGTACTCTCTCTGGAGCTGTATTGTCCTGCGCAGTACTCTCTCTGGAACTGTATTGTCATGTGCTGTACTCTCTGTTGTCCTGTATTGTCCTGTGCTGTACTCTCTCTGGAACTGTATTGTCCTGCACTGTACTCTCTCTGGAACTGTATTGTCCTATGCTGTACTCTCTCTGGAACTGTATTGTCCTGTGCTGTACTCTCTCTGGAACTGTATTGTCCTGCGCTGTACTCTCTCTGCAACTGTAGTGTCCTGTGCTGTACAGACTCTGGAACTCTATTGTCCTGCGCTGTACTCTCTCTTGTCCTGTATTGTCCTGTGCTGTACTCTTTTTGGAACTGTATTGTCCTGTGCTGTACTTTCTCTAGACCTGTATTGTCCTGCGCTGTACTCTCTTTGGAACTGCATTGTCCTGCGCTGTACTCTCTCTTGTCCTGCATTGTCCTGCACTGTCCTCTCTCTTGTCCTGTATTGTCCTGCGCTGTACTCTCTCTGGAATTGTATTGTCCTGTGCTGTACTCTCTCTGGAACTGTATTGTCCTGCGCTGTACTCTCTCTGCAACTGTATTGTCCTGTGCTGTACAGTCTCTGGAACTCTATTGTCCTGCGCTGTACTCTCTCCGGAACTGTATTGTCCTGTGCTGTACTCTGTCTTGTCCTGTATTGTTCTGCGCTGTACTCTCTCTTGTCCTGTATTGTCCTGTGCTGTACTCTCTCTTGTCCTGTGCTGTACTCTCTCTTGTCCTGTATTGTCCTGCACTGTACTCTCTCTGGAACTGTATTGTCCTGCGCTGTACTCTCTGATGTCCTGTATTGTCCTGCGCTGTACTCTCTCTTGTCCTGTATTGTCCTGCGCTATGCTATCTTTTGTCCTGTATTGTCCTGCGCTGTACTCTCACTGGAACTGTATTGTCCTGCGCTGTACGCTCTCTTGTCCTGTATTGTCCTGTGCTGTACTCTCTCTGGAACTGTATTCTCCTGCACTGTACACTCTCTGGAACTGTATTGTCCTGCGCTGTACTCTCTCTGGAACTGTATTGTCCTGCACTGTACTCTCTCTGGAACTGTACTGTCCTTTGCTGTACTCTCTCTTGCCCTGCGCTGAACTCTCTCTGGAACTGTATTGTCCTGCGCTGTACTCTCTCTGGAACTGAATTGTCATGTGCTGTACTCTCTCTGGAACTGTATTGGCCTGTGCTGTACTCTCTCTGGAGCTGTATTGTCCTGCGCAGTACTCTCTCTGGAACTGTATTGTCATGTGCTGTACTCTCTGTTGTCCTGTATTGTCCTGTGCTGTACTCTCTCTGGAACTGTATTGTCCTGCACTGTACTCTCTCTGGAACTGTATTGTCCTGCGCTGTACTCTCTCTGGAACTGTATAGTCCTGCGCTGTACTCTCTCTGGAACTGTATTGTCCTGTGCTGTACTCTCTCTGGAACTGTATTGTCCTGCGCTGTACTCTCTCTGGAACTGTATTGTCCTGTGCTGTACCCTCTCTTGTCCTGTATTGTCCCGTGCTGTACTCTCTCTGGAACTGTATTGTCCTGTGCTGGACTGTCTCTGGAACTGTATTGTCCCACGCTGTACTCTCTCTGGAACTGTATTGTCCTGTGCTGTACTCTCTCTGGAACTGTATTGTCCTGCGCTGTACTCTCTCTGGAACTGTATTGTCCTGTGCTGTACTCTCTCTTGTCCTTATTGTCCCGTGCTTTACTCTCTCTGGAACTGTATTGTCCTGCGCTGTACTCTCTCTGGAACTGTATTGTCCTGTGCTGTACTCTCTCTGGAACTGTATTGTCCTGCACTGTACCCTCTCTGGAACTGTATTGTCCTGCGCTGTAGTCTCTCTGGAACTGTATTGTCCTGTGCTGTACTCTCTCTTGTCCTGCGCTGTACTCTCTCTGGAACTGTATTGTCCTGTGCTGTACTCCCTCTGGAACTGTATTGTCCTGTGCTGTACTCTCTCTGGAACTGTATTGTCCTGTGCTGTACTCCCTCTGGAACTGTATTGTCCTGTGCTGTACTCTCTCTTGTCCTGCGCTGTACTCTCTCTGGAACTGTATTGTCCTGTGCTGTACTCCCTCTGGAACTGTATTGTCTTGTGCTGTACTTTCTCTAGACCTGTATTGTCCTGCGCTGTACTCTCTTTGGAACTGCATTGTCCTGCGCTGTACTCTCTCTTGTCCTGTATTGTCCTGCACTGTACTCTCTCTTGTCCTGTATTGACTTTCGCTGTACTCTCTCTGGAACTGTATTACCCTGTGCTGTACTCTCTCTGGAACTGTATTGTCCTGAGCTGTACTCTCTCTGCAACTGTAGTGTCCTGTGCTGTACAGTCTCTGGAACACTATTGTCCTGTATTGTCCTGTGCTGTACTCTTTCTGGAACTGTATTGTCCTGTGCTGTACTCTCTTTGGAACTGCATTGTCCTGCGCTGTACTCTCTCTTGTCCTGCATTGTCCTGCACTGTCCTCTCTCTTGTCCTGTATTGTCCTGCGCTGTACTCTCTCTGGAACTGTATTGTCCTGTGCTGTACTCTCTCTGGAACTATATTGTCCTGCGCTGTACTCTCTCTGCAACTGTATTGTCCTGTGCTGTACTCTCTCTTGTCCTGTATTGTTCTGCGCTGTACTCTCTCTTGTCCTGTATTGTCCTGCGCTGTACTCTCTGCGGAACTGTATTGCCCTGCCCTGTACTCTCTCGGGAACAGTATTCTCCTGCGCTGTACTCTCTCTGGAACTGTATTGTCCTGTACTCTCTCTTGTCCTGTATTGTCCTGCGCTGTACTCTCTCTGCAACTGTATTGTCCTGCGCTGTACCCTCTCTGGAACTGTATTGTCCTGCACTGTACTATCTCTGGAACTGTATTGTCCTGTGCTGTACTCTCTCCGGAACTGTATTGTCCAGCCCTGTACTCTCTCTGGAACTGTATTGTCCTGTGCTGTCCTCTCTCTGGAACTGTATTGTCCTGTGCTGTACTCTCTCTGGAACTGTATTGTCCTGCGCTGTACTCTCTCTGGAACTGTATTGTCCTGTGCTGTACTCTCTCTGGAACTGTATTGTCTTGCGCTGTACTCTCTCTGGAACTGTATTGTCCTGTGCTGTACTCTCTCTGGAACTGTATTATCCTGTGCTGTCCTCTCTCTGGAACTGTATTGTCCTGTGCTGTACTCTCTCTGGAACTGTATTGTCCTGTGCTGTACTCTCTCTGGAACTGTATTGTCCTGCGCTGTACTCTCTCTTGTCCTGTATTGTCCTGTGTTGTACTCTCTCTTGTCCTGTAGTGTCCTGCACTGTACTCTCTGCAGAACTGTATTGCCCTGCCCTGTACTCTCTCGGGAACAGTATTCTCCTGCACTGTACTCTCTCTGCAACTGTATTGTCCTGTGCTGTACTCTCTCTTGTCCTGTAGTGTCCTGCACTGTACTCTCTCTGGAACTGTATTGTCCTGCCCTGTACTCTCTCTGGAACTGTATTGTCCTGTGCTGTACTCTCTCTTGTCCTGAGGTGTCCTGCACTGTACTCTCTCTGGATCTGTATTGTCCTGCCTTGTACTCTCTCTGGAACTGTATTGTCCTGTGCTGTACTCTCTCTTGTCCTGTATTGTCCTGCGCTGTACTCTCTCTGGAACTGTATTGCCCTGTGCTGTACTCTCTCTTGTCCTGTGCTGAACTCTCTCTGGAACTGTATTGTCCTGCGCTGTACTCTCTCTGGAACTGAATTGTCCTGTGCTGTACTCTCTCTGGAACTGTATTGTCCTGCGCTGTACTCTCTCTGGAACTGTATTGTCCTGTGCTGTACTCTCTCTTGTCCTGTATTGTCCCGTGCTTTACTCTCTCTGGAACTGTATTGTCCTGTGCTGTACTCTCTCTGGAACTGTATTGTCCTGCACTGTACCCTCTCTGGAACTGTATTGTCCTGCGCTGTAGTCTCTCTGGAACTGTATTGTCCTGTGCTGTACTCTCTCTGGAACTGTATTGTCCTGCACTGTACCCTCTCTGGAACTGTATTGTCCTGCGCTGTACTCTCTCTGGAACTGTATTGTCCTGTGCTGTACTCCCTCTGGAACTGTATTGTCCTGTGCTGTACTCTCTCTGGAACTGTATTGTCCTGTGCTGTACTCCCTCTGGAACTGTATTGTCCTGTGCTGTACTCTCTCTTGTCCTGCGCTGTACTCTCTCTGGAACTGTATTGTCCTGTGCTGTACTCCCTCTGGAACTGTATTGTCCTGTGCTGTACTTTCTCTAGACCTATATTGTCCTGCGCTGTACTCTCTTTGGAACTGCATTGTCCTGCGCTGTACTCTCTCTTGTCCTGTATTGTCCTGCACTGTACTCTCTCTTGTCCTGTATTGTCTTTCGCTGTACTCTCTCTGGAACTGTATTGCCCTGTGCTGTACTCTCTCTGGAACTGTATTGTCCTGCACTGTACCCTCTCTGGAACTGTATTGTCCTGCGCTGTACTCTCTCTGGAACTGTATTGTCCTGTGCTGTACTCTCTCTTGTCCTGTGCTGAACTCTCTCTGGAACTGTATTGTCCTGCGCTGTACTCTCTCTGGAACTGAATTGTCATGTGCTGTACTCTCTCTGGAACTGTATTGGCCTGTGCTGTACTCTCTCTGGAGCTGTATTGTCCTGCGCAGTACTCTCTCTGGAACTGTATTGTCATGTGCTGTACTCTCTGTTGTCCTGTATTGTCCTGTGCTGTACTCTCTCTGGAACTGTATTGTCCTGCACTGTACTGTCTCTGGAACTGTATTGTCCTATGCTGTACTCTCTCTGGAACTGTATTGTCCTGTGCTGTACTCTCTCTGGAACTGTATTGTCCTGCGCTGTACTCTCTCTGCAACTGTAGTGTCCTGTGCTGTACAGACTCTGGAACTCTATTGTCCTGCGCTGTACTCTCTCTTGTCCTGTATTGTCCTGTGCTGTACTCTTTTTGGAACTGTATTGTCCTGTGCTGTACTTTCTCTAGACCTGTATTGTCCTGCGCTGTACTCTCTTTGGAACTGCATTGTCCTGCGCTGTACTCTCTCTTGTCCTGCATTGTCCTGCACTGTCCTCTCTCTTGTCCTGTATTGTCCTGCGCTGTACTCTCTCTGGAATTGTATTGTCCTGTGCTGTACTCTCTCTGGAACTGTATTGTCCTGCGCTGTACTCTCTCTGCAACTGTATTGTCCTGTGCTGTACAGTCTCTGGAACTCTATTGTCCTGCGCTGTACTCTCTCCGGAACTGTATTGTCCTGTGCTGTACTCTGTCTTGTCCTGTATTGTTCTGCGCTGTACTCTCTCTTGTCCTGTATTGTCCTGTGCTGTACTCTCTCTTGTCCTGTGCTGTACTCTCTCTTGTCCTGTATTGTCCTGCACTGTACTCTCTCTGGAACTGTATTGTCCTGCGCTGTACTCTCTGATGTCCTGTATTGTCCTGCGCTGTACTCTCTCTTGTCCTGTATTGTCCTGCGCTATGCTATCTTTTGTCCTGTATTGTCCTGCGCTGTACTCTCACTGGAACTGTATTGTCCTGCGCTGTACGCTCTCTTGTCCTGTATTGTCCTGTGCTGTACTCTCTCTGGAACTGTATTCTCCTGCACTGTACACTCTCTGGAACTGTATTGTCCTGCGCTGTACTCTCTCTGGAACTGTATTGTCCTGCACTGTACTCTCTCTGGAACTGTACTGTCCTTTGCTGTACTCTCTCTTGCCCTGCGCTGAACTCTCTCTGGAACTGTATTGTCCTGCGCTGTACTCTCTCTGGAACTGAATTGTCATGTGCTGTACTCTCTCTGGAACTGTATTGGCCTGTGCTGTACTCTCTCTGGAGCTGTATTGTCCTGCGCAGTACTCTCTCTGGAACTGTATTGTCATGTGCTGTACTCTCTGTTGTCCTGTATTGTCCTGTGCTGTACTCTCTCTGGAACTGTATTGTCCTGCACTGTACTCTCTCTGGAACTGTATTGTCCTGCGCTGTACTCTCTCTGGAACTGTATAGTCCTGCGCTGTACTCTCTCTGGAACTGTATTGTCCTGTGCTGTACTCTCTCTGGAACTGTATTGTCCTGCGCTGTACTCTCTCTGGAACTGTATTGTCCTGTGCTGTACCCTCTCTTGTCCTGTATTGTCCCGTGCTGTACTCTCTCTGGAACTGTATTGTCCTGTGCTGGACTGTCTCTGGAACTGTATTGTCCCACGCTGTACTCTCTCTGGAACTGTATTGTCCTGTGCTGTACTCTCTCTGGAACTGTATTGTCCTGCGCTGTACTCTCTCTGGAACTGTATTGTCCTGTGCTGTACTCTCTCTTGTCCTTATTGTCCCGTGCTTTACTCTCTCTGGAACTGTATTGTCCTGCGCTGTACTCTCTCTGGAACTGTATTGTCCTGTGCTGTACTCTCTCTGGAACTGTATTGTCCTGCACTGTACCCTCTCTGGAACTGTATTGTCCTGCGCTGTAGTCTCTCTGGAACTGTATTGTCCTGTGCTGTACTCTCTCTTGTCCTGCGCTGTACTCTCTCTGGAACTGTATTGTCCTGTGCTGTACTCCCTCTGGAACTGTATTGTCCTGTGCTGTACTCTCTCTGGAACTGTATTGTCCTGTGCTGTACTCCCTCTGGAACTGTATTGTCCTGTGCTGTACTCTCTCTTGTCCTGCGCTGTACTCTCTCTGGAACTGTATTGTCCTGTGCTGTACTCCCTCTGGAACTGTATTGTCTTGTGCTGTACTTTCTCTAGACCTGTATTGTCCTGCGCTGTACTCTCTTTGGAACTGCATTGTCCTGCGCTGTACTCTCTCTTGTCCTGTATTGTCCTGCACTGTACTCTCTCTTGTCCTGTATTGTCTTTCGCTGTACTCTCTCTGGAACTGTATTACCCTGTGCTGTACTCTCTCTGGAACTGTATTGTCCTGAGCTGTACTCTCTCTGCAACTGTAGTGTCCTGTGCTGTACAGTCTCTGGAACACTATTGTCCTGTATTGTCCTGTGCTGTACTCTTTCTGGAACTGTATTGTCCTGTGCTGTACTCTCTTTGGAACTGCATTGTCCTGCGCTGTACTCTCTCTTGTCCTGCATTGTCCTGCACTGTCCTCTCTCTTGTCCTGTATTGTCCTGCGCTGTACTCTCTCTGGAACTGTATTGTCCTGTGCTGTACTCTCTCTGGAACTATATTGTCCTGCGCTGTACTCTCTCTGCAACTGTATTGTCCTGTGCTGTACTCTCTCTTGTCCTGTATTGTTCTGCGCTGTACTCTCTCTTGTCCTGTATTGTCCTGCGCTGTACTCTCTGCGGAACTGTATTGCCCTGCCCTGTACTCTCTCGGGAACAGTATTCTCCTGCGCTGTACTCTCTCTGGAACTGTATTGTCCTGTACTCTCTCTTGTCCTGTATTGTCCTGCGCTGTACTCTCTCTGCAACTGTATTGTCCTGCGCTGTACCCTCTCTGGAACTGTATTGTCCTGCACTGTACTATCTCTGGAACTGTATTGTCCTGTGCTGTACTCTCTCCGGAACTGTATTGTCCAGCCCTGTACTCTCTCTGGAACTGTATTGTCCTGTGCTGTCCTCTCTCTGGAACTGTATTGTCCTGTGCTGTACTCTCTCTGGAACTGTATTGTCCTGCGCTGTACTCTCTCTGGAACTGTATTGTCCTGTGCTGTACTCTCTCTGGAACTGTATTGTCTTGCGCTGTACTCTCTCTGGAACTGTATTGTCCTGTGCTGTACTCTCTCTGGAACTGTATTGTCCTGTGCTGTCCTCTCTCTGGAACTGTATTGTCCTGTGCTGTACTCTCTCTGGAACTGTATTGTCCTGTGCTGTACTCTCTCTGGAACTGTATTGTCCTGCGCTGTACTCTCTCTTGTCCTGTATTGTCCTGTGTTGTACTCTCTCTTGTCCTGTAGTGTCCTGCACTGTACTCTCTGCAGAACTGTATTGCCCTGCCCTGTACTCTCTCGGGAACAGTATTCTCCTGCACTGTACTCTCTCTGCAACTGTATTGTCCTGTGCTGTACTCTCTCTTGTCCTGTAGTGTCCTGCACTGTACTCTCTCTGGAACTGTATTGTCCTGCCCTGTACTCTCTCTGGAACTGTATTGTCCTGTGCTGTACTCTCTCTTGTCCTGAGGTGTCCTGCACTGTACTCTCTCTGGATCTGTATTGTCCTGCCTTGTACTCTCTCTGGAACTGTATTGTCCTGTGCTGTACTCTCTCTTGTCCTGTATTGTCCTGCGCTGTACTCTCTCTGGAACTGTATTGTCCTATGCTGTACTGTCTCTTGTCCTGTATTGTCCTGTGCTGTACTCTCTCTGGAACTGTATTGTCCTGCACTGTACTCTCTCTGGAACTGTATTGTCCTGCGCTGTACTCTCTCTGGAACTGTATTGTCCTGCGCTGTACTCTCTCTGGAACTGTATAGTCCTGCGCTGTACTCTCTCTGGAACTGTATTGTCCTGCGCTGTACTCTCACTGGAACTGTATTGTCCTGTGCTGAACTCTCTCTGGAACTGAATTGTCATGTGCTAACCTCACTCTGGAACTGTATTGGCCTGTGCTGTACTCTCGCTGGAGCTGTATTATCCTGCGCAGTACTCTCTCTGGAACTGTATTGTCATGTGCTGTACTCTCTGTTGTCCTGTATTGTCCTGTGCTGTACTCTCTCTGGAACTGTATTGTCCTGCACTGTACTCTCTCTGGAACTGTATTGTCCTGCGCTGTACTCTCTCTGCAACTGTATAGTCCTGCGCTGTACTCTCTCTGGAACTGTATTGTCATGTGCTGTACTCTCTCTGGAACTGTATTGTCCCGCGCTATACTCTCTCTGGAACTGTATTGTCCTGTGCTGTACTCTCTCTGGAACTGTATTGTCCTGCGCTGTTCTCTCTCTGGAACTGTATTGTCCTGTGCTGTACTCTCTCTTGTCCTGTATTGTCCCGTGCTTTACTCTCTCTGGAACTGTATTGTCCTGTGCTGTACTCTCTCTGGAACTGTATTGTCCTGCGCTGTACTCACTCTGGAACTGTATTGTCCTGTGCTGTACTCTCTCTGGAACTGTATTGTCCTGCACTGTACCCTCTCTGGAACTGTATTGTCCTGCGCTGTACTCTCTCTGGAACTGTATTGTCATGTGCTGTACTCTCTCTTGTCCTGTGCTGAACTCTCTCTGGAACTGTATTGTCCTGCGCTGTACTCTCTCTGGAACTGAATTGTCATGTGCTGTACTCTCTCTGGAACTGTATTGGCCTGTGCTGTACTCTCTCTGGAGCTGTATTGTCCTGCGCAGTACTCTCTCTGGAACTGTATTGTCATGTGCTGTACTCTCTGTTGTCCTGTATTGTCCTGTGCTGTACTCTCTCTGGAACTGTATTGTCCTGCACTGTACTCTCTCTGGAACTGTATTGTCCTGTGCTGTACTCTCTCTGGAACTGTATTGTCCTGTGCTGTACTCTCTCTGGAACTGTATTGTCCTGCGCTGTACTCTCTCTGCAACTGTAGTGTCCTGTGCTGTACAGTCTCTGGAACTCTATTGTCCTGCGCTGTACTCTCTCTTCTCCTGTATTGTTCTGTGCTGTACTCTTTTTGGAACTGTATTGTCCTGTGCTGTACTTTCTCTAGACCTGTATTGTCCTGCGCTGTACTCTCTTTGGAACTGCATTGTCCTGCACTGTCCTCTCTCTTGTCCTGTATTGTCCTGCGCTGTACTCTCTCTGGAACTGTATTGTCCTGTGCTGTACTCTCTCTGGAACTGTATTGTCCTGCGCTGTACTCTCTCTGCAACTGTATTGTCCTGTGCTGTACAGTCTCTGGAACTCTATTGTCCTGCGCTGTACTCTCTCCGGAACTGTATTGTCCTGTGCTGTACTCTGTCTTGTCCTGTATTGTTCTGCGCTGTACTCTCTCTTGTCCTGCATTGTCCTGCGCTGTACTCTCTCTGGAACTGAATTGTCATGTGCTGTACTCTCTCTTGTCCTGTATTGTCCTGTGCTGTACTCTCTCTTGTCCTGTGGTGTACTCTCTCTTGTCCTGTATTGTCCTGCACTGTACTCTCTCTTGTCCTGTATTGTCTTTCGCTGTACTCTCTCTGGAACTGTATTGCCCTGTGCTGTACTCTCTCTGGAACTGTATTGTCCTGCACTGTACCCTCTCTGGAACTGTATTGTCCTGCGCTGTACTCTCTCTGGAACTGTATTGTCCTGTGCTGTACTCTCTCTTGTCCTGTGCTGAACTCTCTCTGGAACTGTATTGTCCTGCGCTGTACTCTCTCTGGAACTGAATTGTCATGTGCTGTACTCTCTCTGGAACTGTATTGGCCTGTGCTGTACTCTCTCTGGAGCTGTATTGTCCTGCGCAGTACTCTCTCTGGAACTGTATTGTCATGTGCTGTACTCTCTGTTGTCCTGTATTGTCCTGTGCTGTACTCTCTCTGGAACTGTATTGTCCTGCACTGTACTGTCTCTGGAACTGTATTGTCCTATGCTGTACTCTCTCTGGAACTGTATTGTCCTGTGCTGTACTCTCTCTGGAACTGTATTGTCCTGCGCTGTACTCTCTCTGCAACTGTAGTGTCCTGTGCTGTACAGACTCTGGAACTCTATTGTCCTGCGCTGTACTCTCTCTTGTCCTGTATTGTCCTGTGCTGTACTCTTTTTGGAACTGTATTGTCCTGTGCTGTACTTTCTCTAGACCTGTATTGTCCTGCGCTGTACTCTCTTTGGAACTGCATTGTCCTGCGCTGTACTCTCTCTTGTCCTGCATTGTCCTGCACTGTCCTCTCTCTTGTCCTGTATTGTCCTGCGCTGTACTCTCTCTGGAATTGTATTGTCCTGTGCTGTACTCTCTCTGGAACTGTATTGTCCTGCGCTGTACTCTCTCTGCAACTGTATTGTCCTGTGCTGTACAGTCTCTGGAACTCTATTGTCCTGCGCTGTACTCTCTCCGGAACTGTATTGTCCTGTGCTGTACTCTGTCTTGTCCTGTATTGTTCTGCGCTGTACTCTCTCTTGTCCTGTATTGTCCTGTGCTGTACTCTCTCTTGTCCTGTGCTGTACTCTCTCTTGTCCTGTATTGTCCTGCACTGTACTCTCTCTGGAACTGTATTGTCCTGCGCTGTACTCTCTGATGTCCTGTATTGTCCTGCGCTGTACTCTCTCTTGTCCTGTATTGTCCTGCGCTATGCTATCTTTTGTCCTGTATTGTCCTGCGCTGTACTCTCACTGGAACTGTATTGTCCTGCGCTGTACGCTCTCTTGTCCTGTATTGTCCTGTGCTGTACTCTCTCTGGAACTGTATTCTCCTGCACTGTACACTCTCTGGAACTGTATTGTCCTGCGCTGTACTCTCTCTGGAACTGTATTGTCCTGCACTGTACTCTCTCTGGAACTGTACTGTCCTTTGCTGTACTCTCTCTTGCCCTGCGCTGAACTCTCTCTGGAACTGTATTGTCCTGCGCTGTACTCTCTCTGGAACTGAATTGTCATGTGCTGTACTCTCTCTGGAACTGTATTGGCCTGTGCTGTACTCTCTCTGGAGCTGTATTGTCCTGCGCAGTACTCTCTCTGGAACTGTATTGTCATGTGCTGTACTCTCTGTTGTCCTGTATTGTCCTGTGCTGTACTCTCTCTGGAACTGTATTGTCCTGCACTGTACTCTCTCTGGAACTGTATTGTCCTGCGCTGTACTCTCTCTGGAACTGTATAGTCCTGCGCTGTACTCTCTCTGGAACTGTATTGTCCTGTGCTGTACTCTCTCTGGAACTGTATTGTCCTGCGCTGTACTCTCTCTGGAACTGTATTGTCCTGTGCTGTACCCTCTCTTGTCCTGTATTGTCCCGTGCTGTACTCTCTCTGGAACTGTATTGTCCTGTGCTGGACTGTCTCTGGAACTGTATTGTCCCACGCTGTACTCTCTCTGGAACTGTATTGTCCTGTGCTGTACTCTCTCTGGAACTGTATTGTCCTGCGCTGTACTCTCTCTGGAACTGTATTGTCCTGTGCTGTACTCTCTCTTGTCCTTATTGTCCCGTGCTTTACTCTCTCTGGAACTGTATTGTCCTGCGCTGTACTCTCTCTGGAACTGTATTGTCCTGTGCTGTACTCTCTCTGGAACTGTATTGTCCTGCACTGTACCCTCTCTGGAACTGTATTGTCCTGCGCTGTAGTCTCTCTGGAACTGTATTGTCCTGTGCTGTACTCTCTCTTGTCCTGCGCTGTACTCTCTCTGGAACTGTATTGTCCTGTGCTGTACTCCCTCTGGAACTGTATTGTCCTGTGCTGTACTCTCTCTGGAACTGTATTGTCCTGTGCTGTACTCCCTCTGGAACTGTATTGTCCTGTGCTGTACTCTCTCTTGTCCTGCGCTGTACTCTCTCTGGAACTGTATTGTCCTGTGCTGTACTCCCTCTGGAACTGTATTGTCTTGTGCTGTACTTTCTCTAGACCTGTATTGTCCTGCGCTGTACTCTCTTTGGAACTGCATTGTCCTGCGCTGTACTCTCTCTTGTCCTGTATTGTCCTGCACTGTACTCTCTCTTGTCCTGTATTGTCTTTCGCTGTACTCTCTCTGGAACTGTATTACCCTGTGCTGTACTCTCTCTGGAACTGTATTGTCCTGAGCTGTACTCTCTCTGCAACTGTAGTGTCCTGTGCTGTACAGTCTCTGGAACACTATTGTCCTGTATTGTCCTGTGCTGTACTCTTTCTGGAACTGTATTGTCCTGTGCTGTACTCTCTTTGGAACTGCATTGTCCTGCGCTGTACTCTCTCTTGTCCTGCATTGTCCTGCACTGTCCTCTCTCTTGTCCTGTATTGTCCTGCGCTGTACTCTCTCTGGAACTGTATTGTCCTGTGCTGTACTCTCTCTGGAACTATATTGTCCTGCGCTGTACTCTCTCTGCAACTGTATTGTCCTGTGCTGTACTCTCTCTTGTCCTGTATTGTTCTGCGCTGTACTCTCTCTTGTCCTGTATTGTCCTGCGCTGTACTCTCTGCGGAACTGTATTGCCCTGCCCTGTACTCTCTCGGGAACAGTATTCTCCTGCGCTGTACTCTCTCTGGAACTGTATTGTCCTGTACTCTCTCTTGTCCTGTATTGTCCTGCGCTGTACTCTCTCTGCAACTGTATTGTCCTGCGCTGTACCCTCTCTGGAACTGTATTGTCCTGCACTGTACTATCTCTGGAACTGTATTGTCCTGTGCTGTACTCTCTCCGGAACTGTATTGTCCAGCCCTGTACTCTCTCTGGAACTGTATTGTCCTGTGCTGTCCTCTCTCTGGAACTGTATTGTCCTGTGCTGTACTCTCTCTGGAACTGTATTGTCCTGCGCTGTACTCTCTCTGGAACTGTATTGTCCTGTGCTGTACTCTCTCTGGAACTGTATTGTCTTGCGCTGTACTCTCTCTGGAACTGTATTGTCCTGTGCTGTACTCTCTCTGGAACTGTATTGTCCTGTGCTGTCCTCTCTCTGGAACTGTATTGTCCTGTGCTGTACTCTCTCTGGAACTGTATTGTCCTGTGCTGTACTCTCTCTGGAACTGTATTGTCCTGCGCTGTACTCTCTCTTGTCCTGTATTGTCCTGTGTTGTACTCTCTCTTGTCCTGTAGTGTCCTGCACTGTACTCTCTGCAGAACTGTATTGCCCTGCCCTGTACTCTCTCGGGAACAGTATTCTCCTGCACTGTACTCTCTCTGCAACTGTATTGTCCTGTGCTGTACTCTCTCTTGTCCTGTAGTGTCCTGCACTGTACTCTCTCTGGAACTGTATTGTCCTGCCCTGTACTCTCTCTGGAACTGTATTGTCCTGTGCTGTACTCTCTCTTGTCCTGAGGTGTCCTGCACTGTACTCTCTCTGGATCTGTATTGTCCTGCCTTGTACTCTCTCTGGAACTGTATTGTCCTGTGCTGTACTCTCTCTTGTCCTGTATTGTCCTGCGCTGTACTCTCTCTGGAACTGTATTGTCCTATGCTGTACTGTCTCTTGTCCTGTATTGTCCTGTGCTGTACTCTCTCTGGAACTGTATTGTCCTGCACTGTACTCTCTCTGGAACTGTATTGTCCTGCGCTGTACTCTCTCTGGAACTGTATTGTCCTGCGCTGTACTCTCTCTGGAACTGTATAGTCCTGCGCTGTACTCTCTCTGGAACTGTATTGTCCTGCGCTGTACTCTCACTGGAACTGTATTGTCCTGTGCTGAACTCTCTCTGGAACTGAATTGTCATGTGCTAACCTCACTCTGGAACTGTATTGGCCTGTGCTGTACTCTCGCTGGAGCTGTATTATCCTGCGCAGTACTCTCTCTGGAACTGTATTGTCATGTGCTGTACTCTCTGTTGTCCTGTATTGTCCTGTGCTGTACTCTCTCTGGAACTGTATTGTCCTGCACTGTACTCTCTCTGGAAC